>NC_079160.1:8750000-10000000 GCF_947563725.1 Argiope bruennichi
TCTGAGACATGCGCAGACTTATTCGTTCTGTTATAAACATGGCTTTCATGCAGGGATTAGCATCATTATAAAATATACCAAAAGACTACGGTTGTGGCTATAAACTGCACCTTTGGATGGCTCGTGTGTTGCCCTGTTATCCCAGTGGCAAACTGTCAACCAGTAGTCGGAGATTCGATCCGCAATCTAAGGATTCATTTTTCTTTCACTTTTTTTTTTTTTTTTTTTTTTTCATTTTATGTTTAGTGAAAATTATTTCTTTTCTTTCCAGGTTCTAGATATTTTTTCAAGAACTAAAAAAATTTCCATCTTTTATTTAAAAACTCTCCCAAAAGAAAGAAAATAATGAAATAAAAGTCTAAATTCTCTCACAGATTCTGCAAATGGGCAAACTTATTCGTTCTGTTATGCACATGGCGTTCATGCAGGGATTAGCACTGTTATAAAATATAATAAAATATACCAAAAGACTACGCATGTGGATTTAAATTCCCTGCATAAGTGACTCGTATGTTGCAATGCTGGCAACCAGTGACCAATGACTGGTTGCCAAGCTGGCAACCAATTGACTCATGTTCGATCACCGCTCTAAGGATTCATTTTTCTTTCACATTTTTTATTTTATTTAATTTTCTTAAAATTTCACGTTAAGTGGTAATTATTTATTTTTTTCCTTTCATGTTGTGATATTTTTTTTAAGAATTTAAATAGATTTCCATCTTTTATTTTAAAATTGTTCCAAAATAGAGAAAGTATTGAAATTAAAGTCTTAATTTTATCAGAGCTTCTGGACATGCGCAGACTTATTTCTTTTTTGATATATACATGGCGTTCATGCAGGGATTCGCACCATCATTATTATTCGCATTTATTTTCTTTTTAAATTCGTAAGTTTAAACGAATTTTGGATGAGCGAGATCAGGATAATCGGAGTTCAGATAAGCAAAGTCCGGATAATTGGATTTCGGGTAAGCGGGCCCCGGATAATCGAAGTTTGGATAAACGAAGTCCGGATAATCGGAATTCGGATTAGTGAGTTCGGGATTATGGAATATAAGCGAGATTCGGAAAATTAAGGTTTAGAAATATCAAAACTCCGATAAGCGAGGTTCGGATTACTGAAGCTCAGATAAGCCAAGTTCGGATTATCGGAGTTCAGGGTAGGCGATGTTCCTGTAAGCGAGATCCGTATTATCGGAGTTCGGATTGTCGAGTTCTGGATTATCAAAGTTCGGATAAGCGAGGTCCGGGGAATCGAAACTCGTATATGTGAGGTTTTGATTATTGTAGCTCAGATAAGCCAGGTTCTGATTATCAAAGTTCGGATCAGCGAGGTCAGTGTTATTGATGTTGGGAGAAGCGATGTCCAGATTATCGTGGTTCGGATTATCGAAGTCCGGACGTGGTCGATGATCTCCGATGATCCGAGTTCGGATTATCTAATTTCGGCTATGCAATGTTAGGATTATTGAAGTTAGGATAAGCAAAATCCTGTTAATCGAGGTCCTGATTATCGGAGTTCGAATAAGCAAGATCCGAATAATCAAAGTTCGGATACATAGAGGTTTGGATTACCAAAGTTCGGATAGCAAAGTCGGGACAAGCGAAGTTCTGATGAGCGAGGTCTGGATAGTGTTCGGATAATAGAAGTCCGGACAACAGGAGTAAATCTTAATGCGATCTATCGGATGTTATTTCTCAGTACTGAGAACCTAACAAACAATTTCTCTTCCGATTTTACCAAGCCACTCGGTGCTCAATTTCGATGGTTTTAAACCGTAGAGCCCCTCTAGGCCTCTTTCTCTCTGTCATGATTCAAAGAAATTGAAGAATTGTCCTAAAGATCATGATTATGTAAAAAATAAAACCGTGTCCCTCAGCTAGCGATAAACCCATAATTTCCAACGCATACACAGCAATGAACAGAATGCTTTGCCTTGGTGATAGTGAAAACGCATTATTAAACGTTGTTATACAGCAGAATTATACTAACACATTGATTACTTAAACATTCTTAGCAGATCAAAAAATTTGTAAAACTTGAAGAAATATACATTCATTCTTAAATTATAAAATTCCTCAGAATTATTCATTTTAGAACATTAATAGAAAAGCCTCCAATTTAATGAAAAATTAAATATTAAGATATGCTGAACATTTCTATAAACTCCGTATATTTCAAAACCCATCGATTGTTCCAGTTATATTTCCTCCTTTCTTCTTTTCATCCCGCTATTACCATTCAAATCATTATTTTAGCTCTTGATCATGTTGGGGGGGGGGGTCTCTCAAACCGGCGCCCCGGTGCATACTTCCACCGCACTCCTCAGATGACCGGCTCTGCACTTAATCTAGAAATATAATGAAAAGAAAATAATCCGAGAACCTAAAGTAGAAGGAGTATTTTTAATAGATGAGGATGCAAAAGAATGTTTAAATTGTGCTTTGGCTTTGACTCTCTAAATGGTTCTAGCTCTAATAGCCATGTCGCCTCTCTAGCAGCACCATTAAATATTGAAAATAACTCATGGAATACCTTGCAGGCTGTATAGCTACTTCAGACTAAATCACTTTGATCAGCATCCAAAGTTCAAGTCGATCAGGGATGGCACCCCAAATCTTTTCCCTTGTGTCCGTGTGCGAGCTGTATAACATATTTTGAAGAAATATAATCAAGTGAAAATTTCGAGAAGGAAGTAAAGAAATCAATTCTGGATTCTAATGAAATTGTTTCGCCCGATAAAGCAATGCTCAAACATATGCTCCATCATGAATATGCGTTAAGATACTACAAAATAATTTGATCTCTTAAATAAAACTTGTAATGTGAGTCTT
Source organism: Argiope bruennichi (assembly GCF_947563725.1). Lineage (NCBI taxonomy): Eukaryota > Metazoa > Arthropoda > Arachnida > Araneae > Araneidae > Argiope > Argiope bruennichi. Next base: position 8,752,836 of record NC_079160.1, read on the forward strand.
TATAAAGCGAAACGATACTTTAGGCGAGAAGAGTATTGTGATGAAGTGAAATGATGATGTTAGCAAGAAAGCATGGACTCTGTGAACGAAACATAACATAGTAGAAGACTCTTGGCTGCTGTCTATTTGTGAAAGTATCCCGGTCTTTTTTAATAACATTAAATATTTGCGAAGGTATTGAGAATGTTCTGATTTATTTATCAAAATAGACCAATCTTTTTTATACCTTAATATCTTATTATTAAATAAATAAGGAAATACTTTATGAAGATTATAATCAGTAAATGTAATGTAGTGAATTCTGGAGTATTTTCATATACTAATTTTTTTTAGTGTATTGATATATTTTTGAATATTGCAGTAGTTGCTGTATTGTAAAGAATCGTAGCGAAAAAATTATGTTGTATAATCTTGTAATTAAACTGTTATTGCTATTTGTGATAATTGATGAAATATTTTTTTGTTAATTTAGTTTGTCTTTTTTTTGCCTCAGAACATTTCATGAATAAAACATAATGATTTTTTTTTTTTTTTATTTTCTTTATAACAATTTTCGGTATTTCATTCCAGGCTCATTGTTCTTTTTTTATTTATTCTTAATATTAAGTGACATGTTGTGAGAAATATTGATGCTTGACTTCAATGTTTATTGATTTCATTGCTACTTTTCTGTTAATAAGGTTCTATACAAAAATTTACTGCAAGTTATAGTAATGGATATTGATGCCCTTATTGACAGTTGAGGTTCTGCTATTGGAAAATTATCAAAATAGCATGTTTAATAAGTAATAATTCAGAGTGGGTAGTATTCTAGGGGATTAGTAAATATTTTTTAATTCTTTATTTGAGATCAGGATAAATGCCCCAAGATTGGGCATTTTGCTAAAAAAAAAGTAATTGTGTCAAATGATTTTTTATTTATAATTGGTCATTAATTACTAATTGTGTTCAACAAATGTACAGCATTAGGTTTTTATTAGTAAATATAAAAACTATTCATATCTTGCACCAAGCAATTCCTTAATTAAGGTTAAAAGTCAATGAAAAACAAGTCAAAAGGTGCTTAAGAGGACCAAAATAAAATATAAATTCATAAGTGGATATGCAACATATAAAAATACACAAATATCAGTATTCAAACAAAAACATAAATTACTGCAATTGGAATTCCATAAAAATTGAATGTCAAAATTTCATAGAAATAAATATGGATTTAAGGAAACATATTGGATGAGAACACCAATTTTAAAAAATAATGAAGGGGGGGGGGGAACCTCAAGAGATTAGAAGAAAACAAAATAAAAAGTAAGAATATTACTGAATAAAATACTTTTACATTAATGTATATATTCTAGACTATAGTATTTTTTTTACAAATATGAGTACATTTTGCAAAGGATGAGAAAGAGTACATTATTAACAAATGGAATTGGAATAAGTAGAAAACCCTTTATTGAAATGCCAAATTTTTGTAGGAATTTTCTGGTAATCCTGTGCATTCAGGTATCGAAAAATATGCACTATGTCAAACTTCTCTGAAGGAGCACTCCCTGGTTTGTTGCTGAAATCTTTTTATTTACCAAAATCACTATGACAAATAAAAAAAACTGAGTTATTTGAAAAGAGCAGAACAAGACTGATTTTTCATGCAAATTTGTATTTAGCTTTTGAAAGAAACCTTTTTGTATGATTTATTTTGTCATTATTTGCTTTAATTATATGAAGAAATATTATCTGTTATTTTTCTCAGATATTCTTGATTGATTTCACTAATTGGTCTACCTCAAGTCAGGAAACCATTAGTAATAACACATTGCATTATTGATAGTTTAGTTTGAAAATTTCATAATTCATTCCGCAACTGTTTTTGATAAAACTGTGAAGACCAGCTTGCACTTTCTTAAATTTTGAGGAAATGTAATTGATATGACTTTTCCATTTAAGTTTTTGATCTATAAGTACTCCAATATATATTTATTGATAAAAGTAATTCCTGATAACTTCTTGTGTATTTAATTATTTAATCCAATCAGTTATAAGGTGTTTAAAGAAAGATAAAAGGCACTACATATATTACACATTAGATTTTAAAAAGATGCTTAGAATTTAAATGTACATATTCTAACTTGTGATCTATATTATTTAACTGTATACATATCATCTATAGACATTCTGTCTCCAATAATGATAAATATTCTACAAACTTGCTTTTATCAGTTACAAATACAATATGATTTATCACTAATTTATTCTGTTGGCTTCCTTCTGTGATTTAATATATTCATGTCATATCAATGTGTTTCAAATGTCTGGTAAAAAAAAAAAAAAGTCTGAAAAAGCCAAGATTTTCTACATCCTGTCCCACTTCTGATTTTTATTAACTTATTGTGTATTTTTTTAAATATGTAATTCAGTTATTCCTAAGAAAATTTTAAAAAGAAAAATACATTTGTTAGACATTAAAAATTGTAACATGTATCATTACATCAGCAATTTTTCATTCCTGTATAACAGTTAGAATATTATTCCTAAAAATAATTTTTTTACATTTGAAAGAAGTGAGACAATCATTTATTATAATATTTTGTAGAGTACTGCAAGAAACTTGCCTCTGTGAACAGCCACTTTCCCAATAAGAGTGTTTCATTGGAAGCTTCTAATGCTGATTCTATTTTTCAGCTCTAAAACAGGAAATTTTTTTCAAGTTTCTTCGAGAATACTTAAAATACATGGCTACCAAACATTATTAAAAAGGTTTTTTAATGTCTTAGAAGATAAAAGTAGTTGCAAGTTTTTTTTTATAGTTAAACATATTTCAGATTTTATTTAAAACATCTTTAGTAACTTGTGGGAACCAATATTGTTTCTATCTATATAAATCTTGCTGTCTAAGTAACCAGTTTTTTTTTGTATTGATGAATAACCTTTCAAGACATTTTCCTATAATGTTAAGAAAACTAATGCATATTATATTGTCACTATGTTGCACCCTAAATTGAATTTCTTTTATTTTCAAAGGCATCTGAAGAATAAATGACAGACCAGTTTTTATTTTTAACTGAAACATATAAGATTTTTATATATATATGTAATATATTTATTATATTTTTAATTAAAGTTTTGAACACATTAAAAAAATTTAATTATGGTTCAGAAAAATTACAAAATAATGATACAGAAAATATGGTACAGAATGGTTAATTATGATACAGAAAAATAATAAAATATTCTAAAATTTTAATAACTAAATTTATCTGTCTGGTCTGAAATATTAGTTTTTAGAGTGGAATAATAATTTAATGGAATCAAATAACTATTGATATTATAATTTTTAAAAAAATGTTAATGCTGTTACAAAACATTGCATCCTATGAAAGTCCTAGTATATAAAATGCATCCTAGATATTATAATTATAACATCCTAGATATAATAAAATATTTATACATCCTAGGAAGTATAAATATCCTATGAAAGATATCAAAGCATAAAATCTTGACACAGCCCGCAACTTCAAAAATTGAACTGACTTTGCTATGTACCTCATGTAAATCAAGCAGAATAATTTGTGTTTATGGTACCAGTAAATTTAAACTAGCACTTTTATTTCTTGTGATATGTTGCAGTTTATCCAGGAGAAACTACTAGAAAATTTGATGTTTTTTCAAGATTAAAGTTAGATTGCTTTAAAAATATTTTTCTTAGACTTCATCATTATATTTTACTCCTTATTCCTCTTCTATTTGCAGAAATTATCCAATTTCTCAAATTGATTTAATGATTTAGAAATGGATATAAAAACATGGGATGATTTGAATCTTAGCCCTGGTGTGCTTGCTGCCATACAAGATTTGAAATTTGAATCACTTACTCCTGTACAGGTAATTATTTGCAATTTAATATTGATAATTTTTTTCTGATATTTGTGATAACTTGCATCTTGTTCAGTTGGCATTATTAAGTATATTCATCACTCATATGATTATTTGTTATTGAAATAAAAGCAAGGATATTAGTTGCTGATATGTTTTTTCCACTGGCTATATTGAAAAAAAAAAAAAAAAAATGCCCTTTTAAGTTTTTTTCTATTCAAAATATTCTTATTTCAAAAAGGAGAAAACAATGAATTCATTAATAACTCAATTGGTTAGTGAAATTTAGACGCAATTATGAAATATTTTAAATTGTCTTTCTATCTTCACTTGCTAGGGAATTAAGGGAAGGTGGGCTATGAGAATGTATTATGTGTTGATTGGGATTGACAGAAAGCTGGCTATCAAAATTGAGTTTTGCAAAAGTGCTTATTGACAAAATTTGAAAGCTTTTATCAAAGAGATTTTTATCATTTGCTCTAAGTTATTCTATAACAAAGCCCAGGATGATTAATTCAGATGACCCTGTATGTATAATAAATTTTATCTTCTTTGCTTTTTTCTACTGTTGAGGTGTTGTTAGAAACCTACTATCTCAAGTAAAAACAAATGTGATTTAATTGATAAAAATAAAAACAATGTTTTTTTTTTTTTTTTTAAAGGAGTAAATATTGAAAGCTACTGTTTATTAAGTCAGAATTATATGTATAATCCCACATCTCAGAAATAAAAGATTGTTAAAAAAGTGTGTGTGTGTGTGCACGAGAGCGATACCCCTAGAACTCCAAAATGTTGTATATATATGTTAAATAAGTTTGCAGACGAATGACCAACAAGATGACAGAATTGGAATTAAATTTATTTTTCAATGGAAGAGCATGGTTTGTACATGACAGTTTGAAAGGCAGAATGCATTTGTTCGCATCAGAACACAAGAGTGAAGTGTGAAAAATGTTCCCTTTACGTTTTTACAAAGAGATTCTTATAGAATTTCTTTAACTCTTGTCGATTCACTGAAGAGAATCTTTGGAAGGAATGTTCTGGGTGTTAGAGATTTTTATGCCTTCACTTGCAGTGTGAGAATTACAGTGTCATCAATTTTTAAAGTGGGTGTTAGAAAAAATTAAATTCAAATTTGGAACAGGAAGTAAGAGAAAAATTTTAGAATAAAGTTATATAGGTTAATTTAAGATAAAAATTAGGAAATTAATTAGGATTTAAATTTGATTAAGGAACACACATATGTATTTAACATATAGCATTTGAAAAAGATTTGATTCGGAGCTCTAGAAACCAAATTCAAAGAAACTGCAGTTTTTTTTTTTTCCATATTTATGTTTGGGGAATCATTGCAATTGATAGATTCTTATAAGGTATTTTCATGAAAGATAATATTTTGTAGAAAAGAATGATGAAGATGTTCACTTTAAATGTGTTTCTTCAAAAAAATTCGTTTTCAGAATAAAATTTTACAAATATTCTTACTTAATGTTTCTGTTGATATTTTTCCCCCTTATTTTCCTTTTTTTCATAGGCTGCATGTATCCCTCTCTTCCTCTCCAAAAAAGATGTTGCTGTAGAAGCTGTGACAGGGAGTGGGAAAACACTGGCATTCCTCGTGCCCATGTTTGAAGTTCTCTTGAAATATGCTCCTTTCAAAAAATTAGATGTAAGTATTATCTTTTCCCGTGATTAAAGATTATTGAATATTCAGTATTCAAGCCATTATGGATATAATGAATATTTGGTATTCAAACCTTTTGCTAAATAATCACTTTATCCAGATATTTAACAGATATATTTAGTTGAATTAATAGTTGGCTGAAACTAAAAGTTTAATTTTTATGTTTTGTGATATCCTGCGCATTGATTATACTTATGCCATGATTGTTCTCAAGGTTGGAGCAATTATTATATCGCCAACCCGTGAGCTTGCAGCTCAAACAGCGGAAATAGTTGACATATTTTTGAACCGAATTCCGGAATTTACCAGCATTTTACTAATTGGTGGAGAATCTGTTAATGCAGATATTTCCAAAATATTAGAAAATGGGTAAGAAACATCTTTGTACTTTTCTTTAATGAATAATTCTTCTTGAATTAGAAATGTTAAGTAGTTTCAATTATGCTGATTAGTTTCTCAACATTTCCTTCTTTTTTTTACTTTTTACAGAATAGAAATGTTGATTTATTTGTTGTTGTATATTAAATTTTTCTCATTATAAATTATGCTTTATATATTTTAAATGTTGTTACTATTATTAAATTAAGATTTTTTTTCTTCTCTTTTTGTAGGGCTAACATTATTATAGCTACTCCTGGGAGATTAGCAGATCTTTTTAATCAAAACAACACTTTAAAACTTTCAGCCTGTGTGAAAGCTTTGGTAAACAAGCTCATCTTTATTTTAGAATTGATGCATGGAAACAATTCTAAATTTATAATTACTATATGTTATTAATTAATCACATCATATAAAAGCAAAATTTAATTAATGTCTTTCTTTAAATATCACATGTTTTGAATTTATTTTAAATTTATGGGAAAGTAAATATTTAGTTTTTATGCATCCAGAATTATTGTAAATTGAACTAATTATTGCAATAGATAATATGGATAATATGGCTAAATTTTCTTTATTCCTAATATTTTTTCATGTTAATAGCTGAGAATTTTTAGTCAGAGTGAATGCTGATGCAATATCTAAAAATTCCTTGATGCATATAAACTTATATGAATTGAATAAAAATTATTTTATTCAATTCATATATGTTGAAGATTGTTATAAGGAATTCGTTTTATAGTGAAAATTTCATTTGATTCTAACATTTATTTTACTCAAAGAAATGCATTAAATTTTATAATAAATTTCAAAGCAACCGCGTTGATACTGAGAAAATAGTTTGAAAGATAAGTTGGGGATAAACTTTATTTTGTCCATACAAGCATATTATTCATTAGTTGTTCTATGTTGAGTGGTGTTGCATCCTTTTTTTTTTTTTTTTTTTTTTTCAATTAAGACATAAAAATAATTTTTCTTGTATTATTATTACATAATAGATATTATGGATTTAAATGTAACATCTTAGATAATCAATAATTGTAATTTTGCAAAAGAAAATCTTACAGGATTTTCTAATTAATATTATTAGAGATTTGTCAGTGCTTGGACTAAAAAGGAAAATCGATCCCAATTCCAGAAGCGAAGTTTCTAGGGAAAATTTTGCTCACTCTAACAATATTCAAATTAATTTTATGAATCTGCTGGCCTAATTTGGCTACTTGCTGTGCATATGAATTATGTCATTTTTCCATTATGCATTATTATCCATCATTTATGCATTATTAACACTTCAGATACCTGTTTATTAAGCTAACTGTTTTTAAAAAATGCATTTATAGTATGTTACTAAAATATTAAATTTTTCTTACAGGAAATTCTGATATTAGATGAGGCAGATAAATTACTAGACATGGGATTTGAAAAAACGTGAGTAATTCTACCTGTATATTAATATAAAAGACAGTATTTTAATGTGTAAATACACTTAAAAAATGGATTGTCATTAAATCTAGATGAGGTGATTTTATTTGTATGTGCATTCATGGGTATTAGTTAACTGGGATATTTTGAAATGTTTTTTAATAATAATAATAGGACTGTGATTCAGGATATGAGGTTTTTCTAAACAATAACTTTTTTCAAACAATTTATTCAATAAATGTTTGTTTGATGTCATCTGTAAAATTAGAAATCCTTGACATTCATTGAGCTAATTTTCACAAGTAGGATTAAAATAATGTAATACATATCTATTTCATTAAATTAGATTGAAATTACATTCTAATTACTTATAATATGAAAATTTCTTCATTTGGTTGTTGCAAAAAACTAAGCTCACAACCTTCACAAATGTGTGATTATTCTTGTAATATTGAGATGTAAATTGTGTATATGCATATTAGAATGTATTCAAAATTTGAAATAAATAAGTTGTTACTGTAATTATATATTTACTCAAAGAGAGTTGGTGAAATTGATAAAGATTTAGGAAATGAAATGAAACAAACCAAATGAAAGTAACATAAATACATTAAATTGAATTATATTAAATGAGTATTTACTGAAAAAAATTAGTTATTAAACAAGAAATCAAAATTGTCCATACTCAAGCTTTAAGAGTGTCCATGCCCAGTTGCTAAGTTCTTTGTACCAATCTCGTATCCCTAAAATAGGATTCCCTTGTCAATAACTGTCAGATTATTTTTCATTCTTCTGTGAATATTCTGGTAACGATATGTTGTGCTAATACACTCGCGGATATATATCTATACTATTATACACAGGTTGTAGTCACAAAAAAGTGAAGCAAGCTTTCATTTTACTAAATATTACTCTTGTAATATCTCAGTGGAAACACTTATGGATTTTTTAAAAACCTTTTGTAACTATTCTCTATAGAATTCAAATTATTTTCAAATGTTATTGTACCTTTTTGAGGAAACTATCTAATAAAAATTAAGGAACGAAAAGCTTGTTCTGCATTTTTGGAATAACCTGCATATGTAATGCATTCATCAAAAACTGCAAATGTTTGTCATTTTCTGTCTCTCTCATATTGTTAATAAATCTATATTTTTTGGTAGCATTTTTAAACTTCCAGCCTGTTTAAAAATTTCTGTTTTTCTCTATAGAATCAACACTATCCTTGGTTATTTGCCTAAGCAGCGGCAAACAGGTCTCTTTTCTGCCACACAGACGAAGGAAATGGAAGACCTCATACGAGCTGGCATGAGAAATCCTGTGTGCATTGCAGTGAAGGAGAAGGGTTCCGCTGTGCAAAAGACACCAACAACCTTATCTAACTTTTACATGGTATGTTTGTTAGTTCATCTAATAGAGCATTTTATAAATAATGAGTTAATTGATTTGAAGCAATATTATTTCAGGTTAATATTTTAATGTAATTTTTGAAATATTTATTTAGTAGAATACCAAAAGAATTCACAAAAATACTAGTTTTCTTGTAAAGTACTAGCAATCTCATAAAAATACAATTTGTGAGAAACAATTTTTGGATCACTACTTCAAACCTCAACATCCAGTTGGAACTCATTTTAAAATGAAGTGTTTGATTTCTTTATTTCATCTTTAAAATTAATTATTGGAGTATGTAATTAATTTCATTTTTCACCAGTAATTCGTTGTTACGGCTTTTATCAAGTTGAGTGATAAAAAATTTCCAAAATTTTATAATGGGTGTTATTATGCTCTCTTTTTTCTTCATTTTTGAACCATGCTAGAATCGAAATATGTCCCAAAATGGAGTTTTGTGTCCCCAGTTATAATATTATATAACTGGAAAGAAAGATCTCTATACTCTGTTGTATAGAGATTATTTATGATTGATTTATTAAAATAAGAAAGCCTCTTTTCCCTCTATCTATAAAAGTAATTATATATTGCTTATGTTTATTCTGCTTTTAAGAGTGTATGCTGTGGCAGCAATTATATTTAAATCCAGACCACTTTTATAGTACAGAAATGAATAATTTCAAAATTAAAGAAAGTATGGGAAATGGTAATATCCAGCTATGTTATCTATGATAACAGAAATATTCATTGTTTACAATTACATCTGGGAAGTAGAAAGAGGAAGGAGGATCCTATTCCATTTTTATAGTCCAAGATACTTCAAGTTGGCATTTTGGAAAAACTGCACTTGGTGTTATTGAGCCTAGTGAATATGATCCTAACGTATTTATTCAGTTACAGAATATGCTCAACGTGCGTGGTCAGGAATGATGTATTGAAAGTGCACTATAATGTGATAAAATTCACAAGGGAATTCAGCAACATGACATGTAATGGTGGCTTTCAATTCAGGTAAAGTTCTAATTCCTTTCCCATAAATGGTATTTTAGGGATCTCCACAACCAGAAATCATCAGGATTTAAGTTGGGTGAATGAGGAGGCCAGGCACCCAGAAAAACTTTGGATATTACACAATTCTTGCCAAAGTTAGAAAGAAGCAGTTTTTTGACTTAGCAGCCAATGTGAGGTGTTGCTCTGTCTTGCATGAAGACAGTGGTCTGCAAATATTGTAGTTTCTGTAAAGTAGGAATGACCTGCTGTCGAAAAAGCTCACTGTACCGAGTAGACTGAACACATTTATTTAAGACCACCTTGAGGAGTGAGAACTTCAAAGAAAAACGGCCTGAAGATTAAGTCAGTAGTAAATCCAGATCATGTAGTCGCATAATCAGAATGTAGTGGTTATTGGTTCAAGACATTAGGAGTGAAGCCCCATATGCAGGAATTTTGATTATTCGCAGCTCCATCTAAAGAAAAGTGTGCATTATTTGGCCAAAGAATTTGCCAAGCCTCTTGTCATCAACATCCATTCCCGTCAAAAATCAGCTAGCAAATTCATAGCGTGTTTGGAGGTCTTGAAGTTGCAGCATTTGCACCATATGGATACTAATTTAAGATGGATTGCAAAAATTTTTTGTACTGTTGATCACGTAAGTGCCAGCACTTGCTGAAGAATAGTTGGAACTGGAAGCTCTTTCAACCACAGCAATAGTAATTTCTTTGACAGTTTCATTCGCAATTCGTTTCTGCCCTCTCCCTGGCAGCACACTCAAATCTCTTCAAATTTCATAATCATCTTCATCAAACCATTCTTCAACATGGGCCTTTTTGCTATTTCTTTAAATGACAGTATTCATGCGGTGCGGCTAAACTGTTGCTACCATTTTGATAAAAATAATTTTACCAGCAAAGTTCAATCTTTCTTCTGTAAGGGCATGATTAACAATGACAAAGGTACGTGGAATGATTTTTCGGGCTCTGATTGCAAGTCTCTTTTGACTAATTTGCATAAGGCATTTTTTAAGGCCATCTGGTTGTCAAAAATTGGAATTTTTGTTTCTAAAAAATTTTTCTCTATAGTCCATATAACATATATTCCAAGTTTTACCAAAATCCGATAGGCAGAACAGGTTCTAGAGGCGTCTGAATAGGGTCAACTTAATTATAACCACCCTGCATTTTAATTAGAGGTTTAAACTTTGAACAAATTCTTTCTGGATTTCATTAAACATACAGCTTGCTTTCCTGAGATCCACTTTGAAAGTAATGATTTGTGTTAAGAACAAGATTATAATTTGGATTGTAAAACTAATATGAAAATATATCTGCAATTTAAAAAGTTATTTTTATCAATAACTTTAATGTTCTTCCAGAATTCTTAATTTTCAGAATTCTTGTTAGAAGGGGTATTTAAAATATTTTTAAAATCTATTAAATGTAGAAAAAAATATTTATTCAATTAAAAAATTGGTATCATTAAACAGATCATTTTTTGTAAAAATCATTTTTGTAATCAATTTTGGAAATACCTTAATTTTTATTAACTAATTAAAATTTCAGGAAAAAAAACTTCGTGGCACTCTTCAAAGTAGATCAGACCTATAGAGCACACACACATTCATATTTATCGTAATTTAACACTCTGTTCATTCGTTTCGGGTTTGTATGGTGTATGGAAATGCACTTTTGCATCTGAATTTTTGATTTGGACTTTCATTATGATAAGCTCATTTTAATTTTATAAATCATAACAGAAATGCTTTGATAAACATACAGTTATTTTGTTGATCAAATTACTAGGTATTCATTAATTTTCTTTATATCTTTAAGATCCTCCCCCCCCCCTCCCTTTTTTTTAGTCTTAACATTGAGTCCCTTTATGTATAATGAATAACTTAATTTGAATGTTAACATTTTGCACAGTTTTAAATTTTCAATATTTTGCCTTTACTATTTTTTTTTTTTTAATTTTCCTTAGATAGATAGATATATTTCATTATTGTTTAGTTTGTATATTTTAATTACTGGTAATATATAAATAATGTGTTTTATTATAGGTCTGTGAAGCTGATGAGAAACTTAGTATTCTTGTTTCATTTTTAAAGTCAAAAGCTAATTTGAAGAGTATGGTGTTTTTTAGTACCTGTGCAGCTGTGGATTATTTTTCCTGTGTTTTGAAAGAGTGAGTTTTATACTTTTTAATTTCTAAAATATGTGCTGAATTATTATAATATTTTTTTGTAATTTATATTTATATCTTAATTTGTAAATTTTTAATCATAAAATTATAAAGTTAAATCTTATATGATTTCTGTAAATATTTTACTTTGTCAAATTATTATTGTTAGTATTTTATTTCTGCTTAAAATTAGGTTATCTTTATTATTCTATTCTATAAGTAAATAATATAATTTTTTTAATTATAAAATTTTCAATGTATCAAATTTATTCTTAATATTTTTATCATGATAGCTAATATCAAAATGTTTATTTCTATGGATGTTTCTTTTGAACATGATTCTGTCATTTCTGTCTCAATAATATTACACTTGACATCCACATGTATTAATCATAACATAAATATCAACAACATAAAACTGATCAGAATAAGCATCTGATTTGATTCTTCTATATAAAAATGAAACTTTATGGCATATTTGAAACATTATGGCATATTTGATGAATTTTTATGCAATATTAGCCGCCTTTGGCGACCAGCCGGTTCGCCAATCTTAATGTTCGTTAAAATTTTAATTAGTAAATATTTTATGCAATTCCTACTTTAATAGCTTCTTCATCAAAATTAATTACTGGTAATAATTTGGTAACATTAAGATTACTGGTAAATATTTTAAAACTTCAAATTTTGATAATCATATAATTTACTCATAATATTATAAAGGCCTTCAGCCACAACGTAATATGTATCTCTAAATTTCTGTTAGCTTCCGTAGAATTTATGCCTTAAATTAAAGTGGAAAGGATTAATCTGCAATTAATATAATAATATTTTTTACTCAAACAAAGCATTTTTTTTATAATATGATTAATGAAAACAGAGTCACTGAGCGTTTAAACTTTACGGGCACTAAAGAATATCTTTCTTAATATATGTAATATCTCAAGAATTTGTCAACAAATTTTTCTAAGATTCATAATGAGCAGATCGATTAATTAAAAATGTTTAATTTTAAATGCATCAAACACTAAGAAAATAAAACGAATCGTTTAAAATAATCGGTTGAAAACACGGTTAAAAAAGCTACTTAAAAAACGATGTACTTCAAACTATAAGCATATACAAAAAATATATAACTAACATAAATACAATTTAATTGCAAAAGCATACAACTAACCTAAAAATAATTTAAATCAAGTCAGCATTCGTTGATAATATTTGTCAACAATCAGAACACAATGTGCATGCGTGAATTTTCATCGCCAATTACGGTAACGCACATACGTTAATTTTTCTACGTCAGTTGGGGTAACGCTATGCAGATTAGAAATTTTTAATTTCCTTTATTCTGTTTAATTTTAATTCTAAAGTGCTTCATAATGAATCTGAAAGATCGATTAATTAGCAATGTTTAATTTTAAATGCATCAAACATTAAGAAAATAAGCAGAATCATTTGAAATAATCTGCCGAAAAATTTTAAGCCTAGCCTCATTAGTGTGGGGAAAAAAACTGAAGCCTTATTGATTTGGCGGTGGGGAAAATGAGAAGATTTTTTTGGCGGGAAAGTTAGTTTTTAATTAATAATTAAAATTCTAACTAAAAATTCAAAAAAAGGGACCCCAGATGAACATTCCTGACCTCCAAGGTATACATGTACCAAATTTGGTAGTTGTAGGTCAAACAGCCTGGCCTGTAGAGCGCCAATACATACACACACATTGAGCTTTATATAAGTGTAGAAGAACAGGTTTCACTTGGAATATTATTTCTTCTTCCATAGATGCAAAGACCAGTGCAGCATTCTATTCACAAATATATAGCCAGAAATTAAAGGAAATTCAAGAGAAAAAGTTTTTTTTTTCCCCACTAGTTTGAGACATTTACATAATGTCAACAAATGCACCTTGCCATCATGACTGTATTTTTAATGCGTATTGGAAGTACTTTTTTTTTTTTTTTTCCCAAAAAATAGAAGCCACAAAGCTCAAAATTTTGTTATACTTCTTATAGAGTTCTCTTCATTATCAAAGGTCTTATGTCACTTGCATATCATATATGCAAGTGTTGAGCATGGTGAAATAATCTACTCTTTTTTTCTTGAGCACCTTTCAAAGTTTTTTGCCAATGATTCATGTACCCTTTGAATTTGTCTTTCATTGTTTTGATAATATTTTACAGTGCTGTTAAGATTCAAGTTTTAATAATAAAAGTGAACGGTCGAAGTAGCACTTAAACCAAAATATAAATAACAGCTGCAAATTCATGGATGTCTTTGAAAATTGAAATTTACTCAAATGATTGAAAAAAATTCCGGATAAAATAAAAAGGCAAAACATTTATAAAAAAAATATTTTATTTACTACTAATGGTACCTGCACAGCATTGTCTGTGACATGATGAGTAGTGCTGAATTCAAAACCTGTAAAAAAACCACAACAGAATTTACCAACTCTAATCACTGGACCTATTTCAAAAATTTTCATTTCATATGAAAACTCATGACCTCAAGATGTGTCATTAATGGTCACCTGCTCCTCACCATTCTTCATTTTGTAGAGAGCTGAAAAAACTCTACCTCATATTATCTAGGTAGAAAAACATTAACAATTCCCACCAGCAGCTGCCTAAGAGAATGTTTTTTATATATTTTATGGTTTTTCACTTTTATAGTTAGATTTGATTATTTAAATGAAGGATATCTAAGTTCTAAACATTGTATTAATAATTGTTAATAATCTGTTTGAAAAGACCAAAATAATTGAGTAATTATTAAGAAAATGATCTCGTTAAAAAAATTGTGAAGTCACTTTAAAATTTTATTAATTTTCAATAATCAATAAAAAATTCATTTTTATATTTCTTATGTTTAATTAGGTTAATAAAGCATATGCCTATTATAAGTATTCATGGGAAAATGAAGAAAAAAAGACACAAGATATTTTCAGAATTTAAAGATCTTGTAAGGTACTATTCTCTAACCTTTTTTTTCTTTTCATGTATGTAAAATTATCTTAGTGTTAAATGCATCCTTTGAAAAAATTGTAAAATGAATTTTGTTCACATATCCATTTAATTTTTCAAATTACTTTTAAAAAAATTCATTAAAATACTAAAATAATTTTTTTAATGTTATGATTAATTTATTACTTATGTATGTATAAAACCTAATAACTTTTCATTGTTATATAATGGTATTTTATGCTTATATCATAGATATAATTTAACTCTTTTAACTAATGTGTGTATAATAATTCAGGATGAAATTCCTTGTTAAACTCAATGCTAAATAATTTTTTTATTCAACTGTCTATTTGGTCTTTAAAACTTTCTTTGAAATGCATGATTTGTAGTATAACTTAGTATTTTACTTCTTTTTTCTTTTTGGTTTAATAACAAAGAACAGTAGACTTTAGAAAATATATATAAAATATTTCTGTATTTAAATCTTTTCAACAATTTGTATCACATTATATGTAGTTAAGCTATGCATTGATCAATATAGCATGTGACTATCCATTTTTTTTTTCGCATTGCCAATTTTAATTCATATATATAAAAGATAACAAAATCTTATGAATAATAATCAATCTTCAAAATATTTATTACATCAAACTTTGAGCTTATTTGAATGTAAACAGCGTGGGGCATAGCAACAAAGCTGTTGCAATTTTTGAAACAAATTTCTTCCTGTTGCCATTGTAGAAAAATTAAATTTAACTTAAACAAAGATAATAATTTACAGAGAGTCACTAAATTTATATATATGTAAAAAAAATTAATGGTAAAATTTCATAATGGTGGCTTCTTGAAATTTAGTTTTCATTTATTTGTTTTTCCTCCTTTTTTTTAGTTTTCTGTTTTATTCAGATTTAAATTGTTTTCATTTCATTCTTATGAACTGAATGGTCTGACATTGTGTCATCTTCTAAAAATTTCATTTTTTTTTTTTTTTTTTTAATCTTCAACTTGCTAAAAAAGCATTTTTTTTTTTTTAGTACAGAGATTAAATTGATCTCTCTAGAAAACATGTAAAACATAAACATAATTTTTCTACGTTACTACACTCATTGTGTGGGAACCTGTTTTTCTTCTCATCTTTTATGTTCATGTAGCTGTTTGGCAAATTTAAATTAATTAAGAATAATTTGAAAACATATAGAAGAAATCAGTTTATTTTCTACTGTACATGCTTTCAAGGTGTGCAGAAAGTAAATGCCTATTTTTGTGAAAGGGATCCTTTTTAGAAAGACAAGTGTGTTAATATTTATTTTGTTTCAAATGTGCTAAACTTTATTTTTGTTTATATAGAATGCTTCAAAATATTTATTTTGTACTCCAAAGCCCACTAATTATGAGGGTTTTTTTTAATTAGTATTATTAGCTTTAATTTTGAAACTTAACTATGATTACATAATTTTTTTTTTTACAAAATGACAAAGAAAAAAAAAAAGATTGGTAAATATTCCATCAAAACTTTGTCAAGCACTTTTTGTGATGTCTATGGTACCAAAGCTTTCAATGATTAATTCTAAGCATAATCGCACCATTCTAGATCTGTTATGTGGATCAGTAGTTTTAATAATCTAAAATCTATTTTCTAGTTCTCAATAATCAATTATATGATTAAATATAGAATGTCATTTATTGACAAACACAAAAACACATATGAACACAAAGATATTCACATTTCTAATTGAATATTACAAAATTTGAATTGCTAAACACAAAAGAAACCGAATCAAATTTCAAGAAAAACTGTCCATGCATCGGTTTCCATGCCAAATACAGCTAGAAAGGAGAAAAGTCATCTCTACAATGGAACATTTGGTGTATGTTTCATTCATATGCTGTAGATTTTCAATCTGATTTTAACATTAAAAAAACATATTCTGAAGCATTTCAAAAAGTGTTGCTGAAACAGCTAAAAAAAATGGGAAAACACTGTGGCTAAGGATAAATTTGAAATCTTTAAGAAAATGATTGTTTAAAGTGTTTGATGAAGTTTTCGCATAAGATTTGTATTTCTCTTTTTCCTCTCATACTTTTTTTTTTAGAAATGTTTGCCATTCTAATTGAGATGGAACTTTTTAAAAATATTGTTAAAATAATTATTTTTGGAAAGAAAATAAAAATACTTATTTAATATTTTCAATGTCATAGAACAAAAATGTCTGATTTTAAAAATTGCTGAAATATTTTTCATTTCTTGTAATCTGTAAGCTATTCCAAAGATTCCATTTACAATGCAATTTGACTAACTGGAAAATTAAATTTGTCATTTTTTTTTTTTTTTTGTCCTTGTGTTTCCAAATAATGTCATAATGTTAAAATAATGTCAAACTGTTTTATATAGTTTGAATATATTTTGATTATTTCAATATATAAACTAAAACTTGCATTCACTTCTAAATTGCTCTTATTATTTAAGTATATCTGTAGAGTGTGTCTTCAATAATCTTAAGGGAATAATTTTTTATTTTTTTAAAAAAAATTCACTTGAATGTTTGCAGGAAGTTTTATAAGCCATTAGCAAAAACAAAACTTTAATCATAGGAAATTCAGTTTCTGTGCTATTGCTAAGTTTCTTTACTTCTGCAACTTAAATTTTGCTATCTATAAAATCCATTTTGAATTGTGTTATAATAAAGAAAAAACTGAATGTTTTTTGGGTGTTTTTTTTTTTTTTTTTCACTCTGTGGGAATAATATGCTTAATGATACTCTCCTGAAACCTTTATTACATCTGTATACTGATTGCATCTAAATAAAATTAATATATAAATGTATTATCAAAATATTGACAGAATAATTAAAATATTTACTATAGATTTTAGTTTGAATAAATTTATTTTAGATCATCAGTATTTAAACTGTTTGAATTTTTCCATCATTTTTTTTCAAAGAGAAATAATTATTTAACTGAATGAGTAAAATCAATGTAAAATTTCCCTTCATTTTTTTTTTTTTTTTTCAGAAAAGAAAAAGAATGTTTAACCTAATGAACTAAAAAATGCTTGCAAATACAGCAAACAATCAGAAATGGTCTCCTCAAAATTTTTTAGCATATTCTCTAATAAAGGGGCTGTCCCCTTCCCTTTTTCTTAAAAATTGTGTACTTTGGGCTAGGACATGACTGCAATAAATATATTTTGATTTTCTTTTCTTTTTTTTTTTTTTTACTTTCATAGTCCCATACACAAGTAATAAGTATGTTTTGTAATATGGTGAAGTAAGCCAAATATTTATTTTTGATGCCTTTTTTTTTTATTATTATTGATTTTAGCCTATATTTAACACAGAACAATTTTATGACAAGATCTCAAATCAAATTTAATTTATTTAAGTTATTGCATTTTTCAGTTATTGTGTTTACATCCATGTGAAAGTATAGACTGACTTATTGTTAACCCTTTGATGGGTTTAGTTCAAAATTTGATATGCACCTGCATTTTAAATGTTAAATCTATTTACTAAATTTTATTCATCTAGCTTTTATACATTATAATTATCATACTCACTTGGTCAGTCTTTCCTTTGAATTGATTTTGTCCAAAATGGGTAGAAATCTACAAATTTGGTAACAAATAAAAGACCACATACCAAGTTTCATCCCTCTATCTCAAAGGGTTTTTCAGTTATCCCCTATTCGTAGACGGATATAGGGTATATTTCAATTTTTTATTTTTTTAGGAAAATCAAAACCTCAAGTTTAAATTTTTATAAAAATGACTAAGTATTTGTATTTTCTCTGTATATTTTGTATTAAAAAAAACTTACATTTTGCAAGTGTATTAAAGTTAGCATTTAAATTGCTAATTTTAATTATATTTATATTCCACCTTTCAACATTGTACCTTTCTCACATCATCTTTATATTCAGAAGTTTGTGAAAATTAATTTATTGCTCTAAAATTGATTTCCAGCTGTTTCAAATGAATATAAATGATGAATATATAAGTTGATTAATACTGCTGTTCGCTTAAAAAGATGTAGTGATAGACATACCATTTGTAATGTTGTAAACTCTCAATTAAAGGTCAGTAAGATAAAGCTGTAAATAAAAGTTTGTTTTTTGTTAAAATTTGTTTATTAATCCTTGAGATTACTATATGGCTCTATGAAACGATTCATAAAAAAAAGTTATATTTAATTAAAGTTGTAAAAGATTTTTTAATTTATAAATTTTTCATTCATTTTAATTTTTACATTATTATCTTCATTTCTTGCTCTTCAAGCTCTTTGCACCACTCTGCATCATTATTTTGTAAGCTATTTGATTGGATATGATGCAGCAACAGACTTTGTATCTAAAGTAATGTTTAAATTTTCAATCAAGAGTGAAATTAATCAGAAATGATTTTATATCTCGTAGTGCATAAGTATAAGATACAACATTGTATCTCATACTTATGCAACATATTTTACAACGTTGTTTATATAAAATATTAATGTTGTTGTTGTTTTTTGTCAAAAACATTCATCTCAAAAATCAGCATTTTTATTGTATCATCCTAAAATCCTCCAAAAAAATTAGGTGCTTTTTATGTCCCTGCATCTTGTATTCACAGAAAAATATTTCTTTAATTGTGGTTCTTTAATTCTACATCCATGAAAAATTGAATTTATAATTAAAATATGATATTATGTAACAAATTGCAGTGGAATTTTACTATGCACAGATGTGATGGCTCGTGGAGTGGATATTCCAGATGTGCACTGGGTTGTGCAATTTGATCCACCCAGTTCTGCTAGGTGAGTAAAAATGCATTCTTTTCTCCATTCTGTATATTTAAATAGGTAATATTATTGAATGCATGCATTTGTGTGCGAGTGATTGAATGAAGAATTTTTTTCCTTTATAGATATTTTTAATTTAGACAGAAATGAATTATTCTCTTTTATTATAACTATTCAATATTTTTAATTGTTCTCTGGTGTAAAGATGAACTTTACTTGAATTATTTGCTATTTTGGAATATATATGTAACAGTAAAGATTTGGATTTATATGTAACAGTAAGAATTTTTCTACAAACTTTGATTTTGTGTTAATGAATGTAATTGATTTTACCTTCTGTGGAATATTGTTTTTCTTTGTGTGGAATTAGAATCAATGAAAAAAGTTTTGAGGATCATCATGTAATAAAAAATATTTAAAACTGCAAAAAAATTCATGTTTCTTGGGGTATAAAATATCATCCCAAGAAACATAAATTTTGTTGCTATATTAGTTTGTTTTTTTTAAATAATTTCTCCTTCTTAGTGTTTGAGATATGAACATTGTTTATTAATTTATGCTGTTTTTCTTTTGCAGCTGTTTTGTGCATCGTTGTGGTCGCACAGCACGCATTGGAAAAACTGGACATGCCCTGATCATGCTTCTGCCAAATGAAGAAACTTTTGTTAATTTCTTAAATGTCAATCAAAAGGTAAATAAGAATATAAGAACTGAACTTTGTCAATTGCTAATTTGAAAATCGCTAAATTTCAAACTTTTGAAATTTTGTGAAATTATTAATAACATATAACATAATTAAAGCAATATAACTTTCTTGTTCATTACAAATATTGATTAAAAATAACTTTGAAATAAATTACAATTAATCAACAATTGAAAAATTTCATTACTATTTCAATGAGAATGAGATACCCCAGTATGAAGAACTGAGAATTAATTAAGTTTTATAACTTTATAAATACTTTTATTATACATTTTGCGTAGTTAATCAGCTTTCCTTACCTAAATAACAGCTTGAAAAATTATTTATTTATTTAAAGTAAAAATAAAAAGAAAGAAAGAAAGAAAAACTGAGTTAGTTTTCTTTTAAAATCCTATTGATAAAATATATCATTTATTTGAAAATGCTTGCTTGCAGATCCAGTTACAGAATCTGAAAGCACCAGATGAAATGGTAAACGTGATACCAAAAGTTAAAAAATTAGCTTCTAAAAATAGGTACGTAAATATGTATTATGATCTCTTACCTTTTGCAATTTTCAAATATATTTTTTATTAACATGTTTTGCTATTGAAAAAAAATTAATTTTAATATTATTTTAAAATAAAAAAGTGTTATAATCATTATTTCAGTAAGTACTTTTTTAAGAGAATAAAAATTTCTACTTAAAATAGATTATTTTGAACATTAAATCAAAAATCCTTACAGTAAATGTACAGTTTTTTCATTTTGTATCATAAGAATGCCAAATTTACTGAAATTAAGCAAAAAATTATAAAACCTTTGATTAATTTTGAAATTTTACTTCCAAATTTGAAAGAAGTGCTTTGTGGTATGATGATTGAGTTAATTTTTTTATATATAAATACAACTCTGATTGATAAAAGGAAAATATAATTGTATTTTGGATATTAAACACTTTGGCAATATTGGAGATTTTATTTTTTCTAAAGAAATTTTTTTAATGAAATCTTCATTTCTTTCTTTAATTTTAATACTCCAAGAGGAGTCTTATAGCAAAAACATGCATTTAGCTTAAAAATATTTTGTTTTTTAAAAACGAAGCAAAAGAATTGTTGTGCATGGGTTAGTTATCAGAGGAAGGAAATCTATGAATACAAACCTTTAGATTTTAATCGAATTGCTCTTCATAAGAACTAATATTACAGAATGTAATTTTTTATGCTGAAGCAGAATTTCTGTGGGCCTCGATAATTTTTGAGAACTTCCAAAATTTTATTTAAATTCATTTGGACTCCCCCCCCCCTCAAAAAAATTACCAGATTTTTCATTGGATCCTAGAAAAATAGACAAAAGGTGCATTGATTATTTGTGGGTAGATAAAAGAAAATGAGTTTGTGGTTTGGTTTTGCATTGAGAATTTCACCAACATTAAAAAAAAGTGTTGATATGGGAAAGCTTTTAATCTCTCATCTGTGCAATTTTGAAAAAGGGTATGGCATTTAAGCATTATTATTACCTCAGCTTCCAAGGAATCTTCAACAGACTCAAAAGTTAGATAATACTGTCATTCATTGTGCTTAGATACAGAGTAGAAATTGTCTTAGAATTGTGTGGAAAGTTATTCATATAACTCTATTGTAAAGATATTTCAAACTTGTTCCATAAAAAAATGTTCTTAATTTCGCCATATATTATGAGTATTTTATTTAAATGTTTCATTGGTCTTAGTATGTATTAGCATGAAACACATTAAGAATAGTAAGAGGCAATCTTAATTTTTAATGAATACTCAATAAACCTTTTCAACAAAATAAATGGATTTATATGTGCATTTTGGTATGAAAACAAAATAAGAAGGTTGAAATCAGTTATGTGGCTTCAGTTTTCTTGAGCCATTTCAGATTCCAAAGATTTTACATGACTTTCATGATCCCTTGGAAAAATTAGATTCAAGATTTTTTTTTTTTTTTTTTTTTTTTTTTTAATTTTTCTCAACAGATGGTTCATCATTAAATTTCCAATTTATTGATGAACCATGGAATGATAAAATCGAAAAAGAATTTTAAATTTAAATTTTAGTTAAAAGTGTTGTTTACATGTTGTGAACAATTCATTTAGACATAACAAAACAATATCCATACGGGTTATTGAACCTCTTTTTACTTGGTGTTTATTATTTATTCCTCAGAGCACTGGTTACTCACATGTACAAAATGTAGATTTGTTTGATACATTGGTAATAAAAGAAAATCGTTTAATTCTCCATATACTTTAGGAGCAATTTATTTTATTTTATTATTTTTTTTACAAAAAAAAAAAACCTTTGTTAGGAACATGTATTGTAATAAAGAAAGTCATGTTCTTGAAATTTTCTTTGCAATTAAAGTGTAGGAAACCTGTAAGATATAGGATGCTGAAAATTTTTACAATACTACTTATTTTGTTTATTTCTGAAAATGTTTCTTTTAAATTTTCTGCTTTGCCTTAAAAAAGCAGCCTAGTTTTTTGAACATATATTTCCTCTCAATACAGAATGAAAATAACTTTATTTTTAATGAGTAATAAGAAATTTGATTATGTAGATGCTTTCGAAGTGGATCCCTGTTTTGTGTACAATCAACTTTTAATTGACTTGATCTTTTAAAAAATTTGTAAGAAGTAAAATAAATTCAACTTGAAGTTTACTATCTATTAGCAGAGGTGGGGTGGGGGGATTATTTTGTTGCAGATCAGCATTGAAATTTATTATTATTTTAAATTATGAATTTTAATATTATGCTCATCATTTTGTTCCTCATCTCTAATAAACTGTTATGACTTTTCAGGGAAATATATGAGAAGGGATTGAGAGCTTTTGTATCTTTTATTCGATTTTATACCAAGCATGAATGTAATTTATTGTTTCGTGTCAAAGGTTAGTAAATTTATTTAAGTCCTTAGAATTTCTTCTGTTCTAAACAGCTTTCTATATTTTTGTATTTGTTTTCTAACTTTATGTGTAAGTCAGAAATATAGAATGAAATCATTTTTATGACAGAGTATGGAGTTGCAAATGCAAAACTGACTACAATGGAACACTCTTTGCTAGTGAATTAATTAAAATGAAGTAGATTCACTGGATAAAGTGTGCAAGATAGGTGTAATACAAATTTTCAATAGCACATATGTATGAATAATAATAAGCATATATAAATTTAAATGGCAAGTTTTTAAGATACTTTAAGAATTCCGAAGTGTTGATTTGCTTTTGATTCTATTGTTTACTTATGTTTTTTATTCATGTGACCGTGTTGAGAATTTGCATTCCTCTAGACCTGTATTGGATATTTTATATGATGTACTATTTTCTTTTACTTTAAATCATGGTAATCTAAAACAGGTTGATGTTAATGACATATTTTTATTTCTGTGCATCTTAGGGTTACTTTCTGTTAGTCTTTTTTTATTACAAGTCTTTTTGAAATTTCTTACACTTGGGCATATCAAATCTGTTACAAGATTTAAACAAAGGGGGTGGGGAAGGAAGAAAGAACTATCATTTTTTTTTTTTCATATTACACTTAAGAGCATAATCTATACATCATTCATTAAAGAAGAAAATTAATTTAAATAGAAAAATGATGCATTTAAAACTGAAAATGGTTAAAAATTTTGTAAAAAAAATGTTTCAATAGTTAAAAGCAAAGTATAATTTAACATTAAAATATTTACCATCAATCATTGTGAATAATAAATTATATATGCTATATATTAAATTATGTATGCAGTAAACTTTTTTCACTCTTCTAATATGCAGTTGTAAGGAATTTTTAGAAACTAATATTTATGTGTATTAAAAGTTTATATTATGCAAGTATTGTTTATTTTACAGTTTTGATTGGCCACATTCGTGATTTTTATAAGTATGCATTTGCCACCAACATTCCATTAAATCTGAAATTTACTATCTTTTACATTAGGGTGCACATCAAAAGTAAAATCAAAATATATTATAAAAATTAAATTCAATTTCAAACTGCGACACAAATTTTTAGTTCTGCATACAATAAAGTTTGCCTCTCTTTTCCTCTTCTAATATGCAGTTATAAGCAGGTTTCTGAAACTGATGTGGTATGTACATTTAATATTTTATAATTTGCAGCACAATTCCAAGTGTCATTTATCAATTTGAGGTGCAAGAGAACAAATTTGTCTTGCCCTTTTAAAGATTTTTTTTTTTTTAAAAATAAACTTGTTATTGTTCTTTACACCATAAATATTATTTAAACGGATATTTGAACATTTATTATATTTAAAAAAAAAACAGTATCATTTAAAACTTATTAGAATGTCTTAAAGTGTAAGTGTATTAAAGTGTCTTAAAGTAATTTTAAATCTATGTCTTTTCAGTCCATAATTTTTTTTAATTTGTTGTGTAAGAAAGTTTCTTTATAAATAAATATATGATGCAGAAGAAATATTTAAGATTCAATTAAAATATTGAAAACTATTCATCAAGAATGCAATTTTCTTATTAATTAATGAAATCGAAAAAAGTGGGTTTAAATTAGTCCTACCGCCTCTCAAAGGTTTGCCAGTTAATATGGGGCAGCACATAAATTTGTCGATGAGTTGCTTTTAATTTTCATTGAACATTAATATTTATTTAAATTAGTTTATTCAAATAAATTTTAATAGATATTCTAGAAATAGTCATTAATTGGTATATTAAAACTGTGACTTTTACAATGAAATTAATATAGTGGCACAATCAAATAAAAGCATTACACAAAAATTAAGTACTGATATATTTGTAAAAAAACGTCACAAACTTGAATTTATTCAAGCAGAATTGTTAAAATATTCTTATTTTTTTACAATTTCCTAGCATATATAAAATTGCACTATTAGTTTTTAATTCTTTTTGAACAAAATCAACTTCTTCTCGAAATATTTCCTGTTGATCTTGAAAACCTAGCCCATCTTTCTATAACATGCTGTATTATATGTTGCATATGTGAGTTGCTGATTTCATTTAAAGGAGAGTCAATAGTGCATTTCTTTGTTGTAAATCATTTAAGTGTGTGGTGGGGAGGTGCTATTTCTACTTTCTACTGAACTTAGTTTCTAGTAATGGGCTTTTGAATCATTTTTGTTAAAACTCAACAATTACAAACACATGTAAGGGCAACAAAGGAAATCTGGAGGATAGTAAGATTTTATTGATGGAATGTGGGTGATCAACTTTTCCTGAAGCTTTCAAATAAGATGACATTCATCAAAATACTGTAACAGATTATAAGATATGAGAATTGATTGTGGAAAATTTTTTCTATTACTATCATAGTTACACATAATTTTCAGGGTTTTGAGGCTCCCAGGGTAAATAAGAAGTAACAAATAGCCGCAGGAATCACAGAAGGGCTTTGGAAAATACACTCTTAAGGGGCTGTGGAACATATTTTCCCTACCTCCAGTAAGGAAACTAAAGGCAGAAAAAAATTTTCAGCTGTGAAATGTTTTATTTTTAAAGCATGCTGTTTTACCTATGTGTTTTTTTTTTAGGTAGATTATTTTTGTTTAATATATTGTTCCTCAGAGGATTAATTATTCTTCTTAATACCATTTACATTTTTACAGACACAATTTCCTGCTAATTAGTCTGTCAAATATATTGTTCATTGCATTTTACAATAAAGTGCAGCTTAAATGAAACATATAAAACCAATAAATAGTAAATTGTGATATATGCTGAGTAATATTCTGTATACATGATTCAAGTGAAAGTGCTACAATTACACATCAATCTATGCATTTAAGTTAAAAATCTAAATGATTGTTTAAAAAGTTTCATTTTCATGAGTATCACCGATGTCACCAGTATCATTTGTTAGTTTATTGCAAACCTTCATGCAATAAATCTTGCATCTATTGCAATGTGAATGTTTGATTTGGGTGGCCAATATAATTTTTACTTACAGTCAGATTTAGTTCAATTAGATATTGTTAGCTGTAATATAATAGCAAATGAAGAAAAAATTCTTCATTTCAGTTATAATAAAATGAGCAGAAGAAAGTTGTATAACTTGATTGCATCTAAAATTTTCCTCTACTGATATTATTTCATTTGGTTAGTTATAATATTTCTTATCTTTTTTGCTACGCTTCAAAAGAATTGCCAAAGCCACATATCAGTCATTGTCAAGGGATTGAAAACCCACAAAGAATATCTCTGAACCTTCTATTTAAGACTCTACTGTTGGTGGAAAAATTATATTTATAATTTTTTTTTACATATTTCATGCAAATGAATATATGATAGCACCAAGAACAATAAAGCTTCAAAGGTAAAATTATGAGGGAACAAAAAGATTTTTTCCCCAGAACCCATCAAATAGGTTAAATTTCTATTTCTAGGATTCCAAAAGAAAGCAGGAAAAAGTCTCTATGAAATTAAATGATATTCAACTGAGAATATTTGCTATTGATATTTAAGATAAAATATTGTTTAACTACAAATTGCATTCAGTTTATTGCATAGTTTCTGTTCTTTTTATTGTGCAGTCAAATTAACCTGTCTCGGAATGAAACCCCTTAGGTGGTTATTCTTTCTGCTTACTAGTCTTATGTTCAGTTTTAAAAAATGTCATGCTTTTCTATATTAAATATCTGATATTTAATTTATCTGATATACTATTAAAGTTTGTCTCATAATATTCAAACAACCTTTTATATATATATATATATATATATATATATATATATATATATATATATATATATATATATATATATATATATATATATATATATATATATATATATATATATCAGACTAAATCTTTTCCCTCTTCACATAGATTTGGATATTGGAAGATTAGCAACTGGTTATGCTTTACTGAAATTACCAAAAATGCCAGAACTGAAAAATAAAATTCCTCCTAATTTTAAAGCAATGGACTTAAAATTTGATGACATTCCATATTTGTAAGTTATTTGGGCTATTTGTTTAAATTTTATATTTATTATAATATAAGTTGTTGAATCTTTATTCTTTTTTTTTTTTTTTGTTATATGTTATAAACAATTGAGCTAATAAGTAAAACAAGTTTTCTCGTTTTTTTTTTTTTTTTTTTTTTTTTTTTATCTTACTGTTGCTAGTTAATGCCTTATACTTATGAAACAGTTTTAAATTCTTGCACTACAATTTGAAACATTAAAATATTTTGGAAACTTAACTGTCAAAACTGTTTTTGTTTTATAAGCCATCTGTTATTGACTCATTTGTTGCATTCATTGTACATTCAATTAAACTTTGCGATTGATTTCAATTTTTTCATTTCAGAGATAAACATAGAGAAAAACAACGACAATTGCGCTTACAAGAAGTTATACAGAATCCAAAAAAGAAAGGAATGTCTAAAAAGAAGGTAATGTTTTATAAAAAATAAAATTGTTAGAATATTATTCAAAGTTTCATTTTCATTGTTGGAAATCTATTTTACTCTACTGTAGTAACTAGATTCATCGGTCATATAATAATTTTTGATTTAGTTATTTAAAATTTATATATTAACTTTAGAGAATATAATTTAATTTGATATGCTTTCCAACTGTAATAAATTTGTTGCAATATTATCATGTTTAAAAAAGTGTAAACTGCTCTCAAACTGAGTAAAATTCAAAGATTTAGTTTCGTTTGTGTATGATTTATATTATACGGAATATTATCTGCAATATTTGAAGGCTCTAGAAACAATTATTTATTTTAGAGTTAAATTACTGTGGTCACATATATTATTAATATGTTTTAATACGGTTGGTTGGTATCTATTCCGAAATTATCCGAAATAAGATTTTAATCAAATTCTCAAATAATTTAATTAGAAAGAAGAATTCTAAAAATTCCTGAAAATGGAATTTTTACTTGTCTTATTTATATGCATATATATAAAATGAAATCTCTATCATATTATAGTGTTTTGAGATTTTTCATTTTATTTTAAATTTTTAAATAATGCATTTACTTAAGTATTGTATGGAAAAATAATTTAACTCTGGTCCATGTAAATTTCACTTAACTGCTTATTTATCGTCATTTCATTTTCTGATACTTTGTATGTTAAATGAATGTTTTTAATGCTATTATAACTTTATGTGATGTGTATTTGATGAATTAACACTCTTGTAGCCACATTTCACTTGAAGTTGAAATATAATATGCACAATTGAAATTGAATTGAATTGAAATTGAATAAATGAATATGCAACATTTGTTTTAAAAATGGTGCAAGTCCATTTTTTCTAGTGTCAAGAAAATTAAAGATAAGCGTATTAATCAATTCAAAGATACAAATTATGTCAAATTTGCAAGTTTTTCTGCTAATTTAGGTAGATGTATTCTGCTATTTTATTAATATATTACATGAATATATAAATTTCTTTTAGACAAATTTAATTAAAATAATATATATTTGGAGGCTGTAAATGAATTTGCATCATTTTCAAAAATATATAGATATGATTTCAATTATAGAAAATTAAATATCACTTAAAATATGTTTTGTATTAATCCAAATTTTTTTATTAATAATAATAGGAAATAAAACATGAGTTATGTTTTTATTTTGAAAGTTTAAATTTATTATGTTATTGAACTTAACATAAGATTTACTATTATTTTGTGTTTCAGTTGTTATAAAATAATACTGATTTGTTATTTCTTCTTACGTGTATCACTACCTGATATAAATATGAAAATGTTCATTTTTGGAAGAAAATAAATTAAGTAGGATTATCTTTTACGTGACTCTGCCATTTATGTTTGGACTTATATCACTTTCATAATCAATTCTTTTATTGACTAATTTTAAATTAAACAAAGCATTGTCATTTTCTAAGAAATTAAATATTTATTATTTGTAAATAAAAAGTTTATGCTAAATTAATCAGAAATTTTGTGATAACTTATTTTTAAAATTGCATATATACCACTTTCAAATTAAAAGTATATGTTGGTACTTACAAAGTTTTTTGCTACAAATAGAAAGGTTGTCAGTGGTACAATATATTATTATTCCCCATTGTTTGAGAAATTTTATTCTTTATTAAGCTATTATTTTTCCTTGCCTCTTTTTTTTATGCTTTTTTTATTTGCAGAACTGATTTGTGTACCTAAATGTTGAAATAACTGCTATAAAAATTAAAAATTTAAAAAAAAAATGATTTTTATAAAAAAAATTCTTATTAACTAATAGTAATTAAGAAATCTTTAAGTTTATATTATGATATATTTTTAATGTGAAATAATAAAGTTTTGTAATTATTTTATATAATTGTAATGCTGGATGCTTTCATCTATAGGAGGAGTGGCTGAAGTTGAAGAGGCAGAAAGAAAAAAAGCTATTGATGAAGAAAAAGAAAAGGAAAGGTTTTGAATACTCAGAAGAAGATCTGGAAGAGCTCGAGAGAGATGCAAGATTAGTCAAGAAATTCAGAAAAGGAAAAGTGAGTTTCATTCTTTACAAAAGCCAAATCCAAAAGCATTTGTGAACTCCCCTATTTTTTTCATCATACTGAAGGTTTATTGCAGCTACTTATAAAATTTAAAAAGCATTCTTTTATTGGTGCCAAGAAAATAATTTAAAAAATTATCATTTTTTTTAAATTTATAATTCATTATAATAATTATATTCATTATTGTGAGTTCTTGAAATCAATGTTTGCCAAATTTTATTATCAGATGACCTCACTCTTATGAAATCAAAATTATTAGTTGATTGGTTAATTTAGTGAAAGACTGAAAAGGTTAAAATGAACCATTTAGCTTACACATGTAAACAAAATTTTGAAATTTTAGCACATAAAGAAGTAAAAAAAGGAATTAAAAATTTCATCTAATATTTCACAGTCAGGTTAAATAAAAGTATTTGATAAAGCATTAAAAAGTTTACATTTTTATTGCATTGATAACTTTGATTTGAATTTTATTTAAATTATAAACCAATTGTTAATGTCCCTTCAGCAGCAGCATTATCCAGAATTGTGTCCATTAGTACACAATTTTTATATCAGTTCTCTTTGATCTTTATATTACAGATTCGACTTCTGCAAACAAATAGTATGTCAAGTAATAAAATAATTTCTCAAAATAATAGTAAACAATCATCTCACTTTATGTTATAAAAAGTAAAACTTTCTGTTTCATAATTAAACTTGCCCAAATTCTGTTGAGTGAGGTGGTAATTGCAGTATATTAAAGGAACCATGTATTCTTACTTATTTATTAAAAAACTTTTAAATTAAATATTTTATGTGCTATTATTTTGAAATTTCATTTCAGAAATTTTTAAGGAAACATTTATTTTATGCAAACGTATAGAACTGTTATGAAAGATTTTATTTTTCTGAACTAAAATTGCTTTTTAAGTAATTAAAAAAATTATTAAATTTAAAATGCCTACTTAAATTTATTTTAATATATAATAGGAATCTTTATTATAATTTTTTATAATTTCCTCACAAATTAAAACACCTGGAATATTTTGGTGTTGGGAGAGGGCATTGAGAAAAAGCCAGTAAAATTGTAATTTTTTTTTTCTTTATAATTTTTTTCCTTGGTCATCAACGATAAAATATTAGTAGTAACAATGAAAGCAATTTGAGTTTTACTTTAATAATAAAATATATTGTTTTAAAATGAGCTTAAAATCTTTCTTTAAAAAATTGATTCAAAATTTTTAAAAATATATAATATGAATGAAAAGATAATTTTTTTAATGATGTAAGAATTATTTTTGTTCTATAATATTTTCTAAAGTTATGGTGGAACAGTTTCAAAATTTCGAATAATTTTTAATTAATTAAATCCGCCCCCCCCCAAAAAAAAACAGTCACTCTGAATTCCACATTTCCACCTTCAAAATTTCCTACGTGCCAAATTCGGAAGCTCAAATTAAAATAGTGCAGCCTGCTCAGTGCTAAAACATACACATGCACATTCATTTTACAAGATTACCTGGTGACAGGAAATTTAGAAATCATCTATAAAACAGGGAGAATACTGAGAATTTTATTTATTTATTTATTTCTCTCTCTCTTTAACTCTAACAGCTAAACTAAAGGTTTCAGAGAGTCAAATGATCAGTCCATGTCATCTAATTTCTCATTGTTGACGCCAACTTCACTTTTGCAAAATATGCATTTGATACCAAAAATAAAATAACTCAGACCATTTTACAACTAACAGTATGTTAGCTTAGTTAAAAAATATTAGTAAAAAGAATTTAAAAAATTAGCCATCATAGAGTTTAACTAGATATATTTTCTTATGTATTATCTTGAAGCTCGTAGTTAGAGTTTATAAAATTTTTAAAACTGCAAAATGCCTCTGGATATACTTTAATTTTCAATAATAATAGTAAATTATGTGATTACATATTCGTGTAAGTAATGAAAACGATTTAAGTTTTATTACATCAAAGAAAAGGATTCTTGAAAATTATATATAGAAATATTTTTAAAGATTTATATGATCAATGAATTGGTGCAAAAAGATAATGATAAGGTGGTGCAAAACTTTTATTTTTGTTATAATATTCCCAAAACTTATCACTTTTTTTTTTTTTTTTTTTTTTTTTTTGCTTATTTTTAATCAACTAAAATTTCAAAAAATATATATATATTTTTTTTAAATCTCAGATACACGCTCCCACTTTTCAAAATATTTTTGTACCAAATTTGACAGCTGAAAATCTAAAGTTCTCTCTTCTAGAGTTTGGCTGAAACAGACATACAGTCATCATTATTATCAGCAAAAATTTATAAATTACTTAAAAAATAAAAATTGAAAATATTGAATAAAAATATTATACCTCTTTTTAGACTATAATAAAATTATCTTTTTAAAATCAGTATGCATTAAGTTTTATTGCTTTTGTTTTTGTTACAGATTTCTCAAGAGGAGTTTGATGCCGAGTTTGCTCCAAACTCGGAGGAAGAGTGCGTGTGATATCAGATTTGTGTATATTGTGTAAATAAATTTTTTAAGCATTTTTTGTGTATTTGTTTGAATGTGGCATTTAACATAACATTAATAGCCATTGCTTGTATCTGCTTTTAAAATCCGTAGTTTTTATTGAATCTTTCAATGAGAAGGTATTTTCTAGTGCACTTTATTTGCAGAAATTTGAATCAATGTTCAAAACTGAGTAAAGTTTTTAATTACATTTCAAAATTCTAAGAATTTTTATTTTAATATGAATAGGGAATTTTTCCAAATTGGATATTTAAATTCGTTTCCTGCAACTAAAATGTTGCAATTTTAATTTTGGGTGAAATCCAACTGTTTATGTGGCGAGCTGTCCTGTGATTAAAATAAGTGTTTTGAAACAAATATTTAAAAATAACAATAGCAAAAATATTTGTTATTCAAAAAAATAGGGGATTATGCATCTTTACTTTCATCCGTTGTTTGATCTTTATGCTAACCAATATGTGCTACAAGCTGAATAAAAGATAAGTGTATCAAATTTTACTCAGTCTTCAAATTTGCGTAAAAATGGGTTGTTCCTACTTTTTGCTATGAAATAACTTTTAGATGAGCCTTAAATTATCAAGTTCTTTATGCTCAAGTTTCCACTTCACCCTTCCGATTTTGTTCGATAAATTTCTGACTGATGGGTAGGGCAGTCACTGACAATAGGAAGGAAATTTCTTCCGACTTATATCGTTTCTTCTTGTAGAAACATTTTAATAGATTCTCACTTTTAACACAGCATACTTTTTGCCACAGGTTTATTATTGACAGAAAAAGTTGATAAATGAATATTTACTCAATAATCCATATAACCTTTATGATGTGCGAATACTACTGTTTAATTTCTAATATCATCATTGTATATTAGTTAATAAATGTTATGCATTCAGGTCTAGAGAAACACGAGTAAAGTAAAAACTGAAAAAGATTTTTTTTTTTAATGTTCATGTTATTGTTACTTGAATATTTTCTTTCATTGTTTCCCATTTTGGGTACTCTTAATATTTTAAGATCATAAGAATTAATGTAAAAGTACAATCCCACTGTTCCATATGAAGCTTTGTGGGTCCATTTTCTTTCGCAAACTTAATTCTTTCTTTTTCCGGCTCTTTTTATGTAGTGAAAGGCTTACCACTAAACTGGAATAGAAGGAAACTATAAGTGATGATCATTCCACCAACAGTTAATGCCAAACCTTTATCAACAGTAAAAATCTCACATCCAGTCACTGCCAATTTAAAATCTCGGATATTATCCGACAGCATTGTGAAAGTTCTGACCACATCGGGAGGTAGCCCAGACATTTTCTTACTATCCTCTAGCAAGGCCAATTTCAGTCGTCGTTGTCCTTCCGATACTGTATTACCTCCTATTGTCAGCACGAAGATTATGCCGACCCCTGCAAGCAGGGTGAAGCCTACATATGTGCGAGCCACAGGTGTCTGGAAACTGACACTGTCAGAGAACAGAACACTAATAGCACCGAAAAAGTTACCCACTACTGTTCCAAACAGAAAGAAGACGCACGAATTAAAAGCTGCGTCAACTTTTTGCACACTACGGCATAGTTCTCGAAATAATCCTAAACCTCGGATAAGGGCATTTCGACACGTCATGAATCGAATAGATTCTGCGTAAGCGTTAACGAGACCACCTGCCGCTAGAAAAGAATTATAACAAAGCAAGACTAAAAGAAAGCAGGTAATGTAACTCCAGGATAGAAGAGATACTACAGAAAAAACTACGATCCAAGTATAAGTGTACTGATAAACTGGTAAGGGAGCCTGGAGTATCTTGATGTATGACTCCCACTCTTGATAAAAGAAGAATATAATAAGTAGTGATATAATCGTAAGACTGGACATCACTAGTAGTAGAATCTCGTACTGTATGGTTTTGCTACCCACGAACATGCTTGGATCAATTCTGGCGGCTAGCTCCACAGCGGTCTTGGTGGCTGAATAGATTTTTCTCCTTTGATGGATAATTGCCACCATCGAGATGTAGCTAAAAGAGTCAAAGAAATAAAAAGCAAACAGGCTGGCGTAACCTGGCAACATTCTGTGGACGTGCGAGAAGGTGATGAAGAGCACCACCGTCTTGTAAAGAAATATACTCCAGCACCAAATCTTTGCTAAGATGAATGCGCAACTTGATCTTGCATTAAGAGGAGCAATAGGAATTCCCATAACCAGAGTAGTTTTGTAAATCAATTGAAACGAGTTGATTTTTGGTTTGAGGGTCCTATAAACTTTCAGGCTGGTCGGTGAAAATCGAAAAGAATGTATCCTTTGAGTATCGGCAATGTTATTCATTTTTAAAGATGAAAGATCCACCGTATGAAAATTGGAGAAATTAGCACTAATAAATAGAGAGATAACTACATATCTTGTAAGTGACGGAAAATAGCTCTGAAGAATTTTAAAATCATAGAGTATTCCATTTTTTCAGGAAATTCACTTCTATTCTTATGATTTATCCTTTTTAATGTTATTTGATACAATATATTTTCCTTTCTCTTAAATTGTTTTATAAAATTCAACGTTCATAAATTCCTTTGTAAGATGATTTATGGTTCGGATGTCAACGCGTTTATTCAGCTAAAGAAAATTCAATCTCGCGCTGTTGTAAACAAGCATTGCATTGAGAATTCGAAAAG
The DNA here is from genome assembly GCF_947563725.1 of Argiope bruennichi. Classification (NCBI taxonomy): domain Eukaryota; kingdom Metazoa; phylum Arthropoda; class Arachnida; order Araneae; family Araneidae; genus Argiope; species Argiope bruennichi. The sequence goes on from NC_079160.1 coordinate 8,787,858, forward strand.
TATTCTTAAGGAAAAGTAACATCTGCTTACATAAAATAACATCAATTCTAAAATCTTGAGATTGGTCACTAATTATGAAGCTATGTCAAAAATTCACTTCATTTGAACATCCAACCATTTATGTATTCCGAAACTGAAATTAAATTCAGTGATAATAAAAATTTAATGTGTAAAAAAGTCAAGGATTCAGGAGAGTTCAATTTCTTCTTGCATACCGCATCTGATTCTTACATGAATGTCACGTTTTCTCAAAATTAAACCTTCGATTCTGTAAAAGTAACTTCACGTGTCGTTCATTATTTATTGATCACTAAGGAGATGGAAAACCAACGATACGATTTGTACTTTTCTCGTTAATTCAGAATTAAAACAATGCTAATGATTCTGTTTATTGCATTTAATTTATATTTTGGGACATAATTGCCCTAAAGCAACCTCTTGTATTTACTTAAGAGCAATTACGTCAATTCAACAAATAATCAATCAGTAATATGCAATCTTCAAGATGGAACTAGATAATTTTTGTAGCATTAAAATATCGATTTGTATAGAAGACGAGTACAAGATTTGGCTTGGCTATTAAGGGCTTATTTGTTCTTTCTTGAAGATTAACCTACATAAATTTGGTATTCTCGGTCTCAACATGTTTTAGATGCTCTCACCTATCACAAGTTGTATTTTTTTTTTTCGCAGAAATGACTATTAAAATAATGCTTTTCTGTTATCGATATTAATGAAAGCTCATTTTCAATAATAAATCTATTTTTGTGCGTAAACATAAGACAAACAAGTCCGACATTATCAAGTAATTAAATCAATTATTAATGATACAATGATTGCTTTTATAATAAAATAAATACCTGTGTCATTATGAAATTTCTCATAAATTGCAAAGAAATGTAAGCAGTCAAAAGAATATTTAGATAACCAGTGGAAGTCATCTCCCCAAATATTCCATCACCCCCCCCCCCGGCAAAAAATTATGAATAGTGGATAGGGCAGAGAACGCCAACGCCTTGTAGGGTATTGGCTTGCAATAATTACAAAGTTAGTGTGAATTTCGCATTTTTACTGAATATATCGTGTCATTCTTGAAAAGATTTTTCGGCGATTCATCCCTAGTATGTGATTAATAGTACTCGAAAATCGAGACGTTTTTCTTCTCTGCTGATTGAAACCAAAATTTGACAGATTTACAATTGTAGTTACAAAACCACATGCAAATTCGATATATTTTAATCATTGTGGTTTTGAGTTATCGTGTTTACATGCTTCTGAAAGTTTAGACCGACAATCGTTCAACTCTCTTTAGGATTTGATTTAAAATCTGACAGGTGTCTACGCTATATATGTTAAATCTCTGTACCGAATTTTATCCATCTGTCTCTCGTCGTTTTATAGTTATTATGTTAACATATATTCGAATAGCCGGACAAACAGACTTTCTCTGATTAGATTCTGTTCAAAATTTAATACATATCTACAAATTTGGTGTTAAGACCATATACTTGTGGTGAATTGCATATAAGCCAGTAACAGCGCTTCTACCCGAACAGCTGTTTTGGTAAAATCGATTAGTTACTGGACTGCTAACCAAAAGGTCGCAGGTTTTATCCTTCACGCATCACATACCGCCTCATTGGTGACCTCGGATGATGAACCTTCAACCTTCATACAGCTGTTGTGGCGCCATCTACCCACAGCAAATCAAAGTCGCCAGACTCACTTGGCGCAGCAAAGTCGTCCGACTCATGTGACACAGCAATCCAAAGCCGTCAGACACACTTGGCGCATCAGCACCCACACACGCTCGCCATAAAGCTTGGCGCTAATCAAACTGGGTACATGCCCATTAAGACAACAGCTACTAATAATAATAACTCAATACATCACCACTCAACATCCGTATCGTTCGTCCCCCCCTTCGACTCACTGGAGGGGGAGTACTGTAGTGAATTTCATATAAGCCACTAACAGCGCTTCTACCCGAACAGTTGTTTTGGTAAAATCGGTTAGTTACTGGACTGCTAACCAAAAGGTCCCAGGTTTTATCCTTCGCGCATCACATACCGCTTCATACTAAATCTCATAAGTCTAGCTCAAAGCATTTTTTAAGATATTTTTTTCTCACATATCGACATTTTTTTAAAAATGTGTTTTTCGAACTCAAAAAGTTCCAAAACGCAGAGATTCCTCAAAATCACAAATCTGAATTTTTTGATGATGACACAACTTTATACTCCATGTTCGAGAAAGTAAAAAGTTTTTACATTTCAACTGTGGCAATGGCCGCTCCACACACTTGTGACTGGTAGGAAACGAAAAAATGCTCTTTAAAAAAAATGTTCATTAATATTTTTTTCATTTGTGCACTGTTGCTCAAATTCTAATAAAATGATGACAAAATAGAATTTCTTTCATTTGATATTATTATACAATGTAAGGCATCTCATCTCTTTCTTATCAAGTTAGAACTCATTTTTACAGAACTGAGAACTGAAGATTCGGTGTATAATTTCTTTCAATATTTTCCTTTTGATCAGCATACAAAGGAACATAACTTTCGAATCCTACTAGAATCCGATATTTTTTGTTTCAACTTAATGTCTACTGTAATCATAGCCCAATGGCTACCGTCTAAATCGTTAGAAATACGTTTATGCTCTAATATGCTAACAGGAAATATGCTTTTCATGTGTGTATAAGTGCTGTAAAACTGCATATCACATTCGCATTTATTTAAGTCAATAAATGTGATGCTACAAAATATTACAATTGAAAATGACTCAGATCGGAATTTAATTATTTTTAACCAAACAGTGGCCTCTAAAAAGAAAGTTCATCCATTCTAGTATAGATCTTCGGAGCGGCTCTTGAAATAATCTAAACTAATGATATCCTAAATTTCACAACTCAGGCGCTTTCAAAAGGGTCTCGGAGGCCAGGTGCAAGGTCTCGGCTTCAGAACAGGAGGGTTTCAGGTTCGATACCCGATTCCACCGAAGAACCTCGTTTAAGTGGGTCTGGTGCATGTTAAATACGTCAGCTCCGAACGTCCGCTGATGTGGTGTGGAAGTTTGGAGAGAGCCGGCTCAAGTGTCATCCTCGTTATCTGGCCGCGATTCAAAATGACGAGGTCGGTCCCAAAATATCCCTAGTGTTGCTTTAAAATGGGAACGTTGATATAAGTAAATTAAACTAAAAGTCACTTTTAACTGTAGCAGAATATATATATACATATATATTTGGCTGAAAATGTTTGTCGTACATAGTTTAATTTTCTCGACACAATATAATAGAATTATGTCTCTTAATAGGATCAGCAAATTGTATTTAAATTTAGAGTTAATAATTTCTGTGAGTACAATATAATTTTGAAGTCATTAAGAACATTTTCTGATAGGAATTATATGTACGTTTATCTCTAAGTTTTTGAAATGAGCTATAGGGTAATGATTATAATTAGATAAATAGTTTAACAACGAATAAATTTAATTTAGGATTTATAAGCTCCAGAATAGTAACAACCCATTATACTAAGCACATCTTACATTAGGGATTCCTAAAGTGTGGACCATAACACTTGAATATACATGCAACTTAAGACAATTTTCTAACATATGACGTGGACTTAAAAGTCTTCATCAAGCCACGTGGTAACAATTACGTATTAAAAATTAATCGTCTTTAATCGAGCTCAAAATGCAAACAAGTGACTTTTCAACGTGCGGGTGATGACTATAAGCAATCGGCTTCTTTCGCATCTGTGGCACCGTCTACGGCAGCACTTGAAGTTAATTTTCATGCAGGTCCCACCCACCTACTAATTAGAGTATCTTTTTCGCGATGAATGCTCATTTCAAGTTGCGTACATTTTGGAGAGGTTCGCATCATTTGTGTAAGCATTCGTTATATTTAATAATTTTTTAGAAGAAAATATATCTAAATTGAGGAATTTAAGAAAGAGATCCACACAATGATCGAGTCGCTTTTACAATAAAATGAACGAATATATTTTGTCATAAAAAATTAACTCCACGCAATTATAAAAAACGAAAATGCTTAACATACGTAGCATGACAGTAATCTTGCACTGACAGGTGATTCTACGAATATGTAAACAAACATTTCACTTTATCTCTTATTTACACTTACGGCGATCGGAGATGTTATATTTTTCAATGGCACGTAAATACGGACTAAACACTGATTCGAATCTCCATACCTAGTTAATTATATTAACGTGCCGTCTTTTTTTAAAGTAACACCAGGGCTATATTGGGACGGACCTCCTACCTTTGAACCGTGGTCAGATGACGAGGACGACACTTGAGCTGGCACCCTCTTCTCCAAACTTCCACACCACACCAGTGGAAGGACGTTTGGCCCCGACAGATTTAACATGCACCAGACCCGCTTACGATGGAATCGGGTTTCGAACCTGAAGCCCTCCGTTTCCGAAGCAGAGACCTTACCACCACCGCAACCGAATCCACCTGTTAATGTAGCTTTATCAACGCATATATCAATCAGGTTGCCACTCAAAATCCCTATGTTTTCTTTATACGTATATGCAATTTCAGAGGAAATTAGTTTAGAAGTCATCATTTATATTCTAGTTATAATGGAATAACAATACCCCATACCTCTAATGAGTGAAAAAAAAAAGCAGGAAAAGGAAGCAACAACTTTATAGTATTAGAAATTATAGTATATTAAAAGAATGTTTATATTTGCATGCAGAAAAAAACAATTTATTTATTGCCTAGAATTCAGCAAAAGAAAACTTGCATATTAAAGAGTGGTGGTAGATATTGATCACTCTCATGATCTTTTTTTTTTTTTTTTTTTTTTTTTTGCATAGAATTAAAAACTGAGATAAAATAAAACACAAAATAACACTTTTACTGCCATGATGCACACCATTTAATGATTACTTAACAAAAAGCAATACAAAGCAGCATTACTTTTTTATTTATTTATATTTGCCAGTTCATATATTTGGACATCAATTCTGCAGATTTTCCAGTCATGAGTTGTTTTTTTTTTTTTTTTTTTTTTCTTTTACAACAATTTTCTTACAAATGCTGCTTTGCATTTGTTGAACTTTTCTTTTCCCTGGACCTTTTTTCTACTCTTCTAAAGCTTTGTGATACCTTCCGGAAGCTTATTTAGCATACTGAAGCAAATATTTTAAACACTTTCCTCAAAGTTTATGACATCATACACAGTTCTTAGATGAAATAAAGTACTTTTTTTTTTTCAAATTTTCAACACGTAAATAATTATTTTTACCATAGCCCTATTGCTTTGTGGTAACACAAGAATTATTTTTACAATTTTCTTAAAATCATTAATTTTTTTGGACTTCAAAATATTAGAATAGAAATCACCTAACCGAATCTTTTCATTAAATGAATTAAACTGTTCTTTGTATACATTTTTTTAAGATTTTATTCAGGAAAATTTCAAATTGGATCTTTGCATGTTCCGAGTATCCGAGGAAATTTATGCTTTGGAGTCAAGAAATTGAAGGAAATCAATTATTCGTTTTTCACTTAAAAATGCTTCAATAAGTGTAGATATGGCTATAAACAAGGTACAGCTTTGAAAACAACAAAATTTTTGGAACGCGTTCTATATTTTTTTATAGTATTTTTCTCAAATACACTCACGTTTCAAAATTATGAGGTCCATCTCAAAATAGCCCTAGTGTTCCTTTAAAACGGTGCGTTAATTCAACTAAACTGAACTAAACTAACTACATTTTAGCTCTAAAATGATCTTTTTCTTGATATTAAAAAGGGCACCCTCTCGATGTGGCAGCAGTTGTAATACGGTTTCTACATTTTTATAGAGTTGCATAATCCACGATTTTTTGAATAGAAAATAATTTTGCTATTGTTTTTTTTAAATATTTATTCCAAATATGTTATTTCAATCATATTATTAATTAAAAACTATTAATTAGTATTAAATATAAAATTTATTAATTGTAATTAATACTTAATTTACCAATTTAAGTAACGTGTGATTGAATTAATTTATCTATTTCAGCTTACTTCTTAAATTTGATTTTTTTCAAAACTATTTATTTAATTTCTTTATTGGAGTAAACCATTTTCTGAAAAATTGGAATTAAATATATGTCATTTCTTTAAAATGTTTACTTTAATTTTTTATTCTACCAATAGATGGCGCCAGCAGTAAATAGAATATATTTAATCACAGTCATGTCATAAGAAATTAAAAATTATCTTTATGGAATAGTGCATCGTCAAATGCTAATATCTGAAAGTCAAGGTTACTCCCATGAAGTGAAGCGGTGACTTCGCACTATGTAATGAAGCTTCACTCTTTCCAGTGAAGTCACTGCTCCGATAAGTTTCAGTGATGTGCAATTCAAAGATACGATGATTCCAAGAATAACCGTCCATCCACTTCAGTGGGTAAGGGATTTTCCCTATGCATGATGGAACTCTTGTTCGAGAGCTTCCATTGGACAGATCGTATAGATTGTTACTTTCTATCGTGATCCAAGACCTGTAATCGGAATATCACCAGTAAGATCGTATCAAGGATTTGAATCACATCCCTCTTTGAAAAGTATTGATCACTGGTATTTGTGACTTTTTGATATTGGTTACGTAATAACCGCTCATAAAATATTCGTCATCCCTACATTTTTAGCTCTAAAATGTCCTTTTCTTTGATATAAAAAGGGCACCCTCTCGATGTGGCAGCAGTTGTGATACGGTTTCTACATTTTTAGCTCTAAAATGTCCTTTTCCATGAAATAAAAAGTACCCTCTCGATGTGACCGATTGCTCGACTTGGCAATTTATGCATTTTTGTGGAGATTGACAAAATAGCTGCCCGAATTTCGCCACACAGATGACAAACCTTTGGCTTTTTTCATACCCTTTGTGATGTCTGGCCGACATTGGCGACGTCTTCGAAAACAATTGGCAAGATTCACACCGCCGTTGTTTTTTTTTTAAGATATGATTGAGAAGAGCTTGTATGGCGGAAGGGTAGTGGATGGTTGTGTTTTTGATTTGATTTTAAACATATATTTCTTGATAGAAGTCTGAGTCGTGCTCTTTTTTAGAAATGGTTTTTTTTTTTTTTTTTTTTTAAGATTTACAATACGCTCTCTTTCGAGAACAAGAGATTATGAAGTAAAGTTGCTAGTTTGAATTTTTACTTAAAAAATATTTAAGAATGCTAGAAAAGAAGATTTAGTGCTTATACTGAATGAAATTGGAAAAGCAGCGACAATTGACATGAAGTTAGTTGAGCTAAAAAAATAAACTAATTGAAAGCAAAGAATATAAGAAAGATGAGGAATTTATTAGAAATTATTTGATTTTGGCAGTGAAAAATAGAAGACAAGAAGAGGAAAATGAAAGACACGTAGAAGAAAATCGAAAACAGGCAGGAGAAAATCATAGGAGAAAAATTAAGGAATTGCAATAAGAGGTGGAACTAGCCAGATTGCGGAATAATGAAAACGCAAGTTTGAGGCGTAGTGATCGCAACGGAGATGAAAAAGAAATGTCCCTCGATAAACTTATTAAAGGAGTGGAAGTTTTGACTATACCTGTACCACAAAAGACGGAATCTTGGAATATATTTTTCGATTCGATTGAACGAACCTTTAGACGTAAGAAAGTTCCAGAAGAATTTCTAGCGGAAATCCTGTTGAAATTATTTGGTAACAAAGCTTCGAATGTGCTGATCTACATTCATGAAGAATATATGAAGGATTACGCTAAAGTGAAAACTCTAATTTTAAAAGAATTCGAGCCAACACCTCAGACTTGTCTGAAAAACTTCCAAAAGGCAAAGAAAAATTTGGGAGAAACTTATATCCAGTTTGCATCCAGATTGACGTCTATGTGGGAATATTATTGTTAATTGAGAGAAGTAAAAGATTTTCAGCCCCTTAAAGAACTTATAATTTCGGGTAAGTTGTTTGACTCGTTGGACAATGAAACTGCATCTCATATTTCCATATGACAGTCAGAAAAATGGTTCAAACCACATGATCTATTTAAGGAAAGTGACATTTACTTTGGAGTAAGGCAGAAACCGATGTGATTTTAGAGACCGAACTTTTCATCTAATTAATCAGTTAATATATTCCTGCTCACCATAGAAGAGAAATTACAAGAGTAAATGACAGTGTTCCAAAACGAAAGCATTGTTTTCCTGTGGAAGTTATCTGCATCTGTTAAGGGATTGTGTGGATAATCGAAGAAGGAATGAGATTTCAAGACAACATGATAGAAATTCTGATAGAAATCCGAATTCTAATAGGAATAATAATTTCTCGAACCAAGCAGTAGTAGCTAAAGTGGAATCTTCATTCTTGGAATCGGAGCCGAATAAAAATCTGGTTACACTTCTAAAGAATATCAATTTTTATATTAATTCAAAAGAAATTGAAGCAATTTTTGATTCTGGAACACAAATTTCTATTGTTCATTCATCGTTGGTACCTAATTTATACGATATAAAAAGAGACAAGATTTTTTAACTCCTGCATTTTGCAAACAAATATAGTTGAGAGTCTATAGAATCTCCATTTACTACAGGAATCAAGCGAATTTATTTAATAATGTGGATACTCTAATTGCCCTGACCAACAAATTGAATTTTCCTTGTTTAATAACACCAGAGGTTTATGAATTGTTAATGAGTTCAACGGAAGAATATTGTTTTAGCGAAGAGAGTAGTAAAACCGAGGCGTCAATTATGATTAGTGAACCGCCAAGCGATGTAACAGCTTGTTTCTCTTTATTGCAATCCTTGGGCACACCAGAGAAAAGGAGCAGTATGAGACATGCCTGTATAAACGGTGAAGAAAATAAAAATATTGACGATTTGATAACACCAGAAGCTAAAATTGGCTCTACTAAAAAAAACTGTAATAAAACTACGAAAAGAGCAGAGAACTTTTGAATCACGAAAGGATCCTTGCCTTAAAGGGAAAAAGGAAACAAATGGATATATTGTCACGTAGGTACTCTAGTGTGGAACTCAATGACACCCACAAGAAGTAAAACTAAACCAATTTATTAACTCAACTCAGAACACAGTGACTGACAGCTCTTCTGCTTTTATACTAGCAGGGAAAGTTCCATAATACTTTTCTGGAGAAAGTAAGAAAATCCAGAACACTTATCTGGTAAACTAAACAATAGTCCAGAATCTTCTGGAACATAAAATAAAGGAAAACATAAAATCAAGGAATTAAATATTTACACAGACTATGAATCGCGAACTTACGATCTCTTGATTAAGAGACTAGTGCTATAACCATTCGGCCATGGAGTGTCGACTGCCTCTTTTCAATGCGGCAATATTTTTTTAAAGATCTCCTATACCATATACCAGACATAAAATTTTAGAACAATCGGTAACCCAACTTGTACTTCCTAAAGATAGATGGGAAAAAGTATTGAAGACTACTCATTTATCGATTTTTGATGCTCATATGGGAATGCAAAAAAAAAAAAAAAAAAAAAAAAAAAAAAAACATAAAGAAGATTCGTTATTTATTTTTCTGGCCTGGTCTTTCCGAGGATGTGGAAAATTTCTATAAAACGTGTAAAGATTGTCAGTTGAGAAATCCCGAGAAGAAAACTGTTAGAATCCCGATTACAGCTGTGCTAAGACCTGAATTACCATTTCAAGTGGTAAATATTGGCATATTAAATCTCCTGTAGCAAGAAAATTTAAATATGTATTATGTTTAATGGACCAACATTTCCGCTGGCCTAAAGCATTATCATTGAGAAGTTTGACAGCAAAATCTACGTGCGATGCCGTACTAGAAAGTTTTATGATAACCGACATTCCGAATATTATTGCTAGTGACCAGGGAACCAATTTTATATCAAACTCGTTCAAGATTTCCAGAAAAGATTAGGATTTCATGCTAAATTTTCGTGTTCTGGATATCCAGCTAGTAATGGTTTGGTTGAAAGATACAAGGTTTTGAAACAGATGTTGCATCATGTGATAAGAACTGAGCACATTCCACTTATTCTACCCACTCACCGTGAGGTTCCAAACTGTACAACTAGAGTTTCACTGTTCTGTCTAATGTATGGAAGACAGGCAAATGACCCTTTTGCAGTGCTGAAATCAACTTACTCTGGAGAGATTTCTTTGCCTGCAAATATGAGCCAATCTGCAGAGGAATTCCTACAGGAACCGAAAATGAAAATGCAGGAAACTGCTGAATTGGTGAAAGTATTTGCCGAGAAGAGACAACAATCCTATGCTGATTATTTTAATAGAGGAACTGTATCGAAAAACTTTATTATTGGAGATCTTGTGTATTTACTCATTCCGGACTCGACTAACAAATTATATACTCAGTGGACTGGACCGGGTGAGATAGTCAAAGTCGTTCCTCCACATACCAACATAGTGAAAATATCTGATGGAAAAAGAGTCCATGTGAACAAATCCCAAAATTCCAGACAAGAGTCAATGTTGTGGAAGTTATTGAGGATGAGGAAGAATTCGGAGAAATTATAACAGTTCCTGAGAAAGATTATTCTGTGCCTTTGAAGAAATTCGAATCATGGATTTTTGGAACATCTATAAGAATCATCAATGACCATAACACCCTATCTTACATCGTTAAGAATGCCCCGCAGACATCAAATTTACAACGATGGACTCTTGCCCTACAGAGGTATCAATTAGATACAGAACATTGGCCGGGAAGCAAACTTGTGAATGCAGATGCGTTGTATTTACTGAACTTACTGAAGAATGTAAATAATATATTTATTTATAATTTTAGCATATGTAGGCAAATTTTATTGTAATTCTTTTTAATTCTTAAATTTTATTACTTGATACTGAATTTATATGTCGTATATTTGTATTGTAACGTTTCGGTAGCTCGTCACAATGGTGGACAAAATGCTCTAATTTCAGATAATGATTAAATTGAGATTAATCATTGATTTTAAATAGATATTTCTTGAGAGAAGTCTGAGTGGTGCCCTTTTTGAGATGTGTCTGTTTTAAGAATTATAACACGCTCATGTCCTTACACATTGAAGAGTGAATGAAGCTAAAACAATTTGTGAGCTGTCATATATTATCAATAAAAGATTGTATTCTTTGATTTGTGAACCAAATCTTTATATCCCCCGACAAGAGTGCTCCAAGTTTGGTGATGAGAACGCGTGATTTCTCCCGAGAGTCATTCTGTTTTAGAAAACGCCTCATCTAAACAATTTCATTTTTTTTTTTTAATTCTTCAGAATTTTCTAGCAGCTAGACTTTAATGGAAATATCATAAAAGAGAAATTGGGAGGTGATATTCTTCCATATAATATCCGTCGCAAACTTGAATATTCACTATGGTGTCTAAATTAAGTAATTGGGCTGCACAAAAAGGTTCCTTGGTTGTAAACATGATTTTTCCCTTGCGAGTAAATTTCATGTTTTGCATGTTTGCATGACCGTTGATTTTCTCTTTAATGAATGCTTTTAGAGTAAAAGGGTTATTTTGAGAAATTCTTACATTTCAATCCGAATTTGACATTACACTATTATTATATTTATATGCGTTTTGTCCAAGACGTAAAGTCAGTTCGTTTGTGGATTTTCCAAACTTGAAGAATTTTTCAGACATTGAGGATTACATGTTGTTTAAATTATTGCAAATATTATATTCTTCCACTACAATGACCTTTGTATGGCTCAGCTTTAACTATGATTTCGAACCGCAGAAAAAAAGGAGGAAAATGGACAATTCTTGCCTAATTTCAATGCACCATATTAAACACCAGTTGAAAACAGAACTTTTAATAAAGCAAAGAAAAGAGGAGCAAATTCTTTTCTATCACAAATAACAGTACAAAACCGCTCTAAATTCATAAACACCGGCTCTCTCTCAACCAACCCATTTGCTCTTCGGATTCATCTTCACCGAACACCTTCATTCTTCTTGTTCAGTGTTTGCAAACTGATGGTAATTACCTGAGAATTTTCAAAAGTTATGCTGTTGAAAAAAAATTGACTTTGTATTTTTTTACGATTTCAAATATATTTTGCTAAAATTCATTCTTAGAAGTTGCATTCTCTGAATGTTAATTCTTTGACAGTATTCACGTTTTTTGATTCAGTGTTATTTATCAAAAAAAAAAAAAAAAAAAAAAATTGGTTTTGGGGGAGAGAATTGAGTAACTGTAACCGAAATAAAAATGTGACTATTGCTTTCAGTTTTTGAATTGCAGACGGAAATCTGATGATAGTATGAAAACAGAAAACTTTAAACACGATGAATGAAATTAGATACCTTTTATATGAATTTTCAATATCACATCATATTTAGAGTAATGACTTCACATTGAGATTAATTTATAGCATGTAGATTTGAAGTATGGAGGGAAACGAAGGGGTGTCAATATTAAAACATATTGTACAAGACAAACACTTTATAGCAGTATTTGCTTTTGTGATTTTTCTGTCTAGTTCTCTTGTTATTATAGCTGAGTAAGGAAGTTATGTAGTTTCAGAAATATTATTGTCGTGTTTTTTTTATTATTTGCCTTTCATATAATATTCTTTTCTTTTTTTTATTTATAGTGCCGTAAGTGGATTGACTGTTTTTTCCAGTTTTGCTGTGGGATGCATGGGCACCCACTTTTTAATGAGGTGAATCTTTTTTTTTTTATGTGATCATATTCTTTAGGAAGTCTGTCAATGATTTCGTTTTTATTAAGATCATATTTATTTAAAAAGAAGTAAAAATTGTTTTCCTACTTACAATATAGTTCTTAAAGAAATGAGCTATGCTTTAAAAACTTGTTTTGATTTCTATAGGAAAAGAGATCGAGTACCAAATTTCATTTCAACTTTCAAGAGACAAAGAAAAGTAAGTTTTTTATTCTTTTATTAAAGTTTTTATATTTCTATCTGCAATCAAATTGTTAAATGAATGACATAATTGTTATTTAAAATTTAATTCATGCTTTTTAATGTTTTTTTCACTTCGATTTAACTTAGTTTGAAAATTATCATTACAAATTAATTTATCAAATGAGTAGCATTTGAAATTTTTACCTATTTTTATTTAAATCAAAACACTTATAAGATTTTTTTAATATTATTATAAAATTAACTGGTCATCATTTTATTTATTTTACTGTCCATTTATTATGCATAAGCAGAAATTATCTTTTCTTGATATGTTTAATATTAACTTCTGAGATTTTTAAAAGAATGGATTAGAAAGTCCTTTTCTAAACATATTTAAGTATCAAGATGTATTTATGAAAGAAATATTAAAGAGCAGATCATTATTCGTTCATCTTTCTTGCTTGTTTTTTAATCTTTTTCATCGTATTATTTTTTGTGAAAAAAGTTTAAAATCAAGCTTTTTATTCATGTATTGTCAGTACAAAACATATATGAACATTAATAAGTTACATTTATTTATTTAACTGAGGATAAATTAATACATATGATAAGATTATTAAATAATTGGATATTTTTGATTATGTGACTTACTTTCCAAAATGAAGTTATAATTCAGTTGATGAAATGAAAAATTGTGCATTGTTTAAGATATTTAATACTATATTTGCAATTCTGATTCCAATTTGCGATATTGATTCTGATTAATTGAAAAAGTTTTACTTTAGATTGATAAGAATTATTGGTACAGGTGTATTAACTATAAGCTACTGATGAACTTTAGATCACATGTTATTAGTAAATATAATTTAATGATTAATATGACATTTTAGAGATAATTAATTATTGCATGCAATTGTACCCAAGAGCTGAATTATTTTTATAAACTGTGCAAAAGGACAAAAACCAAGAAAAATATTAACCTAATTATGTTAAACTAAAGGAAATTTTAACCTAATTATATTAAACTAAGAAAAATATTAACTGATTTCAAATGCATTTATGCTCTTTTCTTCTAATATAACTGATAATCAAGATTATGTTGTGAACATATGAAGGAACAGCATTTCTTGACTTAATAAGTGAGAAAAGTAATTAATTTATCGTCTTTCATTTATTGTAAGAATCATATAATAAACATAAAAATTGATGGAAGTCTAATTAATTATTCAACTAAAAAACTGATATTATTGGAAATTTTTTCATATGATGTAATATAAAAATTACTCTTGTGCAATATTTTTTAAACTTATGAACAAAGAAATGTGGAAAAGCAGTAGTTATATCCTCTTAATTTCTGAATGATGGAATCGTTTTGAAAAGTTTTTATATTTTCAAAGCTTAAAGGTCCCCCCCCCTCTTATTTCAAAGAATGTATATACCAAATTTTAACATCAAACACTCTAAATATGTATCAGAAACACCTGCATATTCAGATAACTTTATATAATATAGAGATTGGTATCCAAATTGATCATGTTTATTATTATTTTTTGGGTTTTTTTTCTCTAACATAACTAGTTCATAAATATTTATTTTGTTAAGAATTTCATTTTTTTATGTATAGAGAAATATTATTGGTTTTATGCTTTATCAACATTTCTATTTATATTGTTTTTTATTTGCATGCTTGTTTTTTTTAACTATTTACCTGTTTTTTTAAATTTTAGTGAAGTGTCAAATAATTGAGTAATTTTCTATAGAATAAGGTTGTCTTACTTTTGTTTGTATAGTGTAAATAAGAATAAAGCATGATGGCATTTTAAAGATTTTTTTTTTTTTTTTTTTTTAAGGAAACTTTAAGTTCTAAGCTGCGAACAGTGTGTTCTCGTTGTGGCATTATTGATTGCAAGCGTCACTGTCCAGAACTTAATGTTTATACTGCAAAACCTTGGATGAATTTGAAAGTTCCAAAGGAAGTGGATCAAGCTCTGGAAGAAGTAAATATGAATTTTATGATAATGGCATGTTGTACATCCTAGTTTCATAAAATCTAATATCTAAATATCTTATCAATTGTTTTTGACATTCAGTTTATAGAAAGTTAGAAAAATATGCTTATGATTTTTGGTATTTTATATTATAGTCAAATCCAAATGAACATTAAAAAATGCATGTTGTAGATTATATTTTAAGCTAGTACAACAATGACATATATCATTATGACATTAATTGATGTTTTTAAATATTAAGATTAATTCTTCCTGTTCTCCGAGTTAAAAAGGTTAATATGTTTAATAATTGTAATTGGTAAACCTAATCAAATGATGCGTGTATCTTTTCATTCAATTTTAATTCATTCCATTATCTGAATTAAAATTTCAAAAATAGTAATGTCTTTACATTTAGATTCATATTGCTGAGCTAGTCATAAAATAGTATTTTCATACTTTATTAACTCATTTTCATTCTATTATAAATTCATTTGGCTCTCAGATGCAGAGTTGAATAAAATTGTCAAAGTTTTCTAGAAATTCACAAATCTGTCTGAGTAAATACTATCAAATTTGTGAACTTGCTCTTTCTTTTCTCTATTTTTTTAATTAAAAATATATCTCATCTGTAAGATGTCCAATAAAAGTCAAGATCCATGTCTGTCCATTATTTTGGATGCATATAGTGATAATTTTTTTTTTTTTTTTTTTTTTTTTGGAAAGATAGTTTAACTAGAAAGTTCAGAAATTCATACTTTAAATGTTTGATGAAATGGTTTGTGATAATTTTGTTTCTTTCAAAATCTTCTAAGTTATTTTGTAAAATTTATTATAAAAAATCCAAACATTTCAAACTTGTGTAAAATAATTTATATGGAGTCTTTGTTTATCTGCAGTATTTTTATATTGCTATTTCTTCTTTGTCAGTCATAAAAAATTTAATGCTAGTGAAGTATTTTAAATTTATTTTCATTACTATATTTTATTTTGATTTCATTAGTTTTAATTTATAATATATTTGATATTTTTAAGAAGTGGGATCACTTTCAGATAGTGCTACTAATTTAATATTTGGTTTCTTATTTTTAATTAATTAATTTTGCACTAAAAAAAATCACAAGAACATTATTTTGTATTTCCAAACTTTTTATAGTTTTAATTATTGTATTGTAATATGCAACTTATGTTTTTTTTTTATTGACTTTTATAAATCTAACTACACACTTACAAATTATAATTTTTTTTTCAGAAGATCTGTAAATATCAGAATATAATATATATAATTCACTTTGTCCCAAAAATATAGTTAAAGCATAAAATGCAATTCATAGTAAAAAGAATGGGATGAAATTTTCATATGTATATACAGTGAAACTCCTTTGAACTGCCAATTTTTCATGGCAAGATTTTTTAGCCCACCCAACTGCCTCTGAATGGCTGCTGCATGCTTTGCCCATCTCATTTTTCAGGAAAATGTAATTACATTCTATTTCTAACCGTGATCCAAAACACACAATTTTGTTTTCCCATCAAATCCTGTTGTGGAGTAAAATGGTCCACTATATTTTATGATAATCCTGTCAGTATATTTTCTTGCTGAAACTTGTCAAAAAGATTTTCCCATTAAATCCAAAACCACTTCAAATCATTACCTAGTCTTCAACTTGCTCTGTACTAAAAAAAACTGCTTAGTTCGCTTCTTAAATCATGCCAGTAAAATTTATATCCATCTGGGCCATCGAAGTTCAATTTTTTTTTCTCGTTATTAAATATTGTTGTCAGCTATTTATCACCACAAGATATCATTTTCTTCTCCCAATTTTGTGGTGTATTTTTAAACATGGTTTCTTTTACATTTTCATAAAAGTTATTTACTTAGATTCCAATATTCTTTTGTAAATGGCATTTTTTGACATTCCTAATTTGAATATTGGAAATTTGTTGTAATGGCAAATTTTTTTCTAGATGCCATGCTTAAAATGATTCTGTCATTACGCATAGAAGTTATTCTTTGCTAATGAGATCTTTTCTTACTAGACCACTTGTTGATGTTATTCAAAATTCTGTAAACATATTTTAAAACTTTCTGTAATATCTTGGATATACCCTTCTGATAATTACCTTTAAATTTTAAATCCAAAGCATTGATGATCTCCTCTTTTGAAATCTCTTTACCTCTAGGCATTTTGTTGAATTTATATTTAAAAAAATGATAGTTGAAAACAAGCCAAAAAACTATGCCAAACCAATAAAAGCCAGAAAAGCAGAAGATGATAAATGCTGTCAAGAAATGTAAATAGATATTTATGTGCTGAAAAAATATTTAACTAATAATATTTCTTTGTAAAGTCAGACAGTGCATATATTTATGGGACAAGTAATTTCTAATTTTAAAAAAAAATGTTACACATTTGTTGCTGATTTTTTTTAACATTTTTTTTTCACAATAAAACAGAATAAATCAATTAAAAAATAAACCTGAATCATTCTTTTAAAGTATATGAAAGGTACTTTATCTTGGGATGTCATATTTGATGTGTGTGTATATTTTTGGGATTGTATGTATAAAATAATATATGTAATATATAATAATAACTAATTATATAATCAAGTTGTATTACATTCATTGTAATTTACCACTTAATAACTTCCAAAAATATTCCAGTAATAGCAAACTTGTGATCAAATTACTTGCTACTGCTTATTTTTACTTTCTTCTACACAAAATATAGAGAAAATATTGTAATAATGAAAAAAATTATAGCTGGAGATTTTGATAAATTCTCCATGTTTTGTTTTCCTTGAGTTCAAATGTTACATTTTTGGAAAATGTCTGTCTATCCATCTGTGACAAAGATAACTCAAAAATGCTTTGAGCTGGATAAAGTCTTCTTTAGACTTCTATCAAATTTTGTGTAGCATTCATTCAGAGGAAGTCTGTTAGTCCAACTGTTTGAATATGAGTTAACATGATAAATACAATACAAAAAAGAGTTGGATAAATTTCAGTACAAAAATATGACATATATAGAGTTGATACCTGTCAAATCTTCAGCGAAATCGAACAAATGGTTGACTGTCTGTTCTGTACTTTTAGAAACATGTAATGCGATAACTCAAAAATTGAAAGGTTTAAACATATCTAATTTGGTAAATGATTTTTTAACTACAAATGTAGTTCTGTTTCAATCTTTTGTTTCATTCATTTAGGAAAAATATGTCTAAAACACAAATTTTATGACTTTAACTGCATGGCATAGATTAATTGCTAAAAAAAAAAAACTTGTCAAGGATTACTTGATAGATTCAGTAAAAATTGTAAATTCATGCAAAAAGTTAATATTTCATAATTTTAGTTCATCAGTGCCATACAAGGTATTCTCTGGTATAACATCTGTATTAGAGAATATGCAAGAAAGCTTTCTAGATAAATGATGATTTTATTTGGGAAAAACTTATTTTATTAATGAAAAAATGATTTCATTTATTTTCTTTTTTAGTCTTATTTTCTTCAAATTTTTTTGAATCAATGAACTTTAATCGCTAATTTCTATTTCCTGAATATAAATGTATATATATGTAAGCTCATTTGAATTTTAACTGTGAAATTTCTTTATATACATTTGTTTCAATTAAATTATTATTAATGAAATTTATATTTAGAAATTTGTTTTCCTATTTAATTGATATCATTAAATTACAGATTTTAGAACTTGTGATTGAAAAGCACATTTACTCTTGGTACAGGTAAATATTTTAAATGTATCATAACAAAAAATATAAAATTTTCTAAAAAAATATAAAATTTTCTAAAAAAATATAATGTAGTATTTGTAATTTTGAAATATTTTGTTTTGTTTGATTAGCTGTTGAAAGTGATTTTTATTGTGAAATCACCAAATTTAGTATTCATAAATGTGAATTAAAAAGTGTTGATTGGCTGAATACGGATTACGGATTAATGGATTTCTTATGTACTATTAAATTATCATCAGACTTTATTAGTATTTAACAGATTTCATATTACCTTAGTTTAAATTAAATTCTACTCATTTTATGATTAAAATAATTAAATTTGATTTACATTTTAGAGAATGTGTATACCATTTTTTCTGTTTAGCAAGTTGACTTCTTTATACTCAAAAGCTGTAATTTACTATTCTCTGCGGTTTTTAGTAAAACATAAATAAAGAGGGCAAACTGGTTGACTTATATCATTGATTTTTACTTCTATAACTAAATACAGATAGGGAAAAAGCAACTCAGAAAATTGTATACTTTCTAATGCAAACTCAATAAAACTACAAGTTTTATTTTTACACATTTTTGTTTTATTTTTGTGTTGATGGAATTTAACTTTTCATATTTGAATAGATGAAACTTAATAGTCAGTTTTTTTTACTTATTTCCTGATGGGCTGAAATTTTGAAATTTATATTAGTGTGTGTTTTTTAATATATATTATTTTGCTATTTTCAGAACTTAATTATCCATTAATTGTAGATTTTATTAAATTCGTGCAGTATGTATGGGGCTCTCTAGTTGTCAATTTGAAAAAAAAAAAAAAAAAAAAAAAATCTAAACTTATATTGGTAATGGTGAAAGAAATTAAAAGCAAATAAATAAATAATAATAATTAAAATATTTTGCTTTTTAAAATGTTAATGTAAACTTATTTTATTCCATTTTTTCTCAATTAGAAACAAGAAGAAATTGATTTTTTTTCTTTATATCTTAATGACCAATATTTTTCAACTAAACCAATAAAAAGTGAAATATGTAAAAAGGCAATTAAAAGCAATCTTGGATTTAAAGAAATAAGTTGAGATAACCGGCACTGTGCGACTTTCCAAAATTGAAGTCATTTTTGAAAGATATTAAATATTTAATGACCATTCAGAATTTTATTCAAGATTTTCTGCATTTAAATTTGAAGCTACTAAATGAATATACATTTTGTTTAATTCATCTAATAATTAAGTCATATATGTAGACTAATAAAAGTACTTTGACAGGAAATATGTTAATTGTAATTTGTTTGAAAATAATGACCTTAAATATGTATATTTCTCTTAGTGCACTCAGCAAAGATGAAGATTTTGTTCAGGAAATAAGAGTATCTTTAAGATTCCTGTTTTCTAGTCTTTTAAGGAGAGCTTTGCAGGTAAGCATATCATTATTAGAACTAAAGTTCAGTTGTTCTATGTATCTATTGCACAACTGAGATTTCTTCTATCATGTGATCCCAAATGTGCACAGTTATAATACTTTGCTTGTCATTGCTTTTAGCTAAATTTAATATATTTCATTTCATATAATTAGGCACAAATTTGTTAGATAATGTAATAAGAATTTAAATATTTTTAAAATCAGTAATATGTATGAATAATATTTACAATTTTTCATCTTTTTACCTACATTTCTAAATATTCCAAATGAAATGAATGCATCACCTTCTTTCTTAAGATCTTTGTATATAAAAAGGCAATTCAATTTCTGACTCATTTTTCGATTAACTTCTTTTGATTACTTTGCTGATATTAGAAAAAAATGTTACTGTTTTTGAATAACATTATTCAATTTTTGATTAATACTGTTTTTGGTTTGACCAAATAATTCTTATTGTACTAGTTATATGTTTTATTGAAATAAAAAATAATTATACAAAGAAAAGAAAGATATGTTCTTTAAAGCTTCATTTTTATTTCATTAAAAAAATTTATTTGTTTTCAAAATAAGTTAATGTTTTCAAATTTCAAAATAAAATTCTGAATATTTCAATATATCTATATGAATAATGTTATATAATATCTATATAATGTTATTTTTAGACATCAAACAATACAGACATGCAAAATTTTATAATCGTACTTTTCCATTCCCCCTCATTTCTGAAATTTTTTTCCCTCCCACCTATTAAGAACAAACTTCAATTACATTAATTTAAAATGCATTTAAAGTTCAGCTTTATCTATTATGTATTAAAATAAAAGTAGGGTCCTTGTTTAGACCAAAGCACACAAAATAGTAAAAACAAACAAGCTCTAAGTGCATACAGTTTGTGAGGAATACTTGTTTGAATGTATAACAAGTTTAACATATATAACAACTATTTGCTGAATGAACAAATTCCTGTAATGTGACTCATTAATTCTTTACCAATGCACTTAGTACTTCCTTATATAATCAAATTAAAACAAGAAGGAAATTGTGATTTAATCGGACATAATTTAAGTATTAAACTGAATGGTGTGCTGGTAAAAAGAATGACTCAATTGCATATATATATATATATATATATATATAATATAATATAAAATAAAAAAAATATGAAGAAAATGTAGCAATTACATAAGTGAAAAACTATTTTATGTGGTGTCTTATGATGATTATACTAGTTCTTTGAAAATACAACTGAAAATGGAAAGCTGCTCAAATCACTTTTGGAAAATATTTCTAAAAATCCAAAGAGACTATTAACATCTGTAATTTAAAATATCAGATTAATGCCAAGAAAAATTAAAAACATTGATTTATTGAATCAAAAATTAAACAAGATTGGTAATGAATCAATGAAAAATAAGAACTGAAATTTTGTGTTTGGGTTCGAAGTAATTTATCATATAAATGTCTATATTGAAATATATTCTCTCTTATTAGGTCCACCTTTTAAATCCTTCTCACATAAATGTGACCATTTTGACTCCCATTTTTTTCAATATAGTTATTATTAGCTTTTCTGTTGAAGAAAATTGATGACTGAAATATATAAATGCATTTCTTACATATACAATAAAATTTGTGTATAACTATACTGTACTAAATAAAATATTAGTAAGGACAGATTATGATTACAGACAGTTTGACCATACAAAATTGTATCTTTTAAACTTTACATTATTTAAACTTTTTATAAGAACTTCAGAATGAAAATTTTGCTAACATTAAGCAAGCAGTATAAAAATGTAAAAGAGATACAAGCTTAAGTTTATTTCGTAAGAAAGATGCACAAAACTGTTAAATATGTTAATTTTATTTATTTACAAAAAATATTTAAAATTTATTTAGATTTTACAACTTACATTTGCATTAATATAGATTTCAGCCCATCTTATGAGTTTAGATGCATATTGGAAACTTTTGGTACTATTGCAAAAATATCCTGAAGAATGTTTATTAAGGAAAGGGCAGAAGAAATTTAAGTTTTGTTTTAAAAATAGTCAGCTATTTCTTCACCTCTGATCATTTGGAATTAATTCTGTTAAAATATTTTCATTACTTGTACTGTTAAACATTTACACATCATTGCAATGAATGGAAAAGATAGGTTTGATGAGTTTTGGAAAACACTAACAACCTTGGATAAAATTTCTATGTATTTTTCTTTGGCAATTTCAATGTGGCTGTTATTCATGCTTTTCTTCAAAGAATGAACCTTCTTTTGGTAGTTTTTGGATTATGAATGTGTCACAGAATTTTATCTTCCAGAGAACCAATCACATGTATTTTTACATCTACTCCATATGGATTTGAAAGCTTTTTATTTAGATTGCAAACAACATTTTGAACTAATCTTTTATGTTGGCATCCCTTGAAACACTTGAAGATGCCTAAATCTAATAACTGCCAAATTGACATTTAGTTTGATGAAAAATGACCTACATGTTTTTCAAATCTGTGGTAGTGTCGTGAGGTTTGTATGTATCAGCAGTGCAGACAGCATTCTTTCCCTCCTCTTCTATTTATCAACACCAAGCAGCCAGTTGTTGGAGATCTTCTGCTCTTTCAGTCTTATTATTGGATAAATAATAAGAATGAAAGAAAAAAAAAACATTGATAAAATAAGAATCTGTATTTACTTTTGAGACATAAAAATAAGATTTTCTGTATGTAACATTTATAATCAAGCAAGGGGCTATAGCTGCTCTGTCGAATGGATAAACTAGATTGTAATCTTTTATTTTGACCTAAATGCAACTGTTACATTCATTTCAGTTCTCCCTTATTAATTAATTAATATATAAATCTCTTCTGTAGGTTGATATTGTGAAACTTATAACAGAGAAGGCTGCCAATGCTCTTTGCAAGCATTTGGATTGCTATCTTCAAGCGAAGAAATATCATAAGCCGAATTTCCGCATGGAAGAGACTGTACTTTGCTTCCTTGGAGATAAGTTGCATCCTGCCCTACATAATCGTCAATCGGAACTCAATTATTTGAGAGAACTCACTTCCAATCTTCTACCTTTCATTGTTCAACAAAAATATTTAAATTGCCGGTAAATTGTCACTTGTATGTTTGTTTTGTGTGTGTGTTGGCATGTCTGACTTACTAAATTAATCAACAGAGCATATATTTGTCATTTGATTTTATTTAAAAAACTACAGGCTATCAGATTCTTTTCAACTCTGAGAAATTATTGTTTTGTATTTAAGTTTAATATTAATATCAATTCATGAAAAACTTAGTTCAAAAAAAGGGATGAATGTCATGTTTTAACTTAACATCATTATAATGTCAGAGCAATGGAATACCATTGCAAGGACGATCAAGTTGTGGTGTATCAGTTAAAATATGAGCCCATAATTGCAATGAAACTCAAAGGATTCTTATACTATTATGAAAAAACTAAGTGATACATTCTATGGAATTGAGAGATTGCCCAACATGAAGCCAAAAGTCATTTACTTTATTCAGTTAACTCTGAACTATGATCATAGTTCTGTATAGTAAAACTATTTAGACATTGTCATTGAAGAGAGAAATAATGTTATGAATTTCTAATATTTCTTTCCTGCAATGTTACACTCATAATTGAAAAAAAAAAATATTTGCAGAAAAAGAGTTATTTTTAATAGAGGCTGAATGGATATCAATTTAAAGACTCCCAAACTTAGTGATTATATGACAGAATGAATTCACTTCTTAGAGCATTGACCTTAGAATGTGGTATCTAGTTGATTCACGATGAATGCTTCTACTGTTTTCTGTTTTGTGATTTGTTGTCTGCTTGTATTCTGTTTAGTGATTGTATGTCTGTAAGTGTTATTTTTAAGTTGTGTTCTGTTTTTTTGTTATATATAAATTTCTGGAATAAAGCATTATTTTCCATTTTTCATGTGTTACATTGTTTTCATACTTCACCATAATCATATTGTATACCATTGTATGAATTTTATAACAATACTTATCTGCTGTAATATAGTAAATTGTATATATTATAGACTGAAAAGTTTTATGCTAAGGCTTTGTATGATTCTATTAATTTTTGCATGGTAACCAAATTATTTATTGCCATTTCTAGAATAATGCAATAATTTTTCAAAATATTATTAAATGTTTAATTACTAGAATTATAAAAATGATCAAGCAAAATGCTGCATATTTAGAAGAATATTGCCGAAAATATGAAAGTAATTTTGTCAAAATTGCTTTTTATTGAAACTCAATCTTGTAATTGTAAAATTAATATTTGGGATCAGATTCATGTTAATAATGCAAAACCATTTCAAGGATTTAATTTCTGTCCAGCATGATTTTGCATCTGCAAGTAGAAAATAATATCCTTGAAAGAATTAAGAATGATGACTCAAATAATATTTTATTATTGAAATTATTTTCAATTTTGATGTTACAAAAGCTTAATTTGGTTGACTTCAGCATTTTCTATTGTGTTTCTATTTATTAATTTTGTTTCATACTTTTAGGACAGCAACTTCCTTAGTGCGTGAAATTTTTTGTGGTATTGTCTTTTTACCTGTCATGGATATTATTGCTGATCCAGTGAGTTCCATGTTTGATCATTTTATTTTAGTGATGTCTATAAAATAACTGCTGTTGTTAATATGAAAATCTTTTGGGAGCAATTTCTTTTATTATAAAACGTTTCTATACATGTGCTTCTTTTTGATGATTGCTTATTATTCAGACAAATGAATATCATTTTTGCACAGAATAATTCTTAAAATATAATTCATTTAGCAATTTAAAAAAATGCTTAGATTCTTATACTTCAGTAGTACCAAACCTTTTCTGTTGTTCAGACCACCTGTTGTGAAAAAAAATTGAAATCCATTGATTAATGTAAAGATTTCAAAATGCACAGATATCATTAAATTAAGCATTACTTATTATTTTTGCTCAAGTGTAACTTCCTGTACCATGGTTGAACTGACCCTTTCTTTACAATTAACTTGTTATTGTGCTTTGTTTCATTTTGAGTATCTTTCTGTTGTCAGTTTAATCAAGAAAATTTCCCCTTTTTGATTTGAAAGAAATTGGGAGACTTTCTCTGTATTTTTAGAATATTGGTTTTATTAATTCCTGTCATGT
Organism: Argiope bruennichi; assembly: GCF_947563725.1. Lineage (NCBI taxonomy): Eukaryota > Metazoa > Arthropoda > Arachnida > Araneae > Araneidae > Argiope > Argiope bruennichi. The sequence continues at coordinate 8,813,079 of NC_079160.1, forward strand.
TTTGATGATTCATATATTTAATAGATGGCGTTTTAAAATAAAGGCACAGCCTTTAGAGGCACATGAAGGCATAGCCTCTTCCTCAGAATCAGCGAAGGAAACCTTATTTTTAAAAAATTAGACTTCTATGTATGAATATACATTTTAGATTTTTTTGCTTTTTTTTTTTACTACAAACTAAACTTAGTAAGAACTTACTAACACTTTTGCTACTGACAGAAAGGTCCTTCTATATTTGGCAGTTTCCTCTTACAGCAAGGGACAGTCCAAAACTGATAATCTTTATTGCATGAAGTAATAGTAACTCACAGCAGACCCAACAGCTCATAATCTATAACAAATGTCAATTTATACTAGGCCAAACTCATGTGCAGAATATAAATGTGGGTAAAGCATAGATGACTGAGAATTCTGATTCTTTAAACTCCTCTTTGATGCTTGACTAGCATTCCATGGCCCATCGGTGCAAACCACTGTTATAGATTAATTTTACAGGTGATATTTGAAATTTGTTAATATTTTTTTTCTCTCTGGATTATGCTTTAGTTGAATAAAATAAATGATTATGTAGATCTCCTGATTTTCAATTATTTAAAATAGTTTGTAGTTTCTGTATTCTTTTCTATAATAATTAAACTATTGCACTCTTGCATTGAAAGTTGATATAAACATTTGCATTATGAGGCTACTTTTGAAAATTATATTCATTTCAGGTGTGAGATATGAATTCTGCATTATTTTTTTAATGTTCTATTGATATTTCAATGCCATTTTTGATACTTGGAATCCATTCGCAAATGCTCCCTTTCTGTGTGATTGATTTCCACCTTGTGTTAGGCTGTTTGTAAATGTGCATTTTAAAATATATCTAGCAGTATTTTTATGGCATTTCTTTATATATATATATATATATTGGTATGCAAAAATCGAATTTTATGATTGACTTTACACTTGTTCTTATACTGATGGGCTAGTTTTTTCTGCCTTTTGTTTATTCCCAATTTTAAATATTATCTGGGCCAGATTATCTTTTAATTTATAAAATTAATTAGATTTTCATTTCATATACTGGTGCCTTCTGATATATTTTGAAATCAATATATTTTTATAATCTCTATTAATAATAAAAATGATTGTCTATGTTAGTACTTTACTAACCAGTTTGTTTGTTTGAACTACCAAATTTAGCATATATACATCTTGGAAGATGGGTATATGTACCTCAGAGTGAATTTTTGTAATTAAAAGTTAAACAAAATTTTGGTGTTTTACCACAATAATTTCAAATAGTATTACCACACAAAGATTTTTATATCATTTCAAAATTTGAAAAAAAAAAAAGTGTTTTGTAATTTTACCAGTTTTTTTATGTATAATTTTTCTTATTTTTAATTTATTTTTTAAAAATACTTTAAGCTTATTTTATAACAATTGAAATTAAACTCACATCATTTTCATTATTTCTACCAATATTATAATTCTAGCTTTTTCTCTGTTGTTGACGATCAAAACATGAAGTTTCATTTTATTTTCCCATGTTGAGTAGATTTCAGTATAAGACATGGCGTATTAAATTTTTTGAAATTTTGTTGTATTACAATCAAGCTTCAACTTTCAAATTAAGTAAAGGTGAAGCATGCCAATTTTTAAACACTACTGCTTTTCCCTATGATATATTTGGGTGTATAAAGATACAGACAGAAAGTTATGAAAATGCACAATGAACAAAACAGTAAATGGCTTTTAAATTAGTATGACTTATAGTCCTTCAAAAGTTGAAAAAATATTTTATTGAGGTACCTATTAAGACCAGATTACCTAAAAATATAAATTTAGTAATCATTATTCTTGGAAAACAAACTGGCTGCCAAAGGCTGCTGATAAGAAAATATAAAATAAAAAAAGTGTATAAAATTGAAAAAAAAAAAGTTTTTCTTATTTTATTGTTATTAATTGCAGGTTTTTATTTTTTCTAGGATGTTATAAATCATTTATTGATCTTGTTTTTTGACAAAACTCCAGTAAGTTCCTGACTTAATTCGATTACTATGAGATATTTTATTCAACATTTTTTTAATTATATTATGAAGTTTAATTCACATTTTTTTTCAGATGTCAGATCTCCCTGACAGTGATTTACCAAAAGTGGAGTTTCTATCTGATTTTGTCTCCTCTCATTTTTCCAATAAACGTCCTGTAAGAAACTGATTCTTTTTTTAGTTAATTTCTTGCGAAGTTTCATTTTGAAGTTTTATAAGAAGGTTGAGTTGTTTAAATTTCAAATTTAATTTTTGTTGTGCTTCTTTATTCTTATATTTTTGTTCAGCATATCCTGTGTTTAGTAATGACTGCCTTTATTCACCTTCTGATTCTAACAAACTGAAAACTTATTTAATAATTCTTAGTTTTCTTAATTCAATATGATTTGATTGAAATAAGAAGGTTATTTGGGCAATAAATCCCATTTTTGTGTAAAAGGGAAAGGAGATAGACATGGACCAAAATATACATTTAATAACAATTTACAAACTTTACATAACTTTTCAACATAATCAGTCATCACTGTAAGATATGTATTATATCAAGAAATAAGATTTTATTAGCCAATATAATGGAATGTAAGCTGCCATTTAGTTAGCCAGAACATCAGTGTGAACTGTTGTTGTTCTAGATAACCATCAATGCCACTGATTATAGTGCAACATTGAAGAACTTATAACATGTTATTTAAAATAATAGAAATTGCTTTCCTAATGGTGGTGTTCAATTTCTTGAATAAACCACATTGTGCTTGTGTGACTGTATACATCACCAAGTCCTGCAGTTGGGAACAAATGAATCATTTGCCAAATACAGGGGTGTTTGTGCTCCGGGGAAACCCCGGAATTCCGGGGATTTTGAACTTCGATACCCGGAAATTCCGGGGATCGTCGTTCAAAAGGAAGTAGGAATAATAATGAATTATTTATTTTGATCTGGGTAATTTTGTTTGCTTTGAAAGCAGAAAACGCAAGGTCAGTGTGTGTGGTGAAAACTTTTCCTTTCTTTCTCCAAAGGCAGTGATAATGCGTGAAAAGGGGGAAAAACTTCTTTTTTGTTCTTTCCTTATTGCGAGTTATGACTCATTCCCCCGGTTCTCGGACATTCTCTTCTGGATTCTTTTCGGCAAGTAGGCGCGGCGGGAAAAAAAAGGGAGAGACTTCGTTCGACCAGATGTGCGATCACGTGACCTGGGTTCAAAGGTCTTAATTTTGCAAAAAAAGTAATTCATTGAATTTTTATAATTAGGTCATTCAATACTTCATAATCGTAATTTTTCATTTCTCCCCCCCCCCTTCTCGAAACTCCAAAATGTCGGTAGTAAGTCCGTAAAAGTTTCCGGGGATTTTTTGGGGTCCCACAAACACCCCTGCAAATAGTGCTGACCTGGTGTCAACTTATTTTCACCTAATCTTGCATTCTTCAGTGATTAGTATTTGATGACATGTTTTTTGGAGATCTTCGTACATTATTTTCCTTAACAGTAATAATGTTTTTAATTCAATTTGATACACTATCTAAAACAATGTTTTTAAATGCTATGATGACATTGAAACTCTCCACAAAAACATTCAAACATGCTCTTTTGCCAATCATTAAATCCGTAGTAGGATTTTCACATCCCCATTTATTTCGTAATATATAAACTTAGTAATTTTCAGTAAATTATTTTAATTGATTTCTTGTGTTTCAATCATATCAAATTACAAAATGTGATGTATTTTTAAAAAGTGCATCACATATTAATAATTTAATAGCCTTAAAAGTTAATAATTTAGGTGAACAAAATAATTTAATTACCAAAGGCAACTAGTAACAAATGTTACAGTTAATATATATCAAATTAGCTGCTAACTATGTGGCATAAATATTTTATGCAATAATTATGATTTATTTAATATTAGCAATGAAGTTGTAAATAATTAAATGCTTTCAGAAATGTACATAATATTTCAATGTAAAAAAATACATTAACTTGCACTTTGCCTTAAAATCCTTTAATTATCTGCCACTTTATTTTTTAATTGAAATAAAAGTTTATAAACCACCAAAAAAAACATTTTTTTTTTCATGAGTACTAATAATTTTTAAAGAATGATACAAAATTGAATGGAATATTGTAGATGACACTCGAAGGCAAATAATTTAAAATGTCTGTAATATTTTTGGTCTATAGAAATGATAACACTAAATATAAAATAATACTTTCTGTTTATGGAAATAAAGATTTTAATTATTAAAAAATTAACTCTTTAATTAATTATCACAAATCTTTCCTTTAAAAAATCCATATATTTCATAATATTTGTAATTTACTTATAAGAAAGTCTTCCCTGTAGTTTTGGATTCTTATAACATTTAAACTGTTTATGATTTCTACTTCATTTATGAAGATTAATTTTTCTAACAATATTTGTTAATAATGTATACTCCAAGTATTTAAATCAACTGTGTTTCTGTTATTTCCATCTTATCATTAAAAAAAGTTTTTGCATAAAGAATGTATTTATATGAAAAAGTATGTATAAGCTTTTATAGTCTTTTTTTATAAAGCATGTGCATTCTTTTTAGTATAAATAATGTGTCAAATATCTCATCAACTTCTTATCTAGGTTCTGTATACTGATTTTCAAACTATTCTAGAAGATCAAAGGTTATTATATGTGTTCATGCAATTTTTAAAAGAAGAATCTTCCCTAAATGTTCTTCAATTCCATTTAAGTGTTGGTAAGCGATCTTTATTTTTTTTTTTTTTTTTCTTTTCTGTAAAGACCAGTTGTAGCAAACGTCTGCCAACATAAGGAATATATGAAATTCAAAATTATTAGTATTACAGGATCTCAATGTTTATTAAATAGTGAAATTGTTTAGTTAACTAACCAAACAAATAAATAATTTTTTTTATCTATTATAAATAACTATTATCAATATATATTTTTTATATTTAAATTTTTTGAAATTATACAACAGTTATGATAATTCAGTATAAATAGTGAATATTAACTATGCTTTATTTAATAAATAAATATAAATATATTTTGCTGTCTTAATATTTTATTATAATTGAAGTAATTTATATTTTGCTCAAATTTATTTGACAGCTAGTCTTTTAACTGATCCCTTTAGACTGCAGCAACTCTTGCAATCGCCTGATCAGAAGTTCAGGCAATTTGGAAGAATGAATTCATTCATTTTCTTCTTTTTACTTTAATATTTATTATCTTAACATTAGTTTAATAAATAATAATATAATTATCTTACATTAAGTGACATCTTAACTTTTCTATACTCAAGAAATAACATTCTTCATATGATTAAAAAAAATCATTCAAAAAACTTAAAATGCTGCAAAATCTTACAATTATAAAAAATTGATTTAAATCCACAAAGGAATAAAAATGATTATCAAACCTAATTATACTTCCAACAACAACAACAAAAACGTGCTAAGATTTAAATTTATGGGTAAATTACTGATATTGAAATAAGGAATATAAAGTTATATTAATTTTCTTTTTCTTTTATACAGACATTAATGTGTTTTAAATTAAATATTACAATTAAGTATTGATAAGAACAGATGTTATATATATCCCTGTCTTATAATTAAAACTAAGCATTTCATATTCACTTCTGTTTTATTTTTTTATTTATTGGGAGCTTCATTCCATATTTGTACTCTACGCCTCAAAGTCCAATAGGCAATGCAGTATACATGAATATATTTTTTTTATTATTGACAGTTTATAATTATTAATTTATAAACATATCTAAATCAAGAAGAACAATTGGTTAACCAGTACTTGAGATGCCAACATGGAAATAAACTGTAAAAACTAGATGCTCTACAACTAGCTGCTAAAAGAAACACAGATGAAAAAATATTTAAAGTTAATTGAAAGAAATTGGGAGCAGGAGAGTGTTTCTATTAATTGTCAAATTGTTGTGTAGTTCAGAAGTCAGATATTGAAGTTTTTAATTTTGAGTATTTGATTTGAGTTGAATATAGTAATTGTGAATAATGCTTATAAGCATTTAATAATAATTGAAAGAATGAAAAATCTAATTTCTCTAAATGTTACTGAAGAAATCAATTGCTGTTCGCTGGTCAATCCTAAAAAGTGAAACATCATTTAATGAAAAGTAAAGAAATATTAATTTGCATTGTGCAAATAAAATTTCATTTTTTTTTACTCTGATGTTTTGTATTTTTAGATGAATTCAATACAAGAATTTTAAATCCGGATTTAACAAAAGAAGAACTGGAAGCACTACATTTGCAAGCTCAACAAATGTACAACACTTATTTTGCTCCACATGCTTTAGATAGAATAAATTTTGATGATGAAATTGTTCAAGAAATAAAAAATAGTGAGTAATTTTTTTAAAAAAAAAATGCTATTGTTTTTGTATTACAGATATTTTTAAAGTAAATTTTTTAATAATCATAAGCTATATTTGTCAAATATAATTTCCATACCTGAACCACTCTTTCTTTTTATAAAAGTTTTTGAAAAAACAATTACATTAAATTTTATGACAAATTATTTCCCGATTGACTTATCACAATGTTGTTGGAAGTCCTTACATTTCTGTTATTTTCTAGAAACTGAAATGCAATCACTTAATGAAAAGTAATTACTTTAAATTATGAATTTAAAAGAATTTGAAAAAAAAAATGTTATCTTGAAATTAAATTTGTTGTCACTCATTTCTTCTGAGATTAATCATTCAAAAGTAATGTATGCATTTATTCATATACAGTAGTAGAGTTAAGTATATGTATATTTCATCTCTGCTTTCTACAAAAAAAAAAAAAGACTTTTTACAGAATTAATAGTTTTTATTGAGAATTACATGACCTAGCAAAGTCAATGTTATTATTCATTAGTAAGTTTAAGAATTAAATGAATTAAAAATGATTCAGGAACTGATTCTTGATTTGCTCAAGGACACAAACTTTGCTTTTGACACAATATAATTTACATTGCTCATTTCAAGAATGTGTGTTATTTACATAAGTGCTATTTGCACATTTCCTTGTATCTTGAAAATACACACAAGGAATAAACAGGGAATTTTTTTTCCAAATTTGAGTGGCAACCCTGTTGAATTTTGATGCTTTAAAAGATGCATGTATAAGTCTTTGTGCCAGTTAGATAAATATAATATTTGAGATGAACATTATTAAGAATATTATTAAAGACTTATAAAATATTTCCAAAGTTTAATGCATAATATATTGTAGTATTTAGTTTGAAATACATATTATATGAATTCGAAATATATATTATCCATATGAAATATATTATGCGTTTAAACTGGCAAATTGTTTATACATTATTCAACTTGATTTGTTTCCTGTTCTTAAAGTTTTGTAATTGATTTTTCACTCATTTTCTTCTGTGTTTGAAATTTGAAATTTTGTATAACTTTTATATTCTCAATGATAATGTACATTTTAATGTTTCCTAAGCTTAATTATTGCTTAATTGATTAATTTTATTAAACTTGATTCTTTATATGTGACATCATCTAATAGTGAATTTGAGAAAAATTTATTTATAAATTTAAGGCTACAATAGAAAGCAACTGAAATAAAGTAAAGCTTTTTTTTTAATACTCTAGAGCAGTGCATTTTAAACTTTTTTTTTTACAATTATTTATTTTATTGCAGTTATATCAGGTCCTGCAGAAAATGTAATAAAGCTTCGAACAACAACACCTTTATTTAGAGCCTATGAACATGCTTACAGGTTACTGGAAAATGTTTATTGTCCAATGTTCTTGCAAAGTGAAAAAGTAAGATTATTGAAGTATTTAACACAGTTTAGTAAACATGGATAATGTTGAATAATCTTTTAAATAAATTGAAATTCAAGTATAACAGTGCACAGTGTTATAAATATCAATTACTAAGTTAACCATTTTTCACAATTGCAATTTCAGAATGTTCTGTATTAACCTCCTAGTAATTTTTTTTTTTTTTGTACTCTAATATTTGTATGTGTGATTCTGCTTTTTACAGTTTATTATCTTGATCTATTATTAGTATTTTCATATACTATTTTCAATAATGACTATACAATTTTCACAAATAAATAGCCATTTTGTAATAGCTTTTGTGTTGTAAACCAACAAAGTTATTGAATGTCCTTTAGTTGTCAGCAGTATGATAATTCTTTTGTTCATATGGATATGAAAATGTTTGATTAAAGAAATATTACAAAGAAGGCTCTTCTTGGGTATTATTAAATACATATACAGCTATTTCAAATTGTGTATCACTTTGACATTTCTTAAATTCAATAATTAAAAGAATTAATTTTAAAAACTGTTAAGTTGTAAGAAGTCTCAAATCATATATTTTTTTTTCTTAAAGAGGCAGGGAGGGAGTTATGCAGTTATATTTTTCACTTTCAAAGCAATAAAATAATCCCTCATATTTAGCGAATTATGAATCTAATTATTTTTCTGAGTGAAAAGGATTAATTTAAGCTAATATCTTAAACTAAAAATTGGGGTACATGCAGAGCTGTCATTATGTAAATAATTTGCTTTTCATTATTTTCTGATATCCTTAATAAATACTAACTGAATAATAAATATCTTGTTAACATTAAATAAAAAATTTATATTTTCTCTGTTATACTTTACGATGGGTTATGTTCTCGTTCTCGTTCTCTGTTTTATAATAATTACCTAGATAATAAAAAGACAAGATGGCTTTTTTTCTTTTTTTTTTTTTTTGCAATGAGAAAGGAATATACAGTTTTACTTCATTTTTTTGCTTTTGTTCTGCGTTATGATATTCCTTTAAAGTGTAACATAATTCTTTTGTATGTGCTGTGTATATTGTAAAAAATAATGATAATGAAGAATGTGATTTATTCAAGAAGTGCAATTCTTTTGTATTTATTAATCAGTGTTTTCTGTAGTCATGTTTATATAAGATATTTCTTTAGTATTTCAGTTTGCTTTGTGGAGAAAGATCCAGTAGTTCTGGTGCAAAAGGATCTGGAAAGTAAGCATGAATATTTGTATGAGACTTATTTAAAACTGTAAAGTATTTATTAATGTTTTTGTATTTCAGATGATTTGTGGATTGAATGGAATTTAATATGACATTAACAGTAAATTTTTTGAAGTAGTTAGTTACAAATATATGCAGTTTAAAAAAAGCAAGAAAAATTCAGTTGACTGCAATAGCTCTGTTGGGGGGGGGGGGCTTAAGATGCTACTGAGCTATTCAGCTCAGATTCCTGGCCTTAGTCAGCAGTTTTGTCACTATCACTCAATGAAAGCACAACTGTTACTTCTCATTAATTGGCAGTTACAGCAAGATTTTAATATGCTCTTGAAAGAACACTGCATCTTCCAGAAAGAGTAGAAATTTTGTACCACCAGTTGCACCAAAAATTTCTTCGGAAAGCTAAAATACTTTCTATTTTACAGAATTCATAACATTCTTTAGTCTATGTTAAAAACATTTTGTCAAAAGGCAAAATTTATATGCATGAACAATGACTATTTTTAATACAATTTGTCCCTTTTAGGAGCAACAGAAAAGGAAATTCTAATCCATCTGCTATGTCCAAGTTAGGAACTAAAATAAAAGGTGTTTTTATCACACATGTTGGTATGTGGTTTTTAACTTTTATATTATTTGAAATTTTATACATAAGATGTTAAATTAATTTTATTTTGTTTTAAATATAGATAAATTGTTGTGTAAACATGATTTTAGTTCAAATATCTAACTATGGCAGTTTATGGCATTTATTTCTGCTTTAAAGCTGAAACAGATGAAATTTATGTAGGTCATGATAAATGCATGTTACTGCCAGTTTCCATTGTTTGTGTCTTCTTTTGTTTAATCTGCTGATAACTAGTTTCCTATTTACAGCACAATTTATTTGTTTTCATGTTAAATTTAAAGTATCTTATTGTGTCTTTCTTTGTCTAATAAATCATAAAATATTCTCAAACTCTTAAACAATTTTTAATTGTCATATACAACCAATTAAATAGATTTAGAATTCAAAGTGTTATTTTTGCTCCATTTGATTTATTTTTAGCATAATAAATGTGGAAGTAATCCATTTGTTTCATATTTTGGTACAAATTAAAAATTATATAATCTTTTAAAAATTATTAAAAATTGATATCACCTCTGTTAAATTTTATTTGACAAAAATTAATCTTGGTGTTTTTAGAATTATTTAAAGAGACTAATTGAAATCAATACTAAATTACATTGAGCATTTATGTATAAGCTTTACTTTTTTCTGTTTATTGTGATCAAAATATAGAACCACTTTTATACTCTTTAATTCATGTGCTGGAGATCTGAAGTTTTGTTTTTGATGGCAATACATTTGTTTAAATTTTTAGAAATGAAATACTTTTTTTATAAATTATTGTTTCTTTAAGAGTAATGGTCTTTTGTATTGAATTTGAGAAAAAAGATTTTTAATATTTCTTTTTATTTATAATGAGTAAATATATTAAGACTGTAAAAAAATAAAAGTAAATAAAAATATTTCAAGCATATTTTTATTAAAATATTGAAAGTTAGAAATTATTTTCATTAAAAATCTCGATATCAATACTAAATTAAGTTTTAGCATCTACTAATCTAAAATTAGCATTTAATTAATTTTTATGAAGGATTAATTAAATCCTTATCTTCCTTATGCTTCGTAGTATTTGGAAATCAAGATTTGAAGGATATTTCTTCAGTAGTTTAAATTTCTATACGCCTAAAAAATTTTGGCATTTCAGTTTCATTTTTTTAATAGATTGCTTTTAAATGTAAAAATATTTAGTTAATATTTTTAGCTGTGATATACTCCTTTTAGCTTTATAATTTCAAATTTTAAATTCTTAATTTCTTAAATTCTCTTTAAGCATTTTATAAGATTTTTGAATAATTTTCTTTCACAAAGTGTCTGGGAAAAAAAATCATGTAAGATTACACATATTGCGTTTACTAGTTATTTTTCAATATTTACACTGATATATATAAAAATTTAAGTAATAGTTAATTAGCATTTAAAGCTTGATTCTAGAAATTATTTAATACTCATGGCTGGAAACAAATTATTGATGTGTATTAACTAAATATAACATTTCTGTTTATTTGGACACCAATTTTAAAGTTTCATCTCTATTTGAATGCTTTCTGTCTTTATTTTAATTTATCTTTTTATGTTAGATGATGGTCAGATTTGTGAAGAAGAATCTGGTATTGATTTAGCTGAAGCATTATTTGTAAGTTTTCATCCTCTTCTAATTTGTTATGCAATTATTTTATTTACATGTCATGACTTTTCTTGTTATTAATTAGCTAACTTATCACATTTACTGCTCATAAATTGCAACGTGTAATATCCTAATATTAATGGTTTTACTTTCACTGTATTATAATTCACTTTAATTTTTTTTCGCTGTTAACTATTGTCAATTCTAATCTTTTTCATTGCAATTTTTTCTGATCCTGTTAAGTTTTTGTTGTCATAGTATCTGCTAAAATACTATCCATAATTTGAATTAATTTTATTAGTTATAAATAAGAATTAAAAATCGTTTTGATTATTTTCATTAATTAAATATATCCATATCATGTATCCTCTTAAGTGAATAATATTTTAATGCCTTAGTTCACTCTAGGAATTTACTGTTATACAACATATTCAATAAAAGCATTAAAGAAACTCCCCCTTAAAAAAACTTTTAATCCATTATATGTGATTTTTCTATTTATTTTGAGATGTACAGAATAATAATAATTGTATTTATCATATTTAATCAGAAAAGCAATAAAAAAAATTCTTTATGGTGCAATAGTTGTACTCAGTGTGCTGAATTACTTTTGCTTATTAAATTTCTTTCCTTCTTTGTAATAATAATTTATAATATATAAATTATTATAACATTATTCATTAAGCTTATTGGTTTTTAATTATAATAACTGCAACATATTAAAAAAAAATAGGTATACTCTGTGGTCAAAAGTAGCTGGACATTTTAAACTTTATCCTGAATATCCCAGAAAGGTTAGATGAATTGTCTTTAAACTTCGAACATGTAATATATGTATTTTAATTTACAATTTACAATGAATTATTAATCATGAGAGCATATAGGAAGACAACTAGAAGTTGATGAAAAAGAAAAGAATTTTTGCTCATCCTGTTATATAGAAAACAGTTATTAATTTGAAACTTTCAATATTGGTTTTCCTTTTTGTGAACTATATATTTGTGCATTTTCATAAATATATTATATATTTGGAAAAATATAAATATTTTTTTTAAATCCAAAATTTTTGTTAATTTTTCTTATTTAAATGTAGAATTTTCAACAAAATATTCTGAAATTTACATAATATATGACGAAGTATTATGTTAAAATCTAAAGGGAATTCTATAAATATTCAGGGAGTAGAAATGTATTAGCAAATACATTTTAACTTTACATGTGCAAAATATAGCACTTCTTTCTTTTTCTAATTTCAAAGTCAGGTATGTAGAACAATTTATATAAAAGTTTTGGTTGAATACCATTAAAATTTAGAAAAATATTGATATTACATTGAGCTGAATTTCAATTGCTCTTTTATAAAAGCTAAATTCTGAAGGATTTTCCACTATTTGATACACTTTTAATAGTTATATTGAATTCTATGCAAGATTAGAAATTTACTAAATATCTCTTCTTACTTATAAGTGAAGCACTATTATGAATAAAAAAATTGTTATTCATTGTTATAACATTTTTAATTTCATTTGTTTTATAATTGAAAGCATTCAGATGAATCAATTACTAATATGAAGTAAGTTCACTTTTTACTGTATTGACAGCTGATACTCTGCATAGAAGGCTTTTCACTAGCTTTTGGAATGTTTCTGAACAAATTGCACGTGATTCTTATACAAAAAAGTTTGTAAACTCTGTTACTGATTTGGGCATTTATGGTCTAATTTGAATTCGATTTCCAATTCAGAGTAATAGTTTGGAAAGGTTCCATTTTTGTTTCAACATGACTCTGCTCTTACAGAAAGTCAAATGTGCAGAATTGTTTGCTGATATGAATGTTGAGGAATTAGACTCAAAATCTGGATCTTAATGCCATCAAACACTTATGGGATTAATTGGAACATCATATTTGAACTAGATCACAAAGGCCCACATCAGTAACAGAGCTTACCAACTTTCTTTTTTACAAGAATCATACACAATTTCTCCAAAAACTATTTGATAATTTTCCATATACAATAACAGCTGTCATTACTGCAAAAAGTAGCCTCATCTCATATTAGAGATTTTTAATTATTATATATAAGGATTCTAAAGTTTGAGCAAATAATAATGAATAATATAGTAAATTTATTATTATTTATAATGCCTAATATATTGTATTTTATGTTATATATCTCTTTAGTGTGAACAGATATGTTTAGTAGATTTCTAACCTTTCATAGAATTCAGAATAATTATTTAAATATTCAAGTTTAAAGAATGCCAATTTGTTGACAATTTCTCATAATTGAGTTTCTCTTCAAGGGCAACTGAATTTCAGTTGTTGACAACTTTGTTATCTTTTGATATTGACATTAATTTTGTATAGCTTGTCCAAAATTTTTGGCTTTAAAATTAGAAAAAAGAAGAAAAAAAAAGAAGGAAAAAAATGATTTTGCTTGCAAACGTTATATTTTGCACATGCATAGTTAAAACATTTTGCTAAAAGTACTATTGTTTCCTCAAATATTCATAACATTCTTTTCAGATTTTAATATAATGCTTTAATAACACTTTGTCATATATTCTGTGAACTTCATATTATGTATTTGAAAACTCTGAAGTTTCTCTCTCATTTAATAGTAAAACGCCTGCAAAGAAATTTTGGATTTGGAAATATATATATATATATATATATATATATATATATATATATATATATATATATATATATATATTTTCGGGTCACGAGGAATCATTATTAGACTTAATGTCTGTATGTCCTCACAGAAAAAATCCCTTTATTTGAATCCCTGCCTGAGGGTGACCCTTGAAAAAGTCTTCAGGCCGGATTCTTTTTTAATATTTTTTAATAATTTTTTTGGTTTAATTTTTATTTGATTTTTGTTTTTCCTATTAACTTGATTCTAATACTTTTGTATATATATATATATATATATATATATATATATTCTTTAAAATGTGTACTGTGTTTATGAAAATGAACAGAGGTATCACTCAAAATAAGGAAAACCATTCTTGATAGTTTTTAATTAATATAAACTTTCTGTGCAATAGAGCAAGCCAAAATCCTTTTCTTCATCAATTTCTTGTCAGTTTCTTAAAGGCATTCAGGACATTGACATGGTAAATTGCGACTTAAATTACATATTATACATGAGCAAATACTGTTCAACTAGTCTTTTTGAAATATTTGGAAGAATGTGTAAATCTGAAGTGTCTGAATTGTGAAATCTGAAGAAAGATTTTTGTACAAATAGTGTATTTTTTGCATAGTAATTGTGATGTTAATCAATTTCATCTTAACCAAATTTTCTACTATAAATTATTTCTATTATAAATTTTATATATTTTACCAATCTCCCATTCATAGAAAACATTTTTTTTTTTTTTTTTTTTTGTAATGTAAACCTTTTCATGCAAATCTTTATTGTTATGGTATATTTCATTTGTATTTAAAAAAGATTTATCTGTGCTATCAAATGGAAACCTTTCATTGAAAATTAGATTTATAATTTTATAAAGAAACTAATGATAGTTTTTTTCTTCTCTATCAAAGACAGATGTCCCTACCTCTGCTGAAGATGAAGTGGATGCTTACACAATGGAGGATGACCCTCGTCTCAAGAAATTGACTGCATGGCGAGTATTCATTCCACAGGTCATGATGCGAATGGACCAGAATTGCAAATACTACCATACTTTTCGCATTGAAGTGCAAAGGATTGATGTCCGAGATCAGGGTATGCATCAACATTTAAGTAAAGCAAATATGCTTGTATGATTCCAGAAATTTTAGTATATTTTGGAGTGATAGTAGCCTATAGTATAATCATGACTTTGGAAGTGGAGAACTCCAAGTGTGAAATCCATTTCCACTACAGATCGTTTGTAAATGGGAAAATTTAACATCAAAGGTCAATGTTCTATGGTATGTTGTTTGGATAGATAGGTGTCAGCACAAATGTTATTAATAATGATTCAAAATTACAAAATCTGATTTTAAATAACACTTTTGTTACTTTAGAAAAGGACATTGAAATAACTAAATTAATTAGGGGCAGCTTTAAGATTAAAATTTCTCTTAAAAATATTCTCTTAACCTTTATTAGGGAGTTTGCAAGGAAATATTGGAGATACATTTTCAGCTAATTTCATATGTGTTGCGTATTAATCCATTGTTTCAAATGTATCAGTGTTATGGCCCACTTTTATTGTTTTATGCATGAAATATACATAAGTGACTAAAAGAGTGATTACGTTTTTTTAAAGTTTTGAAAGAAAATTTCTCAGTTAAAATTATTTCAGTAAATTGCTAATATCAGTGCGATTTTTCTAACAATGTTTCTTGTTCTGCAATTGGTACAGTGATGGCATAAGATGGAATAAATTCAGAAAGTCTTACTTTCCTCAAAAGTAATGTCCAAAAAAATTATATGCTTTTCAAACATGATTGTGAGTAACAAGATTCAATCTTGATTTAAAACATATCAGTAGCTTGTTTTAAAAATGATAGAATGCATAATGAATAGATCTTTATTAAATTTTGCATTAGTAAGAAATGCTGTTTTCATAGTCAAATCATCTTCTTTCAACTTTGATAATTTTCATGTCAGGAAAGTTTTTTAAAAAGCTGGAGAGTTTTGAAAATTATTTTCATCTTTTCTTGTAGCCCAGCATCTGTTATAGGAAGATTCGGTATTAATTATAATTTTGAAGTGGGAAATTTAAATGAAAAATATCACATGTTTCACAACATGTCGTTCATGAAAATAGTCTGGCAGAATCTACTCAGTAAACATTATTCAAGATTCGAGAATATTAGCAACATTACCGCATTCAAAATATCACCAATTTTTTTTAAAACAGAAAGAAATAATTTTCAATGTCATAAAGTTAGACTCTGATTTCTTGATCATTCTATGAAAAAAAAATTTCTCTTAGAAAAAAAATGCTGAAATTGAATGTAAAACTCATGCGCTTGTTCAACACGCCAGAAACTTTTCACTACTAACAAAATCTAATAAATTAAAAAAAATCATTAGTGAAAAAATTGAACAAATTCAATAATGTTTAGAAATATCTCTAAAAGAAAAACTTTTATTTACATATTTATTAAAATTAGCATTATTTTTATACTCAAGATTTGTTTACTTATATTCTTAACCATTTTTTAAAGAAATGGCTATGTTAATGAATTAACAATATAACCCGTTTTTATTCCCCTTATACTATTTATATTATACTTATTTTTTTTCCTTATACTGCAATGTAATTAAATAATTTAATTACATTGCAGTGGATATGCGATGGAAATCTTAATGCAGTTTTTCATACAAAACTTGCATTAAAAATTTTTTTAACATTAGCTTCATTCTTTGTGAAAAATATTCATTAAATCTTTAGTATTTTATTTCTATATTTATATAAAATTGAACACTTATTTAGTTAATATACAACGTAATTTATTTCATTGAACTCAGTTTTATAAAAAAAAATTTACATGTTAAGATTGATTCTTATTTTTTCCCTAAAGGTCCTTAAAAAGTACTTATAAAGTTCTTATTTTTTAACATAAAATTAGTATACACACCTTATATATATATATATATATATAATGTAATATTTTTGAAATTTTTTTTTAATTTTGAGCATAAAATGCATGTCCTAAAACTATAAATAATATAAGTTTCATTATAATTATGTTGTGCATAGTATTTTAGTTGTCAGTTTCAACTGCATTAAGTAATGAAATATATTCTTTTAAAAGGCTTTATTTTTTTATTTTTTTTGTTTAATTTCATATATCTTCAGTTTTAAAAAAAAATTGAAATCCGTTTATCTTGATAGAAACAAAAATTTGAAAATTATATATTGTTTATATAAAGATTATAAGAAAAATTTTTTTTTTCAAAAATTAATTTGTTAGATATTCATCTTATATATTTGCTTTCATTAAATTATATGTTTCCTCTAGATGATCCTGCTGATTTGCACTGGTCAGTTGAAAGGTGAGATATTGCTTCCACTGATGTTTCAAATTTATTTTAATAGATGGGCATTGATTGATTCAGGTTATTTTATTTTGTAACTCATTTCACAGTTTATTAAATTCGAATACAGCAGAGCATGACTAGTTTAAATGCTTTTAATTAATTTCTTGATAATATAAAATTGAAATATTGTTTCTCATTCTTATTGTTTTGATTCATTCAAAATTAAAATTTTGACATTTTGTTTTATGTCTGAATTGTTTTAAAAATACATTCATATTTATTATGCTCAATGATCATAAATGAATAATTTTTTTAATGCCTTTCATTCATTCATGGAGGGAACTACTATTTAACATATTCCATTAACTGATGTGAGATGTATTACACAGCATATGTTCAAAAGATATCATTGCTATTCAGTATCTTTAAAAAAATGCCCTTTCTCAAATGGGTTTTAAAAGGTCATTGTGTTGTTTTCTGTTTATTAAAATTACCTTTGGAAATTATTAGTATGAAATCTTAAAAAATCTTTAATAATGATTATTTTTGTTTAATTTATTAAAATCTTTATATGTTAAAAATAAATATTTACTGCATTTTTTTAAAATTATAATTTTTCATTTATCGTTTTCTGTTGCTATATTCAGCTTTTTACGTAGTTTTCTGTAAATCAAATCTTTGAGTAAATTAGTCATTTTTCAATTATTATTAAAACACTACTGATTCAAATCTTTGATTTGAAGCTGATAGAACCAAAATAAAATCAAACTCTTCTTTATTTGATTTTGTTTTTTAAATGATTGGGGTCTTGATTTTTGTTTTAGTTTTTCATGAAAAATTTTACTCTGTATTTACTAGATTTTTTTTTTTTTTTTTTTTTTACATTTCTAGCACAAAATTTCTTAACTGTATGATTATATTTTCCAATTATAGTATAAACATGTTTTTTTTTTAATTACAGGCGTTATAATGAGTTTTATGTTTTGGAGGCTAAGTTAACTGAATTTCATGGAGAACTTTCTGTACAGTTACCACCAAAACGCTCCCAGCAACACAAGGGTCTAACTTATTTGGAAAGCAAGAGGCCAGAATTTGAGCGTTATCTTCAAGTAATATTCTGAACAAAATGGTTTGTTTCTAGATTACTAAGCAATATTAACGTGTTTCCTAATAATGTGATAAATTCTTTTATTTCTCACCTAGACACTTTTAACGTTGCCTGCATTACAAGGAAGTGAACTACTCTTTCAATTCTTGAAATCTCCAACACCATTTACAACAAGTTTTTTGCCTGACATTAAGCTTGGTAAATTTTATAAACATTAATAATTGGATTTTAGATACATTTTCAATAATCTAGCATTTATTTTTATTTAATCTAGCATTTTGGCCATTCATCATTTTATGTATTTGATTTATGCATATAATTTGTCCACAAAGTCCTTTTGTAATTTGATTTTGAAATCAAATGAATAGACAATGATATATATTACAAAATATGAAATAAATATTCAATTCCTCTTCCCATTATTTAACAGATTTCTGTAAGAACACCATAAGCTATATAAAATACATAAAGAAATTACCCTTCATGCCATGTTCTTTGTAGCATAGTACCCTCATAAAGTACAACCTTTAAGATTTTTTTTATTTTTTTTTCAAATTTTGGGATAACCTTTGTTTATTAATCTCCTGCATTTTGTGTGGGACGCAATATATCTTTTATATAACTCCATAGAAGCATAATTATTTATAGTGCTTTTTCTTAAGATGTAGCCATTATTTTGGACTTTTTTTCATTTTTACTACAGCCTTTATTTTATAAATATCTATTTTTTTATTTGAAATATTTCAGGTACTATATATTATACTATTCAAGTATATTCTATACTATTCAAGTACTACATCAGGTACTTGAAATATAAGCATTTGAAAATGGATGGGAAATTTTGTACCATGACTTTATAGTGTTTTCCCCTTGACATTCTTAAATTTACTCCTTGTTTTATAGGTAAGATGATTAAAACAGTTCCCATGAAATTAATGAAAGAGGTATGCTGACTTAAATTGTTAAAATATGTGTGTGTACTTAAAAATGTTATTGAAAACTTAAAACAATTTTGTTCTTCTTTTTCTACAGAAAGGACAACATTTAATTCCTTTCTTGCAAGCTTTCATAGCTTCTACAGAAGCTGCTAAACCAAAGCCAAGGTATAATTTGAAAATCTAATGATTATTGATATATCAAACTAAAAATTATTTTTGTTAGTTCCATTATATGATTTAATTATGTATTTATCATTTGAATGGATTAGAAACACACCATTTATCCATAATCTACTAAAATCTGAAAGAAATTACAGACATGAAATGCTAAAAAAGTTCTGAAATTATTAGCATTTAATTTTAATCTTATTTTCTCATCCACTTCTACCAATTTAAAAATCAGATTTAAATGTAAATATGTTGAAATAAGATTTAAGATTACTTTTCAATATATATAAAGGTGCATAAATATGACCATTTTATGCCTGAAGTTGTGTCTGCATAAGTTCTTATTTGATTTAGAAACCTTAAAAAAATATTAAAATGATTTTCTTCCAAAAATTATTTTAATATTTTTATATTATACAAGGAATCTGAAAAAAGTGAAATAAATGTTTATTTACTTAACTATTGCAATTAGACTTATACTTCTAGTTGCAACGTTTCATTAAATAAAGTAAGCTATTATTCAGAGGTTATTAAGCTTGTTAGTAAAAAAATTTAAATTTTATATGGCTCTTATATTGAAAAAGTCTTAAAATGTTCAATGAGCTCAATATATTTAAGCATCTTTACCTTCACTCACTCTCTCTATTTGCTAGTTTTTAAGATTTGTTTATGTTCTATCGTAAAAAGAACAAGGAATGAGCTATTTATTGCTATTTAAAACTCATAACTGAAATTTCAAAATATTCCATTAGAAACAAGTATTCCAAGTTTCTAATGGATATAATCCATTAGAAACTTGGTTCATTAATCATTTTCCATATAAGTTAATTGCGGATCATTTACTTCTTTTTTATTTATGACTCTCTACAAAACGATTGAAAATAAATATATTTAATAACTTTTTATTGTGTCCCAGAGAAGTGCATGGTGTCTAACATTGTATAATTACTGCAAAAGTGGGATTAAATGCATACTCATGAATGCATTATATTTACTGCTATGCAGTTACTAGTCTCTTTGTTACATTTTATGTGGATGCCTGAGAAAATCAGTGCTAGTCATGAAAGGGTTAAGGACATAATTCACTTGCTTAGCACTTAAAATTTATTCATTAATGGTCAAAGCAATGCAGAAATATAAGCTGTTTCCAGTTCTGGTTACAAATTTACCAAAATTCCAAATTTTAAATGGTTTTTAGCATTATGTCGAGATAGAAAATTTGGACCAACAAAAAGTCAAAGTATTGACGAATTCAAATTATAAACATTTAAATTAACTAAGTTCCACTGTATTTTCATATTTCTGTCCTGGAAATGCAGTAATATAGAATGAAATGCTTGCATTCATGTTTCAAAATCTTAATATTTAATCTTTTCTTTTCTAGTAAAGATATCTTGAAAGATATATATGAAAATGCAACTTCCAGTTTAGAGGAAAAGGTCAGTATATATTGGTCACATTTTTGACCATATTATATACTTTTATTTAGCTTAATTTGTTTGATGTTAATAATTTTTATTCATGTTCTGAAATGCTAGAGTTTACAAAATTTGAATACTTGTGTATTCTTGATGACAATATGATATTTAAAAAAATTAACTACTACATCTGAATTGGTAAATTTAATTTATCTCCTATATCAGTAGAACTATCTGGAAGTGATTTTGAGAAAAAAAATTAATCTAGTAATTACATATTGAAGACTAAGAATTAAAACTTTAAAACGTTGTAATCATAATTTTCTAATAAGAGTGTACTTTTGAAACCTATTTTTACTACCATTTATTCACTTTGTATTATATTTGAATAAAATCCTTCATTATAAGTTTTAATTTTCAGCTGGTGTCTGGCTTATTTCGAGATAATTTTGCTAGTTTAACTGGCAAGAAAGAAAAATATATTGGAGGATCTGTTATCTCTGTTATTGATTTGAAAGAAATTTATGATTATATTGTATTTATAGGTAGGTTTTACTGTTCCTCTATCTGACTTAACTTAGCATTTTTAGTTATTTTAATTTCTGTTATTTTTGGCTACTAATTTTTAAATATTTGTTTCCACTTATTGATAATAAAATGCATTTCATGTATTGTTTTTAAATAATTTATAAAATATCATAATTCCAATAGGAATGCTCTTTACTCAATTTTCTTCTATGCCTATTCACACATTTTATATTTCATAGCATAATGAAGAAAACTGAATCATGTCAACTGCATGTTTCTCCGATTGCTTCTAAAATCTACAGTTCCGACGGCAAGACGCCATACCAAAATTCATCAATTTGCTGCATTTTTTTTATTTATTTTATTTACATATGCAGTAGTTTCAAAAGTTGACAAGATTGTCATGCCACTGAGAAAACACATGGAATTTGAAAAGCGTTTTAAAAAAACCAGGATATGCAGGGAAATTTGAAAATTTTCATAAAAACAAGCAAATTGCAGGGAATTTTAAATTTCCTGCCTCCCCTCCTTCCAAATAATGCCAATCTCTAAATATTGCAAGAATAAAGGATAGTAGGAATGGCTTCCAAAAAAGAAACTACTATTCGCGATTGTATTATGCAAAAGCACATTCCTTTTCTCTCTTCCCTTTTTTTTCTCTGTATAGACATTCCTGTTTCGATTTGAAAAACGATTCTTTTCCCATGAGATTAACAAATTGCAGTTAATGAACAAGCATGAGACTTCTTCAAATCCGCGAAAAAATAGAATAAAATGTATAATTTCTCTGGCAGGATTTGAAACATTCAATCTGCGGAAGCATTGCAGTGTATATAGTCTATCATGCTTGAGTTTATTGAAGAGTTTATTATTTGAGAAATTGTGAATGTATTCAAAGAAGAGTAAAGAATATTTTTTAATCAATGAGCTGCTTATGAATTGGACAGATAAAAATATCAATCCTGAATGTGCTGAATGAGTTCTAGAAGTTCCATGAAATCAATTTGTTGTATACCTCTCGCTTTGTAACAAGACAAAAAGTTTATGTAATATTGGAAAATAGATGCTTACTAGTCATGCCAAAAGAAGAAAACATATAAGACTGTCTCTGTGCCATTTCAAAAGAGTCATTGTTGATGCTGGAGTTGAATCTAAAAGAAATGACTCATCAAATCCTAAAATGTCAAATTTAATGTCCGAAATTAAAAGAATTTCAAACTTTTTAACTGAAGATCAATCATTTAAAGCTGAATTTTTATGGACATTAAAACTTGTTGCATTGCATTCATCTTTTAATTCATTCAATGATATATCAGAAATATTTTCATATATGTTCACTGAAAGTGAAATAGCTAAAATAATTTTAGACCATACAGAAATGTTGTACCATATTTGTTATGGATTAGGACCATTAGTTCCATGAAATTGATAGCTGAAAAATCTGCAGAATTTGCAGAAATTTATGCCCAAATAATTAAAATGGCAAAAAATGAATAATTTTTTTAAAATCTTGCCTTTTAATGTTTTTCTTAAATGATCATTAAATAATTTGTATCATGGTAACAAAAATGTTTTGTTTTTTATTTCACCTGAGTCCTTAATTTTGTGTTGCTAAATTATAGATAATAGATAAAAATAAATTGTGTTTTTTTTCTGTATGTAAATATAAATTTTCTTTTAATATGCTATTATGTTAGTCATGCCGATTCATGTAGTGACTATTTTTCGCATTGACATTGGAGATGTTCACTTCGTGGATGGTGGGGAGCCACAAAATTTATTCAATGTATATCATAGTGTTAAACTGCCGGAGAATTTTCTACATTACAACATTGTTACTTTGTTGTCAATTTCTGGTGTTTATAACGCAATTCTTTTTTACTAGTATCAACTTCGCCGTATTTTGAGAGGATTGAGGAGAGAGGAGGAAGTCATTTGTTTTCCAATCATGTAAGCTCGTTTAAACTAATGAGAATATCTTACAATTTTTCTAAATCTGAGAAAAATTGTAAAATAATAAATTATAAATGATGATGAGTTAAAGTAAAAATTCTTTAACTATCGTTTTTTACTTTTTTCTAAATTAAAATCTTGTGAGAATCCATATCAATTTGTAAAGCAAGTAAAAAGATAAAATTTTTGCTCCAAGAAGCATCAAGAACGTTTCATGGAATATTATGAGTCAACCTCACTGTTATCTTTATTTATTGAAAATGATATAATACAGTAATTAACTTATGAATATTATTATAGGCAAATTATTCCTATTGAAAGCAAGATGGGTTATTTTTTGTATTTTGATGCCTTTCAGTATCTGTTTCGGTGTTTGCAAAATTCTTTTCCCATTTTTTTTTTCAGTTTCTTTATTTTATTACCTTTTTAAAAGTTTATTTTAATGCTACTTTATATGCAATTGCATTTTGTATTAGCCTATACATTTTATTGCTATTGATGTTTCCATTTATCTTGAAACTCATTTTTATTAATACTTCTTTGTGAAACTTCTGTCCTTCCCCTCCATGTCTTTCCCTAGCTGTTGAAGTTGTGCATGTTCCTGATTTTGTGATTAAGCTACTGTCTACCTGTGATATTTTACTGAGACAAACACTGCAAGCTGGTGTGGAGTGGTATCTTGATGTCAAATTACAGCAAGCTTTCAAACCTCAAAGATTAGCTGAATTACTTAATTTGTTAAGGGGTGAGTTTTAATTTTTTTTTTTTGGCATATTTTAATTTGAATTAAATTCTTTCATCTTTGTAAATAATGGGATACATGTATTCTGATAATAGTTTCGAGATTTTGTTTTTGAATGACAATACATTTATTTAAAAACTAAAAAGTTGAAATAAAAAAATCATATTCTTTGATCACTAAAAAAAATTTATTTTTAAAAATTATTATTGTACATTCATTCTGTGTGCTGTTCATAAATAAATTCTAACATTTTTTTTTTTTTTTTTTTTTTGTAATAAATATGAAAAATGATCTAGAGTTAGCATAAAATCTTCAATATGAATAATTCAAAAGAATTTTTCAAATATGCCTAATAAAACATTCAAATTATTTTATTTGCTACTCATTTTTAAAACAATAGTTTTTTTAAATGGTTTTTTAAAGAAGTCAAGTTTTTTCTCATTATTGCATGTTATCAAAAAAATTCAAAGAAAATTTCATTTTAAAAAGTATTTTTTAGCTGTGGGAAGTTTAGTCTTTTGTAAAATACTCCTTGCTTCACAGCTTTCTTAACATTTTATCTCAATATCATGATTAGCTAATTTATTTTATTTATTTATAGATGCTCTCTTTTTTGAAGATGATCCACCGAGGTAAGTTCTTTTTTATAGTATATAAAAAGAGTTAACTTTTATAGTATATAGAAAAGAAGTCATGTATAATGTTCAAGGTTCAATCGCTAATTTAGTTTACTTTTTTTTTATTATTTAGAACTCGGAGGCAGAAAGCTGAAAGAGCGAGGCAGGCATTGAGGCAAACCAAAGATTTTTTTCCTAGTGAGAGAACTAATTTTTATAGTGAATTGATAAAAATTAGCTTAATTTTAAGCATTGAAATTTTGGCTTAACAACTTATCCCCCCCCCCTAATAATAAGATTCAATACTGTCTTTTTTCTTTTATTACAGTTAGCTATGTAATTTAGCTTATGAAAACATTTTCCTCAACTTAAATTTTCCAAATAATGAAATTTAAGTATTTAGAGCAATTTTTATGTAGCAGATTATGACACATTTTTTCATTTTAATCAGAGCTAGTAAGTACACAAAAAGAAAATTTTACAATACAAAGAATTGAAATCAGAAGAGTAATTATTTGAAATTTTAAAATTATGTGTATTTTTCTTGCTTTTACAGACCTAGCTTTTAAAAATATAATTTTTATCAAGGTGCAAGCACTCAAACAGTGATGTAACAATAAGCATTTTCTTTCAAAGTTGCTGCCACTTGTTTACAACCATCCAAGAGAACCATTTGTTTAAATGAATAAATTCTAAGAAATATGATCATCTCTTTATCAATCACCATACAATTATACTAAAAAAAATAAGAAAAGCGATCTGTATTTGTCCAACAGCTAAACATGTAGGCAGGAAGAAACAATTGAATCTGTGACATTGGTTGAGTTTTTGAAATATAGAAAAATAGAATTTTATGTAATGTGATACACTAATTTAAGAAAAAAAGGTTGTATGAAACAAAGCAAAATTTGCTAATTGTTCTTGATTGTATGCTTTACAAACAAACAATGTAAATATTCAAAGTAGTGCAAATACAAGACATGAACAAAACAGTGAAATGGTTAAAAAAACAATATAAATTTTAATATTGTTTTCAATAATGGGCCATTACTTAAATACTTTCTAAACATTAACTGCAGTTTTTGTTATTGACTCCACTTTTCATATTTTAATTTGTGAATTGATGTACAAATTTTTTATTTGCATGTTTAGTAATGAATAATATATATATGTATACATATTAACATTTTATTTATACAAATATTTTACTGTATCACTAATGCATAATACCAAATTTGACTATTTTAGACTTTATGATGACCAAAAAGTTTGATGAAAGTTTAAATTTGATGTTTGATATTTTGCAATGCCCTCTACTTAATAAACAGGTACTATTTTTATGATATATCTTTACCATTCAGTTCCTTCGTGAAAAGATAATTTTTATGAAGGAATCCATTTTTAATTATTTTAATATGATACAAAAATTGTGCTACATGTATATTGTTGACATCTGTTTTACTTGCCATCCAATACAATCAAATTTTTTAAGACTATTTTTAAACTTTCCATAAATTTAATTGCAATTGACAAATCATTTAAAACTATATGTAAAAAGAAGTAAAACGTTTTTGAGACAATGGCATGAAAGTTACAAATTTTCAATTACACTAGATGTACTGTCATTGTTCTATAGTTTTCTGGCAGAATTGATATGGCATTGTTTGTGACATGATGAATATTTGTGAAATTAAAACCAGAAAACATTTTTGAAAAGAAGTACAAAAATAAGGATTTTTTTTTTTTATGTATTGGTTTTTTCATGATACTAGAATCACCTTTGGAACTATAAATGATAAAAAATAAACAAGGATGCTCTAAAAAGAGAGAGAGATAATGAAATTATAAAAGTTTTTTGCAGATAATGTTATCAGAATTTAAATTTTATAAAAATAACTAATTGGTTATACACTTTGATCATACCTCTTGCCAGTTCCAAAGAATTGCATCATGATGCTTTTGGGATCCTTCTCGTTAGCTATACAATTATGCACTTCTGCTGGTAGTAGAAAATCACAAATATATTAATTTCAAAAAGTAAATTTAATATATTTAAAGTATTATAAAATGTTATATAATATGCAAGTAGTAGGAAAAAATTTGAAAGTTAAATTATAAAAATTCAAAGATGCTAAGAAATAAAAGTCATTTAAATCATAATTCTGTTATTAAAAACTTCTTGGTATATACAACTTGACTATTTCTCAACTTCAAGTGACAGAAGTCAACAAATCCAAAGATTAGCTCGTGAGAACCTCATGTATTACTGTCATGCCTAAAGAAAAGATTATTCAGCATCAAAATGATTTTTTTTTTAATGTTTATCTTACTTCTTTCTTTACTGTTATTTTACAGGCCTAATGAATTTAAAATTGTTTTTGTTTGCTTTTGGATGGTATCAGAAGGCAAGATTTGGTATTTTTGGTATAAAATATATAACCTATTTGCATAATCGAGTATTTATTCTACAAATGGTGAGGTTTGCCTCTGCAGTGCATATTTTGTTACAATTGAATTTTCAATTTATAATTAAGATTGTATGACTGAAACTCATTTTGTTCAAACTACGTAATTTAAAAAAAAATCATTGTTTCAGACTTTTTGTTGATTCAAACATATGAAGTATTATTTATTGGCAATTACCTAATTTAACCCAATTTTGCATTTACATAAGCATTGTTTATCAATTTTCATGATTCTTGATTTGGCTTCTTGCCAAAGCATGAAGAAATAAAACTTCTTTCATTGAATCTGCTGCTGGTTAGCAAAAAAAAAAGTGAGGCTTATGACTTCAAGGGACTTTTAATTACCATTACAGCTATCTGTGTATGAAATTTCATAGCTGTAAATGTGATAGATTTGTTTGGATACCACAGACACTTCCTTTTATTAGTATAAATGGTAAGGAAAAATCTATGTATCTGTTTCAATGTTTTTCATATTTCTTTTGAATAAATTTAATAGATGATTGATAAAATATATTTCTATAGAAAAGAAAATTATTTTTCTGAGACCATATTTATCTGCTATAACTTATATATTTTAGAAGACTTTCAAATTCCAAAAGACCAATGCTATAGCTTAATAAGGGTTCTAATGAAAATTGGAAGAGGGGGATTTAGATATGGTGAGATAACTTCAACTTTATGTAAATTTTATATGCTAGATAATGAACTAGAACTTTGGTTCAATATTTTATTGAACAGCTTTTAATCCAGTTACAGTGTGTATTTGAATAGTCATCAAATCTCCTAGTACATTTATATCTAGAGAAAACTATGTGTTGAACAAGCAAAAAAATATATATATATATATAAAGGTCTCTGAAGGTGTCCAAGCATATTGTTAAATATGCAACATTTTCTAAACGTTCATTACAATGTTCAGATCTAGAACATATGGTGACCAGAATATATATTTTGCTCACTAAACTAATATTGAACAGTTCCATGCAATGAATACAAAATGGTGGCAAAAGATATGTTTCTGGTGAGGTAGTAATGAAATAATGCTGGATGAACTTGAGTGAGAAGAGATGTTTATATAATTATAGCCCTTCCTTTACTTTCCATAGACATCTAGAAATCAGTAATCAATACCAAATCATCCTAATCAGACACATACAGTTATTACTAAACAGTTGCACAAACTTGTTATTCCATGTAGTTTTCGATAATTTCGTTAGTTATATTTATTTCAGTATTTGTGAATGTTTTAACTACTCAGGTGTTGTAGCAATTGAATTAAATTTTTCTTCCTTTCTTAGTTTGATATTTAATGGATTTATATTTTTATATTAAATTGCACATTAAAATGTATTTATTTTTAAAAGAAAGGTAAAAAATGTTCTGTATTTTTCTTTTTGCCATCAAATATATCTTAAAGTAGAGTTTAAAAAAAAACTGTATTCTATTTCTTTTTAAGATTTCATATGTGCTGTTAGATATTTTGGCAGTGGAGCTGTTTCCAGAACTTCTTGAAATGCACAGAACAGATTCGACATCGCTCACAGATTGAATGCTGTGCTGTATTCCTAAGCTTCTATTCAGATATAGGATCAGACTACATTCCAATGACTTGCTTTACTAGTCTTTTTGAGTGTTACACAAGTAAACATTTTAAAGTTTGGATGTTATATTTATTGCAGTGTTGATTGTCATTAAATTATTCTATCACTTTCTGTTTATTTTTCTTTTCATAAATAGTATACGTTTCACTGTAAGTCGTTACATTTTCTGA
Organism: Argiope bruennichi; assembly: GCF_947563725.1. Classification (NCBI taxonomy): domain Eukaryota; kingdom Metazoa; phylum Arthropoda; class Arachnida; order Araneae; family Araneidae; genus Argiope; species Argiope bruennichi. The sequence continues at coordinate 8,842,090 of NC_079160.1, forward strand.
CATTGGTTTAACTATAGGATGCCTTCGCCTGAGATGTTACAATTACTTAAGCAGTTTCCACTTTCTTTCCTCCTACAACTGCCCCAATGGTATTTTCAAAATGTAATATTGAAATATCTGTGCTTATTGAGAAACTTTCAGATTTACTATTGGGTCAAGTAAATAATAATTCACTATTTTGTTTTAAATTTAAAAATGCACTCTGAAATAAAATGCATTGGTAAAATATTTTAAGATAATTTGGAAGAGAATTCAAAGCTTTATAAAGTATTTGTATTTTTGTATATTTTTAGATAAATAAAAGGAGCTAAATTAAAATTGTGGGACATACACTGATGTTATAAATCATGATGCTTTCTCCTTAGTTTTGTTTAATACAGATCGAATTTAAAATTGCAAATTTAAAGTTCTTGGCCAAGATGTAATTTGTGGAAATATACCACCAGTCATTAAAGCAAGTGATCGCAGGAACTTAAAGAAAACAATATTTTTTTCTATAATAAAAATGATGGGCCAATAGAAATACTAATTGGAACTGACATTGCAGGCAAGTTGTTGACAGAAAGTTTTAAACTGCTTGCTTCAGTCTTGCTGCAATTAATTTATGTTTAATTTTAATTTTTCAAATATGAAATTATAATGTGATGATTATTGATACATTATGGTTAGCGATTCTGGCTTTTTACAGTTCTTTCCAAATTTGATGAGACTCTGAATGAAGAATGAACGTACTTAAAAAGTGTAAACTTAAGAATCAATACCAATTAATTTTTTAAAAATAATTTAATTATTAATTTTAAAAACATTTATCAATTCATAAAGTGTTGATGTCATTCTGATTTGACAAACTAATTATGCAAGCAAACAAAAAAAATCATTCTACTAAGAAATCATACTGAACATAGAAGACCAGATATAGAATAAATATCCTTTCACCAAAATTGAATTTTTTTTCTGTGCTCTTTTGTTAAATGAAATTGACACTTTTTTTATTGGAACCCTAGCTTATTTGTTACTATATTGAAGTTACTCAATAGAAGCTGACCATCTGAGATAGTTGAATAGAATTTAAAACCTTGTCTTTTTAAATGGATTTATTATAAGCTATGATAAAGATGTTTTTTAAGATTCTAAACAAAGTATAAGGCATATAGTGAAATTTCAAACTTCACTCAGATTGAAAAAATATTGTATGGGAACAGTGCAGAATAGTTTCGAGGTTTATAGCTTCACAAATTAAAGAGATCTTATGCAATAGTTATTTACAAAATCTCTTCAGTAAGATAATTAGTTTATTTGTGTTGATATTGCATTGTGTTTTTGACAAATTCTTTCTCATTAACAAACAAACAAAAACTTTTATTATTATATTTTTTTACTTGCTTAAGTTTTTGCTTCCCGATGTTAGTGTTGACTATTTCAAACATAGCAAACACTCATTTTACTGATGTTTGCATCATGATCGTAAATTGAATGCTTACTAAAAATTTTAAAGATATGAACAGAAATTAGTTTCAAGTTTGTGGTCTTTAAAACCAACATTTCAAATTCCTGTGCCTATTTCTTTAAAAGAGAAAATTACAGCTTCACATAAATGAAGATATTTATTCGGCTGCTAAAAATTTTATTCAAATATAAATTATATTAATTCAAATGTCTGTATACAATTCCTTAAAAAGTGAAAGAAAACAACAGAATGCCACAAGAACACTTTTGGACATGTGCTGTCTTTTTCATTTTTAATATACACAGTGCTTTTATGTGTGGTTACATTATAATATTTTGATGATGATTAGGTGTGTGCCAAAAATACTGTTACATTGGTATAAATATCATAATTAAAATAAAAAAGCAGAATTTAAATAGCTGTCAAAGGACTAGCCTCTCAAAGAAAATCTTTCATATGCATGTGTACCAGAAGCTAAAGTCAGCCACACTTTACACTTACACATTTTAATATTCTGATGATGATTAGATATGTGCCGAAAGTGGCTACGCATGTGTACTAGATGCAAAAGAAACTAAAGACAGCCAAAGAAAATGAAAAAGCCGAAATAAAAAATAAAGGAGCGAGCATGAAAAGAAAAGTGGAGATCTAAATGGCTCAAGCAGAGAGCCTACATAATATTCTATAGCATCATTGAAACATAATTAGTAAATAATAAAATTTACCAAAGATAAGGCATTTTAAATTTAGAAACAGTAAAAGAAAATAAAAGAATTTTAAAGAAAAGAGAAGAATACAAATAATTAAATTTTTTTAAAAAACAGGAAATATAAATTTATGCAATGGCTTAGTTTAAGGTAGAGTACATGACAAGGCTGGAAAAAGAGTTCGTTTTGCATTTAATTTTTTTTATATATATATAAATATATATATACTCACAAGATATGTTCACTTTTAACAGATCTTGACTTTCTCTATGCATACTTTGAAGCGCTCGGGCAATAGTAGAATCCCATTTAAAGTTTGGAACCATTACAAAATCCTTAACGAAGTACAAAGAGGAATGCAAAATTGGTATACAGCAAGGTATAACCAAGAAAGTCTTTTTTTTTTTTTTTTTTTTTTTTTTCTTAGTAAAATAACATGGCTCCGCCAGGGGCAAGGTCCAAAATAAGAAAGACTAGTCCAGATTGGTGACAAATGAGGATAAATTATTCCATCTGGAAAATCCTACATTACTTATGATACAGGAAATCCAAGATATCTTAAACTTCTAAAGTCATTTTTTCAATTTATAGAATTTGCACGTAATGTGTTAAGGTTTATACACTTTAATTTAATGCATATCCGGACGTCTTGACATGTGACTTTGAATTAGTACCATAGGCGTGTTAGAAATAGTGAAGTTGATAGGACTTTGAACGCTTATGCTTATTTTTCAGATTCGATCATACATTTGCGGATCAATTAAGCTATGCCATTCTTTCATTTTTTTTTTTTTTTTTTGTCATTATAACACTAATAAGAGCTTATTAATTTTCTCTGATATTCATGTAAGGATATTTTAATAAAACTTTGCTAATTTCGAATAAGTACAAAATCCATGAAATTGAAAGAAATCAATGGAGCTCTATATTGAACATATTAAATACTTTAGGGCATGCTCAGTCTTATTCATATTCAATATACATATTGCTTTTATTTTGGAATGTGCTTCAATATAGAATATATCTCCGGAATCCAGGATATATGGCTCTGAATTCACCCGTCGACAGGTCAGAGCAAACGGAATGAGTACTTCCTCGGTCTCATAGAATCTACTGAGATTCGAACGCACGTTTGCTATTCGATTAAGCTTGGTTTTTGATTTACATTTTCCATTATGTCGGTAATTAGAATTTACTTTATTTCTTTGTTATTCGTGTAGTGATATTTTGCATTTATTAAACACTTTAGGGCATGCATAGTTTTATTCGTATTTAATATATACGGTGCTTTTATGTAAGGATGCATGAAAGTATGGATTTTAGTAAGTATAGATTATGTAGGGATACATAAAAGTATAGATTTTATCTGGAAGCCTAGACATGTGTCACTGAATTATAACCGGCGCCATATTAGAGATAGCGGAGTGGATAGGGCTTTGGACCCTTATGAATGTTTCTCATGTTCGATCCCACGTTTCCAATTATTTTAGGTTTTGCTTTTGGTTTGTTTATTTATTTATTTTTCATTATCACAGTTGTAAGAAATACATTTTTTTTATTTGGTATTTATATAATGGTACTTTAGCAAAATTTTACTAATTTAAAAAAAAAAAGTGAAAATCGTTAAAAAGTGAAAGAAATTAACCGAATACAATATTGCACTTATCGAACACTTTAAGGCGGGCGTACTCTTTTTCGTATTTTATATACAGTGCTTTTATGTAGGATATACTTAATATCGAATATATCCGGAAGCTCAGACGTGTGATTTGAATACAACCAGTGGCGTATAATAAAGCGGAGGGGATATGGCTTCGGTCTCTGATGGAATTTTCCCAGGTTCTCTCCAGGTTTGCTGTTCAGTTAAGCTTTGCTTTTCATAGCCGTAACTATTTGCCGGTTTCATTTAACTTCTTTGAATTTAAAGTTAGTGTTAAAGTAATATATTTATCACTATCGGAAGGCTTTAAAATTATATCACTAACAGAATGTAAAGTATCAGAATCAACTGCAGAAATAACATAATTAAATTTAGTTTCATCAACTGTAATTCCGGTCAAATTGTGCCTCCAGCTGTATAAACGACAATGCAGGAATAGGCTTTCAAACAAGGAGTGATGTGATGCCAACACGAAAAATTGTGGCATCTAAAAATGACGGAATCTTGATTACCTCCTAGCATGTTTGAACTAGTGACATCAATCAAAATCACTGTAACTCATTATCTATTGGCTAAATCTTTTAAATTTTTGGAATTAAAAAAAAGTAAAAATGTCGCCAAATTTAATGTAAATTCGAAAAAAATCGTCAAAGATTAGTTCAGTAATGCCAAATTTTTAGTATCGAATCTATGAAGAAATTTCAGTTTTGGCTTGAGTCAAAAGTAAACATTAGCGCTATAGAGTGACTTTTGAAGGTCCCATAGAACTAATGTTAAAGATTAAATGTAATCAGAAAATACTAAAAATTATTGTAATTCCTTTTAATTTTTAAAAGGCAACTTACATATTATTTTCATTTGATTTAGATAGTTTTTGAGTGAGGAAAAAAGTCTTATTTTATTTTCCAGCTTTTAACTTGAATTGCTTCTTCAATGGAGAATTTTCTTATTACAGTCTATGGATATTTTTATGGATCTTTACTTGCTATTAACTTTTGAAATAGTGGATGGATTTTCAAAATCTTTTCACCGTCGTGCGCAGAAAAAAAATCTTTCTTTATACCAAATAAATAATTTTTGAAGATGGTGTAAAGTTTTGCATGATTTTGAAAGCCTCGGGTAGTAAGACCGATAGAAAGCATTGTTTAACGTTACTCTGTCAGGCTTGCTCTTTTTAAAGAAATTTCTGATGGATTCCATTTAACTATACATCTAAACAGGAAACGATGTCTATTAGCTTATAGGATCACCAATATGTATGGTTGTCTACATATTCAATTCAATAGCGGCTTAAAAATAACATTTTAATTAAAAGAGAAAGCTTTTTATTTGTTAGTTAATTAAATGTATAGCAAATTTATATGCAAATAAATCTCATGAACACAGAAAAAAATACAATTGACTCGTGCATCGCATAACTAATTCGCTGATACGAGCATACAGTTTTAACCGTGTCGTCATATTGACGAAAATAGGATCACCACACTACAATGTCAAATATCTTGCTTGTATTCTAAGTCAATAAATACAATTTCTGGTTTGAAAAAGAAAGCAAAGCAAACTTTCTACCAATGGTGACATTATATTAAAAGGCCAATAAATGATTTAAAACTTTCAACACTTTAAAATTATTTAAATCAATGAAAATCTGCAAAAAAAAATATATATATAAATGTAGTTTACCCGATTCATGGTTATTGTAGGTTGCAGCAATACTTCAAAACAATATGAAATTTTTTTATTATCTTATATATGTATAGATTTTGGCCATTTCTTGCCGATATTCTGATTATTTTTACTTAAAATAATTTTTCGTGTCCTGTTGTAGTGTCAGAAGTGGGATCACCATACTATCAATAAGATAAGAGGATCTTATTCATCGAGATTGTAGCTTTGCAGTAAACCAGCAATATTATGAAAAATATATTTATTTGTCTAACTTCCGATACGAACGGGACCCACCACGGAGATATGCTCTGCTCACCTACCGTCCCCGAAACTAAACTTTCAATCTGTTCTCTAACTGTTGATTGGTTGAGAGTGGAGTGAAGTACGCGACATCATCACGCGCTTCTCAAAGGCAAACGCGAAGTACTACTAGCCCAGTCCTGTAATAAACAATCCGAATTTTAGAAAAGTCGAGTGAAAGGAAAACTGGAATTATCTTACAATCATTTAATTACTTTTTCAAAGTGGATTATAAAACGAAATCTATATAAATGCTTGATTTTTTTTTATATCACGCCTTATTACTTATTAATGTGAATACGTTTTGATGCTAGCGATTGCACTAGTATTTTTCATCTGATATTTTGGTGCAGAAATGTAAACATGTAGAAAAAACTGAAGTGAAGAGCGGAAGTTTTGAAGTTCTCTGCGCAAGTGCTTATGGAAGGCAACAATTCGAGAAATCCGCCTGCACTTTCGACGCGTGTGTGAGCGTGTTGACACTGGCTAGCTGCACGGGAAGGCGGTTTGTTTTGATTGTGTGAGTTTGCTGAGATGACGATTTGGAATGTTTTGTGAAGTGCACTCCTTGTTTGGATTAACGTTGATGACCTCCAGTTATTTGTGATACATTTTAAGGATTCAAAATGATGAAACAATTTCTTCGAGTGAAACAGATCGCTGATCAGAAGTTTCAACGGTAAGTTTTTGTCATACTTGGAATTGGTTCGCCCATTTTTAATTATTGCTCATGAGATATTGAATTTAATTTTTGTCGTATTTTGTGATTTAGAGAAGAAACAAATAACTTTCAGAATATGAAACACATTAAACGAATGTTACAGTAGTCTGTTGTGGAGAATTAATTGCCTGTGAATTCGTGCTTCAAGTGTAAATTTTTGGAAGATCGTTTGTTGAATGCGGTAACTTTTGTTGATTTTGCAAAAAATAAATATTATCACTTTTCATTCTTAGATGACTGTTATTTATTTTGAATAAATATTTTTCATATTATTTTCAAAGAAATATTATATATTCTATTCAAGTCTTGCTTTTTCAACTGTCAATTTTAAAATTTAAAAAGAAGAAAAATCCTGAAATTTATATTCTTAGTTTTAAAACATTCAGTTTGAATCTAGTTAATAATTATGTCTTAATAATATCGAAATTATTACAAAAATTTTGGGAGAATTTTATAAAATTTTTAACCATTAGAAATTAATTGTTATGAAAAAAAAAAACTTTTTTTCCAAGTTTAAATATTTTGAAATGAAAGAAAATATAATTTTAATGTAAAGAATCGTATGCGCTGTTGATTCCTTAACTTTTAATATTTTTTTTTTTCCTATAGTCAAAACCCTGAATGTTCAATATTTTTTAACTAAAGAATTAGAAAGTACTCTTAAATAAGGATTTTTAAAAACCTTTATTGATATGATTTTAGCATTGTAGAATCAGGAATGTGGTATTTGTAATTTTCAATTATTGAAAGGATGAGATTTCAGAATGTCATTTAAAAATGGGAAACAAATGTGTAATTTTTCTTTCAAGGTAGGTAAACAAATGGGTAACTTTTCTATCAAAATGGGTAAATAAGTTGATAAATTTATTTTCAAGTGGATGAGAATTAAATGCTTTTTTATTTATTGGATGATGAAATTTGTTGTTCCTTTTACTTACAATGAATTCATTTGTTCTTGTCTTTTTTCATTTACAACAAATTTAATAAATATCTATGGTATGATGCACCACTATATATTGTATTATTTTAAAGAAGGTAAAGGTAGATAGAAGAGTAGAGTGAAATTCTTTATTTGGTGATTAAAGGAGAGATTGATTACTTCATAAGGCCAAGGATATTGAAATAACAGTTCTACTAGCTCACAAACAGAGGAAATGTGTGTTATCATTGGTATAGCATCTTACTGTCCATAAGGAGAAACAATTGATTCAAAATATCATTTATATGAAATATATATGATATCACTTATATATACGATAGCTAGTAGTAATGAAATACAAAATGAGCTGCTGCAGTAGTGGTATAACTAAAGGATGAAGAACTGATGAAATGCCAGGGCTTTAGGGGATCTAGTCTGAGGCATTACAGTTACAAAATCATAGCTATTTTCCTATCCTTTAGGATGAAAAAAATCAATTTTTGCTCTTATTAATGTAATGCTGTATCTTTTATAATTAGTGGCTGTTATGGCTATTAATAATCTTTAAGTGGCCCCATTCTTATCATTGGATAAGGTGCATATATGGTATACTTATGTTACAATTCAGCTGCACATTTCTGAATTACATATAATCAATGCACCCTAAATGAGATTTCAGTAGCATAATAATAATTTTTTTAAAAATTATATCTAAATATCTTTTGATAAAATCTAATGATATTTCTATAATAAAAGGGTTGAATTATTATAGTTCTGATAATTAAAGATATTTTTAAAATCTTTATATAAAAACTAGGATGAATTTACTGTTATAGGACAGTAAGCATAACACGAGTAACATTTATGCAATTTTCATTTATAATGAATGCATTTATGCTGCTGTATTTTTTCACAGTGAAATTTCTGTAATTTATTTTTAGCGTAAAAATTCGTATTTTTACTGTTATATGTTAATAAAATTAAGTAATTAGCATCTAAATACAGTCTACCTAACTCAATATCTAAATTTAAATATTCAATTTGGTTTGCTTAGGTACCATTTTGAATTAACTATTATATATTACTAGTTAACTTCTTAGATGTAATTATGGAAACTATTATTTAGATGATTGACTTGACATTATTGTACTATCATTTGCAAATCGCTTCCCTAATTACAGATTGAATGAAGGCGAACTATACACAATTAGCAGTTAGATCATGCTCCTGCACCAGGACATATTCGCGTGCCTCTCACCCAGTACATTATTACATATTTATTTATTTATCTAACAAAATCTATCTATATATTTAATCGATTTTAAAATGTTATTTTATAAATGAATCAATATTTAAATTGGACTAAGAATGATAAATTTTTATGCATGAAATTGGATGTCTGTTTAATTTTCTCCGCACCTTGACTGCATCGAACGAAATTGGGCATGCATATGCCTGAGCGCCTGCGAGGATTAACTGCGCCGCTAGAAGAGTGCTACGAACTGCTAAAAGGAGAATGAAATGGATGTAAAAAGACAACATTTTTCAAAAAAATTAGCTTTTTAGTGATTTCAATTCCATTGCTGAAGTATTATTTCTCTAATTTTTTCAACTTTTTAGAGTCAATTTAAACACAATCTATCGCAATTCCTCCCCCCTTTTTTGTTAAAATATTAAAGAAATTTACTATTTAATCCCATCTCTCACTCGCACAATTTAGCCAATGTTATAACTGTTTTCATTAGACATTTTTTATTTCATAATATAACCAGTTTTTAATATTCGAGTGCAGTATTTTATCTTTAAATCAAATTGACTTTTAATTTAATTTTATTTTCATATATTTACTCGTCTTTAAATTTCTCTTTAATGTAAGACACGAACGATCGAAACACATTTATTCACTGATTTTTAATTGTTTTTTTGGTGAAATGAAATATTTTGTTCTCTGATCCGCGGAAGAAACTCAGCCAGGGAAGTTATGCTTCCTCTGTGATTTGGGAAGGCTGATGTCAGATTTAGCATGCAAGTGCCAGGTGCAGCAAGGAATTGTCTCGATTACGAATTATGCCTAACTCAACTTAAGATGATAAAGTTAAAAGCATAACTCGTTGATATAACTTCATGTTATTGTGGTTTAGATCTTTCAAGTCGCGAGCAATCCATGAGGGATTCGACTTCTCTGAAGAAAGCATAACATATAAGTGGGACTTTAATAAAATAGTGAAAAATGTTATTAATGCTTGTATCAATGAAAATTTGTCATGTATAAAAATATATCCTTTCTTTGCAAACTACATTAATATCAAGCTTTAAAATTGTGCTTTTAAAATCAGCAGAAAAGCAGAAGTTTGCATCCTTTGTGACGTGCAAAGTGAGATGTGAATGTTTTTAAAAAGATCCTCAGACTTTATTATGACTGCTGACAGTACTGCGTTTTATGGCAGATCATTTTCAAAAGAGGAATTCTTTGAACGTGTGGAAAGAATAAGCATAATTTCATTTGTAAATCGAAAAATATTGTTCCCCCTTCCGTTATCTCTACTTATAATAAAGGTAAATGCGTGTGGGTGCTGGCGCTCTGCAGGCTAGATTGTTTGACCTTGAACTACTAACCTTATATCTTGGGAGGCTCGTATACCTTGGAGGACGAAAATGTGATGTGTGCTATGATTGTACTACTTGATCTTCAAAATATTTTTTCAATTAATTAGGAATTTTGAATTATTGTGAAGAACGTGTTTGTGAGTTTCATTTTGGACACCAGTCTACTTAATCGAACAGTATTTGAATCTTGTTGAAATTATTGGAATTTTATTTTTAGTAACAACTAATGTTAAGACGTTTATATGCTTTACTGCGTTAAGTAGTAATTCAAGAAAGCATTAAGAATCTTTTAGATTGTTACCTTTTGAAAAAAAAAAAAAAAAATTAAGATTTCGAAGCTGCCCAATGTCAATTTAGAAGCTTCATATTTCTCCCTCGGCCAAACATTCATCGCAGAGTCGGCTGCGAGCAGTCATGACACATGTGCGAAATGATGACACTAAGAATGCCATCCATACGAAAGTTGTAGGGTTGTAATTAGTGAATTTTTATTGATTTGGATTGAGATTCGTAAAACCTTTTAAGGGATTAAAACATATTACGAAATTTCAAAAATGGTTCGTCTCAAGTATATATATTTTGCTTGATTTGTTCTGTGTACATGGTGTCCATGAATTCATGGGCCAAACTTTAATGGAAGGTAAAATACATATAAAGTGGCATTTTTTTTGTATAGCAATGTGGAGTCGAAAACAAAAAGTTTTGGCGGGAAAAAAAAGTACCAATAAATAAAAGAATAAAAAGAAAGCTCTGTACTTACATAGTATTACAGTAAGTACACAAATGCGCCACATCCATATCGATAAAGACTTGGTAGTGTCTAATATGTGATTGGCATACTCTTTCGAAGATGCCTGGTGTTTCATGAACATTTGCAGCAGAAACTGAGAGTTTTGCAATGAGGTCCTCACCAGAGTCAATTAGAATTTGGTAGACACTGCGTTTTTTTCGCCTTTCTTGTACTTACTTGTTCCGCCTACACTTCTCATTTCCGCTCGCATATTACTGTACAAAAAATGCTTCTTTATATGCATTTTACCTACCTTTAAAGTTTGGTCCATGAATTCAGGGACACCCTTTATACTTCTGTAAATGTAGAAAGAATAAATGCAGACGAAACCGCGGGTACAGTGGTTAATATTTATTTGCGTTCGTTGAAATTTGGTGCCTTGAATCTCATTTTTTTTATCTAATTAAATGACTATTTCTTTGTTATCTCTGAATTATAACAAAAAAAAAAGGATAATTTGATGAGGCAGAAGGCGTGAGTTACAGACATGAATCAGCGACAGCCAGCGTTCTTTTGTTAATATCCATTTGTTAGCATGCTTGATAATACAGTTGCAGTTAATTTTATGATGTATTGCAATTCAGTATTTGTTATGGAACCGGAAGTTCGACGAACCGATGACAGGCATTTTATTACGTCACCGTTCTTGCACGTTCGCCCTTTGAACAACTGGCAATGCAAAAGGGACGAAAACTAATCTGTTCCCCAAACCTCGGGTACTCTTTCTGTGCCATTGCTGCGAAGTTGCAATTGCCAAAAACGTGTCGTCCGCTGATGAGAGCGATAAAAGGTTGAGCAGTATCCCGTGTAATCCCGTTGTGTGGATTTCCTCTGGTCCAGTGCTTGCTCCTCTCCCTCCCCTATTTTCCTGTCGCCAGAGAATGGAGCCAGTGTCCTGTGAAGGCGGTCAGTTCTTCGACAGTGATGATGGGAGGAAACTGGCACGCCTGGTTGCGGCACCTCCCCGTTTTGTTTTCGCATGAACCTTTTGCAATTGCTAGGGCTCTTTCATTGGACAGGTAATCGTTGGAGGAAATGACGTAATTGGGATTTCAGATGTTGCAAAACAAGAAGTTTTTTTTTTTTTTTTTTTTTTTTTAAATATTTTAGCACAATGTAAACTAAAAAAACAAACTACGAACAATTTAAAATTATACAGTACACTTCCGAGTATCCGGCTTAATGTGGCGGTAGGATAGGCCGGATAACAAAAAAGCCGTATAGACCGGAGTTCTATGAATTCATTTGTTTGCCCGCCAAAACCAGAAGACAAAGTTTTAATGCCAAAACTCATTGTTATAATACGTATTTTCTTATTTTTTATTGAGTACTAAACTCTCCATTTATTTGAACCCAAATAGAAGGTGAACGCCAGCAGGTGAATCGAATCATAGAAGCAATTGCCGTTAAAGCGTCGAGTTAAAAAAAAAAAAGCTCTATACTGTTAATTTTTATATGTTTATATACTGCATTGCACGTTTTAAGAAGTTAATTTCCTTTTTTCTTCGTTTTTATTCCTCTTCTGTGTTTATGCCTGAAACATAAAGCTTCCTTTACTATTTTATGCTTACCTTTCAGCATGTTTTTATTCCACCTTCACTCGCTTGTGCTACACGCCACTTTTTAATTTCGATTGTTTTTTCCTCTTCTCACTGTACTTTTCCTTTCGAAGCTATATTTTTTACTATTACAACAGAATCTAATCGCAGTATAATGCTTAATTTCTTCTCCATATTTTGAAATCTTCACTGTGGTACACTTAAAAAACATTAAGCATACTCCAAGAACAATTTATGAATACTGTACGTACTGTGCACTTATCAAGAACAGTGGCAACAATTGAGGTCTGTGAAACACTGATGAACGCAACGGTGCTCTTTTCCTGCCACAACTTGTATTGTTTTATAACGTATTCTAAAACTCTCCGCGGTTTTGCGCATGCGTTAGGATGGATTTAATTCGTCAAAATATTGGTGAGAGGAAATATGAAAGGAGGGGATGTTTACATTTAACAATAAAATAAACTCGGATTACTCGCAGACTGAATTAAAATAATACGATCAGAAATGGCACGTGAAAAAAATTGAACAAAAGAAGTATGTAATAGGGCGAAAAGCAAGGTCAAAGAATGACGAAGAATTTCGGAAATGCGTTCATTCTTCCACGTCTCTCCCTTTAATGAGATAGAATCGTCGAAACTTTGGCAATATGGACATTACATGCCTTGCTTTTCTCATTTAATTACGATAAAAGAAAGCTAGGCCGGATAGTGGCGAACCGAATACTTGAAAGTGTACTGCATTTATATAAATAAGTGAGCATTCCGAAATAATTAGTATGCTTTTGAAATAAATGAAATCCTCGATAAGAATTTTTTTTTCTTCACATTTCACCCTTAGGGAAGGATTAAATAAAGAATTTGGACTAGTTAAATCTCATGAATAAAATACTTCCCTCTCGAGCTGACGTGTATCAGGTGAATAGAACGCAAGCCATACCGAGGGATTTGTGTACTGGAAAAAATAATGAAATGAAAAAGTAACAAATGTCTTTCCAGATACTACTGTAAGGAAGAAAATAAATTGTGTGTAATTAGAGCTTAATTCAGAAAATGTTTGCCCACAACATAGGCGTTTCCTAACAGAATCTTCATTCAATCGTAGGCGGGCCTTTCACAGAATGCCTTGAATTCGGCAACAAAAGAACTCCCAGAACGTCATTCGACTAATTTCCTTCGTGATTCACTTTTCATCACTTCCTTTTCTTTTCCGGTGATGAGGTTTCAAGAATGTTTTCTCATTCATTCGTATGTTCTTTTTGATGTCCGGTTGTTATCTTTATGATCCTATTATACGAATTTTCGGTTTTGTATGTGCACATTTGTTATAAATCTTATCACCTGGGACTCCCCCCCCCCTCCTTTTTTTTTTTTGTGACTGACGGGAACATTGAGTTGAGGTATAAATGAAGGGTGCTAGTTTTTATTTCTCCTCAAAACGATCATAGCGTCAGTCTCGTGACTTGTGATGAATCATAGAGTATTAATACCCCCCCCCCCCTCCTTTTTGGCAGCATATCGCGAATTTTGGCATGCTCTACAATTGCTCAACAGCATTGGGCCGGCATTAATATTTCCTGAAAAAAAGGGTATCCTTCCCCTTGTTATGGGATTATCATTCTTTGTAAACTGCGCACACGGGTTTCGGAAATAATAGCTTCTTTTCATAAAATCAGTAGTTGAGTTGGTTCATTTAAATCATTTACTTTTTTACTTTACTTTTTTGTATTAATTATAAGTGATTACTTTTCTTTAGGTAAACATTTTAATTCTTTTATTTACTTAAAAACGGTTTTTTTTATTTTACATTATATGTTCAAATATTTTCTATCATTATCTCAAATGCCATTTATAAAAATAAATTATAAAAATGATCTCTTTTTTTTTTTTTTCTTTCTTCAAAATACTATATACACATATATGTCAATATTGTCTTATTAGAGACGGAAAATTATATAATCTTAAACTGTATATTATAGAGTTCTTATGCTATTTTGCTAATTATTGTTACAATTATTTTTTAAAAATTAAATATAATTCGAAAACTTTCCTGATATCGTTCATCAATTAATTCTTTATATGAAAAGTAATACGAATAAAAACTTCTTTACCATTTCAATTTTTTTTAAATAATTGTTTTGAGTGTTTGATTACAAATTACTTAATTATCTTCAAAAAGAGAGAGAATCTTTAATTTTCATAATTTTAAATATCTATACTGAAGACTGTTCATTTTAGTAAACAAAAACAGGCAATTTTTTTAAAAAAATAAATTTAACAAATTTCTTGTTAATCTAACTCAGTTAAAGCAACTTTCTCACAATTTATCTATTATTTGTGTTGAGATGTAAATCTAACGTTAGGCAGTTAATTTTAATAAAAATTAAAATTAGTTCATAATTGTAAATATATTCTTATATATTAGTTTTGTAAACTCTTGAATGAGTACTATATTTAAATCAATTTCTTTAAAAATGAAAATCACAAAACCTTACTTATGACCTTGACAAAAAAATGACTTATTTTGTCAAGATTTTAGATTTATTGGAAAATAGTATATAATTCTAAATTTTGATGTAAATTTAAGACAAAAACATGGATGCTAAATTAAAGTACAAGAGTGTTAAGTTGAAAACAATGCGTTATATTTGGTATGATTCAAAGGGAAGGCCCGCTGCTTTGTACTCCTTAAAAAGTAGGGTTTAAATCCACTCACATTTTTTTTTCCACTTCTTTTTCCTTCCTTGGAAAAGCTGGGGGAAAATTATTTGTTTTCATTCATGTTTATAATATAAGTTATGAATATAGAATATTTTATACATCTAGAAACAACTGGTGTATATTAAAGTCGTATTCATCGCTAAAGCAACAAAATGCCGATATAACCTACAAATCTGTATTTCAGTTATTATGTATATTAGTTATTAAATAGTGAAATTTGTATTGTAAGTCACTCTTCTAATGGAACATCGTTGAGGAATTCTATGCTAAACTTGCCGTACGAAAATTGCTTTGAAAAATTTGGGGACTGGCAAGGTAAAAAATTACGGTTTAACATTTTGACAGCCTATTGGCTCAACAACTCAAACAACTGTTTTTGCATATTTTTATGGTTTAGTTTTTGTTTTAAAAAAATTCCTCCTGTTTATAATTTTGCTAATAACTCTGCTTCGAACTAGCAGGGAAACAAAAGTAAATCATTTCTGAATCTTAAATGTGTTGACTTAAATACAAATTAATAAAGAAATTCGAAATTTTTACGAAAACGATGATTTTAGGGAATTTGCATACTTTAAGTTTTTAATAAAAGTGGACATTCAAACATTTTATCTGTAACGATAGGATTTCTTTCTTTGGTACTTTCTTTTAAATCTTCACAATAGTCACTAGTTTCTTTTTAGTTCTTAACTGAAATTTATGCAAACCTGTAATTATTACTTGCACATTTATGAAACTTTACTATGTTACGTTTTCAATAAAACATGCGTTTTATTTTCAATTTCGCTACTTCATTCACAATAATGATTTCATGTCGTTCATACAGGTGAAATATTTATGTAAAACAAAAGCTACATATTGAAAATAATAAAGAGCTTCGCTTTTAGTAAAATAATTATTCAATTATTGATCGGTCAGTAATGTTTATTTATACACTTGTTTTGGCGATAAAAAAAAAAACACTCCAAGCTTCTTGCAATACATTCGAGATTAAAATAAAGCAAATAGCAAAATATAATACAGTTGTATCTGTTTGAATGAAGTTTAACTTCACTATATTAAACTCTACCAAACTAATGAAATATATTCAATTATAACATCAGAATCGCTGAGTGATCCAAGTTATGAAATTTCAAATTGTTTTTAAATGGATATAAATCGAATAGATTTGTTATACATATTTGTGAAATGACACCGGGCTGTCCTAGCAACGTTCTCTTTGCTTCCACCATGAGCAGAAATACACCATAATTTGAAAAAGCTTTAAAATTTCACAGTTAAAAACGACAAATAATTTGCTATTAAAATGTAATGGAGAATGTGGTTACAGCAAAAGCAAATTCCAGCCACAAGTCATTTTATCTTCCAAACCCTCTACTTAATATTCCAACTCTGTGGACGAAAGTGGACCCTTCAAGGAATATAAAAGAAATTTCGCATTGGCGACTTTATTGACATGATTTTTTAAATTTCCTTTTATAAGAAGTTTACATAGAATATATTTATTCTAACTGGCAAAATATTTGATTTTGTGATGTTGATGGATCTGCATGTTCAGAATTCGAAAAGTATTTTCCTTAAACCCTTCATTTTCCTTGATCCTCTTTTGTTTCCATTTCTTATTATGCTACCACGGCCTTTTTCCATTTTTTCTTTTTCAAGTGGGTCAATCTGGAAGTAGATTTTTTTCTTTCTTTTTTTAAGTGTGACTTTGTTGGACTCTATTCCTAGGTGAATCCTCAAGAAGAGAGCTTATCCTTTCAGGGTGCATGATAAAACGGTCGAACTATATGAATCACACATAAAGCAATATAAATTTCGCAATCTGTAATATATTGCAGCTTCTCCCGAGATTTTGTTACAACTTGCTTCACCGCGTAGTTTCGGATATTTTTGTTGATTATATATATATAATATAATATAATATTGCAGCAAAAAAGAATTTACACGTGGAGTGGGGGGAGGGGAAATGAAAGCCTTGAAAGTGAAATTAGTTTTAAAAATGAAAGCAGCTTTTAAAAACTTGAAACATAGGCAAAATAAATAAGATAAAATATTTTTGAAAAGTTTAATTAACGGACCTTAATTCAAAACTTATGAAATATATATTTCCCTCTTTAACTAGTTAAAACGAAACGCATCTTCACAACCTCTTATTACCCATTTTGGCTGGACTAATAGAATAGGATACATCTAAAAAATCATATTCATCGAAAATTCTGCTTAGAAAATTTAAAAGCCTCTGCATCAAGTGCGTGTTGCATCTATTTGCTGTTGCAACTAATCCCGATCATCTCTTTTTTAGAACGCTTTGCCAAATGTTGCGGTTGCTCATAGATTCGTGGTCAAATGTTCCATTTTTCATAATCACAACTTCGAAACGAAAATAATCTCCATGGGAGCACACTTCTTTATCTATACAAGTAGAATATTCGAAAAAAGCTCCTCAATTTTTTAATTTGCGCAATCTAGTATAATAGCAATATGTATGTCCTTTATTTTCTGTCTTTTCCCGTTGCTAAGGATGATTTTGCGCTACTAAGCAGCGTAAAAACGCGCTACAGTTTCCCTATGCATTAATTGAGGTTTTTTAACTTTCAAATTTGTATCGACAAGAAATTCAACCTTGAGAGTTTAATGAATCTCTACGTTTCAGATTTTCCTGTGTCCGAAAAACACATTTTAGGTTTAATGACTCCGATCTTTCAGTCCCTAAATGCGATCATTTAAAAACGTATGAAGTTGAGAATGTTATTTCTGGACGAGGCCTTTTCAGCGAATTTGTAAATGTTGCGCAAAGTACGTATGTAGAAGGTCCTTACTGTCCATATAAACATTTTATTGTTAAAAATTTGTAACCTTACAAAAACGTAAATAGCTACGAAGAAATGATTTATGTTCGATTTATCATCAGAATCATAGATAAGTGGAGCCAATGCGGCGAAGGGTCTGTTTATCTGCGAATAATGTGAATGCGATCATTCGAAAAATCAAATAACTTGGACTGATCAAACTTCAGTTTGGAGAAGATCTGCACTTTGTTATGAAGCACAAAACGCTGTGTCATGTGCAGGAAAACTTTTCTATTTTTACATTTCACAAGCCTGGGAGGGTGAATTATATCTGTCGGTTTGTGAATGTGATTGAAAACGCAACAAGTTACAGAAATGAAATTCGTTTCATAGTACTAAAATTATAATCAAGGAAAATCGAGCCTCCTCTTTGCGCAGGTGTCGTCCTCGTCATCTGATCATGGTTCAGAATGACGAGGTCCGTCCCAAAATAGCCCTAGTGTTCCTTTCAAACTGGATGTTAATATAACTAAACTAATCATACAATGTGGCATAACATGTAATAATGAGCAACTTTTTTTTTTTTAAACCATATAACCAAAAACGATTCCAAAGTTTTCAGTAAATAGTTTTACATTTAAACACAAATTACATCTGTTTTGTCTTGAACTCTGATTCCCGTAGGAAAGTTCATTTATAATAACACATTGCTGTCACGATTTGATGTTTTAAAATACTTTTTTTGGAAGAATCTTGAACATCTCAGTTTTCATACGAGATTAAAATGAAATTGAACATAACCAGTTTTCCCTGTGAATTAGGTGGTCACAAAAGTCGATTGTATTAAGGAAAGAAGGGGTTTTCAGTCTTTGGTGACTGGCTTCTAGGGTCGCTGTCGATACCATTTTATTTTTGCATTGTCGATTGACACTTGATCGATGAACGATTGAGGTGGTTACGGAATCATTTATAATAGAAGCCATCAAAATGTGTCGACAGGAAATCAAAACCGCAGTCTGAAATTACGCTTTCTGTCAGACTAGGCCAAGGTCTAAATTTAAACCGTTCGTCGAGATACTCTCGCCTTGCTAGGCAATAACATTCTACTGAAATTTACTTTGCCTTTGAAATAATTCAGGCGATAGCAACAAGTTGGAGTGCTTCTGGTATTTCTCGCATTATAATTTAATTTTTAGTTTGTCTAAAGAAGGGGGGGGGGTAGTTTTCAGGCGAACTGTCTAACTGTGATAAAGAATTTGAAACTGTGTGAGAAATTTTATAAAATTCTATTGAAATTATTATCTTATAGGAAGACATAAAACCTATTTTAATTGGTAGCAACGGGCCTTCGCCAATGGAATTTTAGCGGATAATTGAATATATGTTCATAGAATTTGCCTCTTCATGCTTTGTGATACTGAGCGTAAAGTCTGATGGCATGTTTTTCGATCTCTTTGCTACAATTAAATAAATTATATTGAAAACCGTACTGATTATTTTACATTAGGTTTACCATGAGTTGTCATATATCTATTTCTACCAAGGATAAGGGTCCAAATGGCCCCTTTCGGTATTTAATTACAAAAAATATAAATTGACCTATCTATTACGAAGTTAAAGTGGAAGAAACTTTTATATTTTCAATATATTTATTGAGGTGTGGTGTTATGGAAAGGCAGTTCCTCGGTGTTTATTTAATAAAAAAAGTGTTTATTTTCTAATCTAGGTCTTCAAGACCATCTATTCTACCATCATCTTCTATCAAAACATTGACTCGTCTTCTTACTAACAATCTATAATAGCTCCTATCTGACTGACTTTCGGCCTCGTCTCCTCTCTTCTTATAGATACAAATTTTACTTACACATATTCTTTTCTATATTTATACGTATATCTATGTGCGTCCCTACCAAGCCGTTACATATTTAAATAAAAATGTATGCATTCTCAATGGTCAAAATGTGACCCCCTTGCTAAAAGTAAGTATACTATATAAATTCCTCTGAAACTAAAAAGAGAAAAAGATAAGATTATCGATTATATGTCTTATAAATGTAAGTAAAAATTAATTAAAATATTCTCATAAAATACGGCAATCATTTTCTTGAAGAAAATTAAAAAGTTTTCTCAGAGGGTTCAATTTGAATTGGTGAAAATTGAAAAATACATGCACAATTTTGAGTTATTGTATTCACATATTCACGGATAAACACTCAAAAGAGATAAACGTTTCGATGACCGATTTTATTTAGAATTTGATGAAATGTGCGTATTTGATATAAAATCTGCACATCCGTATATGCACTCTTTCATATACGTGTTTCTGAGTCATAATGCTCGTACATAGCATACTGTTACGCATTCACAGTACCAAAATCCAGTGATTTTTAGCATTTTTCTTCGGAAAATTTTAAGCCAGTTTTTCTCTTCTTTCGTTGAAACCTTATCTATGGCTTGTCCTTGGCATCTTAAAATTGCATCTTTGCATTTAGGGTTCAGTATGACTTATCTTAAGGCCTCCCCCTTCCCCTGCGATTTGCTTGCTGTGTTGAAAAAGTGAGATGAAATTTCAGTTCCGTTTCAGCGTTTTTTCAGATTTTCCTTCTTTGTAGTTTCGATAATGTGCTCATGGGAATGATACTGTATTTCTTGTATGAGAAAGTAAAAGTGGGGAGTTTCAATTTTATTGCAGTCTGTTGGCGAAAAAAGCACCTCGGGATACTTATCTAGCTGGCGATGAGGTGGCTCCGCATCCGTTATCTCTCAAGATAATTCATTTTGTGCTTATCACTCATCTGTTTACTGCTTTTTGTTTGCGTTTTGACGCCTTCGAATGACGACACCGATTGATCCTTGGAAGGCTCTAGATGTCTTTGCACACAATAAAAGTGAAAGTGGGCCAGTTGACGCTCTACGGGCCAGACTGTTTTCCCTAGAGATGTACTTCGGACGATGGAAATGTATGATCGCGGAACAATTTTTTTAAAAGATTTTTAATCAGGATTTCAATCATTTTAAAATTTAGCGAAATGTTGGTGTCTTTCCGCTATCGTTTTCGAAATTATTTTCACTCAAGAATGAGTTTCATCTTATCTTAAATTTTTTTAAAAAAGTTTTTTTTTTAATGTAACATGAAAATATTTTAATAATATTTATATTATTTTCTTGCTGTATTTAAGAACATCTTTTCTGCCATTGTTAAAAGTTTAGAAAAGAAGAAATTATTTATTTTTCATGATTTTTGGCAATGAATTTCATGTTCATATCGCAAGGGAATTTTTATTTTTATTTTATTTCACTCATTTTTTTAGAAGGAATCGCTTAACAAAGCACTCTAAGACACCAGCTTGTTTGTTTAGATATGTTAATGTAGATGTTATATATATATTTAGATGTTAATGTATATGAAATGTATTTTATAAAAAATATCACCTGGTTTTTGAGACGATTGAAAAAGTAAATTTCTTTGAATCAGCTGGTGCAAATGACTGTGGCTTCAAATCAAAAAGTGTATATTTGAGATGAGGAAGGTAGGGTTCACAGGTAGCGAATGCATTGATGACGTCAGATGATGAGCATGCTCCTTCATCCACTTGCTCGAGAAGTAATAAATGAATTGATTCAGAGCTCTTTTAGCAACATAATTTTTTTATATGCCGGATTTCTTTTTGAAAACGTTTTTAAAGTATGAAATATGATAAAATAATAAAAATTTTGAATATAGTTGAAAATTCTAATAATACTTCGCGATCTCTCTTTCCAAAATGATTTCTGTGCAGGAAATGATGCGATGAAGTAAGTATAAGAATCATCTCAAAATTAAATAGTGGACGCAGCATTATTAATAATTTTACTTCAGATCATGATACACTTCCATTTAAATAATAATGTTTTTCACTTACTTCATCCGACTAAAAACAAAATCTGAGTCTTCTTAAAACTGATTTATTGAATAAACAGGAGCCAAAAATCTTATTTTAACATACTTGATTTCATTTCACAATTCGAGTGACATACTTGATTGCATTTGCAATACATATGCATAATTTAATGATTTATTTATGCATATGTATAAATCACATACATAGTTCTCGAATATTGGATTTTCACACACATATATATAATTGCAAAATTTTTAGCATTGCGATATCCCTTATTTAAATTATATATAAATTATTGCAAAAATGGTTATTTTATGTTTTAAAACTGATGTTATTTTAATTTCTATTAATATAGTACGAAATTTAAAAAAAATTGTTAACTTCTAAATAATGGGGGGGGGGGATAGCTGCTGAAATGAAATGGCTCGATCTTTTTATATTGAAACAGGAGTGCTAGTGCATGCTTTATGCAATAATTGTCACTATCGTATGGTTTTCTACAATATTTAAACCCTTAATTTGTATAGTAATAATAATAATAAAAACGAGCTTGGATCACCTGAATTTTAGGCATTGATTCTCAATTTCATAAGAAACGTTGCACACGGAGCGTTAAATCCATTTGGTATTAACCGTTTACGATTGGTGCCGCCACCGTTGTGGTATTTTCATATTGTTGTAAAATTCGGTATATCATAAAATTGAAGAAATAAACAGCGGAATCCGTTTTCGGAAATTTCAGTGTTTATTTTTTAATTTTTCGATTTTGCTTACAAAGGGGGAGGGGAAAAAAAGCCGTGGTTACAATAGGGGAAAACATATTTGCATAGAAAACAATTGTAGAAAAAAGAAAAATTTCTGGCTCACTGCACGATCGAAGTTGTAGCCTCTGCATCTAACATCGGCGTATCTCTCACATAATATTCAGAACCACCAATATCATAGAATCTCAGTTCGTGGTCGTGGAGTAACGCTCTGTTTTGGAAATGACGATGCAGTAGCCATTGAACATCTATTCCTTTGTGCTCGCTTCACGAGAATGTGCTTCTGAGCACCCTCAAGTGTCTGCCAAGTGTGATCACCCTTAAGTGATTCAAGAAATTCCACTATTAGTTGACCTCTGAGGTCCGTTATTTATTCGCGTATATCTCGGAGAATGAACACGCACATACAAACATATTCAGAGAAAATTTTTATATACTAGGACTTGGAAAATTTCAAAATAAAAATTTGATTTATCCTGATATTTAAATGAATAAAAAAAGTACTTTTTATTTTAAAAATAGCAGCAAATATTTTTGATATTTAACCGTTATAATAAACTAAGGCATAATTATTCGATATATTTTAAAAATAAATAAGAAAAATAAGGGGAAGAAACTACGATTATAATAGGGAAAAAAATATGTACACAGCAAATAATTGAAGAGAAAGAAGAAATTTTGGAAAAAAAAAAAAATGAATTGGTTACCGGTTAAGTACGGGCTCATTTAACTAACGAAAATCATTGAGAAATAACACTTTCTTGGAATTATTGTTCTAACTTCGAATTAAGGAAAATGAATTATAGATGATATTTTAAGATTCTGCTGATTGAAAATGCAGGGAACCAGATATAAATGTCCAATTACCAATGAATTGGCTGTTCTAAGCGCATTGTGCAGATGAAAAGATCTGTGGGCTAATATGAACTGGGTATGAAGGATTTCGAACATTAGGGTGGTTTATGCCCCTATTTTTATGGACAGTTGAGAAATCTGTGTGATTCCTGTTCTTAAATGTAACATTTTGCAAGTTAAAAATAACATCCACAGTTTGTCGAAAATGACTGGAATGATATCTATGCCTATAGTGGCTCTATCAGTCCAATCGCGCATATCCATTGATACTTGACTCTATACAGATGCAAGCTTTACCGCTTTTTTAAAATGCTTTTTTTACGATAACTGAAATAGCAAAGCCTTTTATTAGAGAAATAGGAAATTTTCATGTTGATTTATTTAGGGCGAGGCAATAGCCATGGAAGCATCTTGGAGTGGAATGGTTTCGGAAATATACTAATTGATGAAGCAAGTTCATGGTGAATTTTGTTTCAATCAGTTTTATGGTACAATGTTTATGGAGCTGGGACACCTGACAAGGGTCTCTTTCATCACTGCGAATGTCTTTAAATATCATTGAAGAAACGGTCCCTACAGGAAGAATTCGAACAAATCAAAAGTCTGTGCTAAATTTGTTTCACATACTTTGACTAATGAATAAGAATCAAGGAGAAATATGCTCTCCAGAGGATCATTACAACCGCTAGAAATGGCCCAAACTCCTTGAAAATCATCGTTACGGGCGATAAAATATAGTACCTTTAGTATGATCCGAAGACGAAGTGCAAGTTACAGCGCTAAATACAAGCAAGCAAAAAAAAAAAAAAAGCTTAAATTGCTTATTACATTTTCTATAGCAAGTGTATTATCCACAATGAATTTGTTCCCACTGAAAAAATGATTTCTGGTGAGTATTATTTAAAATGTTTGATGGATTTTGGCAAAACTTCTTCTCTATAGTATCGAGAAGAAAACAATTATTCCTTTTATAGTAATACTCTTTGACACATTATTTGTGTTTTTGGAGGAAATATTAATTTGTTTGTGAAATCATCGTCCTGTCTAAGCACACTGCGACTCTTTTTTCAGAATGAAGTTATATATATATATATATATATATATATATATATATATATATATATAATTTTCATGATATTTCGACTAAATAAGTTGTAACTGACGCTTGCTTGGAGGTATGCCAGGAGGAAGAGGCATTCAAATATTAATTGCTGCTGCAAGTAGATTGAAATCAACGAGGGTTTGTTAAAGGAAACGAAGTAAATGATACTTCCTTGTTTCTTTTTCATTTTATCTTTAAAAAAATCTTGGATGCTCTGTGTAGAAGTTGTTATCGCATTTTTTCAACGTTTTTCATTCCATTCTTGCGCTTGAAATATTGTGTTTCACTGTTTATATTCTTATCCATCATTCCGAAAACAAACTGCCCCCGGAATGATGTCGGTTGTGACCATGGTATGTTTAAAACAAATTTGGCGGATATTTTGACTACAATTTTAGATTGCTTCGAAGTTTTGGCAGAAATCCGCCCACGAGAAATTGTTCCTTCATGTACATGTCGGCGCAGATTCCAAGTATACTTGGATGAGCCAAAACGCCGCAAGTTAAATGGACGAAACTTGTCTTATCTCTAGACTGTGACAAGATTGAATCCCCCCCAAACCCATATGTATAAATGAATTAATAAATCAAAAACGTAGAAAGTAAATAAATGAAATATAATATAAGGTTTTGACTCTGCGAAGGGCCGCGGTGGCCTGGTGGTAAGGTCTTGGCTTCGGAATCGGAGGGTTTCAGTTTCGAGACCCGATTCCACCGAAAATTCATTGTGTAAGTGGGCCTGATGCACGTTAAATCTGTAGGGGGTCAAACGTTCCTCCTGCCGATGTGGTGTAGAAGTTTGGAGAGGGGTGTGCCAGCTCAGGTGTCGTCCTCGTCATTTGGCCGCAATTCAAAATGACGAGGACTGTCCCAAAATATCCCTAGTGTTGCTTTGAAACGAGATGTTAATGTAACTAAACTAAACTTGACTCTATGCTGGTAGATTCGCATCAACTTTTAGACAGAGTAGACGGCAAATAATTCATATTCTTTACTATGGTAACTCGAATCGCATGTAGGGAAGAACACTAAGAGTTTCATATCGGAGTATGCGAGTACCTTACCAATCATATTGGGATGTTTGCAGGAGACAATGGTCCTTCGAATTTATTTAATGTTCGCAGTTACCCCCTCGAACCAGAAGATGTTCATTCCGACTCGCGTTCCTTTTTTTCTTCGAAGAAAGTTACGTCAGATGGACTGGGCGGTTTCGAGTATTCTGTCCGTGCATTCGTAGAAATCTGTTTTCGTGCGTGTGGAAAACAAGCATCCCATATATTTCTTTATCTGCCAGTGTTAAGTGTAAACTCAGAAACGCATTGAGCCAGGCAGGTTGAGTTCTTTACAGCAATATCGTTGATTTGTCAGATTTTGGACAGATCAGTTCGAGGAAAGTCTAAGTTAGCCAAATGAAATGAATTGTGCGATCTTGATGTAAAAATTGTTGATCGATTTCAAGTTTGGATTTTGAAGGAAAGAAGTTCAAATGCGTTTTCAATTTTCTTCACCGAACCCGTCACGCATGCGATGAAGGTCGAGGACGGAGCAGAAAACGGCTTCGTCTCATTCGTGTTGTCATCTGCGTTTCTTGGAGAAGTTTTCATGCTTCAGTTCTCCTCTGTCCTGTTAGCAGCGCTTTTTCGGCGGAACAAAAGAGGTGGATGACCCCGCGGGGATCGTTCGCCGTTCTAAGTTTACATTTGGAAAGAGTTTTGCATTTTAATAACGTCAGAGTTCTGAAATTTTGTGCTGTTGTTTGTGGCATGTTTTTGGCAGTACATTCGTCTCATTATTTTTAGAATGATTCCATCCAAATGGCATTATCTAATCATGAATTTCAAAATGGTTGTTTCGTCTTATTTCAGAAAAAAATTGAATTTAATGTTATGTTATATTTGCTATATTGTAATGCATCCTATTTAGATATAATTTCAAAACTCCTTCATTGATTAATTAATTAATTAATATGGCTAATTAGTAATTAAGTAACAAATCAAGATACACCATTGTATGGAGTTAAGGAACTGAAACATCTAAGTCTAAGTGCAAAATTTGTCAGAACTTTGGCCAGTCTACATAATTTCATACAAAAACTGAACAATTTGGTGGGAAGCATACTTTCCACGCCCCTGTAAGGGTTAATCAGTTTTACCGCAGGAAAAAAGAAGATTCCATGAAAAATAACCCTTAGCCATTAATCATATCTTATCTGAACGAGAAATATGCATTCTCTATAATTTCTATAAGCACTCGCCAAGTTTTCATGCCAAAGGTAATCAAGCTCCAGTAAACCTACAAAATGAGCGCAAATAGTACTAGTTAATGAGTGAGCGCAAGTTCCACTATCCCTTTAATACGGCGTTCATTTAAAGATTGTGTGCCAAAGACACATACATCAAATAAAATTGAAATGATGTCCCTCCTTTTTTTATACAATAATCCGTTGTTTTTTTTTTTCAATATTTCTCTTTATTAAATTTATTTAAAAAATAAAATGACATCATATTGAAAAAGGTGGAAGATTTCTGGTTAAAAAATAGCTCACATAGATGTAGTCAAATGGATGAATTATTGTGGTTAACATTTCTTCTAATGAAGTCCTTTTTTTTTAAATTAAAAAGAAATAATCATTTCTTAATATTTGTTAAATGACATTCATTTCAATGTAAGCTACACTTTTAGTTCTCTTTCTTTTTCGAAAAAAAAAAAAAAATAACCATCGTAATCCCCGATTAAATTCTACTTTTTTTGGGGTGGTGGTGGGGGGAGATCGGCTATTTTTATAGTAAAGAACGACTCGTGTCATCCCTTATTCGTACGTACTGTGGAACTGTCCTAATTTTTCCTATGCATAAATTTAATCATTAATTTTTTTTAATCTGCACTTTAACAATCGAAAGCAATTGTCCGTGTTAGCGCTTTGAAAGTTGAGTAGAAGCGTAAAGAGAAAACTTCCTGATTTTTCATGGAGGGAAGTATCCCCACTTTATTTCTACTACGCATGAACAGCAATGAAGTGCGTTTTCTCCTTCCACGGCATGATGTGAAGGAAAGAAGGAAATTAAAAAGGTGCGGTCATAGAGATGAATTATTCTCTATTCCATTGTGGGATCCCCCTCCCCCCTCCCCGTACCAGAAATTTGGAAATAAGTCAAAAATAATTGACGAATAATAAAAATTTATTAAAAATAGATTGTATTATAAAATTTTCTTGTAGGTAAAGACGATAGTATTTTCCCTACATATATATTTTGATTTCCTCCTTAAAGTGATGAATTTTTTGCCCATGATTTGGCTCCATTGAAATATTAGCAAGACTGAGCGATGAAAGTAGCTGTAATGAAAGTGGCATTACGAGTACAGTTAACTCGGATGTGCCATGTTCATCTTGTTTAAATCAAAAACAAGTGAAAACATGTATTCGAATGTTAACTATTTTATTAAAACTAATTAGGATTTTTAATTGTTTAATTAAAATTTCTTTATTACAAATTTACTTTCTTTTAATGAATCACTTTTGAAAACTGATCGTTAGATTATATAAAATTAATTTTTGAAAAGACAAAATTAAATGTCTGAAGAAATGCATTATTGCACTGTGTAGTATAAGCGATAACACCATCTCGTTCACATTAGATTGGCAAAAGTGAAAGTCATTCGGAGCAGAGACCTTTCCGCTCTCCAATCGGCATTCGTCTTCCTCTGTAAGTGGACTGACGTGGTTTCGCTTTCTTTCTGTCGTTGAGCGCTTTTCTTCCCCCTTCTTTTTCATTTTTGACATTTTTGAAGTCTTTTTTATGGATCAAGCAGATGTCCGGAGAATGCTACTTCTACTCACTGCATAGCTCCGAGCTGCTGTTTTTTGAATGTTTTCTTTTTTATTTTATAAGATAATGAATGTAGCTTTAATTTTCCTATTTTCAGTTTAATGTGGCTATTCGAAACATCTGTGAACACCAGAAAAATGAACCGAACGTTGACTTTTCAAACAATTATTCAAATGCAGTGTTGCCCTCACTTTTACATAATATGGCACCGATTGTACTTGGTAGTACAATGGAACATCGTCTGACGAGCAGAATTCGTGCCCGAATCTTACTCGCGATGCGAAATACTCGCTAAGCGAAGCAATTTTTGTCTTAGGAATCCAAGTAAAAAAGGAACGAAAGGACATCCCATCCCCTACCCCCAAAAAGAAATACTCAATTAAATTTAAAATAATGTAATTTATTTTTTATAATGCTTGCATTTTTTTTTTTTTTTTTTTTTTTTTGCAAGAAAATTGTATAATGACCTTTGTCTTTGACCATGCTTCAAAATTTGACGGAAATGAGACATAGCAATATCATTTAAATGAATTTGTAGCGCTCTAAACTACTGCTTTATCAGGAAGATGCTTCTCGATTTAAAATGCAATAGTTTCCCATACTTACAGCATCTCTTATTCGATTCGAAGCTTGTTACTCTGTTGTTTCCTTTTTCTGACCAAATCCCCTCCGCAGCTTTTTGCGTATGACGTAGAATGCAGCTCTTAAATTCTGCGGTAATTCTTACTATGTTCTTCCACCAGCTCATCGATATGCACCTCTAGCCCCGTAATCTTGGCCAGAGACACAATCTCGTCGATGAAGGCTCCACAGGCACTCGCTCAAATTCTTCGGATGTAATGGAGAAGGAGTAATGCTTACCAGCCAAAACTTCCATGTAGTTAAAAGGATTTACTTCAAATCAGCTCTGAACTCAGATTGATCCAAACCAATCCAACATGCGAGGTCACGATAGCTCCTTGCCACTTGTTCCATTAAACATCTCACGTGACGCTTTTGAATTTCGATTTACTCCGTATGTACGGTGGGCGTTAAACGAGGTTTGATTGTATAGTGACGAAAACTTGGTGCGCGAGTTGAAAATCATAATTTTGTATGATTTGATACAGATCTAGAAACTTGTGACACGCCCACTTGTCGAGTTTTGTTTATGTGAATTGTTTTCGTTTCCACATTCGCTGATATACAGATCGACAACCAGTGACTGATTTGTGTTAAAATTTAATACATGTATTAATTTTGCTATGCTCTATTTTATGTGTGCTTTATACAGATATATAATATAAAACAACTAGGGGGTTACACCACCTGCTGACTTCGCTCATCCATATCCGATAATCACGTTGAGATTCGTTTGGGATCCCTACGTTTTCCCACTCACCATATAGTTATGCATCTCTGCTAGTAATAAGGAATTATAGATATATATTTATTACTAAAACTATTTAAAATTGCATGAATTATGAACTTTAATTTTATTTC
Organism: Argiope bruennichi; assembly: GCF_947563725.1. Classification (NCBI taxonomy): domain Eukaryota; kingdom Metazoa; phylum Arthropoda; class Arachnida; order Araneae; family Araneidae; genus Argiope; species Argiope bruennichi. The sequence goes on from NC_079160.1 coordinate 8,871,887, forward strand.
AAATATTAGAAACTAAATCTTCAGTTTCCGAAATGAATATTTTCTGGTAATGGATGTATATGTAAATGTCAGAAAACAAGAATATATAATTCTGAGATATTTAAAAATCAAAATTGGATATTTATTTTTCTCACCTGTTTTCATAAGATGCATTTCATCAAAATGAATTGCCATAATATTGAAATAATCACCGAAGACGATGAGTATTAATAAGATTAATTTAATCATGTCAGTCTTACTACAAAAATATACCATACGTTAATGTTAAATAACGTGATATATAACATAACAACCATATGTTTATTATGTCATGTACTTGAACAATTTTAATAAATGATTCTGAGTAGTTCATTCTAATTCCGAAGTTAATTGGCAATGAAAATGGGCGGTAGATTCATGTAGTCCGGAAATGTCATTCTATGAACTAAAATGGATTCGTTCATTTTGAATGGATCTTCGTATGAATGATTAACACTCTCATTTGCCCTAACTTCTCGTTTACTATTTACTATCGATTTTTTCGTCTTTCCAATTTTTTTGGCATTAGCTCGAAGTGCGAGCTGATTCCAAATGACTATTAATAAATGCGGTTCTCGGTAAATTTGAATCTCACAGCTGTAACTGCGCGTGGCTTGCTGTACTGGGGTATAATTTCTTGTAATATATTTTAAATTTGACTTCATTCGAAGTGCGAGTGAGGAAAGTCGGGATCGGAGGATGGCACGTTCGAAACTCTATTCTCTGTGTCTGAGCTCCGAATATGTAAAATTTGACTTCGATGCGCAACATCCGTTTCCTAGTGCCACGTTCGTGTCAGATGTCATTTGACTACTGAACAAATGAGAGGAGTTCCGTTAAACTATAGAGATCCCGTGTCACATCGAAACGGATAATTAACTTAACTAAAATAAATGTAATTATGCTAAATGGATATCTGATTCTTTAGCAAAATATCAACGAGTTCATTTTTAATGTTTTTACTTTGGTCCCTCTCCCCATCCGTCATTGTTTTTTTCATTTCGGCTATTTCTGATTTCCCTGAATGTGCAGTCGAGCGGTTTACTTATGTTTTGGCAAGGGTCGAACAACCTTTCCGGCATGCAAATCGTCTCCCTCAAATAGTTTCCTGGGCTTGTTCGTCATTTATTTAGAACAAGCGCTCTCGCTTCAACCTGTTTAAATACAGATCGGTTCTGTCTCCGTACTTATTTGCTTTAGAGGCTGTCCAGTAACACCTGAGTGCATGGCTAAACAATGTAATGCGAAACACAGTCCCTCAAAATAGCTAGAAAGGGAAACTAATTCTTAATGCGAGAGACAGGCCATCAAAAATCCCTGTGATTGCTCTTTAGACGATCTTTTATTCATTCTCCCCCCCCCCCCGTGTGTGTTTGCATTTGTATTTTCCCGGATCTTGTGGTGTTAGCTTTTGCATTGGAAACCAAATCCCTTATACATTATTAATTTTTAAAATATCTTAAATAAAGTTTTGAATTGAAAAATTTTTTTTTCCTTCATAAAATTTGCATCTATAAAGTGGTATGCACGCATAAATTTTTAAGGCTAAACTAATTATTAAGTATAAAAGAAGATTCCCGCGCTTAACTGAAATGCATTTAAGGGAATGTTTCTCCAATTGTGTATCTAGAGATACGATACAGAATATTAAACTTTTTTTTACAAAAGAAGAATTTTACTTAAAGCTAATGCTTGATAAAAGAAAACCGGTTATGATGTAGTGTCAGATATTTATGTTGTGGTCAAGACATTTCCTCCTTCTTTCTAGTGTAATTTAATTGAAGCCTGTCAAGTTAGAAGGCTGTGCGGCTTTAACATCAAATCTGGGGCTGATCTGACGGTGTTCAATTCTCTTCACTGTGCGATGACGGGTGAGGTGAATGGTTGTGTCGATAAATATGGCGAGAACTCTTAAATTCACATATAAGGCTTCTACTCTGGGTTAATATCAAAAAGACGCGCTTCATTTAAGCACCGGTTTTTTAAGGTTTCTAATTGTACATGTGTGCAGATCGTATTTTTGTAACAAAGTAACGCCCATTTTTCACGAACCTTTTTGACAGGGTACCTGTTTCATTTACAGATAAGTACTGATGGATTACTTTATCTAGTAAAGTTGATTTGATAATAGGCATGTGAGGTTGCCAATTCTCTTTGATATGCGATGGTAAAAGTGTTTTCCGATAGCGTCTAAACTTTGTTTTCTTTCAATGTCATCTGATAGTTTTGACATTTATAAAAAATCATTCTTTGTGTTCCTTTCCTGCAGTGGGACTTATGCTTTAACACCGCGATTTTCGCAGATTAGAAACTATGCTGTTCCTCATTGTCTGCTCCTGTCTTGGATGTTTGTCCCTTTAGAATAGAATACAAAGGCGAAATTCAAAAATAGAAGCAAATAATAAAATTATCCTTTCTTTGTGAAAACAAATTGTAGAACTGTCTATCTCGACTCGCATAGCTAAGAACTGCTTCAGTTCGTTGATTAACGAGCTAGTCACCAATGGCGATTTATGTGAGTGACCACTGAAAAAGTCGCTGACATCTCACCAGAAATGCGAACGATAAAATTACAATAATATATCCCGGACCCAAATGGAAGATTACAAATTTTCGGAACAATAGACTCGAATGAGGAACGCATTCTCGTCAATAAAGACGAGGATTGAAAACAATTAATTTGATTAAAAAATATGACATAAATAAAAAAAAAAGTAGTTGGGTCTTCAAGCAGAGTTTCTTACATTTTAATAAACTATCGGTATCGAAATAAATTTCCTTTTGTGTAATACTTTTATTATTATTTTGCATCGGTATCTATGAAAATTAAATTCTGTATAATATGCTTATTTAACCAAAAGGCTACTTTTGTCGCCATTATCACTAAATAATTACAATACACTAAACTTGGCCTTGACTTGTGCATTTTGCGAATTGTGCGGTCTCATCGATCGCACTACTTTTGGGAATAATTCTGATAGATTGTTTTTTACTTGATGCATTCGTGACTAATTTTTTTTATTGGTTTGTCGTTGTCAAATAGGTCGGATGTATATCGGAGGAATTCCTTTTCCGCTGAGATATTCGTAAGGCATGCGAACCGCACGTAAATGAGGCCATCATCCGTCGAAGAGGAATCTCTTCTCGGAAGGGAGATTGTAAGCTGCCACCTGTGCTCACTTTGCGGGCATGCCTCTCTCTCTCTGTCTAGAAAGGGCTGATGCCCATCTAAAGTTGTTTGGGCAGCTGGTCAAGCCCCTGCCCGCCCCGCCATGTGACCTTCGCATTCGAATAACCTACTTTGCCCAACCGCCATGGTGCTTTCGCTGTAAGTAGGATTTTGAAGTTCAGTGGAGGCCTGTTTTCTTGAGTGCTTAAAATTAGATAAAGAACTTTAAGCGCATTAGAAAGAATCTTCGTGTCTTCGTTCCATATCTTCTGTGATGCGAGGTGAATATCGAACATGAAAAAAAAAAAAAAAAATATCGGACATATCGTTAATATGTTCGATATTCCCCCCACCCCTCACTTTACATTTAGAAGTATGAAATCCGAAATATTTATTATGAAGGTACAAGCATCCATTTAAATGATTAGTTATGAACAGATCCGACCTTCTCTATAAAGGAGCACGGGTGCAAAAAACCATTTGGGGCCCTAATTTTTTTGCAAAGTAAAAAAAAAAGAAAAAAAAATGAAAAAAATACAAACACATATTACTATTGTATATTTACTTAATGCGTGATTTTGTTTTTGCTATTAATTACTTCAGAAAAATTACAATTTTTTGCGATTTTCCTTTAGATGGCAAGTGCATTTTAAGCGTTATACACATATGTTTGACCGAAGACAATTCTTTATTTATTTTAATTTACTGAAAGGGCACTCAGTATTTATTACAGTAACTGGCAATGTAAAGAAAAGTTTTAACACAGTTAACACATTTATAAATAAATCATTATAATTAATAATTAGTATAGATTGCAATATGTGTTGAGCGTTATTTACATCCCTTTTATTCAAAATCAAATCCCTTAGTAAAACAATTATTTGGATTAGGTTTTCATTTACATCTTTATTATAAAACTTTACAAAGTTTTTGGAACATTTTTCTAATTCTTGTTTTCTAAAGTTTTTATATTAGTGATTAATTTAAAATACTATCTGTACAATAACAGTATCAATTACATAGTTAAAAAAAAATAACATCTAAATTCCTCAACCGGGTTTTCTATAATTTCATCTTCTTCTGTTTCGAAATATTATTTCTCTCTTTTTCGAATTCGTTTTTCAGGAAAATGTTCTGAAGGATTCAAATGACATGCTATCGCTTTTGCTTCGTCTAAAAATGAGTTAAGTTTTGTACTTGAATTTTGAATTTCAGTTTTAATTTTATTGACTAAATTAAAAGCCCAGTCGAGAACAATTGCTTTTACTTAAAATAGTTTATTGATAGTGCTAATTTTAGACAATGTTGTACTATTAAACATAAAATAAATGTCATTTCTTGTATTGAATACAATAGACTTCTAGCTTCGGATACCGCAGTATTATTGCTGTTTGCATCAATAAATTTTTCCAAGGCATTACAAGTTTGTTCAAACTGTATGTACACTGCTTTAACCGTGTCTATTTTGGCTTCCTAACATGTTTCGCATAATGGTTTAAGAGTAATGTTTAAATACTTTTGTAGACTTTTTGTAGATGCAGACTGATCGCATTTGATCACATTTGTTACTGTCATTTTCTAATTCAAAGATATTTGTATAAACATATGTTTCTTCAAAGATTTTGATAGTTTCTACACTTTCATTGTAAGATTGTGTAGTTTGTGCCTGATTTTCTGAACCAGTTGAAGCGTGAACTTCTGAAATCGAAGCAATTTCATTGCCAGAATTTCTTCGTAGACAAGAAGACAGATATACTCGTGACTTTTTGAAATTTAGCTTTTCTTCTCCCCCCCCCCCCCTTTTTTTTTTCTGAAACCGAATCTTGACACCCAGAGGGGCGTGAACATGATTATATCGAACGCTATTAAACATTTCATAGAGTGAATTACCAAAGTTATATATGCAATTTAACTTAGTAGGTGAGGTAAATGACCGCCCTTTATGTTTATAAAATGTTGCGCACTTGTACTAAACTGTAAAATATCTTTAAATATCGCATATTTAAAAACCCATCGATTGTTGCAGTTAAATTTCTTCATCTTTTCTTCCCATCCCGCTATTACCGTTCAGAACATTATTTTAGTTCTTGCTCATGTTAGGGACCCCTCAATCGCGGGTTTCCGGTGCATAGCATCCGCCGCACCCCCCACCCCCCCCCCTCGATGGCCGGCCCTGGTTATGAAACCAAATATTTTGAGTCGAATTGGATACAAAAGATATTTTAAAGGAGGAATTGCATCCGCCGAAATGATTATATGTTTTTGTTTGTTTGTTTCTCTTGTGCAGAGAGAAAGTGTTGTATCTCGAGGTTTAAATGGATCTGTACATTTTACCCTCTTTCGGATAAGAGCAGGCAGTTTTCAAAAATGGTATCTGTCCCTGTGAACAAACTGGAGTAATGATTTAAAACTGCCCTCCTTTCAAAAGCTCAGACGTCGATTTAGTATCCTTTTTTTTTTTTTCTTGTATACATTAATCATTAATTTTGTTGTCGTTGTTCGGTGTGCTTCTTCTTTTAGCAACTGAATTCCTAGATAGAGGTTGATACGTTGAACCTTGAACCGTTGTCTGTGCCGATCTCCAGATCGACGAATCGGAAGCCACGATGGATAAATTCTGGTTTTGAGACGATTCATTTTTTTCTATCTTTCTAGTTTATGAGATTCCAAGCAATTTTTAATTTTTGAAATACCCTGGATGTTGATTCTGCTGAGTTTCGAAGTCAATGACCTTCTCATTGGCTGATTTCAAGATAGGAGAACAACTCTGATATCTTTTAGATATATGAATCCGATTTAGAATAAGGGCTTTTCTTTAATATATAGTTGCCGGAAAGTCATAAATAATAATCTTTGTTCTATTGGCTTCTTTCTTTATAGCAAAACTACAGATACAGTTTATAGTGTTCTAGCGCCCAGTCTTCTAACACATCGGGGATCAAATTCTTATTTTTCAGTTTTGTTTTCGCTCAAGCGAAAAATACACAATTTATGTGTAATATGAAAAAAAAAGCATTATATTTTATTATACACAAAAATACATTTCAGTTTGAAATTTCTTATGATCTTAAAAGAGTAGATAATCCACCAGTCGAAAAATTCTTACTGAAGAGCGAACGCCCTCCTTCAGAAATCGACGTAGCAAAATGAATCCTGAATTCCTTAGAACATTTTCTCTTTTTCAGTGGTAAATTGGTGTTTTGATCTTTTTCAGTTATCTTAACTTCATATTTTGCAGAAAGAGACGAATCTTTCTTCCCTATGTCTATTGATGAAATCGATAACTCAAAAAGACGCTAGGCGGATGAAATTTGGTGCGCGGAATTTTTATCAAATTTTTAGCTTTCTGTCAAATTTAAACGAAATTCACATAAAAAGCATATTTATCTATCCGAATGCAGTGAATACGATAATTACAAAACGCAGAAAACTAGAAGGATAAAATTGGATGCTGTTTTATCAACTAAAGTATAGATCCTCTTTAAAATTTGAGTTAATGCATTCTCATGAATATAAACATAACTCGAAAGCACAGTGATCTCATTATTAAAATGACAGTTTTGTATCAAAAAGTGTTCTAATGGCACGCTTACATTTCCTCACTGTGCTAAGAAATGATAATGTAAAGATAAAAATCTTCACGATGGTTCATAGATTTTATGCTGGAAAATTACTCTTTGTTAGGAAATGTGCGAAAAATTTTTGAGCAGCTGCTTCTTGTTACGAAAGTAGACTTTCGGACCCATATCATGACTATGAAGAAACAAAATTCTTTTTATTTTTCACCTTATGCATTCTGCCATTTCTAGTGTTAGTTTCATATATCCCCATGGGCTGCTATCTCTGATCTCCTGAAAGAAGTTCCGGTCACTTTAACCCTTTGGGTACATTTCGCGTATCAGAAAGTTCCGTATTTGTTTGAATTTATGTTTCTTTTTTTTTATATATATATATAATTCTAATTAGTTTAAGTCATCTCAGTATCATGTGGCAGTATATATTCTGAATAATAAGAAATAAACGAATTCCTACATAAAATCTACTAATTTTAATTCAAAAAATGAAATGCGCTTCAAATAAATGTGTAGTAAAAAGGAATAAGTATTATGGCATTTTTCTCCATTCATTTACAGAAACCGATTTATTCGCCACACCCATTTTTATTATGTCCGGTCCTTCCTTTTTCATTTTTTCTGATTTTGCATAGTTTAGTCGGGTAACTGAAACACGAGATCGAATTTCGCCTTTTTTTTTCTTTTTTTTTCTTCTTCTTTTTTTCTGTTTGTCACATGGGGGCATGAACGATCCTTTTCACTTCACTTCACTTTATTTAATTAAGAAAACTGCATTATAAGGACAGAAAATTTTGATCTTGATTCGTGGACTGTTTGTGATTCGAAGATACAACGAGTGGTCTCTAAACCAACATTTGTGACGAGCATGAACACGGCATTAACGAATCTGGCGTGTGTGAAATTCTGGTCATGGACAATACTCAGTAAGCTATTTAAATGAAATTCAGTAGATTGTTTTTACGTTAAAATTCTAGATCTGCGGAATGGCAGCAGAAACACTGCGGAAATGAATTTTTTTTTTTTTCAGTGAATGACTTATTTAGTGTTGAAAGCAGTATTTTAAACCATCAGCAATGTAATAACATCCTGTTTAAATCTCTCACTATTTAGGGGATACGCAGCGAAACGGTTTGTGTCGCTTTGCAAAGAGAAGTTTTACATTTTGGAGGCCAGCATACTCGCAGTAAAAATCTGTACTTGTTCCACTTCACAATTTGCGAAGGGGAGTAGATGCTGAAGGGAATACCGCACTGTTTTCCCTTCCAAGTGAAGGTAGAACAGGGTCTAAAAACATTTTTCAGTTGAAGAAGAATTTTTCTGAGCCTGAAATGTGAATATAAATTTCAAACAATGAAGAATTAATAAAAGAAATTAAAATATTGCATTATGTTTTTATTGATTGAATACGAAAGTAATATTACAACTTGTATATTTATTCTGTATTGCCTTTTTTTTATTTATTTAACTACAATTGAACAAATCTTTATAAGATGGAATACGAGAAAAATAATTGAAAACATTTATTTTTAGATGAGATTTTTCTTTAAGATTAATATTAGTAATTGCTTAGTTATAATTTCTTTGTTAAAACTTACATGTATCAAATGAATTATCTTATTAGTTTCATTGATTGAATAATAAAACGCTATGTCATCGTGCTGCATTATATAAGGACGTGCACGAATTGAACCCGCTGAAAAATGAATATTCACTTTATTATTATTATTACGCTACGATACTTGATTCAAAATACGCCATCTTGTGGTCTGATATGAAAACTGGGTTGAAAAAAGAACACTTATAAGAATTCCCCTCCAGTGGCAGATCGAATTTTATTATTGCCATTACTTTTACAAGCCACACTGAACTAGCATCTTCATCATTCCATAGTTCTGTTTTGATCCTATTTTCTTCGGGAGGGTGGAACCTCTCTAGCTTGTGATACGAACAGCATGTTTGAATTTTTGTCTCCCCTACTTCTTAAAACCGTCAAATACCGAGCTAATGTAATTTTAAACTCTTTATACGACTCTCTAAGTGAAATTTTTTCTTTCGCACACACATATTTATTTGCTTATTGCGTTGCTTCAAGACCGGTATTTTCCCACCTTCCCGCCCCGTCGGATGGTTATAACTTGAAAAATGCCACAATGATTAACGCTGGATATCTACAAGACGAGTTTGTGATACAAGAGTGTGAGTACAAGAAGTGGCCGATTTAATGAGTAGTGATCTTTGCACACTATGCTTGAAATGGCAATAAACATGTAATTTTAATTTCTAAATTGTATTGCAAACACTGGAATGTGGTGGACTCTTGGACGAATTCCTGAAGTTTGTTACTAAAGAAATGTGCTACTTCAAAACTTTTGCTTTTCATGTAGAAAATTACATGACTGTAGCTATAAGACTCTGAATGTTAAGCAGCACAGGTTTCTTTTAAATATTAGCGAGAATTGTTTGATATAATTCAAATGTTCTCTGTATGATGGTGTAGCCAGTACCAATATAAGGGTTCCCTTATTAGCACACTATAGCGCGTTTTGTGCTACTTAGTACATAGAATCCAAAATTTCATACAGATCTATTTTTCTAACGGTGAATTTATATGCTTCATTTCACCTGTTCATCTATTTGTGTTTTTCGGCTATCACGTATACTGAGGGTAAATGAACAGAAAAACTATCTGGTGAAGATTTCCTCCAACATTTGAAAAAAATATATATATATAAAAAGTTAAATTCTAAAAAAAAAAAAAAAAAAAAAAAAAAAAAAAAGTCGCAATCCGAATTTTATGCGTACGTTTTCGAATTATTATATTCAATTAAAGACAGACATAATCTCAAAAATGTATTTTTCAAACCCAGACCTGAAAGATGTGGGGATTTATTAAAATTTTGAATTGAAATTTCTCTGACGAATAATGTCATTTTCTCCTTATTAACCTGTGAACTGGATATGACGAAATATTTCAATGCAAAGCAAATGGAATTTAAGTTAATTACCCGATTAACAGGTTAATATTGTCACCATTAAGTTAAAAAAAAAAAGCAAATGAAAGACGGCGAAAGAAGAGGGCGTGTTTTTTAGCACTGCGAGCGACGAGATGCAAGTCGGCGTTGACATGTACCGCTTTACTCCCGGGTTTCTGTAATTCACCTGCTTCTGACATGTAATCCTCTCAGAATGTCGCCGAGAGTTATTGCTTCCCACTTGTTTGACCAGCTGCCGGTGCAACCCGCAGAGCCGTCGTGGTGATACTCGGCTGGCTTTGAAAATAATTTTGCCTCTTTCCTAATGCCCTCTTTTTATTTAGTTTTTTAAAAAGTGAAATTTATATTATTAAGGGGGAAAAAAAGTTATTTCTATTTCATCCATGAAATGTGCAGTGAAGTAAATATGGAATCCCCGAAGAATCAGACCTCGAAGTATTGATGAGTCCACACGCTTCATTTTTGGAATTTTGTCTGTCCGTCGCAGGTGGTTATTCTTCGCACGATACTGGAAAATGCAGATAAAAAGAAGGGTGCAATTTTGTATGCAGTCTTCACTGCAGGGAATCTGTATTTCATCAGCGCGCACATGACCGGAATAATAAATAATCATAATAGAAACAATCGAGAAATCCATTTTTTTGCGGTATTTTTATAGAAATTTGTTCTTTAGGGCCGTGCACTCGAACCTTTTCAAATAAAATCATCGTTTAAACTATAGAACATTATTCTAACAACATTTCTAAGTAATTGCCTTTTGTATTAAGTTGTTTTATAATTCTAACAGGATGTATTGTTTCATAATTTATAAATTATCCGATCTTCCTTAAATAGCATTTGGATAGGGTTAAAAAAGTTAAATTTGAATTTTCTTTATTTACGCAATACTGAATTCAACTTTTTTGAAAATGTCCTGAAATTAAATATTTGTACCTTGCATGTATAAAAAAAAAAACTTACTTAAAATCACTTATATACAGATTAAAATTAAAATCAGTACAAAAATATCTAATTTTGGTTTTTAGGAAGGGGATAAGGGCGTCCAGAGACATGCACTACCTAAAAAAACCTTTACAGAGCTTAATTCAGCTTTGATCGTGTAACGAGCAAATAGATGTAATAAATTTGTAACGAATAGATGTAATAAATTTGCGACCACAAACAGTCTTTTCACATATATCTGGATGCAATAACTTAAAACCGGAGTATGCTAAAAAAACAGAATTTTATACTTTATAAGTCATAATACCGATAATATAAGACATTTTTTGCCTTATATTATCGGTGCTATCTGCCTAGCATGTCTGCAGTATATGATATGCATTCTAGAATACAGTTATACGTGTTCATCTTGAAACATTCTTCACATTTTTTTTCAGTCCAGTAGGTTCACGATTTTTATTTTGGATAGGTTCATTAGATATGTTCAAATGGTCAGCAGTAAGAATATCAAATTTGCCAGTGAATAAAATAGAAAATTATTTGTCGCTTTTTTGAAACTCACATTCTTTTAAATAATTTTTTTTTTCCCCGGTCCAACTTTAATGCAATTCCGCGACTCGCTCCTGTCGACGGTCCAAAGCCCAGAGCGATTAGAAAAACAGTTGGCGGCTGCGAGCTGAGATCGTATGGGAAAAAATGCAATTTAAAAAGAAAAAAAGAATATAAAACCTTATGAGAAGCTATTTTATGTAGCAGGGAAGAGATTCTGTGAACTTTTTGTTCAGAAATTTTTTGGCTTTGTCTGAAGAATTGTGAATCGCCAGATGAGTTTTTTTAATTTAATAAAGTCATCGATATCTTAATAAAATTCATTTTTACTTTTCTTCAAAATGCATTCATTTTCATACTTTTCTTCAAAAAAAACTTTTCTAGTCCTTCAAGTAAAATGCGACTTGAGCGCTTTTTGTCAGTCCTATCTATTACGTCTGGTAGGTGATTGACTTGCACGAAGTCATTTTGGGGAATCTGTGGTCAATTGGTATCCGACCAGTGGTACCCTTAAACGGCGTTCCTACGACCTGTCCGCCTGAAAATGAGGCACGCTTTCCCCTGTTCTCCCTCTCTTGCGATTTTTTGGGGATTCTTTGATGCCTGTCCAGTTTACCGCCGACAATTTGTCGGTAAACTGGACAGACATCAAAGCATCTCAGAAAACTGCAAAAGAGGGTCAAGGGGGGAAAGTGTGCCCTGTCTGAAGATTCACGGGTTGTAGGAACACGGCTTTATACTGCGAGTATACTCCATATATTATTGGTTGCGACTCAGATGTGCTCATTCATTAATTACTGTAATATTCTCAATTCTAAAATGATTGCCAGATTATAAACTTTACCGTTGTCTACAAGATTTGGCATATTGATAATGTATAACATTTGACAATCAATCTATGTCAGTGTGAAAATGGTACTCCATGTCCTTGATAAAGAAACGAAGTTTTCGTAGGAAAGTGCACTTTCGTTTTGTCGTGTTTACAAATTTATGTATTTATTTTCTTTTCAAATTCGTGGATGTTCATCTGTTTTCGAGTTCGAATTTTTCGACAATTGTAGTTCTTTCTTTTTTTAAATGCTTTGTGTGGGAGACGCCGATGCCCGATGGCCTGGTAGAGGTACCAGAGGCAAATAAATGATGCTTTCTGAGTCGTATTCAGGGTACTTACTGAATAATCACCACTTGACTCTTCGGAGAACCTCCCGCCTTAATTGGCCGCGGCGTCTAATGACTCTTCAAGGCTGAATGTATAGATGTGACTGAGCCCCCGTAGGCGTGATGTATGAATCCCTTTTGTTAGGGCAGTTGGTGGCAATGATCCGTCATCCTGGGAATTGTTCGCCATCGCTTCCGTCGCAAGGGCTCATAAAACTGGGTTACAGATATTTTTAAATTGGAATCGTTGTTCGATGTGTCTCGTTTGAATTGAAAGTCGTAAAGCTTGTTTGCATGGCGCCAGCTTATTGGTTACAATGGGAAGTAGTTTTGCATCAGCATTTGTTTGTTGTGTTGAAGCCGTCTATAAATTCGTTTGTTCCCTCAATTTAAATTATGCTGTCCGTTTTGATATTTTTTCTTCACGAGAATTACCAGTCCTGTTTTTAACGAAACCATTTCAAAAGCCGTTTAAGGATGGAGTCCGACAAACATCAGATCGAATGAGTTGAAGTTCATTTAAAGAAATGCATCATAATAGTAAAACTTTAAGATGCATTTCTTTCTTCAAGTATGGTTAGTTTATTGCATAAAAATTCTTCCATAGATTACAAAATATTTTCTGAATCTAAAAGCAGTCTTGTCTTTTCGAGGCCACTGGCGTGACTTCATTTCCTGCCTCTGAAAGTGACGAAGAACACAACGTTTATTTATTTCGGAAACTAAAAACAATGTTCTTATATCTCATATTTAGCCTAATAATTAAACATGCCTTAGTGCTATGAGCGTTTGACCGTTTCTTCCTAAACTGTTTTTCTATCATAAAAGGCGTGCATTCTTCTATTTTGGCTTTTATTTTGTTTCGTTCACTTCTCTTTAATTAACCACAAATATATTGATACAAATTCACACAACAACAACAAAGATACCCCTAGGTCTATAAATCTATTCCATAAACAAAATGAAAAGAAAATGTGTTCATTTGATTTTTGTCATTTTCATTTAGAAAAAAATGAATTTCCCTAAATTTGACCTATTCTTAATTTGGTGGAACATGGCAGATCGGATGGCTGAAATTAAATGAAGGAATAACTGCTTCCATGTTAGTTTTATTCACTTCCTTATCTAATAACAGTATTTGAAAATACTGTTATTAGAATACTGTTATTTGTAATAATTTGTAATACTGAAACTACTGTTAGTATTCATACGAATCGTTTTAACTTCAGGATTTAATTAGAAATGAATACTTAAAATTAACATTTTAGCGTTACTTATTTTTTTAAATTCGAATTTTTAGTATGTAGAATTTTTCTTCGCCTCATTTTATCTAGCCATTCCCAACTCATTTTACACTTTTTTGTAAATTTTGTTTCATGGAGTTTCTACACACAACACTGAGAAATTTAATATATCGAGTCGAATATTCATTTAAAGTTCTTCTGTCAACAACACCCTATTTTTTTGAAGGGAAAAAAAATCAAGAAATTCTGTAACGTTAATTTACGATGGATGGTTCAAATGGACGAGTGTTCACTCTTCCGGTGCACTATATTAAAATCCATCTTATTATAAAGGGGATTGAATCTGTATTTTAGGAAAATATTTTTTTTTATATCATTAACCGATTGATGAAAAACCGCTTACAATTTTTTTTAAATATATACTAAAATTGGTGCATCCAACTTGTTAGTTTTGCTTTCGCATATACCCGAGCAATCATTAAATCCTTTGGAAGAATGCGTTCAAAATTTGAAATAGATCTGTTGATAAAATCTTATGCTGGATCCCATCTGTGAAGCTGGGCTTCTTAAGAGAACAGCTGGGAAGGAAAGACCAAGTTCCCGCTGGAGGATGTCGCCCCCAGTTTGTTTGAATTTTGGTGTAAAGGCCTTATACCGATTCTCAGCTGTCTACCTCGTTGCATTTTTTTAATTATCACGTTCATGATTAGAAATAATTCCTAAAATTAAAATTATGGTAATGATTCTGCATGTTTATTTTCAGCTTATGAAATATATCAGAAGAATCGACTATAAATATAAGTTTTTTTTTTAAAAAAAAGAGAAATTAAAATGTTTGCTGCCAATCGTGATATTTGAATTTAAATTCTGTGAAAAGGATTTTTTCCCCCTTGTTTTTGGTAATGGCAAGTGTTGATTCAGTTTAAGCTGATGAAATAAATATTTGCGTGTCGTTTAAAATAGTTAATATTAATTGATTACTTTGATTAATTTCTTTACTAATTAATTGTTTTGATTTAAATCCAATGGAATGATTTTAAATTCTGGTTATGGTACTGATAGTCGATATCCATTCCATCCTTTTTAAAAATGAATAATTCTGAGTAAATCAAGTAAAGATGAAAGAAAGCGGAATGAAATTCGACATATTTTCAAATGAATCATTATATTTCAAGAGACAAACATTATTTCTTTGAAGTTCTTATACATCCAAGATAAATTTGAAGAGGGGGATGATGAAATTTTCTGATAACCAGTTAAAACTTTGAACTATATAAATAGGGCTTATTATTATTTTTATTAATATTTGTATTCGGTTCTTAATGAGAACTATTATAATCTGATCTCAATCATCTAGAAGTAGTCTATCCAAGCATGGTTATTGCGCTAGTAAACATGAACAACATCGTCTTTAACAGTCTGAACAAATTTATATCCACTAGTTTTTCGCCAGTTTGATCCTCTAGTAACCACGTCTGGTGTAGGAATTTGAAAAATGTTTTTCTTTTTTAATTATTTCATACACGAAGTATGTTGTAATCTGGCATTTTGATGAATTTACTCCTTTCGGAAGTCTTTAAATCTTAAAATCGGAGTGCAAGTCTGTGAACACGGTGACTGAAAAGCACGATGAGTTGGTGATTGCAATTACGCATATGGTTTTATTACCAGGATTGTAGACCTCTTGCAAATTTTAAACTGTCTGTCTGTCTGTCTGTCTGTTTGCGTGTATGTGATCACGATATCAAAAAGAGGTGACGATTGCATGTTGTCTTGGCACTAAAAATGCTAGTTTGTCTTTCAAAATGGAGAATTCTAAAATACATACTACATTTGCTTCAAACGCCACCGTTTTTTCAAGTGCTCAGCAAGTTGAGAGTAGAACTAAGTTTACTAGTTCTACCAGTTATGGCATAAATAAGTTATAATTTTTAGGCCATTTCCCGCGAAATTTGCCTATTTGTGTAGTCCTCTTTTACTATTTGGACAAAAGCACAAGTTAATGCTTTGCAATAATAATATGTCACCGGTTTGTTTTCATTGTAACAACGCGGAGAAATATCGCACGTGGGAACGGAAACGATTTGCGTTTTCTCTCCTTTTTCTAATGGTGCTCACGTCGCGGCGACAGGTTCAAGGAAGTTCATGGGCAATCTTCTTGCCCAACAAGAGGTGCCGGCTACCGGCCTGCTGGCATCTCCACCGCTGACCCAAAAGCAAGAGGCGACCTCGACCTCCACTGCTGCCGACCCTCAACCCTTCTGGCACTGGGATTCTCTCACGAGTGGCAACAGGTTGTTCAAGAAGGAAAGGTGAGGATGAGATTGGCTGCAGCCGCACAATGCATTGTGATCAGTTTGAGTGGTGGTTTGCAAGGCTGGATGAACGCTGAAGTGGAGTACTTTTTTTTAAAGAAATTCCATTAGCAGGAAGATGTATTTTTTCATACGTTACTGGGAGTATCCATCGCCACCTTTGGCATCTGTTCTGTGGAAGTTGAGTAGTACGGGAAAAGGCGCTTAGTACAATTATGTAAATATTTTTTGGGCATAAGATGACATAGAAAAAGAACATATAGCCCTTCATCTCTTAAATAATAAAAATTCCTTATTTTGTTTTAATATTTGCTGAAATGTCAGTTAATTGATAGATTTAATTAAATTTTAATTCCAAACTTTTCTGGCACTTGTCTTCTAGAGAATTTGAGAAAAATGGATTTCAATTCATAAAATGTATGGTATTTGCTTATTAATTAAAGGTAAAGAAAGCAATTAAAATAAGAAAATTAGAGGAGATTCGAACTTCTAGTCTGAAATATTGTAGCATGCTCATGTTTTATGATGTTTTTGTTTTAACTATTACAGAACAGATGACGCGACACACGAGAAGCGCATTTAATATCTTCGCGTATCTTTAAAAATTACAGAATTATTGAATTAAAATATAGATATTTCATTTCACAAAATCTTTTTTTGTACTTATTTTTCTGGAAAATATCATGTTAATGTTAATTTCATTTCTTACAGATACGTTCTGAAAATTACCCTTTCCTAAATTTAGTTTGCAGTAAGAATTAACATAGAGTTTCAATTGGATTTTTCTTCAGCGTAATGGCAACACATTGATAAAAGCTAATTTTTCTTATATACTCATAACGTGCTGGTGCAGGTTAAATTTTATTTTTATTTTATGTGAAAAAATTATTGAAAAATATGCTTAAAATATGTTTCTAAAAATTAATTAAGAATAGAAAATTATATTGTTAAAATACAGGTATCATTGAAAATCTTTTTGCATTTTGTGAAGGTGTTGAAATTTGTTTTTGTACTGCTGTGAGAACGGCAAAATTCTAATTAAAATTCTTATAAATGATTATTCTAATTAAAATTTCACTCTCCAAAGTTTGTACCAAGGTTGGTAGTTTTAGACAACGGTTTAGTTTGTAGAATAAGCAAGCACACACCCACATAAAGTTGATCACAGAATCCGGTTTTACCGTTTGTTGCGTGTGGCTCGCCGAGAATATGCGCCGCCTTTTGTGAAATGAAATCCTTGTTTCCGATCTAATTATCCTTAATAGAACAATTTTATCACCTCCTATATCTTTGCAATCACTGTTTTTAATCATACTGAACCGTGCATTCGGCGGTTTCCGTGCCTACTTTCACTTGATGCTTGAGATCTTATTTTCCAAAATACACGCGAGTTTTCCTTGTATAAATTGAAAGCGTGTAAATGAATGGAACTAAGCGTGTAAATGAATGGAACTAACATTTCGAAGATAAGACACATTTGGGTTGTTTTTTGAGCACGCTTCTACTTCCTAATCTCGTTTCCCATTTCTTGTTGTTGTGCTTAATTTTTTTTTAATGTTTTGTTTTCTTTTTTCTTTTTTGTATTTAGTACTTTGCAAAATGTAAATTTGCCGAAGTACTGGATTTGCTTATATATATATATATATATATATATATATATATATATATATATATATATATATATATTGATATCTTTCAGGCTACAGTAGAATTCCGCCAGAAAAGTATTTCCGGTTCGAGTAAATAAATATATAAAAAGTTCGTTTCATAATTTCGGGGCAAATTTGAAAATCACCTTTTAAACAGAATGAAAATGAAAAAAGTTTGAGGTATTAGGATGCCCTTTACATTAAATTAATTATATAATATAGAATAACTTCACATTCTTTATCTTCAGATTCTAACTGGTTACTGGATGGCTTAATTGAAAGTGGACATCAAAATGTCTGACTGATCAAACTAAGTTTTCATTTGTTAGCAAAGAAACTCTGCAATTCTTAGAATTATATCTCTGCCTTCTACAATGTAAACTAAAAATGCTGTGTAATCTGTAAGGAAATTGTGTAACGATTATTAAATGTAAAGTAAACAATTTCAAAACTGCATTTTTGCTGTACTAATAGAAATTCTTTATAAATATGAATGCTACTAAATCATTAAAGATTAACAGTATCCGCCTTCCGATATTAGTGAGAACAAATTTGTAATTACTTGGTCAATAAAACGAAATCACAAAAAAAAAAGAAGAAAAAAGTGTTGCAACGTTGTTGTTTTGTTTTTTCCCTCATTTGTGTCTGTATGTGTGACAATGATATTATGAACTGGATACTAACTTAGAATGAGTACATATAAAAAAAAAAAGCAAAAGGAAAAAAAAAAAAAAAAGGAGGAGTGGAAAGATGTATAATTTAAATGTTTATTGTTGCATTTAAATCGTATTAAAATAATTTTCATGATTTTTGGAACATTGCTGCTGGCCAAATAGGTGAAGAAATAAAATTCCTTTCTTCATTTTCAGCCGCTGATCAGAGGAGGATAACTTGTCAGGAATAACTCATAAAAAAAGTGTTTCGACCATTCTTGTTTTAACCCTAGAATGCATGACTTTTAATTTTTTTTTTACAAAAAAAATGTTTTTTATAACTGCATAAAATTAAAAAGTCCTTAAACTTTTTTCATTGTTTTTTTCTGAAATTAAAAGAAAAGAATTAAAATGTGCCAAATGGTTACATTATGAATTAAATAATATTCCAGTGACACAATTATAAGAATTCTGCAGTAAAGCAAGAGTTTCTTTTTATTGATATCTTTTTTACAATGTAAAAAAATTATTTTGATAGTATTTTCAATGGTCAATGGTAATATTTCAATTTTTAATGGTATTTTTAATATTTCAATTTTCAATGGTATTTTCAATTGTTTTGATAGTACTTCATAGTTCATACAACAATTATCTACTATTTTTCCAAATTCCCAGTTTAAATCTAATTCTAGTACGGCTGCTGCTGTATACAGATCTTTTCCACAAATGTTTATGAAAAAATATTTAAAAAAGGATTTTCAAACATGCATTATTACTTCTTGGAACAGTCAAATGAAGCTTATAAATGGAAATGAAAAAGTGTAGCCAAAACGATGTAAAACGTGTAAAAAAAAAAAAAAAAAAAAAAAAAAAAAAACGGTGCATTAAAGGTCAAATGAGGGAGGAAGTTTCAGATATTGTCCTAAAAAGTGTGAAAGCGATTCAGAAATTAGATTGATGGATGCTGGAAGCTGGATACTGGATGGATTTAAGGAAGGATGCTGGAAGTTTCCAAGATTCAAAAGATTACGTTAGACGTTTAAAATAAACACCATTATTACGAAAACTTTATTCTATCTAATGCTGTTTAAGCGTTTCCCATACGATCATCAGAAAAGATACTTTGGGAAAAATCGTGTAAAAAATAACTGAAAAAACATTAAAACTTTACTTCTAATAAAGTTGAATGTTTGTGTCTGTCTGTGTGCTGACGCTGTACAGGCTAGACTGTTCGATCTAAAATTACAAAACTGGGTATATACACATTTTGGATGGTGAGAAACGTTCACCTCGGGATGTGGGTTTTTTTTTTGATGTTTTAGTTAAAATTTTAACTAATTAAAATTAGACGAAATTTTGGCTTTTGTGCGACAACATCCAGAAACATTATAGCAGAAAATTTTTTACATTACCTGAAAATTAAAAATATTATCTTTTCTATGATACTGATTTTTTTTCTGCTTAATTTTTTTCCCGTTTTTGATCAAATTGAAAACATATTATTAACATCTACGTATTGTCATCGTGTTGACAAAAGCTCAAATTAAAAGATTAAATTAACTGTACTGCAAAATAAACTCAGAACGTGTAATTTTTACACCTTCTGTAAGAATTTAAATAAACATTAAAAAAATCATATTTTCTAGAAAGACAAGTGCAGAAAAAGAAGCTGTGAACTTTTAAAATATCTTTATTATTCATTCCATAATTCTGTAGTATTTAAGACCAACATAGTTTATACATACATATAAGAGGTTCTCTCTTATTGAGTCCCAACCCCTAAGTTCTTAATAAATAGTATTACGCATATGCATCTAAATGAAATAAAAAATTACATTTGAGCCAATAAATGTGCAAATGAATTATGAATTTTAATTTGTTATTAAAACCTTCGGTGCTATGAGTTATATTTAGTAAATTATTCTTGAGCCACTAATTTTTTTTATAAAATAAAAAGATCCACGCATTTTGTAACTAAAACAGTCTGATTAATAAAAAGTTTTAAATATCAATATTTTAGAAAAACGATCGAACGAAATGATTTTAAATCAATCCATTGACCGTTTCGAAGAAGATACACCATTCAGCATCTGTAATTTTCCCAGGGATGAATGATCTGAAATGATTGTCCTGAATTAATGATAATCAAAGCTCTTAATTCGATCATATTCATTGTAGATGGATGAAATGTTTTGTTTTTTTTTTCATTTAAAAATTAGAGCACCGAGACTATTTTATTGAAAATGATTCTTAGCACCGAAATCTGTGTGAAATTTAGACTTCTTTATTTTTTTCAAAAAGGCATAATTTGACTGAAACAAAATATTATTACGGTAAATTAAAATAAAACGAAAACTTGAATTTTATGATGAATTGGAGAAGTTTTTGTTCATATATAATGATATTTTTAAATATAAATTAAACTCTAATTAATTACCAAAGTTTTATCTTAATTTAGCCCATATTAACTTCATTCTAAAATGTTCTCTTATTTCCTGATCCAATTCCACCTTTTTTATTTAATTCAACAGAAGCTCTGTAAAAATGCTTAAATCAGCTGCTCCCAAACTCCGGGTGAAAGAATAAAATATTGTCAAGCTAAACGAATTCTTTTTAAAAGATACCTAAATTTATCTACCCTAAATCGACACGTGTAAAGAACGCCCCTATCAGAATCTGATAGTATATAGTGACCAGGAAAAATATTTCTCTTTTGGCTTTTTCGCTTTTTTCTGATCTTGTATCGCTTGTGAACGGACACCAGGACCGCGCTTCTTGTTCATAAATCATGCCTCCCGGAATGGAATAAAGCGAAGTTTAAAGTCTTCTCTCTATTCGGCCACTACTCTGGTCAGTTCCTCTATGTGGCAAATTTCATGATTGTGATTTTACAGAATTACATTTCTGTAAATGTAGTACAGCTAATAGAGGGAAACTTTGAACATGATAAAAAAAAATTTAAGGAAGTAATGCAGTCTCGATTCGTCCATTAGAGTTTCAGAGCTGCTTTCTCTGCTGATGTTATTTTAGGAACTTCTTTTCGCGTTTTTAATCTTTAGTTGTTTTTCTGTTTTGAGAATTCGATAAACCACGAAAGTGACAAAGTATATAACTTAATAAAAATGGGTGGAAAAATTGCAAAATTTGAGTAAAAATGGGAGATAACATACCTGAGCTTGCATGGCAATTTACTTTCAAAAACATCAAAATCCGTTCATTTAGCATCTTAATTAACAGATTACAAAATTGAAAGCTGCTTTTTCGTTCCTTGAAAATAACGATGGCTTTTGAAAAATTTTGCAGTTCCATTTGAGCACTCGGCCCTCAGCTTCCTCATATCCACCACTAAATTCTCTCTTTCACTTTTCGGGTCTTTATATAATTTTCTCGACAGAATCACATGTGATTTAAAAAATTCGTTTTCTTTTGTTTGAAGACCCTTATCGGAAAAAAGATCCTTCGTTATATTTCTTAAATAGATTCAGATGGCCATAGTTTAATTTATGGGCTCTTGGATATTAATGATGATATACTGAGCCAGTGTCAGCCGAACGCAAACCAACATTTCCATCTTCGCTATGTGGTTTATTTTTTTTAAAAAAAAATGGAATGTGGGTGAAATGGGCTTTTTAAGCAAAAAAAAAAACCCCTTTCAATCAACAACCCTCGTTCCATAAGCTAATTATAAAATCAAAGAAAATCTTATTTAATTCATTTCAGTTTAAAAATGAGAAACGGTTTTGCAGACCCATGCTTTTATCGTCGGATCAAACGCGGTCGAATCGTTTGGTCGACGGTAAATCGAAGGAATGAACTTGTGAAGGTGACTCGGCGGGGTCGTTTCACCTGTGGGAAAGTTGGTTGAGACCATTGTTTCGGCCATCGGAGATAAGACATGACGTTATGGGAAGATGTCCGATTCGAAGGGGGATGTTCTTAAACGCAGAAATAGGGGAAGGGGGGAAAAAAAACTGACCGAACATATAAAAATATAATTGGTAAAAAAAGTCACACTTTTAATTACTGGTTGAAAAATTCATTTTTCGATAAATTTTGGATTTGAAGAGGCTTTTTTCGTGTAAATAAATCTCACCAGACTGACCTATAAGGAACAAGTACATTAATTAATACAAAAAATTATTATGTGAAATAAAATGTTAAATTCCTGGAATACTTTACAATAAACATTAGTTAGCTCTAAAACGAATTAAAATATCTCGGCTCATGTGCTAACAAAAATATTTTATATGTTTATCATTTTTTTATTTATATATAAAAGTATTTTATGCTCATAGTCATTGATTAGGAATTTAGTACTTTAATTTTTTTTTTAGTTTCTATGTTACTTATCTTTTTTTTTTTTTCGTTAATATCTAAATTAAAAACTGCGCCGTTCTTCTTCTTTTTTTTTTTTGTCAAACTTTTTTTATATCCCCAATCTTTTATTTTGAAAATATCTAATATTATTAGATGTAATATCACAAAATTTTCTATCTGATTATTGAAAAAAATCTTTTATTTTAAAAAAAAAACTTCTAATTAATTCTAAATATGTTCTTTATTTTTGAGATTCGGGATGTCAAGTTCAGTGCTGAACCATGTAATTTCCGAGTTCGACGCTCGAGTGACCTGATTTAATGTCTTTCGTTTTAAATAATATTTAAATGAATTTAGCCGATAAATAATTTCTTTGTTTTATTAATTTCAATTCCCCTCAACTTTCTCGCAAGGATTTCCTCGAGAGAACTTTAAAATTTTCGCTTCAGTTAATAGGACCTTAAGTTTGATACCAGTTTTCAATTGTAAATTACGATATTATAATAAATTTCATTTATATAGCCTTTTGCGTTTGCATGCTCACATTCATGCTGATATACCGGCCAACAAACAATCAGCATTTCCATGAATTGTGTCATTTGGTCGGCTAGACAGATACTCCTTAGCTTTGATGTATTTCCTCCAAAATTTGATTGAAATCTTCAAGTTTGGTGCAGAAACGACTTTCCAAGCATCCACTTTCTGCTGGTCTTATATATAAATTCTTCCTTTTTTATCATATGCCAAGCAAAAAAATGAAATGCACTTCTTTTCGACTTCGTAAGGAAAAAGGAGAAGTGAAATCAATAAATTTTTTAAATGCAATGTCGATTAAATACCTTTAAAAAAAAGTGCTTAGAATTAGAATATAATTTTAAAAATATAGATATTTTGATTTATAAAATAAAATAAACGATGGGGGTAAATGAGAATGAATAATTTGAATTGCCCTATTCAAATCGATGGACGAGTATATTTCTAAGAAGGATTTTTACGAGCTCAAGGAAATGTAAAACAGGGAGTTATGAATCATGACAACTCGTGAATTTTCTGACGATTGTAGCTTTTTGTTTTTACTATTATTTCAAACTAAAATCATAATGGTTGCGATAAGTTTGAAAAAAGAAAAAAAAACTAGTAGTTATTAGTGCTATTTATCCTGTTTACATTTTAAAAGGGATTTTTGTTTCTACTTCTGATTTCCCTTTTTAAATTTTATAAATCATTAGTGATGGTAATGTGGTCAATGAAGCCATTTTTTTTCTGAGGGTATCCATCCATTCCTACTGAAAATTCAAAGGGTCGAAAAGTTTGAAATTGCCACTTGATTTCACGTAAATGTTTTATGGTTATTCAAAAATCAAAACTTGGGCGGATAAAAAGAGTTTTGTTTTGCTTCGTAAGATCCACGCATGACTAAAATGCTCACAAAGCGAATACTCGCGCAGTACAAAAATATCATCCTTTTCACTAACCAGCTATCTGTGTCTTGTACTTCTTTTTGGTCTCGAAAGTTTTTCACAATTTTGTAGTGTTCCATCGCAAAAAGTGTTCTTTATTAGCTGCGTAAGATTCATCTTCTGCCTTAGAATTACTTGAATTCCCATTTCTTCGAGAGACATTGCTGTAGCATACTGAGATCAAGTTTTGAACTGCACAAGTGCGAACAGCTGATTACTAGAGTAATTGATTTTAGCACTATGTATATAACTGTTGTACTGCTTCTAAGACATCTGAAGATTTGTTTTCTAATTGGCATCAAACAAACACATTAGTATTGTTTGCCAACGGATTCTAAAACCCTCCAAGCTTTTGTACATACGTTAGGATGAGTTTAATTCGTCAAAAAGGGGTGAGAAGAAAGATGAAAGGTGGAGATGTCTGCGTTTAACAATAAAGTAAACTCGAATGACACGCGGACTAAATTAGAATAAAATAATAAGGTCAGAAACGACACATACACGAGAAAAAGAATTGAACAAAAATGTAGGACGGAAATCAAGGTCTAAAAATGACGAAGAATACCGGAAATGCGCTCATCCTTCCGTTTCTCATCCATATGTGAGAAAAAATCGTCGTCAAGTGGTCTTCTCAGGATACTGAAACGAATAGTACAATTGCGGGTTTTACAAAGTAGAGCGGAGAGCAAGGAAGGTCAAGTTTCGCTGCTCTCTCTCCCCATCTAAACACTCCTCACTCTCCGAAACACTGGCTTTCATCCCTTGAGACAAGAATCGTGGAGTGTCGCATCTGATTGGCGCAGCATAGCCAAACATGGCTCTTGCGCCAATTTAAAACCCCGAAAAAGCAAACCATGGAGTGTTTTCGTGAACCTGGGTCCATAAACAAAGGTACCTGCAAACCATCCGTTCTTCCTGGCTGGATAGCAGATCCGGATTTCGGCACAGCTTTCTTTCCGCTTTACGAAAACATTTCATGTAATAAAAAGTTTTAAGTTCACATTTGTTTTCAATTTTAAATAAGCACACATTCAGTATCCAAGAAACAAACTGTGACTATATAAAAAAACAACCCCTCCCCCCCCCAAATTATCTAATTAATTAGTTTTATCATAAAAACTAAAGAATTCTTTCTTTTAAAATATTATTTGGAAAAAAGAAAAAAAAAAAAACGTAATCGGAAGTTTTTTTTTTCAAGTACGCTTACCTTGTAATATAATTTTTGGTTAGGAATTACACACACAAACCCACAAATAAATTTCATTAATATATTTCTGGAAAATACTGCATAAGTCAGCTTGACTTAAATAGTTTGCATTCCACAATTCATATTATCAGTTTGATTAAAACATGCACAAATGTTTTAACCCTTTCTAGGTCCGTGGGAAGTATGCTTCCCACCAAATTTATCAATCTTTGTATGAAATTATGTAGGTTGGCTTAAGTTCTGACAAATTTTTTTAGTAAGTCAGAAACTTAGATGCTTCAGTTCTTTATCTCAGACAAAATGATGTGTCTTGATTTGTCACTTAATTATTAATTAACCAAATTAATTAATCAAATTAAATTTATCTAATAAGCTAAATGAATCCCTTTTCTTATTCTAATTTCAAGCCTAAAAATATTTAAACATAATATGATTAGAAAAAAATGACCTTTTAAAGGGTTAATACGGATATATTTAATAATCAGGTAAATAAAATTCATTTTGATTAATGTTTCATTGTTAAATTGATAAATTCTATCAAATACACATAACTTGTTATCAAAAATGTATTTGATAATCTGACATAAATCATTCATTTGGATTAGATACTG
Organism: Argiope bruennichi; assembly: GCF_947563725.1. Classification (NCBI taxonomy): domain Eukaryota; kingdom Metazoa; phylum Arthropoda; class Arachnida; order Araneae; family Araneidae; genus Argiope; species Argiope bruennichi. Next base: position 8,897,747 of record NC_079160.1, read on the forward strand.
CATTTTTCGTACTTAATATAACTACTTTGATCAAATGTACATAACTTTTCCAAAATATATGTTTGATATTCAGACGTGAATCAGTTTTGTTAAACATTTTGTGATCGCTACCTGATCTGGGTATAAGGATTAATTCTTTACTATAACTCACGACTATGAATTATTTAATTTAATAGTACTAATTTTTTTTTCTGTTTCTAGTTACTTATACCCAAAAATATATGTATCACACAAAACAAAACAGTGCAAACAAATGGAAATTGTTTACATTGTGCGATTATTTCTCTAGAAATAATTGCATAGTATTAAATTAATTTCATTTAACTGTGCGGAAATTAACTCAGCACGTATTCTGTGTAACCACACATACGAAAGATAGCAATTCTTAATAAATTATTTCTGTAAATCTTTCTCGACAGAAATACATAATTGTAGCAAAGAAATTGAATAATAATGTCAAATTGTTGTGGTTGAATTTTAATATTTCTAAAATAGCCACGTGCAACTTAATAATGTATGCAAAAAATCTCGTTAGAACACACACAGCATGCAGAAGTAATGCGAGTTATATGATATGATATAGTATGGTATAATTATTTATATATATACAAAATTTTTAAGACCAAGCGCTTTTATTCGATTTCATCCAACTTAATTAGATTGTCAGCGCTTTATTTTTTCCCCAAGTCATTGAATTATGTTAAAGTTATAAGACTGTAATGTCAAAACTTCGTGCATTAGTTGATAGTTAATGGCGTCAGATTTCAACCAGATTAAGAGCTTATGATGTCATTGCAGTAAAATTATGGCTACCTAAATATAATCTTCATTTTACAGCAGATATTATGCTAGCATATTCTTTCTCGTATATCTCGTAAATATGCGTGCAATATTTTCTTTCAAGTTTCGTTTCTTATTTTGCACCTTAACAAACAAACAAACAAAAAAAAAAAAAAAAAAAAATCTCATTTAGCCTATGAAAGTATAAACCCCATATTTATTAGTACATCGGCCTGAAGTATGGATTCATTACTAAAATTTGGAGAACATAGAACTGGTTTCTCTTGTCAGTTTTTCCTTTAATACCCAGATAACTTTTTTATAATCTCCAGTTGAAAACATCTGGCCTTTCTTTATTTCACCTATCGGTTTACAGTGTAGTAATTACGCGTACAAAGGAATGTAATGTCTATAATAATCTGTCAAACTTAAAAATACCCGCACCTGCACTTTTGTTTTCGGAATAGAAGACTCTGTACACTTTGAATCTTTATTTTGTTCGGAGATCGAAACCACACGCCCGAGATATTTCTCATGGTCCTGTGCAAATTTACACTTGGCTGGTTTAATGGTTAACCTTCTCTTTGCAATAAGCGATCCAAACACTTTAAATTCTTTTTTCTCACGTAACTGAGAAAACTGTGATACCATTCAGGCAGGCAACTGCAAATTATTCTTATTCCCTCAAGAGTCCTGCCATCGATCTACGAAAAAAGTATGATACATTTTTTACCCAAAATTCATGCTGAGAGGTCTGTAAATTTCATAATTGGTGCAAAATGCAGTTAATCATCGCGTATTTACACTCGGGAATTTGCCAACAGCCCTGGAATCGTAATAAAGCGAGAAGTCATACGTTCGACTCATTCATTTATGTTCGGAAGGGGAAAAGATTCTGTTCGAGTTATTTCATTTTTTTCAATCAACACCCAATGTCGGATCCTTGCCCAGCGTTTCGACGAGCATCATTAATAGTTCTCCTACTTCTACAATTTTCATATTTAACATTCTCTGTGCCATATGTTACTAAACCGTTTAGACCAGATTCATTAGGAAAAATTCCGCCCGGCTTAATCGATCTGCTCAGTTTTTTTTTTTTTTTTTCAAAGTACTAATTTCTTGGAAGGCATGAATGCTTGGATTCGTCTCTTTTAACTCCACCGAGCTGACCGCTTTTGGTCTTTTGTATTTCCTTTTCAGAATATAAATGTGATAAATTTAGTACATTTCTCTTTTTCCCAGAATATCTACGAAATCTTACTTTGAATCGTATCAGGGCCCATCCATTATATGCTGAATTTATTTACCAATTGCAAGCACTGATACCAAGATACCTTCCTTAAATTCCCGTTTTACTGTATTTTTATTATACTTTTTTTTTTGAACTCCCCCATTTGCTACAACGCTATCTTCTAACATCTTTTTAAACAATTAATTTACTAAAAAAAAAAAAAAAAATCGCCTTACAAGAGTTTTTTTCTCTTATAGTTCAAGCCATTTCTCAAAAAAAAAAAAAAAAAAAGAAAAAAAAGAAAGAAAGAAAGAAAAAAGAAATGAAGTTTCGGGAGATGCGAGATTCTTTGCAAACACAGACTCTGCAGGAAACACCCCGTGCTTTCGTGGCAAATGCTTCTCCCATTCTTCACTTGCCAATGCCTGTTACTATCTCTTAATGTTGCGGTGACTCAGCTCAGCGGGCTTAGATGGAGGGTGGCATACTGAACTATGGACGATCTTTACCAAATCGTTCAAAAAACACGCTCATTAACACGCTAATGAAAGATGTACCCTGATCACTCCGGGCATCACGGGGAAACCTAGTGCTACTGATGATATTTAACAAAGCATCCGTTAATGTCGTAGAAGTAATATCCGCTACCAGAATACCTTCTGGATATTTTAAAGTGAGGCTAATAGTTGTAATCAAATACCGACTCTCAGTTGAAATCTCCGTCAAGGGCCACATGTATCATTGAAAATACCTCCTATATTACGAGGGCTCATTTGAAGGGATACAGCAAGTTGATATCGATCCCATGTCCGGACGTACTTCTCACTGTCTTGATAGTAACCTGGCTCTTAAAAATACCTGGATAACTTATCTTTTATATTTGTGCATCCAAAAGTGCCGACTTTCCACTTAGTAGCATAAAGTTCTTTTAGACCTTGTGGAATCGATAAAAACTTTTTTTACATTTCTGCCTTGTCATTCTGATATTTAATTAAAATTCTATTTTCAATTTGATTTCCATTTTTTTTTTTCTATATCTGAACAGAGTGCATAGCGTCATTTTTAAAATTGCTTATTTTTGATGGCCCTTACATATGAGCCTTAAAAGTTCTTATATTTTCCTTCAGCCCTCCTGTATATGCAGCCTTCCTTTCGATTATAATTTATATTGTGTGTGTTTGTGTGTGGTGTCGAAGTATTGAATCTTCCAGTGCTCAACGGATTTAATAAAATCGAAAGGTCACTGAAAAAATATTTTATTTCAGTTTAGGGAAATATTGATAAAATGGTCAAAATAAATCCTTTTTATTTATTTCTTTTTTTCACTTCCTTTAAATTTAAATAAAGGAAAATGTATCCTTGATTTACTTGCAACCGTTTCCTAGGCTATTGTGCTGGCAAAGCAAACATGGGTCCATTTAGATAATATCGTGAAATATTTGATCTGAACTTTTGTTTCCGGATGCTTTGATTCGGCGCCATAATGCAATCAGGTTATTAGTTGCCCAATAATATCGTGATTGCTGTTTCTTAAGCTAAACATTTCGTATCAATAATGACTAATAAGTTTCTTCGACTGTCATCTTATTTCTGCCATTAGTGCATCCACATTCCTACAAAAAAATGGCATAGCGACAGGTGGGTATAGATGTCCCGGATGTCAGTTTTCGCGGGCATCATGTAGGCAAAACGTGAATGATTTCATGTTTGTTTTACAAAGTCATATGTGGCGATGTAGGGAGGAAAGTAATAAATAATATTATGCAGAAAATAGGAGAAATTGTAAAGGAGCGGATCTCTTGCGTTTCGAGAATGCCAGTGAAAACAATTAGAATATCCTCTTCGTCGGATGGCTGATGAAGGTGAAAGCCATCTCTTGAGACGGAAACTCGCGTTCCCGTTTGTCTCTGGCACGCTTCGCTCACATGCATCCGTCGCGGTTTTCCTCCAGGGGCTTCCGCCTGTGGAGGAAAAGAGCGACTCGCTGACGAAAGAAACGGAGTCGGTTCACGTGACGAATGAGCTAACTGAATGTGTGCCAGCTGAAATGGAATATATTCAACTCACGTGACATTAGTCATATGATGCACCTTTCGTCTAGCGTTGTCTGAAGAAGGTGACTTAATGCTTCATAATAGTGAAGAGAAAAGGCATTTCAAAATAGACTGATCGTTGCATAAACTGCCTCCATTGGATGCTATTCCATGCCTTTCCTACGGAACCATCAAAACCTTCACCTCAAAATACTGATGTATTTGAATTCGAATTTTTTTTAAAATTATATCTGAATACGATAACAATGAGCCTATCGATGGGAAATTTGCATGCGGACACCCAAATGGATGATCACTGGCAAATTTTGAATCCCATCTGTTAACATGTAGCCACGCAAAATTGCTTCTTTATTCTGCTCAATGCAAAACGCGCCACATTGTGGAAAAGATTGGAGGAGGAAAATGTTGAAAATGTTCCCCCTTGTTAATGGGCAGGCACTACGAGGACACTCCTTTTAAAATCTGGTCCATTTAACCCTGCTGTTGTGTTCATTTCGATTATACACATTATTTTCGAGTTCAGATGAATCTTATTTCAATTACTAACAATACATTCGTTTTCAGTTTTTGAATAACATAAATAGTACAATTACTTTTTTGTCTTTAAGAAAGTGTTTAACAAAAAGCACTTCAACAAATGTATTTTTTATGCATTTATATCTTCATTTGATTCAAAGAAGTTTTAAAAAAACTAAAAATAATTATAAAAATATTAGTGACTTCTTTTTTTTTTTTTTCACACAAAAGGAAGCCAAATTAACATTATGCTAGTTAAATTTTGTTACATTTATCGGATGCCTTTAATGTTACAAAATAATAGTAGTAACTGATACTCGATAAAAAAATTATATTTTTTTCTGTGTTTATGCCATATATATGAGCAAAGTTGCCTGTTTATGATTGCATTTCCAATTTATTAAAATGTCCCTCAATGAACAACTGGAGAAATGTATTTCAAATATACTAGATTCAGCTGCGACTTACCTATGTATTTACATTACTTCATGGATACATTTTGAAATTTATTTCACGTACAGAGAGAACAGGTATTTCTTTTTCCACTTAATGCTCGCCGTGTGCTGTATTTCGGTAGTAGGATTCCCAAAATCCTTTGACTGCCCTTGCGCACTTTTTACTGATTTAATTGCAGCTTTCTGACACGGGAACACATTTCTTCTATAAATATGGTTTCGTATTGATACCGCATCTAGAGCTTCAATAAAACTGCTCTTGTCTTTTGTCTCTAATTGGGATTTGTATATGCGCAATCACCTCTGAAATGTCAAATAATTGAGACTGGCCATCTGATAGTATTTTTCTATAAGTTTCATGAAATCCTTTTATCTAATTTAATTACTAACTAATAAAAAAATTTGTTATAAACTGGAATTGATATGAGAACCACTCATTTCAAAACTGTGACACTTTTCAAAGGAAAATTCGAAACCCTTTCCATTGGTTCTGACATTCATGCGGCCCTAGAAAGTCTGAGACAAAAATTTGAGGGAATTCCCTCAAGAAAATCTTTTGAATTTCCTGCTGATTCTAAACATTTCTAGATTTTGTTTTCTCATTACATGTTTCCAGTAATGAAATGTAGTCATAAAATAAATATCATAAGTATGCATATATCTATATTTATAATATATATAAATAACAAATAAATTTTCGAGTTATAAATATATGTATTCCCCATTTTGCGAAAAATAACTGTGCTTTTTCTTTTTAAATCTGTGCTCTTTTTCATAAGGGTTCAGAAGGCCCTTCACAGCACAGTGAATGTAAACTTTTTTTATGAATTGGCTTATGTTACAATCAAAACAAAAACGAATATATTTAACAAAATAGCAAACTAAACACATTCATGAATCTACGAAATAATAGCCATGCTATTTCTAATATAATTACAAAGTTAAATTTCTTTTGGGTGGAAGTGGATCCGAACACAGCAGCAGGGTTAATTATATGCTTTTAGCTTAAAATCATGCAATCTTTGGGAAGGTTTTTATTTATTTATTAAGATTGAGCAGATTCTATTTTTGTGCACACTACTGTTTAAGCCGATACTCTGTGCATTTAAATATTGTAATGACTATACGAACAACAGACAATGCTAACAACTATGCTTTAGTATAACCCTAATGTCTCTCTATATAAAATTGAAAATCCTCTCTACCTCATACCTCTTTGAAATGATGTTACGACTAAAAAAGTCAAAAGACCCTTTTAATGTGTTTATTCAATTTTTTTTCTACGATTCATTTATTCGATTATTTATAGAACAATTATCAAATTAATTAATTTGTATCGCTTTTCTTTTGTATCTAAAATTATTGTTGTTATTTCTACCATAAAGTATCGTTTGACGTCATCAGTACCATGTTTGAATTCAAATAATTTGTCGTCAGTTGTTTGAAGAAGGAGATTGGCTCTTCCTCAAATTGCCAGTTAATTCCACCGCTCCAATTCCAGTGGAGCCGGAAACTGCCTTTCACAGAAAAAAAAGAGAATCTTCGGCTTAATGTTTATTTTCAATTCTTAAAAGCGAAGTCGCATTGTATTGTTGATCATTGCTAAAAATTTTTCCCAAATTTTGACATTTGTTTGACATTGATTTCAATTCGCGGAAAATAACATGTAGTATAAAAGTCTCAGTTACTTTATTTAATTAGTTAGTTGTTGAATTCTAATTCTAAGGATTTTCCGCATTTCGAGAAATTATGTATGTGATATCAACAACATTGACGAAGAATGTTTTCAGACTGAAGATGACTAGTAAGAATTTGTTAAAAGTGTTCACGAAAGCATTAATGTGTGCGAACCGGTACTGGTCAATTAATTGATTTTTAACTGATTGACTGGCACCTTTTTTGTTTGAATTATAAGGGACTTTCGGTCCAAATCATGTTAGAAAAAATCACTTGTAACGAATGATACTCGAAGTTCCATTGAAACACGGAATTTCAGTCCCTTTTTTTTTTTCCGCAAGCGCCGCCGCTCGAAAATAGCTGCTCTTGGTGGCAGTCCAGCTGTGCCGTCTGGAGGATGCGCGACCTTCAGTGTGCGTGTCGCTCTTTTATATTCCTCCCTTTCAGTTCCTATCTTTCCCTTTTCGCACGTTTGCAGGCGGCGATTTGGCACGTTTTCACTTTTTCGCGCGTTTAAACGATGTGAGAAATCTCGATGTTCCGCGAGTCCACAAAAAAATGCCTTCGGAGTTCTTTCTGCGTATGGCAGTTGATGCAGTTCTGCATATAGTTTTTCACCAAATCTGTAAAAAAAAAAAAAAAAAAAAAAAAAAATGTGGAAAATCGTGAGCTCAAGATGGTACAATTGTATTAAGGTTTGCTTTTTAATGGAAAGGGATAAATATATTTCGAGATCGTTTTATTTCAACCACCTGAATTCAAAATTTAATGACACAGATCTTAGAATCTGTTTCTAAAGCCATGTGCTAAATTTCACCCTTCTAGTTCGTTTGTTGCTTAGAATGATTATTTTCTCGGAGGGAAGGGCCGACATCATCGCAAAGATGCCCACGAAATGGCCTGAAACGCAGAAATTCATCAAACTCTGGAGCCCGAATGATGTGATTACTGTATGTTGGTCTTCCAGTGAGTCGGTGGGGGCATTAAACGAATCGTTTGAAAGCACATTTTTATATCCAAAGTTGTAACTAGACATAATAAATATTGCAGAATCTGAGCAGTGGTTCCACTCAGATGTCTGATAAGGCATGCACTCCGGCAAATGTTCCTCCTTAAGGGGCATTGTTATAAAGGGAAATACAAAAGGGAAAATGATCACGATTCTTGATGATACTTACGAATTCATCCATATCAAGATCCAATGTTTCGAGTTGTGTGTTCATCGAGCATCCGGGGGAGGTCTCATCTCACCTTCAAAAGAGCCGCCGTACCTTCACGCTGTAATTATGCAATTGAAAATGCTGGCTTATGGTCATTCTGCAGCCTTGAGCTCACAGAGACGGCTGATATCAATCTTCGGACACCTCCAAATGCTCAATTAGGTTTAATGATTATGTAATGCTGATTAATAATTTTAATCGCTAAATTATTACTAAAAAATACTGACAAATTGAAAGCGACTGAAATGAGAGAAGCTTGATGGCATGCATTGCGTTCTGTGCGTTGCGAGTTTTGTATTGAAAAACAGAACAAATGTTCGTGCGCCAATCTTTACTACACTGATTCCGTTCCTTTGTTTGTTTTATATATTGTATGAGAATATGCTAGCCGATAATTAATTCTACGTTAAAAGCACATTCAGTATACATTCTAAGCGATGGGAAGAATTCATTCTATTACAAATCAGTCATCGAAGTATTTGTACTAGTTAATGATTTAAAACTATTATTTTAAATAAATAAAGCTGAAAGTCCGTAGTAGTTTTTCTTAGTAGTAATAGTAACCCAAACGTCTAAATAAATTTTCCTAAAACTTTGTTCTCAAATCTCTGAAGTATAAAAAAAGGCATAAAATCATTAATTAATTTTTTACTAATTAAAAATATTTTTCTATTCCACGTGCTCGCAAATAGTGAGCATATTGGAAACTAAGAATTTTTTTTTAAAATTTAAAATAGCCGAGATATAAGAGCAATATTTAATTTTAAGATTGCTTTATCTTATTTATATCGAAACATATATCTTTAACTTGAAAATTGTTTGAAGTTATCTTGTCATTTCGAAATAATTCAAAATTTGTTTACTTGTTTTTTAACGGCTGATGGAGATATAAACTCGCTTTTTTAAAATTGCTAATTTGCATACATTATGATACAAGTTTATTTCTACCCCCCCCCCCCCTCTCTCTCTCTTGTACAGTATGTTCAAATTCAAATAACAAATGAATTGCTGAACGCCGTTAGCGCACCTCGTTCGGTTGTTTCCGAGTCACTGATCTGGAATAATCCGAGCTCCAGGGCGCGTGATTTCGATGAAAATCAGTTCTTCCCGAAACTCGCTTCATTCCACACCCTGACCTTCTCCCTGCTCTGTTGGAAATTCTGTTTCCAAAACGGTAGAAATTATTTTTTAAATGGTCCCCGAAATCGGAGGCATTGTTGCTGAGCATGTTCAGCTGATTCGTCAAGAGATCCACGATGATCATCTCTTGGTCTTCTTGATGCGTATCCGCCCAGTAGGGAGTAAAATGCTTGCTTCTGTTGGAACATCAACTAGAAATTTCCATTTGCCGTAAAAATTCGATTAATCCAAAAAAATCGAATTGCTGATTTTAAAAATGAGAGCTGCGATTTTAAATTGGATGTTTAATTAGTAAAGAAGCAAGATAAATAAATCGCAAATGATTCTAATGAATTATTATTATAATTTATATAGTCTATATAGTCTATAATTGCAAATGCAATAATTTCTTTTTAAATAGTCTATAATTTTAATGACCATTTTGAATACGACCAACTCTATAATGAAATCCCAAAATAAACGATGCAATGCTCCATGATCAACGATGTTTTTAAAAAAAGTGTTTTAGCATTTTGCTTGTCTTTTTTGCTTGTGCAATTTTCCAGTCCACGAATGAATGAAGGGAACACAAAGTACTCACGAAACTATTTAGAAATGCCAACAGTATGTAACTATTTTTATTTTTATCATAAGTTCAGTTTAGAGGGATAAATAGAGGGTTTGAGATAATAAAAGTTATTATTATCTTCTGCGACCAAATCTAACCGAGTTATGAAAAAGTGGATTTTAGGACAATCAACAATTTCGTATTTTTAGGCTAATCAGCCTTGGGGAAGCTTGGAGCGCAGATTGGCGAACCTTCTTTGAGACTGCCAGTGGAGTAATAATAATAATAATAAAACTCGTGTTTTTATAAAATAGTAATGTTCAGATTCTAATGACTCACTAATTTTGATCGCAATAGAGCTGATCTTTCTTTCTATTTAAAATGTTAGTTTCTCAGGAATATTTCGCTAAATAGAACTCACAGGACCGAGGATGTGATTAAAAATATAATATTCGTTATTCATCAGAATGTTTATTGAAAAATTTTCAGTTCTTCATTTAGATCCTTTCTTATTAGATGTACATGCCTATAACTCGAAATTAACTATTCAACCCCGAGTAACATGGATACACTGTATATATTAAACCATATTTGCCCTAAAGCGATGTCAGGTCTCTTAACAATTAATTGCCTACGGAAGCAAGGAACATTCCCTTTTCCAAACCATCTAATTTACAAATGAAACAATTGTGAAATTTGGAAATTTAACCACGGAATATTCATATACAATTACATTATTTCTCATGTTTTCATATAATTTCAAGAAACAAATCAAAAAGTTATAAAGATTTATAAATTAGATATTTTTTTCAAAATCTTGGGAATCAGTATTTTACTGCGGGCAGTATTCTAAATTTAAAAATCAATCATAATTTACAAAAATAATAACTTCTAGAAAAATGTTCAGTTTTAAGTTATATTTTTATAAAACTTTAAAAAGTATATTTTTAAAATGCAATTTAAAAAAATTTGAAATTTTAGAAAATATCTAATTAAAATTCATGAGTAAGTCTTAGTAGAATTTATTTTGAACAAGTGCATGAAATTTAATGTCAATAAGAAAAGTATTTAATGTCAATAAGATAAGTATTTTTAAAATATCCTGCGCTCAAGGTCTTGAGAAAAATGATATTAAAATTGAAAAACAGTAAAAAACTGATTTGAATAAAGTTATGTAAATTAAGGAACTCCAAAAGCATGTTAACTAAATAAGTTAAGAAGCATAAATTAACTATTTAAGCTTTAGTTGGCTTAAATTCTTACTTTTGCTTATAAAACTTTTTGAAAAAAATATTTAAAAAATGCAATTATTAAAAAAAATTGAAATTTTAAGAAAAATTTAATCTATACTACTATTATAAATGTGAAAGTTTGGATGGATAGATGGATGTTTGTTAGTCAATCACGCCAGAACGGCTGAACGGAATTGGATGAAATTTTGCACAGAGATAGATTATAGTCTGGAATAGGGCATAGGCTACTAATTATTCCGGTTAATTGAGTGGTTAATTTTTTATTAATGAAAAACTAACTTTCCCGACAAAAATCTGAAGCCAAATCCCGCCAAAAATGAGTAAGGCTTCAGCTTTTTTTCCCACACTAATGAGGTTAGGCTTAATATATTTTCGACCGATTATTTCAAAGGATTCTGTTTGTTTTCTTGGTGTTTGATGCATTTAAAATTAAACCTTGTTAATTAATGGATCTTTCGGATTCATTCTGAAGTACTTTTAAATCAAAATAAAACAGATTAAAGGAAATTAAAAATTTCTAATCTGCATTGCATTACCCCAACTGCCGTAGAAAATTCACGCATTTGCATTACCGCAACTGGCATTGTAAATTCACGCATGCGCAGTGTGTTCTGATTGTTGACAACTGTGTTTTCATTTTAATTTAAAGTTAAAAAATTATGTGTATTATACTGTTGTAGCTATCTCAATCTCGATCAATAAATAAAATAGTCTTGATTTGATTTTAAAGAAATACGGACTCGCTGTTTTGTTTTATTTCAGGTTACAATATAAATAATTTGTTTTTAGATTAGTTGTGTGTTTTTGTAACTAAATTGTATTTATATTAATTATATATTTTTCGCATATGCTTATAGTTTTAAGTGCATCGGTTTTTAGGTTAGTTTTAATTTTTTTTTATTTGTTATTATTTGATAGTTTTTCGAAATGCCCAGAAAACGCAAATCTAATCTTTCGAAGAGGAGTAATAAAGCTCGGGCTACGAAAGTAGCTAGAAGACCTGTTTGCAATTTTAGTGAGCACTTTCGGACTTCAAATCCCCTGCTGTGGGATAAATACAAGAACGTTTTATCAAAAAATATCGTGCATAGGCTGGATGGCACTCTCAATAACCTAATCATTAACCAATTTTTGGTATTGATTGAACATAAAATGATTTCCATATCTGGAAAATGTCTCACTGATTTCGGCCTACCCCCCACCGCAGCGAAGAGGGGAATTATCAAGCGAAGTTGTGAAGGAGCTAAACTACGACACCGTGGTTTTAGAAGCCTCAGGTCAATGAAATGATACCACGATTACTTTCCGAGCAGCGTCAAATCTACGAAACGATTCTGATCTGAGTAAATAGTGGAGAGGAGGGATTATTCTTTCTTGACGCACCAGAGGGTACGGGTAAGACGTTTGTGCTGAATCTCCTGCTAGCCCAACTCCGCAAGGACCGCAATAAGCTCTGGCTGTATCTTCCTCGGGCATTGCTGCAACTTTGCTTAACAGTGGTCATATTGAACATTCCGTTTTCAAATTGCAGCTTAATCTTGCTACCGAACATACCCCAACATGCAACATCACCAAAAACAACGACCGGGGAGTCCTTTTGCAGCAGTACAAGTTAATAGTGTGGAAACGAGTGTACAATGTCGCACAAGCATGCATGAGAGGCGTTAAGCCGCAGCCTGCAGGACAACCGCGGCAACCAGGGCGGCTTTGCCGTTTTGCTCGCAGGCGATTTTAGATAGACACTGCCAAGTGTTGATCAGACCGTCAGTTCTGATACATACACATCAAAATTTCCGTGCGAACGGAGCCGCGGGTAAAAGCTAGTTAAAAATATATTAAATTTTTTCTACAAATAATTTATCTAAAAATCGATGTGTAAGCCATAGAGGAACTTATTTTGATCATGCGCATGAAATTTTATATTTTTATGACATTATAAACTTTTATGGAGGTGTTTTAAATGTTTCGATTTCAAAAGATTTGCTTCATAATGCTAAATGAGCACATGGAAGTTAAATTCTAGATTAATAAATAAAGAGAATTTCTTTTTCTGCATATAAACATTCTTTTAATAAACTATGATTGCGAGTAGTGTTAAATTGTTGCTTCCTTTCCTTGCTTTTTTCACTCATTCCACTCAGTATTGCTATTCCAACACTTTATAACTAGTACATAATGCAGAGAAAACAGGGAATTTTTTTTTCTAGATTTGAATGGCAACCTTGATTTAGAAATACGCAAATGCCGAAGCTTTCCCGGCTTTTTATACTTCAGTTGCCTCCATCGAGCAACTATTGTGCGTGGGAGGTGATTATCGCGTAAGGATTTTTAAGGTACTGTTTGTTTTAATATTCTGAGACGATCACTTTTCGACAGTTCTATCTCACTAAGGGGTGACACAAGGAAGGATGTGCGTAGTTTCCAGAATTTACTTTATTGTTAAATAAAGCCATCTCCTCCTTTCCTCTTTCCTCTCAACCCTATTTTGTCGAATTAAACTTATCCTAACGCATGCGCAAAAGCGTGGAGGGTTTTAGAATCCGTTGGCAAACAATATACCGACTAGGTTCGGAGACGAAATTTTAAAAAATGATACATAAACATTATTTATTGTACCAAATAACTAATAGACTTGAAAGATCATTATTAGATGAAAAGAATGCACTCATTGCTTTTAATTTTTGAAAAAAGAAAAAAACCTGCTTATTTAATGAAAATTTAGCAAAATTTTCAATATTAAGAAAAACAGTTAATTAAAAAATAATGGTAATATTTAATTTTTTTCACCTCTGTGAAACTGATCAACTGCAAAAAAAACAACCTCAAACAGCTTAAAAGTAACAGGCTTCAAGATAAAAATTATTTTAATAAATAAAAGTTTTATGAGCATTTGAAGTTGCTGTTAATAATTTTTTGTCAAAATTTATCTATGTTTTGAACTTAAAGTGTCTGTAAAACATGTCTAAATGAAGCTGTCTTAAAATCCGCCTTTTATCACACCCTGAAAGGTTTTGGAAAATGAAATTTTATTGAATTGATTTTGAGATATCGGGTTTTCCGTGAATCAATCACAGTGAAATATTCTTCAGAAAATTCATTTAGATGTTGTACATGTATATTAGTTCATTCAAATGCGCTGGAAACAAATATAGTTTTCACGCTTTTTTAACAGAAATGCCATAAATAAGCAAACTACGGCTGGGTTGGTAAAGAGTTAATATAAACATATCAAATATTATTTTGGTTAATTTTACGGTAAAAATGATATAAATCACTCATTTTCGGTTAAAAATACTACCGTTTCCGATTTTATTTGTATTTGTTGTGTGTTAGTGAAACGACTGTATCTATAGTTCTATCCCATATATATTCAAAACGTTTGGTTTAGAATCCACGAAGATAGAACTGTATTTTCAAATCATTAAAAAAAAAAAAAAAAAAAAAAAAAAATTCTGGAATAAGCATCTAGTCGGATACCTTAAGCAGATTCCGGTTCTCTAGGCCGAATCTAATTTGCCCACTGACATTCTGAACTTAACGCATTTTCCTCAATATTACGATAAATAAGAATTGTGTTAACGATAATCGCTCGCATCTCGAGTGAATTCGATTCCGGAATCGTTTGAAGAATGTAATAGCCTCCCGCCAATGCTTCTCAACTCCAAACAGTGGCTGCTTTCAACTCTTGATTTGTGTGTTCCGACTCAATGAAACTTTGTTCCCGTATCGTCCCTGGTTGAGTTGTCCCGGAACCGGATCGACAGAAAAGGATGGGGTTGGGGTGGAGGGAGGGTTGCATCGCTTTCTTTCGCACTTTATTTTTTTACTGTGGATTATGCGGTCGTTTGTCAGGCAAAGGGGTAAACAAAAAAAAAAAAAAAAAGCGAATTAATATCTTGTTTGAATATATTGTTATTGCTGCGCCGTCTCTGTATTGCGATGTAGACAAAAGATTTATGTTCGTTGGACGAATTTCAATTTGTTACAGTTTCAGAATTCAGAGGTGGTTGATTTCAAAAATGCAAAAGTGTGTCTACTGAAATAAACCTGAATAAATACTAAATATATTTTATTCAGTAGATGCCTGATTAAAACAGTATCTATTGAATAAAATCTATTTACTGAAGCAAATAAAAAGATTTGATTGAAGTCAGAGAAGCGAAAATTTCAGTGTAAATCAATATACAGGGCGTTCTTTCTTATCGCTACCCTGTAGGTAGTTTCAAAGCCGCTTGACATAAAACTTGCAATTCCGATTGGGGAAAATGCTTCAAATGACAGGAAGAATCATCCCATTTTATGTTGAGTTAATAAATGCATTTTTGAAAAAGGTCCCGAGGCTCTGTCGGTCATATGTAGTAACAAATTTTAAAACATACGATAAAAATATCTTTTATTTTATGACTAAAATTGACTAATCATAGCTATTTAAACCAAATGGTGCTTACATATAAATTTATTTTGAGAAACAATGTGAAAAAAGTAACATAACGGTGTATAATTTCAATTTACAAACGATCTCTTGAGATCTCACTCGGGCTGTGATGGCCTGGTAATAAGGTTTCGGCTTCGGAACAGAAGAGTTTTGAGGTTCGAGACCCGATTCCACCGAAGATCCGTCGTGTAAGTGGGTCTGGTGCAAGTTAAATACGTCGGGACCAAAACGGCCTACTGCGGGTGTGATGTAGAAGGTTGGAAAGGGGGCTGACAGCTCAAGTGTCGTCCTCGTTATCTGACCGTGGTTCAAAATGATGAGGTCTGTCCCAGCATAGCCCTAGTGTTGCTTTAAAACGGGAATAATAATTAGTTAGTATAATTGAACTAAACTAAATTTATTTACATGTAATAGTGTACGAATTGAATACGTTCCGAAATCCCCTCCCAGATACATCTACTAACTCATTAAGTCTTAAAAAAGAAGATTCACTCGATGCAGTTTTGACATAGTTATGAGTAGTTGCTTGATAGTTGATGATAATGGAAGTAGTGTTTGGTTTCCAGTTATTAGATGCATATTTAGATTTTAGATTGATTTTATTATAAGTTAACTGCATCTGGCTGCTTATGGTCCAGAAACCATGGCAAGAATTATTTTTCGTCGGAAGTGATTATGTACTTTGAATTATTTCCTTTATTATTGCAAATAATTAATAAACTAATTATGCAAATTTCGTTTGATCGTATTATTGGCAGGGAATGCTAATTAAATATACTTTTGTTTGTGAAATTCGAAAGACTGAGGGAAAAGATATAAAACTCTTTACAATTTATAATTGTATTATAACTTATCACATCAAAACTACCTTCGAATTCTTTTTATTTTTTTTCTGGATTTACATCCTTTTCCAACCCCTTCCTTTTCATTTGCATCGTTAGATAGAAAATTAGATCGCCGTTGAACAAAAGATTCAATTTCTTCCGCCAAACGATTTTTCTTTAACCTTCATGTTTCTGTTATCTCTTAACCACATCTCATTCAAATAGAAGACTGCCACTCAGTCGAATCGTCTGTCGATTTGTTCCCTCCTGTTCTGACTCGTAGATTTTTTACGTTTTTTTTTATTATTTTTTTTACTCTACGAAACTTATAAATGTAGGAATTTTCATATTGTCTTGCTTTCGAGGTCATTGACATCGCAAAAAGGAAAAACGCGTCCACCTGTTCGTGCATTCGAAACAAGTCGTTCGCGTTCCGTCAAGTTTACCCCGCGGCCGCATAAGATTGAGATTTTGAGAAGAAGAATAAAGAGATTTATTATTTATCCGTTTCAGAATTTGGAGTGCATCAGAATTCGATTTTTTTTGAATAAATATTTTAGCATAAATTGTTTTCATCTTTTCGCGGAAGGGTTAGAAGTGATTTCGCTTCTTCGTGATATTCTCTGTCGGCGGCATGGAAAAAAGTGCACACGTTTACAAGTGCAAAACAAGATTTTTTTTTTTTTTTTTTTTTTTGGAAATGTGCTTTGTTGGTGCATTTAAAAACTGAATTTCTTTTTTTTCTTCATTTATGGTTAAAATAAAAGTATCTAAACATAAGGTGAAAATAAACATATTGTGAGAAATTCAGAATTTGGTAAACAGTTGTAGTTTCAAATTTTTTATGAATGCTCATGAATTTTCTTTTTTATGAGAAGAACGAGATAATTCTGCGCACGTTTGTTTTTGGTTATAAAAAGCGCGGAAAGTGGCCTTGAGCCACCTGCCTGCATCGTGGAAGGGATATATGTTAGAAAGCCTCACCTTCTAATCCTAATTTTTCGCTTCCTTCTCGCCTTTTAATTTCTCATTTTTATTAGAGCATTCTCGATGTTGACAGGAATCGACATTTTTCTTATGATTTCGAGTATACTGTTTTTGGGGTAACAATCTTCTTCAAAGACTTTTTAAGGGCCGCGATGGCCAGGTGATAAGGTCTCAGTTTCGGAACCGGAGGGTTTCAGGTTCGAGACCCGATTCCATCGAAGAACCGTCGTTTAAGCGGGTCTGGTCCATCGAGACCTAACGTTCTCATTCTAGCTCAGGTGTCGTCTTCATCATCTGACCGCGGTTCAAAACTACGAGGTCCGTTCCATAATAGTGCTAGTGTTGCTTTAAAGGGGACGTTAATAGAACTAAACTAAGACTTTGAAAATGACTTCCGCCTGCAATTTTTGTAAAATCCAGCGTTTTTCAACACAATAGATTACTTTTTGAGTCAATTTAACGAATTTTAATTAGAACAATACTTATTGAATGAATAAACTCCATGTGTGGATATTTCACTCGATGTTACCCTTTACCAAAAATTCTTTACCGTATGGGTAATTGTTTACTTTACGGATATTTCGAAACTAAAGGCTAACTAAAAGCAGTGATTGAAATTTTACAGAGACGCCAAAAAATCAGGAAAAGGGAGGGGGGCTTAGTTTCTACAATTTAATTTTTCCGAAAATTCCTGAAAGATGATGCAGATTGATGATTTTAATTGCCTTAGGGCTTTGTAGTCAGTCAATAGAGGTTTGCTGCTGCAGATTTCGATTTGAAAACTGAAAAGATGATTCCACCAGAGAAATTGAGATAGTTGCGGATTTTAAGTGTAACTTCATTATCTTTTGATAATGTTTGTCATTTTAATAATTTATTCTTTATTTTGATAAAATAGGGAAATTTTAGAGCAAATTAGATCGTCATTTACATTTATGTTTATAAACAAACAGAACTTTTGCCCCGATTCATAAAATTTCAGCTTAAAGCCATATGCGTTTAATTATCTGCAGTGGGGAGCAACACCGAGCAAATGTACCTTTTAGAAGATCGATTATTTAAATAATAAAAAAAAGCTGCTTTTATTTTGAATTTAAAGATTGCACTTAAAGAGTATTGAAAATCAGTCAATGGAAAGTCATTTCAAAGTTTTCTGTTTCAAAACTCCCTTAGGAGCATGTATTTCCCCCAGTCTGCCCCGTTCACTTTGACTATTTTTATGTTTTAGATCTCTCACGTTTTTACGATTTTATTTCGACTGTCATATTTATGATTTTTAAAAAAAGCCTTCCTGTTGAGTATATTAATAATGCTTATTTTAAAGAAAATAATTATTAATGAAGTACGTTAATGATATAATTTTACGATTTAATTATTTTTAATTTTTAATATGTTTTATAATTCATTATAATTGAAATGGAGATATGTAACGCAACATTTCTCGCCTAATTCCTTGCCAAATAGTGTCGTATGGATACAGAATTTATTAAAAATTAATTGGGTCTTTAAAATAGTGTCATAAAACACACACGTGTTATGAATTTCAAAACTTTGGCACATTATTACATCAAATAAAAGCGCATAAAAGTACTAAGCTGCAAGATTTATTGTGGTTAATTTTTTAAAAATGAATGGAAATATGAAAATTAACTCGTGTTTAATTTAAGCATGAAGTAATAAAGAATGGCAATTTATTTCTCAAAAAGTTTTAATTTAACGTTAACTTCATTAAAAATTTGAGATCAAGAATGAAAACCAGGTTTAATGAATGACGAGAAAAGTTTTCGTTGCTCTATTTCACATGCGCTAAGATTCGTAGATTCGCTTTCGATCTCAAAATAGCAGAGGAGGGCCTTCATCAACTGCTTTGTGTGACGACGCTTGGCTTAAGATCTGTAATGCGTGTCGAGAGGAAAGGGGGGGGGGATAAAATGATTTCTAGCGGGATATCGAATGCTTTCCTTCCGGTTAACTGATTTGATTAAGTTGAGTTTAAATCTCCAATTGGTTTTTGTTTTATTTTCCTCCTTTAAAAATAACCCGTGCGCTTCCCGTCACGAAGAAAGATCGACTGACTAACCATTAAGAGGATTTGCAGTTCTATCGATAAAACTATATGCCAGATACGAGTCTGGCACGGAATTCTTTTAAAGAGTTGCAGTTTTTTTTAAAAAAAACTAAATAGTAAAAAAATTTAATTCATCTTGTTCGTTGTTGCAAATTATAAAGTAAATCGAAGATCGAACTGGTTACATAAGGCATTTCTTCAGACCTGTCCCGTATCCAGTTCTATTATTTTAAATATTCTCAGGTCAGGCTGCTCATCTTTATGATCGTTTCAAGTTTCAACACCTTTATATTGTCTCTGTGCACCGCCGTCCCCCTCAAAAAAAAATTGTGCTGAATAGGAAAGTTAATCTTTATAGTGATTAAATCACTGTCAGAAAATTAGAAGCAGTAACTGCTGAATATACTGGACTTCGTACCTATTCAAAAGACCGCATGGATGCGATTTTTTTTTTCATCAACTAATTAAGAAAATGGTTGTCTTGATCACGCATCAATTATGCAATCTTCATTTCCTGAAAAGACAGCTGCCTCCTTCCTCAAATAGACGTTTCGTGACATGCATCGTCCACAAATGCATTTTGCCGAAATTTGATGCACTGGACATAAACGCAATAAAATTTACACTATTGTGGACATATAATATAATATAAATTACTAAAGTACGTGGCACAGAAATCGCTCTTATTACAGGAATGGCAGCAATGAAATGTAAGCATATTGATGTACGAAAGTTTCATCAGACTGCTTTATTCAGCATTTTTACAGCTGCACGTAATTCAACACCTTGCTAATTAAGTAAGATTATTATATTGTAAAAGCTGCTCGCCGTGACAGACACTTCATTCAGTGAGGAGCTGTAAAAGAAATTAAGAAATAAACTTTAAGCGGAAAGTTTTATAATCGGGAGTGAAAATAGGCTTAACCATCTGTATGGATTCTCGCTATGACTTACCTACTGGTTATAGATGACTTCCAAAACTATTAATTTCACACAAAGGTTTTTGCATTATCTTAAAACTCAAACAATTATTTCTTTAATGATATCGATTTCATTTCTACACAGTTTTTTTCCTTTACTTTTTATAAATTTAAGCTTTTAATGTTAGGTTTAGTTTGGTTTGAAGAATGCCTTTAAAGAGTAACGCTTACTTCAGTTTCTTTTTTAATGCTATGAAATTCAAAGTCATACATCAAAATATTCAGTCTCCTGCTTTTGCTAATCTAAAAATTAGAATAAAAAAATTACTTTTTTTATCATTAATTTCGAAATAAAATTTTCACTTTCGCTTATATTTCATAATACATACACATTTAATTTGTGCCGAAGGATTCAGTTCAAGTTCTATTTGAAAGTCGTATCAAAATAAATTGAAATTTTAAAATAATGTATTCCATATTAATCATTTAATAACCTCAAAAATTCAGCAATCTTGGCGAGCAAGCTGGTCTTCAAAGGCGGCTAGTATAATATAAAACGCTAAAGTACGTGACACAGAAATCGTTCTTATGCTGTGAAATGGCAACAGTCAAATGTAGACCACTGACGTTTCAAACTACTTCATGAATATTTTTACAGCATCATTCAACGCTCCGCTAAATAATGAAACTGCGAAATATTATTGCTCTCGAAAGGTTCTCCAAAATCTTTATTCGCTCAGAAGGAGAAGTCAAACAAACATTATTCGAATGCGAAAATAGGATTAACCATTGCCAGATGTGAAATTGTTTGAATTACCAATGGAAATGGATTCCAAAAAAAATGATTATTTCACAAAAGTGTTTTTTGCATTGTATTAAAACTCAAGACATTTTTTTAATGATATCAATTTCATTTCTGAATACTGTTTTTATTTTTAATGAAATTTACATGTAGCGGACAAAATGTAAAAATTAATTTATAATGTTATGAAATTCAAACTTAAGCATCAAAGCATCCAATCGCATGCTTTTGCCAATGTTAAAATTAAGAATTTTTTTAAAGCCTTCTTTGACTAAGAATTCCGAAGTAGGATTTTCACTTTCGCTTTTATTTTGTTGTGCATGCAATTTCTTTTGACTTATTCACTTAAATTACTGATTTTTGGTCTAATCAAACAACCAGGAGAAATTATATATGCATTCAACATTAATATTTAATAGCCTGAAAAGTCAGTAACCTTTTCGATCAAGCCGATCGCCAAAGACAGCTAGTATATATATGTAATATTGCTACCTAATCTGGTCGTCAAATCTGATTATCAGCTCTGCCGCAAGTTGCCAATTTTGACTAAACGCGTTGATAAGTGTATATATATATATATATATATATATATATATATATATATATATATATATATATATATATATATATAATATTTGTTTGTCGACAAATTTCCTCTTTGGAAACAAAGAGCTTGTTAATTGCTCTTGCAGGATTTCCTCCAGGAAGAGTAAATGCATTGTTAAAAATGATACTTTTGTTTCTTTTCGTATGATGGTGTATAATATTTTTTTTAGCAAGAGTGATAAACTGCTGTAGGCTAATTCTCTAAGTTCTCGGACCATAATAATAAATTCAATTTATTCAAAAATTCCAGGTAAGCGAAAAATGAATGTAAAATGAATACTGCGACAATTATAATGTAAAAAATAGCAGCCAAGATTTATTTCTAATATGAGATAATACTTTTTTAGTAGGTGTGAAAAAAGTAAGAAGAATTTGTTGCGAAAAAATCAACTTCTTCTTGTTAATGGAGAAAAATAATTAATAAACGGTAGTCAGTTTTGATGAATAATAAGGATAATTGATTTTTTTATATATATATAATTTTAAGCATAATATTTTCAAGAAAAAGATAATTTTTATAAGCAATATACATGATTTGGATTGCAAGAGCTACACAGTAAGCACATTTCACGTGCTGGCAGTTTGATCTCGGAGTGAATAAAATTCTGTTAGGGCAGAATTTACAGATATTTTTAAATGACTCAGAAAAGAGATGTTAAACTTTTTGATTTCGATTGAGCAATAATCAAAGTAAAATGGAATTGCAGACGAAATTTCAAAATTGTGTTAATATTAAACTGGAAAGCATGAGAAAAAATTTTGGATTTCCGATGAGCGTGCTGTTGCCTCTTTTTAATGTACAATGAATTTAAAGGAAAGAACCTGTGGCAACGCGGGCCAGAAATGTGTTTGGGAATCACAAAATCTAAACCAAAATGACTCCCTTTTCGTGCTGCCATCTGTCGGAAATATCTATAAATACAAAGTGTCCTTAAGACTCGGTCCTTCTTATCATTTCTTATCACTTTCTCATTCAGACGTCGAAATGTGACTTACTAATGCGATATAAAAAAAGAGATTTATATTTATTTTTCTGATATTTATATTTCAATTTGAAGAGAAAGTGCTGATTATTAAGTTACATGTTAATTTCAGTAATGCAATGAATTTTTTGCATCACATAAAAGTTTATAATTTTATACATTCTCTTATAAGAACAGAGTGGCCAGCCAACCGGGAAACGTCAGGAAATTCCGGAAGATCTGGAAAAATGAGGGAAAAGTCAATGAAATTAACTATAAAACTGGAAATATTTTTTATAAATCGGTAATTCTTATCGGACGATAATTCGCTAGTATTTTTTCATAAGTAGAATGAAACATCGTTGGCAACTAATGAAAATCAAACATTTACTAATTGTCTTAAACAGAGGTTATCCATGTTTCTAACCATGCGCCAGGTTGCGGAAGATTTATATTTACTATATTTCTAAGGATTCGAAATTTCGAGTATGTATTATCGTCAATGTTACATTTGGTAAGTTCCTACAATTCTAAAGAACAACTCTCATGCATCTAGCTTATAATGGATTCTGATTCAAATGGTGCTGGCCGTTTTGTGTCGATTAAACAAGTTTATTATTCGCCTTTCTTTTATGTTCTATATACTTATTTTTAAAAATTTTATTTAGTTGCTACATTTTTTGTTTGCATTATTTATGATATTTTGCAATGATATAATGAGATAATTTGATGATTTTAAAATTCGTTAATTCATAGTTTTCAGATCGAATCGGAATTGAAGTTAGGTTTAGCATTAGTCAAAACAGTTTAGGTACTGTAAAATTGTTTAAATTAACGTTTGAATGGAAAAGAAAGATTAACCAGCATATCTAATTTATTGCATATACGTAATAAAGTATTTTCCCCAAAAGTTTTTGTTTGATTTTTTTAGAACGTCAAATTATCTACATAATTAGCAAAAATGGTTTTTCGTACTGTGGGAAAGGCAGCCTAACTAAAGCCCAACTCCTATATAATTCCGAAACAATTTATTCTAATTAAATATTTTACTATAATTATTTTATTCGTCTTCTCACAAATTTATTTGTTGAATGATGCTAATATATTGAATATTGCTTATGTTTCTAGAAAGTGTTTTTCTTTGTTTTAAGTTATGAATACGGATTTACTAAATTATTCATATGGACAACATGAAATGGATGTTATTGCTAATATTTTCTTTTAACGATTTTATTTTGTGTTCGTTTAAAATTCCCCATACATTCAACAAAATGCTCTGTTTTTTAAAAATAATATTAAACACAGGAAAATTAATTTGTTTGATATATTTTACAAGTACACATTTCTATTGTAAATTTCTTTTAAAAAAAATTTTTTTAATAGGACGGCATTTTTCTTATACATTTTGATGTATATGAAATTGTTTGCCACAAAAATGCACAAAATCCATTCATACTATCTTTTTTGAAATTTATACCTTTCTGTTATTATGCAATTATGCTTATTATGCAAGCAACATTTTTCTTTTTATGCAATGAAGGAAAAAAAATAATTGATGACCAATTTTCGACTTTTTTTCTGGTTTAAGTATTCAGCCGGCATTCGAGCGATATTTTTGTTATAGTTGGTGAGCTAAAAGTCAATGCGATTCTGATACTATTGAAGAGTTTTTCTTATTTTGATACAGAAATTTCATTTTGTATTTGTAAATGAGTTTGTTTTTTGTTAGCGAAATTAGTTCATTCTGATTGGCGTATTGGTAAACAGTATGGATAGGAGAGACATCACTGGAAGGAAACAAATCATTTTATTCTTAAGCATTCCGCCAATGTGCATATATTTTTGTACCACATTTTTTTTGTGAGTAAATTTGACAAACAGTTACGAGATATGACTTGTTGGCCAAGATGGGTAGGTTTCTTCTAATGTTGGCTAGTATAGTGGCCAAAAAAGAGAAAGGGTTTTGAATAAGCGAAATTCCCCCCCCCCTAAACATTGCAGTGTATTTTGCATTGTTTTTAGTTAAAAGAACTTTTTAAATATTGTTAAGAACATATTGTGCAATAATTAAAGAAAATGAAATAAAGTGACTTCGTTCTGAGGATATTAAATGCAGTCGGAAAAAGCCAGGGAAATTTCTTTAAAATCTTGGGAAAAACAGGGAGATTCAAACAGCTGCAATGATTGCTTCCCTGAAGAAGTATTGGAAAAACTTGTAACGTTAAAAAAATTCGGCATCCAGATTTCGATGAGTCTCCGCATTTCAGATGAAAGACACATTTCATTATATTCTTTAATTTAATTTTTTATGATGTAAGATGTAATTTTTTTTGTTTGTTTTTACCTTTATTGTGTCGGAACTTAAAATGGTTTTAAACATTTTCAGTACTTAATTATTGATTAATCAATTAGTTGAATTAAAATTTTGTTCCATATACATGGCGCCATCTGGTAGTCAATTTTTAGAAATAATATAACAAGTTTCGTTAATATTTACTCTAAATAAACATAAATGATAGACCAAAAAGCAGAAAATAACTACAATAAAATATTTCATTTTTCGGTGTATTAATATAAGCTTGATTTTTGGAATTATGTCTCTATTTTAATGTAGAGCAATTCTAAAACGCAACTAATAGAATAAAAAAAAAAAAAATCGATGCGCTGTCTTTTCACTAAAATGTAGGAAAGACTCAAAGAGAACCAATTCTATATTTCATTTTTGCTAAAGGGCGTCATATTGTGGAAATATCCGAGAGAGTCCAGCAAAAACTGATTATCAAGATGTTTTTAAAATCAGTATGCGTTATAAATAGTAATAATTAGAAATGTTTCTAGCTGTTTGCTGCATTTTAAATTTTGTTAACACTTTTAAAAATAAATTCGCAGCTTTATCATTTGTAAATCCCAATTGTTACTGAGCGAAGCTGATTTTCTTTCTACTTCCACAGGGGCGAGAAGAGTGGCGTATTGACGGAGGAGTTGAATGCGGCCGAGAAACGGGTTGACCTCATCAAGGAGAGTTGCTACGCCACTGGAAAGAAACTTTCGGCATGCATGCAAAGATTCACTCCAGAGTCCTCAGACAGGAGAAATACGGTACGCAATCTTTTCTTTCTTTCTTTCTTTTTTTTTTTTTTTTTTTTTTTTTTTCCGTTTACTGCCCCGATATTTGGATGATTCCAAAAGACCTTTTCGGAGTTCTTTGAACACAATAACTCAAACAACCAACGTGCTAGAAAAATAAACTGTGGTATACAGTTCTATGCCCTGTATTGTAGATCCCTTTTAAAGTTTTGAACTAGATTCTGCTTGGGTGGTTGATTATCTGCCGATGTAATCGCAATCAAAAGTGCGAATACACAACGTTTGCAAACGCAAAACGAGATCTATTGTGGCGACGTATGAGAAAGTCACTCCTGCTGATCTGTGTCTTTCTATTATCAGGGTAATTCCCACAGCCAGACCACAGTTTGGTTGCCGTTAAAGATTGAAGCTGGCGTCCGCAGAGGCTGAAGACTGCCAGTAGCAGTACTAAAGTACGATATTGGAAAACCGATCGAAAAAATACAGGGAATTTAAAAATCATAAAACAGGGGAAAGGCAGGAAATTTTAAAATTTTCCTTAAAAACCGGGAAGTACATTTAATTTAAATTTCATTAGTATTTTTTCCCCTATCTAAACAAGGCCATTCTCTATAAAAACTGCAAGAATAAAAGATCATCGTCACAGCTTAAAAAAGTAAACTTCACTATTCGTGATTGTTAAAGAGTAGAGCTCTTCCCTTATCTTTTCACTTCCTTTTCTTCAGTATAGATCAGTCCATTTCTAAGATTGAGAAAAAATAATAATATCTGCATTGGAAAGTGACCTACCAGCTACTTGAATACCTAGTAGAGATATTGAAAAAACAGGGAGAGATAGACTTTTTAATCGAGGGAATTATTCTTGTGAAGAATGCTACAAATGAAATATATATATATTGCTACAAATTTGTAATGTTGCATCCCTGCATGGTTGTTTGCATCGTAGGAAAAACCGTTTTACGATCAACTCTATTGGAGCAGGCGCAGTGACCCCCGGGCTTGTTGACAATTTGGCATCTTGGCCACGAATTTGGCGACAAAATGAATAATACTAAAATCTTCAAGAATTTTAGCTATAGAGCCAATAGGAGCTGGGATATGTTTGATTGTTCGCGAACATTATCTTCCCTGCTCCAGAAACTATAACAGGCCAGCAGTCTAAGCCGAAAGTCGCTGAGAGGTGTAGAGTCGCATTGCGTGTCAACAGCGAATTAGTTGGATCAGTCCAGTGAAGCGCAAGCGATTGGTGAATTGAGCTGTGTCGAGTTCTGGTGTTTATTGTGGAAGCAGCATCTAGTCGTATGAGGAGTAACCAGTCGTGTAGTAATGAGTCGGTAGTTGGATACAGCTAAAGCGAAGAGACAGTGGGGAATTGCAGGCGTTTGGAGAGACCGTAGAGAGGTAGCTACGAAAAATCCCTTCTCCTGCTGAATTCTGTCTGACCGTTTTGTATGTCGTGGTTGTTGTTAGCTACTGATTACTACTTGTAGGCTATTATTTGTTCTAAATGTTCAGCTGTGTATTGCTTGTGTGCGTCTTTGCTTTGTATTTGTTATCTGTGTATTCGTGTCAATAAAGTCATCGTTTGTTACTACGGCCTGTTGATTGGGTTACACCTTGCACCCATTGCAAGCGAACCTATTGACTTTACGGACCTAGCGGAGCAATTTCTGTAATAATATATATATTTGAATTCATATCCAAAAATTCTGCTGTTTTAAAAGCTGTACCTTGCTTAAATCTACGTTTATTGATCAACAATGTCGTGAAAAGCACATGGTTGATTTACTTCAACTTGTTTATTCCAAAGTACAACTTTCTACTGCATGTTCAAAGCGTGCAAAGACCTAATTTGAAATTTTCCCGGAAAAAAAAGTGAATACAAAAATAGCTTGATTCATTTAATGAAGAAACTTGTTTAGAGGATTTCTGTTCTAATGTTTTTAATTTCTAATATTTGGAAAAATTTTATAATTTTTGGAAAATTGTAAAAATGATTCTTGTATTGTTACATAGTAATGAGGCTGTAAAAGTGAATTAAGAATCAACAAGGATATACTTGTAGAAAATCTGAAAGTATGTTCTTTAATTAGTCTAAGAACTGTGTATGATGCCATAAACGTTTATGGAGATGTCTTAAATGTTTAGATCTTGAGACTTGCTTCAGTGTGCATCGTTGAAATTTCAGATTATGTCATTTTAGATAAGCAGAAAAAGTTTAGGGGAAATAAGTCCAATAAAGCAAAATAGTTTTGATTTTGCAACGGATTAAATTGTTGCAAAAGAAAAAAAAAGAATGAAACTAATAATTGAAAAATCTCTCGAAGACGGAGAAATAATGCTCAAATATATAAATTGGCAAAAAAATAAATAAATAATAAATAAATAAATTTGCTTTACAGGTTTTTTTTTTTTTTTGGCTATCATTAATTAGTTTGTATAATGATATGCTTTATTTCACCCAAGATGTCTATGTGCGATTCTAAATTAGAGTGCATGAGGTAAATGATCAATATCTTTTTTTCCTTAACATATGAATTTTGTTTTGCTAAAATCTAGACTATAAATAAAGGGATTTTTTTTTCCCTGTATGTAAATTTGAACAGTCATTAAATATACTATAATATCAAGTAATGTCGAAATTTTAATTCACTGATACGAACATGACAGTGTACATTATCTGATTTGTGAAATTCTTTTAATAGACTGAGGGAAACAGTGGTTTATTATTATATTTATTACTAGCCGCCTTTGGCGACCAGCCGGTTCGCCAATCTTAATGCTCGTTAAAATTTTATCATTAAATATTTTATGCTTCAAATTTTGATAGTCATGTAATTCACTCATAATAATAAAAAGTCCTTCAGCCATAACATAATATGTATCTCTCTCATTTTCTGTTAGTTCCGGTAGAATTTATGCTTAAAATTAAAATGGAAATGACTAAACTGCAATTAATATAATAATAATTTTTACTGAAACAAAGCATTTTTTTTAATAATATGATTACTGATAATAGAGTCACTGAGCGTTTAAACTTTATGGGCACTAAAGAATATCTTTCTTAAGTTATGTAATATCTCAAGAATTTGTCTACAAAATTTTCTCAGATTCATCATGAACAGATCGATTCATTAACAATGTTTCATTTTAAATGCATCAAACTTTAAGAAAATAAAATGAATCGTTTAAAATAATCGGTCGAAATCAGGTTTAAAAAACTACTTAAAAAACGATGTACTTAAAACTATAAGCATATACAAAAATATATATAACATAATACAATTTACTTACAAAAGCATGTAACTAACCCAAAAATAATTTAAATCATCCGTTGATAACGGTTGTCATGGCAACAATCAGAATGCGCATGCGTGAATTTTCTTCGCCAGTTGGGGTAACGCTATGCAGATTATACATTTTTAATTTCCTTTATTCTGTGTTATTTTAATTCAAAAGTACTTCAGAATGAATCTGAAACATGGATTAATTAACAATGTTTAATTTTAAATGCATAAAACATTAAGAAAATAAACAGAATCGTTTGAAATAATCCGCCGAAAAATGTTAACCCTAGCCTCATGACTGTTGGAAGAAAAAAAAGATGTAAGCCTTACTCATTTGGCGGTGGGGGAAATGGAAGATTTTTTTGGCGGAAAAGTTGGCGGTGGGGAAAATGGAAGATTTTTTTGGCGGGAAAGTTAGTTTTTAATTAATAATTAAAATTCTAATTAAAATTTCAAAAAAAGGGACCCCAGGTGCACATTCCCGACCTCTAAGGTATATATGTACCAAATTTGATAGCTGTATGTCAAATGACCTGGCCTGTAGAGCGCCAACACACACACACACACACACACACATTGAGCTTTATTATAAGTATAGATTATAAATAGAGCATTTTCCAAAAAAATACCTAATTGCAACTTCAGTTCCCGGTTTCCAGTTTTCATTCCAAAGTCATGTTTTTGTCGAAATTTTTTAAATAAATCCCGATTCTTTTTTCTCTTTCAGAAGAAGATTCCAGAAGCTGCACTTGCTCAGTGCATGGAAGAATGGGGTCTGTCTCTTGGTGAAAATTCCATTCTGGGGTAAGTAACCTTACTTCTTCTGGCGTGTTTTTGTGTCCATTTCGTCAGAATCATGCAAGGTCATTTCTTCATTTCAGATTGACTCTGGTGGATTACGCTCGGATTCAGGAGACGCTGGCCAATGACCTGCTCGGCTACAAACTTCAGGTGGAGGAAAATGTGGTCGATCCACTGCAGAGCATTCTCAATGTAGGCCTGCTTCAATCAAGATATTGACCTTTAATCATAATTTGATGAATTTTGATCAGTGTTTTTGATCAGATTTGAATATAGTTTGAAAAGAATATAAGAAATAAGAAAAAATTTCAGCAAAGAAGTTTAAATTTGTTTTCATATGACGTCTACGGAGCATTTCTTTCGCCATACTTGGAATCTCTAGGATTCCCTATCGGTTGAAAAGATATACGTGGCAAGATTTATTAAAAAGAAGTTTACATACGGTACACACAAAAGAAATAATAAATAAATATAAATAACTACATATAATACTATGATGAAAAAGGGAGTGTTCATTGGGGAGTATAAATTGAGGAATTCTGTTGAAATTAATATTTCCTGGAGAAGGGCTTCATTGAGGTACGAGACAAAAATTTATTCAGGGCTTGGATCTGGGGAGATCAGTTTCTCATTGTCTTGCAGAAACCCCGCAAGATTTCTAATTTTGACCTTGGACATCTTGTGTCCCATAACGTTGATCCACCAGATTCGTTCGAGGTCGTGAGTGGGTTTGTTATGTGGTGAGAGAGCAGCTAGTGGCATAATGAAGGGGATCACCTACTTCACCGCGGTCACAGTGATCCGATCGTTTAATATAGAATCGCTTGAAGTACGAAGGGAAAAGGCCATGGTCAGGTGTAAAATTAATATGTAGCCTGTTCCAGGATGATGGGATAAAGGAGACTTTGGAAATAAGTTGGTAAATGCTTCTGCAAGTTGAACCATTTTCCTATTTTTCTTGTCATCGCTGTAAGCTCAATTTATTATAATATACCTTTAATATGACTTCTCTGAGCTACTGTATGCTAAAAAAAAGTTGCGTCACAAATGGATATAATAAAATCTTTGTTTACTTGAAATCCCAATTACATTGGCCCCGCCTTTGAATATTTTAATGCTTCATTCGGATCCAGTCTTTTTTGACTGCAAGAGTATTCAAATAAGCTTTTTTGCGCATCATTTTATAGCATTCATACACAAAGTGTGCCGTATTGTGGCAGTGTACGAGAAAATCGAGGACACAAGACACCTGTTGTTCTATGTCCTTCGGTGATCATGATAAATAGAGAAGAATAGGTTTTAAGACTATTGAAATTGGCTTCTGACTAACTGATTTGATTCCTTGGGAGAATGCGTTTATTTTATTAACTACAAGGTTATTATTGGAGATGAAAATATCTCTTCTTAATAAAAATAGAATTAACTAAATTGATAGGCCCTTGCAAAAATATGTCTTCAAAGTCAAATCACAGCGTAGTGCGATGAAGTAGAAACGTATTGAATATTACACTCGAAATGTCACTCATTAATATATATATATATATAATATGAAAATGTAAAATATTCTTTAAGATATTATGGTACAGAAAATGCTACTATCGTCTATTTATACTTTTATTTTTAATTAAAGTGATAATATCAGTTGTAAGAAGCGATTTTTTTCTCATAACTTCTGGAAGAAATAGTTAAAATGCAATATATAAAACAATCTGTTTCTGAAAACCACCAAAAGCTCATTTTATTTATAAGTCATCAACAATATTTGAAAAGAACAATACAACATTTAACGATACATTGTGAATGGCATTTTGGAGCGAAATAAGTAAAAAATTTTAAAGTGTCGGTGATATTTTCAGTCAATCGGAATGAAAATGTAAGGTTGAAATAGCCTTTTCTGTAAACGGAGATGCACTTTCTAATAAATAAGAAAATGGACCATTAAATCATCACGAAATCTTCCTTATGCTTCGCGACATTTTTGAGCAAAACGTCATTTGAATTCCATTTATGAATTTTCACCTTTTTTTTTTATATACCGGATAAATAATGAATCAGATGATTTCTCTCAGATGTAATATCATTCGTTCTGGGTTTAAAATATTACTTGTTGATCACGAGTAAACATATTGCGTATTTATATCAGGAGGTTGTGCTTTTGGCAAAATGAAGCAGATCCCTTGGAAAGCGGTGAGTTAATATTACGATTAGTTTACACATATTAGAGAGAAAGAGAACTTAGAGAATTTTTTCAGTTTCTGAAATGCTATGCTTCCAACTATAGGATTATATTGTATCTTTGAAGCCTTACTTCGAAATCCATTACTCCGATCAATAATACATTAAAAACTTCTCTTTTAACCGCATATAATTTTTACCATATTCGAAACTTTTGCGTGTGTGTTTTAAACTCTCTTATTGTTCATTTCTTGATATCTCTCGAATCAAGGACTTCAAACCTCAGATCTTTGACCAAAACAGTTGTAAACTACAACCAATAATACTAAAGCACAATTTCTCCTAAGTAGCTGTAGTAGAATTTCGAAAAATTGCTTTTTTTACCCCTCCCCGATCTATCTAAGTGAACAACTAAGCCAGTAAAAATCCTGACAATCTGGGTGCACCAATCTTTGCAGTGCACCTCGCTCTTTGCAGAAAAACAACCTCTACAGACTGAGAACGGTTTCAGTGATTGAAAATAACGGATAAGCTACTGAACTTTGTCATTACTTCCAAAAAGAAATCCCAATACGTGTCAAACTGCTTGTTGTAAAAACACCAGTATAAAGGTGGTTCACTTTATGAAAATTATCACATTTTTTATATACAAAATAGGCGAATATATAATTTTATTTATAGATAATTAAGTTGTTGTCTTCTTTTATGATGAAATTGATTCTATTTTCTTCAGGTTGACATCGAAAAAATCCTCAAATATCGGAAGCAACTCTTCAAACTAAACTCTGAGATGGAAACTGCCAGAACGAGGTATTTCTTCTGTTTTGATATATATAACTTGAAAACGGACTTGTTTATTGTCTTAAAAAAAAAAAAAAAATAGGGCTGAATTTTGAAGATTCTAAACACAATTGAAGAAATACTTAAATTGTATAGAAATAGTTTTTAAAATGATATTGTTTTGAGTATGTAAAAAAGTAGACATTTTTAAAATTTTGTTTTTTTTTTTTTTTTGTTTTAGCCTTTTATTATTATTATTATTATATTACGGAATCTTGAAATTATTTTTTGTCATATCCATTACCAAGTGGTGCCACATGTATGAAATCAATCAATTAATTAATGATTCGATTTTGGAAATGTTAAAATAGTATATTATCATTCAGAATGCTAGAATGTACAAAATTTAAAATCTTGGTGATCAGGAAATAAGAGAAAAATCGAACAAGAAACAAGTGGAACTAAGTAAAAGTATGTAACCATGATTGACCGACGAACACATATTATTCAAATCGATCCAATAATTATCCAGATACAACTTTCATTCTTGTAAAAACAGGGGCCTGTGGTGGTCTGGAACCGGAGGGTTTCATGTTCGAGACTCGTTTCTTCCGAAGAATCGTCGGAACCGGGTCGGGTACACGTTTAAACCGTCGTTGAAAGCATCCTCCCGCTGGTTTGGTGCAGAAGCTTGGAGAGCGGAGTGCAGATCAGGTGTCATCCTTGTCATCTGACTGCTTTTCAAAATGACGAGGTCCGTCTTAAAATAACCCTAGTGTTTGCTTTGAAACGGCTAACTGAATTCAACTTTACTGTCT
This sequence comes from Argiope bruennichi, assembly GCF_947563725.1. Classification (NCBI taxonomy): domain Eukaryota; kingdom Metazoa; phylum Arthropoda; class Arachnida; order Araneae; family Araneidae; genus Argiope; species Argiope bruennichi. Next base: position 8,931,172 of record NC_079160.1, read on the forward strand.
CTGGTTGCAAACTCAGTTTGCATGTCTCAGGTGCTTGGGTCCCACTCAGGAACACATGATGCGTAATTAAGTTCAAAACATAGTGCATTTCTTTAAAGAAGCGTCAGGTAAGAATTGCATTCTGCTTCCTCTCAGCATTTTGTCTCGCCGTGAAAAAGATTTAGAAAAGTGAACGCTTCAGCTATTTCCTCTAAAGAGTCCTTTATGCATCGCGATACATTGCGAGTTTTTTTCTCTGTCCCATGTAACGAACTCACCGTTGCAGTGGCGAAAATTCATAACTAGGCAACTCATAATTTCAATTTTATTCAAAAGAGATTTCCCTTCATGAAAACCCGTGCATTTGTTCTTTCCATAGGTACCAGAGCGCCCAGCGGAGCAGCCAAACGGCGTCGGGCAACGGAGCTGCGACGGCCGCAGCCAAAGCACAGCTGCTGAAAGAGGAAACAGAAGATATTGTCAGCAGGGTGGACCAGTGCAGGGTAAGATTTCAGTGACTGAATTCCACTTTCAGAGCCGTTGTGAGTTGAATAAATGCTTTCCATATTTTATATAATGTTCTGGGTGATTCAAAATTTTAAGGATGTTAGAAAGAGTTTTTTACAGTAGGTCATGAAATCGCAAATACAAAATGCAGCCGCTCTTTGTTAGTGAATAGAGTATAGGATGTGCATAAGGTGTTTATGATAGCATAACATGAATAACATATGAAGCGTGCATCCTTATTTAGATTCTCTGAAGACTTGTTCCATGTTACAGATATGTAAGGTAACATGGAAGTCAGTTTTATGATAGCATAACGTGAACAACATACGAAACGTGTATCCTTGTTTAGATACTCCGAGGGCTGTTGTTCCATGTTACAGATATGTAATTGTTGTAATTCATGTAGCTGGCGTGCCTGGTTGTTCTTTTATCTAATTCAATATCAAAAAGAACCATACATCCCCCCCCACCACACACACACACTCCCTTTGCGTTTCCTTTTTATTCTAAATGTTTCTTGTTCCTGCATGCCCAAACTGATTTTAAAGGTAACTAAAGACTTTAAATCAGCCTACAATTATGAGTATGGAAAGGTCGTAGATTTGCGTGTTAGTTAAGTGTTCTAGAAGGTTTCATCCACTATATCAATTTTATTTTTTATAATATGATTTGTTTCGTTGGTTATAACCATTGATATACTTTAAAAGAGAATGATGTATTTTCCTTCTAGGATTCTTTGACAGCCGAAATGTTCAATTTGATCAGCCGCGAGCCCGAGATGTCCCAGTTGTTCGTAAAGCTGTGCCAACTACAGCTGGAATACCACAGGAAAGCTTTCCACTTGTTGGAATCGGCTTTGCCGGAGCTGGAAGCTCAAATTAGTAAGTTTGCCCACTGACTGCATTTTATCAAAAGTTTCCACTCTCCCCTTTTTTTATAACATTATTTAATTAGAATCGATTTTAGTATTTATTTTTCGAATATTCTTTTAATGTTTTATAGTATTGTTTTGTTAGATTCCATTTTAGGGGATAAGCAGAAATGAACTATTAACAAATCGGCCTCTTATATTTCAAACATATTCATCTTTGCATATAGCTTGTTGGACTTGATATCTAAAAGAAATGCAGGAAAAGATGACTTGTCAAATCTGGAAATGCCAAATTTATATGTGCGGAAATAAAACGATGTCGAAGAACTTTTTAGTTAAAAAACAATAATTTAGAGCTGAACTTTTATGGGCATTAAAACTTTTTGCGTTATATTCGTCTTTTAATGCATTTAATGATTTATCGGAAATATTTTCACATGTATACACTGAAAGTGAAATAGCTATATAATATATAATAATATTATAATTATGGATTATATTATAATATAATAATAATATTATAATTTGTTGATTCATTGTTTTTAGATAGAATCGCGATTGAGATTTGGGTTAGCATTCATGCTATTAGTTAAAATAATAGTCCTTTTTTTTCATATTAATTAAAAACCATGTCAATAAAAAAGTTTATGTTCAAATTTGCCATTCGTATTTAATCGAAATCTTTACAAATAATTTAAATCATTTATTTTCTTTCTAGTTGCTTTTTAAATTTTTAGTTATATTTTGTACTAATTTTTGATAATTTAATAATTTATGAAGGGAAAAAAATTACCTTTTGGCAATTTGTACAAATCGTTTGTTGCAATTTTTTGAGAAACTAATTGTAAAAATTGTTTGCTGCAGTTCTTATATTCATCTTAATTCAAAAGTAAACAACATACGGTCATGGTACAGTGTTCACTATGGTATTTTATATAAAAGCTCTTGAAGTTACAAATATTATGTGTGTACTTGAAAAATGCATTTGTTTTCTTGCCTATGATGCTTACACCAAGGAATACTTTACCAAGATAAAATTAAACTTGTAAAGATTTCCAATTTATGTAGAAGATTCCTATCAATGCTCCACTCTTTCTCTTTTACGATTTTGTATTAATCTCAGTGTTTGTACTAAAGAATTTCTATTTTTGAGCTACCTAATGTAGACGTATTTGGCTGAAAATTGTTTCCCCAAATTATTTTTCCCCTTGTGTTTCTCTGCTGAACAACACACGTTGGTTCAAACAAAATTTCTCCGAGTAAGGAATTGATCTTTTTTTCTGTTGCAGGGTGTTGCGCATATCAGCCCGTTTTTGGAATCCCATTGGAGGAGCACCTGAAGGTCACAAAGAGGGAGATCGCCATCGTCATAGAAACCTGTGTATGCTGGCTTCTCGAGTCTGCCATGGAGGAAGAGGTAACATCCGTTTTGCGTTCCTTCCCATACAGAGCATTGCAGCCATCGTCCTGCTGATACACTTTTTTTGGGATTATGGTTGTTTGTCTACGATCAGTTGTAACTTAAAAAATGCAATAAAGTGTAGTCATGAAACAAATGTCGGATGAAATCCGTCAGAGGTCTGACTGTGCCTGGTTTGTGATGGCCATCTATCTAAAACGCAGCTGGAAAGTTGTATGAATTTGGTATGCAGGATGATATGCTTTACGGAAGAATGTAGCTGAGAAGCACGTGAAGATCATAGAACAATCCTGTCACATCTCTAACCGTTGGCGGATAAAATGAAAATCAGTGAGAGGGAATTCGAGCTGGGAAATTTTGTGGCAAATCTGCATGCAAAGTAATCGCATATTTTGAAAAACTAGAGAAAATTTGAAATGTCGATTTGCCATTTTGAGAAGTGTATAGTACTCTGAGGCCTCGTTCCGACGACACGTATGCGTCTTAAGACAGGCCCATTTTGCCTTTTTTCCCCTAACTTGGAATTTTCTGGGATACTTTGTTTATTTTACCAACAATTTGCGTGAAGCTCCTGATCGACGTCCGCCTGGCGGAAATGGTTCTATAATGGCTCAGATGGCAGATTTACGACCATATCCGTAAAAGCAGCAGGCCGTCGGAATGGGGCTTAAAGAGTGGAGGGAGGTCGAAATGTGAGTTCACAGACACTTGCGATGAAATTGGAATTTCATAATGTAAAGAATCACCCTCTACCGTTTCACACAAGTACATGATTTACAAAACTGAGACTTTTAACTGCGGACAATATGTTTCCTCTGGATGATAGAACGAAATATTTTAAGAACAGCATTTCCTGAAAATAATACTGTGGTCAGATAAGCCACTTTTCACTTTGGATTTTAAATTTACACAATGGGCATTAATCCGCGCATCGAAATCCATCCAAAAATTTTCGCTTCGAACGCAATTCAACTTAAATCTTTGGTTTAGAGTGGTCTCTTAATGAGTCAACTTATATTGCAGGGCCAATTTCTTGTTATTTGGTATTCCTGGAAAATCGGTTATTTGACACATATCCCCATTCTAACGAGCGAGAATCATTTTCCATTAAAATGGGTATATTCTTCAATGGCAGTTCGGGGCTTCTTGAATGAGCAATATTTGCGGCGGATTAATTGCAGAGGTTAATTCCTTGACCACCTAAACCGCCAGGTCTTATGTCAGTGGATTTCCTGAAGCAAGAAGTGCACACAGGGGAAGTAACCAATTTAAGAGATCTGAACAGCCGCCTTGATTGGGAGGGGAGGGGGGGGGGACAATGGCAAAACTTTGGGACGAGTTTGTCTTCATGACTGCTCAGTTTCAATTCTGGTGCGGGCAAGCACGTTTCAATTGTGAGAGAGGGCAACTAACCGATTCGGAAGGATGTGTAGCAGCAGCTATAAATTGGATGCAATCTACAAAATGCATACGCTCTGCTTTTGTTTCCATCGCATTTGTAACCTAATAAAAACGCTATTTTTGTTATTCGGATTTAATGATTTCTGGAAGAGCAGGCTGAAGGTCGGCAGATAGGGTTTTCCATTCATCCCAATTTCAGTGATGCATTACTAACGAATGGCTTCTGAATTAGAGCACTGATATGATTCCACATGTATATCAAGAGCAGTATTTACAGTGTTCAATATTCAAGATCTTGCGGCACTTCGATTTTGCAATTCATCAAAGTTTTGGTGTTTGTAGTCTGCCTTTAGATCCATGTATTCTGATGAAAACAGTGTTATCTTACGACTTTTCCTCTAAAAGATATGCTTATTTTATGTATAGGTCTGTCAAAAGCTTGTCAAATTTAGAATTTTCCCGATTCATTATGTTTTTATTTTATCTACTTTTCCTTACAAATGGTTAAAAAAAGTTCTTGTATAGTCTTGACATCGTAATTGCTAGTTTATAAAAGTAAATTTAAGTCATTAATCTGCTTAAGGAAGGAAATTGAAGCTATACTCAAAATGTATCATAAGAATGCAAGAAATACTAGTGAATAAAAAAACATTTTAGCCAGACTATTTGCCATGATTTTGCGGGTGTTCATGCTTTGTCTTATTCTTGCAAAACGATGAACCTTCTATCAAAGTATAAATAAAATTCATCTGCTTATAATTCTCATAAAATTATTTAATAATTACGCTTTTTTCATTCTATTTTTGCCTATTGTAGTTTAAAAGTAACGAGTTATTATTATGTGCTTGCATGTATGGTGATGCTTCTCCGCCATATTCCAATTGTCGGTTTTGGATGCAACGATTTAAGATTGGTGATTCCGATGTCAATGGCAAAAAGCGGCCTGGAGAACCAAAAAAAAAATTTGAAGACAATCAATTGCATCTTTTTGAACGAAAATGGGAAATAGTTGTAGAAAATGATGAAAAATATTTTGAGTGATATATATTCTACCAATTTTGCTCAAAATGCATTTTTTAAAGTGAAAAAATGATCAAAATACATGCAAGCACCTAATATTATCTCAGCTGAGCTTTATAACTGTTTAGCTTTTATTACCCTGTAGAATGCATTATCGTTATAGTTTATTTGCGATGTTTTGGAACATCTGGGAATGCTGTATGGTTTTTATTTCGAATTTTAACATTTATGAAAGAATTAATTTTAGTTCAATTCAAAAATATTGTAATTAGATGCACGAACCGCACACTGGCTAGACAATTAAGCAATTTTTATACGTTTGTCTGTATATTTTGTTTCATAAAATTTCATGTTTTTCATTTTTAAAAATCTCCAATTATTTCTTTTAAACATATTTTAATTATATCTGAGGACCCATTGTTAAAAGTTTTTAAAAATTTCTTAATGCCTTTCGGCTAATGTAATTAAGTTAGTAATTTTATCTCATTATAAACTTCCTTAAACTAAAAACAATGAAAATCTTCCAGGGGTTCTATTAGTTTTTATAATGCAAATGTGCCTCTTCCCTTCATTCTATTATAAATATTTCTGGTAGGTATTAAAGCAGTGAAACTTTTTAAATGATCTCTTGCTTTGTTTTTTTTCGCAGGGTCTGTTCAGGATTGGCGGCAGCATGATTAAAATCAAGAAAATGAAGGTGAGAATTCACTCCGAGTCAGTTCCTTTCTGGGCGTGTCTTGTGCATAATGCTTAAAAGTGTCATTTCTGTTTCAGAGTGCGTTTGATGCTGGCTTCCACCACCTGATTGAAGAGGAAAGGGACCCACACAATGTCGCCGGTAAGACCTTTCCTGATGCTATTTCTGACTCTTGGTGACAATATGCTATTTTAATACATTCAGAGCTACATTAACAGTCAATCGATTCATTTAATTTTCATTCCATATGTATGATTTCCGCTTGGCAGTGAAATTGAGAAAAACTTGTTTGCAAAGTTCTGTAAACTATATATATATATATATATATATATATATATATATATATATATATATATATATATATATATATAATACTAAGGTATGTGGCCCAGAAATTGAGATTATTACTAATTGTTGAATGGCAACAGTTACATATAAACCAAACATCATATGAATTTCAGACTGCTTTTTTCATTGAATATTGTTACAGCTGTACTTAAGATTAATGTACGGTTTCTCTCCAAGCACATTAAAGTCGTGTCAATTGTCCAAAAAAAATCTCTCTAAAAATCTGCAATCCTGGGTGTATACAAGAAATTCTAAGAAACGGCTTTTAAAGTTGCAATAAAAAATTGTCATGTTTATATTGGCACAAAATCGCACAATTTTTTTTTCAATTTCGTCGCTTTTATATTAAACTGAAATCTGGTTGTAATCGCTATGATACACATATGTTCCAAAACAATTATCTTATAAAATGTAGTGTTTATATTAAGACTGAAAAAAAAGTAAATTTTTAATGATAAAATTTTCGTACTATTTTTCATTTAACTTTAATAATATTTTTAATTCAATTTGATACACTTCAGAAACAATTTTTTTATGTTATTCAGACTCTTCATCAAAACATTCAACAGGCTTTTGCCAATTATTCAATCCGTAGTAGGATCTTCATTTCCGCTTTTGTACTTCGTTATTTATATGCTTTGTAAATTGCAGTAAACTGTTTTAATTGAATTCATGTATTTTAGTCATATTAAATAACTTGGTGAAATGTTATTTTTTAAAGAAATATATACTATAATAATAATTTAATAGCCTAATAAGTTAAAAATCTGGGCGAATAAATGGGTCGCCAAAGGCAGCTAGTATTATATTACAATGTATAGGAAATTTAGTACTAAACACAAAAAATAATTCATAATACTTTTTAGCAAACTAAAAAAATGTGTGCTATTTCTTCAAAGTTCTAAAATGTTAGCTGGCAGGTGATGTTGCAGTTTCTGAAGTAAATTGCTTTTACTCTTTTTCATGAATTTATTTGTATCTTTAGTTTGCGTTAAGAAAACTATATCTGTTCTTTTTGCAGGTATATTGAAGTTGTATTTGAGGTCCTTGCCAGAACCTCTTCTCACCTATCAACTGTATGACCAATGGATGGAGGCAGCTATGTAATTATTTCTTTTGCCTAATGTCATGTTTTTGAGGGAGGAGCTTTCAGTTACTGAGAATCTTATATCAGAGAGGAAAACATATCATTGATTTTGTAAAGAAAATAATTTAAAAAACCTATTTAAAAGGGAACAAAAAAACCCAAAAGTTTACAGTCTAAACTGCACTTTTCTTGAAAAATTATTGCTAGCACTATTAATAAATTCACATGCTAATAAATTTGAAACAAAAATTTAAGTTCTTCAGTTTATGCCTTATATTAAAAGCTCTGCCTCTTTTGACAAATATTTGTTTTACAAACTAATGTTTTGCAGTAATATGTAAAACAGTAGTTGTTTTATAAACTAACATTTACAAAGTAACCAAAAAGACAGTTATTTATTTAGCTTATTTGATTCCAACTTTATCATTTAAATTTTTTGTTAACATAATGTTAAAGAAATTCGAATTTCTTTTGAATCATTCGAAATCGGAATTACAATCTGCAAAATAGTATTTTTTTTATCTGTATTATTTTTATCATTTAAATAACATTTTATATCTACAAAGAATGCGTTTGTGCTTTCTGGCATAAAATCCATCTTTGGCTAAGGAGTGTCATATTATCATTTCATAGTATTTATATGAATTTATAGTAAAATCAAAGCATGGATCACTGTTTTATGCATAAAACTATAAGCATATTAGATATTATGAAGCAAATCTGCTAGAATGTGTAAAATAATTGCTGGTGCGTAAATATCAGAAACCAATTTTTTTTGTCATATAATGTGCACTATTGCATAGAATTATTTCGTGCCTATCAGATTGCCATTAGAAATTTACATGGGAGTATCTATAAACAAGTTAAATTTTGCAATTATTGCACTTAATGTTTTGGATACTATTTACTTATTAAAACCGCTGTTTTTTTAAAAATAATTTTAATCAATTTATTTATTATATATTGATTATTAAAACTGAAATATCAAAATGGGTCTTTAATTATTTAGCTTAATAACTGCCGATTTTTCTCTTTACACTCATTATATATATATATATATATATATATATATATATATATATAATATTTAGATTATTAGAGGAATTGACATTTTTTTTTATTGTGAAGCTGTAGAGATAACTGTTTTCTTTCTCTCTAGGGAACCGGACCATGATGCACGGCTGAGGGCTTTGTGGAGTGTCGTAAACTCTCTTCCTGAAACTCATTTGAGAAATCTTAGGTACCACTCCGTCTTTGAAATTTTATACTGTCTTTATCTCAATGTGTAACAACAGAAAAGAAAAGTGAAATTTGAGCTATTTCTATACATTTTGCTCACAAATACTCTGCAGACTTCCTCATTTTTAATAGAAATTGAAAACTACATTTTATTTTCATATTATTTTTGTCTTAATTGCTTTGTTTATCATACTATAATTAAGGCATTTTTCATACTTGTATGTTTGTGGTGACAGTACATACACTATCTTAATATTTTCAAAACTTAATTACCAATGAATTTAATTATTTTTGATTGGTGGTGAGTGGCACCTTCTGATGAGGAATTTGAGGAAAATTAATTTTAAAATACCAAATTAATTTTTAATTGTAATAGTAAAAGTAAAGAGCAATTGCTGAATTGGAAATATACCATTGCTTACACAGTTTACTAAAAATACTTTTGATAGAATTTAAAGTTGCATTTGTTTCTAAAAGAGAAGAAAAATACTTTATTTGAACTTTATAAAATACCATTGAGTTCAACTGTAAATACTGTTTGTTGATTTTCTGTGGACTGTATGTGATTTTGGTTGCAAATTGATGAACTGTGTTAATTTCAGGTACTTGATAAAGTTCCTGGCCAGATTGTGCCAAAATTCTGAAGTGAACAAGATGTCCGTTCAGAATGTTGCCATTGTGATCGGGCCCAACCTCATCTGGCCACCGGTGGATGACAGCGCACTCGGGTGAGATTCCCAATGTCTTTTCATTTGCAATGTCGAATGTCTAATGCTTTCAGTTGTGGGGGAGGGAAGGTGGAATCACCCAGCTTTATTCTGTAGTCGATCATCGTATATAAAAACTAAAAATGCCATTTAAAAAATGATTCATACCAAAAGATGATGTACCTAAAGTATTCGTAAGGGATTGTCTACATATTTAAAATTGCTCAAACTTTAGAATTTCTTATGATAATACCTTATTTTGATGCCATGTATAGATTCCCTATGGAAAAATTACCCAGAACATAAATTTTGCTTAATATACCATGATTAAATTGAGACATATGTAACATTTTTTGTTAAGAAGTCGTTTCCATATTTAGATATGCTAGATTTAAATATTCTTTAGATGTTGGTGAGTTTTATTATTATTATTATTACACTTTGAAAGCATTTGTAAAGTTATAGTTTGCAGCATTTGTAAAGTATAGATCGCCTGCTCCTTTATACATGGCAAAATATTTACAGTAAAAATTTCTAGGAGAAGTTTGATTCTCTTCTTCAACAAAATATCAAGAGCATTAAAAGTTTTGTTTTGGAATCCTCATTAGGCTCAAAGCATCAAAATGGAAAGTCTTGTTATATGAATGAAAGAAATAAAACTCAGCATAATTTTATAATTTTAAAAAGTTGTTAATTTGAGTGTTAAAATTAATATCTTATTGATTGAGAGAAAGAAAACATAACTGCTTTCAATTCTTTTTTTTTTTTGCACTTTATTCCTACATTTCTTTATCACAGGGTGCCTAGTGTCATAAAAAGTGCTTAAATTTGAAAACCACTTTCAAGCACCTTAAAATAATTTAGGGAAAAGGTCATTGAAAAGTGTTTAATTTTCTCAACAAGTGCGAAGAAAGCTTTTTGTTTTGTTTTTCCTTTTTACTGAATAATAAATCAAAAGCATGCTCGTAAATGTTTATTTAACAGATGTTTCAAGAAAGAAAACCAACAAAAAGAAAAAACAAATTCAAAAAAGGAATAAAGGGTTTGAATGCATATTAAGATAACGAATGCTTAAAGATCCCTTTTTTTTCCACTTTCTCTTTCTTGAACAATGTTCATTGATGTTTATTGAAACATTGGAATAGTTATCCAAAAAGGCCAGTATCAAATACTGTACTATATTTGTTGCGATTCGAAAAACATTCCAGTTTTTAGTGTTTTAGAGGTTTAAGAATCTATTTATGTTTATTAAGTATATGATTAACCCTTAATGTGTTATTAAAGAATATATAGATTGGTCCAGTCAACGGAAAATAAGAATTCAGCAGGATGAATTTGATGTACCAAAGAAATATATCGAACATAAGAAAAGCTGTTTAACATAGGGAAACAGCAATAACATAACAATCATCTTTAAAAACTATAAAGTGGATTCAATATAAGAGAAAACACAGTGAATCCTTTTTATAGTGCTTTACACATTTTATCATTATTCTCATTAATATGTCGTTTTAGAGCAATCTCTTAAACAACATATTAAAGGGATATTACTATATAATATTGAATTGTAATTTATTTGGTATGTAGATTCTTTCTTTAAAATCTTGTACAATGAGATTTTAATTTGAAGCCATAAATTTTTCAGTCAACGCAATTTCTTTCTTGGGGTTTTTAAATCCCCACACCATTTGAAAATTATTGTTTGTATTATCTCGCCAAACTTTAATTTTTACTTGGAAAAAAACCTGCTATATCTCGTACTTAACATTTTTTAAAGAAATAAAAAGTTTTTCCAAACTTTTAATTTTCATTGTTTAGATTCTATCATTTTTAACAATTTTTTTTTTTATAACTCTTATTGGAATTTTTTTTTCTCAGTGAAATTTGTTTTTACATATAAAGGTTTGTTCTGATTGACAGAGCAACCAAGTGAGGAGCATGACAGTTAGGAAGTTATTTTTTGGGTATTAGAGAGAGGTCCAATCAGAATTTATTTTTCAAAATTTTAATGAAAAATAAAAGCAGAATTTCAATTTTGCTTCACCATAACAACCAAGCATATTACTATTCGAACAATTTTTTCCCCACTTTCAGTATTTTTATGAAAGTTTCCCCTAGCAGGTTTCCTGTAAGTTTGAAATAAAACCTTTCTTTAGTAATAGACGTTAAAATTGCACCTTTGAAATTTACTCTTTTAATCGTCTATGATATTTTTAACTGTGATTAATGAAATATGATATTGAATGATTTGCGTCTTTTTTATGTATTTTTTATGTTCTATTTCATATTGATTTATTTTTTTAAGTAAATGTCGGCTTATATTTTGAAAGCCTTTTTTCTTTCTCTCTCTCTTATAGTATGAACATGACTGCTACAAATTTGCACAGCTCCATTGTGGACACTCTGATAACTTATGCGGATTGGTTTTTCCCTGGAGGTAAATTTTGTTTTTGCTTTTCAACGATTTTTTGAAATTGCATTGATTTAGATCCTTGTATTCTACTTCTTAAAAAATTTTATTCAGAATCATTTGCAAAAAGGAAAAAAAAAAGAGACATTTAGTGGAAGTTTATTTATTCTGATCATGCATAATCCTGCAGTAATTGCATACATTTTGATAATTATGAAGTGTGCAGTATCAGTAAATAATGTAATCAGTTATCTAGCAATAGTTTGAAAGTAATTGCTAAAATGTGAATTGATGAAAAATGGGAGTTTTAAATCTGTTTTTCGTTCTTTGAATTTTTAAAGGTCATGTTATAAGTTGTATAAAGAATCATTATTTTTAAAAAAATTATTATTGTAATTATAGATAAAATATCAAAGTAGTTAACTTGGCATCAGGAAAAAATTAATTTATTTTTTTTTAAATTCATATGTAGAAATTGAGCTTTTCTATACAAAATATTTTAAAAGATAAGGAAATATGCGATTTAAAATTTTTATAATATAATGCAATTAATTTGATCTATATTATAACAATAAAAAACAGAGTTGCAAAAAAAATGCTTTTTAGATGTATTTAAATTATGGAAAAACTTTCACAATTGCTAAATTAATGTCATTGAAAAGATAAAATTTGAAATAATATATATATAATATGCAAGTTTGGAAATTTTGGTGGGGAAACGCTAAAGTTTAGGTTAAAAGAAGTTTTTCGAAATTTATCAACTGCACATTTCTTTTCTTTAAATTAAGATTATACCGAATTTGGTAGTTGTAGATTCAACGCTTTCTTGTAAGACATTTACAGTTAGGTCCGAAGATAAACAGTGCTCTTATTTATTATTATATTATTAGTAGAAATGTGATTGAAGTTGAATTTTTATTATGATTATACAGTGCGCTTAAAATTAAACTGGCAGCACTTAGAGACGGGTAACTCTGGTCCTACTCAGTGGATTTGAAGGAAATTTCAAATATGTTTTATGTAAATCATGCAGCTGAAGTTTGCATGAGAAAAAAAATAGTTTGAAATTTTTTTTAACATCTAGTACTTTTGGAAGTGAAAAGAATGATAATGGTTCAAAAATCAAAGAAAAACAAAGTTTTATTTATTTACTGTATATCTTTACCTTCTCAGTTAATATTTTAATGACAGCCTACCACCATGTTGTCGACAGCCACTAGCAACATATTATGTTACATGTTCTTGATAAACGCCTTCTTTAAAAAAACCTCACAGCCAAAATTGGCAAGAAATCAGATCTGGTGACCTTGCTGTCTGAATGAGTTTACTTTCTATTTTATTCATCTGACTTGCAAAATATTTCGCTCTTCCCATTAGCTTCATATAAAATTATCATTAAGAATAGTGTTATATATTATTTTTCACGCAGGTATTTAACTTTTGCTGAATCCAGTTTGATATATTACATCTGCCTTTGAAATTTGCAGCAATTTTTTTTAAAAAAAATAATATAGACTTTTGTGCTTTATCCTTACAATATTGTCAATTAGTTGATCTTCTGAAGCATGTGCAATGGCTGATTCGAATCTAACAAAACCGCAACAAAAATTCGAAATAAGAAAATTTGGGTTTACAAATGAATATAGTAACAGAAAATGGCAATTTAATGTTGAAAACAGAAGTAAAAGTTTATTCTTAACATTTAAAAATTTTTAAAAAAACTTAATTTAATAAACCTATTTTTTTAATGTAAATTCAATAAAAAGTAAGCAATTCTCATGAACAACACTTTGAATACAGAATCTACATAAAAAAAGCTTCAAAATAAATACCACAGTTCATGTCTAATGAGGTGAAAGAATTTTTACATAAAGCTACAAGATTTTTTATTTGAATTGAACAAATTATACAGCAATATATAAATGGCTTTCATTGAATGAAGGACCTTAGCCCTTTTATTTACCGAATTATTTGCCATCAGTTTTTCAAATTTATTTTTGAATCATTAGTTAAGTTATGGTACAGAATAAATCCAGGGAAAAAAACTTTTTCAATTAATTAAAATAATTTAGTTAATTAAATTAATAATAAAATATTTTTAATATTATTTCTTAGATTATATCTATTACTTTCTATTGGAAAAACGTTTTTCGTTTTCTTTAAAATATTGCTAGAAAAAGTAGTCATATTGTGAAGATATCAATTGGATTTAAAAAGTACTTTAAAGTACTGTCAGTAAATAAAGGGTTAAAATGTCTTTCACTTAAAAACAAATCAGATATAATTACTTGCGACATTTTCGATGAAGAATTGAAAGCGAAAAGTTTGTGGACACGAAATGCAACATGATTACTTACACCAACACGTTTCCGAAATGAGCTGAATTTCTTATTAATTCCCTATTATTTGCGCTTTTCTGAATAGTTGGGAGAAAGAGAACCGGCATCTGAAAAATAATTTATGTATTCAGCAAAACCTTACGTTTGAATTTTTTTCTTTTTCTTGTACGAATATCAGCAAAAAATTCGGCATCGAATCACGGTGATCTTTTAAGCTCCTCCCATTCCAAAACTGTCTCCGGAAATCATCTCGTATGTGAGCACGTCCTCTCAAAAATGAATGAGGTGATCGTTGAAAATTGGTCCGCGATGTTTTACTAAAAATTGTATGGATCTATCGAATTTTGTAAGAAATAAGTCTAAGGGAAATCTGACTTATCCGTATTGGTATCCCTAATTGGACTAAAAAATGCAATGATTTGAATAAGTAAAACTAATGTGTTGTTTTATCTTTAAAATTTTAAATTTTAGTTCACAGCTGCCTGCGGTTTGTCTATGAAAGTAAACATAATAACTAAACACGAATTCTAGTGTGTGTATCTAAAAATAAATATTTCTATCCGTTTGACTCAATGGGAAGAGAGGCATTGTTCTAATATTCATACTGCACTTTCATCATTATTATATGTATAGAAATTGTGTAAGTAAGCATATGGAAAAACCGAGAGACGAATTATCTCGTTCATTTTGTATATTTAATAATTTATTTATTTAATTTGATAGAGAATGGAAATGTTATACTTGTGATTTTTCAGATTGCGAATTCTACTTGAGCACTCCTACCTCTCCACGCCACATCGACGGCTTTCCCGCTCAGTCCATGTACGGATCTCAGATCAGCCTCACCACCGCCAAACTGTCCAATGGAGACTCCGCGGTCGACTCCATGTCCAGCAGCCCCACCAACAGGTGAGAGATATTCGCCAACTGGGATAAGTAGATTGTTCAAAACTGAATCAAGATTAGAGATATTATCGTAACGAGTTAGAGGACACTGTTGGGGTAACCGATAAAGCCATTATTCAGTTGGCCCTCTCTGAGTTGTTGAGCTAAGACATTCCATATCATCAGACTGCAGTAGCTGTTCATGGTGCAGTGCAGGATGTTGCTTAGTGCATTCCTCAAGAAGTAGCGAGTGTTTTTTCTCCCTGATTTATCTTGATGGAACCCGTTTAACATATTCTCTGCGATACAACCATGTAGACTTCAGGTGACAAATTTGTGCCTAAACGAATTGTTCATCTGCCTAAAAAGAAAATTTCATAAATAGCATAAATGCTCATGATCATATGATTTATTGAGTTGATATTTGCAGCACGCGTTCCATTGTGCAACCTAACGAGGCGTATTTTGGACGGTCAAACGTGCGCACTGCTGTCCCAAAGAAGGCTCTTGAAATGGAAAAAACTGTACTTGGCAATGCAGAAAAAATCCCCATGCCGTTACAAGATCGGTCTCTTTGAACTGCCATCAAGAATATCTTGAACTCGAACCAACTGCACTATGCCATGAGCAACTACTTCTGCCTGTTGGGTCATTCTTAAATGGTTACTTTTTCTGTGTGATGTCTGCAGAAGAATGTGGGGGATTCATATTTCATCCACATTCTTCTGCAGACATCTCGTATTCACATGCGGAGTAAGCTTCAACAGAGAAAGTTGTTGAAGTGTACTGTTAGTTGCATTTGTGACATTTTCCATCCTGTTGCTATCTGCAGGTGACTGTTGAATGATGATTTTTCTTCTCGAATGTCTCACCAGTACTGTACTACGCCTTCTAACTCGTTATGATTGCATCGTCTTCGAGTAATTTACTCTTTCCTGTTGCAGTACACCTTACTGAAACAGCATTTGTTTTTGTTCGAATCCTCCATTGATAGTCGTTCCCTTGTTGCAGCAGCCCCAAGTCTCCGAGTCCGCGAGCTCCTGTCCGTCCTCGAAAGAAAGCGGCTCCCAAGGCGCCTCAGTCAGGCCGGACCCAGATCACCCGCTCCGTGTCATATGGTGGCTTCCACGCTTCCTCCTTGGCGCAGGCCAACCAAATGGCGTCCGAAGGCCCTAGGAAAGCAGCCCTCAGCGTGTCTCACGAGAACCTGCTGAACGCTAGCTACAACGATGCCGTTTTCCACGAAGGAAAAGGAAGCACTCTCAATGGTATCTGCCTTTTTGTCTCTAACCTGCCTTTTTGTTCCCGCTCTAATTGTGATATCATTTCAGTATATGTGCCTATTTGTCAATAACTCTTTTTACAAATTTTGACTTAGCACTCTTTGGGCCTCCCAGAAATGAAAGTTGAAAAATTGCCTCCCTTGAGAGGGGTGCTTCCCCCCTCCCGAAATTCCGAAAAAGTCAAACCGTAATAAAGTTGCATACTGATTATTAAATAAGATTTAACTATACGATTTTTTAATATAAGTATTTAAATTTTCTATAAATACTAAAATGCCTCTAAATACCTAAATAAAATCTTTAATTTCCTGTAAAAATATAATTTATAAAATAAAGAAAAACAGCAGTAAAATATTTAATTTAAAAAAAATAATTTTTTTGTAGGAACATAATAGATGTTTTAAAAACTACCAAACTGGAAATGTAAAAAGGTACCTAATTAAACACGGTCCATAGCGTCATGAAAAGTGCTTAAATTTGACAATCATTTTTAAGCATCTTAAAAGTACTTAATTTTGGGGGGAGTCCCATCAAAAGTGCTTAGTTTTTTTAGGAGTACCAGGAAAAGTTTTAGTTTTGTTTCCTCATACATTGTATACAATAAATCGAAAGCAAGGTCGTAAAGGTTTGTTTACCAGATGTATCAAGAAAGAAAAGAATACAAAGAAAAAAGAACTCGGTGAAGTAAACCAAAGTGAAATAGATCCATTGGTGCTACCATACATTATAACACTTAATGATTTTTACCCACTTTCTTCGACAATGTGCATTGTTGGTTATTTAAATACTGGAAAGGTTTTCCTTAAGAGTCAGTACAAATGACGCACTATGTCAGGCTTGTAACTTGAAAAATGTTCGAACTTCTCTGGAATTCCAAGAAGGTGAGTTTGTTTTAGTTATGTTTTAGTTTAAACCACAACCGCAAATTGGTCCAACGAACGGAAAATGATACATCAGGATAAATTTGGTACGACAGACAGACATGTTAAACACGGGAAAAGCTGCTCTAAATAAATATACTTGCAGTGAAGCCTCTTACACATTCCGTTACACATTCGATCATTGTTCTCTTTTGGAGTAGTCTCTTGAACTACCTATGAAGGAGATTTTATTTTGCTATATTGCGTTGTAATTTAATGCAGTGCATAATTACGTTTGCCGATTGCATGAAATCCGATTTCTTTTTATCCCAACATTTTTTATCGGCTTTTATAATACCATAATTATAATACTTTAATAAAATCGTTGATTAATATTTTTAGAAAAGGATTTTTTTTTTCTCCCCTCGGTCTCCGGATTCTGATTAGTAAAAAGCACCAATAATTATTTTTCTACGATCTTCTTTTTCAACAAAATCAAATTTTTCAAAAAAGAAATATATATATATTGATGTGAAATTTACATTAATTATTTCTTTCAATATAACACACACAAGTAAAAGTTAAAAACCTATGTTTTTGAAATTTGCTCTTGATCTTAATTAAACTGTCTGAGTTCTATGGATCATTGTATAGACTATTTTAATTCTTACAGCTTTTTTTTTTTTAGATTTTTCCTCCGAGTTGAATAACTCTTTATGTAAACGCGAAAAACCAGTGTTAAAATATCCCCACTCTCTATCCACTCATATTCGATAAAACATCCGGGTGGAAATAAAATGGCTTATCTGCATTTTGCTATTTTTGATGACAGTTCTAGATTGTCTGATGTTCTAAAATTACGGGACACGATCAAAGCTGTTGCAAAGAACTGGCACAAAGAAGAAAATAGAGAATAATGTCTGGTAAAGCAAAAATAATTGCCTTATCTGCAAATGAATCATTTTAGTGAGAACAGTAATGTTAAATAAAAGAATTTGCCTTAAAATGTAATTCAAATAAATTTTTCACGCTCGATACACCTAATAATTCCTATTTTAGGATTGCGTTCTTAGTTTTATTTAAAAGAAGGTTTGGTTTAAATTAAATGCTTTCTCCTCTGAAATAAAACACGCGAAATGAAGCACAGACTCCGCCATTGGGCGTTTTAGAGCTGCAAACAATACTGCAGCTCAACATTTATTTGGTTCATCTAATTAGAAAATTATATTTATCAGTTAGAATTGTATTTTTATTTGTAAGAGTATTTTATTTTAATGTTGCCCTCATGTGCTAATTATATTGACATGTGCTAAGGAGGGTTAAGAAGAAACTTGCTTTCTGCTGTGAAAAAATCCTATTTATTTATTGTATATGCATCGAGAGTTCATACAACTTCAGGACCTGGTCAGTTAATTTTAATACAAACGAAAAACAATACATTTATACAAATGTGTACAGACAGAATCACTTGGAGATCTACCAAGGTTCTTGAATGTCTTACTCTTTCTGAAAGGTAGGTTGTCCTCCAAGGATTGCCTGAATAATCTTAAGGTTCTTGCAGTGTTGCATTTTTACCTCTTGCAAGTATTTCGTAATTTTCGATGTGATGTAAGTAATGTTCAACTGCGATTATGAGCATGACAGCTATTCCATTATCTGTCTTGACCACTACAAAGTCCAGATTCAAACTCTTTGAGGAAAAAAAAAAATCAGACATCTGTCTCGAGTGCTCTCAAGTTTAGAAATCTTGTTTGCTCGAACACTTAAAGCTTTAAAGACCTCGAAAGTTTTAAAGCTTTCCTGCTTCTTGTTGAATTCGAGTCCAATAGAATATTCAACCAAGGTTTATTGGCCTTGGACATGCTTTCCACAAATCATTTATTTAATTGTGCCCAGGAAGGGCATAGTGCTCCCAAATAGTTTCATTAAAACCAAAGTTATTGCCTTTTTCATTGAAAGCGGAGGGGACGCTCGAAGACCCACTTACACCTAAAGCACTCAACAATCATTAAATGTTTGACGTTGTAAACTATAACAGTTAAATGAGAAATTAAGTGTTTAAATATTTATCATTGTAAGCAACAGTTATTAAGTATAAATATATTTAACATTATTCTTATTTTTCCTGTCCAGATGCTAACACTCCAAATGGCGACACTCAAATGAGTGAATCCATCACTGTTCGTCCGACTAGGTCCAAACCACCTCGACAGAGCCGCAGCGGTCTTCCTCCAGTAGCCGAGCGGAGCCGACGCAGCATAGGCCGTCCTTCATGTCCACCGCCCGAACGACCAGATTCTTTTAACAGTACCAAATCCGGCTCCATGAGCTCTGAGGACGCCATGTCCGGGGATAAGGCTCTTGATCTCGAGGACATAAGCATCTCCATTGACAGCTCCGGCAGTGAGAGCTACAACGAGTGCCAAATGTCTTTCATGGATGACTCGGACAATGAGACCCTGCCGGGCTCGGAAGGGAAGCTCGACCTGGTCGAGGAGCCCGTGGCGAAGTGCGGCAAATCGATTCTTTCGAACCCGGATCGTGACCATTTGGAAGAGAACGAACAGAAGAGAAGTCCCCGAACTCATATTAGCTGGGAAGATCAAAACAGCAACCAGCCTCGGGACGAGAATCTGGACAATGAGTGCCACTTCACTGGTGGAATTCCTACCTGGTTCGATCACTATGGGGAGGACAAGCGACAATCCAGCACACTCTGGTTCGCCAGTGACAGTTGCTTCGAGGAGACTTCCGAGAATGCTAGTCTGAATGAGAACTTCCGCACCGTCATTGAGGTAGGGAGCGAGGATGCCAAATCGGCTCTTAAGAACACCGTGTCGGGAATAGCGATCAAGCTGAGAGTGAATAGTGAGACACAAAACACCAGATTGTGATCTTCAGTGTTTTTTAATTCCTTCTTTATATATATATATATATATGTGTGTGTGTGTGCGTGTATGTGTGTACGCCCCTCTCGTTTAGAGATCTTTTTTTAAGTTTGATTGCTCATAGTTTTTAAAATGGATTGAAGCCTGTCTGTTACCTAGTCAAATGCCAAAGTTGCGAATGATTGTTTTGTTTCTGAAAGCTGTCTGTCGAAGTTTAGTGAACTGTTCCCCAATATTTGATGTTAGTGAATGTTGCCATGTTTCAGAAATATCTTCGAAAAAATGTCCTTCCAACTATTACTCAAATTAGGAGTTTGGGGGGGGGGGGGTAAGACCTTGATGTTCGCAATGTTCTCTAACTCTGTGGTATAAATTGGTAGGTGTATATCCTACAAAAGGCTGGAAATTACCTAGAGATTTAAATGGATATTACTGGTGTATTTGATCATATCGTTGCTTTATTTTTCTTGAGTTTATTATTATTATTTATTTTAATCGTCCATTAATTCAGATGCATCTTTTTTGTAACAGTTCAAAATACTGTGAAAGCGAAAAACTCGTATTAAATTATGAACTAATTGACATTCAAATTCAGAGCTCTTAATAAAAACAGTATTAAATAGGCAATTGAATTCGCAGTGCCTTGAAATGGAAACGGCACTGCTATGATCCATCATATAGGGCTTACAGTAAATTCCACTCATGCTCTAAGATTAACCCTTTTTTTAATTAATTAAACGATTGTTGAATGTAACTTCTTAGAATTTAGTGGTAGTCAGAAAGTCGTCGCATTTCTAGTTTTGATTTTAAATTGCAATCAACAATTTATTATTAAAACTTTGCATAATTCTTTTTCTTCAAATTCGCTTGTATGTAGAATCGGTTTCACTGAAAGGCTTTGATATATAATCTGGCAAACTAAAAATGGCAAATATAAATGATAAAATAGTAAGAATAGTGCTTGGCCCTCAGTTGGCTCATTCTAAGCATAGTAGAGTTTTCTCCTTTTCTTGCAGAAATGAAGGATTGAAAATCTCAATTCCAGCAACAACAAACCTCTTGCCTCAGACAACATAGAAATCACATCTTAATGATTCAACAATTCTTTTGGCTGTATTAGCATGGCATTTCATTATAAAAATACTTTCATTTAGATGTGTTGCGTATGAAATAACGATGGAAAACAGTTCTCAATTTTTATAGAAAAGGTTTTAATTACTTGAAGTTGGAGAGTAAATAAATGTTCGAAACATCTTGAATGCATATGCATTGTTAAAGAGGGCGATTCGGATTACAAATTTCATTTGGTGAACACATAGATATAAAGCTTTTACTGTGCAGATAAATAAAACTGCAACAATAGATTATTTTTCAATATAAATACCATTTAAATTTATACTCTTCACAGAACAGTTCACAAGATTTGAAACTGCTTATTCATAAAAATCTGCTACCGGTGAATGAAATCTCTTACAACAGCATTACGGATAGCATCGGTCCAGTGTAAACTACCGTTTCGTATACTCAAAGA
Organism: Argiope bruennichi; assembly: GCF_947563725.1. NCBI lineage: Eukaryota > Metazoa > Arthropoda > Arachnida > Araneae > Araneidae > Argiope > Argiope bruennichi. The sequence continues at coordinate 8,952,644 of NC_079160.1, forward strand.
GAAGGTAATCTCTTGGCGCTAAATCTGGGAATGATGAAAAACATATGAAAGAAGCTTTCACTGTATATCTGGAACCATAACGCAACTTTGCATGCGTTAGGACTTGTTTTAGATATTAGTTCACACCATTCGCAACCGTTCCCAATAACCGTTTTCGGAGATGGGAATTGTGCTGCTGCTCTCACTTCACAACTGATGCGATTTATATTTCAGCGTTCATTTTTCCTTAATCTGTTTGATGAGGGAATGGCAATATACTCTTCTAGTTTATTCATCACTTTATAAGGACATCCATGTGCCGCGAGCGGGAAGATGGTGCTGTCAGTGCCTTTTTTGAGCATGATGAAACAGAGCTTAATTTTCGAATTCCCCTCGTGTTTCAAATTCTGAGGTGTCCTTGTATTTCTAGAGTCAGATTTACAAAATAAAGCAACACATATTTATAAAGATATCCAAAATGGATGAAGATATTTTCTTCTCGTGATGCATTCAGTGCAAGAGCACTGAACTATATCACTTCAATCACGTGATGGCCACATTGCAGTGAATGTTGACGAATTTCATGAAAGTTCAGCTGCAACTCTACGCTATAAAAATGGAATGTGTCTTAAGTAAAAAGCCTTTATCTAAGATGATAGCCATTAAATTTAATTCTAATCAATGGTTGTGACTAAAAAAGGGTTAAGAAAAAAATCATTATCGACATGATCTTTAAAAAAAATGCATACTTTAATTGAACAACAAACCCTCAACCTAATTGAATACTTGAAAGCAGCGGACATCTCTCAGGTGAGAGTCTTCCCTCCTAGAGCATTCCTCCCGCGTCCGAGTATTATGCCGTCTTGCATATCATATTTGCAAATAATCTATTTTTGAGAGTGACGCTTTTCAGACCCCGCAGCTAAGTACCATAAGTATTTTCCGACATATGGTCACTAGTCAATTTTATAATGAGGTTTTCCAAGATTTTTTTCCAGCCTGCACTGTGTGTTTTGGAAGCAGTAAAATTTTATTGTGGTCTCCGAAAGGCTTTGTATTACTGATTTGTAAATAAAATTCATATTTATATTACATGTGTTTATGTGTCTTCTTCTCTGCATTCTGCTAATTCATTAATTGAATGATTAATGTTGCTTTACCAATAAATAACTGAAATGTGTCGCATAACTTTTACTTTACACAATGCAGTGCACATCGATAAGCCAATATCCATGTAAAGAATGCACGGGGGGGGGGTCATAAAACAATTCTCATTATTCTGGCTATCGAACTGTTCAATTTCCTTGTCATTTCATATTTTATTGTCCCACCGGTGTTTCGTGCCGCTGTAGCCTGGTGGTAAGGTCTCGGCTTCGGAGCCAGAAGGATCCAGGTTCGAGACCCGATTCCACCGAAGAACTATCATCTAAGTAGGTCTGGTGCACTCTAAATCCATCGGTGCCAAACGTCCTCCCTCTGATGTGGTGTGGAAGTTTGGAGAGGGGAGTGCCCGCTTAGGTGTCGTCTGACCTCGGTTCAAAATGACGAGGTCCGTCCCAAAGCAGCCTTAGTGTTGCTTTATAACGGGAGTTAATATGACCAAACTAAACTAAACCAAACCAAACCCACCGGTGCTTTTCTCGCATGACCATTTTGCTTTTCCTGGAACGCGGGTTACTAAATCTGGTGTTCAGGGAATTAAGATCAGAAACTCGCCGACAGTAACTGCCAAATTTTTAGAATTTAAGAAAGGTTTTTGTGCATGATTTTCTGGAACCAGAAATGTTTTATTTTTCCCCAAATCTTTAGCAATTATTCGAGCAATGAATTGGCGACAAGAAAGTACAGTAAACCGAGCTTGTATGAAATTGCAGCACTAAACGTTTAAAAAGAATAAAAACTTTCATGAAAAGGGTTAAATAAAGCTATATAATCTTCTGCTCTCCTTACAGAGAAAATTACAAGTTCACAAATCTATGTAATATGTAGCAACCAATCACATGCTTTACTTCCAACTGAGAGAAAAACAACCAATGAGATCACTCATTGGGTACTGAATCAATATGCCTTAACAAAGGTATTATTTTGTTAGATGTCACTTTTCCTCTGGGAAGCGTGCTGTCTTAATGATTCAGTCAAAAATCCGCAGAATTTTTATGTCGAATTATATCGTTCGTTGAATTTTCTTCATTTCTGCTTTTTAGTTTGAGACAATAATTCGACGCATGTGCTACCCATGCACTGATTAAGTGGTTAAATATGTATTTCAATATAGAAAGAAAAAAAAGTTTTATCTCTTAAATAAATTTATTAAAAGAAGTCAGCGACATTTTTCTGAGAATTTTTATATTTTAGTTGAAATTCATCATCATTTAACTTTAGATTAAATTTTTATTCAATATTTGTATACCTAGTTTTATTATTCTCGTCATTATTTTTCGAGAAAAAAAATTGCTGCTCCGTTGTCGAATCAAAATTCAGGGCTTTTGAAATCAATAAAACTAATGAGCTTTAAAATTCTTGAATAAAAATAACGCATTCCCACTTAAAACTATAAATTTATCTTCCATTGAATTTAAAGAAACATATTTTGTTCCTGTCATTTCAAAAATTACTTTCATTTATTCCAGTTTATTCGTTCCTGTCATTTAACTTACAGCCCCAATTGGAATCTGAAAACATAGATAACTTGGTATTCCAAGTATCGGATCATATAGTGTCTGCTTTCAAATTTAATTTGGTTTGTTTAATATATCAATAATGACTATTCATAACTATAAATATAACCATTACAAAGTGATGACATTGTTTACGGTACTTGCAATATCCAGCATGAACCTATTCACAATAAAAAATAAAAGTCCAGTTAAAGCTCTACACAGTATTTACCTCATTAGTTCCATTTACTGTGTCTGGTAAGACAAGACATGCTTTAAAAGATGTCATCCGCCCTTTAAGAAAATTTTATAATCTTACCATGAGTCCACTTCTGATGCAATTATATAATGTTCTATTTTCTTAAAATAGCACTTTGCGTATACCTTATTGGTTGGTCTAATTGATAACTTAGTTGTTTGCTACAAATAGCGTCTTCAACGCACGCCAATTTTCTTAGTATACAGATGACTGTATTATTCTTTTTGGTGATAATCAAGTTTTAATAAAATTTTATTCAATTCCAAGTTCAACTGGCGTCAATTATTTTGGTTCAGATCATAAATGCTCTCATGCAACATACAAACATAATCTTTTTGCCACATATCTTTAGGACTACACAGGAATATCAAGATTTCCATACAGATCAGCTTTTTTATATAACTATTTGATAATGCTTCTATTTTAAAGCACATGCTAATAAAACAAATAATGTTACTATAACAAAATTCACAAGTCAGTAAAATCAACATCATGTTTTGCCTGTACCTTGGTTTACTAGCATTTTTTTCATCTCTCTTTTTTTTTTCTCGTCATATTTAACATAATCTACCAACCTGTAACATAGAACTTTCACATTCAAGTTTGGTTTGACAAGTTTCCAACTTTACTATTCTGCATAAATTTAATTTCTTCTGATAGTTTTATCCCGTTTATTTTTTTACTAGGAAAATTTGTATTTTTCTGATGTTTTTCAGATTTCAGCCACTTGTATTATAAGGGTTGCCCAAATAAAAAGTGGATAAGTTGAATGAAAAAAAAAAAAATACCTTTACTGGAAATCAAAAGAAATTGCCATGGGCGTTGTAACACAGGTCCCATTGTTTAGGTACCAGGTCTATGCCTTTGCCGTTGAAAGATGATGGTTGATTCTTGAGGAAATCCTGCACAGCTTCCTTCACTTCGCTGTACGAATGGAAACATATCCCTTGTAATACTCTCTTAAAGGGCCCAAAGATGTGACAAATCCGGAGAGTACGGCGGATTTTCCAACATTTCTCAAAAGAATTTTTTAAAGGTCGTCTGGGTTTTACGTGAGAAGTGTAGGCTGGCATTGTTATGGAGAAGGATCACTTGTTGTGTCAGAAATCCCTGGCGGTTTGCTTTTGATAGCTTTCCGTAGTTTTGTCAGAGTTCTGCAGTATTATGTTAAATTGATAGTGTTCCCTTTGGATAGGAAATCATTGAAGAGTGGTCCACGGCATTCGATGAATCAGAAACTGTACTACCGCGCGCTGTTCCGATCTGGACGCTTCCATGTATAGCACGACTTTACTTTCATTCAGTTTCCTCTAATACGAACAGCTTTCACACCGCCTACCGCCTTTTATATTCTTGTTCATTAGCGCTGCATAACTGAAGTCATTCTGACGCAATCGCAAGTGTCCATTTTTTGTCCATATAAGGGTTGCCCAACACGTTTGAGCAACTCTTATATGTTGAAATATATCATTTATATAATTCCTAATTGGTTTCTGTCTCGTTATTGGGTTTTCATTCGAAATAAAGATTTGTCGTTGTAATTTGTTAGAGTAAATGTAATCGCACATTACATCCAAAAGTATAACGTCATATTGCAGATAGTTCCTTATGCTTTTTCTTTAGCTGTATTTCAATCCCGCCTTAAGTGTAACTTTATATTTCAGTATTAACAGCACAGCGTAAATATCTTCTCACTGTCATGCGTTAATCAGAAAAGGAGGTCAGAGTGCATTGCTCAACAGTATATTTCAACTCGACTTGTTGAAAGAAACCCGGCATTTGATGGAAATAACTTTTCGATTTGGAGCAGAAAAGAAAAAGCAATTTGTTGCTGGATACTTTTTTTAGAAAAAAGAATGTGACGGAACAAATATTGAAGAAGAAAAGGAATCTAATATATCGTTGCATCCTAGTTAAACGGTACTAATAGTCAAAAATATAAGATAATAGTGTAAAACGTCAAGCATTATTAACAATTACGGGGGGAGGGGGTTCGTACAACATCTATAGCAGCTCTACAAATAATTAGTAGCTCTGATATGTGATATTGAAACCGCTTGTTATTGGATAAAAAAATCACTCTAAAGACATCAATATTTGGCAAAACCATTAAGAGTTCTAAAATGATTAGCTATGAAAATAGATGGATTCGTCCTAGTAAGATTGAAAAGATATAGTGGGATGTTTCTGCAATGACTGTTCCATACTTTAACTATACAGATGGCTCGAAAACGAATGAGCGAGTAGAAGCGGCATTTTCAATTTTTGAGGGAGAACATTAAATTGAAGAGTTTCATTATAGACTTGAAAATCACTGTTTAGTTTTTCCAGCAGGACTTTTGGCAATATATCAACTGGACAAACCTTTAACTGGAAAAACCATATTAATCATATGTTCATTATTATCTATTTACGAAGTCTAAGTGTATTAAAAGCTCTTCAAAAATTCAAGAATTTAGAAGAAGATGTTAAAAGTCTGGTAATATCTTATTACACTGAGTTAAAGCCCATATTAGCATCAAAAGTAAAACTAACTGATTAGGCTGCCGAAACTGCTTCAATTAAACTTGCAATAGACTATCGCCTTCGAGAATCTGAAAGAACAATCAAAACTCGCCTTCGTAAAATTCTCATCGATGAATGGCAATCAAGATGGGAAAAGTCGCCTTACCTTCAGTACTTATCCTCGGGTAAAATGAACTAGATGTATTGATAGCACATATTTAGCCCAATTAACTACAAATCATGTACCTTGCCCGCATTATTCTAAAAGATTCCGTTTGAGAAGATGTAGATGTGATGAGGATTATGATGACATTCCACACTATATTTTTAATGCTCTTTTCATCGTAATTTGAGAAAAAATTTTAAATCTCGACGAAATATTTCTTAAATTTTATTAAATAAAAAATTGTCTGTAGAAACTCGAGTGATCTTGGATAATTATATCACAACGAAAGCAGGATTTCCGAAATGGAGTTACAATAATCCTCGTTTGTCTCCTATACGGACTAATTTTTCCTGTTTTGTGCCGTCGTCAGAGTTATATGTTATTTTAATACAAAGATAAAAAGGACTTGGTGTTGGTGATGTATTGTTGTATGCCAAATTTACTTCTTAGTGCTTTAAGTATTAAAGTTTTTTTTAAAGCAAAAGTTGTAGTTTTAAATTAGTCCAATTAAAGTAGCAAATTTTAAATTGGACTCTACCATTGCCTTTCAAAGAATACATAGAGAAAGTCAAGTTCTATAAGTGGAAAGTATCTTGTAAGTATAAGAGGAAAAAATTTAAAAATTCTTTTGCTCCTAAGCATCGATTCTAATTTAGACCGAGCCGCCTATGTATACATTTATTTTTCTTTCTTTTTTCATTTATTTGTTTATATTTTTTCTTTTTCTTTATGAATCTTTTATTTTCTTTCTATTTTTTTTCTTCTGTTTTTAAGTTGAAATTGTCTATTTTTGGTAAATTTTATTCTTTACTAATTATGTTTAAATGATTCTGTTACTGTGGAATATTATGTAGGTTCTGCTTGGGCCATTCGGACTTTCCCCATGTTGCCATATTATGCCTACAGCTTTATTATCCTGCACAAATGTGATAATGAAAAAATATATGTAGATGATGAATTTTTGAAATTTACATATGAAATGAATATAAGAATTGACCAATCAGCGCCATAAATGTTGTATCTGAATGAGCAAACAGAAGTCCCCTAGAAAAAGTGTGGAAAATGCTGTTTGAAGCTGGTTTGCTAATGTATTTTTGGGGTCTCACTGCGGTCTGCATAAGCAATAGAATGCATAGCTTCTCATTTGACTCTGAAATTCCGTATTTCTTTAAGTATAAAGATCATCCTTATTTAAAAGAATCTCAGAATGTTTGGCTTTGATGCCTATGCTCTCCTACCTAATACTCAAAGAAAGAAATTAGACAAAAAAAAAATGTGAATGATAAAGTCTTTATGAATGATTAAGGGCGGGTGTCAGAATGATGTAACGTCATGTTGTATATAGCTTTGATTTTTTTCTCTTATCAATTTTTTCTATTGGCTTTTCAATGCGACTTCCCATTGTATGTATTTCAATCCTATATGAAGTTTATATTAGATGCATGCTTGCATGTATTTTAGTCAGCGACATCTATTGGTAAGCATGTTAAGTATCTACAACCAACAAATATTTTAGATTTTGCACCAGGCTGTAATTTAGTCCTATAAGTAAATAAAATGAAATTGGTGTCCCTGAGTAGCTAATTTCTTAAATTTAAAGTGGGGTAAAAATGATTATTATTGAGGATTTCGATTGACTTTCGATTAAAAAAACTATTAAAAGTTTTGATAAATAAATCTTTCCCAGTGAATATTCATTATTCAAGAATGCCAGATTTGGTTGTTCTAGATCCACCAATCTGTCGCAGAGTATTTTGAACTATTTTTTGCATCTTGATGCAATTTGTAAGTATTATCGAGCAAATAAACATTAGCATATTAACTTCAAAGTAGGCTTTATGTCATCATATGTGTGCGGATTCGGAGGGTTTACTAACATTGTAATTCTGCAAGTTGCCGAAAAGTTAATTTGAAGACTCCCTAATACATCAAAAGAATTAGCTTCTCGTTTCAAGGGCGTTCCGAATGTGATTAAATTTACATTTTCTAGAAAAGTATTTTATAAAGTTTTCCTAGCATTATTTCCTGCTTTTACATTTTTGCTTTCAACCTAAAATTTTTGTTAAAAATTATTTTTTACTTTTTAACTCATTTATAATGAATACCCCTTTGTATTGAAGCACGACATTTAGTGCGTTCCGATAAAACCGTCGATAGATTGGGAATCCGAGACTCGATTGAGATTTGCAATTTTGGCGACACTGAATTCTATTTACATGTGCCCGCTATGTTCACAAATGGGCAGACAGACTTTCTCTGGCGGAACAAACCCAGAAATATATATATCGAAATGTGAAAGTCAGGTACTAAATTTTATTTGTCGCGATTTTGAATTATCCTGACAATCAGGCTGATTCCAAGGATATTTTTATGTTATTAAACATTTTGATTTAATGTTTTATGTTTGCAAAGATGAAATTTTGTTATCCATTTTTCACTCAACTGAACTTTTTTTGAAATTTTTCTTGATGATATAGATATTTTTTTAAAATCTCCACAGGGCAGATCACTGGGCATTAATCGAATATGGTATATAATTACCTTTTGGTCGCTATGAGAAGAATTTTCTAATTAATTTTCTTTCTGATTTTCAATTAAAAATTAATCTTAAACATTTTCCTTCTAAACTTCGGAATATATCATCATTATACTATAACAATTTCTATGCTATTTTTATTTTAAATATGTGATGAAAACTTTATTTTCCACACATATTCCCCTTAAATTAAAAAAATTAAGTCTATTTTACGACAATATTTTTTTTGTTTTAGTTATTGCATTTATATTCGCGTGTTGCGATATTAAAAACATTTTTTTTCCGTACACATTGTTGTTGCTATCGTCGAAACGATAAGATAAAGGACAGATAAATCAAGCCTATTGTGGAGCAAACCAAAGATCTGAATCTCTTTTTAGATTTCTTTTTAAGTGTTATAATCACTCTCTCTCTCTCTCTATTTTTTTTTTTTTTTTTTTAGATATTTACATTTTAGACTTTTTTTTTTTTTATCAAGCGTGTTAATTCTCTAAGTTTAAAGTAAAATTTTTTTTCTTCGAGTTTATTCATTAATCATCTTGAATATTAGAATTAAATGGCCCTGTATTTATGTTTTCCAGACTTTGTATAATTCTATCTCTTTTTGGATATTTTCTAATTATGTACATTTGTATAGACTTGATGAAATTATCGTTTTAAGTACTTTGCTTTAAATAATACCTTACATTTTTGTTTTGCTTAATACAAAAGGGTCTTTTATGATCTGCAAGTGAAGAAGCATTTGCAAATAGTTTTAAAAATATAATAAGCAATTCCAATTTTTTCTTGTGTATTTGTAGATCAATTAATATTATTTTCGTGAAAAAAATTGTTTAATCCCTAAAATGCTGAAAATATCTAATATCTTAAAATCACCTGACAAATACTTGTGTATATGTCTTAGCATCAAAGATAAAAACACAATTTCGTAATAAATACATTTATTTAATAAATATAATCATGAGTATACGATTTCAAAGTAATTCTTTAGAATTGTCTTGATTTACCTTGTAATCTGAGAGACACAGATCAATTGCGATAGTTACAGTTTGAGTGATACTGATTTTTTTAGTTTCATTGTCTTGGTGGTCCAGTCTTCCGAAGGTTATCAGGGAAAAACTGAAAGATTTCATTCGTTTCTATCCGAATTCAGATAGCCAGAGCTGTAGAGTAGAGGGGGAGACGCCTCCACCTGCGGCTGCGATAACCTTTGGAAGATAGAACAGTCCCACCGAGGTTTGCCCATTTCCAGTAGAAATAAGACTCGTCTTCTTCTCATGAACGGCTTATTAAATAAACTTTATTGTACAGCAGTAAAAGGACAATGTTCTCGTATAAGACAGCAAGAAAACACTTAGCAGTTCTTTTGAATTTGATATTCGCAGTTTGGTTCGGACTAAGCCCCGTCAAGCTTAGAAGCACTTGCGGTGGACGATGGATGGACCGGACTCATCGTATTCCTGCTTGGAGATCCACATCTGCTGGAAGGTGGACAAAGAGGCCAAGATGGATCCACCGATCCAGACGGAGTATTTCCTCTCAGGTGGGGCGATGATCTTGATCTTCATGGTGGATGGAGCCAAGGCTGTGATCTCCTTCTGCATCCTGTCAGCAATACCGGGGTACATGGTGGTGCCGCCTGGAACGGAAGAACAACAGAGTTACACAGGCTGCCCATGGTGACGGCGAGCGTGCCGGGACGATCTCTGAGGTTGAGAGCGTCTCGGCACGCTTCTTGGGGTTATAGGATTCTTAAAATTATGAGCTCCTATCATTCATGGATGAATGACAGGAGTTTTCTACGGACTCAACTGAACTAACGCTGGGTGATGTCATCTACTTAAACTGTATAAAAAGAGTAAGAGGTCAGTAAAGAAGCTGAATGAAGTAAACATTGCTGAATTAAATAATTAGACGAACTGATCCAATATTTATTTTTTTAAAGTTCGAAAAATTCTACAATATGGATATTTTCTTGTTGTCGGGGAAATTTTTTTCCCCCTTCAATTGCGCTGTTATCGGCTGACCACGTACATAAAAAATCCCACCTGCAACCTTACATCAAAAAATGAACAAATATTATTGGTTGATCTTTGGAAATTATCATTTAATTTAAGAGCTAAGTTTCAATTTAGACATTTAGAGCTTGCAGGATAAATTTAAAGTTCTCCATTGAATTAGAAAAACCAAAAAGATTAAAGTAGATATATCAACTGGTGTCAAAACTGCTAAATTATTTTTTGCAAAACATGTAAAATCGGATACATTCGTGTTATAGGAGATGTAATTTAAAATAAAAGGAAGTAAAGAAAGATCGAAAGCGTCTGTAATATTTGGATATTAATTACTTCCATAAAATATTTAAAATTAAGTAAAATAATATAGAAAGAACTGAAAAATTCGAATATTAATTATTTCGAGCAACTTATTAAACATTGTGTTTATTCCTGTTGAAGTATGATGTAAGTGAGACTAACTAAATCCAGTAAGCGCTGGAATATTCCAATATTAGTTTCATCTTGCAAAATATTTAAAAGTGGTATGTAAAGAAAAATAAAAAATGTCGAATTTTTCCAATATTAATACATTTCTATACATTTGAATTCAGTTACTCGTTAAAGTAAGCTATATGCTCTTATGGAAAATTAAAGTATGTTTCAAAATTTATTCGTTTCATTTTAAAGCAAGTCAAACTAAAAGTCAATCAAGCAAGTTTGAAACTTACCGGAAAGGACAGTGTTGGCGTACAAGTCCTTACGGATATCAATGTCGCACTTCATGATGGAATTGAAGGTGGTCTCATGGATACCGCAAGATTCCATACCCAAGAAGGATGGCTGGAAGAGGGCCTCTGGGCAACGGAACCTCTCGTTACCGATGGTGATGACCTGTCCATCAGGCAACTCGTAAGATTTCTCGAGGGAAGAGGTAGAGGCAGCGGTGGCCATTTCCTGTTCGAAGTCCAGGGCGACATAGCACAACTTCTCCTTGATGTCGCGGACAATTTCCCTCTCAGCTGCGAGTGAGAAAAAAATAAAACATGACGGTCAGAATTTGTCGAAACACACTCTGACACGAGTCACGTGCTGCCCCTGAACATCGCGGAAACGACATCCTTCAAAAAACTTTAAACCAAGATCAAAATTAAGGGTTTCTTAAAATTAAAGAACATTACTAATCGTTTTTCTGCAAAATAAAATTATAGTATATCAATAATTAATTTTCCACAAAGGTTTTTGAAAAAATAAATTATATATTGACAGTATTTAGTTCCTTAATAAAAATTTTAACTGGTCTTTAAGCCTTTTTTTTTCCATTAAAAGTTGGTCTCGATAATTGAAGAATTCTCAAAACATTATTTTGCTTTAAAATTTTGGAGGCTTCTTTGAAGTTGTTTTTAAATATCAATTAATGTTTTAGAAGTTGGATTATACCATGAAGTTAAATAAATTTGCTTAATTTAAATGATGCTAATAAAGCATTATTTTATTACTTTTTTTATTTTATCTAATCCTGGAAGCTAATCATTCCCATTATCTATTTAGGACTCCCTTGTTTTATCTATTTATTTTTTATTTTGCGATCACCAGAGCTCTGCAGTACGTACCGGTTGTGACGAAAGAGTAACCGCGCTCAGTGAGGATCTTCATGAGATAATCTGTGAGATCTCGGCCAGCCAAGTCCAAACGCAGGATGGCGTGAGGCAAGGCGTAACCTTCATAGATGGGGACGGTGTGGGAGACGCCATCACCAGAGTCAAGCACGATACCTGTGGTCCTACCGGAAGCGTACAGGGAGAGCACAGCCTGTAATAAAAGAGAGACGCCGTCAGTAATCACACACATCACCGACACAGATCACATACTGTAGGGTGAAATTTGTATGATTTCTTTTATCGACTTAGGACTTTCAGTGTCTGCATGAATTCGTTTTCGATTGGGCTTCGGTTTGGTGAAGAAAATGGGCCATCCCAATTGGTCATCTAAGAGAACGGCACACAGCTAGCTTTAAATCTAAATATATTCCCGACAGCTTGCAGAAATTTTGCATTTCTCAGAAATTGAATAACTTCTATTTAAGATGAAATTCAATCTTAATTACGAAAATAGTTCAAGTTTTGAAACAGAAGATATTTGAGCCCACATTCGTTGATAAACTGAATCTTCGAGAATTGGGGGAAAGGTTAGATCCCAAACGAAGATATCTAAGTCAGAGACAACTGAGAAATTGTTTATCCATTTACCTTATTATTGATTAAAACATCATGTTCAAGAGACTATCCTTTTTTAGGAACTAATTAATGATGAAAATTTTTCTTTAAAGGCTGCATAAAAGAAGAATAATTTGCTTGATAATTTTTGAATTATTCCATCTGGTTTCAATAGACTAGATGTCTTGATAAAATCATAGGCGAGATATGCCTCAATGAAAGGTATTAAAGGGAGGCTCACGCGGAATGATAATTTGGAGAATAGAGAATATAATTTTTTGCGAAATACTTATTCTACTGAAAAGTGTTGAATGGGCTGAGGGTACGAGAAGTTTCCTGCCATACCATTTCTATATGGAGAAACTCATGCTAATTGGAAATTTTATTCATGTTCATTTATTTGTCGGGGTAAATTTAAAAGAAATATAGGTCTGCGGGCATTTCGAAATAGTGATTAGAGGTCCCTTCTACTTACCTGGATGGCTACATACATAGCTGGGGTGTTGAAGGTCTCAAACATGATCTGGGTCATCTTTTCCCTGTTGGCCTTGGGGTTAAGGGGAGCTTCTGTGAGGAGGACGGGGTGTTCCTCAGGGGCGACTCGCAATTCATTGTAGAAGGTGTGGTGCCAGATTTTCTCCATATCATCCCAGTTGGTGATGATACCGTGTTCAATGGGATATTTCAGAGTGAGAATACCTCTCTTGCTCTGGGCTTCATCTCCTACGTAGCTGTCCTTTTGACCCATGCCTACCATGACACCCTGGGGGAAGAAAGAAACAGGGGATTGAGTGGCACATCATTATCTGCCCTTCGGCGAGTTTCATCAGATTGTTATTGCAAGAATAAAGATTTTGCTAAAATTCACTGAATTTCGTCTGTTCTAAGTAACGGATAAATCTCTGTGGGCAAGGTTTTGCCCTTATCTAAGATATTTTTGAAATTATCCCGCTGATTCAGTTTTAAGAGGATACTTTATGAAAGAGTTTTTTTCTCTCTTATTTTTAAAATGGTTTTAAATTTCTAGTTTACATATATAATAACATACTAGTTATAAATTGTATTAAAAAATTTTGACGTTTTAATTCTAATAACTTTTTTGAAAATATTCCATTCTGATATCATTTTAGATTTTTGTGAATTTTCTTCGACAGAATGGTAATTTATTATGTTAAGTAACAGTTTAAAAGAAACTGACATCGCGCACGAGAAGAACGTTATTTTGTAAATAGTCACAATCATTTATTATTATTCAGAGAAAAGAAATGAAGATAATCATATCTAATAACTTAGTTATAATAAATATATTTCTTTCCTTCTTCAGTAATTAAAAGAAATATATTCTGTTATTAAAACTTATTAAAAGTGAAATTATAAAGTTTAATTTTCATTGTAAACAATTGCTAAAGAATCAAAGAGTCTTTAAACTTGTGTTTATTATTTATTCAAATTACTGATCATGTTTACTATTATTCTAGCTGCATATTTATGACTAATCTAGCAACTAAGCATCCAGATTTAAAATTTAAATCATATTTATATTAATTTAAATGTACGGAACGTCAGACAAGGAAACATTTGAACGAAATGTTGATTTTAGAAACTGGCGGAATTAAATAATAGTGACGATAAGAATGCATATTATCTAGCTGCTTTCTAAATCATGGTGCACTTAGCTCATTAACCAACTACCCTCGATTAGTTTAAGTAATTTTTTGACTATTTTAATAAAATTATATTTTTTAAACCTTAATTTTGTTAGTTACTAAAAATGATTACTTTTATTTTTCATTATTTAATTTATTATTATCATGGAATCTTGAAATGATTTTTTTTGTTCTAATTCTCAACATTAAATAACACTGTGCGAATAGAATAAAAATTTAATTAAATGACAAGTGAATTCTGAAATTTCAAAATTCGAATCCATCAGGAATGGATTTCAAAATTCCATTTTTTAATCATTTCACCCACCTGATGCCTGGGCCTGCCAACGATGGAAGGGAAGACAGCCCTTGGAGCGTCATCTCCGGCGAATCCGGCCTTGCACATTCCGGATCCGTTGTCAACAACGAGGGCGGCAACATCGTCGTCACACATGGTGGCTGATCTGCAGATAGAAATGAGAACTGATGAGAAGGAAGGAAGGAAAACAGACGATCTTCCACGAGGGGGTTCGGCCCCGAACGATGCCTAATTTAGGACAAGGAGAATCCTGGGCTGCCCTGGAGAGCGGCCAGGAATAGCACGTGTCGACCGCCTCCCCTTAAATGGCTTTGAACTTGACTGCGCGCAGTTCACGTTCCCAAAACAGTCTCGCGGAGGCCAGACGTTTTTATGTCAGACTTAAGTCAAAGCCAAATATTTTTTTTAACGTAGCTTGTTTCTGAATGACTACTCAAAACGTTCCAGCGTAAGCGGTTAACTCATTTCAGCAGTTACTTTTTTTTTTCTTAAATGAGACGGAAGAGAAATTCGGAAAAAAGTTTCATTCATATAAAGATTATCTTATGATCCTTCCCATTTAAAATTGAGAAAAAGTTCTTTAGGCAATGTTGCTAAACGCAAACGATTTCTCGAAACAGTTACCGATTGATGATTTCAGATAATTCAAACGAACTTTCTTCAATGTTTTGAATAACGAACAGTACTTTAGATAAAATTCAAAACAATTTATTATGATTTCCGCATCATTAAATCTTACTTATCATTTGTTATTTTCCACAAATTATTTATATCATTTATATTCAATCCTACATTATTTAAATCTAATCATTACAATTTATAAGATCTGTATTTGACCTCTGCTAGTTAAAATATTAATATAAGAATTTTAAAAAAAAAATCGGACTCTATTCTCTTTTAGACTAATCGGAATTCAGTCAAGTATTTAGTAGTGGTTACACAATCAACTCATTTCATTTAAATTAAAAGTTAGTTTTTAAATTTTTATTAGCGAAGTCCACAAAGGATCAGTTTAAAATTATTATTTTCTAAACTTTTTTTTTAATTTGGTGAGTTTAAAAGTAAAAAGTAAAAATTTGAAGAATGCAACGAAATTTAGAAGAAAAATCCATTATAAATTCCACCGATTGTCTAATTACATTTGATATAGAAGTTTTGTTTATTCAAAAAATTAAAATTCTAAAATTTTGCATTCATTAGCTGGATTTAATAAAATAACAAATTTGGAATTTTAAATTTGCAACACTATTATTTAAAAGTACACTATATTAAAGCTACCCTATTATATTCACAAAACTGTGAAATTTATTTAAATACTTTAATTTTTAGCTATTCAATTATGCGGATTGATTTGTAATCCATATCCACTGATCTATCTGAATGAAATTCGAAATTATTTTCTTTAAATGTTTACATTTTCAGCCGATTTCAAACTATTTGGAAATAGTAGACAGACGCGCTTATCCATTGCTTTGAAAAAATCGAAATAGTTTAGTTACTTTTAATCTAAATATCTAAATTTGTTGGCCAATTTCTACCTTCGGCAAACTAATTAGAGGTCTCATTTGGACATATTTTCACTATCGAAAGGACGAATCAACTGGCATTTCAGAGCCTAATCAAAGATCTAGTTCTGTGGAAGCAGAACGTTGTCTTCCAATTTACAGAATTCATTTAAATTTACAAGTTTTAATCCAATAGTGGGGCAGATTAATCAGCAATCAAGTACCTCTGAGTGGAATTATTTCAATTATCGTTTCCGAAAGAAAGAAAAAAAAAGATGTCTTTCTTATCCGCACGATGTTTAACGAAAAGCTGGATGAATTTGTTCGATGTATCCAAGCGGGTAAATCAAGATATTTCGTCTTACCACTGTTTAAGATTTATCCAAAAAGTTATTATCCTCAGGAAAGAACACAAGAAAATCCAAAGAGAGGAGGGAGATGTACCTTGTGAGTTCGGGTCTGCACACGAGAGAACACTGCTAGCTGTAGAGCTGGCGAAAGCTAGAACTGGAGTGGGACGATCTGGAGGAGAGCAGGGCTTTAAAAATCGTCTGCAGACCGGGTTCGCGCGCTCAGCCATATAGGGATAAGCCGTTGGCTCCCTGCGCGCTATTTCGGGTAGCGGAGCGCACCAAATATGAAAACGGTTCTAGGGGGGACGCGCGTGGGAGAGCCAGGGACTATTTTTGGGGTGGGGAGGTGCCTTGGTTGCACGAGACATCGCCTACTTTAGGCACCCGGGAGTACTCGCGCGGTGAGGGGGAGTTTGTAGGGACAAAGAAGAATATTTCGTAAAAGAACGCTAGGGAAATGTGGGAGAAAAAAAAAGAAAAAGATTGAAATGGCACGCTGGCTCTCGTGTGTATATTCGTTTTGCTCTATTTTGAAATGGTTCGTTTTCTGTCATCCGAAACAATTTATATGCTGTCCTTTCTTTTTACATATTTTGGTCTCGAATCAGAATGATTGGGATCCGAACAGCAGCCGAGGGAAAAAATGAATGAGCAGACTAACTCATAAATCATGGGAGCGAAACTCAAATTCTCTTATGACATAAATCTGAACATCTATCTTGTGCCCTTTTTGCTTGCTTTGATCCAGAATAGAAACTAGATACATCAAAATGGAGAGTAGTCAAATGGACTCTCAGATATAAGAGCAAATCTCGTATCCTAAATTTAAAATTCTATTATTTCCACAATCAGTTGTTTTGTTTCCTTTTGCTTTTCTGGGTCCAGAATCGAACGAAATTCGAATAACAAGAAGCAAAATTGAGCAAAAACATTAATTAAAATGAGAAACAAGGCAATTTATAATTCATAGGGGTCAACGATTTCAAATCTTTTATAAATTTAAAGGAACACTGAGCGTTCTTCATTTCTAGGGTATTGCTGTGAAATTTCATTACAATTCTGTTGTAGTATGATTCTTATGTTATAAAAACGACAAAGTTGCTTCGTAACTTTTAGATTCTTTAACCAGAACCGAATAAATTATATTAATATATGTACATCACAGAATTGTTCTATGACATTAAAATATAATCTTTCCTTAAATGTTTTAAACAGTTAGGTTTATTCTTCACTATTATTATCATCAAAAAACTTCATTTTCAATTATTGCTAAAGATGTATTTAAAATATCTCTGCAGATATCAATAATTTCAATGAAATGGTTGATATCTGCAGTAATTTCAATGAAATGGTTGATATTTAACAAACGAAAGTATATGTCTAAAAAAAGAAAATTCTGGACGATTATCGTATTTTGTAAATAAACAATCAAACTTCCAAGAAAATCCGTATTCGAGTCGTTTGTATTTCAAGGTTCATTCTACCCTTCAATATCTGTGGCGTAGAAAGGGTTAATGCGTTTTTATATTTGGCATTCACTGAAGAGATAAATACATTAATAACTTGACTTGGGAACCCCCAAAGACAAATATGAAGGTCAAATACATCCCAGTTTTTAACAGTTTAATTATTTTTAAACTCAGTCTTTCACTTATAAATTCAGCCTGGTAGTTGTAAATAAATTAAAAAATTGTAAATTAAATCAACGAAAGGTAGATGGGTATTTAATTTATAAGCATTCCTTTAACATGATTACATTTTTGGCACATTACATTTTTGTTAAAACTAAAGAGGCTTCCTAAAATTCATCCATCGTCTTTACTTCTAGTATACAAAATATGCGAAAGGAAAGTATAGTAATCGTCAAATATTTGAACTCGAAATTTTGAAGCATCTGAGATCGTCAAACTTCCATCTATCCAAAAAAAATTACTATCATTTGTGAACTTCTTTGATACTGAGGAACGAAATAAACTAGACCAATGAAATTTGGTACGTTACCTTAATGAAGAACCTACAGATGTTCACCAACCTTTGACAAAATCAAGAGACAACCTTAGAGCAGGGATGGGCAGACTTTTCCAAGGTACGGGCTACTTCTAATTTTTTCAAAGTGTTGCGGTTCAACCAGTGGCGTAGGCGTGGTGAGATTTTTTAAAAAAAAAAGGTCTACATTATTTATTACAACTTAATAATAAATATGGAATAGGTACTTACTTACATAAATACAAACACAAATATATTAACAGCCACAAATATAATAACATCAAAGGGCACATTTAATATCGAACAATTCAAAATACATCAAAAATAAATCATTTTTCATCTAAAATTAGTTTTCTCAGTTATAGTTTGTAGAAGACTATTTACTGTCCGCCAGTCTTGAATATCTCGATGTATAACTATTAGCTGCTAATCTTACACTGGATTTCTAAGTAGTCGTCTACAAGGTGGGAACGATATGTTGTCTTAACTATATTCATCGTTGAAAATGCAGATTCACGCAGATAGGCAGAGCCAAAGTTAAGCCATGTTAAATCAAATGCAGCTTTTTTTTTAATTAGTCTATTTTACTTTGTCCATTAGATTCCAAAAGATTTTCTTTGTTTCTGAATTGCGTGCTTTTAAAATTATACAATTCTGAAAGAGAAAAACTTCGTTTACCTCAAAAGATAAAGAGAATATATAATTTATATTTTCAGTTATTTCTTCCGTATCAACATTGCCAAATGAGTAACACATGAATGCAACTTTGGTTTCTTTTAATATGCGCGTCTTGAATCTTAGTATAGGCGGTCACCCCAAAATGTCTTCATGAGCCACCTGTCGATCGCGATCGACTTAATGCCCACTTCTGGTCTAGAGAAAGTCTGCATAATTAAAAAAACTCAAACTGAGGAATATAGTTTTATCAGCAAAAATATTGATTACATGAAATTTGAACCAATTAATTGTCTGTCGGTCTATCTGATCGTGGATTTATTTATTTTTTCCTTTTCCCGGCATTGAAGAAAAAACTTATCCGAAACAAGGTTCATATCAGACGGTGATATTCAAAAAAAGTGCCGAGGACTAGCTCAATATCCAAGGACCTGATCATTACGAAGACGGATTAAATAAATTCGTCCAGCGGTGTGATAAATGCCTCAAAAGGTTTGGTGATTATGTAGAGAAGTGACCGCCACATATCTCTCTTAATTACTATTTGTATCCTGGGTCTATTGTTAATAAAGCATTTTTCCTTTGCCTTGTAAACTTTTTTTGACTAATATCGCAAATAATTTTTTAATTTACACAGTCAATGAAGCATGATATTTTATTTACCAGACTTTTTTTCGATAAGTAATTATATTCTTCAAGTAAGTGCATGAATTTCGCACATAAAAATGAAGCATTTATAATTCTTTCAAAGTAACGATTGTAAAACTTTATGGGAGCAAGTATTCAATGATTTGTTGAGAGATTCGGTAATGAACAGTTCTCCGATCATTTTTTTTCTCTTGTAATAGATTTAATTTTTTTAAAAAAAGACCAACTATATATGTCCGAAAGTCTCTGAAGTGGTTGAGTTGATCGCTGAAAACTGTCAAATATTTCTTGCAATGTTATTTTTCCTCGAATGAATTTCCGCGCCGAATGAACTAATCAACGACCCATCTGCCTTTTCATAAAAATTTCGAATCCGATTATCAAATCTTATGATTATTTTTTTTCTCCCCTACGCTTCTTGGACGAATGCCTCGTACACAAAGCCAAACCCATAAAATGAGGTCCGGGGCAAATACCAGAGCAGTGTCCCCTCCCTCTCCACATTTCTTTAAAATCCAATCCCAACATTCTCACCCTATTCCCTCAAAAAAAAAAAACCATTTTGATGAGAGAGGAGAGGGATTGATATTAAATATGAAAATCAAGTATAAAGATTTTTGAATAATGAGACAAAAAATGAATCTCTTTATTTAACATATTAACTAAAGAATTAAACGATATAATTACTATAAAGGCAATAAAAATATAGTTATAATGCTCAAGAGCATTTGAAAGAGGTTTCATACTATAATAAGTAATAAATCGAAATGTATATTATGGGCGATTCTTCCAAAACATGAGAGAATCCCGTTTTAAAGCAACATTAGGGCTATTTCGGGACTGACCTCGTCATTTTGAACCACAGTCAGATGACGAGAGCGATACTTGACCTGGCACCCCTTCTCCAGACTTCCACGCCACACCAGCGGGAGGACGAAAATATCAGAGCAATTTAAATTTTTAGCGGAAACAACTGCTCGAATTTCACATACATCAAACATCTCTTGAAAAAATATAACGAAATACCATTAAAATTTTTCTACATTTTTTTTTATAAAGTCTGAGTGATATATCATTATGATGTTTTTTTCAGAAGAAAGAGACACCCCGCATTTAATATATGTGGGGAAAGGCAACGACCAGCATTAATATGAGAAATATATTTATTAAGATTAAATGACAAAGCATTACTAACATACACATAAAGATACATGAGCGTGAGCTGTACGTCTTACAGACTCACTACCCAACTCTCGTCTGCCAATAATGGCGGTAAGGATCACGTGATTAATGACGTGACGCAACATGACCAGCATGGCGCCATACAGGATACGGGATCTGTCAGCAGTTCCCACATATATATTATGCAGGTATCTTCACTCATTTTAAAGGAGGAGATTCGAATGTCTGTCTATTGGCGTATTACAAGTCCAAGTGTTTGGCTTTATACTAGCGAACTTCAATGAAATACGCTTTCGATGGTGGAAACTTGCACTTCAAATCAATATTTCAAAACTAATTACTTCTATTTAATCAAAAATGAACCGAAATTTCATTTCTTTCAGTGATCACTTCTGAAAATATTATTATGCAAAAATACTTGTTTTACATCAGCTTAAATCAATTATTCTCCAAATTTTAATAGTACTTCTAGAAGGGATTTGCAACTGTAGTCTTGTTGAAATTTAAAACATAATTTCATTGTTTCTTTATGAAATTAATACTTGACGAAATACAATTTGACGATATGGTTGAGCGAGCTGTGATTTTAAACTTTTACAGTTGCTTATAAATATTTAGTGCATACTATAATTTATGATAGCTTAAAATACCTTAGCTTTTTAAAGATCAGTATTGAATACTGGAAAATATAGTCACTGAACACTATTTCAATAATGATTCAATTGATTTACTATTCCTGGCCAAAAAATAGTAGGATTCCATTTCTAGAGCGTATTTAAAAAAATAATTAATGTTACTATTGTTATCAAATTAAAGGCAGCAGTTTCGTAATATAAAATTTAAAATGATTGAAGGATTTCTTTTTTCAATTTTATGATCGAGTTTTAGATCAATTTTATGATCGAAAGAAAACTTCCATAGGAATCGCTGAAATACGCTTATATTAAAGAAAATATACTTCAAGAATTCGGAAACATTCTTTGCGTGGAATTAAATTTAAGAAAATAAACCAGCAATCTATATGGTGTGTTAGGAGGAGGGGAACAAATTAAGACATCGCAGTCCAAAACAGAAACACATTGAAATTTAGTGCTTTCCGAAACAATTCTCGATGTGATAAATTAAAATTCTAATTGTAGAAACCACAATTCAGGATTACTCTTCTAAAAAGGAGAAGCTCTAAATGCTACGCGAGCTATCTTAACAGATTCGTCAACTTTCGTTTCGGCATCCCTTTTGAACATCAGAAATCAAAAACAAAAAAAGGATTTAGAATGCAACATACCTGTCGTTTAAAATTCATTCCCACTGTCGAAGCTGAACAGTATTAATGTAAAGGTCACCACTTGTGAGGGTATGAATTGATTCCTCCTCTTAAATGTTCAGAACTTCCAGAAAAGTTACGGCATTTTAACAAGAACAAGAGTAGATTTATTCTATACAAAAAAGAATTAAAAAAAAAAAATTAACAGAACAAGTAAGAGTAGCTCTCTCGAGTTTGGAAAGAAATATTAAATTCTTGCCGGCCAGATTACATAGTGGGTAGTGATACAGCAGTTCCCACAACAGAATTATAGTTGCAGTTACAAATGTCGAATTTCATTGAATTAGCCATTCGTTTATGAATAAATTTAACTGCATGCGAAATTGCAGATTAACAGACAATCAATCCTTTGACAAATTTGGTTCAAAATTTCATAACAATCTACACTGTAGACGCTAAACCTGTGTATCAAATTTTATAAATCTAACTCTTTATATTTTGTAATTTTGAAGTTCATTTATACTCGTCCAGACAGACAGATACTTCCTCTGAATGGATTTCATTTACATTTAGTCTTCATATACTAAATTTCATCCGTCTAGCTGAAAACATTTTTAAGTTTCACTGCCAGACAAACAATGCCAAAAATGTGTTTTTCGAATTCATGAAGATCTGATTCATCAATATCTCGAGTTAGAATTTTTTTATGATCCCGATAGATTTCATGCATGGGAGATTGTAAAGATAAAGGTTCTAAGGTTTCCTCGAGATTGTGTGCATTCGTGTGCAAAAGTGTGATAATCATTTAGC
Organism: Argiope bruennichi; assembly: GCF_947563725.1. Taxonomy (NCBI): domain Eukaryota; kingdom Metazoa; phylum Arthropoda; class Arachnida; order Araneae; family Araneidae; genus Argiope; species Argiope bruennichi. Next base: position 8,975,344 of record NC_079160.1, read on the forward strand.
TTTTGGAAATTTGCAATTCAGTTTCTCATTTTTAACCCTTTATTTACCAACGGTACTTGAATGTACCGTTAAAAGTCATATCTTTGTAACATGACTGTTTTTTCGAACGGTGATCAAACTAAGTCGTAGAGTGTAGTTCCGCTAGCAAGTAATAGGTATTAGCTAAAAGCAGAAATAAAAAAAATCCTTTGTTATTAATTAAGAAATTTTAATTGATTAAAAAGTTTTTCCCTCTTTCCTAGGCTTATTTAGGACCAAAATGTAACAAATGAAACAAAAATAGAGTTGAAAAATTGACGGTAAAATAATTCGGTATATAAAGGGTTAAAAATGGGTATGTTGCCATTTTTACATTTTTTACTGTTATTTTTATTTGTTATTAACAATATATCTGGAATGAATACGACAAAATGTGCGATGTCATTTCTCTGAATTGTTTTTATTCTATATAATTAATGCAATTAATTTTTTTTATTTGGAAAATAAAATAAAAGTGAGCATAATATGAAGCACTTTCCTTTCGAGCCGAAAATAACATACTGCCTTCTTTTCGAATATATATCAATTTTTTTTTCTTTACTTCTAAAACACACACACCATATACTAAATATTGTAGCATGTCCGGCATCCATTTGTGTCTCAGTTTAACTAATGTAATGCAGTCGCCAAAATTAACTATTTGTGTACTCCTTATAAAGAGTAATTTAATAGTTCCTTCGACTTCCATTAGTTTCAGCAAACTAACGTCATTTTTTTTACGTTCTTATAAAAGTGATTGCGATGTCCAATTCATTTTATTATCCAATTAGCTCAAAGCTTCAATTTATTTTAAATCCATTATAAAGCGATTCAGAATTTACATTTAGATTATTCGGTTTCTTGGCCTTAACCCTACTTTGCATGCTTTTTTTTGTGTGTGTGAACCAAATCAGGATGATATAATTCAAGCTCTGGATGGAAAAATGTTTTAAAAAATATAGGAAAAATATATAATAAAAAATAATTAAAAATAGTATGATAGAAATATCCATCATCATGCAAATTAACATGTTAAGCTCAGCACAAAATCTACAATGTCCCTGTCTTTAAAATTTCTAGCTAATTTTCCAACTAATGAATGCATAATTTTAGAATTTTTTAAATAAACAAAATTTCGATATCAAATGTAATTAGACAATCGATAGAACTTATAATGGATTTCCCATCTAAGTTATCTTTTATTAGCAAAAAAAAAAAAAAAGAAAAAAAAATCTCAGATTAGTTTTTTAAAAAATATTCAAGATATCGCATGTTTCTTCCAACTACAACAAACAGCGGAATGACAAGTTCAAATCCGCTAATGACTGCGACATTTGATTTTTTTTATAGCTACGTTCCTTATTATGTAATAGTCGAGAGAAAAAGTTGCCAGCAACTACCAATTTATAATACACCTGTTTTGAGTATAATTTTTTGTTCTGTAAATGTTATGATGGAAATTTCCATCATCATGCAAAGAAGGGTTAAAAAAAGAGTATTTTTACCACAATTAAAACACCTTTAAATTTTACTTAAATTTATTTTTGGCGTTAAAAGATGTGGAATATTTCGAATTCTTATTAGCACTATGTAATGCTACAACTTCTAAATCGCCATTTTTTTCTTGTCTTAAATAAAGACAATTATAAATTTAAGCTGACTATATACAGGGTAGCCTAAAAATAATTTTCCCTGTTTAGCGGTACCTGCAACTAAAACGAATGAACGACCTGAAACCACATTTGATATACAGATTGTGGAAAGTATGTTAAAATGAATTCCGCAGAAAAAAAAATAGTACCAAAAGTTGCCGATAGTGTAAATACTGGCACTGTGGGGGTACAGTTATGAATGAATTCCTGAAACTCACAGAAATTAATATTTTATTCATCAATATTAAGGTTCTTTGGACGCTATGCAACATTTTATTTATTCTGAACTTCTCTGTGTACAACATATTGCATACGATGTATAACGTTCCCCACTGTTGCGTGTAAATCTGTCAGTCTCGATGTTCATAACAGCCTGTCTTATGTTCCGTTTCAAGATATGCGGGTTTACTTAAGAGAGACCACAGCATTACACTATCTAGTGTAGAACAATTTTGCCAATAAAGCATGCTGAGGTAAGGTAGGGCCCATATTAAGCGCACATCAACAGTCAAGAACGAATTGCAAACAGGTTGTTTGCTTTTCCCCTTTTACAAGGAATACGTGCTGCTGCTGTCACGCACGCACTAGGAATTTTACATAATCAATCCTCATTCTACGTGACAGCAGCGCCAATATTACTCCTATCGGCAACTTTCATTACTAATTTTTTTTCTTATCCTTCCAAAGTCTGTATATGTGAAATGTGGTTTAACTTCTTTCATTCGTTTTAGCTGCAGATGCCACCAAATAGGGAAAGTTATTTTATGGTCACTCAGTATATATTATTAGAATAATACCTTGATGATTAACGAGAGGATGCCTCATGAATTGGAGCTCTTGATGCAGTCTGCTGTGTGTGTGTGTGTGTGTGTGTGTGTGTGTGTGTGTGTGTGTGTGTGCAGCTGTCGTGAAAGGCGATAAATATTGTTATGAATTCGGGGTTCTTTTGATTCGTTAGTCGATAAAGAATCAGTCCTTTAAAATATTTATTCCAGTAAATTCTGGACTTTACACGAAGAAACAAATACACAGATACGTATATACACAGACGAACACACTCAATACACAGCAGCACACTACAATATACAGTAGCCCAAAAGTAGTAATCGGTAGTAATAACCACAGCACACAAAGCGGCCAGACAGAATGCAGTAGTAGGAGGGAATCTACGTAGTTTCACTCTACTATCCCTCCAAACGCCTGCAATTCTCAACTGTCTCCTCGCTTTAGCTGTATCCAGCTGCTGACTCACTACTACACGACATGCTACTCCACACACGACTCGATGCTGCTTCCACACCAGATTCAGCACACAGCTCAATTCAGCAGTCGCTTGAGCTCCACTCAACACTTGCGCTTCGCTGGACTATTCGCCGTTGACTCACTATGTGACACTAAACCTCTCGACGACTCTATCCACGACTGTCTTCAGCTTAGACTGCCATCCTTGAATATTTCCCAGAGCCGGACAGAGAAGATTCTGGAACAATCGGGCATATCTCGGTTCCTACTGGTTCTATTACCAAAATTCTGGTCGATTCCAGTATTATCTATTTAGTCGCCAAATTTGTCGCCAAGGTCTGGGATCACTGATTCGGCATCCGATCAGAATCCAACAGAGCTCACCGTAAAACTGTCTTTCCAGTGATTGAAATAACCCTGTTGGAAAGCAACATTATAGATTTGTAATAATATCTTCTTGCGTATTGCTACATGCGAGCTGATGTTCCGCAAGGCAGAAATTCATCAGTGTGTTCATTGAAGTGTTTCTGCAAAATCTTCCTCGTCTTACAAGTCAGATTCCTTTTCCATTCTGAGTTTCCATTGAGTTGCAGAAGTCTTTACGTTCTTTTCGATAGAGATATTTATCTCATCTGGATCTCCTCAGTGATTCGCCGCATCTATTAAGGCAAATTCCTTGCAATCGACTAAGAGTTGTAATTATTATTGAGTGTTTCAATAAGAATGAGTTAGTCAACAGATTAAAAAAAATTATCTTTAGAAGTTTTTTTTTTTTTTAAATATCTGCTTTTGAATTTTAAGAGCTCTGTTAGTCATCCACTTTAGAGAGCGTGAACTAAAAGCAAATAAAACAATGGGAATTGGGTCAAAAAATAAAATTTTAGAACATAGAAATAGGGATTAACTTAAGATAAGAATAGAAATTAATTAGGATTTAAGTATTATGAGGCAACATTACATGTAGTATATAATAGATGGGCGCGTACGCATATAATTATGGCTATCAAACGGAAGGTAACGTAATACGGAAAGACAAGCAGGGCCGTAAAACTGAACAAAAACAGGGTTTGGAACAAGCTGTATTTGAATCCATAAGAACCAACTAACTTTAATGCTCTTATTTATAGAGAAATCTTTTTTGTTTAAGTGCAAGGATGAAATTCAAGGCAGCAGACGAATCTGAATTTAAAAATCGAATCATTATAGATCTGGGTTCGAACCGGTAGAAAAAGATCAGGATTCTTAATGTGAAACTTGAGGAAGCGGTGGGTTGTATTAATTCTATTTAAAATTAATTAGTTTCTAATCACTTGAATTCGAAATACACTTTAATGTCTATGTTGCGTGCATTTTCTTTTTCAGTCTATACGTTCGAGAGAGATAAATGCTGAATCAGCTAAATTCAAAGAAAATTCGCTCCTGAAGCTGTATAAATTCTAAATGAGTTTCCGTACCTTTTTTTCCTCTTATCCGATTTCCTAGTTGGAGTTTATCACTCCCTTGATCATGAATTCAACAAAGAACTTTAAAAAATATCAGGCTTGGACATCAGGAGAAGAACAAAGCTCATTTTAAGAACGTTTTAAAGCTCGCCTGCTTCCCCCCCCCCCAGAAAGTGCATTTTATATACATGAAGTAATAAGTGAAACATCACACACATTGTATATAAAGAAGTGGAGAAACATATCATACAAATGCAACAAACACGCGATATGCGGCCAATTTTTGTAGCGTTGTGAAATTTTGTCATAAATCAATATTAAAAGAAATACGGAAAGAAAAAGAATTGCATTTAAAGTAAATTGATGTGTCATCAAAAAATGATTTAACCAATTAACTGTTTTTAACGAGTATACTCGTCATGGAAAAAGTACAACATTTTGAGTTATGACGAGTTTATTCGTTAGGAGTAATAAGTAGTGACAATTTGAAATTTGAATTACAATTTTAGTAAACACTCAAACATATTCATAAATTTCAAGATGTTTAAAATATTTTGAGGCCAAGTCGAAATCAAAGGTACGAATAAAAGATTATTATGCGTTGTACCCTGCTTTGCTCAATACCATTCTCTAACAGAAAATTAAAATAATAATTTTTTTTTATGTTTCTTTTCGTTCATAGGCAAAATATGTATGTTAGTGTAAGTAAATAAATAAACGCGATTATTGAAATTTAAAAAAATAAAAGTCATTGCATTACAACGTAATTTCATATTACACATACTTGTTTAACGAGTAGACTCGTCATCGCTAAAATTTTGAAACACAATTTAGATACGCATTTTCCGAAGAGATCGAAACACATACTTAAATGGGTGAAAGCCTGATTTCCATGCGTTTTTACCAAATATTGTAAGCCATTAAAAAGAAAAGTCATTACTATACTACCAAATAGTAAAAATAACAAAAGCGAATAAGAAACAGGAGATTAAAAAATTAAATAATTTTCGCACATCCCTAAAATAGCAAAAAAGAAAGACAAAATGCCAGTTATAAAAATACCTCTTGTGCAATCCAAGTTCAGACCTCTTGTTTTCTCCATCCAAATTATATTTTTTTTTTAATGAAATCATCGTATAATTAATTTTTAAGGATCAAACATCACGATAAACTGAATTAGCAAAGATTTTGGGGGGTTTTTTTTCCCACGAGTTTAAGTAATTTGCATTAAAAAAATTTCAATTTGATTTTTTTTAAACAAAATAATAAAAAAATATTACGAATTTTTCTTAGATGTTTTTCTAAATATTTGAATAGAAATGTATTTTGTTGACTTACAAATATTCAGACAAAATACAAACAAAAACATCTGCAAGCGAATCTTAAAACATGAAGAGAAAAAATTTAAGAATACTGTTCTACAATTTAAATTATTTTAATTTGAATACATTCAAGTACATGAACATTATAAATCATGAACATGTACATAAAATTATAAATAAAAACACAAAACTTGATACATTTAAAAAACGTCCGTTTTTCGAAGGGCTCAAAAGTTGCAAGTCTTCGATGATCTGGCTTTACCACTTCCGTGGTGTTTACCATGCATCGAATTACAGACATTTACCTGCTTGAAATTTTTACCAGCCACTCTTTGAAAATTAGATAATTATAACTTTAATACACTGAACGAATGCCACAATAGATCCTTTTCTTTCATTCAAACGTTACTATTTCTGCACTATTTCCAACCGTATACCGCACAGCACCAAGTCTTATATGTAATGCGTTATTCAACTGAATATAAAGTTCATCGAAAATGTTTTTACAGTATGATACATTTGTATATCAAACTGTTTCAGAAATAATTTTTTTAAAAATCGGTAAAGTTTATCACAAACCCGGCCCACTCATTCGCTATTCGAAAAGTGAAAACCTCTATCACAGACTAATAACGGACAAAGAAAGGGGAAAAAAATCAAAATAATTAGAAGCTGTCGTCCTGAAGCTTTCATCTCGACATTGCTCGACCTCGAGTAAGATCGTTAATACTTTATATAGCAATCAATAATAAAGAAATATAGATCCTTGGCGTGTATTTCCCATTTTTGTGAATCTATCGTGCGAATTCACCGAACGATTATAATCAAAATTTACTCGAACCACCAAATAGATTTTCTTTGAATGGGTTTCTCTCAAAAAGCGATTGAAATCTACAAAATTGATTTAATTGTACAATATAAAGACAGACTTCATTTATCAGGAGGAATAGTCATAGAGATAATACATATTTTCAATTAATGCTCATAAGAAAATTACAATAAATTTTTCCTGCAAATCTTTTACGATAGAAATGCACAATAATAGCTCAGAAGTTTAATAATTAATACAAAGGTTTGGTAAGCGTACATTTGTTTGTTTCTCAATTAATACAAATATTTGTCTTTAAAAATAGCAAATGGAGTGTAGTATATTTGTTCAAACACGGTACAAACACAATTTATGCGCGCAATTAGTACCAATCATTTTTGGGTAAAGGATTTTTTTTGTTTGTTTTGTTTCCCGAGTCAAACTAGCTCTCACTTAACAATCTTAATTCGCCCCAAACATCAAATAACTAGTAGTTATCCTTGTCTAACAAAGGAAAAAAAAGTTTATAATATTAAAACAGGTAGTTCATGTTTTTCTTTTATTAAGAAGGCACTCTTCAACTCACTTTCATGCACTTCATCGATTCGACTATTAGTGCCTTTCAATTTGAATCTATGAGACCCACAATTCATATCTAATGCACTTTGAATGGATAATCTATTCTGGAAATAATCAGCTACTTCGTGATAAATATTTATTACAGCAAGCATTTATCAGACTTCCTACATTGCTGTCATTTATTGTCATCAACACGCCTACATCAACACTTTGCGTCCGTACTGGAATCTTCTTTCGAATAACATGCAATCTTATATTCATTACCGATTTCCAGCGGAACGTTTCCAAAAGTTCGTTTGCAACAGTCTGGAAAGTATTCAGCCACAACATTTTGGAATCCTTAGTCCGTTCACATTATTATTTGAGTTTTGAATAATTTCCACCGTGATCAGATTATCACGTTGTTTTTGATCTTTGGATGCAATTATCTCCTCAATACTTTCAAGCTGTTCTTTTAGCTGCATAATATACTGCTAAAAGTCTAAGTAGGAATACGTACGTATAAGCTATTCTTTTCCAAGTTTTTCGTTCTTAATTATTCATTGACTCCACGTTTCTGAAAGTGTGATTGTAAAAATATATAACGCACCAGTTCATTTCTACGTATTTCGCATTGCAATTCGCTGCATTTGTCTAAAATAGCATATTGTTGTTTTAAAAGAAGTTAATAATACCCAATCAAGAGCTTCTGGGAAAAAATTCGGCCATGTGATCCGGATTTTGATAAAACTGTAAAGCAATGGTTTGAAGAAGCGAAATGTCGTAAGATGATTCCGATATTAGCGAAGCAGAACGATTATAAGCGATCATGGAAAAAAAAGAAGTGAACAAGAAAGTGAAGAAAATTTGGACGTAAATTCAAAAGAAGACGACGACATGGTTGGCATGAGAATTTATTTCAAGTGTTCCAATCAGCCATTAGTGAGTTCATACTCCCGGACACCTCAGCCACTAATTATTTTGAGGCTGTCCAGAATTCTTCCTACTTTTCAACATTTATAGCCGACTGAAAATGGAGCCTGGACCTATATTTTCTCGGCCGATATGTTACTTATGATTACAAAATATACAAATTTCAAATTTACTGCAATTAGCAAAAATATAGACCAAAAGAAGTCAGATTTTCTCAATTTGGATATATGGGAATTACGTGGCTTTATGGGTCTACTGCTTTACATTACTGCTTATTTAAATTTTCTCCTTATTGATTAATGTAACTGAACGCCTCGCATGTTGGAAGTATGTGACAAAATCGAGACGAAAGCACTCCACGAACATTTCTTCACTTTTGTCCAGGGTATGATCAAATGATCACAGCTCGAAACGCCCCTCGAATGTCCGCTTGCAAGAAATTGGATTCTCCGACTGAATCAGACTCTTAGAAAATAGAAATGTTTTCGCTTAACCGGAGTGAAAACAGTTTTGTATTTCCACTTAACATGCCCGATTTCTGACATTTGGTTGCATAATCTATGCTGAATATTGCCATGTTCAATATTTTCCTCATTCCAGTCACCGTTTAACGTTTAGATCACGAATTATGGACACCAGCTATAGGAGGGGTTCATTAATCGGATAGGTTCATTATTTTATATAAAAAGGAAAGGGAAAAAATGAGCTAAAATCTTTCTTATCGCATTACTATGCTTCAATCTAATGAACGAGCCTTTAGTTATAATGGAATTTCCAAAACTTATTATTTCAAGATATATGAAAAACATTCTTAAGTATGTAGATGAAAAAAATTGAAAGTAAAAACATTCATTGGAAATGAATCCAATTTTAAAATATCTAAGACAGTAGTGTACAGGAGAAAGAACGCAGCTCAAACTACACAAAGCTAGACGAGGACTAACCCTTTGACTTTATAAAATCACTATTTAGATGCGATGTTTGCCAATAAATTCAAATATTTTTCAAACAGAGTGAAATGATGCTATATGTTACACGATAATAAAAATCTGCAATCATAAAAATAAACATTCTAAACTGAGAAAAACGTGGGATGCAATTAAAAAAAAAATGGACCGATTGACAACCCGCGGAAATCGCGAGATAAGCAATTGGAGGGTTAAATGTAAATACTGTTCACAATTTATGCACGCATTCTAAAAAGGTTTCGCAAGTTTTGCAAAAAATAATTTGCTGCCACTTTCATTTAATAAAAAGGACAAATTTCACGCGAGATTTTGGAGATTTGCAATTCTGTTAAAGAAATTATTTTTGTTTCGATAGTTAAAATTAATTTCCATGTTTAGAATCGCAGTTAATGTATTTTCATTATAGCATGGTATCTCGACATATCTCCAATACCGTTGAAATTCTAAAAATGACTATCTAAAACCAAGTATCGGATTCGGTTTACTTGAAACACAATTTTCAGCTAAATACGACTGTATTTCTTTTCTGAATTTTCATAATTATCTTTGACTTGCATTTAAATTTGTTAAAACATAGTAATATCAATTACTCAAAAGTGGTACTGATTTTATTTAAACATTTAATCCTATATATTTTGGAGCATGCACACATTCTATTCTGTGAATAGATTTCCTTCAAATGCACTTTGTATACTTTAAACAGATAATCTCCTTATTAACGCTAACCAGAATATATATCCTTATGACTTAAAATACACGTCAAATAAATTGATATTTAATGCACGTTTTGGTCCCAGTTATTTCAATAGTCAATTTGACAAGTGTTGAATTTTTACGAGTTATTAAGAGATAAAATATTCGTCAATAACTTCAGAAAAAAAAGTTTCCGATTTCAAATGGTTATATATTTTAAAACCGATGCATTCTTTGCACAACATCATGCACAACAGAATGTCCAATCCAAAATATTATAAAACATAAGAAGACCACAGGACAGAGCTTGCTTTGCCCTTTGCATTTGTTTGACAACATTTAACCATCTCTGCCAAATTCTTTCCGATTTCTTACAATTTTAGAATAAATAAATTCGCGAATAAAGGTGGTTCGCAATTATTAACTATGGCATTAACTCATCTATCACAACTGAAAGAATTCTGTATGGTAACATGCAGAATTTTGAAGTAGAGTTGAGATAAATGGATTTGGGAATATGTTTACACATTTCATATATAAAAGTCAGTAATATTTGATCAAATATGCAAAAAATTATTTTCATGCAAAGTTCTTCAACAAAATGATTCCGACAACCTAGTGTAATTTGAAGAATACCTTACCTCATGTCATACCATTAAAGCAACTCCTACCCTTATTTGAAGTTGCCTTTTCATTAAAGATAAAATTTAGATGAATGCACATAATACTGAATTTACTCTTAAATGGATATATAAAAGTAAGCATTTCAGTTTAAAAAGATTTTATGTAAAAAAAACATTGTTTTAAAATGCAGTAATAAAGTTTTGATACAAAACTTACTAAAAAAAATCTTCAAATATATTTAAAATCAGCAAGTCCATAGAATTTTTCCAACCATGAAATTTTGTCGATTTTGAGTGAACCTGAAAGTAGATTCCTTTTCAGGCCTGTCATTTCGAAGGTTTCAGTCTCTCTTCGATGCTGAGCACTACGTCAGGAACATATTTACCGGTGTAGGCCGAGATTTCATAGTACTTATCAGCTCCAATCGATCTGGCCATGTCTTTCCCTTCCTTTCGAGATACGGGGGTCTCATTTTTCCTCTGTTCCATTTTGTTGCCAACCACGAACACTTTCGCATCCGGCAGAAATTGCTTCACTTCTTCGTGCCATTTCGGAATAGCCTCCCAACTCTCACGGTCCGCTATCGAGTAACAAATAACTACCGCCCGAGAGTTTCGGTACGCCCGAGCTCGGATGTGAGCAAGATCATCGGAAGCTGGAAGTTCCCTTAGCACGAAATCAATAAGTTTCCTATCGCCTCCAAAGCCAACAGATTTTCGCCATTGCCGAGGCTGGTTTAGTTCTGGATAGATGCACTCTTCTGTCACAAAGCACTCGATGAAGCTGGTCTTGCCCGATCCCTTGTTTCCGACGACAACAATTTTTGTGTCACCTTCAGAGTCGCCGTCCGTTCCATCCAGACCCGCCAGCTTCAAGATTTTGTCTAAATCTTTTTCAACAGGCCGAGACACCATTTTGAAACTCGAAATACCAGATTATTCGAGATCACTGAGCTCCTTAAAAGATGATGGTTCGTGCCAGAGAGTTGGAAACCCCGAGTATGTCGCCAATATGGCGACCCAAGCAATCCTCTAGTTCCACTGGCAGTCCTTCGAATGGATTGTTAGCATAATTGTTAGTGTTTTATTGATAAAATGGTAAATGTTAAGAAAAACTGAAAATTAAAAAATAATATTAAAATAATTGTTTGAGGAATAAAATTTAAGATAATTTCGATTTATAAGAAAATAATTTTAATAAGAATTTCGATTTGTGCATTGGATTTCATTTTATTTTTCTACATAAATGAGCAGTTTTAATTGTTCTCGTTTTAAAAAGAATTATTTACTCAAATTTTTGATGTCAGCTTTTTAAGAATTTGCAAATTTAAGCACAAACTTCATTTTCTTATCAGAACTTTCTTTATACTTTGGAAGTAAAAAATATTAAAAAAAGCACACCTCTTTCAAAAAATCGACTAATAATAGTATAGAAGAAGCCATAGTAACAAACCAGCATTCACACGAGGCCAACTATTGCGCGCATTGGAAGGGCACGCCTACCTCATCACATGTTTACAATGGGACAATAGCAAATAGTTGTCTCGATGGGATTACCCTTTACCATTGTCCAGTTGGTATCACGTGATGTTCTTGACCTTCCAATGCGCGCAATAGTTGGTCTCGTGTGAGCCTTGTTTAATACCCATGCTCTTCTAATTATCTCAAAATCGTTCATTTCAATGTATTAGCAAAAACCTTGGATATTTTTATACGTTGAAAAAAAATCCTGCCCGGTTCCCATTTTTGAAACCTCAAGCATCATGAATGTTGTTAAAATTTTCTGTTAGAAACAAAATATTGTGCCATAGCACACACTACTTGCTGCTAAAAATTAAATCGGCATTGAAGTTTTGAGTAGTTAAGGTTTGACTGCGACCGTTTTATTTCAGTTCTTACATTCGCAGATACTTTGATTTGGCGACTTGGCACTTTTTTAAGTTGACGGGCTCCAGTATGTAGCTGATTGAATGATTAAATTCCTTAATTCTGACGATGACTTTTTTTTTTTTGCCTGTCTGTAAGCCATACCTAATAGCCCATAGAATAGTTTCAAGGGACTGAATAAATTCTAATCCAATTCACTAAGGTTTTCGTTATATTTTTTTAATGCAAAGCATGTTTAACTTCATTACGGTGATAAAGTCTCGAATTCTGGATTGAAAATTCCTTGAATTCGAATCCCGCTTCCTTCAAAGATCCTCAGTGTGATCCTGATGCGCTATAAATCTGACAAATGAAAAATGCGTCCTCCAGCTGGTTGATACTTCTTCTTCTTGTTGTATACAGCCGAATATCCCGCCACCACTGAACGGAACAGTATCGAACAGGATTCGTTGCGACAGACTGCTGTCTTAAGCATAACCCTTCCATAACATCGGCCGATTCACCAAATTGATATTCTCTTCGAGGCCTTTGGCCCCCAGTCACAAAGTGATCAATCTCTGACCTTCTTCCTCATCTTCCCATACGCCTATCTTCCTGTTAAACAAGGAGAAGAAAAGAAAATAGAATATGAAAAAATATATTTATATAAGGAATTATATAAGGAGAATATAAGAAAATCTGTTCGAAATTCTTAATAATCCTCCAAATTCTCGTTCCACAACAATAGAAATCCAAACATTCTAAAACTTTCAAATAGTTGATAATAAACTGACAATTTTTTTTAATGTTTTTAACATCATGTCCTTTAGTATTTTAATATTATCTGGTACCACCAGTACTGTACTCAAGTCATCATTTCCAATCTCAGATTCTTTCTTAATTCTGAGATTTCTATGGATTCCTTTACATAATGGTAAACAGTACCCAGTGGATTCCTCCTCAGATGCATTTATTTCCCTGCATTCTTCCAAATGCAAGCTGGCTGATGTTGAAGGAGTTGTTGCTTCATGCACCTTGTCGGCCACTATTCAAAAATATGCTCTATAACTGACTTCCTATCCAAGAGTGATTGCTGGTATCAATAGCATCATTGGCTAGTATCAATAGCTTCAATATCGCTACTTGGAATGGTTTCACAATCATAGCGAACCATAGTTTCATGAATTTTGTATTAGTAAAAACTGCGATTTCGGACATTGATTATAATGACGGTTCATGAGAATAACTTACAAAATTGAGCGCATTATGCATAAGTTCATAAAAATTACAAAATAATAAAAGTATGAATATATAAAATTCGTTTTTACTGTTAACATATTGTATACGACGAAAATTCCATGCGATATAATAACATGGCCTTTAATGGGGCAAGTTATTTCGATACATATAAGTGTATAAAAGTGTTTACTGTTGATTTATCGTCATCTAAACATTTTTTTAAAAATATGTTATGGATCTACTGTAATGATTAGAGTACATTTTAAAGAGTGTTTCGTGAAAGAACTTGTAATAGATTGTTTTAAAAATTTCTTGGGGAAAAAAACGTGCCTCAGTCTTCTCAATGCAATTGAAATGCTATCTTGGTTGTAAAGGAGACACACTGTATATGTAGAGTAGATCTTGATCAAGACCCATCAAATAACACAGTAACATAGCAAAAATGAATATCAAGCAACAGTTCAATCACGAAATAGTTCCCCGATCAAATCGGAGAATAAATCACCAAAAAACCGCTAACAGGCTGTTTGCTCTAAACAGCTATGTCAGGGGCGCTCCAGAAATCCGCCAATCTTTATCGCTTGAATCTTAACACAGAAACCCGAATCGTTCGCAGCTTCTAAAAATATTGGAAGCAAATTCTCCGGACACCGACATCTCTCCGAATTCCAATTCGAAGCCTCTCACTGCTCTCTCTCTCTCTCTCTCTCTCTCTTTGACTCGAAACAAACCAAAAATAAGCATTGTATTTCCGTCAGATCTTCGCCTCCGATTTTCTCATTGGCAAACTTAAGTTCGCTATCACCCAATAGCAGCTCAGCAACACTTCTTCAATGATCTCAACTCGATCGAGGGAGTGTCAAGGAATTCATCTTTGTGGCGACCGCAGCTAACATAGGCTGAAGTACACCTGACTTTGACACTTAATGACAACGGTTGCAGGTGATTGATCGTTGATATCTTGAGGTGTCTTTTCATAAGGGAAAAAAAGTTTAGCACCTGGATGTTTTGACATTTTCCCCCCTTGAAGACATGCTGGATCTATTTGAAACGACGGGGTACACATCTGTGTTCCGACACCTGGATAGTAATGATTGACCAGACACAATGACTTTCTTTGTAAAGGATCCATATCTGGAGGTCCGTAGGCACTTAACTATGTGTAGGAAAATGGGTGACGTTACAATAGATAATATAATACGTGTCGGAATAAGTGAAATTTCCGCTCTCTTTTTTATATTTTAATATGTTTGCATAATAAATATTCTTATGAAAAACTTGTTGTTCACTCTGGTTATCTTCTCCGTCCAGAAGCAATCCATTTTGAAAGCCACATTTCTTCGGACGCAGGGGAAGCTGGAAGGAAGCGATGATCAATATTAGGAATTATTTTATTATTGTAATTATTTATTCTCCTGAATTTTATTATATTTTAAATAAAAATGCAATGTTTTTTTTTTGTTTCCTTTTAGTTCTGACTGAAACATGACACGTTGATTGAAAATGATCCGAAGAATATAATTTTGAAATCGTATCAATCTGGCTTGTGTGTCTCTCTTGTAAACACAATAACTCAGAAATACAATGAGCTAGAGGGATAAAATTTAGTCTGTGATTTTGAAAAGATGAAGTTCCCTATTAAAGGTGTGTCCCAAATTCTTCTAAGGGCTCGCTGTATTTATTTAAGTGCATGTGAACTCGGTAAGTCAAAAATGCAACGAAATAAGATAAATGAAATTTCGCATATGATTTTTTTACTGCAAATGTGGATTCACATCAAAATTCGAATCAAATAAATGTATGCTATCGCGAATTAAAGGTTGGGCTGAAAGGGCCCGCCAAAATGAAGCCTTATTTTTAAATATTGCCGATATTATTATTAGATGCTTGCATAATTTTGATCCTTTTTTCATTTTAAAAAGGCATTTATTGAGAAAAATTGGTACAATATATATTTTCTGTTTTTTTCTCCAACTTTTTTCCCATTTTCGTCCAATAAATCTTGCAATTGATGGTCTTCGATTTTTTTTTACCTTCCATGCCTTTTTTTTTTTTTTTTTTTGCCATTGACATCGGAATTACCAATCTTAAATCGTTGAAATCAAAACCGACGATTGGGATATGACGGAGCAGCATCACCATAAGTTTCTAAAAGTGCCTTATGGGCTTCGGCAGCAGATTTCTTCAAATCAAGCAAAAAAAAGCAACGAATGTCGAAAATGCAATTTGGAGCGTTCCATGATTGGGGTCTTTATACACTGAATAACCCAATAATTACTAAATGGAAAACTTTCCAAATGATAATAATAAAATAATAGTAAATTGGCAAAACCCAAAACTATTATTGTTTTTATATATATACTTCGCATGTTTACCAACAGATGTCGTTATATATATATATATATATATATATATATATATATATATATATATATATCCCTAATAATACGCTGATTGTAGTGCTTGTAAAAAAACTTGGGCTACACATACTGGAAATAGATTATTGAAGTAAATGATTTTATTACGATTTTAACCCCTTTGGAGGCAATTCTTTTTAATCGTTTGATTTTGAAGATAATTTAAATATATTCTTTTTTCATCATTTTTATATCTAATAAACGGTCTGAAATTCTCTGCTTTTGGAATTATTTATTAATCTGACTTTTCCTTCACCGCGTTTTCGTTAGTATTTATTCCTGCATATTTTTTATTTTGTCCTTTGCATTCATTAGGGGTCGCGGTGCCTGGTGCAAGGTCTGGGCTTCGAAACAGGAGGGTTTCAGGTTCGAAACCCGATTCCACCGAAGAACCGTCGTATACGTGGTCTGGGGCATGTTAAATCCGTCAAGATCAGATGTCCTCCCGTTGGTGTAGTGTGGAAGTTTGGAGAGAGGGGTGCTAACCCAGCTGTCGTCTTCGTCATATGATTGCGATTCAAGATTACAAGATCCATCCCAAAAAATCCCTAGTGTTGCTTTAAAGCGGGACATTAATATAACTAAGCTATACATACATTTTATTACATGGAAATTTTTTTCTCCTGTGAGCGAGAGTGCAATGCAGAAAAGTTTCTTTCATATCATTGCAAATTTTGATAATATTAGAAGGAAAATATTTCATGGAATTATTTTTCTGGTTGTACGCAGTGTTCTCTGAATTCCAGAAAAAAATCGAACAGAATATCCTAAAAATTCCGAACACATTCATTTATACATATCTAGCACCGTATTCACTATTTTATTGAATTGATTGCGACATAGTAATATCCCTGCCATCATTTAAATTTAAAATAAAATTTACAATTTTTTTAAAAAAATCATTGCTGTTTAGAATAAAGCGAAAAGGCTTTAATCACAATGTTTGATTTTTTTGACAATAATTGATAACTGAATGATTACTATAGATTTAATGGGAATAATTTGATAACCCCAAAGAGAACAAAGCTTTTTAGTATATTTCATTTGATTCGCAAGTCCTTACATTTGTAAGATCGAATATTATTTGCACTTTTTTAAAAAAATAAAATGTTGCAGAAGATAATATTACGATAATGTATTAAACATGATAAGGCAATATTCGGAAGTTCAAGCACCAGTTAAAGAGCATAATCTAAATGTGATTTCAGTTCTGTGTACTGTTCTTTCCTTAAATTTAGCCGGCAACTTTGCTGCAATACAACAGTTCAATATTTTATTTTCGTACAAGAATTATTCTTTTTTTCTGCATCCTCTCGTTGCTAGCAAATATTAAATGAATGTAAAGAAATGCGAAAATTCACTTTATTATTAATTGAATTATCTGATAGAATCGGTGATAATTGATTTAGTTCTTGCTTTCAAAGTTTATTTAGACAAAATTAATAGAAGCTTATCAGAAATGGAGAAAAAAAACCTACTGTAAGCTGAAGTTGGTTTACTTAAGAAAACGTTTAAGAATGAAACGTTACTGTGACTGTCATTTGGAATGTCATGTAATTTGCAAACAATAAATCATTAATAAAATTATTAGGGAACTTGATTAAGCAGTTTGGAAATTTTTACTGCAGAAATAAGTGGTCTTTTACATGTTTAGAAGAAATTTCTAATATCCTAGATAAAAATTTTATCATCTACACGGACTCTCTCAGTATTTTATATTCTCTAAAATCCTGTAATCCTCGTCCTCATCCTCATCCTTTGGTTTAAAGGGTCCGAGATGTTTTTGATAAACTAATTTCTCGTAGTTATACTAGCTTATTCTCTTGGGTACCATCCCATGTTGAAATTTTAGACAACAAAGAGGCAGACAAGGCTGCCAAATTGGCTACTACTTCAATCGCTACTGCTATTTCAGTGAGCGACATAAAGAAGGCATATTAAAATGTTTCTTTATTCTAAATGGTAAAGACAGTGGGACCGGAAGACAAACAACAAATTTCATGTTATAAAACCCAATGTGCAACCTTGACCCTCATAAGCGACCAGAAAAGCATATACTATTTGAACTGCTTTATGCATTGGACGCATTAGATTCAACCATATTCACTTGTTGCTAGGTAAACAACCACCACTGTGTTCGCAGTGTCATTGTCAAATGTCTGTCCAACGTATATGGTCAGATTGCCCAAATTTCAATGTCCAGATTTAGCAGTTTTTTCAAAAGTCCTGCACTGCATTATCTTTCTTGCTTGTTAGGATACCTCATGTCCAACTCTTTGCAAAATCCATAAAGTTTTATCCATTTATTTAAATCTCAATTACATTTTAGAGTTTCTTTCGATGACTGTTTTGTGATGAGATGATTTTACCTATAGTTTGGCGCAGCATGGTCAACATCATGGTCCTTGTTAACTTTCAAGCATCATATTCATCAAAAACGTCCATAAAAAACATTTTCTAAAAAAAAATCGTTGTTTTTTTTCCTCTCATGACGAATTCATTTATAACATATTTAATTCTACTTGTGACAATTTAATTTACAAGTCTTTCTCGAAGAATTGAAAATTATGAGTATAATTTTGGAATATCTAAATATATATATATATATATATTTTATTTTAATATATCTATAGCAGAAAAGAACATTTTTCTTGACAATCTAAAATCTATTCAGTTCTTGTTGCTTCAAAAAGGCGATAAAGAAAAAATTTGTAGTCTAATTGGAATGCATAAAGCCTTTGAATAATATAATAAAAATTTTCTAGAGCTGAAATAAAATGGTTGGTTCTTCTTATAATGGATTCATCGGCATAGAAATAATTTTCTGTTTTGAAAAAGAGTAAAATATTATTACTGAAGTTCAATATCAAAAAAGGCAAATTAAATAGTATTGTTCTATTGTATATGGACCAAGAACAATCAAATAGCATTGGCGTATCTGAATTAATTGAAAGTGTTTTCAAGAGAAATTCTAGGAAAAAATTTATTTTGATTTCTTGTTTTATTTATAATTAGGTTATAACGCTTGTAATAGTTTTTCTTCGAACAATCGTGCATTTAGTTTTGTAAAATTGTAAATATCATTAATTAGCGCCACATCCAACAGAGCTTTTCAAAAATTGCAAAGCAGTTTTTGCATTGATTTTAACTTTTAAATTATTGTAGTCTTTCTAAACATATTAGAATGCCATGCTATTTATTCATTGAAATGGCCAAAGGTTTGAAATTTATATCCTTATATAAGATAACACAATTTCCTTTATCATGTTCTATTCAAAAGATTCTTTGAGACATTTTAAAAGGCTATATTTTATATATCTGAAAATGCAACAATTTATCATGATCAATTGAACAATGTAATCTAGTTCCATTTTCTTTTTATCACAATCTAAGTAATCTCAGAATGATCCGAATTTATTTTCAATCTTCTGTTTATTTAAAGTACTTAAGGATTGCTTTTTCCTAAACACGTCCTTTTGTACATAGTTTCATGCCTCTAAGTGATTAATAAAGAGAGAAATAAAATAATTTAGTATCGATTATGAAAAAATAAAGAAAAGAAAAAATTCATCAATTATAACTGTACGAAAATTTAAATCTTACAGATCTTGTTTGAATCCTTTTTACTTTTTCGTTTTCCCGTATTTAGAAACAAATTAATTATCATTTTATCTTAATAACTCAATGAATATAAAACTTATTCATTCGACAATCAAAGTAACTCTTTGTATAAAAAGTATTTCTTTCATATAATAAATTATAAGTTATTTCGGTGATATTTAACATAAATATTTATGCATGCGAATTACAGATATAAATTTCATAAATTCATCTATTGATTCCAATCTATATTAATTATTAACTATTAAGTTATTAATTATTAAACTATCAATTTGGAAACTAAAACAAAACAACAGAGAAATCAAAAAATGAAATTATTATTAATAAAAAATGGTCTTATGAAGAAAAATACACGAAATTAATTAAAAACGTTATATTAACATTATATTAAGTTCATATATGTGATTCTTTTAGAAGCCCCCCTCCCCCAACAACAATTTTCGCTCAAAGGGGCTCCCAACTTGTTTGATCCGTTCTTGTGTGTACGATCCAGTCATCTGTCTCTTGCTATTCGTGTCTTCTGACAGCGATAAATAAAAAGTTCAAAAAGCAAGTAAATTGAATTCCGGTATGTGATTAGAACATTATACTAGCTAATTTTGTATCCCATCGCTTATAGGAGGAGATCCAAAATGCGTCTGCGGGGAAGCCGAGAACAAAACGCAGAGGGAAGAACGTGTTTTTGGCATGTCCTGTGCTATCTTCTTTTGCTAGCAGAGGGCCATCCTGTTTCACTCTAGACTTCTGTGTCGAGGAGGATGTGTGTCAACGACTTCTGAACGGAGCAGGTGTGGGTGGCAGGAGAGGAATCGGATCACTGGAAGAAAGGAGAGGCGAGATTTTACCAAGAGAAGAGGGGGCCATCCATACATTTATGAAGAAATCTTCATAACCATTGGATTCTCTCCAAGATGGATCATCAACTGAAAGCATAGCTCTCGCATTACATTCCGCTAAATATTCCAGCCACTGGTAGAGAATGTTCTTTTAAGATCTTTTTAACCCATAAAGAGAATCCGGAACGCACAGCTACATCTATCGTTCGGCTGGGTTTTGGATTGCAAATCTGATAGTGTCTAGGCCAGATACTTAAACGACAATGTTTAGTTTAATTTAGTTATATTAATGTTCCGTTTTAAAGCAATACTAGGGTTATTTTGGGACGGACATCGTCATTTTGAACCGAGATCAGATGACGAGGACGACACCTGAGCTGGCACCCTCCTCTCTAAACTTCCACATCAAACCAGTGGGAGGACGTTTGGCCCCGACCAAACTTACCGACATGCACCAAACCCACTTTCACGACGGTTCTTCGGTGGATTCGGTTCTCGAACCTGAAGCCCTCCGGTTCCGAAACTGAGACCACCAGTCCACCGTGTGGCCCTACATAAACGGCAAGGGCAACTCTCGAAATATTTTCGGTGAAAGTAGTTAAACAATGCTGCTATATTGTATTCGATTTAATATTGGAGATATAGCTGTAAATGTTCACAAGACATTATACATTTTAATCAGTAAATCCCCCCCCCCCGACTTTGCCGAAGTGCTCTTTCCTCGACTTGAATTCCTCTTACATAAACAAAGTGTGGAGCACATCTCTGAGTTTGCATTTCGAGAATCTTCCGCCAATTGGATTCACAGCATTAGTGGGAAAACTACACTCCGAATTCCCACATTTTCATTTCTTCAGTCAAAGCTACTGCACAACTGTTCGAGACGATTTCTCCAACTAGTTCCAGATTTGCAATCTTATTCCAATACAGAATATCTTATTCCAATGCAATCTTATTCCAATACGCTTTCACTTCGGGATCTTCCCACTAATGTGAAAAGATAAGTGAGATGCCTTCTCAGGTGTCGTTCTAGTCGTCTAATCATGCCTCACAATTACTAGAAAGTTCGTGCTGCTCAAAACTGGATATACATATAATTAAAATAACGCTAAATGTTCCTGCCTTGTTCACTTAAATTCGAGCATGAAATCAACAGTGACGGACAAAGTGGAACTGGTCAGTAACCCATCTGCCAGGAATATCGATCGTATTCAATTTCAAATAAATCTCTTAAGCTCAGCTTCATATTTGGGGTTTCTGCAACGCAATACTTTTAAAGACCAAATTGAAACGGGAATTTAAGTCTTGTTCGTTACTCTTGCATCTGCCGGCATCCTTGCATAGGGGTAGCGCGTCTTCCCCGTGATCTGGACGTCCTGGGTTCGAGTTCCGGTTCGGGCATGGTTGTTCTTCATCTGTTCTATCTGTGAGATGTGTGAATTTGCCCCCTGTAAAAAGGGGCTGTGCAAGCGAATGTGATGCGTAAGTAGCTAAGACGTACTCTTGGCCCTAGTTGGCGCTTCTAAAACAAAAGACGCTCCCTTGGCTTAAAATCGCTGACTTCGTCAGCGATTTTACAGCTGACTTGTCCATGGCAAGTGCCATTAGAAACAACAGCTCTTGCATCTATTCTATTTATTGCTTGCGCATTTTAAAGCCACTTGGCAACATATTCGAGTGAAAAACTTGACAAAGCTACACACGTTGCTGTCACTTCTCTCATGAAAAATGTGCTGTTTATCTATTCCATCATGCTACTCGTTTTGCTTGCGTTATCTGAGAATGTCTAATATCATTTTAATTTTCTGGCTATATGCTGATAAAAATTTAAGAATAAAAAGCATAATCTTTCAGCATATCGGATATATTACTTGATATTTTAAAATGCATTGTTACATATTCCATAAAAAAAAAATTGGATGAAATAATCTGAAGCAAACATTCATCATGACGTTGCCTAAATATATGAAAAAAATATACGTTTTCATTTCTCAATCTTCAACAATGCGAAAAAATATATGCTATTTTATATTTGTGGGAGTAATGGGCAGTTTAAATACCGCTGCAATAATAAAAAGTGTTTTTTTAAATTATGTAGAAGAATATATTTCAAAAAGTTTCATAATTAAGAAACACGTAACATCCAATAATTTTTGGATTATAGTATTTCTGGAAGTCATTTTGCTTAGTTCTGATTTGTTAAAAAATTTCTACGAAGTATACATTATCACCTTTCAAAGCATATCTGGGCCAAATTTCGTAGCTCTCGGTCCAGCCGCGATTCAGTGAAGAATCATTACTTTACGAATCACCCCGTTGCTTTATCTTTATCCTATTTTCAGCGTCCCTCACTTTTCCTGCTCACAGCAAAATGTCTTCTGTGCCATTCTTTTCAGAAGGTACAAATGGGGTCTTCAAAATTGCAAAACCGCTCACTAACAGTTTGTATTCTGATTACTGACGTTTTCACACTCTCGCGTTTCGGATAATCTCTGAATTTGACTTCTTAAGTGGGAGGGGGGTCTCCAAGAGAAGATTTTAAAAATTATTTTAAGCCAAATTTAAAAATTTGTCCTCAATAATGTCAGAGCATTTTAACTCAAAAAGAAAAAAAAAAATACTTTTTAAAATTCACAAAATTTAGCTTTCATGTATATATATTCTATTTACTTTTAATTTTACTAATCATTTTAGTTTACAAATATTTTTATTGTTTTAATTGCTCTGTTTATGCATGCAATAGTGATATTCACACTTTTATAAATCAATCAGCTATAGTGACTGATTTAATGGATTGAATTGCAACTCTTTTTATTTAAAATATTACTTTCTCCAGAATATTTTGTTAAATAGGATTCACAGAATAGAAAATCTAGATAAAAGCTAAACATTCATAATTTATTAGAGCATTTATTGACTCAAGTTACATAAAATATAATTATTTACTTTATTTAGACTATTTTAACCCATGTATTTCTATTATTAAAGTTTACAAATTAGCCTTGGGCCCTGAATTGAAAGTTAGGCCCTGAATATGTTAAAACTATGTTTCCTTACATAAAGCTGATTTATCGAAATAATATAGTTATTGTAAGATCATAGAAAACTTTGTATGCATTCATTTTTTAGAAAATATTATATTTCTTATTTATTTCATTTCAGACAGACAGGTGCTGAAAACTACCATTCTAGATTTAATTTCCAGTAACAGTTAACTTATTTTCTAATTTGAATTTTTATCAGTGTGATGGCAACGTGTTGATAAAAGCTAATTTTTTCCTATGCACGCGAAACGTGCTTGTGCAGGTTATATTTTATTCTTATTTTGTGCCATAATAAAGTGTTGAAAATATGATTAAATATTTTTTTAAAAAATTCATTAAAAATAGAAACAATTTATAGGTTAAAATATTGATATCATTAAACAGATGATTTTTTAAAATTTTAATGTAATGCAAAAATCCTGTTTTCGGAAGTTATCTCGAAAAAATGCTAAAATTTCTTTTAATTTTCGATGAATTAAAATTCTAATTAAAAATTCAAAACAATTCGCTCCGAGATGCACATTCCTGGTCTCCAAGTTATACTTGTGCCAAATCTGGTAGCTGTAGGTCAAACGGTCTGGCCTGTAGAGCTCTAACATACACACACATTCAGCTTTATTATAAGTATATCGATGATATAGATATAGATGAAATTCAAAACTTTCAACAAAATATTCGATCGCGTGGTTCTGCCAATGCTAAAATTAAGATTAAAAATGATTTCTTCGGTCATTAAATTCGGAACAGAATTCTCTTCCGTTTTTATTTCATAGTATTAATTTCGTAGTAGTGTTGCTCTTTAACTTGCACGTGTTATAATTTGTTTTAACTTATTAAATTAAATTCCCGTTTTTGGGTCTTATCAAATAACAAGGAAAAATTTAAAAAAAAAATACAGGCACAAAAATTGTGCATGCTAAAAAAATAACCTAAAAAGTCAATAATCTACAGCTAATGAGCTATTGGCCAAAGAAATAAGAATATTTATTAGGATTGGAACAAATTTATTCTAGATTTTCAATGTCTGAACCCTTTGGCAAATGTTGGCACTTTCAGCAAAGATAAATAATTATTCAACTGAACCTGTAAAATCGAAATCGAATCGAATTTCAGAAATTGTCTGGAGGAATGAAAACGTTTAAATGTTAAATTAAAAATGCCTCTTATTCAATGAAAATGCTTAAGTTTTATATGCATATTTTTAAATTACAAAATATTCCGGCTTCAGCTTTCAAAATTGTTAGTATTTTCGTAACATAAATCTTCAGAATCTTTCGAAATATAATGCACTGATATAAAAGCGTTAGCTTTAACCTTCTTTCCCTTCTTCTTTAAAGTACGTTCTTTTCTGGTCTAGCATTTGTGATATTGAAAAAAAAAAAAACAATTAAAGTTCCTTAAATGTATAGAATTATTCATAAAAATAAGTTATGCTTTAGTTTAGAATTTTTTGTATTTAATATCATTCTTTTAACTTTACATTTATAAGTTTTAATGAAATTTTTCTAGCTTTTCAAACCATTTCTCTCTCATTATCTTCTAAACTCTTTAATTTATATGATACAACAATAAACTTTATAAGCAACTTAATCTTCAGTTTTCAATTAAAAATAACGTCAATCCATAATGTGAATATCCCTCATAGTATACGCCAGCACGATGTAAAGTAGATATCGTGAAATAAAATGTAATTTGTGTAATCATCGTGTTTGTTAAATCGATATCATTTATTACAAGAGTCGGCGTTCTTTTAAACACTCAGTTTCTTCCCCTTCCAACCCACCCCCAAAAAAGGCTTCACTTGCGCTCGATAAATTTCCCCCTTTCCGCTCAAGTGTCAAGAAAGACTACCACATTATAAACTTTATCTTTGCATGTAAGATTTGGCGATTTTACAATGTACGCCAAACTGTGCGGTCAACTGACCCATCAACCACCCCCAATAAAACGATTAACCAATAAAACTTTCCCTTACTCTCTGAAGAGGTCACTGTCTTTGTACATCACGAGAGGGGTTTGGTGGGGTTAATGAGTCACCCAAACTTGTTTGGAAAAAATACTCTTTGAGTTGGATATTTTAGATTTTCTCTGCTTGCACAGAAAATCATATTGAGGCCCGCGTGAATGTTAGAAGGGCTCTTAGAACATAGAACTCATCACTGATTAATTATTGAAGCACTTCGATTTTGGGACATTTACTTGCTCTCTATAATTCTGTTAATTAACATTACCGAATTCTGTAATTTAGAAGGAGTCATTCAATGTTTATAGTATTTCGTTTGACACGATTTTATTTTTATCAATAATTGCTTTTATTAATTTTTCAATCCAGGAGAATCGGCCAACATCTATGTGCCTATGAAATTGTAATACCTCGGATTCATCCCAAAAGAATGGCTCAATCCTTTCTCTCAATAGTTTTAGTACTAACAGCGAACTTTAATAAAATGTCCCTAATTTTTTTTCGAATTTTATAAGTAAATTATTTATTCAAAAAATATTTAATAGGTTTAATTGAGAAAGAAACGAACAAAATTAAATTGAATTTTTGTATATTTCGTTATTTCGTAATAAAGTTCTGGAATATTTCAGACTGAATATTCATCTAGGAATTGTTATAATTTTTACTTATACATAAAAAAATAATATGAAAATAATAAAAAGGTGAATTTAAAAAAAATGAATATAATTTCTAAATAATTCTTTTTTTAATATGCATTCACAATATGCATAATATGGTCCCTTACATTTAACAAAAATAAATAAAGAAATAAAAAAATAAACTAACTGCAAACATTTATCTCTCTGACATTCAGCATAGTCAAGACTGTTCGGCATTTCTGAAAGCTTAACAGCATTTTTTGTTCATTTGTATGTAATTAAAATTAAAAAAAAAGTTTTGAGAGATTTATTGAATAACTTGGTAGTAATGTTGCTTTTTTCAAAATAGAAATTATGATTACTCCTATATAACCATGAATTGAAGAAAAATAGTTGCAAAATATATTGTTACACAAATGCTAATACACATTAAAAAGCATTTTTTAAAAAGGTTTTATGAAAGCAATGGCCAACTTAGTTTTATAATTCAGATTTATAGTTGCTAAAGTTTACTTAACTTGTCATTGATCGCTTACTCACAAGAGCATATTTAACTTCAAATTCTATTGGACATGTAACATTTACTATTGTTCTTAAAACCGTATACTATTCCGCTTTTTGCGCAATGCATCTTTTTTAATTTTCTGTAATCTCAACAAAAAATGGGAACTTGAAAAACGAAAGTGTTTAAATTTCAACTAATAAGAAAACTTTCTCAATCAGCATTGTTTATGAGCATTACAGATAATATACTTATCTAATATTAATTCATTTCACTGACATTGACCCTTATACATACAATAATTTGTTACATTAAGGAGTAAAAAGATTTAAAAATGGATACACTTTCTAAAAATTACAACGCTATAACTTCCGAAAATATTAAAACACAAAATTGATTTTTGCATCAAGATAAAGTTAAAAAAATTATCTTTTTAATGATACCAATGCTTTAATCTACAAATTAAGTTTCGATTTTTAACGTGTTTTTAAAGAAACATTTTAACCATATTTTTCAACAATGTACTTCGCACAAAATAAAAATAAAATTTAATCTGCATGAGCACGTCAATGGGAAAAAATTAGCTGTTATCCACCTGTTGCCATCACATTGAAAGAAGTTCAAATTAAAAACATAAATCAAATATTATTGTAAATTAAATATATAAAAGTGTAAATTTCAGCTAGTGTCTGTATGAAGCGAACAAATTTGAAATATATTTTCTAAAATGTAAATGGAGGAAAAGATTTCTAAGAACTTTTACAATATCTATATTATTAAATAAATCAAACAATTAAATTTAAGGTAAACATGGTTTATATATCTATTGGATAGTCACTGTAATCAGCGCCCATCAGTCAATTTTAATCAGGGGCACGCATCTACTAACAAAATGGTCTAAATGAACTAAACAATTACAATTTATGTTACTGGAGTCAATAAAAGCTCCGATGAATTAAGAATTTTAAATTTTTTCATAGGTCCTTTCAATTACCCTTTGTAATCCGTTTACATGTTTATCCTTTTACATTAACCTTTGAAAAATTTTTTACAAAAATTATCGCCATTCCATTATCTTCAATAAGCCCGACCGGAAATGCAGCTATGGAAAACAAAAAACCGTCACCCGCGCCAAGTTTTCTTGCCAAAGGTCCAAATCCCAGTAAACCTATGACAGCAACAGGGGTAGGGAATGATTAACCGAGCGCAAATGTTCTGATACCCTCGTGGCGAGCAATTTTTATGATTAGTGATAGTGATGGAGTTAATTTTCTAACATTCCCCCCTTTTCTTTTGCAAGATGAACAATGATAGCAAAATTAAGTTGACGCGATGCATTTGACGTCTTCTTTGTTTCCTGAGAGTTAATCAATTACAGTACACTCTCGTGTATTCCGCCTAATGTGGCGGAAGGACAGGCCGGAGTTCTGTGAACTCATTTATATGCCCACCAATACCAGAAGACAAAATTTTTATACCACAACTCACTATTATAACACGTATTTTCTCACTTCTTATTGAGTACTAAACTTTCCATTTATCTGAAGCCACTTAGAATGTGAACGCGGCAAGTTGAATCATGCAGCAGTTACCGGAAACATGTCGAATGAAAATAGAAAGCTCTGTACCAGTAGTTTATGTATGTTAATATACTGCACTGAACGTTTCAAGAATTTATTAGAGAAAGAGTAAATTAAAAAATATTAATTGTTCACATTTTAACATACATTCTGTAATGCCTAATTTAAATACAGTAAACATAAACAAAATATTAACGTAAATCATAGTTCTAATTCTTAAGAAAATTGACTCAACCTGATTTTATTTTTCACTGATAAATGATTACACTGATATGAAAAGTTAACTCTAAGATAAGAGTCAAAACTAAACAGTTTTTAGTTTTTGAAAAAATCCTTAATGACAATGAACAACGAACGGAACGCTGCTCTTTTCCTGTCATATTTTGCACACGACACGTAGGAGGATCGTAGCAGATACCCGCTTCCAGTGCCTTGGCAATGTTGCCAATGCAACGCCTTGCCTTCCTCATTTAATGACGATAAAAGAAAACTAGGCCCGATAGACTCGAAATGGATACTCGGAAGTGTACTGTATCTCGAATTTGAGGTACCTTCATTTTCCTATACGCTCTCGATTTTCTTTTATAATTATAGGAGAACTGGTTTAGAATGAAACGTTTCATTTCGACCGAGAGTGTTTTATAAACAGATAGGAATCATTTGGACTAAAAATCGGTGTTTAGGGTTTTGTTTTCTAAAGAGCTACACATCTTCCAGAAAGGAAGTCATTGTTTTGGAACTTCTTCGTCCTTCGTTTTCGAAAATGAACCTCTTTGTTTTTATGTTGAAAAAAGAACACGGAAACCGAAAGAGGCCTTCTCTGTCTCCGCCACAGCACTGCGGATGATTCGAATTCGAAAAGCTCTAACCTCAGAGTTGTTTGGGAAACAATTTTCCAGGAATCTTTATTTTATTAGATCTTTATTTATTATCTTTATTCACAGACTTCCAGCAAAGTTTGAAAACTTTTTTAACTGGTAGACTATCTTCCAAAGTTCTTCACTTCTCCATATCCGAATGGAAATTGAAGTCGTCAGAAAATCTCACGTTTAGGCGAATCTCCACAGTGCGATCTCCGCGAGAACGAAATACATGTTTTTAAAATTTTCCTGTCTACTAAATCAGCATGTCTCTCTGTGGACAAAATAACAGAAAAGAAAAAGAACCAATGAGTTAAAAGAATGAAATTGAGTAAAAGTTCATTTGAACAAAATAACAGATTTCTATCGAATTTTCTTAGAAAATTTCTCTGCTTGCATCTGTGCCCCAAAAAATTCAAAAATACAACAAGCTGACCAAACGAAACCTTGCATTTTAGTCCATCACTAGAAGTACATTAAAATTTGGACTCGATCCAGCAGAGGTCTTTTATGTATCCGAATGCGGTGATGAAGGGTTTTTGTATCACAGTGTGTCAAAATTAGGACTGAACGTGTAAACTTCATTTTACAACGAAGTCTGACAAGAAATGCGCCACACAGTCGAGGGCAGATCAATTCCATTGGTCATCGCACTCTATCAAAATCTAGCCTTTGTAAGAAAATCAGAACTGTCTACAAAACAGCATGAGCAATATATATATATATATAGTAAAAAAACAAGTTAATAGGAAAAAATCAAAATATAACCAAATAAAAATTTGCCAATAAATTTTTGGTTTAGTTTGAATAGGAAATAATTTTTAGTTGCGATTCCAAAATAATTTAGTTTCGTTTCCAAAAATTTTTTTTAAATTTTAGATTTGGTTACTTATATATGTGTGTGTGCCCGGGAAATATTTCTCTTCGATTTTATATTGCACTTCATTTTATATTATTACCTGTGCTCAGTCATATTACGTTACCTTCTTTTGATCATGTTTAAAGGGACAGTGGACTTTGAAATAAGCAAACATGGACGAAAACGCGCAATTTTATTTTTATCGTTTCATTGCCAAAATATATGCTTATATTCAACTAAAATAGTGTTATAAAATGTATTGTTCAATAAAATAAATATTTGAAGAGTTAAAATGAAAAAAGGTACATCGTAATGACTTTTTCAAAATGATATTGTAATTAAATTTAAATATCTTTAAAATGTTCCAGGTGTCTTCATTTTTGAAGAAATTAAATCAAATTGATATTAAAGATTTCGGTCAAACATTAAAAGAAAATAGGATATGCATTTTATATTTTGAGTTTTTTTAGCTCGTTAAAAGTCCATTTTAGTTCAGGAAAATATAAAATTCCAATGAAAATTCAGTCAGTGTGCATAAAAATATTTCTAAAAAATTAGCATTTAATTAGAATTACAAAATCATGCATATTTTTGTTCCAAATAAAATTAAAGATTAAGTCGCTTGCAATATTTTAAAATTTTTAAAAATTATATATTTTTTAAATTTTTAAAAAATAATATATTTCGTTTTAAAATGTTTTTTAAAAGAAATTTAACATATTTATATTTTAGTACGTATGCATAAAACCTTTTATAACCTTAACTGAATAATTCTCCAAAAGAACCCACTGTCCGCTTTAGATTAGAAATGGACATCTTTCATTTTCATCAGTTGCGTTTCTAAAAGACACTCGTAAATTAAGATTATTCCAAATGGGTTTGATGTGAAGAAAGGTGTGAGTAGAGTGAACAGGTGCCCTTAGGCCGGATAATCGGAAATTCTCTATATTTATTTGTGTGTGGCTTACACCCCTTCCACAAACAGAAGGGGTAATCTTTCTTTGTATTAAATTCCCGCGCGTATTACCTCAACTCTCTCTCTCTGTTTGGCAGAGAACTGCTCAACAATCCCGTGGGTCTCTCCCGGTGTAGGTGTTTGCTTTTGTTTCGGGCCAACATTCCTGCTCTCTGACGAAGAATCTTTTCGCTTTCATATTCTAATGCCCCACTTGTCTCGCCACCTCCCCCTCGCGAAGCTCAAAATAGCTGCAGCTTCACTCACTCACAGTTTTACCAGCAGGAGACCGAAAATGGGCGAATCTCACGGATGTGCAGCGAGTTTTGAAATGGATGATTCTTACTCTACCGAGCTTTTATCTAACTCCGTTTGTTTCAGGTTCATAAATACGAAATTTTTAAAGCGATTTCCCATCCTGATGTTCCAAAATTTTAAAACACTCCAGTTACTAGTCCCCTATAGCAATGCATTCATTCAATATTTTCAAAACTCAGTAATTCGATTAATTTTAATGAGGTTATATGCGCCATCTGGTTGTGGAATTTAGAAAGAAATTCAATAACAAGCTCCATAATATTTATAATAATGAGTTATGAATTATATTGACGAACTAAAAAGCAAAAGAGAGATAAAAAGGCTTTGAAAATGCAGTATTACTGAAGTATTAAATTGTAAATTGCTAAGAAACGGGGAAAAAAACAGAACTTAAAACAAAATCGTAAAAGCGTGAATTGCTGGAAATAATACTATAACGAAATTAAGCCATAGCGAATATCATAACAGAGAAATTTCCTTAAAATTCTTTAAAAATTAATTTTTACTAATAATATAGAATGCGTGCTCTAAAGGGAAGATCGTTGCAATGAACCCTTAATATTTTTCAGTATCAAACTGTGCTCCTTCGAAAAATTGTTTTGAAATTTTAATTTCAATTGTAATTAAAATTTAAGAAAATTTAAATGTAGTTTTTCGGTTAGATCATCTTAAAATTTAAAAAAAAATTATATTTTTAATGATTGTGATTTAGTTGTCTTGCAGTTTTTTTTAATTTGAATTTGATGATTAAAAATAAGATTTTTATACGTAATTTGAAAAACTAGCCGCTTTTGGTGTTCAGCTTGCTCACCTAGGCTATTGAATTTTTAAGCTGCTTAATTATTATCAAGCATTGAATTTTTTAAAAAATTTCAGTTTATTTGATACATGGCGATGCAAAAATAAGAATTAATTGAATCATTCTGCAACAAATTATTGTGTGTACAAATTAAAAATATATATATAATATGAAATAAAAGTGGAAGAAAAAATCCCATTTCGGAATGAACGTCCAAAGAAAACTATTTTTTTTTTTTTAAATCTTATTTTTAACATTGAAAAAAGCACACGATTGAATGTTTTTATAGAGGAGTTTGAATTTTTTCATAAGATTAAAAACACCGAAACATCGTTCATTAAACTTATAAAATGTATTAAAAGGAAAGAAAAAAACTGTACAGAAATGAAATCAATAGCATGAAAAAGGATAATTTTTGAGTTTTAAGATAATGAAAAAACTGTTTTTTGATATTAATAATTTTGGAAGGTATTTCTATATCTTTGGTATATCTATTTCTGTAAGTCATGGCGATTATTTGTCTAGTGATTGTTAAACTGAACTTCGCGCTCGATGAAGCTTTCTGTTTAATGCCTATTTCTTAATTTTCTTTTTTAATATTTTGACAGGTTGATACGGCGAGCAGCATTTATCCATTAATAGATATTTATTTTTAGATCCATTCATTGGCAAAATGATGAATTAAATGCAACTGTAAAAACACTGAATGAAGTAGTTTCAAACGTTCGTATATCGATTTGTATATATTGCACTGTTGCCATCCCATAATAAGTAATAAGAGCGATTTCTGTGCCACGTATATTAACGTTATATGTATATATATAGATAGATAAAAAGATACTTTTCATTGTTGTAATGACCATTTTCATTGTTTCTACTGATATTTATTTGTGTATCATTTTTAATAACTAAGGAATGCAAATTACGTTTATTTTTTCTATTCTTTGGTGATATTAAAATAAGTTTTCACTTTATTGTCTTAGTAGATCAAATGTTTCGAAAGATGTGTTGAATCTCAACTTAACAATTTTTATGTGTCGATGTGCTTTTAAGATTGATTTGGCAATGCAAGTGAAATGTGTAGCTTCATTTAATGTTGGAACATTTTACATGTGGAATTAGAAAACGGGGATTTTAAATATTGTTTGAGACATTAGTCATACTTTAGAGACATTAGCATGTTTTTCAAGTACAGAACTTGTTTTCATTAAGGCTTTAAATTATTGGAATACCTTAGCTTAAATGTTTCTCTCAGTTTTGAGTTAAAAACAATTCGTTGAGAGGATAAAGAATATCAAGTTATTAAAGGCGATTTAAGGAAAACTAGGGGGCTACGCCCCCTGCTCGCTTATGCTCGCCAATCCCCAGGAACTGTTAATGCAGTTCCTTTCGGATCGCTTCGAGATCCAAGTTCGCTTAGCTTGCTTGTCATCTACTAAACCCTTTTAGTCTAGAAACAGATATATTCAGATTCAATTTATTCCAAAATATGATAAAACAATGAAAGAAATAAAAATGTAAAGCAAAAAGTACACTCGCAAAAATCACCTGCTTTAAAGTCTTTTGTAAACACAAATAACCTTTCACTTAAATAACTATATACAAACACCAAAGAAACAAATTTTTAAAAAATTGTGCTTTTCTCACAATTGTTCAAATTTGGAAGCTACACTACAGAATCCAATCTTTCCATTACAGACAGCAAACATCCTTCATTTCTCTCCATGCGTTTTTCAGTGGCTTCACTAGTATCAAACACATATAACTGATCATAACCTGGTTTGTTATGACCACTATATAAAGTAGAAACCATGTGGCATATCTGACCATGAATTCTATAGCAATATGGCCCTGTTCCAGGAGGAAATTTAATTTGAGCTCCCATGGAAGCAAAAGCTGAAGCAGAATTATATTCTCTTATATGCTTCCGACAATTTCTTCCTTCGATTGAATCACTGATCAATCTCTTTTTCAACGATTTCGTTTTAAAATCGATACGGCACGATTTAGACTTATCGTAAAAAAATTTGTCTGTTTTTTGACCGTTCATTTTTTTGTTTACAAAAATTTCAAACCGATGCAAGAATAGAGTTCGCTTGAAATCTAATCAAACCGAGTGTTGATGTTCACGGGCGAGGTCGAAGTGTTGCCAAACGGCGATTAACAAATTTGGCCTGATTTTGCGTCCACGTAAGCGTTATATATATATATATATATATATATATATATATATAGATTAAAGAAAAAACAGTTATTCTTCAAAATAGGGAATTGAGAAATATTTCAGTAGACTTAAAATGCTTTTACTAGCTCAGCACACTTTAGAATTTTGACTTTTAGACCTCCATATTTTTGATAAAAATACATATCTGTGTATTAATTTCTACATATCGGTGTATTAATTAAAGAGTGTTTTTAAAAACTTTTATCATTTTTATAACTTTTAATCATATAAATGTTAAATTTGCCATGTATGATTATAATTAGATTATTATAATTAGACTGGCCGCCATGGCGATCCAAATTATTGCCTCCATTGCTGTGGTGCTAATAATAAGGATGCTGTTTATTTAAGATTGCCTCTAGTTACTCAATAAGACTGAAAAACATGAAATGGGTGGACTACAAAGCAAATCAAAAAGTACATTTAATATGGAAAATAAAATCTTATTAAGGATAAAATGTTCAAAAAAATAATTTTTTCAGTCACTTTTTCAATACTGGCGAAAGCAGGAGATGGGAAAATGAAATTAGTTCGAATTTCATCATAACTATAAAACATTGTTACAAGTAGGGATTGCAATACTGGAATACCGAATACCGGTATTTTGAGCCATTTGTACAATTTTGTAATAATGGTATTCACAAGTTTAAATACCGGTTTTTCGGTATTTACTAGAAGTGTTTTATATTGCCTCCACTATATGTTCAGGGATCACCAACATAGCAAAATAGTATACGTTTTTGTTTTTATGTCTCCCAAACGGGCGAAATTAATTAACTAATTAATTGCTTAAAACTAAATTGGCGAAACATGGATTATCCTTGAAAGAAGAAATTGTATCCATGACTGATGGAGCAACAGTTATGAAAAAAATTGGAA
Source organism: Argiope bruennichi (assembly GCF_947563725.1). Taxonomy (NCBI): domain Eukaryota; kingdom Metazoa; phylum Arthropoda; class Arachnida; order Araneae; family Araneidae; genus Argiope; species Argiope bruennichi. The sequence goes on from NC_079160.1 coordinate 9,010,203, forward strand.
AGTTGATTGGTGCAAATCAGCAATTGTGCTATGCTCATGGAATTCAGTTAGGAGTAATAGATGTATTATACCAAAAAAATAAAGAACAGAAGAATCCAAATACTGTGGATATAGAAACTTCGGATTCCAATTTTGAAGAGAGTAAGAGTGAGAGTGATATTGACAGTGAAGATGATGACAGTGTAATTGTTGAAGAAGATATTGCTAATGAGGATGAAATATTAACCCATCAAGAATTGCTTCCTATAATTTATAAAGATCGAAAAATTGTTAAGATATTTAAACGTTCCCCTATAAAAGATGACATATTACGGAAATACATACTAACTGAAAATAAAACAGAATATATATTAATATTAGATTTTAAAACACGTTGGAACCGTTTACTCCTAACATCACTATCTGAAGATTATATATTACATTGAAAAATCGCACAGAAGAAAGGCATATCGAAATAGAAAACATGGTATTTACATAATTATAATGATTTTAAAAATGAAAAAGAAGAAAAGAAAATAATCAATTCAAATCAGTTTATAGTAAATTTTCTTAACATTTTTAACCCACAAACCTATCCACATTCAAAAGAATTCGGTTCAGTTATGGAAGATTATGATGACACTCATGTCGATAGTGAAAAGGAATTGTCTCTTGAACAAAAATTAGAATTAGCAATAAATAAGAAAATTTCAACGAACAAAAATACAATACAGAAATCAGTTATATCCAAAACCATTCGATAAGAAATCGATTTATTTGAAGATGAGGGATTTAGAGGTAAATACATGGAAAAAGTATATCGCGCATTGCTAACAGTACCACTAACTATCGTAGATGCCGAAACAGCATTTTCGACAGCTAGTAATTTTTGCACAAAATTACTTTTCAGGTTTAATGACAGTACAATGGATGTATTATGTTTTTTAAGATCACATTTCAAAAATTTGTATTAGTACCACAGACTAAATAGTGATATTTACAATTTTTTTGTGATTTAAATAAATAAGTTGCGCCTTTATGTTTTTTGTTATTCTTTATATACTGTTATAATTTATAAGTAACAAATTAATTTTTGTGATATTTACCCTTTCTAATAAAACTTGCTAATAAAAAAAAGGAACACCTGTGTTTTCTTTCTTTTTCTAAAATTTCTAATACCGGTATTAAAACCGGTATCCCAGTATTAAGATCTAAAAAATACCGAATACCGGTATTGAAATTTTGGTCCGGTATTGCAATCCCTAGTTACAAATGAAATTTTGAAAACATTTTAAAGTTATAGAAAAAACTGAACAAAAATGAAATTTGTATCATTGAAAAAGCCATTCTGATGTGAAAATCATCTTTGTGAGATCGTCATTTCGAAAGATGTGGCTATAAAATCTTAAAAACTTCCTAAGTTTTTAATTATATTTCTGATTCCCCCTTCCTCTTGTTTAGAGAAAGCAAGAACTCAAGATTTCTATTTAAAAACATTCATCTTGATTGATATAAATAATGCTGGGCGGCTTTCTCACTTCTTTTAACTCGCTTTTTTTAGTTCTGAATAGGGGTTAGTGAGTTTCTTTTTTTGTTATCATTTCTTAGTTATTCAAAAAAAATAAATTTCTTTGAATAACAAGAATTCCGACTGCAATCTGGAAAAATGAATGACTTTTACAAAGAAAAAGTATCGAGATCATCGAACAACAATTTTAAAATTATATCTAGCAAGATAAGTGAATTGTGCTTAGTCTGACCCAGTCACAAAAGTCAGGCACCACCGTAAAATGATGCTGAACAGAAAGTATGATGAAAGTACGTGAGTGTTAATTGTTTCATGGCCCAAGATTAAAGAACGTTCTAAGTCATTAACGCGTCAACTCAACTTTAGGCCAGAAATATCTTCAACTTACTCTTTCAAAGTTCTTTTTTAATCAGCTACTCAGACGTTCTCTATCAATCTAAGATCTCGTCTCCGTAAACAAAACAAAACAAACAAAATAAAAAAACCACTATCCTTTTTTTTATTTATTTGTCTTAGAAGCAATTAGTAAACGTTCAGAGAGCGTACTCCTTCAGACTATTTCAATTAGAAGTAATTTTCCCCACGCTTTGTCAAGAGATGACTCGCGGACATTGAAACAACCTCATTTTTCAATATAATAATCAATTTATTGAAATTAGCTTACCATGCCTAACTCTGTTAACATGTAAGAGAAGCCAGGAAAAAGATATGCGAAAATGACTTTTTACGTTGGGAGGAAACTTTCAAAAGTACGTTGATTTTCATCGCTGCGCATGCTCAGTATGAGAGCATATTCATCCCTTCCCAGTGAGATTAGAAGACGCTTTTCTGCAGCAAAAAATTTTCTCGACAATATTAGGATAAATATTAGTAAATAATAAATACAAATTACAGATAAATAAAATTCAGTTAAAAAATTATATTGTTAATTTTTTGTAAGTAATTAAGAAAGCGATATATCGTCTAACATATATCGATACTTCTTGATATATCGCGATTTCATCATTTATTTATTACTATTATAAATTTTAAACAATATCCCTTAACATACTGATTAATCAGAACGACTCCAAATAAAAGGAATTTTCATTTTACATAATAAAAATATTTGTAATTTTTTCAATAAAAATAATTAGCAAATAATTGTGTTAAGGCCCCTTCTATAAAGTGTATCAATGTCAAAGTAATGTCTGCATTTTACAATTAATCAAATTTCGTTTTTTCAATAATACAACAATTTATTGAAATAATTGTTGTATTACTAAAAATTAATTAATTTTAAATATAATTATCTTAATTTTAAAATTTTGCCTTTTTTTACAACTGATTTTTAAAAAGTCAGCTTCTTTCATTTTTTTTAAAAAGGGGGTGAGAATGCTATAAATGTCTTTATAATTAAAATAATTTTATAAAGAAATACCTTTAATAAGTAAAATTAAGTAGTTTTCACAAAACTCGAATTCGAAATATGAAATTAAATGTCTTGAAAAATTAATTCTGCTTATGAATTGCATAGCTTTTTATTCTTATTTTAAAAGTATTATTGGTAAATTTAATTTAAATATGCACTAGAATTTTAACAATAGATAGATAAGATTCATTGGAAGTAATTAACTGAAAGTGAATTGTAATTAGTATTAAATAGGCTCTTATACAATTTAATAAGTGTAACAATACTAAGTATACAATTTACTAAGTGTGTTAATTAAGTGTAACAGCAAATAACAAATATTATGGAGTGTAAATTTATTTTCGGAAGAATAAAAAATTTTAGAAAAAGTCTTCAGTTTTCGTTCAATTATGAAACAACATAGTGAAATAAAAGAAAAATTCGCCATTATAAATTATTATTAAAGTAAGCTCAACGAAACAATAACCAACACCCAAATAAAACACTATGTATTTGAGTATTAAAATTCTGTTATTAATTATCTATCTATTATTTCTAATTATTCTACTAACATTTTGGCACATTATGAAATTCCAAATGAATTAAAAAATTGAAGATTAAAATAAAATATTAAAAAATTGAAATGAAGGGAAAAAAAGAAATAAAAAAGGTTATATAAAAAAAGATAAAGGTTGAAAAATTACCACCAAAATAATCTGTTTCTTAAAAACTGAAAAATAATTACTCAAAAGACGAGTCTTTAAGTCACAAATCATGAACCTCATCCTATACAAATATAACCATTGTTGAAAGAATGCAGTTTATATAGATGTCGAGAAATGCGTTATTATTTTCTGATTTTACACTTTCAAGAAAATTATATGATACGTATATCATCCCTGAAAATTACAGCTGACTCGTTCCAACAACCGTAAGTATGAAAAAACGGTCTAACTCGACAAATTTGTCTTTTAATATCTCAAAAAAATATTACAAACAGAAGCACAAAATTTTGAGTTCCTCATAGATGAATGTAAGAAGAAAAATTTGACAGATTGACACTTTTTCGCGATGGAAAGCCGATTTTTTTTTTTTTTTTTTTTTTTTTTTTTACTATTCTATTCCAAGAAAAAAGCCAAAATATTTTCATACATTTGGTTAATTATCTAAATGCAATAATTAAGGAAATAAACGCTTGTTCCACTTTTTGGGGGCATATTATATATTACAATTACTTTTTTCAACGTTTAAAATAGCATATTTTTAAAAATTCTCTGTAAAGTATTTTGAACGGTCTAGGATTTAAGGCCCGAAAGGAACTCGTAGTTTTATTTTCGAAAAATGACGGTGCTGTCATCAGTAGATTTCGTCCACAATTTGATAGAAATCCGGAGATTTAAAGAAAATATCTAATACCCAATTTCATGCCCGTAGCTTGTTGCATTTTTTTTCCCGTGTTCACAGACATAATTCCAAAACTTCGTGTCTCAGAATCAGTGAGGTCCAAAACGTGGAGATTCATTAGAATCTTATAATCGAATTTTTTTGACGATTATCTATCTGTATATTTGTGTATTTAATATATGAAGTGAAAAAGAAAAGAAAAAAGAAGTATTGGTGTCCATATTAGGCAAGAAAAAGAAAAACATTCATATATTGAAAAACATTCAAAAGTGTTTTTTCGCATGTGTGAAATAAATGTTATTTTGTTCGTCGCAGGGCAGAGTTTACTAACCATTCTAAATGGGGCTGTTGACGCTCATCTTTCCCAGAATCTAGACCATCCCCAACCGCATGCAATGGTGAGGCACGCAATGCACTTCGGTCTCCAGACGCTTTCACCCGGTCCTGAGTTCGCATCCGAATGAAATGGAAGTTGATGGTAAAATTTACATGAGCCACTTTTCGGAGAATAGCTCTGCGAACTGATTCGGGAAAATTCATTTTGCGTAGAGTTTCTAAATTTAGCACAAATAAATTTGGAAAGAAGAAATGTGCAATTTATTGCAACCCAAAAATATTAAGGCATGAAAATAATATTATCTCTAATGTAAATTAACTTAAAATTAAGAAAAAAATTCATTAATTTTATTGTTTCAACAGTCTTTAAGTGACGTGTCTTTATTCAGTTAACAAAGAATATATGTATAGTTCTTAGGTATCGAAAACATTTTATAGTCAAGATATTCCATTTATATTTATGCATGAAAAGATAAATCTTTCGTAAATAAATATAAGTGTGTATGCTAGAATTTTGATGCATTTTTATAATTCTGTTAGATTTGTTATGTGAGTGATTTATTTTATATGTATATAAATCATTTATTTAATTGCTAGAAACTCTAAAGATTTGGATTTATTTAATTTCAAATAATAAGAAACTTATCAGCTGTAAAATTCTATTATTGATTTATGTGTTATTAATTAACTGACATGAACATCTAAATGATAAGTCACCTTAAAACAATTAGAAACATCTATGGCAGGAATAATTAAGTCCAGAATAGAATTCACTGATTTAGATTTCTTTTGACAGTTCATTCATTTTCATTTTAGAACCATGTTTTGCATACTTTGATTGTGAATGCGTGATTCAGAGCGTTGCTATGATTTGCAAATGTTCCTGATATATTTAGCCGTATATTTTAAGTGCCTTTTTCGACCACTTGGCTCCCAAGGTTGCTGAAAATTTCAATTGTTTTCTCAATAAATCATTCTTAATCTCCAAATTTTGATCTCTCTCTTTCTCTCTGTGTATATATATATATATAATTTCAAAAGTCTTACACTGCTTTTTTTTATTGTGCTTTGCATTTGTCTAATTTTTTATTTTTCTATCTATATCTTTACACATCCAATTATATCATTGGAAAAAGCAGCATTAGTTTAAAATGGAGGTATTAAAAAAATTTCAAGTATGAAATATATTGTTGCAAAATGGGTTTAAAATATTTCAAAAAAATATTAAATATAGAAAGAAAAATTATATGGTAAAAAATTTGGCATCATTAAAAAGATAATTTTTAAAAAAAATTCCATGATGCTGTAAAAACAGTTTTTTAACTGTAAAAATTTTAGAAAGTTATCGCGAAGAAACATCAATCTTACGCTTAATTTTTGATTAATTAAAATTCTAATTAAAAATTCAAAAAATCGCTCCGATAAGCGCATTTTTACCCTCCAAAATATATATTTTCCAAATTTGGTAGATATAAATTACAAGGTCTGGTTTGTAGAGTGCCGGCACTAGGGCTGTGCCGATTTTCGATTTATCGAAAAAAAATCGATATTTTTGAAAAATCGATTTTTTATGTCAATTTTCGAAAAATATCGATTTATCGATATCATGATCATAAATAATAGTTCACGATGAATCGCGATACAATAAATCGATATTAGCAATTACTTTACGTTTTTTATTTCGTTTTGGTTATTGCTTATTTTTATTGCTCTTTATTCTTATTGATCTTCATACAAAATTCTTATTAATATTTCCATAAACGTAATCATATTCTAATGTATAAAATACTTGTTTTAAACATGTCATTTTGGAATAAACTGTTTTCTGTTCCCTAACTGAATGATATCAATATGGAAAAATAATTCCGGTTATCAGAAGGTTGCCGACTGTTATTTGTTTAATCGCTAAATATTCATCTTCAAAAATAAAAGCAAAAAGGATTCATTCAGATTGAATCCATAAAATTCATACATTCAATTAAGTTAAATTTTTTTATGAAATTATTATTTTTCTGTTTTTAATGTAAAGATATTTTAGATAGATCTTTTAACTGATTTTTATATATATTTTATTCATTACCACCCCCCCCCCCTCTGCATTTGAATTTTTCTTATTTTGTTTTAATTTTTATTTTTTAGTTTAGTTCAAATTTTATAATATTCAAAAATATTGATATAATACTTGGGAAAAAAATGATAATAAGCTAGAATTTTAATATTCAGAAACACTGCGTTGTATTTGTGTGTTGATTATTTTTTCATTGAGTTTATATTAGTTATGATATATGATAGACATTTTCTAAAATTTTTAATGTATCACATCATTTATCCATAAATAAATTTACCCATCATAATATTTGCTGTTAATGTTTTACTCATTTCAGAATTACTATTTTTCGTCTCTTTTTGAGTTTTGAAATAGTAAATTGAATGATTTATTTTAATTATATAATGTATTCATTGTTAAAATTTTAATGCATTAAATCTGTCTATACTATACTAAACAATACTATTAAAATAAGAATAAATATTTATGTAATTCATTTACAAAAATAATTTTTAAAGACATCAGATTTTGAATTCATGATTTATTAAAACTACTTAATTTTTCTTGTTAAACGCATTATTATGACTTCCCCGCCCCCCTTTTTTTATAAAGAATGAAATAAATTCAAGTTTTTTTTTTTTTTTTTTTTTTTTAAGTCGGAGTTAAAAAGGGTAAAATTTTAAAAATTATTATATTGAAAAAACACAATATCAAAAATTGTAACATGCAGACATTGCTTTGGTATTGACACATTTTATTAAAGGAGTTTAAACACGATTATTTTTATTCAAAAGAAAACAAATATTTTTATGATATAAATTGAAATTCCTTTTATTTGGAGTCGTTCTGATCTGTCAATATGTTGCTATTTATAATTATAATAGAATAGATAATGATATCATGATATGTCGAAACATATCGATATGTGTTGGACGATATATCGCGATAATGAAATTCGGTCATTGCCCAGCCCTAACAGGCACATATACACATTTTAAGTATCAAAATTCAGTTAAAATACCGCTACATTTTCTCACTAAATATTCTTGTCAATAATATGTTTTATAGCAAACACAGTCTAATCACTTCCTAATCTCTTTTTTCTATGAGCTACGGATGATTTATTGAACGTTTATGACCCGTACGGAAGAATCCCAGTATAGGACGACGCATTGCGCTAGATCCCCTCAAGGTCGAACGTCGCATCCTTGTGTTAAGCCAGCATTTGATCTCAGGGACAAATGATGCATAGATGCGCCATGCTTTTAAAACGAAATGTTTTCTATAAGATGGCGTTAGTAATCCAGGTTCCTTTTAAAAGATGGGCCCCTTCATTAGGATTTCTCTCTCCGAGATCAGGTTGGCATTGCACAGGTGTTTGTGAGTCACTTGACTTTTGCAAAATTTTAACAGAAACGCGTGCTAGCGAGTGTAAAGAGAATCGCATGTCCATTAAGAAGCAATTGTTCTCAATTTTTCCTCTCATTTGGGATGGGAGATATTCTAGTCAGGCTTTATTACAATAATCTATATCTGTACTTATATATAAAGCTCAATGTGTGTGTGTGCGTGTATGTGTGTGTGTATGTGTGTTGGCGTCTACAGAAAAGACCATTTGACCTACAGCTACCAAATTTGATACGTGTATATCTTGGAGGTCGGGAATGTGCACATGGGGTCTCTTTTTTTGAAATTTTAATTAGAATTTTAATTATTAATTAAAAACTAACTTTCCCGCCAAAAAAATCCTTCATTTTCTCCACCGCCAAATGAGTAAGGCTTCAGTTTTTTTTTTTTTTTTTTTTTCCCGCAATGAGGCTAGGGCTAACATTTTTCGGCCGATTATTTCAAACGATTCTGTTTATTTTCTTAATGTTTGACGCATTTAAAATTAAACATTGTTAATGAATCGATCTTTCAGATCATTCTGAAGTACTTTTGAATTAAAATAAAACAGATTTAAGGAAATTAAAAATTTCTAATCTACATAGCGTTACCTCAACTGGCGTAGAAAAATTCACGCATTTGCGTTACGTAACTGGCGTTGAAAATTCACGCATGCGCATTGTGTTCTGATTGTTTACATTTCAACGGAAGGGGACTCGATTTAAATTATTTTTAGGTTAGTTGTATGCTTTTGTAATTAAATTGTATTTATGTTAGTTTAAGTTCATCGTTTTTTAAATAATTTTTTTAACCTGTTTTCGACCGATTATTTTAAACGATTCTGTTTATTTTCTTAGTGTTTGATGCATTTAAATTTAAACATTGTTAATTAATATACCTGCTCAAGATGCATCTGAAAAAATTTTGTTGACAAATTCTTGAGATATTACATAAATTAAGAAAGATATTCTTTAGTGCCCATAAGGTTTAAATGCTCAGTGACTCTGTTTTCAGTAATCATATTACAAAAAATGCTTTGTTTCAATAAAAAATAGTATTATATTAATTGCAGATTAATCATTTCCACTTTAATTTAAAGCATAAATTCTACGGGAGCTAACAGAAAATTGGAGAGATACAGATTACGTTATGACTGAAGGCCTTTATAATATTCTGAGTGAATTGAAATTTGAAGTTGTAAAATATTTTAATGAAGAAGCTATTAAACTAGGAATTTCATAAAATAGTTAATTATTAAAATTTTAACAAGCATTAAGATTGGCGAATCGGCTAATAGTCTAATATAATTTCGGTACTTTCAATAACACACAACACCGCTTCATGCCCCTTCAACTATAACCCTCTGGTTATTTAAACAGTGTAATGGGCACGAAGTGGGGGAGACATGGAAAGACGCGCCTGTCCTATCCATCCCTGTGACTATTGTTCGATGTTTAACATTTATTGATTGAAATTTAGTTAGGGCATTTTAATGTTGGACAAAGGAAAGCCGAAAGCAATGAGCTATTTGAAATAAAAAATGAGAAGTAGCTTTGGCTTGTAAAGCAAACCATCAGAGATAAACATCAAAAAAAAATATATCCGATTTTTATTTTTTTTATATAAAATAGCAAGTATTTGAATTTATTTTTTTATTATAATTGAAAATAAGTTATCTATTTTTCCATCAAGCTTAGAGAGAGAAATTGCCCTGGTCTCTACGGTGAGTTGGCCGGGCCAAGTCTGGCCACTTCTTTCCGCTCATTGTGCTGCTGTAGCCCACATCTCGGGAATTTTTTAGTCGACTTTTAACCTTTTGGCTATCAACGGGACATATACATCCCACTAATCTTTTTAAAATCAGCTTAAATAGTTCTAAATAAAAGTAGTTTTTTTTGGTGGTGGTGGTGGTGGGGGGTGTATTTGGCCAGCATGTCCTATCCATGGAGGTATAAAAATATTTAAAAAAAGCGAATAAATTCGTCTAATTCAGAAGATATTATCTTCATTTTCTACGCAATTGCAAAGAAAAAGATTTTTAAAAAATGGGTAGACAAAGAGTTAACAATATACAAATATGTTTCATTAAGATCTTGACTGAAATAAAAGAATATTAATACAAACTAACTGAATTTTAAAACGACGTAAAGACTATTATTTGTATATTAAAATTTGTATAATTTGTAATATGTAAATTTGTATTTGCATTTTTGTAATTGTATATTTGTACTTGCGTAGCAAAAGATTATAATTTAGGAATTATCAGGGAAACACGCACAAATCTTCCTTGATTGTATTAAAATCATCAATTAAAATTTCGAAAAAAAATCGAGCCGAGGCGCACATTTCCACGCCCAAAGTATATTTGTGGCTACTCTAAAGCAGACTGTTCTGACCCGACACTTTCATCTTTATTACAAAGAGAAAGAACTCAATACCAAACTTACAAATATTTACTTTTATCACAATTAGAGATAAAATATCCCTAACTGTCCGAGCTTTTGCAGTGATTCCTTATCAAGAATTTTTTTTTTTTTAAATATTACAGTGTTGAAAAGCTAATTTCTTCTCTTTTTACTGTACAAAAAATATCATCGTTCTACTTCAATCAATAATAGGCATCAAGATATTTTAATATCTTTGAATATTATAACATTTTTTTAAAAATCAAGGTAAAGCCGAGTGAGCAGTTATTCCTCAGAGTTTTCCCAGCTGACCGCCTCTATCTGCTCTGCCATGGATTCCAAATAAAGTACCCTTTCCAAGATGTAGGGCAGTAGGTTCCGAGAGGGTTGGCGTTTCAGAGTTTTCATCCAAGTCGGAAGAATAGGCCAGGGAGAAGGCACGTTGCCAGAAAATGCGTCTTCCACCTGTTATAACGGAAAATCACAATCTCCCCGGTGAAGGTTTTATTTCATTAGTTCAGTGCCCTTGACTTAGCATCTGCGGATCAAGCGGCACAGGACCAGACCGGGAAAAAATTTCGGTCTACGATCGTTTTTAAGAAATGGGAAAAGAATCAAAGAATTCTGAATGCAGCAGGGAGTGGGGTGTAAACAAGAGCAGCCGATGTGCTTTCCTTTTGACCTGGTCCTATAATAACACACTGTGGCACATTTTATTCCATCTTATTGCATAAAAAAATCTACATTATCGATGACATGACCGTTTGAAGAAACTTTTAATCGAATTCGTTAGTTGTGTTGCTATGCCCACATGCCGAATTTCAATTATCTAGTTGCTTGCTTTTTTTTTAGTTGCCGCGTTCACAGATACATGATTTTTAAAAAATGTTTTTTTTGTTTCACCCAACATGATTTGAAAGATCTACCCCCCCCCCTCCCCCAGAGCATCTACCCACTGAATTGAGATGAGAATTCTGGTGCAGAGCCGGATTTTCCTTTTTCGAAGAAATACAAAAATAGATACGTCAGAAAATTCTACCATGACACTTATATGAATAGAGAGAAGACAATTGAATATATTGCAATATATTTCTCGAATATGGGTATGGATAAGGCAATGATCCTTGACGACATATCAAAAATTTAAGAACTTTCGTTCGAAATTGAATTCGGGAACATTCAGAAACCGAGTCTGCTAGTCGTAATCACCAAATAAAATATCTAATGGATTGACTTTGCCAAAAAGGAATTGAGATGTGAAGCTATAATATTCAAATTTCTCTTGGAAATGGTCGATGGATGAGAGAAGACTGTCATTGATTTGATACGAAATTCATGTGACCATTAGTAGCATTCATTTAATATGAACTGTAAACTAGAGAAATCGATGCAGTGTTTGTGAATGGGAAGTATGATTATACCAATTATTATAGAAATACAGATAGCGGATGGACAACTGGTCGCCAAAGACGGCTAGTTGAAAATGAAAGCGAGAGAGGAAATCAATTTATGTTATCGGGAATTGGATTTAAACAAAAAAAAAAGTTATGCAATAAAATAGAATATATATAATTGCAAATCATTTTTTAAGACAAAAAACATCAGATAAAATTCAAAACTTGCTTTGAAAATTAAATTTTTGCTCTAACCTCAATTTGCTAAATTTGTTGAAGTTGAGGCAATTACATGTGATGAATTGGTAAAGGAGGGAATTTTTCCTGCCAAGATATCTGAATGTTATTCAGGAAAATAGACTGGCAGATGTCCAAAATGAACAGAATTCTATTTCTTCCGAGATTTAGAGAACTTCTTTTCTTTGTTGTGATGTTTTCGAACGCATCGCATGAAGTGAGTCGTCAAAATCGCGTTCTTCAGTTAGTAGTAAGTTATGATCCTGCTAAATAACCTCATCAGAATAATTTACGTTAAAATGTTCTACTAAGACAACATCTTTGTAAGGCAACGAGCTCGAAGATGTCCATTCGCAGAGCAAAAATATCCTTTATAAATAGACGAATGTTTACAAATGGGTATAGTTGCATTTCTGTTCTAAATAATCCCCCCCCCCTAAATTCTGTAATGCAAAAAATGAGATGACACATATAGATTATATGTGGATGTCAGGCCATTAAATAAAAAAGTGATAAAATATATTTTCTTGGTTTTTTTTTGTTACTTTACAAAAAATGTAGTGTTCCAAATGGCTTTTTGCACCCGGACCCCTTCATAGAGAAGGCCGGCTCTGGCCAATGTGATCCGTCATAAAGAATAATTGAAGGGCAAAAATAATGTAATTTATTCTTAGTGAATGGATGAACAAAGATGGAGAAGTGTTCCCTGATCCACCAAGAAGCAAGTGATGATAAAATTCCATTCTTACAAACATGAAACAAGCTAATTAAAAAAAATGAGTGATAAGAATATGAAACCAGGCTCTCGAAAACACACACAGATTGGAGCCTTCTCTTTTGTTTATTTATTTATTTTTAAATGAAACTAAACGCAAGAGTGTCATTTAGCTCAATTTTCATCGAGATCTAAAACAAGGTCTTTCAGTCATCCAGATTGGAATAGCATTCATTCGAGGCCATTAGAACTGAGCATCGGGGGTGGAAGAGAAGCAGGCAAACGAGTCATAAAAAAGAACCCTGAAAGTGTCTTTCCACCCTCACCTCGCATTCGTTTGTTCCTTCATTTTTGCTCCCACATTTGGTAGAAAACGCGCGGAAAAAATATAAATAGCTCATCTTCCGGAGTCAGTCCAATCAGGAAGCAGCGATTTCCGCGACTGCAGCCGGAGACGCGCTCACTATGGACGTCCTCTGCCTTGTAGGGAATCAGATATCGGGTCGCTGCTGTTTTTCGAAAAGCTCTTCTTTTAAAGGCACCCCTTTCAACGACACCTCCCGATTCCTCAGAGAGGGTAAGGGGAAGAAAAAAATGCTGATGTTTTGGGCTTGGGAGGGAAGCCGGTAGTCAGTCAACAAACATTTGGAACAGTCTCGCGTCTGGTTGAAAGTAATTTAACTGTATTTTGTCAGCCAAGGAGAATGAAACAAAAGGTTTGTATTTAAATATATATATTTCAAAAATCGATTGTACTAGTGCTCATTTCTTTTAGTTTATAATCATTTAGAGCACTTTCCATTCAATGAATAGCCATTTAACGAATTTTTCATCCTTCAGATTTTCAGAAATATGATTAGCCTTATTGAATTCAATTAAAATGAATTTAACTGAATTTTCTCTGCCAAGGAGTATTTAAATAATACTTTTCAATCTTCGAAAATGATTTCTTCAAAACTTGTCTTCAAACTTCTCGCATTCACTTAAATAAAGGTCTTATTCTCTTCTCCCAGCATAAAATTTTGAACCACAGGGTTAGACCGCGAACGTCTGACGGAAAATGGTTACGAAATACGGATCATCGGAGTAGATCTAGTATCATACAAATATGTATTTCAAAAGGTTTTTTTTTTCCCCTATTGATTGAAATTAAAATTTGACTCGGAACTACAGTTGCAGTTACAAGATCATATAGCGAATTTTATTGATTTAAGTCATTGCATTTACATATACGTGAAAATCCTATCTGACAGATGGTTAACTATTTGTAAGAATTTGGAATAATCTACAGCTTAGGTGCTGTGTACCAAATTTTATTTATCTAGCTCTTTACATTTTGTAGTTATCGAGTTCAATTGTATTCGAGTAACCAAACAAATAGACTTCTTCTGAATAGATTTCGTTTAAAATCTGATGGAAATCTCCAATTTTGGTCTAAATATGTACCTAATTTCATTCGTCTAGTTTAGAGAGTTTTTGAGTTGTCGTGTTTACAAACAGACAGGCACAATGAACAATTAGCAGTTAATTAATAACCATTTAATGAAACTTTACGAATCAAAATCATGCTCTCATCAAAATTCTCTCTCTCTTTTGTAGGAATGCTTTTCATATAGAGGATCAGAAATAAAATAAATTAATTATTGATATACAGAAATTTAATTTTTTAAAAATCAAAAATATGACCATCAAAACAAAATAGTAAATGCTTGAGATTTTGTTAGAAATATTCTAAACAAATTATAGTTTTAATGACACTTATAAAATATTTTATATAAATTAGCTTCCACGATTTTGCTTTGTCATCGATATTTTTGAATTAAAATCTTTCTGGTTGCTATTGATAATGTTTGGTTTGAACACTCATAAAAAATTTTTTATCTCGTTATTATAATTTTTTACTTTTTAATATTTTATAGATTTCTTAATTCTTTATTTTGAATATATGAAATCTTGTTATTTATTTTTTTCTCGAATATTTTATACCAAATGGCAACACTGCTAGGAAATTAATATACAATAAAATTTAATTAACCTATAATTATTAAAATATTTAAAGTTTCAAAATGTAATATTGAAGCTCTGAAATATAAAAGTATTGCATTGCCGTTCCAAATACATGAGGCAAGATTTCAAAATTCTAAAACTAGTCATAATTATTCATCCATCCAAATTCCAAGAGTCTATTTCTCATAGATTCAATTTCTCAGCAGCTCGATCAAAAGGAGGGTTCTCCCCTCGACTTTTTTACGCAATGCGACGCGTTTCGTGCTTCATTTGAGTGATGAGAACCGTCGAAACGCCATTCTCAGAATTTACTGTCATGACTATTAATATCATCTTGCCAATTGCCGTTTGAAATAGTCATCAATTGATAGATTTGGTTCAAAATTAGATAAATACTAATGTAAAGATGACAAATTAAAACTCCTCATATAGCCTTTTGCTATTATAAACTAACAAATGAATGAATGCAGATATTCCATCCTTTGACGATTTGGTTCCAAAATTTGATACCAAATTAGAATTTCGTTTTTTGATACATGTGCCAACTTTCATCCATCTACCTTTCTGTGCTTCAGATGCATGATGCTTCACATTCGAGTTCACATGCATGACTGGATTATTAAACAGATTAAATGGCTTAGGGTTCCCACAGCTTTAGTGAGCCCTCGACAGTTTTTACGATATTTTGAAAATTATTTAATTTTGTCCTTTCATTTAATTATAAGAACCGTATAATTAAACTTATTCAAATTATAATAAAATATTGTTTAAATTTTTAAATATTATTTTAGTAAAATTCCTAATTAATTTGAAAATATTACATTCTTTTATAATTCAAAACCGATGTGGTGCTTTATAATTTAAAATCCTATTATTAAATAGTATTTAAATTGTGTTCAGAAAAGTTTTGTTATTTTTTATTTTTACACTTGTGCTTAAAATTACTTTTAAATTTTATTTGTGTATTCTGAAACCAATTTGTAGAAAATGATCTGCAATTAAGCTTTTTGCTATTTCAATTTGTTAAAACTTGCTAATTTAAACTATTTTTATTAAACTACTTAATTATTAAATTAAGTAGCGATATCATTAAACTTTTAAATTTAAAATTTCTTATTAAAAACATAAATTACAATCGATGAATCGTATGTAGTTAAAAATGAAAAGTAACTCCCCAAAATTTGCATTGTCTATGGGCGATAAAAAGACTTAATCCATACCTGATCACATGCACACTGGCGAATGAAGTAGATTTCCTTTGGAAGAATTTCAATCAATTTTGTTTAATATTTGCTTGAAATCTACAATTTTCCAATTATTCCCACCCTTCTTGCAGTTAAAGACAGCAATTCCCAGAATAAAGACGGCGGTAGCCTGGTAATAAAGTCACGACTTTGGAAATGGAGAGTTTTAGGTTCGAGACGCGATTCCACATAAAACTGCCACGCAAGCGGGTCTGATGCACATTAAATCCGTCGGGGCCAAACGCTCTCCCGCCGGTGTGGTATGGAAGTTTGGAGAGGGCAGTGCCAACTCAAGTGTCGTCCTCAACATCTCACCACGGTTCAAAATGACGAGGACCGTCCCAGAATAGTCAAGTGGTGCTTTAAAACGGGACGTTAATATAACTAAACTAAACCGAGAGGTTGGAGTTTCAATGGGAGGATAGAATGCAGTTTCTGTCGTGAGATTGTAGAATTCTTTTTTAAACAAGAGTTCTTCAATTCGGTTTAAACACAATGCATATTAATTAGCAACATTTTTCGTTTTTTATATCTAAGTAAATTGTTGAAAAAAACAACAACACTACCTTAAGCAAGTGCGTCGATAAGACAATTTCACAAGCATATTATCCACGTTCTCAAATCATAAAAAAAAAAAAAAAAAAAAAAAAAAAAACTGCACCAAAATTTTTGTTCGAACTACTGATTATTTAAAGAAAAATAAATAAAAACATTTTAGTACCGTACATGCTAGGCAGGAAGTATTAACTTCGGCCGAATATTAGAGCGAGATAAATTAAATTAAGAGACGCAAAATAAGGTCTGGGAAGATATGAGTGTGTTTTTCCCTAAGGTAGGGATTTCGGCATTGAACAATTTTCTTCGGTTCAGCTGTGTTTTAGATGCACTGAGCATACACAGGAACTACCCTGTTCTGTGACTGTGGTATTCATTTCCGGGAGGGGTAGTATTCACTCCCTTCTTCCACCCAGATGAAAGACAACAACTGTTAAACACGACGACAGTGGCATAGAGAATGGACGGCTGAAAAGGGGAGTACTGATGCCTAACGGCAAAGCTTGAGAGCGGAGTTCGAGATCCGATTCCACTGAAGAACCGTCGTCTAAGCGGGTCTGGTGCACGTGAAATCTGTAGAGACCAAACATCCTCCCACCGGTGTGGTGCGGAAATTTGGAGAGGGGAAGTCTCAGGTGTCATCCTCGTCATCTGACCACGGCTCAAAATTACGAAGTCCTTTCTAAAATAGCCTTATTATTGTTTTTAAACGGGACATTAATATAACTAAAACTAGAACTTGAGAGGAGAGGGTGCAAGGTAACAAAATAATTTATCACTTTTTAAAAGCTAAACAGAGGCGGCGGTAGCAGGGGGGAAGGGAGGTAATTGCCCCCCGTCGGCAGCGAATATAATTTTATGATTATTATGATTAAACCACTTTGAAGTTAATACATTGTAAACAATCGAAATATCCAAATAACGGTTAAAGTGTTTTGACTATATTTGGCAAAATAATCAATAGAATGATAGGTCAAAAATATGCCGTATTTTACGTACAATTTTTGATAGACCAACTAAGAACTGAATGCAATGAATTTTGAAGAAGTTCGCAGATTTTCAGACATCTGATTCAAATGTCGTTCATTCAGCTTATAATTTGTACTACTTTTGACACATAACCGACAAGGTAACAAGTGAATAAGATATGGAGAAGGTGATAAGCTCATTTTTTTTTTTGTCAATTTTTGGGCGGTCGATTATGAACTCAATGCGGTGAATGCCGAAGACGTTAAATCTGCAGATTTTCAGACATTTGATTGAAATGTCGTTCATTTAACTTATAATTTGCACTAGTTTTTGCAATATATAAGACAAGTGAATTAGATATCGCATTCTGCAGACAATTTTAAGACGGCCAACTGTGAACTGAATGTGATGAACGTCGAAGACCATATCCACAGATTTTCAGACATTTGATTCAAATGTCATTCATCAAGCTTTTAATTTGAACTACTTTTGGCAATATAACCGACAAGGCGACATGTGAATAAGACATGTCGCATTTTGCCAAAAAATTTTGGTCGGTCGACTAAGAATTCAATACGATGGATGTCGACGACGTTAAGTCCAAATTCTCAGCCATCTCATTTAAATGTTATAATGTTCATTCAGCATGTACTTTATATTATATTTAGCAGAATAATCAATAAGCTGGCAAGTGAATAAGACGTCACATTTATCCTTTCTAATCTTTTTTCCTTCGGCTAAGATTTTGTCATAGATTATGGAAAAAAATTATTTTCATCGAGCACTTCGATTAACTGCCAGTGAAATATTAGGGAAATTTAAGCTTTTACATTATTCATGAATAGGATGATAGAGTTGTTTTCCATAATTCATCATTCAAATTCAAGTTCTAAAGTTAATCGTCGTCTTATTCATCGAATTGTTTCTTCCTCGGTAGCGAATTAGTAAATTTATTTTATTCGTTTCATTAAGAGAATTGTCCGACTAAAATCTAGTTCGTGGTTAAACTAAATTTAATCAAACGCTCTTTGTTTCTTTACAACTGTTTGCATATGCACGTTAAAAAGAGTTACTTTACTGCAGCGAAATTATGTAGCTTCATTATAAATCACTGGAGTAAGTAAATTGTACAATTGCAAATTCAGTTTATTTAACAGTAATTTTTTTTTCAATCTAATTTATTAGGCTACAATTATTACACTAAAGAAGTATTACTGACTACAACTGACGACAAATAAAATAATATTTGTGGTATGGTAGCTTTTTAACTACATTAAGAGTTTAACCAAGTATTCACTAAATTTGTTAAATAAATTACTACCTAAATAAGTCAAACTGTGCATTCAATATTATGACTGTGTAATCGGAGAACGTATCGTTTTTATTTTTTTTCTTTCAATTAATATTCGCGGCAGAAACTATATAATTTCAGATGTTTCTAAATTTTTAATAGATTTTGTATAAAGATGCCTTGATAAAAGGATGATTAAAATAGTTATTCATAGAATATTCATATATTAACCCTTTGATATATGAATTTACTTAACTTCCTAATTAGATGGAGATCTTATTTGGGATAATTATTGTTATTTTAATCCCTAGAATAACGTAAGGGTATTCGAGGTAATGATGCGTTTTCAAGTGATTTTTGCATTTTAAATTACTCAATACTTTCACTTAATTGCAGATTTAAAGTTAAAAATTTATTAATTCCATAGCGAATTAGACTCGTCATTGAATACGAAGGATTAAGAAAAACCAATGCATGCAATTAAGGGGATAAAACTCACTTTTTGGAAGGAATATTAGCTTGCAATAACTTCGAATTAAAAAAGTACTTAACAATAAGAACGCATGCCTAAAAATGAAGATAGGAGGATTCATATTCAAGAACTGATTATTTCTTAATAAAATACATTGCTTTTTTTTGAAGCATAAATATGTATTGAAAAATAAATACATGGGGGATATAATGTTTAAGCAGTCCATTTTTCATAAGAACGTTTTTCATATCTTAGATAAGTTTGTACATATATTTAAAAAATATTTTCTCCAGTTTTCTTAAGAAACAACATCATTGTAACTTTTCCGCATTCTATAATCATCCTGTCGAAACTATAGTAAATTTTTTGTTGTATTAAATGTAATTTGTTGTATTTTTGTTGCGTACTTTTTCTCCTCGGATTCAGCACATCTGAATTCCTGCTCGTTGCTGCAATCCTAATTTAACAAATATTTTGGGTAGGGAACTACGCTGAAAAATCGATTGTTTTTGTGAAAATATCGAATATTTTTTATTTATTAATTTAGATTTCTGAAAAAGTTTTTTTTATAAAACTTTTTCTTTCATCATTTATTTTATATAGCGTCTGATATAAAATTATTTAGCATGACACGTCATTCTGGCGTATTCTGTGTTTCTATCTGTAGTCTGCAATCTACAATGAGATATAACTATATTTTTTCTAATTTTTCTAATTCTATATTTTTTCAGAAATTAAACCTCAAGAGTCTCATAAAGAAATAGACTCAAATATTGACAATTTTTTGATGGTCAGTAAAAGAAACTGAGCATTCTTTTTTATAACATCCTTTGTAAAGTTTTAACAATGAAAGAAAGGATCAGCATCTGAATAAAAAAAAAGCCAAATAATACTTCATTTTCTTTAATTAAAAGTAAAATGAATTATTATGAGTTATTTTGAAGCCAAATGGGAGATATTATATTTGCCCCCCTGCCGGATTTGTCTTGACTCCCCGTCGGCAAAACTCCGCCGCCACCTCTAAAGCTAAATAAGATGAAGAGGCAAAAAATAATGCCTTTTTTTTTTTTTTTTTTTTTTGGTGGAAGGGTAATATTTATCTTTCAAAGTCTTTGATTACAACTGAAGGCACCAAAAAATATTATAATACGGAGCTCGTTTTCCCCTCGTTTGCACATCAAAGTGAATAAAAATAAAACTAGAAAGTTCAAAGGATTTTTGACTTTGGAAAATCCATTAGCGGCAGTCCCTGCTGTAGTGAAGTTGATGCTTTTCGAGTCACGACTCAAAAAGAATTTGATTGTGTGCGAAATGGTTTAAAATACTCATTTAGAACAACAGGAGAAATGAAGCATTCGAATCATTAGTCGTAAATATGGCAATGCTTTAAACTCAATTCGTCCATCTTCATACCTTTTAAAATGTATTCTTAATTCTATAATAACATTAAAAATAAACTTATTTAAAATGCATGTGTCTCAATCACAACATCCTCTCTCCAATCTTTCCACATCTCATCTCATGCGCTCCATCGGTCACTCCTTTCTGCTGCAAATCCTTTTCAATACCATCTGAGGGGTGGGGGTGGGGGGTAGTCTTCCTCTTCGTCGTTTCTCCTCTATTTTTTATTTTTTTAAAATTGAAAATGCATCATACATAACCCAACATTCTAATACGAGATGCTTTTGTTATTTTGCCAAGGTCGAGTTTGTCACATTTTTTTAAATAAATTTCATGATATATTTGATTTTTTTCCCCATGCTGTTTTTTTTTTTTTTTTTTTTTGTCCTAAAGATCGACTTTAAAATTTTTCCTTCAAAAATCGATAGCGTGTCCTCTTTTGCTTTGTTAAACGTCCAGTAATCACTACGTGAGAGGTTCTTATCCGTCTTACATAGACTCATCTCCGTTTTGATGCCGATCATTTTTGAATAAGGAATTTTTTAAGGTCATATAAATCTTTGTTAGCCAAGGACGTCATGTTTTTTATTTCGATTTCTATGTCGTTATAGTTTGAGATTATAATGCCACTGCTATTTAAATTGTTCTACAGTATCCAAAATATAATTATAAGATTCTCAAAAAGGACGTATCCATAGTCTTATAAGTTGCAATAATAAATTATTTCTATCCTCATTAACGGTTAGGCCCATCTTCCCTGCTACATTCTAAAACTTGTTTCGTTTGCTGATTTATATCGATATCATCAAGAAACACTAACAGTTGGATAATTCTTTTCAGAATCGCTCCGTCTATATTTAATTCAAAGTATTTTACGGCTTTTTCTTGGATCAAGTTAAGCAAGAGGCATGGGAGAGAGTCTTCTTTGTGCAAACCTTCCACCATTGCCTCGAGCAGTTTGCTAGTATTGTCAGATACAAAATCAATAAAAGTTATTAAATGTCAATGTTGCTTTCTTTTGATCTTTCCAAGATTTGTCTAATAGAGAAGACTTAATCAGTCGCCAATTTTCCCTCTCTTGAAACCACATTTCCAATGTCTTTGGAAATGCACGAAAGCAACCATTTATTTAGTGTGGTAGAAAATTTTATGTGCGGTATTTAATAGAATAATTCCTCTGTAATTATAACATTGCAACTTACCTCATTTTCTATAAAGGGCAAACAAACTCTTCTCATACAGTAGACATTTCTTTCGATGTCCGTATAAAACAGACAACGCAGTGAACTGCTGTATTTTGTTTCGTTTCATTGAAGCTTATGAGCTCGGCTTTGATACCATTTGTTCCAGCTTATTTCATACGGTTCAGATTTTGGTTTGCTAGCTCAGTATAATAATGAGCAGGTACCCTTCATCCTCACATACTATGATGAGCAGAGTAATTGATGCTTATGGGCTCAGCTTTGATACCATCTGTTCTAGCTGATTTATTACGGTTCAGCCTTTTGTTTGCTAACTCAGTATTAAGCAGATTATGTTCACACCATTTTTGTCAAAACCACTTCCATATCTCTGGTAATATTTTCAATGTACTTCTCGCTATTTCTCTGGTATTGAAGTCGGTCCTGAAGCTATTTAATAACGATGGAATTTTCTAGATTTTTTCTTTGTATCTTAAGACATTCAATATCTTCGAGTTGTTTAAAAAGATGTAATCGCTATATTTTAGCCTTTTATTCTCCACTTTATATTATTCCTTTGCATTCTAGAATAATGTTCTTGAATCATTATCCTGCATTCCTCGCTCTTCCTTTCCGCTATCGTTCGACATTGCGCTTCAAATCATTGGTTTCTACTCTTCGTTTTGCATTCAGATACTACATTCTCAGCAGCTTCATCGATAAGTAGTTTAAGATTACATCAATCCATTGGCAGAATTTTTTAAATAGTTCTCGGTAGGAGCGTTCTTCCAATATAATGCCTTTCTCTCTCAGATCTATGTATGCGTAATAAATTTGGCCTCTATGCTTAATTTAGTTTAATTATATTTACGTTCCTTTTACAGTAACCCTAGGGCTATTTTGGGAATGACCTCGTCCCACCTCGTGACACCCCACCCTCTCCAAACTTCCACACCACACTAGCGGGCGGACGTTTGGCCCCGATGGATTTAGCATGCACCAGAGCCACTTACACTACGGTTTTTCAGTGGAACCTGGTGTCATACCTGAAATCCTCCGGTTCCGAAGCCGAGACCTTACCACCAGGCCACGTTGGCTCAAATTTGGCTTCGAGTTCTTCCATGAGGTGATTTTATGTATATCTTCATACTTAAATGTTATGATTCAATAACCACAAGAGTTGAGATCGGAGAGTCCACAAGTCTAAAACTATCATTACTCGGCTCTTTTTTGCAGAATGTGGGTTCTAGTAAATGTACCATCCTTTATTAATTAAAATCGGCCCATTTTCTTATCCTTTGAGCGACATTCAGTATACGTCCTGTTAAGATAATCACAAAATTCATCCTCCTTCACTTGTTGATATTGCTGCTGATTTTGGCATTCGTCAAAGACAAGCCCGGTGACGAAGGCAGCGATTTTAAGCTGAGTTTTAGCGTCTCTTGTTTCAGTAGCGCCATCTAGGGCCGCCATCTATGTCGTGTTCCAACGACCTATACGTCTGCAGACATGGCACATTTTCCCGCTCTTTCAGTTTTCTGGGGTTCTTTGATGTCTGTGGACGCGACCCGGAGTTTTCCGCAAATTGTTGGTTAACTGGACAGACATCAATGAATCCCAGAAAACCGCAAGAGAAGGAAAAGCGGGGAAAATGTGCCATGTCTGCAGACGCACAGGTCGTCGGAAAGGGGCTTTAGCTACTCACGTGTCTCAGTCCTTTTCACGGGGCTGACTTCCTTCATACATTTCATTGACATCCACAGATCGTAATTTAGACCTGACTCAGAGAACGATCACCCCTGATCCAGTACCTCCAGTGGTATTGTCCCAAAATTGAGGACGTTGTGGCTATGACAGATGTTTACGTGCACCAGCCATCATGTACACGGAGAGTCTTCGGCCGGTGGGCCAAGGGATGCGAATCCAACGACCTACCAACCAAGCTATCCCGACCACCCCAATCATTTAAATTATCGGAGGTGAATAATAAAAATGAGTTATTATAAACAGAGTAACTAAAATAATACACATTATAACTATAACATAAGTTTTAAAATATTCCTAAAATCAGGAAACTGAGAACAGAAGCACAACTAGGATCACCTAAAAGATTAATTTTTAAATTTTAAACTAATGTAAAAATGGTCTTTATGGGATAACTAGAAGCCCGTTAGATGATCTGTCATCTAGATAAGCTGATATCGTGATTTGAGATCTGATTTAATGTCGTTTGACTTTCTCTCGTCCTTCATCTGCAATTATTTTTATTGTGAACCTTCGTTTTCTTGCATTGGGATCTCCAATATGCTTCATGTTCCCTAGCACTAAGCATATTAATCATTAACCCTTCTTTGCATGATGATGACATAAATGTCATGATGGAAATTTCCATCATGACATTTAGTGAACAAAAAATTGTACTCAATACAGGTGTACTGTAAATTGGTTGTTGCTGGCAACTTTTTTCACGACTGCTGTGTAATAAGGAAGGTAGCTGTCAAAAAAATCAAATGTCGCAATCATTATAGCGGGTTTGAACTTGTCATTTCGCTGTTTGTTGTGCTTGGAAGAAACGTGCGATTTCTTGAAAATTTTTTGATAACTAATCTGTCTTTTTTGTTTGTTTGTTTGTTTTTTGTTTGTTTGCTAATAAAAGCGAAAATGAGTGGAGAAATTTTGAAGAGAGGGAATTTGAAGATTTTTGTATTGAGCTTAATCTGTAAATCGGCAGGTTGATGTATATTTCCATGACACTGTTTTTTTAATTATTTTATATTATATATTTAAACTAAGATTTTTTTAAACATTTTCCCTTTAATCTAGAACATGAATTATATCACCTTGATTTATTTCACAAAAAAGAAAAAATAATGCAAAAAAGGGTTAAACATAGATTGAAAAAAAAAAAAAAATAGTGATCCACTAACAGAAAAAAATATGATGCCAAATGCAAAATAAAAAATGTCGGAGGGAAATATTAGAAATAACTGTCCAACTGTCCTTTGAAAATGTAATGAACCAACATAAATATCAAAGAATAAATATTGCAAATTTCATTCATCTTTATACAATTCCGCATAAGAAATATGAAAATAGAACGTGAAGCTTACGATCCAATAATACTCATTTCATGAATAAAAAAGAAATCATTTATGGAATCACTAAAAAAAGAATCCTAAAGATAAAAAATCACTAAAGAATCTAAAAATCTGAATCTGAGATTAAAAAAAAAATCACTAAGATAAAAAAAAATCATTAAAGAATCTAAAAAAACCGAATCTCAGATTCAGATGTTTGATCAGATATTGATCTTTTTAGTGATAAAAACTCCCTAAACAGATGATCACTAAGATAAAAAAGAATCATTTATTGAATGCGCTTTATGGAAATGTCGATAAATCAGTGAATTTGAACATCTATTCTGATGAAGCGCTAGCATGTTGGGACACGGAAATCTTTCTTATTACTTATTGATAACAACAGTCAAATGTAAACAAATCACAGTGTCAACATTTCAAACTGAGCATTTTTACAGCTGCACTTAATTTAATGCTTCGCTTAGATAATGAAAGAAACTGTAAAATATTATTTAAAACCAACCGATTACCTGCAAAACAGATTGCAAATAACTGATATACATCGTTGAATACTAGCTGTTCAGCAAACGTTGAAACTCTCTGTTAAAAATGTAAATTGAAATTCCTGCCAAAAAAGCATTTTAATAACTTGCATTTATTATTATTTTTTTGAATGTATGATTTTAAACATACAATATTTATTTTAAAGTTTGACTCGTAATGTAACATATGTATGCAATGCATATATTAGAGATATTAGTGGTTTTCATAATTTTAACTAATGTGACAAATAGTCAAAATATATCTGAACCGTCAATTCTGATGCCAAAGCAGAAGTTGGGACTTGCGCGTCCGATAATCACGAAGATTAAATTAAACGACAGTTTGAAAAAGGGAGCAAATTTTGCCCAGCAATAACTGCATGCCATATTTAGTGGTTTTAGAACCAACGGTCTGTCTTGAATAACAAATATTATCTGCATTATCTTATAAATATAACCATGCTAATAATTGATTTTGATGCAGCCGAAATGCCGGTTCTTCAGCAAGTCCCTCAAAAAGCGTCTTGGAACAGAGATTCGAATTGTGATATTTCAATAGCCCTACTGTGTACCTGGATTTTTCTCATTGGAATCTAAACATATGACATCACAATCCATCTTGGGGTTGTTAGAACCGCGGTGGAATGTTGGTAAAGACTGTGTTTCGGAATCGGGAAGTTACAAGTTCGAGACCCTATTCCCCCGAAGAACCGTTGCGTAAACGCGTCTGGTGCACGTTAAATCCGTCGGTACCTCCCGCCGATATGGTGCGGAAGTTTGGAGAGGGGGTGCCAGTTGAGACGTTGTCCTCATTATCTGACCGTAGTTCAAAATGATGAAGTCCGCCCCAAAATAGCCCTAGTGTCGCTTTTAAAAGGCGTATATTAATAAAATTAAATGAATTAATTGAGTCTATTATCTCTGTAATAGGTCTAGCCACCATGTAGGCAGATTTGCATTAGATCTTACCATTTTCATTCGGTTTTTTTTTTATTTGATTCCTTTCTTCCCCCACTAACACAGTTTTTTGGAGGCTTAAACCCTTTTAATAAAAGTTAGACCTAATATTAATGTTTTTTTTTTTTTTTTTTTTTTGTTATTGGGGGTTGGTGTAATGGGAACAGTCCTTTCCGCTTCTTTTCGCGAGTAAAATAAACTCTTATCATCTGCATAGTTTTTCCTATCACACTTGTTTTTGTCTGATTCAATTTTTTAAATTTTTTTTATTTACGAAGTCAAAATTTCTAGTGCAACAGAAAGTAAAGCTTTCACAAACTTTTCCAATTTTAAATATGAATTATTATAAATACATTTAAAAAACTGATCAAATGAAATCTCAATCAAATCTTTTTAAACTTAAAACTATCTAAAGTATAACAAGAATTTCTTCTAATTAGATGCACCTACGAGAACTAAAAGTTTTCAAAAAATATTACTGTCAACTAATACTCAACACATTTACGGACGCTTTCCATAAATTGGAATTTAAAATTGGCAAAAATGAGTGCACAATAGGGAAATCTTTGGATTCAGTAGGCAATATCCGAATCCTGCACTGAAAGCAGATATTGATAAGAGTTTCTTGTCTGTAACGGATATCTGGTAAATGCACAACAAAAAGGCTAGCCAAACAAGTGGACGTTTCTGCCCAACTGCACTTCAGAAAGTCAATAACTTCTAAGATACTAAAGAATTTTGAAATAAAATTCAAAAACCTGCCACTCAAGGATTTCAGCCATTTAATAGCCATATTTTGAAAAGCACAAGAAAGCACCAACTACACCGAACACAACGGATTCGAATCGTTATTCCAAGTCGGTTAAACTCCAAACAAAATTACTCTAGTTATCTCGAAAAGCGTTACACACACACACACACACACATACAGACTTTTGAACGAAGGGTGGTTCTGGGTTCTAGGGCCTATGATCGATGAAGAACTTTCCGAAGTCTTGTCACGTAAAATATTCTTGACACTCCAATTTTTAAATAAATAAATAAACATTTATATCTTCTGCGATCAGATCGGCCGATTTATTAAGTTTTGAATATTATAAACTGGAATAATTAACATTTTCATAATCTAGGCCAATTACTCTTGAGAAACCTTGAGATATGGTTGGCTTCTTTGAGATGGTCAATGAAGTGATCTAAAATCTCCCATTTTTATAGAATAGTCATATTGAAATTTTCATAAATCGGTCAGCTTTACTAATTGATTTAGTTGAATGGAATGCAACTCTTTATTTATGATATTATCGTCTGAAGAGTATTTTGTTAAATACGATTCACAGGGTAGAGGATATATATAAAAATAAAAAAATTCGTAATTCATCAGCATTTATTGACTCAATTTTAATAAAATATAATTATTTATTTCATTTAGACCATTTGTTAGCAGATGTATATCTATTACTAAAGGTTTACAAATTAGCAGTTGGATTCTGATTAGAGTAGATACGTTGTACATATTAAACCATATTTGCCTTAAATAAAACTATTTCTTTGAATATTATTATTGTAAAAAATCATAGAAAACGTTTATTGGCATTTGGTTTTCAAAAATATCATATTTATTTCATTTCATACAGACACATGCTGAAAATTGCATTTTTCTAGGTTTATTTTATTAATCTTTTAATAGGAGTTTTCATAAAAGTGATGGCAAAACGTTGATAAAAACTAATTTTTCGCATGCATGCGAAGGTTTAAACATTTTTTATTCTTTATGAAATAAATTGTCAGAAAATATCTTTAAAGTATTTTTTAAATTAAAAAATTATGCGGCATGATAATAGCAATCATTGAAAAGATCATTATTTTTAATTTTAAGATGTAAAAATCGGTTTTGTACAGTAATAGCTTTAGAAATTATCACGGAAAAAAGTCAAAATTTCGCTTAATTTTTAAATAAATAAAATTTCAAAAAAAGTAGTGCCCAGGTGCAAATTCCACCCTTCGTAGTAGAGCACTCGCACATTCCTTGTACCACCTTTTTAACAAGCGAATGGCTGCATTTTCTTCAGGAGAGTCTTGTCAAAGTATGGTAAAGTGATTATGAGCAGCTTGGCTTACAGCGGCACCTGCTGGAAAAGATGGTGTTAGAGCTACTGTCTCTAAATTGGTATGAGTAGAAGGAAAAAGTGGATTGCAAAGTTGCAAAGCATTATCGAGTCAGTAAAAAAAGACATTTTATGAGCGTACATAATTAGAACAGAACGCTCAGAGCAAGCATTTCTACACGATTTCCTACACTGACATTCTTAAAAAAAAACTAATCATTGTTTCGTTTTCGTTGTTTTTCCGTCAGCTGCATTCTAGACTCTTGCATGAATTGCACAGGTGACATACATAATGCGCACACACTAATGCAGGGGTGTTTGTGGGACCCCAAAAAATCCCCTGAAACTTTTACGGTCTTACTACCGACATTTTGGAGTTTCGAGAAGGGGGGGGGGAGAAATGAAAAATTACAATTATGAAGTATTGAATGACCTAATTATAAAAGTTCAATGAATTACTTTTTTTGCAAAATTAATAACCATAAATTTTTAAACATATAAACTACTACATTTTATGTAAATATTTTAAATTACCTGAATTAATTCTTTAAAAAAAATTATCTAATTTCTGCTGCTTTTTTTTATTTTCTGATGTTTGTGGGCTTGTCTTTCTTTTGTGGTGAACTTCATAATTGCAGGAAGGTTGACTTTTATTTTCCTCATTTACAGTTGAAGAAATTTCCTCGAGAACTGCACATGCAGAGGTAGAAGCAGTTTGCTTTTCTGCTAATGTAGAAAGTTTTTCAGGGACTTTTATAGGTGACTCATCTGAAATACATGTTTTTAAGTCCTCTTGATATGTTTTCCAACTTCTGTTCATATTGAGTAAGAGATCTTTGTGAATTGGATCAGTCATTGGATTTTTTGAGCCATATTTTTCACATGAGGTTTCTTTAGAAGCCATTAAATCATATTTAATAGTCTGCACTGCATCTAGGGAATCAATCTTAAGAGAGGTTCTATAGTCAGTGACAAGTGTATCCATTAAGTTGAATGCACTTTCCACTAATGGGCCATGGAAGCAGCTAAGGCAGGCTTTGACCAATTTAGCCAATGTAGGATACTTATAATCATTTGTGAAATCATTTTTTAAATTAAAAACTGTAGACCAATATTTATCAATTGTACACTTGACTTGATTTCCATTTTCATCAGATGTGTAGAGCATTTCTTTGGTGATATCAATATCATTCTGGTATAACCTTATTTCAGCTTCTACTTTTGACTTTTCATTATCACTAAAAATATGGGACATAAAAGGTGATAATTTTTCAAAAGCTAATATTGTACTGGTTTTACCTCTTAGCTCTGGATCTAATGCTGTAAAACTAATTAGATATGAATTTTTAAGGGGTAATTTCTGTTTCATATGCTGTGCTGTATTAGTATAAGATTTCATCAGAGAAATTTGGAATTCTTTTGCTATTGGATGATTTTTTGATAATTTCTTCAGGAGAGTGGAAGCTTCTGCACCAGTAAATATTACTTTGCTAGGTAGATGGAATTCTGGATTTGTGACATCAACCTTTAATAAATCATCATAAGATGTGAACTCTATATTTTCTGGCTTCATAAAAAAAGAGAAAAATGTTGCCATCAATTTATAAATACTGGAATGTATTAAATGAAGCATTGGTTTTTTTGTTTCAAATAATTTAATATATGTGTTGAACTCTGGTAATACTGCTGAATATAATGCCATATGCAATAAAGTTTTGTTTTGCATAACAAATAACCCATTTAGTATTCTTTTTATCCGAGCTAAAGCATCCTTTGCGAGTTGTTGGAAATGCAAGCAAGAATACACCCCTTCAACAATTTTTTTTTTGAGCTGCAGAAATATTTCTTTTATTGTATACAGTTTCAACATAAGAAAATAATCCCCTTTATCAGTTTTATCCAAGTAGTGAAAATAAAATGCAATAAGAGCATCCCACAGATCTTTGATTCTTTCTAAAACACATAAAATGTACACCCACCTATGGTCTGGTCTCTTCAAGGGCTTAAGTT
The DNA here is from genome assembly GCF_947563725.1 of Argiope bruennichi. Classification (NCBI taxonomy): domain Eukaryota; kingdom Metazoa; phylum Arthropoda; class Arachnida; order Araneae; family Araneidae; genus Argiope; species Argiope bruennichi. The sequence continues at coordinate 9,040,835 of NC_079160.1, forward strand.
TTTTAATGGCAAGGGATTCACAGATTTTGAAAAAATTCTCTTTTACTGCAGCTTTTCATATCAAAATAGATGTCATCAAACAAATCTTCTAAGTATCTATCAAAACAAGAAGCAAATTTTTTTTTGCACAGTTATTAGCTGTGTGACATGTGTCACCATCAATATCTAATAAGTGGGGTGCTTTGTTTGATCGTAGTCTGGTTTCAATACCCTTTTTTTTTCCACGCATGGTGTTACATGAGTCCATTAATACACTAATTAAGTTTGCCCATGGAATATTATTATCTTCAACAGTATTAACAACTGCTTTAAAAACAGCTTCTGAATTGCAAGATTCCATCTTTAGAGATGCAAAATGATGAACTACAACTTCATTTTGATTGTTGTCATAAAACTGCACCAATATTGCCAGTATACTTTCTTGAGCATTGCTAGTACTTTCATCCAAATTTAGAGAAAATGGAGTCTCCTTTAAAGTTTTAATGATATTTTCCTTAATAGTTTTTGCGAGCCCATATTTCATCTTATAACATGCAGCAGTCCTGGACATTTCCAATGAGTTTAGTGCCGTCTGATCGCGCCTCAACTGTTTGCAGAGTTCAATTAAATTGGGAGCTACATTGACAGAAAGAGAATTCTCGGCGATAAACGAAGTTATTAATACCTCTTGGCGTGCTTTTCTTGTCACTATATCCAATGGCCGAGCATCAGTCTCCAGTAAGTCATCAGTATTTTTTGAATTAGCATAATTACTTAAAGTCATTGAATGTCTAATGCACTTTGAATATTTTATGTGCGTCACAGTTTTAGAATGATTTGTGAAAGCCTTGAATCCTTCCCTACCATACTTCAGCAGTGAGTTACAAAAAACACAATATGCTTGTCCAGCAACATTTATTTTCTTGCACCATGTGCCGATGGTATCCCCATTACCATCTCTCCGTTCAATCCAATTCCACCTAAATGCATTCCGGACACCTTCTTCTAATTATATAATATCACTATTTATATCGAGAAATTTCATAGTGAAATTCTCTTGCGTACATAAATAAAAAAATATTTCAATAAACGAAACGAAAAATTTACACGTGCATCAATAAATGAAACGAAAATTTTACACAGCGGAGAAAAAAAAGTTGCGAAGCGATCAATGACTAATACGGCGAAAAATCCCCCTTCTCTACTTATTGGCGCCACGCCAGGAGAGATAAGACCTTTGAACCCACTTGCCGAAAAGAATCCAGAAGAGAATGTCCGAGAACCAGGGGAATGAGTCATAACTCGCAATAAGGAAAGAACAAAAAAGAAGTTTTTTCCCCCTTTTCACGCATTATCACTGCGTTTGGAGAAAGAAAGGAAAAGTTTTCACCACACACACTGACCTTGCGTTTTCTGCTTTCAAAGCAAACAAAATTACCCGGATCAAAATAAATAATTCATTATTATTCCTTTTGAATGACGATCCCCGGAATTTCCGGGTATCGAAGTTCAAAATCCCCGGAATTCCGGGGTTTCCCCGGAGCACAAACACCCCTGACTAATGCTGTTTCAGGTAGAAAAAGTCCTTCGGAGTCCGATCAATTTAACGTGGAGGATAAAAGGAAGTTCTATAAGCAATTAGCGAGAACAAAGATTCAATGATTAGAAATCCAGGTCCTGTCAAACTTCAAAGCTTTTTGCCTTTTCGCAAACGAAGTTTTACGAATAAAAAGTACTGTAATCGTCAAAAATTTCAAAATCCAAATTTTAACAAACTTCAACGTTTCAGATGTCCTTGAATACGAAGAACGTGTTTTTGGAATTATGTCCGTCTATTTAACTATGAATACGATAGCTCAAAAGACATTTGGGCTAAACGGATGAAACTTGGCATATGAACCTAAATTTGTAAACCTCTGTCAAATTTTAATCCCGCTGGTGTGGTGTGGAAGTTCATAGAGGGGGTGCCAGCTCAAGTGTTGTCCTCGTCATCTAATCGCTGTTCAAAATTATGGTCCGTTCCTACAATAACCCTAGTGTTGCTTTAAAACGGGACGTCAATATAAGTACAAATTGTTAAATTTAAATATATTCATAGGAAATCTGTTCGAGTACAAAAAAATATGATAAATACAAAACGTAAAGAAAGAGTCGAAGACATAAAACTTGGTACACATATTTAGCTTCTAGAATGAAAATCTGCATTAAAATTTGAGCCGAATCCGTCTAGAGGGTTGACCGTCCGTCAGTCTCTACTTTTACGTGCATATAAACTTGATAGTTCAAAAACGTAACAACTTATGCAGAAATTTGGTTCACAATTTTATCAACTAATTCACTTTAATGTTGAACCAAATCTATCAAACAGTTGACTGTCTAGAGAATGATACTTTCACATGCATGCAAAAGCCATAACTCAAAAATGCAATGATTTAAATAAATGAAATTTGGAATGTGATCTTGTCGCATCCATTATAGTTCTTTGCCGAATTTTACTTTCAGTTAGTCGGAAAAAAAGACGTCCAAAAAGTACATATTTCATTTTCTTGTACACGCACTTCATGCCAGTGATTAATCGCCAGGACTCTCACAGTAATTGTTCGTCAATGCGGTACAATTGATATGTAAACACCACCATTCTTTGCTATACTAAGGGATTCAAAATAAGAATTCAAACACTCGTGTTTACAGCCTTGCCTTATCGGTCATTTTGGATAACACTTTTATTAGAAATTATGTGATCAACCATTCCCGCTGCTTTTCTCCTTCACTCTTAATTTTCCATAAAATCTAATTTAATCTGCACAGTGTAAGATAATGCTGATAGCGACTTCGTATCAAAACTTCTAAAGACTAGTGTGAATTAAAATTCCAACATAATTCAGAATAGCAGTATTACGGTACATGCGATTAATGGGTTATTTTTAATAAATTTAATTATTAATAGTAACCAGTAAATCTAAAAACCAATTAATTCCATAAACTGTTGTGCACAGACGTACAAACATATTTTAAAACAACTCCCCTTATGAGAAACAGAGAACAGTTTAAAAAGTTATGAAATTAGTTATACACATTGAGCATACGCTTTAATAATTTTGTGATGTTCATATTTTCAGATAATTTCTTTCAAGAAAGGAGAAACTATTTTGAAAATAATCATTTGCTCTATCATTTCGGAAAATTACTGAAATTCTTTTTTAGATAATTGTTAAATTTGGATTGTTTTTTTTTTTTTTGAGAGGGCAAGCAGCTCAAAGATTTGTTGGTAAATAAATAAATCTACCCTTCCACGAGAGCTCGTGTTAACAAAAGAAAAGGTCCACGAGAAATTCGATCTCAGATAGAAGATAACTCAATACATTTTCCATAAAGTGATCCCACTTGCATTTTTGTTTCAAGAAAATAAATTACATTCTGTAAGGCAAGAACCAGAACATTCCATTTCTAATGATATTTATCTTAATACTACCCAAATAATGAAGTGGAAAGTAAAACAGATTTAACTATTTTTGTCAAGACTAGGAAATTTATTTTTGCATCTTCTTTTGGTTCAACCTTTTTGGTTGTTAATAACATCAGCATTTTCAACTTCTATTTAAGACAGCTATTTGAGTTTTCAATTTCTTGATCTTTTTCCAACAATTGAAATCATATTTAACAATACATTTCATCAAAGCAATGAAAATTGTTGCCTCATCATGTACAGCAGCGTTCAAAATATTAAATTTAATAAAGACGAAATAAAGTTTAATAGTTAGAAGTGCCATTTTCCAAGATAGAATCGGTTCAGTCGGGGGATAACAATTCTTGCTGCATTTCAACTTACGCTCTTTATATTCGACTCGTAATAAGTTTATATAAACAAGCCTTTACGGAAATGCATTTAACTTTTTTCCTAGCTAACCGACCTTGCCAAATTTCTTAATAAATTTATTCATTATAAATATATCTATCCTAATAAATTCCATAGGTTAAGAAAATAAATCAAAATTTTAGATATAAATCTTCAAAATTCGTAAACAAAAAAGTAAAATGGGAATGTTATAAGCATTAATTTTCGGTTATCTTTCGGCAAGACAAATAGTTGCAAGTAATTTTGGAGGATTATAAACATGTTGGCTTTTATTTTTGGAAACTTGAATCCTTCAGTGCATTCACTTAGCAAAATCCACCATGAATGAAATATTATATTGTATTATCTCCAAAGTTCCATAAAAATTGAAACAAAAATACTTAAATGATTCACTAATGGGGAATCAGAAAATGTTAAAGCATAACTAACAAATGCTCTACAAGAAAGTAATTATGTGTAGAAAAGCAACAAAGAATTGAAGTTACTGTTAATAACCAACACTCGTGGTTTTAAATGAATACATAAAATTAAAAAGAATCCCCCCCCCCCGCCCATTTAAACAAGCATAAGAAGGTGAAAAAAGAAATTGCATAAATGAAATGGATATATTTCCCCATTTCTAACAGCATTCCTTAAATCTGACAAAATCCTTTCCACCGACCAAGATTTATTAAACATTGAAACATCCCACATGGCAAAGAATATATAACCCATAATCGAGCAGATCTAGTGATTTTTTTTTTCTGTCATTAGAAGGAAAATATAAAGACATGGATAAGGAATAGCACTTTCAATACCCTTATATAAGGACCATAGAAAAGTTTAAGGGCTTCAATTTTTTACATCAATGCCATCTGAAAAAATTAACAGAATAAAAATGCCATTTTAAAATGAGTTTTTAAGATCATTTTTTAAAAATAAATAGCATTCAGAAAATGCCAAATTATATAAAAAGATTGACCTATTGCTTCTGAAATTTATATTTTTGCTTTAATATTCAAAAATCTACATTATATATATATATAAGTATAAAGGTATTTTAACTTATATAAGTACATATAATCATTTAAAAAATTGTATATTAATGAAATTGATGTTCAAATATATAACTGCTATAAAGAGACTTTTTGCAAGTATTTTTAAAAAAGCTTCTCCTACGTTCAATACCTCTTTGACAATCTAAATTAATATTATTGCATTCTTATTTTCTACTAAGCAGACCAATCTGCACATTCTTCATTAATATACAAAAGGTTACATATTCACCAAGCACAACTTAAATTCGTCAACATCTAAAAATAGAAATTTAAACATTTTTCAAACTACAAGTTTGGTGCAGTACACAACTTATATTGCCCCTTTAGAAAATTATTCCAATATCAATAAACATCAGTGTATATTGTAGAAAAGGGAGCTAGAAAGAAAAGGCTTATTAAGCATTTAATATGCATTAGAAACACTAGATCCATTTTGCCTTCGATTCCTTCTCTAAATTTTCCCTTTATTGGTTTTCTTTCTTAATACAACTAGTAAACAAAGCCTTACCATCATGCTGTTGAATTATCATACTTAACTTGCGGTTAGACAAAAGAAAACACTTATTTTATACTCAAGAGAAAATGGAGCATTTTAGAGATGCTTAAATAGTTTACATTTCCAAGACGCTATGTATTCTATTGCAGATTTGTTCAATGTCTAATTATCAACAAAAAAAAACAACGAGTTTATTTTAAAGATGTTTATTACCAAAAAACAACCGTGAATTGTAAAATAACTTACATATACACCTTAGGAAATCAGATTTGATTTTATAGTACAGAAAAGTTTGTTGCAATAGTTGTAGACATGGAATTTTAGATTTGGAATTTTTCCTTCTTTAAGAAGCATTTCATGCTTAGAAGCACTTGCGGTGGACGATGGATGGACCGGACTCGTCATATTCCTGCTTGGAAATCCACATCTGCTGGAAAGTTGAAAGAGAGGCTAAGATGGATCCACCAATCCAGACGGAGTACTTCCTCTCAGGTGGGGCGATGATCTTGATCTTCATCGTAGATGGAGCTAATGCAGTAATTTCTTTCTGCATCCTGTCAGCAATACCAGGATACATGGTAGTACCACCTACAAAAGCATTCAGTATTACCAAGATGGGCTAGTTAAGAATTTACAAAATTTATACTTTTGTCAAAATGATAGTAAATATTTCACCATCGCAGCGTAAGTTCCAAAACAAAATATTCTACCTAGTTTTAAAGTAGACTAATATCCACAGGGGTGTTTGTGGGACCCCAAAAAATCCCCTGAAACTTTTACGGACTTACTACCGACATTTTGGAGTTTCGAGAAGGGGGGGGGGAGAAATGAAAAATTACAATTATGAAGTATTGAATGACCTAATTATAAAAGTTCAATGAATTACTTTTTTTGCAAAATTAAGACCTTTGAACCCAGGTCACGTGATCGCACATCTGGTCGAACGAAGTCTCCCTTTTTTTTCTGCCGCGCCTACTTGCCGAAAAGAATCCAGAAGAGAATGTCCGAGAACCGGGGGAATGAGTCATAACTCGCAATAAGGAAAGAACAAAAAAGAAGTTTTTTCCCCCTTTTCACGCATTATCACTGCCTTTGGAGAAAGAAAGGAAAAGTTTTCACCACACACACTGACCTTGCGTTTTCTGCTTTCAAAGCAAACAAAATTACCCAGATCAAAATAAATAATTCATTATTATTCCTACTTCCTTTTGAACGACGATCCCCGGAATTTCCGGGTATCGAAGTTCAAAATCCCCGGAATTCCGGGGTTTCCCCGGAGCACAAACACCCCTGTATCCAAATAATTTTAATTAGTGTTTATATTATACAAAGATGCCTAAAATTTATATTATTCCTTCACATAGTCAATTACGAAATACGATTAATATATTATTCACTTACAAAATAAGATTTAAGAAAATCTATGCTTTGATCCCCAAGCAATTCAGTATTTTTCTTTATTTTTTAATGAATAACACGATAGAAAATACCTTTAGTTTGAACCGAAATTTAAGCCCTTCACCCGTTATATTTGATACCTTTACTGTCGAATAAATAATTTTCACCACCTTGCTTACAGAAAATGCTTTAGCTAATTGAATGACAGGGTTTTTGAATGGATTTCTTTCTAAAAGTTTGTATGTCAAACAAAAAAAGTTCAAATCTCTTGTTAAAATTCTTGCATTCTCTTTCAAGTACACAAAATCAGACAATGGATTGTATTCCTGGGGAAAAATGCTCATGATTATTTCAGTTTGTTGAAAAGTTTAGTAGAAATGAAAGATCAATACTTGCATTATACCCCCCCCCAACTCAAAATACAGACGACAGATCCAACTAGATTAATGTTAAAAAATATAATAAGTTTAGTAAATTAAAGTTAACAAGCATGGTAAATTTTAAATTAGTTTAACCTTCAACTTCTTTAGCGGGTAGTTATATTTCAATTTATTAGTTTCTCTTAAGATATTTTTATTGATTGGCTTCTACAACTGCAGCCAGAGTTTTAAATTCTATGTTTCTAACTTTAGTTCTATCAGATAAAATCTAACCTGGTTTAACAACCAATTATTTTTTTAAATTAATTAATAAACTATTTTAGTATGTTTCAATATCTAAAGCCATCTTTTCAGAACCAAGCTTCAAAAAATATTCTTGAAAGACTATTTTCTGAACACTTACAAGTAAAAAGATGTATAATTATGAAATCATAAGATTTAAGAGGTATTTTAAGTATAATAAGCATGAAGGTATAAAAATTTGGTATTGATACTAATTTGCAGAGTACTAGAATATTTGGATAAAAAGTTAAGGAATACTCAATGAAAAAATTATATCTTGAATATTAATTTCAAATTTTCTCATGCATGAGTTTAAATCAAAAACATGCAATTAAAAATCTTATTTATACATTTTCTATGCACCTAGAAATAGTTAAAATAGCTATTCAAGATGTGCACAACTTTAAGCACTGAAACCAAGATCGTTTAATAGGAGGTTGGTAAAAGTATATATTTGCCCATAAATATATATAGGCAATATATTTTAGTTCTTATTGCAATTGTCTTCAAGAGGAAATATTGATTATTCCTAAGAAATTAGGTTAAGTATTTATAGAAAAACTTCAGATATGAATAAAAAGACAAATTCTAAATTGTATTTCGAAGCTTAAAGATTTTAAAGCCATTAAGATTTTTTTTATAAAAGATTAAGATTTTAAAGCCTTAAAGATTTTATAAAAGCCATGGTTTAAAAATATTCTATTATATACATTCATTAGAATAAACTAATTGCATATACCTAATTAATCTAAAGCTACTTAAGAAGCTTTAAATTTTGTTATGTGTATATAATTAATAAATTATGTATATAATTAATGTATAATAAAAATCTTTAATTACTATTTGTCTTTAATAAATTACTATTTGTAAGATTAAAAAAAAAAAATCACAGAGTGTAGCAACATAACATTTAATTTTTCTGTACATTTAAAGATGAACAGAATGAATGGATTTATCAAAATGGGAGGAAGTCAAACATTCCTTGGAAAGAATTCATCTTTTTAAATAAAAAAGATATCAGGAGTGACTTACCAGAAAGTACGGTATTGGCATACAAATCTTTACGAATGTCCACATCACATTTCATAATAGAGTTGTAAGTGGTTTCATGGATGCCACAGGACTCCATACCCAAGAATGAAGGCTGGAAGAGGGCTTCTGGGCAACGGAACCTCTCGTTACCAATGGTGATTACCTGTCCATCGGGCAATTCATAAGACTTTTCTAAAGAGGAAGATGAAGCAGCAGTGGCCATCTCCTGCTCAAAGTCCAGGGCGACATAACATAACTTCTCCTTGATGTCTCGGACAATTTCTCTTTCAGCTGTCAAGATTGAATGAATTCATTTAAAGTAATGAATTGAAGTTGATATTTATATACAAATTCAGTAAATATTTAAACGAGCAGAGTTTAATAATGGCAAGAGTTTAAATAATATCCACTGAAAAGAAAATTTAAAGCTTCACAATGAAAGTTCGGTTTAAAAAATTGCAACACACTCCCAATTAAAATTTTATATAAAGACAGCAAGTCAAATCAGATAGAATATATACATATTATACAATTTATTGGAAATTATATGGAGAAAAAAAGTAATTAGGATTTATTCTAATTTCACCCTTTGATGAGTAAATTATTTTTTAAAAATTTTTTGGCATAGAATAATTTTATATACTTAATTTAATATCACATCTCTTAACTTGAAGTATAGTCGATTGTATTTAAAGTCTAAATACCTCACGCGATATTCTTGTGGCATTAGCTTTATTTCAGAACTACTGATTATTGCAATTAATTCTCTTTTATAATCTTTTCATGTTACCAGACAGTGAAGGTTATTTTTATCGATATTATAACTTTTGATATTTCAATACATGAATAATTATGTCACAAGACAAATTCAAGAGTATTCATTTTATCAGAAGAATGTCATGTGTGCAGAAGTATTCTAGTTAAACCCACAACTACCTTCATAGTCTAGTTAATAATAAATTTTTTTTAAAGGTACTCTCTTCAGACATTATATATGTAAACTGCATTTTAAAAATTGAGAAATTACTTTCATACTAAGTATTTATGTTGAATAGTTTAATATATCAATACATTTTTATATTGATCATTCTTAAAATTTAAAATATTTTGGAAATTGTCTCGTATACTCCAATAAGGACATTATTCTAAGAAACAACTTGTATGGTACTGGCACACAACAGTTAAATATTAACCTTTGGAATGAATTTATATTTCATTAAATCTATTAAAGAAATCCCCTCCGATTAATTTCGGGAATGTCAGATCTGTATTTTAAATGCATATTCTAATGACAAGAACAAAAATTGTACATAAAAACTACACTTGCAGTCATAAATTTTATATTTTATCATTGTATTTAATTACCGACTGCTGGATGGTTAATCACTTGTCTGATAACAAGAATTATTATCTAGTAGATTTACCTTCAATGACATGCAGTTTTGAAATGGTCATCTTTCATACAAAATTAGAACTACGATTACGATTTTTTAAATACAGAGTATAGAAATGTTTCAATTTCTTTGGAGAAGCATTAAAATCCTATTTTAAGGTACCAAGGGATATTTTGCATTAGACTTAACAATGCATAAGCTAATATCCCCTCTCCCAATTTCTATATTAGTAAAAGGGAACGAATCTTCAATGAATTTATTGTGTTTAACACCCTCTTGTGTAATAATTCAGTGGAAACTACCCTTGCACATGGAATCCTGCAATTGCAAAGCCAAGATCTTACCACTTCAAGTGAATAGAGAAGAGCAGGCAGTTATTAATATATCTATGGGCTATAGCCTTCTATGGAAACAAAGTTTTACAAAATCAGTCTAGTTGGGACTGAGCGATTAGTTTAAAAATCTTTTATGAAATTCTTACTAGGAAACTGAACATTTAATTATTGTATTAAAAACATGAAGTGGAAGGTAATGAAGATAATGTAGATTAATCATTGTGTATTACAGCAAAACAGTTTTATTTGCCATAATAACAGGCAAGTAATAATACAAGTATTGATTTATATCAATTTATAAATGTTACCGGGGAATATATTCATTACATATGCATTATGTAAAAAGTGAATCATTTTCTTATTAAGGGAATTTTACATAATGGTGTGAATACTTTAAATTTTATATTACAAAAATAAGTTAACTATTCTGTATTAAATATGTAGTCTACGAATTTTATAGAAACAAATATTTTACCAGTTGTAGTAAAGGAATAACCACGTTCAGTAAGAATTTTCATAAGATAATCTGTTAAATCTCGTCCAGCCAAGTCTAAACGTAAGATAGCATGGGGCAAAGCATAACCTTCATAAATTGGTACAGTATGGGAAACACCATCTCCAGAATCCAACACAATACCAGTTGTTCTACCAGAAGCATAAAGAGACAATACAGCCTAAGGAAACAAGATTGTTTGAATATAATGTTAAAACAATTATCTTTCAGTATAATATACATCTAATTAATATAGTATTTTCAAATCCATCTTAATTTCTAACATAGACAAAATTACTTTATAAAGTTATAAAATCTCGATACATTACTGAAATCTCGAAGTAGGCTAATCCGATTTCAAAAACTGTTGAATATTGGAATTGTATTCTAAAATCTTATTTTGTGTAGCAATATAAAAGAATAAAAAAACTTATAAAATTAGAAGAATATAAAATTCTATTTTTTCCTTCTCAATAATCTTTTTTCCCTAATCTTGGATTCCCAAAGGAAAAAAAAACAAATTAAAAATTAAATTCTAGTTCTAAACAATATTCGTAAAAATAAGTCAGCAAGCCTACATAAAAACGTACTGTAATTGCTTACAGGTTTGACATAAAACTTTCCTTCAATGAATGTCTAACTTAAAAATAGGCAAGTTGAAACAAGTAGTTGAACTATCCAAGAGATCAAGTTTACAAAAAACTAGTTATAAAACTAACCGTATTTTTTAAAAATATAAAAAGTAAAATGCTCTTTTCTATACTTTTTTTAAAAAAACCTAGAATTAATATTATAAATTAAGATTATTCATGTATGTATTTTTTACATAAATAAATTTACATTTATAACTGAACCTTGCTTGATCTAAAGTGTGAAGATATATAGAATTTATTATATTTAAATATGTGCTATTCTATAAACCAGAGTTTATCCTGCAACTTCATATAAAATATTTTCTTGCGAGTAGGTTGATATGAATTTTAGTAAATTTTAAAAATCTTTAATTTAGCTATCATCTGGAATTTATTACTTTATTATTTGTAATTAGAATAAAGCAAGTTGATGTACAAATAAATCAGTATGCAGTTTAATTCCAACACAGACGAGTATAAACCGATAAAAGGCATGCATTTATCTATTAATTTTAGCTACTACCTTCCTTAACTGGTATGTTAGCATCTGATTCATTCTATTTTTAGAATCCTATCAGGAAACATAACAGTAAAAGATTACTTAATATAAAAGTAAACAGCTTTTAAAGAAAAAATTTTTTATTATATTCTAAAATCTATCATTAATGTAAAATTATAATTCTTTACAGATTTCATATGGATGATATCACGAGAACATGAATGTTAAAAGACAAATTCTCATATAAAAGATAATTCACTATTTAAAAATTGTCCAATTTTAGTATTTTGTATTAAATATTTTATAATATTAAATTAGAAAGAATATAATCTTTACAAATAAATATTCATATATATTCTAAAATATAACGTACATTTTAAAAGTTTCTTTTTGAATACGATTTCACGAAAAAAAAATCAATACACTACATTAAGACATTTATTAGTTCTCATCAGAATAAGTTTAAAACTAAAATAAAAAATTTTATTATAGCATTTTGTAGTTGCATAACAAATATTGCATAATAGCAAGCTAATATAATGTTGGAAGTCATTTTACAAATAGAAAAATTCAATGTGTATTTTAGCATACTAGCAGCCTTTGCCGACTAGTTTGCTTATCTAAATTGTCGACTTTTTAAGACTGTTGAATAATTAAAATAAAATTCATTTTATTAAAAACATTTCACCTTGTTATTGGAAAGGAATGAAGAATAAGAATTTAATTGAATCTGTTAATAGTTAATTAAAAGTATACATATTACGAAATAAAAGTAGAATTGAAAATCGTATATTGGAGTCAATAAGGAAAAACACACAATTGAATGTTTTGATGGATGAGCGATTTCTAGCATGGCATTTCTAAACACTCTTGACAATTATGTATCAAATTTAATTAAAAAAATATTAAAGTTAAAGGAAAAGTTTGATGATAATGAGATCTATATTAATGAAAAAGTAATTTTTTTCAGTCTTAAAATAAAATTTTAGGATAAATATTAATTCTGCAAGTAAGTTATAGCAATTGCTATCCGATGACCAAGTCTACTTTTCCTGCCTTGCTCTATTAAAACTAACTTTTTTTGTTTCTTTTCTTTACATCTTTCCTCCGATCGAATGCATTTCTGATAATGACAATCTGTTACTAGAACATTAAAATTTTGCAGCTTTACTCATCAGCTGCAAGAAACATCGAATTCAATGTAGCTGTAAAAAAGGCAATGACATACTGAAATTATAAGACAATAGTTTGTATTTGTCATTCTAGGCCATTGATTATCAATAGATGTTTATATTTCATTAAATGATATTGCGCTTTACAATTAAGAATTTTCTATTAGAGGATAGACTTTCAAATATATGAAAATTCTCCTTTTATAAATTGTTTAATATACTATTAAACATTCTTAAAAAGAATCCTCTTTCCCAAATCGAGATAAAATATTTCGTTACAAAATTCTATAACATATTTAGTTATGAAAATTATTAGAAAAATGTATCAAGAAGGTACACATCATTAAAATTCTCCATCTTTATATACTTGAAGCAAATCTAATTAAAAATGTGCAAGAAAGGATTTTAAGTAATTTCAAGACAAAAAATAAAGGATTGGATATGTATAAAGAGATTATATATATAAATAGATATACATTGAGGAAAAATAACTTTCGGTCATTCTATTCTAAATTCATAGCTTATTATTTAAAATACAATTATATGAATTTTAATACGAAAATTATCATGTACCTGAATAGCTACATACATAGCTGGGGTATTAAATGTCTCGAACATGATCTGGGTCATCTTTTCCCTATTGGCCTTGGGGTTGAGAGGAGCTTCAGTCAAGAGCACAGGATGCTCTTCAGGGGCAACTCGCAATTCATTGTAGAAAGTATGATGCCAGATCTTCTCCATATCATCCCAATTGGTGACAATACCATGTTCAATAGGATACTTGAGAGTCAGAATACCTCTTTTACTCTGGGCTTCATCACCTACATAACTGTCTTTCTGACCCATACCTACCATAACACCCTATAGAAGAATACGTGAAAATAAAATTTATACTTGTGTCAAAATAAATTTAATATACGAATATATGCAAGAAAATTTAATTAAAGCCCCAGAGCCAATGATATTTAAAATGAAAATACCGATTTTTCTAGATTAAGTACATTTATATAGATATTTCAATCTTATTTTATTTCCAAACACCCATCAGCATTAGGATATACCAATATCGTGTAGCACATGCCTACTTATCAATATTAAAAGCTATGTTAAAAAAGCATCTGATAATTTAGACAAGTTTTATTTTCTTTAAAAACATTTATTTTTTCTTATTTATAGATCTTTAAAAATAAGAATAATGAAGTCTTAGCTTCACTTGCAGATTATTCCATGTTCATATTTCACAATCTTTATAATTGTAGATTTTTTACTCTTTAATTTGGCACTGATATTTTAAGTAGGTTTCAAAAAATACTAGACTTCATATAGATTTGTCAGATAATTCTTGGATTATAACCATGCAAGTCTGAAAAGTTGTTCCGAAACTAAATAGAACTAGAATTGCTCTAGCAGCCTCTTAATTAAATCAGAACAGGGAAAAATATTTTATATTACTTTCTTGTAATATTTTTTTTATAAGATTTTCTTATGGTTCCAATATTATATGAAGAAAATTAAATAAATTTTTTTGTTTATATTTGAACAAGTACATATTTTAAAGATTTATTCATGATTTATAATGGCATAAATCATTTGACAAGATAAATTTAGATCAATTCTTTATAGCAAATATTTAAAACTAAAGTTTTATTCTTTCCCTCCTATTAATACACTGCTTTTACATAAAAGATTTATATGTTTAAACAAAAGTAAATATGAACTTGAACTGGAAGATTACAGTAATGAGGCTTATGCAAGTTAAGTTTACATATTCAAGTGTAGGCATTAAAATGCATGGATTGATTTGGTCAGGCCCTCGTCACATGCAGGATGTGACAATTCAGATCTCGAGAGGCCTCAATATATGAAATGCTTAAAAAGAAATCAACCATAACCCAAACTTACTTGATGTCTAGGTCGACCAACAATGGATGGGAATACAGCTCTAGGAGCATCATCACCAGCAAAGCCAGCTTTACACATACCAGAACCATTATCAACAACAAGTGCAGCTACTTCGTCGTCACACATTTTGATCTAGAAACAAATATATATGTGTAATAAAGAACGTTTGCAAATCAATCGAAATGCACCTAAAAACTCAATTCAACATGAACACCTCATACTTTTGGTAAAATCAGTAGATTTTGGAAGATAGGTTTAAAATAAAACAAATTCAAAACCGTAACAGAGGATCAATTTTATAATGCCTATACCAACATGAATATTAATCATTATGAATGTCACAAAAAATAAATATCAATTTTATCCTTGTTTTATTCTTATACACTATCAATATTAAATTCCGAAAGCCGAACAAAAATTAATCATCCGAATACAAAAATATTACTTATTATGTTTTAGTTAATTAAATTAGTATAAAACTTCAAAATACAAGTGAAAAATGTGACATACAAGAACGCATTAATTTCCATTTCCGCTTTGAGCCCACGCCCAATTCGATGTACAAGTTCGTAATCAAGAGTCCGGTACTTTTCAGCGAATTAAATTTTATTCGTACAAATAAAATGAAAAGGTAGAATACAGAATTACGAAGACTTGTTACACAATAAAATCTCATTACTTTCCTTACATGCCCCAAGTACTCATATAAGCCGGTGTCAACGAACGATTTTATTTGCAAGAAGCCGGTAAATTACTTTCAATTTTCCCCCACAAATAAATATAAATACAATGGATATAATTAGTTTTGACAAATTGAAAAAAATAGAAAACTAAATATGTTTTTTACCTGTAATATTAACGTAAACTCCGCTGAACAAAATTTTACAACGCCCCTGATCAAAGTGCCGATCACAAAAGGAAATTTCAATATCGGAGAGATCGGTAACTGCGACTACAGGCACATTATATAGGGGTGAAAGGCTTCTTTATTTTCCGATTTCATGTTAATTCTTTATTCAGAATAAATACTTCTTCTGTAAATTATTTTTTTTTATTTAAATATTTTTTTTCTTTTAAAAAATATGTGAAAATGATGGATTCTATTTCTTTAAATAAATAGTATTTTACTGAATATCGAAATTGTCATACCTCCGGCAATATTGGACTCGACCAATATTAGGTGGTTTCCATTTAAGGTAAAACTTAAAATTCGGACCTTCTGATTGGCTTATCATGGTCAATGAACTGAAAACTAAATATCAGGAGTGGTGCTTGTCTGTTTGTTGATTTGGGAAAAAATATTCAAGGCTTTATTCGTAATTTAAATTAATTGACTATTTTGCTTCAAACTGCTCGTAATTCTTAATCTTAATTTATCAATGCAAATTAAAGAAATTGAATTTTATTTCCTGTTACGTAATAACTTTAAAAAGATGAACATTATGTTGGGGAGTAAAAAAAATTTGCTGGGTATGAAAATAATTGAAAAATATTCTGTGTTATAGCAACAGATTCATTTTAAAAGTATCGAATTTGTAATTAAAATATGATTCGCTCAAATTCTAATCATTTTTAATTTTCTGGCAAGTTTTTAAAAAATAATTACTTCTTGACAGAAAATCATGATAAAAAGTAATTATAAATTGTATTAAAAGAAAAAAAAAAAAAACTCCTTGAAAACTCCATGTCATTGCAAAATTTTATTAGCAGCAAAGTATAGATATTTCTAATATTTAAAAAAAACTATTGTAAAATATGACTATAAACAAAGTGAATCAAATAGTGAATCAAATTAGGTTTAAAGAATAACAGACTTTTATAGATTCGTTTACAAATTTTTATGCCTATTTTTAGATTAAAAATGTTAATATTATTTGTTCTACAAATTTATATTCATTAATCGATTATTATTAAAACTAATCCAAATAATCTAATGAAATATCAATAATAATTTAAAAATAAGTTTATTAATTATAACAAAAATAATAAATTTTACTAAAAATTAAAAAAGAAATTAATCAATGGACATTTTTATAACTATTTATAAAAATTCACAATATTAAAATAGAAGTTCAATTATAGAAAATGTTAAAAATAAAGTAATTTTAGTCAATAAAATTCCCTTTGAGTTTTCGATCCCCACATCTCAAAACACATTTTACGACCCAGATTCTCAGCTGTAGCTGCATTTGTGAATGCAAGTCTGAGAATTGAATGCTGATTAAAGTATATTCACATGAGGCCAAATATTGCCCTCAACAGTTGTCTTTTTACTGTTGTCCTAATGTGAACAGATGGAGCAACGTGATCGGGACGATGACAAATAATTCTCAATGAGACAACTATGTGCCATTGTACAACTGAGGCGACATGGTCCTTCTGAGGTAGACGGGTTTTTTTTCCCTTATTGCGCCACGATAGTTGACTTCATGTGAATGCTGCCTCAGTATTATATAGTGATAGGTCAGACACATTCCTTTTGCTGTTCTGAAATCTCAATTCCGAGTCTCACTGCAACTCTGGAGTCACGGATTCATCCCGATGTTCAGATCCGAAACTCAAATGAAATTATCCCCAAAATTGCTTTAATAATAAAATTTTTACTATTGAAATTTCAGTAATAATTAAATAAATAACATAATAAAGTGATGATAATATAATTTTCAGGAAATTAATTAGTTTAATGTGTAGATTAATTAATTTCATTTGTGACGTTCTAATTAATAAAAATAATACTAATTAAAAATAATTAATATTCTGCTTTTTTTCTGTACTTTTGATTATGATATTTCATCAATTATTTACTATAATTTTCAGTATTCCGACATGGTATGCCACTCTTTATAATGTATTATATGGTTCTCATTGCAACCTTTCTATGAATTTTTTATTATTTTCTGGATCCAATTTATCTGCTGAAGGGTTCAATGATAAAATTTCACTTCAAATTCTTAATCAAATTGCCACTGTTTTCTAGTTCAATACTCTACAAAAATTGTTATTCTTCATCAAGAAGAAAAAAAAAATTTTAAAAACTTGTTGCAGTAATTGGAGATAAAGGATCACCAATCAGAAAGTTTAACTTGTTAATAATTCCAATAATAAAATTTTAGTTTCAATGACTTGCCTACCAACGTAACTATCACAAAACTTTAAGCAAAATATAAAGTTTCTTTTATATATATTTTAAGAATGCCTATTTCTTTTGCAGATATTAAAAATTATGCTAATCTTTCGTGTCAATATAAATTCATTCCATTTACAGAATAAATTAGGTAAATGATAACTTTTTAATAATAGAATTTTATATCTGAACCAGTTGTAAACTGTTGTGCCATAAACTATTACTTCCTCCATTTTATCATATTCTCTAAATCGGAGCTTTATATAAATGTTTTTTTTTTTTTTCCCTCGCTTAATCTTGAATATGCCACACTCAATAAATTATATAAAATTCGTAAAAAAATGTTCTACATTTCTTTTTTTTTTGTGGTGTCAAAGCATTAGTAATATTTTGGTTTTCTATTAAGAATTTTCTACCAAAATTATTAAATCCTTTTTCAAACAAATATAAAATAATCTATTTTTAAAGCAATACAATTTTTCACGTTCTCTTTATAAAATGACAATTCAAAAATTAAACACTGCTTTTCATTCTACCCTGAACCAAATAATTTGGTATAGTATGTAAAAATGAGTAATTATTAAAAAAAGCCACATTATCGAGTAATAACCAGAGACCATTCCAAAATGTTAAATAAATAATTTTACATTTAAACACAAATTACATATAATAAGGTGGGAATTAACATAATACATCAATTATAAAATATCTAGTTGGCTAATGCCTGGCTGATTTTATTTCGATTTGAATTACAACCGATTTGAAAGGGATCGCGTAATTTCAGTTAGTAGTCAGACGATGCGAATTTTGCCAATAAAATATTGAGCATACGCCATCGTGTAAAAAAAAATAATAGATTGACTCTAATAATATAAATTATATAAAAAGGTTGTAATTTTATTTTCAAGTTAACCAAATTTCTCCTGTTTCAATACGCACTTATTTTCATCTTTGACACAAATTTACATTTCAATTTTCATATTTTTAAATATTTGATAAAAAAAATAATAAAGATTATTCGTGTTTTCTCGAAATTTATTAAATCTGTGTCACACATTCATATTCTTGATTGGAGTAAAAATACCAGTGGAACAAAAGAAATGTTTAATTAACAATTTTTCATAATAAAAACCTGTTTTCCATTCTCAAAACTTACTACCTGCTACCCATTCGCCCGAATTATTATCTATAAAAACAAAGAAACCATTTACTGCATATAACCCTAAGAAAAATTAAACATGGCAATGGACATTCGGTGGAATATTTTATTATTTATTAATAAATAACAAGCTCTTCACTTTTCAATTTTCAAACAAAGAATTTTTCTTTCTGAAAATAAATAAAAAAATTTTTTTAATTACATAAGGGGAAGGAGAAATAATGGTGCCGTAAATGAAAAAATAAATAGTTGAATTAAAATTTATATAAAAATAAATTTGAAGAGAATGAGTAAAGGAAATAAGTCAATCACATGAAAACAAAAGTTATCCGTAATGAGCCAAAGATTGTACTGAATTCAAGTACACTTTAACTTTGTTTACTAGTTGTAAAAATAGCAATGAGCTGAAAAAAATATTCTATTGAAGATTTTACACAAGCAATACCGCTTTTCAGTTTCCAAACTTCTTAAACTCAATACATTGAGTATCATCAATTAATCCGTTAAATCTTTTATTCTCTATTTTAGAGTGTAGAATTTTAAGAGTAAAATTATCATTTAAAATTTACAATAGGAGAAGGGGTAAAAAACTGTCGTGCATCCAAATTGAATAAAAAAAAAATTAAAATGCGAAATCAAACTCTTCTAATTTTTCATCGTATAAATTACCGTGAAAGTGATTAGGATAATGAATATGAGATCAACTTTTTTGCTTTTTAGAATTTGTTGCCAAATTATAAAAATCTAGGAATTATTGTCATTTTAACACCTTATTACTTAGGGAAATCCATTAAAATGGATAAGAAAGATAAGCAATCAGCTAAAAAAGATAAAAGTTTTCAAAAATACACTGTAATGGAAAAATTTAAAAACTCATGAAATGTGTGTAGGAATTGTCGGATTCTGGAAACTGAAAGAGGAGGGGAATTTTAATGTAAAATGTAAGCAGTGGATCATCAAATTTTAAATAAAAAAAGACTTCAGGGTAACTTTTGCATTAAATAGCCAACTTGTATTAGATAACAGCATCGAATTTTACAGCAAAACCCAAATGAAAAAAGTAAGAAAATTTTAAAATAATAATCTATGCTTATAATAAAGACGAATATGTGTGTGTGTGTTGGCACTCTACAGGCCATATCGTTCGACTTTCAGCTACCAAACATATATACTTTAGAGATCGGTAATGTGCAACTCAGAGCGATTTTTTCCAATTTTTAATTAGAATTTTAAGTAGTTAAAAATTAAGCGAAATTTCGATTTTTTTTTTGTTTGCGACAGCTTACGAAAATATTATCGCACAAAAATGATTTTCACATTCAGTTAAAATTCAAAATCTTTTTAATGATACCAGTGTTATAACTTAGATTCTTTTATTTTAATGAAATTTTTTTAAAAAAATATTTTAACCATTTTGAACTTGAATAAAAACAGTGAGGGATATAGCAACAAAGGCTGTCATCCCATAGGAGCAATTTTAACCATATTTTCCAACAATTTATTTTGCATAAAATAAAAATATATTTGAACTTGCACGAGCACGTTACGCGACATGGGAAAAATTAGCTTTTATCAGCGATTTGCCATCACATAAATATTATTACAAACCTAGAAAAGTGTCATTTTCAGTACGTGTCTGAATGAAATGAAATAAATATAAGAAATAAAATATTATCCACAAAATAAATTCAAGACAAAGTTTTCTATAATCTTTTACAATATCTACATTATTAATTCAATGAATCAGCTTTATTTAAGGCAAACATGGTTTAATACATATTCTTTCAATTCAGGGCCAAACAGCTAGTTTACAAAACCTTAAATAATAGAAATACATGTGTTAAAATGGTTTAAATGAAATAAATAATTATATTTTATAGGATTTGAGTCAAAAAAATTCTCTAATAAGCTACAAATGTTTAGCTTTTATCTAGATCCTATGCACTGTGAATAAAATTTAAAAAAATATTCTTGAAACATTAATATGTTAAACAAAAAAATTGTTCTTCTATCAACTAAATCTGTCACTAAAACTGACTGATTTATGAAAATTTGAATATCACTTTTCAATAAAAACGGGCTATTTTAGTTCACTTTAATGACCATCTCGAAACCAATACACCAATCAGCACCCAGAATTTCTCAAGACTGATTGGTCTAAAATTATGAAAACATAGTATGTTCACAAATCGTAATATTCAAAATGTCATAATTTGGTCAGATTTGATTGAAGAAAATAGAAACGCTTATTTATTTATTTAAAAGTTGGATTGTCAAAAATATTTCTCAGAATATGATTTCTTAAGAACAAAGAACTGTATAAAATTTAGACTTCATAATTTTTTGAAGTATATTTAGGGACCGAAACAAAATAAAATATTATAATCATGTCATTTAAATCCTTTTGAAAGTAAAACTAAAAACTGAATTTTATGATGAATCTGAGATATTTTTGTTGAATAATTCTTGAGGTATGACACAAATTATGAAAATTATTCTATAGTGCACATAAGACTTAAATGCTGAACAACTCGGTTTTTCAGTACTCATATTTAAAAAAATTCTTTGTTCCAGTAAAAAATGTTTTTTATATTAATTATAGTTTAATCATTTCCACTTTAGTTGAAAGTTGAAATTTTACAGGAGTTGGCAAAAAATTAGAGAGGCCTCAATATTTGACACCAAGACTGGGTACACGATTCAATCCTCAACTCACTAATCGTTTGAGCTCCACTAAACTGACTCAACAATTGCGCTTCACTCTATTGATTTTTTTCTTCCAGTGTGGACTTCCGACTTTTTATAGTTTTCAAAGCAGGGCACAGAAATTTCTAGGAGGATCACTATAATTCGCTTCCTAATGGTCCTATCACAAAAATTTCTGTTAATTTTGGAATCTTCCATTTTATGGACAAAGTTATGCCATCAAAAACATAACTTGCAAAAAAAACCCAAGTCTCGCAACTCAGTTCTTCTATCATAAAAAGTTGTGAGATCCATGTAATACCAAGTCGGTCCATTTATTCAGTCCATACTTAAGGGTCCTTCTGTCTTAAGTTATTACGTAATTAGCTAACCTAACAACATCTTATAGGGACCATATCAATATTAAAAATCTTTTATGGTTTAAATAAATAGATTGACTTGGCCATCGCATGAAAACACAATGTATCTTTACATTAAATTAGATTACGTTAACATATTATATTAAATTAGATTGTTTAGTGCGATTGCCAAGTCAATCTATTTATTTAAACCATAAAAGATTTTTAATATTGATATGGTCACCATAAGATGTTGTTAGGTTAGCTAATTACGTAATAACTTAAGACAGAAGGACCCTTAAGTAGGGACTGAATAAATGGACCGACTTGGTATTACATGGATCTCACAACTTTTTACGATAGAAGAACTGAGTTGCGAGACTTGGTTTTTTTTACAAGTTATGTTTTTGATGGCATCTCATTTCTTTTTGTAGATAGTCCTTTTCTTATTTTTGTATGTAGTTTTCCCCTTTTTCTTTTCCGGTACTACTTCTTGAGATTCAGCCACAGTTTTTCTCAAAGCCCAGTCTCTGTCTCTATGGGTTTTTCTCGTAAGCTTTGATGTTACAATTTTTGACAAGTTGGACGGTAAATGCTTCTTAGTCTGTTGTATTCACAAATTGAGGATTCCTGCGCTTTAATACTTGCAAAGTCGACATTTATTAGATGTAAGCCTTCCAGACTTGTAACTCTCGGAAGTGCCACGTAAGCTTGACCGGATGTGAACACTGCAGAACCAATATCCATCAGTGCATTATTTAGACTCAGACCGTGACTTTTGTGTATAGTTATAGCATAGGCTATACATATGGGAAACGGTTCGCGATGAACATAAGGTCTATTAATAATTTCAAATTTAGTTTTGACCGGACTAAGCTCGTAAACATGTTCTTTATTAAATGCAATGTATATTTTCTTAATTATTTTTTGTATTTTCCTGATCAACCTTTACTTTTTGCACTATACCGATAGAATCATTAACTAAACCAAGACTCACGTCAATATTTCGCCTTAACATGACTTTTGCTCCTATTTTTATAATTATGTTCTCTTCCAGGCCTGCAGTCATAGAAGCATCGTCTTCATATTTTTTTATGCATTCACGAGCTCTTTTTGTTAGGTATCTGGGGAAATTTATGCTATCTACAGCTGTAAGTTTTATTTTGGGATGTAGAAGAGATTTAAGCATTGCAGTATTTAATTGACACATGTTTTTTGTCGATAATAAGCAAACGATATCATCAGGAAGTTTCGAGAGGTGTTCAATTATTTCAATTAATCAGTTTTCATTTGAATTGGATTTGAGTTATTAATCTAGTCGAGAGTAAGTCGCGGTCTTTTTGTGTAGTCACACCTAATCTTATTCTATTTAGCATTTCAACAGAGTCAAAATCATTGAGCTGTCGCATGTTAATTGTAAGTTCATCGTATATGAACAGTTCAGTCCACAGATTCGGTACACTGAGGGAACCTAATAACTTGTTAGATTCAGCAGTTGATAGTTTTTCAAAAGGTGACTTTTCTCTTACCGGCGGACGCTGTAAGAGATCTCCGAAAACTACAAGATGTTTTTTTCCAAACTACCCATTCTGATCGTCTCTTGTGTCGAATATTTCAGATAAGCGTAAGTAAATATATGCTAAACATTGGATATCATCGACACTTCGTCTATTATAAACAACACTACTTCTTTCAAATCTGATCTCAGAAGGAGCACTTCATCAGAAAGTTGTTTGTACTTCGGCATTTGCTTGTGTTCTACAGGCAGTTGCAATAGTCTATGTATAGTCAGCTATTCCTGTTGGAGTACTAACTGCCACTTTTTTTGTTTAAATAAGTCTTAACCCAAATTTTCAGAGTTTTTATTAAAAAGCTCTTTCCAGTGCCACCAGTTCCACTCACAAAACAGCGTAAAACGTCAGCGTTATTATCAGTTGTGTCCATTTTATTTGTGATCATATCGAAGACTCTTTTTTGATCGACATTAAGTTTTGCGATCATACTTTGAAGATCAGTTTGCTTTCTTCTACCAGATTGATTTTCTGAAAGTCACCCATTGCGTTTGCAGCTTCCACAGCTTCAAATTGAATTATTTCAAATTAGATATTGTTAGAAACCTGTAAATTTGAGATTTAATTAATTTTTCCCAGCGAGAATAGTGTCATCATATGAAAGACCGTTTTACAGTAATCTGTATTGGATGCTGCCGGATGCCGAGCCAGTGATACGAGAGCTTGGTGACAAACTTGGCGACCATTTGGCGACGAATTTGCCGACAAAATGGATAATGCTCGAAACTTCGAAAAATTTATCGATCCGTCCATTATTACATGGATATTTTAGTTTTTCCTTGATTTATACACTAAACACTAATTGTATTCTAAATTTGAAGCTTCTATGTCTGCTAGAAGTGCCTTAGAGTTTTGATGATCTGTCAGTCAGTCAGTCAGTCAGTCAATCAATCAGTTAGTCAGTCAGTCAATCAATCAGTCAGTCAGTCAGTGACAAAATTCACAAACTTTGACTAGTTATAATTCTTAAACTACTGGTTCAAATTTAATGAAATTTGAAATATACCGTGTTTATATAATGCCTGCTTGGTTACTGAAAATTCAGGCTTCTAGTTTTATCCACAACGAAGTTATAGGCGGTTGAAAATGGCCTGAACTGCTTCGAGAAAAGGATAGTACGGCCGTGCCGCTTGTTTTTGCTCGACTTGGTGGGGGCACTGTCGTGCCCCCAGATCAAATTCATCGCCAGATTGTCACCAAGTTGTCGCCATTTTTCAGTTCAGGATTCAGTACAGTTGAACGTAAAATTGTCTTCCTAACGATGGGACAATATGCAATGGGAAAGCAACATTACAAATTCGTAACAACAATAAATAATTCATTATTTAGTGTTGTTTAAATTCCCTGACTGTATTTCTGGAAAATCATTGTCGTTAGAAATACAAGCTAGTTGATGCACAATAAGATATGGACAATTTTCTGTTTTGTTTATTTTGGACAGATAGAACTTCTGTCCTGTAAATCCTTTTCAGGTTTTTCAAAACCGTCCGATTGAAGTAGGGATGGCGAATTATTATGTAACTAACATAAAAAAATCACAAATTAACAGTGATCTATACTATTCACGGAGGGGTGTAATTCAAATAATTGATATGATCATAACGATGGCGATGAAACGAATTTTATTGAAGGTGACTAAATCAACAGTGTTGAATTTCGAAGATCATACTACGCTGGTGAGACAGATAGAAACAGTTTGGAACTCAAGACCATTGTATCCTCTTTCTGCTTTGTTTTGTTGGGATGCCGGGATGTTTTGTCTAAGGGGATCCTTTTCTTCTTTCCAGCTGTTGTTGCATTGGAACCAGCACATGTGCAGTTTTTCTAGAACTTTGATTCGGCTTTTTTTTTATGTTTAGCGTTTTAGATTTGTAATGTTGAATTACAGATTTAATTGTGAATATCTTTGTACTCGTGTGTATTTTCGTGTTCGTCAATAAAAGTCATTTTGCTTTTAATGATATTTGATTACTAGAAATTAGAAATTAGATTTAGATGTTAGGTAGATAATTAAAATCACTGAACCACATAATAGATTTAGAATGGCGCAATTGCTCTTAGAATTAGTTGTTGAAAGCTTTACGCCATAGATATCAGCAGTCTTAATACAATTTAACGGAATCCCGATAATACGAGAATTATAGGGTCTTAATGGGTTTTCCAATATAAAATGAATTTTATGAAATTCCGGCGATATCTCAGAAACTATTACATATTTCTAGAAAAATTTCACTCAATAAAGAAAAATTATCTAATTTCACAAAATCACAAAAAAAAAAAAAAAAGAAAAGAAAAGAATAAACAACACAAATTTAATATTTTTTTTCATGAATTTTCAAACATGAACATGGGGAAAAAAATCAATTGTAACATAGAAAATTTTTTGCATGGGAACAAAGCTGCTATGTTAAAATGTCAGAATCTAAAAAGATTTGATGATAGCCCAAATGGTTTTCGAAGTATTCACAAAAATTGTAAGATTCCTTGAATCGATTTGCAATTTCTAGTTTTTGATTGACCGTATACTAAATTTATTTAGATTTATAGATCTATTTTTCCGGAAAATATCAGCTTCTAAACCTTTAATAAGAGATATACATATGCTAACAAAATAGTTTAAATGAAGTACATAATTATATTTTATATAACTTGAATCAATAAATGCTCTGATGAATTTCGAATTTAAATTTTTACTTAGATCTGCTGATCTGTGAATCATGTTTAACAAAATATTCTTGAGATTCTAATATTTTAAATAAAAGGACTTTCACTCCAATACACTGAATCAATTACTAAAACTCACTGATTTAATTAAATTTGAATGTCAATTTTCAATAAAAACGAAAGATTTTAGATCTTTCCTTCCACCGATTTAAGAAAATACTCCGATGAGTATACGCAGCTTCTTCAATGCTGATTATTAGATGCGCATATGTTTGTGTTTGCGTATGTGTGTGCAATGTTTAGTGCGTGCTTGTATGAAATAGAATACATATAAAGTGTGATATTTTCTAAAAAAATAAATAAAGAAAGAATACGAGGGAAAGTTTTCTTTGACAGTTTGAAATATCTATATTATTAATTCAGTTTTATTTAAGGTATATGCATTTTCATAAATATAGGCTATCACTCTTATCAGGCTCTAACAGTTCATTTAAAAATATTTATTGACATGGATATTTAATAAAATATGGTCTAAATGGAATAGATATATTTTATGTAGTTTGAATCAATAAATATTCTGTTGAATTACGAAATTTAAATTTTTATACTGATCCTCTATTTTGTGTCACATTTAATAAAATATTCTTGAGACACTAATATGTTAAATAAAAAAATTTCCCCTCTTTTGCAACTAAAACATATTGAGTTATAAAAATTTGAATGTCTCTATTCTATGAGAGCGTGCGGTTTTAAAACCCGTCATCGACCGTCTTGAAGAATATATACGACTTTCCTCAAGACTGATTATCTAAAATAATGTAATTGTTGATTGTTTTAAAATAATGATGTTCACAGCTTTATGAAATGATCAGGCATAATCTCGGAAGATTGAACGATGGATTGTCAAAATAATTTTATTGAATATGATTTATAAGAACAAAGGACTGTATAAAATTTAGATTCCATAATTGTTTGAAACAAAATAATTATTTATTAAAGTTTATTGATTGAAGTAAAATATTGTTTACCATATCTAAATGTTCTTGATAGTAAAACTGAATTTTATGATGAATCAGAGAAATTTTTATTGAATCATTGTTTGAAGTTCAAATCGATTATAAAAATTATTAAAAAAAATTCTGTGCTACGCATTAAGATTACAATGATGAAAGATTCGATTTTCTATAATCATATTTCCAAAAAATACGTTTGAAAAAATTCGCATTTATTGAAGTTTTATCACTTCTTTTTAAAATTCCGAATTTAAATCTTGAGGCAGCTGACAACAAATTATAGAGATATCCAGAACAATGAACAAAATATCATAAGGTTTTTATGTTAATATCAAATATGTGTATAAAATTTGAAGTTTAAAAACATTTTGCGGAAAAAGCTTTTAAGAGACCAAGTTGCATAAAATATTGAATTGGAAATTTTAGAGTACATTACTTTTGGCGAACGAGCTGATCGCCAAATAATAAAGATGAATGTATGTGTATGCGTGAGTGCGCGTATATGTATTGGCGCTCTACAGTTCAGATCGCTTGACCAAATTCGGAGGGCGGGAATGTGCATCTTCGAGCGAATCTTTTGAATTTTTTATTAGAATTCTGATTAATTAAAATTAAGTTGAATTTTGGAGTTTTTCCGCGATAACTTCAGAAATTATTACTGCACAAAATTGTTTTTACATCATCTTAAAGTTCAAAAATTAGCTTTTCAATTATACTAATATTTTAATCTACAAATTAAGTTTCTATTTTTAAGAATTAAAGAAAGTATTTTAATCATATTTTCCAACAATTTATTTTGAGCAAACTAAACATGAAATTTAGCCTCCACGAACACTTTGAAAGTATTATCGAACAAAAATAAATTTTATACCATTTCAAATTTTTTTTAAGAATGTCTTTTTAAATTCATACCAATTCAATACATTGCGAATTTTTCCTGAATTTTGACAATTATTTTAAAATATTTTTTTGTCTAATTTCAAACAATAGATTACATTGTCCCTTGAAATCAAACCGTTTTCGTTGTTTCATCAACTATCTCATCGCATATTTTTATTCATTTTGGAAAGCTAAAGAAGATAAAATTTGTTTAATACATGTGTATTAAACACCGAGGAGGATAAAAAAATTGAAGGTGAAATTTACCGTGAAATTTAGAAGATATATGACCGGATATTTACGTTTTTAATAGTGCTATGATGGGATTGATGTCTAATAGTAAAGTACATGTAAACCTCAAGCGGATCTTATGTAAGACAATTAAAATAGTAAGGATTTACTAACTTCCAAACATTCTTTTTTTTTTCAAGAAATAGTATTTTAATGGTTTCCAACTTCTTATTCGCATTATTTTAATTGTATATATCTTTACTAAACTAATTTCTGGGTAATTATTGAGTTTTATTTGATTCAAGATAGTGAAATAATTTGTTTAAAAAAATATTTCGAAATTAATTTTGTCAAAAAGTTTTATTTGAAAAACTATTCAAAACACAAATATTAACTAGTTAGTATCCAATAAACAGTGTGAAGAAGCCAACATTACTCTTCGTGCTTTTAGCCATAAAACTATAGAAACAATAACCAAACTAACATCTTAAAATCGAAAGTTTAAAAATCTGCTCATTCAAAATTAAAATTTCATTTCAGCTGTTCCATATCGAGGAAAGAAACAAAAATAAAAAATAAGAGCATGCTTGCTTTTTATTTACTTCAAGCTTGATAGCCATGAAAACAACACACATTTGCACGACTAGGCACCAAACGTCGATGAATCATGTGAGATATTTGGACCAACGAAAAATTACTTCAGAGTCGACTGGGAAGTAAATGTTAGGTAAAACGCGCGGCATGAAATTCGAACTTGAGAGTAATCACAGCCTGCTACTCCGACCCGATTTGAAGGAAGATGGAAAAATCTGAACTGCTGCTACAACACTGATGAGAACTAAGGTTGAGTACTAAGAGCCGTCTGGTAGGTGACGGTTCTTAATATTCACCCTTAACTCCCTACAGATAACGGGATGGCCCTTCTGTAGGAGGCATGGTCCGTTATCTGTAGGGAGTAGTCGATCACACAATTATACAATTGTATCCACCATAGTAACGAAGACTAAATCACCATACCGGAAGCTTCTCAATCCTATGTCTGAGATGATCTGTGGTAGGATGTATTTGAGAGTAAAAATACTTTCAAGATTCTTAAACAAGTCTCGAATAACTTGCAAGTTAATTCACTGTTTTATGAATATGACGGTAGGCTGCATTCTTACCCATTTTATACAATTTAAAAATGTCGCCTGTCTCCATCAAATACTAAAAATTGTAGCAAGTAATATATAAAGTTTCATAACGAGAAGTGGAGGAAGAAAAACAATTTAATTTTTAATAAAAAATGATTAATAATAATTATTTTTGTTAATTATTAATATTTTATATTAATTTTAATTAAAAATTAGCAAATGAAATTAATTAATAAAATAATTAATTGATCTCATGAAAATTTTATTATTATTAATGATAATTTATTAAATTATTTATTTACTAATTATTAAAATTTCAGTAAAAAAAAGCTATTATTAAATTAATTGTGTGCAATAATTGCATTTGAGTTTTAGACCCGGACCCTAGAATTGACAAGGATCCGGATTAGCAGCTAACCTTCCGTTCCGAAGATCCGAATCTGCGAAAAACGCGAATCAAAGTCGTCGCGACACATACGCACACAAATAAATTAAAACCAAAACCGATTCAAGCATTGTTGCGGTCCCAGTTTCAAAAAATTACGCTGGGAAAATAAAATGCGATAAAATTTCTTGCTATAAATATCATAAAGAATTTTAATAAAAATACTTAATAACTCTTATTCAATCATTATTCCTTTTTTACTTTAATTGTATTTAATTTTAGGAATGATTTTTTTTGTAATAATTTTTAACAAGAGAATTGTATGTAATAATACAGAATACCATTTTATAGCTCCATAGTTCCATATAGCACTTTTTTTATTTAAATATTATTTTTATATTGCAGATATTATCTTTATAATGAATCTGATGAAATTTTGTAAATAAGAAACAAAACAGGTTATAATAATTGTATTGGAATTTGCGATTAATGAAGACTCGGAGGGGGGGATGAATGAATAACGCCATCTTGTTTTCCCCCGGAGTGGTTGTAGATTGTAAAGGTGGAGTGCAATTGATTTTACTTTGACTGTCCGTGTTGTCGAAGAACCGAAAAAAAATTTATTTTTATTCTTAGTTGTTCGTAGAATTTCTCATAAGATTGTTATAATTTCTCAAATAGTACAGGATGCAAGCTATAAAGTGTGTTGTTGTGGGCGACGGGTAAGTGCTTGACTCATATTTTTAATCGGAAATATTTTTGAAACCTGTTTGATGATTGTTTACTTTACTCCTTGAAATGATTGAAACAATTTTTTGCAAAATTTTTCGGCAGAGTTTTACTTTATAGTATTTCCTCATCTTTCATTGAAAATAATTATTAACTTAATTTTTTATACATATTTCCAGGCATTATTTATGCCTATTGTAATGTCAAATCTTCCAAATAATTTTCGATTAAAAATTGAGAGACTGATATGAGTAGACAGCATCATTTGTATCCTTATTATAGTAAAGTAAATGCCTCTCCTGTTATCAGAAGAAAAAAAAAAAAATGAGGAAATTGTTTGTCCTTGACTTTTAAGTTTGCACCTAATTTTCAGTACGTTTTTCTTACAGAACTGATTAACTGGTTATTATGAATATGACTAAGTTATGTAGATATGCAATTTCTTTTCCTAATACAAGTTTTTGTTAGCAATAGCGAATGTTTTTGATATGTAAGTAGATTTTTTTAAAGAACTTCTATACATTCTATGTATACTATTAGATATTAACCGTGTCTCACATAAAAATGATAAAACAAGAATCTGGAACCTTCACTTTTTTGTATATATACTTAATTTGTTTGCTTTGTACACTTAAGTTGACAGAACTGTCATATTTGACAGAGGATATTGATTAGTCTGCTGGGTACTCACGGGGAATATTTTTAAATAATTAGATTATTTAATGTTATTAGTTTATGTCTAATAGTGAATATGCTCAAATTTAGGTAAAAAGTTTATAGTTATTAAAGACTCCATTTTTAAATTAGCATAATGCTAGTGCAATATAAAGGTTTGAAATTGTTAGCAATTTAGAAAATTAATTTTGACAAATGAGTAGATTGTTTTGTTTAATGGCAGGAACATCATCAAATGATATGCAATAATATTCTAAATTTATATTATTCCTTATTTTTTTCTTACTGCTTTAAACATTTTAAACTACACATACACAAAATTCAAAAATAAAAATTAATTATAAAATTACAATAGATCCATTCTTATTCAAAATTTTTTAAAGAAATTTATGTAATCATTCCTTTGATGAAAGAAGTATTAAGTTTGGAACTTCAGGATGTCAGTGAGCTGTCAAATTTTATAGCAAAGAGTTGATAGTTATTTGATGACTCCTAAATTTGCATAAGTAAATTGGTCTTAGAAAAAACAGACTTTCAGATTTAGACTCACTAAGGAATATATATAAATATATTGGCACTTTACCCAATTTAAAAATAATTTTAAATTTTAGAGAGATTAAAAATTTAAAAAATCAAGTTAGAAGGCTGTACTGTGAAAATGTATTCTAATTACACATCGAGATATGAAAATTATTGAATTGTTATAAGTTTTTGTGCTATAAAGGAAATTGTAGAATTGTTTTAGATTTTATACCGTTTTATGCAATATATTTATTTCAATATGTAATTTTCTTTATTCATACATAGTATTGGGATTCTTTATTACATACTTTGCATCCTTTTCAGCTTGCATTTGTTTGTTTGACTACATTTGTATTTGATTACAACTGACTGCCTTTGGTGACTAGCTAGCTTGCCAAATATATTTAATTTCACTCGGATATCTTAGATATAATTTCATGTCCATGATTCTGTCAAATTGTCAGAAATTAAAACTGTGTTTTAATTCATTACACGAGTTCTATTATGAACATGAACTTTTTTAAAGGAAGCTCGTGATATGATGGTGCTACAAAAAATATAATTGTCTTCTTTATTTTTCTTCTAATTTTTGTGGTATTGTATATTCATAATAAAATTGTAAATTCATTTTATTCATCTTGTAAACTGTACAGAATCTTTTTTCCTTAGTTTTTGAAAGGAATTTTTAAAGAGAGGAACATTTTTTAAGGAAGAAAATCCATTGATTGAAGAAATAGTGAAAATGGTTTAAATTTCAGGTTAACAATGTATTCTGTTCTTAAAAATTAACTACCCACTAAAAAAAAACCCAAAAGAGGGAAAATTTGCATGACTATTAAATTGATATTATTAAAATGACGATTTTTTAGATTTTGAGATGGTGCACCAGTTTTGTAAGACAGTATTTTTAGAAGTTATTATGGAAATATTGCTGAAAAAATTGAGGAAAACTTAAATTTAAAGAAATTTTGACATCATGCTTAATTTATTAAAATTTTAGACAAATCTTTGAAAGTTATAAGTGCTGAATTCGATTGCTGTAGGCCAAGCAGTCTGATCTGTAGAGCACTATCATGCACATTCGTGATTAATATTAGTAAAGATTTGCATGCTTCTTTATGCAAAATTGGATTCTGTCATGGGTTTTTATTATCATAGTCCAATATCGCAATTGCTTAGTATATTATAGCATTATTCATAACTGTTAATTATCTTTATCTTGAAAATTTCATGAAACAATAATGTAGAGTTTAAGATAATTATCTAGAATTCGAGAAAGGACATATGTATGTGCTTTAATGTGTCATTTGCTGTTCAGTTGTAATCGAATGAACGAAGAGTGCCGAAGAATTTCATATAGGGTCAGGAAGGGTAATTGGGAACTGTGATAACAGCATGCAGAAATAAAGCTTTAGTAAGCAGTAAGGCAAATGCCTTCTTTAGAGCCACTTTTTTTCCACTTTTTTCAGTAACATTTTCTAAAATTTATTAACTCTTATTCTATTCATATTCCAGAAAAGTGAAAATAAAACATTCCTGAGTGTCATTATTCTTTTTCCTTCATCAGTTATTTTAAAGATAAGATGTTAAGTTGTATCATTTTGGATCTACTTGATGTAATTTTTAGAAGTAAGATTCGATTTTCCGTTCGGGATTTTCTTCTCAGAAACAGGATAAGGTTCTCAGTTATTCTTGGCAATTTTCAATGTAATGCAACAATGAACAGGCATATATAATAATAAAAACCTGTAATTTTCATGTATTTTGGAATAATGTATTATATATCATTTATAGTGGTTTTAAATCTAAGAACTGAGTAGCACCCCCTCCTCAAAAAATATTCATTGTCAAATTAACTGTTATTTTTCAAGAGTCTGTCATGTGATCTACATATGTATTAACTTCCACAAATGGAAATTAGAAATTAATAGTTTCATGCTATTTGAAGTAAATAAAAGTAAAGGACAAGAGGAAGAGAGAGAGAAAAAAGCTTTCAGGAAGAAAAATGCAGTTCTGAAGGATCAGGCTGATCCTAATTCTTTTCAGTTAAAAATGGGGTCTGTAAAAATAGAGGAAGTAATCTCAAATCATCCATGGTTAATTTTTAGCAAATATATATTTTTTAATTGATTACATAGAATTGAGACCTGTTATTTGCAATCACTGAAATGGATGGAATTGACAGTGATCAACTAAATGTAATAGGTTTTAGGAGCACCTGTTTGAATAAATCAAAATTTGTTTTGGTGGTGAATGATAATTTTCAAGTTCCAAGAGTCAGATAAAAGTAGTTTTACCAGATCTTAAAGCTTAAGTAGATTTTTTCAAATAACATAAATGTCGGGGAAAAAAAATTGAATTGGCAATTGAATATTCTACTTAATACGAGAGCTATACCTTCTACTACTGAATTGAACTATTAGTTCATACTCATTTTAAATCATCTTGGATATTGCCTTCTTGTATCTCATAAAATTCAGTTATTTCTATTTTTAAAAAATGGTTTATTTCCTGGTTTTTCTTAATAAAATTTGATTGAATGATTATGAATTACTGTAAATTGAAGATATTAAATAGTTTTAGTTGTTTATACCATGTTAATTTCCAGTTTTTCCAGATAATTTATTCCAGCAATATTCCATGAAATAGAATATATCTTGATTGATAAACAGTAAAAAAGTAGTTCTTTGGAGTAGATGGAAATGAGATGAAAATTTTTTTAGCCAATAAGAAGTTTATGACTGTCATCAGAAAACCATAAACAGATTTTTATTCCATAGAAACCACTTTAATTTATTGATATCATTGCAATTAAGACTGGATAATTTGTAAATTTTGGAAAAATACATTGTTTAAAGGCTCTTCCATGGTATGACAATACATTTTCATAAATTATAAGTCTATTTTCCATACCATTTTAAATTTAAAAGAATTTCAAGTTAGAACTTAAAAAAAAAAAAATGCTTTTATTCTTATTTTTAAGAAATCTGCAAATTTAAATATCATTATTTGGTGATTGATATGTATTGATTATATTCATATGTTTATTAGAGGTTTTGAGTTGGCAAACTTGGATTACCAATTAACACTTCTGGAGCAGTATTTGAAAAGGATTTGTGATTTTTTGATATCATACATTCAATTTTTTAAATTATTTTATGACTTATAACTTTTAAGATGCATTGTTTTGTTGCAATGATATCGACTTTTCAGCCACGTTT
Organism: Argiope bruennichi; assembly: GCF_947563725.1. NCBI lineage: Eukaryota > Metazoa > Arthropoda > Arachnida > Araneae > Araneidae > Argiope > Argiope bruennichi. The sequence goes on from NC_079160.1 coordinate 9,076,072, forward strand.
AATGCCAATTGATTATTTGGAAAATGTTCTTGAGGTATTGAGAGCCTACAAGAAAAACTGATTTTTGCTGGCTCTGGACTAAATTTCAGAATTGAGTAAGAAATTTAGCATGGCAAAACTTTGCGATTCATGCTATTGCAATTTAGGTTTGAAGTTGTATGTATTTCGTACAGTGGAGTTTTGCTTAACAAGCCTAACTTGTTTCTGAATTTTACCTCATAATGTGAAGTTTGTTAAATGAAACAATTTTTTTATATAGAAGTCCATATAAAATTGGACAATGCATTTCATTTCTTAAAAAAAATGTTCAAACAAATTTAAAATAAATGCAATTTATTATTTATTTTATTTATGTTAAAAAATTTTCTTAAGACATTATGCTTCAAAATTTGATAAAAATGGGACACAACATTTGTTGAGCATGATGATAATGCTTCTCAATGCACACAACGTAATTATTTTATGCTCTTTCAACATCTCTCGCATCTGTTTGTTGTTCTGTTGAGATGATGACATCTTCACCACAGCTTTTTGTTGTGACACAGAATGCTCCCCATTAAGCTCTTCATAATTCCATACCCTGTAACAGCTATGGAATTTCCTAGTTATAATGGAAATTAGGTGAAAACAATGGTATTATGAATATCTTGTGAAAAACTATAGAAAACTACAAAAAAAAAGCCTAAGAAATCTTTTTTTCTGAATCTTCACTCATAGCAATGCATATAGTGAAAGTATTTTTAGCGTAATCAGGGGAGAAAAGGCAGGGGTGGAATCCTGTTTCAGCATGAATTCAAAAACACTAGTCACTTCTCATTATAAAAATGAATATAGGATTTAGTTATAATGTTAAACTAAGCAATGATAACTTAGAATAAAGCAAAAAAAAATTGCTAATCAATGAAACAAATTTGTAAATGTCTAAGAAATAGTGTTAATTTGTTTGATCAACAAAATTGTGTGATTTTTTTAAAAAAATTATTTTATTTATGTATTTAACTTATAATGAATAATCTTGATCATAGACAGAATCTTATTAAGGCTTCTCAGGCGCACACTTAAACCCCTTACAGTCGCATTCAATACTGCTATGCAGTCAAAACTGCATCCAACTGATTGATGCACTCAACACAAGCTGATGCAATCTAATCCAGCATGTGACATCACAATATCTCCTCACCACTTGTTCTGCGCTCACTCGTTAAGCAAATCACTTTTTTACATTTTGTTAAGCGAGGTTTGACTATATATGTATTGTCTCCTTTCACAAGTATAAAATATAATATGTAACAACTGATGTCAGTTGTGTTAATGGATTTTTCTATGAATGCCTATGACCAGAGTTCTGATGGTTAAATTTGGGAAACTGTTAGCTATAATGATAACACTTTTCTAAAACAGTTTGATGACTTAGACGAAAGCCTGACAATAACAATGATGCCTGTGATGAATGCCAAATTAAATAAAATATAAGTAGAACTCAAAAACAAGCAACCAAGGCAAGCATTTCAGGCCTTCCAGGATCATATTTAAAAAAAAGAAAAGAAAAGCAGGAATAATATTTAAAATATGAGAGTTAAATACTGCATATAAGAAATATATGTTATCAAAAAGTTGTTGTGAGTTTTAGCCATGCTTTTAGATTGGGCAAAGAGGACAGAATCATGCCATTGTAATGCTTATGTTTTGTCATGGTGGCATATTCTGATAACTGCGATCAGTGTTCAATTGTCTAGAGAAAATATAATTTTATAGATTTGTCTATTAAAATCATGATTTCCAATATGTTCATTTCCCAAACCTTGTTCATAATTCTTATTATTCTTAAAACCTTGTTCATAAACCTTGTCACAATCAAGGTGTTAAACTAATTTTGGAAAATAAAATAAATAATGCAACTATTCAAACAAAGATGACTTTAAAACAAAACTATATAGTGTATTATGGATTCCTGTAACTTAAGAGACTTGAGTTTTATGCTGCAATTTGTAATTGTAAAAGAACATGGATTGCATTTGTTCTTCTGTAATCAAGAAGTTCTGATAGAAATTTATGACAGTCCTTATGGAGGACATTTCAATGCAATGAAGGCATTAAATAAGGAGCAATTCTACTGGGAATATATGCATATTGATATTGAGAAGTGATGTGAAAAATAGATTGTTTTTGAAACCCCGGAACTGAGAAGAAGAGGATAATTACACTTTTATAACATGGAGAATTATTTTGGGTGCATAGGACTTTTGCTCATTGTATTTAAGCAATTGAGCAATTGAATGTGATGAAGACAAGTGTATTCTGCAATTAATCCAATCATTGAGTTCATGCTGTTGCAATTTATTTTTGAAGTTATATAAGCATACTTCTTCGTCTAGGATGCAAATCATATATCGTGTCACTAATCATTATCTTACATTTCCAAGTAGAAAATCAAAGACCCTAAGCCTAAACCCTTCCTAAGACCCCCTCCAAGCATCAACAGTATTTCTTCATATATTTAAGCGACTCTTCACTATAAATTAAATTATTTTTAATCTGAGTAACCTCAATCGTCGTTTGCACCTTCTTCTACAAATGAAAAATGATGCATGGTAAACAGTCAAATAATATGAAAATGAATTTTCATAAATACTTTGTGTTGTATATATATCAAGCTACAAATTTTCACCAAATCTGTAAAGCACATGAAAGGTTTTATGATAACTAAAAAGCTTATTTTTTAATTGATAAAATCTGTAAAAATATTTTCATCTCAAGCGAGTTTTGGGTACAACAATAAAATTGTTATTTTTCAATTTGCTTGAGAGCAATTGTTGTCACATATAAATTTATGAAAATCATCACTTTTTTTTTAGTAGTGTAAATACTAAAATATTTTATCATTCAATAAACTATTACTTGAAGTTAGCGAAAGATTTTGAAAAATTAAATTTTGTCTCTAGCAAATTTTGAATGTTGTTGGGCTAATTGAAAAGTATGCTAATCATTTGCAGCTTGTATTATAATTGAACTTGATTGTCCTATATCATTTTGGATGCTGTAGTGATACATCACTTAAAATCAAGGGTAGATCCTTGTCACTTAGATGAGATATTTTCCACCATCTGTTAATCTTAACCATACTAAATCTAATACTAATTTTCATGATTGTTGGAACAAATATTCTAAATTGGATAAAAGTACTATCGTCTTTTTAAATCTTAAATAAATAAACAGACTTGGTATTATTTTTTCATGTGCCTTAACAAAATATTTAAAATTAATAAATTGAGAAGTAGTAATGTATTTAGCAACTTATCCCACTTTAAACTGTTTTAAATTTTTGTATTCCGCAACTTTAGAAAAACTTTTGTATAACATCACAACATATTAAGTGTTCATTTACCAAGTGTAGTATGCATTTTTAACATTGCAGTAAGACTGAATTTTAAAATTAAATGTAGTTTTGCTAATAGATTCTATTAAATTTTTGTCGAGAAGTATAAATTAGCAATCTGTAAGGGAACTAATTGCTAATTCAGCTATCAAAATTTTAAATGTGGACTGTATAAAATTCTGATTTAGAATAAATAGCCATTACATATTACAATTTTGTGTGAACCAATTGAATAATCTAGTTAAGGAGTTGCATAGTGTTCTATTAACTAACATGTTAATTCCTTTCTTTGTTTATAAAATCTAAACTTTTCTTGTTTAAGTGTTTTTTGAAATGTATTACTTTTTTTTAGGAGTGGGAAAACCCCATTAACGTCCTAGTTATTCTTCCTGGATCCTAAAGAACTTGCTTGTAAAATTTTATTTAAAGAACTATATGGATTATCTTACAGCTTTTAAATGATGCTAAATTCCTTTCCTTTATAGTATAGCAGTACTTATTATGTCGATTACTCTGTAAGAAGTCATAAATCATTGCTGGATGAAAGTAATTAGTCAAGCTTTGTTAAGGCTGACATCGGAGTATGTGGAAATGAGAGCAGATGAATATGCACAGGCTACATAGAAAGATCAAATAGATATTGCAGTACCAAAATTAATTCCAAATGTTAAAGAAGGAAATTAGATGATTATGCAGTGGCGGGAAAGATGGATAATGCCGTGCAAAGTGCGCATAACATATGAATTCATACCCGAACCAAAAATTATAAAAAGAATATTTCACCCTGTGATAGTGTAAATTATATCAGCACATGGAAAATTTCCTGAATACTCCTACAGATTCGGAAGGATGCTAGACAGCACGCGTATGTGTGGAGAAATAGGCTCAGTTCAGCACTACATTACAGAATGCGGCGAATTCGAAGAAATTAGACTCATTATAGATACTAATTTTAACACAATATTACAATACCTTATAAATTTAAAAATATTAAAAGAAATGATGGAAAAGATTTTTAGCCTTATACAAACAGTTTGAAGATTCGTTGATCTTTTGTTGTCGTTCTTTTCTTATGCAAAAGTTGGATAATTACTGATCATAACAGCCAGTCACAATAATCCCTGTTTATACGTTTTAGTTCTGTGGTGGCGAGGTGACTAATTGTAATTTAAAAAATAAAAGTCCCTGAATCTGTAAAAATGGTATATCACAATTGCTTTGTCCAATCCTATATTTCAAATTCTTTGCGTTTGTTTCAGTTGTTAAAAGTTTAGATATATAGTACAAGTTAATCATAGTACATAAACATACGCACGATGTTCTTTGCCCTGGTATAAGAGTCAAACGTGTTTAGCTGTTCCTTACTACGTCAGTTGTAAAAATGATCACTTGTTTTATTCCAAATTTTGTCTCTGTTGGGAAAAGGGGGGGGGGAGTCTAAACAAACCCTCTTATTTAAAGAAGCCTGAAAAATTGCAATGGTTGCCAACTTTCAGGGTATTCTACAGCAGCAAAATGTATGATGGTTCCAAAACAGCAGAAAATAATACCCCTACATCTGTTCAAACTAAATCTGTATCTAAGAGTCATAAAAACATATATAAAATGGACGGTAATAGGCAGAATCAGTCAAGCCGACAAAGCATTTCGTACTCCTGAACATTTATTATAAGGCTCTATGTAATTTCAGTTGAAATAACATAGAAACAGTATTCTTAACAAAGAAGCTGCTCTCCAAAGGCGGCCAGTAAATAAATGAAAGCAAATAAATAAATAAAAATCGACATGGCTGGTACTTAACAAGAAATCACCAAAATTTACTCCATTACATGTAGAGCGAAAAGCGACCTTTTATGCTTATGAATTCATCGGATTTTGCTGGCATATTTGTTGCTCTAGGTTGGCACTATGACACTTTAACCTTGCATCAAAATTTTTTTAAGAAACCTTTTCAGACTGATCATTGCTTTGATTGAAACGCATTTGCTTTTATACGTATTTCTGTTATTTTGTTAGAAGCCACTCATTAAAAAAAAAAAAAAAAAAAAACTAAGTAGACAATTAAAAAAAAAATGGTTTATTTATGTGAAATTCTTATTTTTTAAAATTGAATTTCAGTTTTACTTTCTTTTGCCATACTGATAATTTATGAACCGCCATATCGGCAACGGATTTCTGACTCGGCAGTTGGGAGACACTGAGTTGATCGATTAAAAGGATGCTCTTAGCTTAATTACGAAATTGATAAATTCGTTTAAGATTCGAATTCTGATAATTACAAAATGGCTATTTTACCAAGTATGCTGCTTAGTTGTTGCAGTATTTATAAAAACCGAGTTTTCAAATACAGATATCGTTCGTCAGGAGTCATAATAAACATGTAGGAGGGAGGGGGCCGTCCTACAGGACTGACCGTTTTACCTAGAGCTACCACATTTGACATTTACATATTTTGAAGGGTGGAAATTAATATCTCAAAGCGATTTTTTTTTTTTTTTTTTGAAATTTTGATTACAAACAAGCGAATTTTTAGCTTTTTTCCGCAATAACTGAAAATTTTACTTTTACATCGCCTTAAAATTTAACATGTATTTTTTTCAATAATGCCTCATTTTTAGCATATGAATTAGCCAATAAATGTTCTTATGAATTATGAATTTTATATTTTTTTATACAGCTCCTCGGTTGTATGATTCATATTTAGTAAAATATTCTTGTAATGCTTAACATTTTAAATAGAAAGAAGTGTCCACTCTATTGCGATTAAAACTGAGTTACAAAAATTTGAACTACTTCGCTTTAAAACAGGCACACCAATCATTATCTGGAGTTTCAACTGAAGGCATCAGCCTAAAATTTTGAAATTGTTGATTATTACCATTTAATTTATTTAAATGTTGGAATATTAAAAGTATTTCATTGAATATGATTCCGTAAAACCAAAGGATTGTATAAAATGTAACTTTATAATTTTTCAGAAATACATTTATTAACTGAAAAAAAATTGAAAAATAAAATTAGAAATCGAATTTCAATCAGCCTAAAATTTTGAAATTGTTGATTATTACCATTTAATTTATTTAAATGTTGGAATATTAAAAGTATTTCATTGAATATGATTCCGTAAAACCAAAGGATTGTATAAAATGTAACTTTATAATTTTTCAGAAATACATTTATTAACTGAAAAAAAATTGAAAAATAAAATTAGAAATCGAATTTCATGATTAATGAGATAAATCATAATTGGATATTTTGAGATATTGTATAAAATATAAAAAATATTCTGTAGTGCACGTAAGACTTCATTGCCTTACAATTCTGTTTGTTATACGTATATATTCCAGTTAAATTTGTATCCCAAATTTTACGGGAGTTGGCAAAAAGTTAGAAAGATGCATAGTACAATGAACGAAACGGTGCAAAACTTTTATCTAATTTTCTAAAAAGTTATATGACTATCAAAATGTAAAATTTAAAAATATTTTACTGAAGGATCTATTATGATACCAAGTTACAAAAAATATTTAATTGAAAGTTCGAGCGACTATTAATCCCTGCGAACTAGTTGGTTGCCAAAGGCGATTAGTAAATAAAAACATATGGATTTTGACAAAGTTACTAAAACAGAAAAAAAAAAAAAAGTATTTTATTATAGATTAAGTTAAAAGTTGAAATGTGAAGCTAAATTGACCAAAATTATTAAGAGAGGTATTAAAAGAGGTATAACTTCTACTATTTAGTGATGCAAAATGCCTGAATTCCCTATTGGATAGAATCAGCAATTGTTCTTATACGGTGGGGATAAGCAATTGTTTGTTCTTGTGGGTTCTTATATGTTGTAAATTCAAAAAAAAATTTCAAACAAGCTCATATTGCAGAAAATGGGTTCCTGGCAAAACTGCACAATAAATATTTACTGGCAGTAAATGTGTATTGTATATTTATTACTACAGTAAAGTTCCTTTCCTAAAAAATAGATCTCTAGTCCTTCCACTGTTTTCCTGATTGGCAAAATTTTGATGAACAGATGACAAATGATGCTCTTAGAACAATGATTTCTGTATTTTGATAATCCTTCCTCTCCGTAATTTCGTTGTACGGCTCGGAAGAGAAAGTTTATACTCCTGAGTGAGTGTGGGCTAGGGCGCGTAGGCCCGCTCGGTGCGACCTCTATATATGGAAGAGAGTGAGCGCGAGAGGTCGTCCTTAGTTTTCTGCTCTCCTCCTTTGTTTGTCCTCCCCGTTAACTTCCTTTCCGAGTGGGTTTCTCGTTGGCTTCAGAAAGAACGCGCTTTATCGCCGGGTTGCGTATGTGTTCTAGAAGGGACTAATTGGGTCACAGTGCATTGCGCATGATAGCAGAAGTCAAGAATGCCGACCGGCATATTCGATCGGGGCTGCTTACTACCTTAGTATTTTAAAAACTTTGGTTTTTACTCTCTTGGAGCATTAGCGTAGTGAAATACAATAGTAAATCGCGCCTTTTACGTGGTATGAGTTTTGCTGTCTGTAATGTACGTCTTAGAAATTAAATGCCAGGTGGCTATAGGAAAGTTTTGTTTGCTTCCTATTCATATTTAGCTGTAAAAACCGATATTCTGAATTCATATCTGCTTTGCACCGCCATTCCTCCTCCTTATTGTATGTTAGCCTAACTTATTTCGCGAATGTAAACATAGAATGGACTCGTCCTGATTTTGAAATTTTATATACTTGAGTATTCTCGATAATCGTGTGCTATTGTAATATTTCCAGATCAATTAGCTTAGTAATTAAATAATTACTAAGCCAATTAACTTTTTAATCTGTGTGAATTGATACCATCTACTTATATATATTATAATTAGATGGTACTCCATTATATATTATAATTAGAACTCCATTATATATATTATAATCAATTGTAAATCTAAGACTAATAAGTAGAAAATCAAAATAGAAAAATTCCACGTTTTAGCACACTCCGCTTCTCAAATTCTTTAACCCCCCCCCTCCCCCCCCCTAAATATTTCAGATCATTATCTTCAAATTGACCTTGAATGTGAGAGATATGTTTACGTTCATTAGAGCAAGATTCTTCCAAATACAGTTCAGGGAGTAAATTTCTTTAACTTCTCGAAGTTTCTGGTTCCTTGCACCGCCTGCTTGCGAGCTCCTTTAGTTCGCGAATTGTGCTTTTTCCTGAAAGATTAACATAACCGCAATTTTATTGGATTAAGTTGTTGGGTATGTTACCGGATAAGGGATGGAAGTTGACATTTTGATTTTCCATGTTTTAAAAAAAAGTTTCACCTAAGAGGTAAAACTTTTAAGAAGTTGTAGGTCTTAAAAAGACTTATACATTGAGTTATAGAAAATGGTTAATTAAACAAACTTTAATTAATTTAAATTTGAAACACCGTAATATCCACTGTCATATCCATTGGAAAAATTTAAATGAAACCAAAATTATAGAAATAAGTGTCAAGCACATAGTTTAATCAAGCTCGAAAATAGACCTCAGCCAGATGAGTAATCACTGATTTGCCTATTTAACCTGTTGACTGCCGCGCTGGATTTCTTATGTAATGTCTATGGGCCCGACGGCCACCTTTGACACCCGCGTTAATCAACGACGAACAAACAAAAAATCGTGTTGAAAAGTTTATAAAATTCTATAATTTAAATGAAATTCCTGTGTGTATTTTAATGACTTAAACACACACACACACACACACACATATAATTTCTTAGGACCGGGATAGCCTGGTTGGTAGGGTGTTGGATTCGCATCTTTTTGGTTGTGAGTTCGAACCCCATCGGCCGAATATTCTCCGTGTGTGTGGTGGCTGGCGCAAATATAAATATGTCGTGGTCACAAAGTCCTCCATGTCGAGCATAATACCACTGGGGGTACTGGTTCAGAGGTGATCGTTCTCCGATTCAGGTCAAAGTTACGATCTGTGGATGAATGAATGAATGAAGTCCGCCCCGTAAAAAGGGTTGGGGTGCATGATAGCTAAGACGTACTCTTGGCCCTAGATGGTGCTACTGAAAAACAAAAGACCTATCGGCTTAAAATCGCTGATTTCGTCAGCGGACTTGTCTATGACAAGGGCCATTAGAAACAATATACAATTTCTCTTTAAACATAAAATATGTCATGTAATGCGAGATCCATGAAAGATATTGGTGGTTTCTTTTATGTTATTTCACTCATTCACTAGGGCCGCGGTGCCAGGTCACAGCTTCGGACCCGGTAGGTTTCAGGTTCGAGACCTACAGAACTGTATAGACCCACCGAAGAATCGTCGTGTAAACGGGTCTGGTGCACGTTAAATCCGTCGGGGCCAAACGTCCTTCCGCTGGTGTGTGTGGAAGTTTAGAGAGGAGGGGTGCCAGTTTAGGTGTCGTCCGCGTCATCTGACCGCGGTTTAAAATTACGTGGCACATCCCAAAATAACCCTAGTGTTGCTTTAAAACGGGACGTTAATATAACTAAACTAAACACACATTCACTTATTCCCATGAGTCCAAAGATGTTGGAGATACAGGATAGCCACGGTACTGGACCTCCTCTTACCATCCATCACTTGGGATTTTTTCATTTGAAACCTTGCTCACTCCATTGCGATAGTGCCCTATTCTGCTGGAAAATGATACTAAGTTACAAGTCCTTTACTTGAGGAAATGCAAAACAATTCAAGTATACCAAGTTAATTGTGAGAGCGGACAGTTACTACGGGAAAGAAAAAGGCCCAAATAATTCGACCATGCGGTAAATCATACCACTGTTTTACTTTAGGACGAAACCTGATACGTGAAACGTTGCCAATCAGAAATATTACACGTGGTAGAAAATGTTTATCCACCTCCATTTTTTGTAGCACTTCTGCAAATGTTCGACGTCGAGACTTTACACATTTCATATCATTAAAAAGAAATTATCTTTCCTTATGGAACACACACACACACACCCGTTAACGTGAAAATCTTTGTTTATTTTTAATTCATTTTTGAACATGAAGCCACGCTTTTCAGATACCCTGAATATTGTTGTTTATTGAATAACGTACACGTACTATGTCATAATTGTTGCGATTCGAAAAAAAATTCGAATTGAGTGGAATCCAAAGATAATGAAAATTTTGTTTGTTATACCTGATAAATGTATTTTTAACCTAAAATAAGAATACAGCAGGTGCGGCAAAGATATTTGCCCAGGGTGTGTGGCGTCATTAAAAGTGCTTCAATTTGAAAACCATTTTTAGGCATCTTAAAAGTGCGTGAAAGTGCAAAGAAAACTTTTGCAGATTTGCATATGCAGGAATGTAAAGACACATGAGACACATGAATGTAAAGACACATTTTAGGAACATGAGAGAGGATCAATATCCCTCTCCCCTTAATGTATTCATTTTGTCATGTTAAATTCTAGACAATAAAATACAGATTTTTTTTTCTTTCTGTATGTGAATATAAACATTCTTTTAATATAATATTATTTCGAATAAAGTTAAATTGTTGCTACCTTTCTTTGCCACTTCTATTCATTAAAACTCTGAAGAATAGCACGTGAACTGTCGTATGCTATTTATAATGGAATAACTGTTATATTGCATATACGTAAATGGAAAACGCAAGGAATTCTTTTTCCAGATTTAAGTGGCAATATATATTCTTGCAATCTATAAACCACGGTACGGGCAAATACATGTGAAAAAAAATCATCCAAAATAACAAAACATTAAATAAAAAAAATTCTAATTAAATATTAAAATTCGGGCTTCGATGATAATTGAGTCACCGTTACAACTGTTTACCAAATTTCTCGGTTTAATGTTTGGCAACATGCCAAATGTCATGCTTGGACTTAGCTTGAAATTTGGCGCGCATTAACACATACAGTTCTTAAGCAAAAAACTAAAATGGTGGTTGTGTTCATACCCTATCTTCTGTTCTTGGCAAATAGAAGTGATCAACAAATCAATTTCCCAATCCAACGATCCGTTCGACTTGATTAAATACCTTTTGATTATCGGGTTTTACTAACTAATGATGTAATCACTAAATCGTAAAAATTTTCATTACTGAACTTAAATTTCAAAATGATTGTCAAAGATTGAAATGGGGGAGGGCAGGGGAGAAACGCCATATTATATGTGCATCAAAACTACATCGTCAGAATGACTCATTTTGAAGGTATGTCATCAGAAGCTGATTATCGCAATGTTCACAGACTCGTTATCATCTTTCTTTTTACTTTTTAATTGCTTTCTTCGATGAGAAGAAACTCAAAATAAATTCTTGGTGGTAATTTCTAGATTTCGTTCTCATCTAGTGTCCAGATAACGAACGTTTGTCAGACTTTGCATTCGACTCGTCACATGTTTTCAATTAAAACATTCTTCGATAGTACTGTGTTCCTATGTTGTTTGCGATCGCCAACATTCTGCTATGTTCGGGGTAAATTGTTTAATCAATTACATCTTAAATTTTAAAGTTAAATTAAAATGGCGAAACCGTTCAGACAGAGGCAATTATATTAAATATTTTGGATGTTTCATTCTTTAAGGTGATTGCCTGCTTTCGAGGCTTTTTTTTTTTTTTTTGAAAAAGTTATATTTTAAATTTTTGTTTGAGTTGAGTTTAAAGTGAAGGTTTGTTTCTAATTAAATAATAAATTCCTAAAATTATAATAAAAATCTAAAACAGATAACAAGTCCTGTCTTTTTAATTAACAAATTTGAAATAAATTTTAATAAAATTTGACCAAAACTGCTAACACAAAATTCTGATGGGATAACCATAATCTTCCTTACACACTAGACATATAACACAGTTATATTCAAAATGAACTGAAATTTAAGAGAGATATTAAAGTGCAAAAATATTATGAAGGTTTATGTGTGCCAATACAGACATTAAACAGATACAGTTTTTCCAATACAGATTTTCAATTTTTTTTTTGTAATATAAAAGGGCTATACATAAAGTGTGCAGTGTACATCAAAACTTTTTGTTCTATTTGTTAAAAATAGTAAACAAAACATTCCCTAAAAATTTCATTAAAGAACTTTAATTAGTGTTGGAGCTACTATTATGTTATTGGTTGATAGATTATTTCAAAGAAATTTTGAGAAGAACTCCTTCAAAGTCTGTAGGTATGTTAAAAGAAGTATTCCTCTTTGGAAAATAGCCTAAAATGCTCCCCACTTATAAATTAAATCTTTCTCTGTTTACATTGAACATTTTTTTTTCTTTTGCTGAGTTAGCACTGTATTTCTATTTTTTTTAGGTGGTGATGAGCGTCTTTTTGAATTGCAAATACGTTCATAATCAAAACGCTTTAGATTTTCATGCGTATTACTGCTGATATTCTTTAGCAACTTATTTAGTAATTCACCATCATTAAGATTGAATAGCCCCATCTTCATAAAATTGAAATTTTAATCCGTCGGGTCCGATTCCCCTCCCGTTGGTGTGATGAGGCAGTTTGGGAAGTTGGGTGTCAGTTCAAGTATCTTCTTAATTCCGTAAAAGTAATTCCGAAGGTCACAATTACTCTGTCCATCCCAACAACCTTACTGTTGCCCTAGAACCAAACGCTAATATGATTTGACACTTGGCATTTTGCGTTATTCTATGAAAGAGATTCTTTTGCAATTTCTGATTACAGGGTTTCATGCATATTGCTGGCCACATAATATTTTGAGTAAGGGCAGTGATTATTTCAATAAATGTGTCTTTTCCTATTGATATTTTTACCAGCTATTGGCTACTGCTAAACATTGGTCATGTATAAAATGTTATGTGTTTGAATAGCAGTGACAAGGAGCTGCAGTGATTATAAATTGCATACTTTTGAGGTTATGAGGATTGCTACGAATTACAATTCCACCATAGTTCTATGATTTATCAGTGAAATTATCTTTCACTTACTTTTCCTCCCAATCCCTTTGCTGATCCCCCCCCCTTAATTTGTGAAATTAAATTCGTATGAAAATCGAAATGAAATGTACAGCATGAACAAATGCTTGTGAGAGTGGAGATGTTGTCAATAATTATCTAGAAATAAAGAATATATGCACTTTCAAAAAGTTATGATTGTGCATTGGCAACATTATAAAAATATTATATAAGTAAGAACAATGATGACAAATAAGTTAAAAACATTTTACTGCTACTTCCGCTTGTAGACTGAGACATCCGGTTAACTTAACAGTAAGCAACAATGTTTTTTTTTAATTATTTATATTTAGGCTTCTAGATGACATAAAATAACAAGAAAAATGTTTGAATTAAAAAAAAATTGCGCTGCATGGTCGAAAAATGCCATTTTCAACGTCACCTCAAGTCCACTCTAAAATGAACTCCTCTGTCGTGCCTTGGAAGTTCGGCGATCACGTCAGCTGGGATGCCTTCAAATGGGAGGAAGGCATTAACTTCAATTTATCGCGGGTGACTCAAGGTCTTGGGAACATTCGTCTCCATCAGAAGTCTTGAATCGTTTATTTCGTAATTTGGGTTTATAAAGCGCGCAGATTTCGTGCAAATTTTGCTGACTTTTCAATCATATAAAGGAATTTGAATGAAGATTTCGTCACAATTATTTACACACTTTAAAAAAAATATTCTCCATATAAATATTTTCTTCAATCTTTTCATTCGTATTTAACAAAAATATTCTTTTAAATAAATTAATTTATTTGCCAGTCAAATTTTTTATAATCAATGACTCACGGGGCGATTCACTTTTAACAGTTTCTGACATTAAAATGTGACTTTTAAAATATCCGAACTAATTAATTTTGAGACGATCACATTTAAGTTTGCAATTCGTCACCAACCTTAGATTTAGCATGAAAATATTTTGAATTAATTTTAGCTTGGTCTGTCAAAGAAAAGCCATTAAATATATATATTTTTAAATATATATCATACAATACCGAAAATCCCTTATCGTGAACTGTTGTATTTTTAATTAAAATGAAAATATCTCTTGCTTCAAACAGAATTTTGATTTTTTTTTTACTCCGCATTTTTTGAAGAAAAGATTATTTTCCTTGAAGTTCGGAAAAAATAAATAACAGCTGAAGCATTGTGATTTAAATGTGGTTTCTTTTCTAATTTTAAATATTTTTGAAAATGTATTTTGCAACTATAATTTATAGCATTATTTCCCATTCTCTTCCTGCCATTTTTTAAATGTAATAAAAAAAAATGGTATAAGGGAGGTTGGAAAAAAAAATGTTCTTGGATAGTCAAAGTATGGAACTGCTCCAGAATTTCCTGAGTACTCCATTTTGCTATTATTTTTTTCTGTTTTGCCCATTTTACTGATTCATCTACTTTGATTATGCTGAGGAAGGATATATTTTGTGCATGGCAAGAGTTTTTGAAAAGTATTCTTTAGAGGCGAATATTTTTCATTTTCTGTTAAGTAAAAAAAAAAAAAAAAAAAAGTTTATATTTATAAGTCTTTTTGGAATTTATATGTACAAGGTTAGTTGTATGTTAGCATTTTAAAAGTTAAATGGCTCATATAAGTTTATTATTACAAAACTCTTTTGTTCACCTAAAAGTTATTACAAAAATAAATTTATTTTTGTAATTCTATGATTTTTTCTCTCAATACCTATATTTGGTTTATTCAGTTTATATTTTGCCAAATGTTTGATACTATGTTGTGAATAAGTTTTGTTGGGTTTTGTTTCGCTATTTTCTGCTATTTAATAATGTCTTGCAGTTTTTATTGTAGTCATTTTCACACTATCAAAATTCTTTTAAAATTCATTTTTTGCAGAGTAAGTTATTTGGGAATATTTATTATGTTGTATTATCATACTTATTGTACTTATTGCTATATTTTTATGTATTTTATGATTCATCTGTAAAAAACAATGATTTCAATATTCAAAACAATGATGTTGCTTCTCTTTTGCTATTTTTTCAAGCTTTTTCTTTAAAGCTTATAATTTCTTGAAACTTTTTTTTACAGAGCAGTAGGTAAAACCTGCTTGTTGATCAGCTATACAACAAATGCATTTCCTGGGGAATATATACCTACAGTGTAAGTTTTCATTTTTTTTTTTTTCCATAATGATATTTTTATCCTGTAAGAAAGAGATGAAAACTCAATGTAAATATTTACTTCAACAAATTCAGAAAATAAAATCCTTTTAGTGGCCAGTGACATACACTCATAAATATAGATCTTTGATTCTGTATTTTAAACAAAAAAAAAAAAAAAGAAAAAAAAAGAAAAGAAAAGAAAACTACAACTATATAGTACATTTTAGCAGAATCACAATAAAATGGACTTTCTTATTGCATATCAATGAACAATTTTGAATCAGAAATGAAGCAAATTTGTAAAATAGCATCATGGACCAAAATATTTGAAGAAAATGAAGAGTAATATCAAATATTATGAACCCATGGATCATCAAATTTCAAACTTGAATTCTACTCTGACTAAAGATGTCTTATTAAGAATGATGGCATCCGTCTTTAAACATACAATACCACACATGTATGATAATTTTGCTCATCATAAATATAATTCAGCTTCCAATAAATCGCAATTGTTGAATGTTTTTGTAGTTAAAAAAAAATCATACTGTGGCTTGCACTTGACAGTTGATCATATTTTCTACTTTGCCATTCATTTTCACTTGACCTTCATTCTTTAGTTCCTAATGACATCTGTACACAGTGCTATATAAATGATACTATTTCTGCACATATATTAAATTAATGCATGAAGTTTAATTTTCAAACTGTATATATTCTATGATGTTTAAAATATCAAATTATATTAAGATCGTTATTATTTGCTTTTTTTGGACAGATTAGCAAGTTCTTAAAACTGTTTTTATTATTATTGACAGGTTTGGACATTTTGAAGTACTTTCATAGCATGATGCATAACATCATTAAAAATCCTTAATTACTGCGTATTTTTAATGGCCCTCAAAAGTGCTTATTTTTCTTTGTGAATAGTAGCAAAAATAATTTCACTCCATTGCAAAATCACACTAGATCTGTCTGGTTATATGACTGCATTTTCTTTGCAGTGGCTGATTTTTTATCTCTCAGCTGATCTTGATGAATTCAGAATTGACATAGTTTTTGTATTAAAGCATTGTCTGTTTATGTTCGTATGCTTTTTTTATGTTTATATGCTATGAATTTGGTTACTTAGTTGCTACCAACTTGGTTCATTTCATCACAACATGTATTTCTGTAATAAAAGAAATATTATGTTAATATTGTATCTTTTTTTTCTTCTCCTAAAGGCATTTAAAAAAATACTGATAAAGTACTTAATTTTTAACATAAAATTTGACTAATCTTGTGATAGTTTTTGCATATATTTTACGCTCTTCACTTTTCATTGCATCTTGCATTATACAGCATTTTTTATTAAAAATTAAAGGATTATATTCATATTTTAAAACATTTTTAAACTTGGTTCTTCGCATTGTTTCTTTTAATCATAATCTGGTATAGTTGTAGATAAAGTTAAACTAGTAATGTTTAAAGCTGAATTGCATAGTTATCCATTTTTAGTTTTTCAGAACAAATAAAATTACGTAACAATAAATATATTGATGATAATAATGCTGTGTATTTCTGACTTGTTTAGATTCGATAACTATTCCGCCAATGTTATGGTAGATGGCAAACCTATTAATCTAGGTTTATGGGATACAGCTGGTCAAGAAGATTATGATAGACTTAGGCCTTTATCTTATCCTCAGACGGTATGTAAATATCATTTCATTGATCCTTAATATTCAGTATTCTTTATACACGATTAACTCCCTAATCTATTGTGATGCAAAAAAAAAAAAAAGCTTTAAAAACCGGACTGAATTTTAATAACTATAATATTTATTTGATATACCACTTATTAATTGTGTGACATATAAATTTTATCCTTGACCATCCTTCATATAAGTTCCATAACTTATGTGAAGGGGGCATAGAGTGTTTGGTGATAGCATTTCTTTGACCCTGTTGGTCCTGACCCTGGTCACTTTCATCCTGAATGATGGTTTCAGCATCTTGAAGGAGGGGGAAAAAAAAAACCCAAAACATAAAATCAGACCTCTTGCGAGCAAGAAAGATTTTACATTTCAAATACAATCTTACTCTTCTTTATGTAAAAAAAAGTTGGATTCGTTATAAAATGGATAATCTTTATTTTGATGGAATCAATTTATTTATTCCAGCCATAGGACATTATTTTGAAGAACTGTAATATAATCCTTTCCTGTTTATTATTCATAATGTTTTTATTCCCTTATTCTTTTAACAATTTGAATCTTCTTGTTAATTTTATCTTATTATGATATAGGAATAGAAATCCATTTCAAGTTAATTTTAAAAGATTAAAATTGCTACAGATGACAAACAAAGCAAAATTAATATTAAATGCATGTTTATCTTCTATTACCGACTAGGATTTTGCATCAATGTACTAAGTGTTATTCTGGTCTTCTGGCAATTTTATGAATAGAAAAGTTAATTATAAAATACCAGGAAAATTAAAGTTTTCATGTTTATAATTGAAAATAGCCTGAAATATCCAAATTGTTCACTGCAATTTTTTAATGAATTGAAAAAAGTGATCAGATTTTGTTATCCTGTTTTAATTGGCCTTTTCAAATAATCAGTGCTGATAAATTTCATAATAAAATTAGTCTTTCATTTAAATGTCTTAATACTTTTGTAACTTAAAATAAACTGTATAAATTTCTCATTAATGTTGTATTTTTATTAATTTTCAGGATGTATTCCTTATCTGCTTTTCACTTGTAAATCCAGCGTCATTTGAAAACGTCAGAGCAAAGGTATGAAACTTTGATGAATTGTTAATTCTCATTGATATAAAATAGTTGAAATTCTAATAGATAGATGTATTGAAATATTATTACTGTACAAACAAAAAAGAAATCTTTACTGTAAGTTTTGCTTGTAAATTTATGATTATGGTTAACTCAATTCATTTTTAAAAATATACGCCTTGTGTCTTCTAGCAGTACTATAGAAAAATATTTCTTTTCATATATTCTTTCTTTGAAATTGTTTGTGAATCTGTTTGTGAATTTGTGTGAATCTGTAGTACACGAACAACCAGGTAATTTTTTTAAAGATTCCTTTATTCTTTGAGAAAACTAGATTTTGTAAATTGAGAGAAAAGAAACTTTAAATCATTGTATACCCAGGTTAATTGTCATTCAGTAGTTTCTAATGAAATCTGTAGAGATCTTGGTTGAAAAGCCCATTAACACATTGATTCAATAAATTTGATGGCCAAGAAACATAAAATATTGTTAAAATATTTTTATTGTTTCTTTACTTATCTTGGTAATTCGAATTTCAGTTTCCAGTCTGTTTAATGATTTTTTTATTCTTAAAATTAGGTTTTGCATATTTTGTTATTAAGGATATTTTTATTTTCAAGACTAATTAATATTGGAATATATGCTCTGTAACTTTTGCTTCAAACATTTTTTATTTTATTTATTTATTTATTTTCAGCTCTAGTTTTATTTATTTTCTTCTTGCTCTACTATTATATATTTAAAAAATGCTTGCTCTATTAAAGTTTGATTTAAATAAAATACTTGTTAAAGAAACACTGGATTCTGATTTGCTTCATACAGATTCATTTCCTTTGTAAAAATTAACTACTTCATAAATTCTGTTACTCTTTTATCATGCAAAACATTAGTTAATGAAACCTTAGTAGATTAATTGCATTGCAGTGTTGTTAGCTGTATATGAACATGTCTTATGTATAACAATTATTGTTAAAATCAGATTGCAAAATAATTCATTTTTATTATGGTGAATCTCTGATTAGAATTATTTAAATGTGGATGATACATTTTTGGCTGTTAGGGAAATGTGTTTATTTATCTTAAAATGTCTTTAATCTTAAGCCTTTCTTAAATGCTAAATGGCAGAGAGGGGTACATGGTGTTTCAGAAATTTGGAACAGCTTTAAAATCATAAATGAGTAAAAGGAAAAAAGATGTTTTAAACAGAGCAGGTAGAAATAAAATCTAATTTCTTTTATGCTAAAACATTTTTTTTTTTTTTGCTTGTATAGTTTCTAAATTAAACTTTCAAATAAATCTGCAATTATTAGTAATACATAAGACAATGAGTGATATTTTTTTTAAATGAATTTTAACTGTTTATTTATTGACTGTGCTCTTCTAGTGGTATCCAGAGGTTAGTCACCACTGTCCCAACACCCCCATCATTTTGGTGGGCACAAAGCTTGACCTGCGAGAAGATAAGGAAACTATTGAGAAACTAAAAGAACGCAAATTGGCTCCCATCACTTATCCACAGGGTCTGGCCATGGCCAAAGAGATTGGGGCTGTCAAGTATCTCGAGTGCTCCGCCCTCACCCAGAAGGGTCTCAAGAATGTCTTCGATGAGGCCATCCGCGCAGTGCTTTGTCCGCAGCCCAAGCCCAAGAAAAGGAGACACTGCCGGCTGCTCTAGCAATCTACAATTTGTTGTATATTTACATATATTTTCTGTAGAGAACTAATGCACGCTTTGATATATAAAACAAAAAAATGAAAGGAATTGGGAGTAAGAGAAAGTTGCCCACTTTGGTGCTTTTTTTTTAAATCATCAAATGTATTATTAATTGCCTAATGATTAATGTCTCTTGCGAGTTGATACCATAATTTTACAGGTCTAAATTCAATGGAAAGTATATGCCTTCATTATGTGACCTCTTTTTCTAAAATATTGTTTCTTTTTAAATGAAATATTCTCTGCATTTGTTCCAGTTTTTTTTTATTTAATTAATAAGATTTACTTTATTATTGTTGTAGAGGAAAAGAAGCTTCTAGCTATTTTAATTGTCTTTTCCAATATTTTAACCTTTTTTCATTTTATTTTTAATTTGTATATTAGATTGGTCCACATGAAAAGGAGACTGGTTATATCTAGAGAATATTTTAATGACTATCCATATTTAACATGACATGCACACATAATTGCCATTGACAAATTAATCACACACATACATGGTGTGTGATTGATTGCTTTGTGTAAAAATTCCTAAAATATCCGGGTTTCTGTGTTATCCTTTCCTTTATTTCACAGGTGATCTTAAGGAGCTTACATGGGAAAATATTGGTTTCCTACAGAGAATGTTTGAGATCTTTCTATCAAAATTTTGTTAGGAATCATGTCCTTTTTCTCCACATATGGTTCAAAGCAGCATTATTCAACTCGAGAATGGTTTCTTTTTTTAGTCCAAAAAGATTAGCATCACTTTTGCAGTTTCCTTGGGAGAGTGATCTCGGCAATACTGAGCTATGATGCTGTCATTCCGAGTATTACTAGTAAACACATCAATCTACTCAATTAGCAAAACAGTGTTTATGGCAACAGTCTCCTTATCATTGAAAGACCACTGATATACTTCTCCTTATTTTTCATTTTGTATCATAAGCTTTCTATTAACTGTAGTTGAAGATTTCTTTTTGTATGATTATAAATTGGCAATTTTCATGAAAAGACACTTGTTATGGCTAGTTGTTAAGGCTGTTACACTAAATTGAGAGAGTGTCATTAGTTATTTGTTTGTAATGACTTTTTACTATGTCTGCAATGAGTTTTTAAATAGAGTATCTATTGCGAATTGTATCTCAAATGAAGAATCAAATTTCTTTCTTTTTTCTAATTGGTGTTAAAAAAACTGTTTTTCCATCGAAATATATAGCTAATTACTTGAGTTCAGTGCTTAAAAATGCTTTATTTCTTGTTGAGAAAAAGAATCTTGTTGTGTTAGTCTCTGCACATACTGTGTTTATATTTTGCAAAAATGCTTTCATATTTTATTTTTATGTATTGTAGGTCTTGTGAGTGTGTAAATGTGAATGATAAAAAAAAAAAAAAAAAATTATTAAATGTACAGTTTGAGAATGTAGCATTTGTATAACTACAAAATTCTTTTATAATCCATGTTGTATTGTAAGTTTACTTTGTCAAAGGATTGCTATTAATTAGTACTTCTAATCTACAATGTGTTGTTTTTATGAATTTAGGTTTTAATCGCCAGAAATTTTTTTAAACAGTCCCAAACGTTTTCTATAGAATTTAAAAATTGATTTCCTTTTCTTGAAAAATTTTACAATAACTTCGTTTCTGAAGATATTTGCTGGTCAAGGATAAACTTGAGAAGAAATTTTTGAAATTATATTAATTGACATTTGTCTATAATCTTTGAATCCTTTTGAAAATTAGTGTTGAAATGTTTATTAGAGTTTTAATAAATAAACATATATTTCTTGAATTTACAGCTTCAATTTTATTTTTAAAACCTAATTAAGAATTATTCACCTGTAGCGAGCAAGTTTTTTAATAATTTTAACAAAGAGTATTTGGATGCAATAAAAAAATAGTGTATTGACATAACTGAAATCACCATAGAATTTAAAATAATTGATAAACATTACTATTTGTTAACATTCTTAATTTGTTAATATTACCCAACAGTTTTGTTCTTCTGCAAGCAATGAATTGTAAATTATACCTAAATTTATACTTTTAATATTATCTTTTATATTAACTTTTTCATACTATCTATAATCATTATCTTTTTGTAATAGTTTTTCTATTCAAAGCAATGAAGTCAATTTAGTACCAAATAAGCTGTACAGGTTTTGCTTTTTAGAATTTGTTAAAACAGCATGACAATCTTATTTCTAAAGTAATTTGTTGCTATTAATTGTTATCATTTATAAGAAAAACTCTTTTTAAAAGAATGTTGACAGATTTTTTCATCAAAGCATAGAATAAAATAATTACAAATAGCATTATTTCTTATCTTATATATATATATGATGTAATAACATTTATAGTATACAGTAAGTAAAATGTGATGTAAAATTCATTTCTAGCCTTTTTTTTTTAATGCATACTTTGTTTTTAATATAGCTAGTTTTGGAAACATTTAATTTCTAGCTATGATGAACATGGTTATGTCAATGCATTCCATTCAAATGTTATTAAAATGTAACAATTTCTTGCCAGAAATGTTCTGTTTCAGCAAATAAATATTTTTGTTTAAAATTTGCTTTATGTATTATCTACATCAGTTTTTTAAATTACTCCGACATTCCACACTGTCCAGAATTTTAAAAATTCTGAACAAAGTAAATTAAATATTTTATCTAGCATTTTTTTTTTTTTTCAAGTAGAGGCAAATTTATATTTTGCCAACTTAAGAAAAGGGGGGGAGGTAATATTTCATTAGTAAGCTTTAATTATTGCCAAGATTGAATGACGGTGTTATTCCATTATTAGCAACAGCATTCGTATTTGGCATTGTTTAAAAAGTTAATTATTATATACATATTGAATCTATTTTCTCAGTTTATTTTATTGGTGTTAGATGAACTTCCAGAAATCATGTCTTTAATTTTTTTGCATTAAAATGTTCTAATGTGATCTCTTTTGAGATTGTAGTCCGTAATGTAAGAGAGCGAAATTTTTTAATGGTTTAACCCATACAGTGGAATTGATCAAATCCCACTAATTTGATTCCCCCCCCCTTTTAATTCCATGCATTTAAACAAAAAGAGTAGCCAGCCGACCCGGAAAAGTCCGAGAAATTTTTTATATATTAGTAATTTTTATCAAACTTGATAATTCGCTTGCATTTTTTCTTAGAGTAAAGTGACTTTGGCAACCAGTGAAAATCACTCGCTTACCGATAGTCAAAAATCGAAGCCACCCGAATGCTTGCACATGAGTCAGGCAACGGAAAGTTTACATTTAAATTTCTGAGGAACTGAAATTGCAGCTATTTAGCATTATCAGTGCTGTATTTGGGAAGTTTCTTTAATTCTGAAGAACTGTCGTGCATCTACTTTAAATGGATTCAGATTGTATGGGCTGTTTTGAATCTTTTAACCACTGCATTTTTCACTCTTTCACCCCATTCTCTTGCATTATTTATGATATTACAATGATAATTTGACGGAAATTTATCATTTTAGATCGAGTTGCGATTAAGGCTAGTTTTAGTATTAACCAAAACTGTTTGGGTACAATAAAGTTGATTAAACTAACATTTGGAACTACAGTAGGCAAGAAAGATTAACCACCGTATCTAATTTATATTGCATTTTCCCCAAGTTTTCGTTTTTTTTTATTTTTTTTATTACAAGATGTCAATTTATCAGCTTAAAGAGCGAAAACGATCTGTGGAAAAAGGCATCGTAACTCGGGTCTAACTCCCATTACTGTTAGGAATTTAACCTTTAATAGTTCTCTTTGATTTAAAAATGGAATATATATATATAATAGTCTCCCTCCCCTTTCCTTCGACGGCAGGACAATCGTACTGCATGTCACGAAAACGAAAATATGTATTTTGATAATGAACATTCAAAGCTATTTTAAACTGGATGTAAAACGTTCATTCATTATTATAATTGAAACTAAAATATTTTACTGAAATTTCTTTACTATCCTTCTCTCAGAGATCTTTTTTGTTGAATTATGAAGAATCTGACGTTACTGCTAATCTTTTAAAGCTTTTTTTTTTTTTTTTTTTAATTTTAACATTATGAATACTTTATCTTTTATCAAATTCTTCAAATGGACGGACGATATGGAATAAACGTTATTGCCTTCCAGTATGTATATATATTTTTTAATTTTGCATAGGTTTAAAATTCCTCAAACATTCAACAAAATGCTCCATAATTAAAAATAATACTAAACACGAGACGTTAATTTCTTAGATGCATTATTCCGCCTGCAATTTCTTTAAATAATGAAAAAATAAATAAATAGGCAATGCTATGGTGCATATGAAACTGCCACAAATATTCATTTATGCCATCATTTTTTAAAAAATTTATACCTGTAAAATATTTTTCTTTTTATGCAATAAAGAAAAAAAGTAGTTGACAAGTACCAATTTTCCTTACTTTTCTGTTTGTTATAGGTTAAGTATTTTACTAATGTGTAAGTGATTTTTTTTTTTTTTTTTTTTTTTTTTTTTACTATGGTGGTGGGTTAAAAAATGCAATTTTATTATCATTAAATAATTTCTCTTACTTAGACACAGCATTTTCTTTTTGTGTTTGTAATTTTTTTCTGTCAATAGTATTTTTCAGCTCTGATGTGTGTGTTGGAACTGTAGGGAATACTTCACTGGAGGGAAACAAACCATTTCATTCTTAAATACTCTGCCAATGAGCATGAATTTTTGTGCTGCATCTTTCATAAATAAAGGTGACACAGTTCTGAGATATGACTGGTTGGCTAAAAGTCTATCTTGATGGGCATACATCTTCTAGTGTTGGTTAATATGTTTGCATAACTAGATTTTATTTGAAATTAGTAAGTGATGTGTTTTTTTTTTCTGAGCATAAATTTATTTTATATTAATTTTAGTTTTTAAAAAAAGTAAAACAATTTTTCAATACAATTAAGAGTGTATTGTATGATAAATAAATAAAGAAAAAAAATCATTATTCTGCAGATATTGGATACATCTGAAAGAACTCAGGGAAGTATGTCATAAAACCTGAAAATATCAGTAAAAATCAAATATTAAAAATGATGGCCACCCTGAGTGTTGAAATTTCTTTTTATTACCTGGCTAGTATAGAATAAGTTGCATCCGCAAAATGGAGGTTGCGAGAAGATTTATTAACCCTCCAACTACGTATCCCGCGATTTCTATGTGTTGGTAATCGGTCCGTTTTCTAATGCATCCTGCGTTTTTCACAGTTTAGAATGTTTCTTTTTACGATGACAGATTTTTATTTTATCATATTATTATCATGCAACATATAATACCAGAACTTTGCTTGAAAAATATTTGAATATATTTGCAAACATCACATCTAAATAATAATTTTAAAAAATTACGCAGTCAGAGAGTTGAAGAATATTTATAAATGATTAAATATGAGTCTTTTCACTCATTTACCTTCTACATGAAATTTACTATAAGGATGGTAAATAATGTTGCGTGGTTGGAAGATTATACGATGTTCCGCTTTTCCTCCTTTATTAAAAATTAGCATTCGTAATATATATATATATATATATATACTAATAACAATGGAAACATTAATTGAAATTATTTGTATAAAGAAATAAATTCAGCAGAGAAATACTTTTTTACTAGCAGTTTTGATAACCATTGCTAAAATGCAGATTGAGTCGAAGAGAATTTTAATTTTGTATATGATTTCTTCATTAAAAATTAGGATATTTTATTTATTGAGATGGAGTTTTAATATTTTTACCTAAAATTTAAAGAATCTATTGATGAACATTTTTGATTCATAGTATGATTTACTATACAAGAGCTTTCCACCCTTTGCTATTTAATTATTATAATACTAAAGGGCCCCTAGATAGTTTGCTATTTGATAATCCAGCCCAACTTAGCGTTCATTGGTTTTTGATTCGGAGGTTACATTGGGTCTCGAGTGTACAAGTGTAGTCTTCTTTAAAAGACGCCATGAAATATCTGGCATCCAGGTAAGCTACTTATCACTCGCTCGCTGTCATTTGTTGCGATGGCCTCTGACTGACTGCAGGGACTAGTTCCCAAATGTTTCTCCCATTAACTTAATATCCCCTACAATTCATCAACCTGGGTAAATTTTAGGGCTTTCTAAAAATAAAATAAATTACAATTCTCATGCCATTCTGTAAGATTTTCTATTCTAATATTAAACAGTCTTCTTGACAGTGTTTTGACATACTAAACATCATTATCCCCATAATATTTCTCTAAGTCATTAAAACATCGTAAAGTTCTTAATACGAGATAAATGCCATTTTTATACAAAAAGCATCTTTAATAAGAAGTAATTCAATTTACTTGTGAAAGAGAAGTTGCATCTAAATTGTCCCAATTGATAAGTTTTGGCCGAATCTTTTGGGTCCTCATTGAAATCAAACGAATTTAAAAAAAATTACTCGTCTTGAAATCAGCCCATTCAAGAGTCTCTTTGACTGAAATATTGGTTGAAGGTTGTTAAAATGTGTTCCTTGAGTAACCAAATACATGTCAGGGTTTCTCTCTTTTTACTTGTGTACTCCTTGACCTATCATCACTGCTTCACAAAGTCCACTTCCACTCCATTATGTAAAATTACTAGCAGCTGCATCTGCACACATATCTATCTATGTCCACCATTTACTATTTTACATCTTTTTAACCATGTACTTCCTGAGACCATTTCATACATCTACCTCCAGGGGGGTATAGTATATGTATCCCACATACTGGTATACATGTATTGGGGGGGGAGGAATACATTATTATATATTATGTATATGTTGAGGAACAGTGCTCACGTTTATCGAGTATAACCTTATTCATAGAGAGAAAATTCAAACTACTTCTGAATTGCTTGGGAATTCCCTCATAACATAATACTCTAAAATTTATTGCATACATTTAGTGTATGAAAGTCAAAAGAGCGCTTTATTTTAAAATTTGTTTTATTGCTGTGTAAGCATATCAATGTATTTTCCCAAAAATTATTTTCAATTCAGTTATCATCATACACAATCATTAGCCATTAAATTAAAATGATCAAATATATAATATTGCTCTGAATGTAATTATTGGTCTTTTTATAATTAACAGCCTGTTTGTTTAAATCTTATAAAAATGTTTAATGGCAAAACCACTATCACAATCCAAAATTTATTTTAATGCATCAAGATATGTTCAAACATTAAATTAAATAAACTTGAGATTTTTCTTTAAAAGGAAGCCAGTCAACACTCTGTAGAAATGATCTGTGATTCATAGTTAGCATTTGAGCAAACCACAAGATTCAAATAGTAAAAGATAACATATATCTATATATACCATCGATATATTCTCTTGAGTTTCAATTACTTTCACAAATGAAACATCGTATTGAATGAACCCACGAAAAATGTTTAATGAATTATTTCATTTCTTTTTTTTTAAGAACAAAGAAATGAGTTACACTGAAAAGCCAAACTTTTTATTATTTTAATTTCGTTCAGGCAAAAACAAGATCACGATTTTTCTCTTACTTCTTCTTAAAAATTGATAAAATAATAATCACCATTGAAGAAAACAAAAAGTCACAATAAAGAAATAATTCTAAAAAAGCTACAATAAAATAATAGAACATAAATTGCATAGAATATGAAACAACTTCTGACAATAGAAATATTGTTTCAATTTTCTTTATGTTATATACACACATATTTTTTTTTTTAATAAAATAACAAGATATTGCTTGTATGTATCATTAAATACAAATAAGTTATGATGAATTGAATAGCAAAATAGTTAACAAAAACTAGTTCTTTGGATATTATTCTAAATATGTATTATAGCATGATAAATAAGTTGTGTTTTTTTTGTCTGATTTTGAGCATTTGTAACAAATCTGAATTCACAATGTATAATTTACAACTTGTTAAATGGAATCAACATGATCGACCTACGTCGACATGATCATAGAAACTGATAATTTTTTCACATTATCCTGATTAGTTTTAGCTTTCTTGATAAAATTACTGTTGATAGCAAATGTTCAATTGAGACTTTACAAAGATGAGGTTTTCCCTTTCTATATGCAGGTGAAATTCTGATTTTTTTTCTTTCCATGAATTTCTCATTGCATTAATTCAGAATGAATAAGTAAGTGGAATATTAAATCATCATTTTGAAGCTGTTTTCTCAGAAACTTCAGAATTATTAGGTTTTATTTCTATGTATACGCAAATGCGTTCTTAAATTACTACTCCAAGCAAATGTTTTTTCGCAGATTTCACAAGAATAAGGTTTTTCATTATTATGAGCACGTACGTGAGCAGTTAAATTATACATTCTAGTGAATGTTTTACCACATATTTCACATGAATGAGGATTTTCATTTGTATGAGTGAGTGAATGGGATTTTAAATCGCGATAAATCGATCCTTTGTTGCAGACTTCACACACGTAAGGTTTTTCTTTTGTATGGACACGTAAATGTGTTCTTAAATTGCTGCTCTTAGCAAATGTTTTTCCACACATTTCACAATCATAAGGTTTTTCATTGTTATGTGTACGCAAATGTGTTGTTAAATTATACATTTTTGCAAATGTTTTACCACACACTTCACAAGAATGAGGATTTTCATTTGTATGAGTGAGTAAATGAGATTTCAAATCACGATTTTGCGTAAATGCTTTGTTGCAGACTTCACAAACATAAGGCTTTTCTTTAGTATGAATACGCAAATGTGTTTTTAAATTACCACTAATAGTGAATGTTTTCCCGCACATTTCACAAGCATAAGGTCTTTCATTATTGTGAATACGTAAATGTGTTATTAAATTATATAATTTGTTGAATGTTTTTCTACATATTTCACAAGGATAAAGTTTTTTTTCTGTATGAGTCAGTAAATGAAGTTTTGAACTATTTTTTTGAAAAAAAGTTTTGCCACAAATTTCACAATCGAAGGATTTTTCTTTCATGTGAACATGTAAATGTTTTTTCAGTGCACTTTTATTATTAAATGCCATTTCACAAACTTTGCAAACATTAGACATTTTATTATTTTGAGCGCATAAATTTCCATTTGATTAAAAACAACACATATAGAAAGTTTTGCTGCACATTATCACAAGAATACGATTTGAGTTTCATTTTTGAATGAGTGAGTATAACAGATTTTTTTTTTAAAATCAATATTTTGCTGTGGAGTTCATAACTGCAAGTTTTTTTTTTTTTTCATTCAATATTTCTGCATGAAAGCTATAGTGCAAAGTTTGTAAATGTGAAACTTTACTTTTGCGTGAAAAAGTAAATAAGATTTTAAATTGCCACTTCAGGTGATAATTTTTCGGCAAATATTGCAGCCAAAACGTTTCTCATTTTTGTAAAAACATTAATGACTTTTTAAGTTTTTTCATCATGCATTACTTTAAAAACTGTCTCACATATAATTTTTATTTTTATTTTTGAATCACCTTTTCTGATATTTCACAACCTGTAGGACCTTTCACTACTATGATGCACAAACTGATCCATTATCTAATTTGAGGCTTTTCTTTCCACATATAAAATGAAATTAATTCTTTCTTTCAGATGCCTTTTAGGCTTATTGCCTTGTGTCATCCACATTATTATGAAAAAGCAGCAAAACTTTAAACAATCTTTCCAACAAGAAAAATGCTAAATTCAATAACTCCAATTAAATAAGTTTTATGCAAGCTAAAATAAATCTTTTCTAAGCTTACTTTTTGTTCCATGTAGCTGTGGATGAATCTGATAAGAACAAGAATTGAAATAAAACATTACAACTCTTGTAAGCATCGAACATCATTTCCATTTCCATGATTGTTTAAATCGAATGTAGAAATGAACATAAGTTTAAAGCTAAGCTTGGTTCTTCACTTAAACGGCAAGTCTAGTATAAATGAATTTTTAAGGATGAAAAACTCATCAAAGAGTTTCAGATGTATGACGCTGCAAGAATTCACTGTAGACTCTCAAGAAACACTTTGTACAATGTGATCTCTTACTTCACTTATAGAGCTTTATGTAGCACTGCTTTGCTGTGTCTGGAGCTGTTCCCAGGACCATCAACTTTAAGTTGGCATCCCGAGTCACTCGGAAAAAGTGAGAGGACCAGCCTGAAGGAACCACTGGTTAGAAAAAGTTAAAGAATCATTCCATTGGTGATTTGGCAGATTGTCATGCATGCATATATAAAGTCTATTGTTTTGACTTTCAATTTCCTTTACTTGATAGGAAAATATTGCATTGAGCCTAAACTAAAAAGACCTCTTAATTACCCATCCTAACTTAAAATATTAATCAAAACTTTTTCAAAAAGCTTCTCTAGCTTATTCTGTCAGTAAGTTATCTTTCCTCATTCATTATACTACAGTTCATTACAAAGATACAAATGCAAAGTTTTTTGGGTTTTCTTTTACAAAATTCTTTTGTAAGAAAAAAAAATTAACTGGTCAATTTAGTGTGTTGGGAGTCATATAAAAATTTTAAGTAATGTAACGTCACTAAAATTAAAAGAAAAATTAATTTACTTTATTACATCTCAAAAGTATTGACTAAAATGTTGGCATACAGGAATGAAAGAAATATGTTTTCACTTAAAATTTATTAAAAAAAAGACATGCATTTAAAATTTTTTGTAATCAATAAAGAACGAAAAAAGCATTTTTTAAGGACAATATTTAAAACATTTTAACATATTATTAGTTTTAAGCATCATATAAGTAAGAAATTTCCAACGAAGTTCTATGATGCTGATACATCTAACCTATTCTAATTGATAGATCACTATAATTTTGTTATGCCATTCATAAATTGTAAACTTTGAAAGTGCAGTTAAAATTTATGAAACATTTTATAAGTCATGTCATACTTGGGTGACAAATTAAAATTTGATAAAACATGGACCAACTTGCTCCATTTCCGACACTTAAGATACTTTGAAGAAAAGACATATAATTGAAATGATGTCATTCAGTGTTTATTTCTTTAAAAAAATGATTTAATTTATTGAAAATACGAAAGCAAAAGAAAAACAAAATGTCACTGATTTCGACAGTGACGTACAAATTTTGAAATAAAAAGAAGAGTTTAAAAGAAAAGAAAATACCAGATTAATATGAAATCTATTTTTCCTCAGAAATTACACAAAATTTCAAATATGAATGAATCATGACTTTTAAAAAATATGCTAAATTATCCCATTGTAAAAAAACAAAAAACAAAACATATCTTTATTAATGTTATTTATCAGCAAAATGCCTTATCTTTTATTTTTGTGCATTTTTTATTATTTTCTAACTTTTCCATTTGCCGAAAAAGAAAGAAATTTTAGTAGGCACATCATGTTTTAAACTAGTAATATTTTCTGTATTTTTATTAATTAAGTTCATAAATTTATAAAATAAATGGATCAAAATTTTGAACTCAAAACTTAATTTAAAAAAATCTGAATCAAAAATAATTTCATCATGAATGCTGTGCTAACTCAATCAACTTTTGAAAAAAAATTATAAACTCAAATTTTTATATAATATTTTATAATGGATAATGTCAACCTTTCTAGAGGAAATTTATAACATATTGATTTCAAAGTTGGTGTAATTCATATGAATATTTTTTTTGCTATAATTTATTCATTTTCCATTTCATTTGCTATAATTTATTCACTTTCCATTGCTACTTTAATTATTATTGCATTTAAATCAGAGATGGCTTGTGCATTGAAATTTTAAAGCAGTTCTTCATTGTGCACATGTTATATCACTAACAATTTTCTATTTTTTATAGTCTGTGTATTTTCTGTAGGCGGTTCAAGGTCACATTTTCTGTCTCATTGCTTGTCTGGTACCAGTAACGCGGTAGAAAATGTGACCTTGAACAGCCTACAGAAAATACACAGACTATAAAAAGGGGCATACCAATAAAAAAAAAAAAACCACAAGCAGGACCAACACAAAACTTGCATTCAAACTGCTCTTTTCTAAAATGGCATTTATTATATCCATAGTAAAATATTCAAAATGTCAATTCAACACCTAAGATGTCTAGAGATGGTTTCAAAACCCTTTCTCCTTTCATTAAGTGTGATTGAATACCTCAGGGATATGCTTTGTTTGTTACAGACATCCATCCTTATGGGTTTGCAATATAGAGAGATTTCCTGAGAACTCTAAAAAGATGTCCAAGTAAACTTTTGTCAAAAGATATACATATCCTGCTTTTATTAATAGCACTGTGATATCATGGGCGGCCTGGTCCTCATTGGGAAGGTCTATATACTCAATAAACAGAACAATGCAAGACAAATAAAATAGCATGACTTTAAAGTCTGACAATCGGGTGGAATTATTTACATGAAAGTAAACTATTTAAATTAAATGAAATCCAGTATCCTGGAGAAACAGCTGATTGTTAAAGGTGACTAGCTTATCATATATATTGTTACGAATCTGTGATGCGGCTTCCCAGCATAGTTGGTTCCATAGGAGGTTCCAGAGCTTGGCGATAAACTTGGCGACTTTGGCGCCAAAATAGATTATACCCGAAACATCGAAAATTTTCATGCTCCGTCTAGTAGAAACCGAGATACGCCTCGAACGTTCTGATTGGTTGAGAGGTTTCTAGCCCCGCCTCCTGAGACCTATAAAAGGAGCTGCAGCTGCCAGGGCAGAAAGCTCAATATCCCCTAATATGTAGGAACTCTGGCCTCACTCTTAATAGTAAAATTCTAATTTATCTTGCTTACCTCAGACCTATCCTAACCTATGCATGCCCGGTCTGGGCTGCCACCGCTAAAACAAACCTCAACAAAATCTTAGTTCTCGAAAATAAAACCATCAGAATGATAACTGCAGCCAGATGGTTCCACAGAAATGCTGACATTTCTCACGCAATAGGAGTTCCCCCAATCAAGGAATTTATAGTGAATCTCGCCAAGAAATTTTTCGATAAAATTCCTGAAATTGAAAATCTGACCCTACAAGAACTCCCAACATACAACACAGAGGACAAACAAAACAGGAAAAGGCCCCGCTGCTCTCTTAAAATCCTTCAATAGCTACTGCTACCGTAGTATGTTCCTCATCTTGCTATTTTACTTTAGTTTCCTTTAATTACTGTATTTCTCTCTTTTTTTTTTTTTTTTTCTCACACAAAACAATGATACATTTACAAATCCCCCAAAAATTAATTAAATGGTGCACACTTTAACATAACAAGTTAGTTCCATTTGCGCTAAGTTTTAACATTACCAGATTTGCAGATGGTGGGGCCTGCGGCCCCAATGAGCTGCAATACCCATACAACAATCAGAAAGATCATTCAGTCTCCAGCTATGGAGGGAGACGGACGCTCTGAGGACTCTAGCAGTTGCAAGAGTGTTCTTAGTGATAAGTCTTATTACAGTGGAAAAGCCAGTTGCGCTTCAGAATTTATTATAAGCATTCAAAACCACTGCCGGCAATTAAAGAATTGGAAGAGAGAAATTAACTCAGCTGATTGTAAAGCTTACAACGTCAATAGACAGCTAAATGGAGAGTGTAGTCTCTCTGAAAAGGCGGAACTATTGAAACGTCTAGATGACCTAAACAGAACAATTGAATACAACAAAGAAAAACTTAATTCTGCAAAACCATGCATTAATAAAGGATGCCGTACCCATGATGGAAATAGGAACTTATGCACCTACATCTCCACATCCCAAGAAAGAATGTTAAGATTAAACTACACTGCGTCGACTTTTATAGACACGTTACAACAGACGAAAGAAAACAAACTTGAACACACAGCACAGTATCTTGAGGACTACTCCAAACTGAAAGAAATTCAAGTGGATATCAGGAATATCGCAAACGAACTGGACGACATAACCCCCTGCCCCTTGGAAAACTGTGAAAGGCATACCCCTGATAACGTAAAGCAGCCACCTCAATCTATGGATATTGATAACACACCGGAGAAAAATAACAAGAAAAATACCAATACTGAAGAAAACTACCAAATGGTTAGCCCGAGAAAAGCCGCCAAAATGAGGAAAGTCGAGGACAAGCATGAAGTTATGGATACATCGAATAGATTTGAAGCACTAAATGCATTGCAGGAAAACCAAGAAAAAATAATGAACAGACCAGCCACCATTAACTTAAAACTTACAAGTAACTACAACGTAATTTTACAAGAAATCCATAGAAAGTTCCCCCAAACAGAAAACAAATTAATAAGAAACATGATAGCAATTAGCCCGGCAACGGAAAATGAAAGAGCACAAATCATTGAACTGCTAACTGAAAAGAAAGAAGAATTTGTTCTATCTGAAAGCCAAGACGAAAGACCTATCAAAGTTATCCTGAAAGGCCTCCCAATTAATGCAGAAAAAGATGAAATCACAAAAGCACTAGAAGAAAGAAACTACAAGGTAAACAGAATTACCCAGCTCAAAAACCACAAGTTGCAATCCCTTTACCCAATTTTCCTCCTGGAAATTAAGAAAACTGAAAACGCCCAAAACATATTCAATGAAAAATTCCTACTACATCTCAAAATTAAATTTGAAAGCTACCGAAGAAAAACGACTGCTACCATGTGTTATAACTGTGCTGGCTTTTTCCATGCAGCAAGAAACTGCAGAATGACCCCGAAATGTATCAGATGTGGTGGTACCCATGCAACCAGGGACTGTAGCATCACAGAAAAAATTAAAGATCCAGTCTGTGTAAACTGCGGAGAAACTGGCCATACAGCTGCCTGGAAAGGATGCTCAAAATTCCCCAAACTTATAACCTCCAACGGGAAAACTACATACGCTGAAATAACAAAGAAAAATCAACCAAGACAAGACCCAAAGCCCATCTCAACACCCAGGAAACAGAACACGGTGCCCACTTCAATGGCTAATGAAGAAATAACATCATTCCAAGAAACCCTGCAAATCATAAGAGAACTCAAAGAAATACTCCAGGAATTCCCCAAATTAATGGAGGCAGTGAAACTCGCAAGAAAAACAAATGACAAAGAAGAGAAAAAGCTTATCATCCTTAACGCGCTGATCGGCTAAGTCCCCTCAGAATTCAAGACATCCCACTACAATAACCCAGCTTTCTGATTGGTCCCCCAGGTACAATAGATTATCCGGCTCCGGCCCCACTTCAAGACCAAAAGTGCTCCTACTTCACCCTCTCCTACTCCCTTGACCGTCTGCTTTGCTATTGGCTGAGACATCTCACCCTCTCTCCCTCACCTGCCATGCGACTTTTCATCAGTCGATATTGCTTCATTTCTCCTTCAACCATCACTGGAGACGTCACAGTCTATGGAAACTTATGTCAAGCTAGGCCATCTCTATTTGCTATGTTGGAGGTAGCCCACATCGGGCGGGTACTCCACAAATCTGTGCTATTTCAAGGGCAGAAAGATCCAAAATCATAGAAATACTAAGAGATAAAAAAGAAGAATTTATTTTATCAGAAAATCAAGACGAAAGACCCTTAAAAGTTATCCTAAAAGGACTCCCAATTAACGCAGATAAAGACGAAATCAAAAAAGAATTAGAAGAAAGAAATTACGAAATCATCAGAATATCCCAACTTAGAAATTATAAGATGCAATCACTATATCCAATTTTCCTACTGGAAGTTAAGAAAACTAGAAGTGCCATCAACATATACAATGAAAAATCTCTCCACCACCTAAAAATCAAGATAGAAAGCTACCAACGAAAATCAACTGCAACAATGTGTTACAACTGTGCAGGTTTTTACCACTCCGCTAGAAATTGCAGACTAACTCCCAAGTGCATCAAATGCGGTGGAAATCACGCAACAAGAAACTGCAACATCACCGAAAAAATCAAAGGTCCAGTGTGCGTAAATTGCAATGAAACTGGACACACAGCTGCCTGGAAAGGATGTTCCAAATATCCTAAACTGACAACCATCAATGGAAGATCCTCCTACGCAGAAATGACTAAGAAAAATCATAGAAAACAAGATCCTCATCCCGTTCCCCCACCACGAAAACTGAATATGGAGCCCACTTTGACAGCAGCTGAAGAATTCCCTTCCCTCCTAGAAACCCTCCAACTACTAAAAGAACTTAGAGAAGTATTGAAAGAATTCCCCAAATTAATAGAAGCAGCCAAGCTCGCAAAGAAAACTGAAAATAAAGATGAAAAAAAGATGATAATCCTTAACGCTCTGATCGGCTAAGTCCCAACAAAAGTAAAGTTAATCCTCTGCAATAACCCAGCATTCTGATTGGTCACCTATCTACAATAGTTTACCCCGCACCGAGCTCCGAAAAACCACTGCATCACCCACTCCTACTCCCCTGACAACCTGCTTTCCTATTGGCCGAGACATCTCACCCACTCTCCCTCACCTGCAAAGACCAAATTTCGTTTGAAGTTCCAAGGCAGTTTTTCTCCTTCCACCGTAGAGTCAAGACCCATCACAGTTATCATGGCAATATACTAATAGTCATGTTTTCCACCAGTAATGTCATTAAGGGGATAGTCCTATTCCAAGGACGGGTGCCCCGATAAGCTACCATCGAGATCGAGGGAGTGGTGGTGAATTGAGTAGTCGGAAGTGACAGAGAAGAGTGGTCGTGGACCAGCGGAGTCGTCGTAGTCGGAACCGGCGGTAAAGAAGTGGTCTTCCAGAGCTAAGCGGAGCAGCGACGGAGTGAAGCTAGTACTGAACTAAGCTGTGTGCTACTGTCTGCAGTAGAGTCTGTTGTATGCTGCACGTCTCAGCTGAAGATAATCGTCTTCTGTGCTGTATACAGTTGTCGTCTTTGTGCTGTCCTGTGTGTCTTCGTGTAAATAAACGTCGTTGTTTCATTTTCTACTGCCGCCTGCTGATTGAGTGTTCTCCATACCATATAACTCCCACTATCCAAACGAACCCCGGAAATTTCGTAACAATATATAAGAAATTAGAAAAGAAAAAAAAATATCGCCAAATTAGAATAGACAGAACATATCAGAAACTACAAATACTTTTTTTAAATAACAAAAATGTCCTTTTTTCAAGCAAAAAAAAAAAAAAAAAAAGCATTCATTCTTAGACACCTAAATTCAAATATATTTTTTTTAGCGAGAATTAGCTTGTAATGAACATTTAATATTGTGATCCTGTGATACTAGCCAGTTCGTCAAGAGTAGTGCTCTCTAAATTTTTCAATTAAATATTAATGCTCCTTGATCTCTTCTTCAGCATAATGTTTTTAAGTTTCAAATTTTGATAGTAATATAACTCATATTATAGAAGCCTTATGATATTTTGTTCATGGTTACTATATATCTCTCTAATTTGTTGTTGACTGTCATAAGATTTCAATTTAAGTTTGAAATGGAAGAGATAAAAATTCAAAAACATTAAGTAAAGAAAATCGCATCCTTCAGCAATGCAATCTTATGTATGCCACAGAATATTTTTTAAATAATTTATGCAATATTTCAAAGAATTATTCAATAAAAATCTTCTTTACCTTCAAATAGATTTAAATCTGATAGTATTTTATTTTATTTTAATCAATAAATGTATTGCTGAAAATATTTACAAAGTCTAAATTTTATACAGTCCTTCGATTCTATAAATTATATTCAGTAAAATTATCTTGACAATCTAACATTTCAACCTTCTGCGATCAAGCCTGACTATAAAGATTTGAATAATATTATTTCAGGGCAATCAACAGTTTCCTTATTTTAGTCGATCAGTCTTGGGGCAGTCAAGGACTGATTGACATATTTTCTTTAAGCCTTTTGATAAAAAGATCTAAAATTGGTCTTTTTTACAGAATAGGAACATTCAAATTTTCATAATTCAATCAAGTTTTAATTACAAAAGAGTAGATCTTTCTTTATTCAAAATATTAGCGTCTCGGGAATATTTTATTAAATATGACTCACAAAACAGAGGATTTCTATAAAAATTTCAAATATGTAATTCAACAAACATTTACCTAATCAAACCACATAAAATATAATTAATCATTTCATTCATACCATTGTTTTATTAGATATATATTACAATTAAGAAAGTTTTAGAATTTAGTTGTTGAGCCATGTTTAGAGTGTATATATTAAGTCCTGTATATATTAAATTACATATGCTTTTAAAAAAACTAAATTACTTAATTAATAATATAGCTATTTTAAGACATTTCAAAAAACTTTTTTCTTGCATTCATCTTTTTTAAAAAGATAATATCACATTTCATATTTATTACATTTCACATGAGCATGTGCCGATCCTTACATTTTGCAGTAAGAGTAAACTTAATCTTTCAATTTGAGTTTTTGTCAATGTGATTGCAATGCACTTAATGAAAGGCAATTTTTCATTTGCATTCATAATGTGTTCATGCAGGTTAATTTTATTTTCATTTTTTGCAAAATGTATTGTTGGATAAATATGTTTAAAATAATTTTTGCAATTGATGCAATTTGTGAAATTATGGGCAATTAATTTGTGTATTAATCTTTGAGCCCATACTTTATCAAAAGCTTTGGCAATGTCAAGGAACATAATATGGATCAACAGCCGAGGATACTAAATATATTGAAATATATTTTTGTATATTTTGTATCCAATAAAGATGTTATATTTCACTATTACAGGATCTAATAAAGGTAATTACTTTTATTTTGTTGAAAAATTGTGCACACTGTGGATGAATAATAATTTCAAAAGTGTGGAGTACAATTATATTTTTTAGAAAATTAGCCAGTTTTCTTTCTATTTAATCTGTTATCATTTTACAAGAATAAAAATTTTACTTCATCCTATTCAATATTTCTGATTTTCAGTTGCATATTTACAAATTACACTGAGTTTTTTTTTCTCTCCCATCAACAGATTAAATAGAAAGAAAAGCTTCTTTCACTAAGTAGGAGAAGCTGAAAAATTAAATAAAAGAAGCACCTTTCAAATAAATTTCTTCTAAAGTGAGAATTAAAAATTCAGATGAATCCAAGTTAATAAATCTCCTTTAATAACAATCGATTACGCCGAATCCTCTAATATTTATCAGGCCCCTTTAGAACGTGGGTAGTCATTGTGGTTTTCAAGTTTATAAGTTAATTAATAAACTATTATATTTCTGGCATCTTTCACCTGAGAAAAGTAAATATTTTTGATAATTTATTTTTAGAAAAATATATTCAAAATTAATTTCTGGATTTTATTTTGCCAGTATTCTTTATACATGTATATAACAACAAATGAGTATTGAAAATAAACATATTAATAATTATTCATTAGTATCATCAAAATGTGATTATATTAAGTATGTCTTCCCAATATATCAGCAAAATTAGTAAAGTTATGGGAATTAAGTTAAAAATTCATAATATTAAAATTTTGATCAGCTAAAAGCAATATCTAAGATAAAGATTCAAATAATGAAACTAAAAATGCAAAAGATGAAATAGTTTGAAGTGTATATTGATGCATATAAAAAAAAGAAAAATGAACTGAATGTATTTATATGTAATCAAACTAAAAAGTTGGTATATTGATTTAATAAAATGATACAAAAAGAAATGATTTAGCAATTTTTTTCTTTAGACTTAAATAATTTTAATTAAAACAACGATTAATAAGATAATTTAAATATTTGAACTAAATGTAACAAAAATAAATAAAAACATATTTTTACTGTGAACATAAAATAATTATGCATCTTTTTAAAAACAGCAAAAGTAGTATCAACTATACAAATCATTTATGCACACAAAATAAATCATATAATAAATATAAATTGATTTCTCATCAAATATGATAAATAAAGGCCAGAACATAGTATTTGTGTATTAAGCTCACATCATTGACAGCAAGTATAATCATAGTAATCTGATTAAAATAAAATCAGGTCAATGGTAGCAATAAACATAACATCTAAGGCATTTTTATTGGCTATAAATCGATGGCATGCGATTCATATGTAAGTATTCAAAAATTAATTACAGCAACATTTGTTCATTAAAAATAATATTCAAATAAATATTTACCATTCTTCATGCTTAATAAAAAATATGCATACTAAAAGGGGGTTGTAGGAATAAAACAGAATTGAAAACTAAAAAAATGTAAAAATACATTATTGTATAACAACTGATTCCTGGCTTAAAAACATCTTAGATATAATGATTGTCAAATAAGTGATCGATTCTTCGCATTATCATTCTTTTTCCCTCACTTAATTAGAGCGTCACAAATTATTATACTGTAAAAGCTGATATTAAAATTAACAAAAAGCACATAATTAAAAAATTAAATTAGTAAATTCGATTATCACCTGTAAATATAACAAAGCCAATGTAAAACACCCCGCTTTAAATATAACGAAATTAACGTACAAGTAAATTTAAGAACTTCAAAATCGAAAATTCTCTATACTGTTAATCGTCGCATAGCTCTTTAACGGGTTGCGATTTCGATCCCACAAAAGATCGAATGCCTCCGAGACCGAATTAAGTTGGATCCTCAGCTCTATGAGTTAAACTCGTTCACTCAGATGATCCGTTCGTTTTATCAATTCGTTCACGAACGGACCATCTCTAATACGTATGTGTTTGTGTTTTAGAAACATGACAGCTTATATTTGTTAAGAACCTTTAAATTAAATGCTTCTGTTCCAAAACAGAATGGTGTCTTTTGAAATAATTCATGAATGCAAATAAATATGACATCTATATGGCAGCAAGTATTAGCATTAGATGCTCGTTTTAATACTTATAGGGCTCCCAATAACCCTCAGTTTCGTGAGTATTTTATTTTTTTCGTTTATTGCTGTTTGTCTAGCTACATAAACAATTATCAGTTTACTCACGTGAGTTTTTATATACCAGTGAAATTTTCCACTGAAATCGTATTGCAAGCTAGAAGGCTGCGTTTTTATTATATTTTTTAAAATTTCTTCCAAGATCAAATGTTTCTGTTTGATTTAGGGTGTTTGGTAGATCCTGTAAAGACCAGGGTATAATATTTTATCTCGTATTAATCTACGATTTTCTGAAATTACTTTGAAAAAAATTAGAATTTTTAATAAAAATTTTAAGAATTTTTTTTAGCATCTTTGTGAAACTATTATTGTATAATTGTAAAGTGTTGCTGAATTATTTCAGCAATTAATATTTCTTATTGTTAGATAAAATCATTATATTTTTAAATTAAAAAAAATAAGCAAGTAATTGAAAAACTTGTTTCATTTACATTCCTCGTAATGATCTTACAATTTATTATTAAAGTTCAATAAAATAGAACACACATTAACTGACTATAATACATATATGACATATTGAAGTGAAAAAATGCTCTTCAAATCTCTCTTGTATTTGTAAAACATAATTGAATATATTACAATTAATTCAAGAAAATAAAGAATTTTTTTTTTTTGAAAATGTTAATTTAGGTACCCTCTATATTAGAAGACGAAGCCAACTTTTAAGGGAAAATGCCAAGCAAGGGGTAAATACTTTTATTTCTTATGGCTTTTGGTAAATCTTACTCAATTTATGAAAATATATAAAAATTTTGAGAAAAAAATTAACTTAAATAGTTTAAAATTAGCTTACATAAAATTAATAGGTTTTAAATTTTTTTTAAAATGGCGTCTTAATTTTTAATAAGCAATTCTTCAATGTATATATATATATTTCTAAATTACACTCAGTTTTTTTTATATAATTTTATTGTAACATTTTCTTATTTGAGTTTTTGATTTCATATTTAAAATTCTGCAAAATTTTTTATATTTTTAATAAAAGTATATATGGGGAAAAGAAAAAGATTGATATTTTCTTATTGGATAAATTTTAAAAACTAAAAATGTATATTTTTCTTCTTTATAAAAAATGTTTTCAGTGTTACTTCATTATTTCTTATTATTTAAATTCCACTTTTTCCTGATGATTCTTTTTTAAAAAACTCGGCATCTTAGTTTCTGAATTAACAGTTTAGAAAATTTTATGTATATTTAAAAATTTTGATGTGTTTCTTATTTATAAAGATACATAAGAAGTGTCTTTTAGGTTTATTATATTTGAAAAGCATTTATATAATGTTTTTATTTAAATTTGTAACATATATTCACACAAGTATTAATTACCTGAGTTGTAATTCTTGTATGTGTGTCTGATTTTAAATAATATCTTTGGACTGAAATCTAATTTAGTATGCCCTTTCACATCATCAAGATTGTCAAATCCTCAAAAATTAAGGTAGATAACTGACAAGATAAACAATGTTGTTAAGCCATTAAAGTTAATGATCAACTGAGTTCCTTTAATTACAATTATGAACTTTATTGATTAGGATTGCTTTATCATGAAGATTGCTTTTTGCATCTTTATGAATACTCTTACTCTATCTATGGTTGTTGTGTGTTGTCAATCTGTGTTGTGATCGATAATATTAGAGCATGTGATAAATTCAGCATTTGAAGATGACACCAAGAAAAATTTTTTTACATAAGAAGCATCCTGTAGCTTTGCTAGCATCAGAAGAAAGCACATATTAGCTTCACTAGTATTGAACTAAAGAATTTTGTTTTCTAGAATTATACAAATGAAGTATGATTAATCATGCACACAGTGCCTTTGGCATCTGCAGAAGGCATCAGCAGAGTTTTTTTTAAAAAACATCTTATAGCTTTGTAAGCAGCAGGAACTTGGTAACTTTACTAGCACACATGCCAACATATTTTTTTACATGTATATCAGTAACTCAGCAAGAGAAAATATTAATTAAAAAATTCAACAGTAGGGTTTCTAGACAAATTACTCTACTTGCTTGTGTGAGTTACCATATTGGCAACAAATTCAAAACTAGATTTCAGCCCATCTTTGTTACCACATCAATATATTATTCTCTAATTAACATGCCAAGTTTTCCTTCTCCAAGTCAGAATTTTCCAATTTACAAAATATATTCATTATCTTTCTTAGATTTAATTTTTTAGCAAAGATATTATTCATATATTAATTATATGTTTGATATTGGGTTAGAGAGAATGTAAAATATCCATGAATATAGTTAATTTAAATGCTGTACAAATTATTAAATATTTCTCATTTTTAAGTAAAAATACTTTTGAAGATTTTAGT
Source organism: Argiope bruennichi (assembly GCF_947563725.1). Lineage (NCBI taxonomy): Eukaryota > Metazoa > Arthropoda > Arachnida > Araneae > Araneidae > Argiope > Argiope bruennichi. The sequence continues at coordinate 9,119,126 of NC_079160.1, forward strand.
TAGGAAGTCTTTCTTATAATCCACTTGCAGCAAAATTTAGCAATGTGAAATATTTTAAAGGTAATTTTTTCAAAAACTGGAGAATTTAATAAAATACCTGCATTTATGAGTTATTTGTTCATCTCTTATTTATAAGCCTACTGCAATTTCACATCTGGCACTTAAAAATTGTGTTAAATAGCTATTCTCTTCATTAAAATGTTCATCTTTATGCATCAGTTAAAAATTAAAAAAAAAAACTTTCTTTTTTCAGGGGTGGAGATGGGGGTTTGCATGAATAAAAAATAATTTCAATTTTATTAATTAACAATGCTAATTTAATAAATAAATATATCTTGGTATGAAATGTGCTTATGTTGTAAAATATATCATTTTCTGGTAACTGTAATTTTAGTTAAAAATTTGAAAATTATATTCCAATGACTACAGTGTAATAAAAAAACAGTACAAGTGAAAATTTTATCATTTTGAAAATAGTCAGAAAAGTTTTTGAATAAAAAATTAATTAATAATTTTACTTTTATGAAAATTAGTTGATCCTATGCAGTTTTTTTTAAAAATAAATTTTAATTTGCCACTTTGTTTTATAACTGAACATCTCTTTATAACATTTCAAAATCACTCACTATGTTTTTTAAAGAAAGGAATAATATTAATAAATTTTAACTTTCAACACTCATGCTAGTTTGAATATTAGTGAAAACCAATGCTCTAAATTTTCTATCACATCATTCTTAAAATACAGATGTTAGAATGAGATAATTAATTTAAAAAATTGCAGTTGAAATGCTGTTTTTAAAGTATTTGAAACAAAATTTGATAATTTTTCACTGGATTTAGAAACTGAGGATCTAGATAAAATTTGTTTGAATCATGTTATTTATTTTGATTATTTAATCACTTTTTTGATGGTACATTTATATATGCATTTTATCTTGATGTATTAAAGAAACAAGTATAATAAAGTTTCAATGGGAGTATCAATAATTACAATATTCTTATAAGGTCTGAATAAGTTCAGAACTTTTTTTCTTTTTTATTGTGCAGCTGAGATAGATACTTTAAAAAACTATCAAAAATATTCAAACAGCTACTATGGTGCTAACTAGCAAAACCATGAATATCATGACAAAGCAAAACAATTTATAGCCATAAAAATGTTTGAAAGTGATTCATTAAATAATTCATTTGCCTAGTTGAAATTTCATTTTTTCAAGAAAATTTTTATGGGCATTTACTTTTGATTCTAAATTTTATTACCATATTACAAAGAACCAACCAATAATTTGAAATTTCAGCATTTTGCAAAAATTTGGATAAAATGTGAAGAAGTTACGTTTGCTTAATTTCTTGTATTTCTTCAAAAATTTATCATACACAAAAATGTATTGGTAGAAAAATTTTGAATAAAAGATTTTTCTTGGATTTTAAATAATTCAAATTAAAAGTTCCCCTTAATTAATGTTAATAATAATTTTTCCTTTCTTTCTTAAACATTGTAAATCTCTTGTATTCAAAAGAATTTTTTTATTGTACTTAATAAAATTATATTATTTTAATTAATTGAAATTTAAATAATAAGTATCATAAAAATTGAGAGAATTAATTATAATAATGCCACTAAAAACCATGACAGCAGCATTCAAGTTTTACAACATTGCATAAATAAGTAGTAAACAGGAATGGTTTTACTGTATTTAAATAGTGTTTTATTTGTATAAATATTCTGTGGGTGTATTTTAAATTCTTATTTTGTTTTGCCTATTTTTAAATTGAAGTGCTTACTGGAAGAGTTTTTTATTTCAAAGAAAAATAATTCAAGTTTAAGTTTTTAAAATTCATTTTAAGAGCTTGTTTGATAAAAATTGTTTCTAAAAAAATGGTACTTGCTCTAGGCAATTTCAACTTTCTACAAATATCTCATTTCAAAAATTATATTGCAGATCAAATACTTGTCCTAACAGTAGGCATAAAAATAATATGCTCCTATTTTTCTTATTTTGTTATTTCAGATTAATATATGAAATTCTAAAAAAATGCTATAGTATGCAGACAGTAAAAATAACTTTTTCTTTTATGGAAGTCATTACTTGACATTTGATTTGAATTCTTCTGAGTGTGCATACTCATTCATTTCTGCCAATATTTTAATTTCTTAACATCCTAATATATTGTTATTCATTTGAATGCTTAAAAGGAGGGATTCTCTGTTGATTTCATTCCCATTATATGGAGAATAATTTTATAAATTTATTATAATTATAACTGTTCCAGTTCAGTCCAGCTGCCAGGAAGCAATATTTACGACTGAGAAACCAGTTACTTGCTCAACGTTATGGAGTTTCCCTTGATCAATCGTAAGTTTATTTATATATGTAAAGTGATCAAAAGCATCTAAGCACATTCCAATTTACCTATTTTTCCATATTTTTAATAAAAAAGGGGGACGATTTATCTTTGAAATTTGGTCGTTTAAAGAATATACTTGAACTTGCATTTTGCAGTAAAGATTTAGTTACATGGGCATTTAAATATCTACCAGAAATTGATAAAGGAAAGGATGACTCTGTTTCACAGGAAGCAGATGAGGATTTGAAATTTTCAAAAAGTTTTTATCTGCTTTGAGCATATACTTGTTTATGTGTAAAAATAGAATGCATATTTCCTACTAGCAAAGCCTAAATGTATCCTGGCACTTAGTCCTATATAATGTAGCTGAACAATTTCTCCCTCTGGGAATATCTAGGTATCCTAAGACTGCCGACTAACAAAAATTGTTACACATTCAGTGGTGATTTTCCGCATAGGCATTGGAGGGTGTAGCGCAGGCACGCACATATACACACGCACACAAGACGGGAACTTTATAAATATAAGAAAAATATACCGTTTTAACTGAGAAAGAGCGTCAATTCTAGTATTCCAAGACGATCCAAATGCATTTTTCGTGGAACGCAGGGTCGGATTATCAAATAGGCAATGTTGGCAATTGCCGTGGAACATTGAGAAACTTTTTCTATAAATAAATTTAATATACGGTCATTCAAAAAGTAGGCGTTGCAAAACAATTGTGGAAATTTTACAGTTTTTGTGAATATTTCGAGAACTATTGGAATAAGAGCATAATTTTTTGGATTTTAGCATTGAGCTTTGCTCTTATGCCAAAAATTTTATTATGTTATAACCTCTCAATTCTCACCTTTTCCTCCTCATTCATATTTAAAAATTCTTAAAAAATTTTTTGTGTTATTTGTGCATTTATTTCGGGATTTTATGAAATATGATAATTTTATTTGAGTGAAAACATTTTTGAAAAAATTCCAGAATTCCATAAAATTTTATTGAGAGGTTAATTTCAGGATGACAAATCGATTCAGTAAAAAACCTCGATTTCGTAATTGAAAAATGTCAGATATGACTTAGTTAACTTTGTTAATTAATTTAGTTAATCAGTTTGTTATTTGGAACAAACGTATTCTCTCGAATCATTTCCAACCAACTCTGTAAAGATGCGATAGTAAATAAAGTTACAGACATTCTTTTGTCTACATTTTTTTCATTTTTGTCATTGACATTTTTGTCAAATTTTTGTTGTGGGATTTCAAATGGATGGACAGCTTCCATACGACGAGATGGGCAGTTCCTTCGCACTAAACGCCTTGTTCTTATGTTTGAAAACACATCTTTTAAAAACCAAGCATTTATGGTGATTTGCCTAGAAATCCCGACATCATCGCTCTCCAATCATCGGAAGAGTATAATGAATGAAGAAGTCACGCCTATTCAAACCACTGATCTTAAGATTGAACAATTCATTTCTAACCACTATCCCTTCTTGTCCTATAGAGAAGAGAAAACTTTCTCCCTTGGACCCACACGTTGCTTCCATAGGCTTGACCTGGCTGTCTGTTTTCCTGAGCTACTTCCACTGCTGAATCGTACAGTCGGCGATGATTTCTACAATAGTGATCATAATCCTATAATAGTTTTCCAAGCTGATATTTGTTGTGCGACCAGTGTCCTTCACGTTTCTTATTCCAACCGATTGGACTGTTTTCAAATAACTGGCAGATATAACAATGACTATAGTCAAAGCTTCAAACATTTTGGAAGCAATACATTTTGTTGATATCGCAATAAATACCGTTAATGACACCGTATCAAAGAGTTCCCCAAGTCTAAGAAAATTTCGTAGACTGTGGTGGAATGAAGCTTGTCATGACAGTTATAAGAACGAAAAAAAAAAAAAAAAAAAAGCTTTGGAATATTTTAGAAGGTACCTCACAACAGGAAATCTTGTTGTTTATAAATGTGTCAAAGCCCTTGTTCATAACATTCGCCGTCGTATCTAGAGGAAATTCTAGATTAATTGTGTCAGAAAACCTAATTTGAAGGTACTCTCCAGAGCATCTTGGGAAGCTTATAGTCAATATTTTGTGATTAACTACCCCTTTATTTAAGACGAAAGAAATTATCTGCAATTTATCATTTCGGAACAAAGCTTCCAAAGCATCCCATTTCTCAAATGACACTGCCAGTTAGTCTACGATGACTTTATAACGCCCATCCATATCACATATTACCATTCAGCCAGAGAATCAAAGTACTCCTACTAGACTTGGTCATTAATTATGTTTCCATTAAATCGCTTGATTTCTTTTCCTTCTCCTCCTCCCTGTGATATTCCAAAGTTTCCCTTTTCAAGATGCAACTGCTCCAATTATTTTCCAATAGCCTTTTAAATATCATTGTTATCGGTATTCTTCCCTTATGCAAATATTCACAGATGGCTCGAAATCAGATGGTCATATCGGTTGTGGTATGGTTTTCATCTGATACACTGAATTATCATTTACATACTTGCTGTTCTGTGCACTTAGTCAGCTATAAGATTCCAGTAAGCTCATTAAATTAAACTTGTACTTGGCATAGTATACCCTAATATGGCTCTTGAGCCAATAAATTTCTATTCCCTACCAACCAACAAGCCAGAACTCCCTAGCTCTGAAATAAAAATTGATTTCCAAGATATTTTAATAGAATATGCATGAAACAGATTGAAAAAAGTTACAATATGAAAGTGTAAAAATATAAAAGTGTAATGGTAATATAAATACATAATTTGCATTATAATTTTTAAAAAAATATTGTTTTTAATTTTTAAAATGTACTATTCTATAATTAAAAAAATATTTATATTGCATCAAAAAAGGTTTTGGTATGTTTTTACAATTTTGTTTCAAATAAAATATTTGAGTGATTTCGGTTTGTTCTACCATTTTTTCATTTCAAAACTTATTGAAAAGTATTTTAGTAAATCAAGAGTTTTTAAGTAATTGAGTTTATTAAATAATTTTAAATTGTTATCTTTTAATAATAAATTGAATAAATTAAGTGTTAATTTAAGTAAGATAATTATAGTTATTTTAAAAAAAAATTGCTAAAAGATTGACAAATAAAATTAACTTGAAGATATGAAATTCAATAGAAAATATCATTCAATCCTTAGGACTAAAGACGTTGATACTGCTTATTCCAGTTCGAATTTCAGGAGAAATATAAATAGGAATATTTTCCCTTATTAGTTCTTGGTTTATAATAAGACTGATTATAGTTAAAAAATTATGATTTTGTTAAGAATAATTTTCTAATTTTTATTCCTGTTGAAATGAAAATTTGAATGCTTGGCCAATATCCATCTCATTTAGAAAATATGCAAAGATAGTAAAAAAAATCTCTGTCCGATTATCCTTATGATATATGAAAAAAGACTAAAAGGCCAGCAATTTTTTTATGTATACGAATTGTCTTCAGTTTAAATAACAAATATTAGACAGTAAACGTAAAAATAAATTTAAAAGTGTAAATAAATTTAGTTTGCATTATTTTCTTATCATGACTGCAATTTACCTAGGAGAGGCTTCAGAATTATTTAGCATCTGTGGCCTCAAGTTGCCAAAATTTGCCACTGCGCACATTCTTTCTGTCATGGGCATACCAAATGGTATCGTCTTATGATGGTAACAAGATTTAAATTTATTATGGTTTTGGTTTGACATAGCCTTTGTTTTAGTTATTTTCATAAAATAGTCTTTATATTTGTTTAGAGATAGTTCATGTAAAACAACATTTATTTTTATTAAAACTCTGCTGATTTATTATGAAGAAATTATAAAGAATTTAATATTCATTTAATGATTACAAAACCAGTTTTTGTTACATTTTAGTAGTCTCCGAAGTCGAAGCATGGGAGCTCGAAGCAATAGTAGAGTCACTCTAGAAGTGAGTATTGCCATGATTTCTTATATGTTAAGACAAATATCTAATAGTAAACCATTTACCTATAATTTAAGGGGCTTTGAAATTATTTCATTTAACAAATCCGAAATTTCTATATTTCTATTATAAATGCTATAAGTTACATATGCTGTTAATCTTCAAAAAATATTATTTTCATCTTTTAAATGTTTACTATTATGTATTTCAATATTTAGCTCAATTTTTGTATGTGATTGTAAAATGCATTTTTGTTAAAAATAATTTAATTGCATTATTTGCAAAGATTTAAAAAAATAAAAAATAGGTTTAAAAGAAAGATTGCATTTAGAACATTTAGAAATTCAGGGTACACAATATCATTAAAGTGTTAAAAACTGCTTATTTTTAATGGTCCTTTTGTAAAGGCCTTAAAATAAGGGCTTATTTTTTTAGGGGTACTTATTTTCCTCCCTGAAATTTAAAAATAAATTTCTTAAGTTCAGGTTATATGAATGTATTTTCTTTCCTTTAATTTACAAAAGCATTGATGAAACTGTGGGCAAGATATATATCTTCCTTTGACTTAACTTTTTTTTTTTTCATTTCTTTTTGCTTTTCTAGATAAATGGAAAAAAATCGTTTTATTTCAGAGCTAATTATGTATAATTTAGTTTTTAATTGCAACCAATTTTTGTGCAAGTTTTAGAACTATTTTGCAGTACGCCTGGAAAATTTATGTATATTTAATTCACTATGGATCTTCAAAAGGAAAATCATTGAATAGTTGAAGGCTTTCAAAAATAAAAGTAAAGGCTTAAACATTACTAAAGAATTGAGATTATCTGTTAAATCTGCTGATTCAAAATATCTGATATTTTTGCAAGAGCTGAGGGAGGGGAAGTAAAGTAAAATTTCCTCTTGAAAAATACTTTGGTGAAACTGAATTAAAATTAATGCACTTGTAGAAGTCTTATGTATAGCAAAAAGTTTTTTGTTAGAAAACTGAACATTAGAAGATTAGATAGCAAATTTTATAAAAAGGAACAGGAATATAATTAATTAAATGAATAAGTTTTTATATCCTAATTTTTTTTATGTGAATAAATCTAATTCATCAAATAGTATAATCTTCACCTTTTTTAAACTTGTGTGCAACGTTCTACATTCTTTCAAGGATATTTCTTATTCAACGAATCTGCCTTGTAGCAGAGTCCATCTCTGACAACTATCGTTTTTTTATGTAATAATTACAAAGGAATAGATTCTGAAAAATGTTTTTGGAATCTAATTCAATTTATGAATACATACATAGTCATACATATGCTCCATATGTCAGATAGCCATGCATATGGTTTAAATATGACACAAATGAAAAAGTAGAGGGGGGGGGGTGGAAGAAAAACAAATCAAAGTAATTATACTAGCCACCATTGTAAAACCAGGGAAAATACTCTCATTTTTTGATGACAATAAATTTTATTTTAAAATACTGGTAAAATTGTAAAAACAGTATAAAATGCACTTTTTTGCATTTTATTGGGAAATATACATTCACATGCATTTTTATTGGGAAATCAGCTAGTACTAGAAGTAGTATAGGTATGGTGTTGAGGGAAAATTAAATTGTTAAATATTCTGCTTAAATTCAAAGCCAAATTTCTGAGTTGTTGATTTCTCTTATACTAGTTTTTGCAGTTTGTATTCTACAAATTTTTGTTGAATACTTAATTTAACATTTAAAAGTATAATTTGCTCTTGTTTCCCTTGTTATGTTTTGAAAAATATTCTATGTTGAAATTTAATTTAAATAAAGATTTATTTTCTAATGATGTAAAATTCTCATAAATAAAATTATAGCTTTAATATTCATATAAGTTTTTTAATTATTATTTATTTAGTGTTTGTTTAAAATCTCAAATAAGTCGTGGTAAAATAAAACTGTTTTTCTTGCGTATGGTATTTATAATTATGATGTTGTATTTCTTTATCATAATGCATAATATGTGTATAACTTCATAAATTTTTAGGATAATAGAATTCATTCCTTATTTTCCCAAAGTGAAATAGAAAACAAAGGAACTTCATATTGTTCGAAAAATTGCATTTGTCTTCTAAAAAATTATTAAAATAGAAAATTAAAATTATTTGTAAGGCATGGGAAAGAAAATCAATGTGTAACCATTTAAGGAGTGGGGGTTTTATATAAAATTTGCTTCTTTAAGGCCCACTTTCTAAAACTCTTAATATAAATGCATTTTTTGATTTCTCACAGAGACAACAGATTGATTCTAATTTTTTTCTTCTCTTTTATGTATTATATACAAATTATTTCCTTTCTTAGGAAGAAGAATATATTGTTTTTGCAATTGAAATTATTTTAAATTCCAATGCAGTTTCTTAGTTTTTTTATAAAAAATTAAAATTTCAGTTTTTGATTTCTGCTTTTATTATTAAATTTACAGACCAGCGATTCTTTTGAAAATCGCATTGCTTTAGCTGAAAGTAAGAAAGTTCCAAGGCGTACCAGTATGGCAACAGATGAAGTGGTGCCAACTAGATTGGCTGAAGCCAGCCGAGCTATGGCAGGAGACACCTCCATTGCAGAAAATTATGCATTTACTGGCGTTCATCATATATTTGATCAGCATAAAGACGCTGGTACGAAATAAGTCATTAATTACTATTATAGTTGACTGTATTATTAAACAACAGGACTTTTAAATACAGGTTGAATAAAATTAAATGCTCTTTTTTTGTAACAGGTAGTTGCTTTATTTATTTGGAATGTACATGTTTTGTGATGTAATATATTCAAGTTTTGTATCAAACCTTCATAACATCCTTGTTTTATAATAAAACATATATCAATTATGTTATGTTTGCCAAGTAAGTCTGTTCTTAACATATTTCAGTATCATGTCTTTGGTGATGCCAGTAATAATATTACCAGATAATAAAGCATATCAGATATTCAGTATGCTCTCCTTTTATTACATGGTATGCATAAAATCTATAATACAGTTTTTGCCAAACATTTTATGGGATGTCTATGATACTACTGTCAGCTGTGATTGAGGCTTTGAAATAGTAATGACTATTGGATATGAAGGCTTACCTCTTTAATTGTAACCATGATGGTGAACTCGCAAAGAAAGGAAAGTGTCCCCATAATATCTTATTTTTAAGATGGTGATATTTGTGTGGGGTTTTTATAAAAGATTGCATGCATATATGTGTGTCCATTTATGATTTGAAAACCCACACATTTATGAAGACATATATTGAGAGAGAATCTTCTGAAGCTTTGGCACAAATCTCAGTGCGGATTTGATGCATGCTTTGGACCTTTAAAATCTCTGATGCTGGAAAAATTGAATATATTTTTAAATAAATATATCTACTACCTTTTGCTCAGAGATGCCTTGACAAAGGTCATTGATTATGATTCTCTCTACATATTAATTAATTTTACATGGGATATGTATGACTTAGAGAGAAATATCGACAATGTGTCAACTTCTAGTATTTTGATAATTTTAAAACGCTGAAATTAAAATGGCATAAAGAAATAGGTATTTTCTCAACATTTATTTATTAAATAAAAAGATAGTAAATATTGTTAGGCGATAGATTATTAAAAAATAACTAGTTCATAAATGATTCCTATAGAGAAATCAATCAACCATTTTCATATTATGAAAGTTATAATAAAAATATTTTTTTCTTAGCCTTTTTCATTTAGATATCACATTTTTTAGTATTAAAATCAATTGCAATTTTTCATTCTACTCTCTTGATAATAGGAAGAATCAGGTCATCAAATAGGCCACAACTTTTTAGGGCTTCAAGATTATTTTAAAAATCTTAATCTGCATATATTAAAATATGGTGTATGGAATATATTAAAAAATGGTGTATTTTTTATATTCTGCTTAAAATTTAACTTTTTTTTATTTGTGAGATACTGAAATCAGTGCAATAAAAGATCATCTTCAATAAAATGCTTTGTTGTAATATTTGTTTCTTAAAAATTGCTTGCATTAAATTTTAAATTCTAATCAATAAAAAAAGTTATCTATTTTTGAAAATTTGTAGCAGAAAGAGAATTTGTATTGCTTTAGAGCCCCTACAGAGCTTAACTAAGTCCTGCTTTTTTATTTATAAGAAGTTCATTGTTAGTGAAGCATATATTTTCTTTATTCAATTTTTCTGCATTATTATTACCATGTATGCTTTCTTGAAATTTTTATTTAGTTTATTTTTTGCTTTTATATTTCAGTGACAGCTGTGCGATTTGCTAACAATGATAAAAGTCTATTGGCATGTTGTTCGTTGGATGGGAAACTCTCTATATGTCAATTAACACCTCCCCCTGCAAGTGTGCTGTATATTCTCGAGGGTCATAAAGCAGGAATTACAGGTTGGAAGATGTGTTCACCTACTGTTTTTTATAATGCATTTTCTTATTGAATTACATTTTTTGTTTTTGTTTTTAAGGAACTTTAAAGCAATTTTGTATTTTTGTATAATAATAATAATAATAAATACTTTTATGTTTAGTTATTAATGTATTACACCCTGTGGTTTATTTTCATCTAGTCTGCAAAATTATTTTGCAATGATTTGAATAAATTGTAATCATAGGATGTCAGGCAAATTAGGTGGATGATATGACATGTTTCATTTTATTTATTTATTTTGTAGAATTATTTTTATAATGATATTATAGAATGATGTCTTTTCTATTAACTATTGATGGATAGTATTTCATCTGAGCTTAATTCATTCAGTATGAATGAGGCTAAATGAAGACATGCAAACTGATAAAAACTACAGATAAATATCAACAGTTTGATCTGTTCTAGTACCTCAAAATACTTTATTTTCCAAGTAATCCACCAAACAGACAACAGTACTATTTTAGTCTTAATTCTATTCTGTGTGTACTATTTTAGGCATGACCAAAAATTGCTTTCACATTATATCATTAAAACAGCAAATGATTGATGATTGAACAAGAAGTTTTTTTTTTTCCTCCTGCAAAATTTTTGGAAAGAAAATATTTTTTGTTAATTTTACCAATTTGCTTCCCATGATTTTGAATGATCGAACAATGTATATTAAGCTTTTCCATTAACTCTGTAATCCTTTGACAAAGTTTTGTTGATGTTTTGTTTGATATTTCTACTAGAAATATAATTATAAAAAGAAATTATTTTTTCTGCAAGAGGTTGAAAGGTTAATGCTACTTGAATTAAAATGGTAAAGCATCTCTCTCATTTACAAACTCTAATGTTGCAAGAAAAATGTCACATATATTTTTAGTTCACTATCTTTCAAAAATTAAAATAGTGTTCATGATTGAATATGCAATCTTTGGTTTTAAGTTTGTCATTTCAAAGAGTAATGCTATAAAAATAAAATTGAAAAAATAAAATATAAGGAAAAAATGTTTCTTGAAAAAAACATTTTGTACAACTTTAGCATAAACAATAAATATGAATACTCATGGCCATTTTCCTTTTTTCCTCTTATTTATGAATTTGAATAATGCAATATTAATACTAACTTCAATTTTTATTCTAATGTCTTTAATTAAATATTTTCTTGCTTATAATGTAATAAATAGAAAAATGAATGAAAAATTATTGAAAATATTAATTTTATATATAATTCATACTTTGTCTATTAGCAGAAATATTGAATTTAAACTCTTAAATCTGAAAAAATTTAATGTAGAATGAAAAATTCATTGTATTTTTGCATAGCCTTTTTGAATTTGATAGCAACAGAATTATTAATATCTGTTGCAAACCATTTAGAACTTAAAACAGTTCATTTTTTTTAATATTGGATGTGCTGTTTCTTTAATATGTGATCTTTGATAGCTTTCGAGTGGTCCCTCTCAAATGATCTGATCTTGTCCTGTTCCCTGGATGCTACTGTGAGGTTATGGGATACTGCTCTTGGCTGTTGCATTCGTGTGGTTGAAGATCCTTTAAATGCATCTATACAGTGCTGTGCTTTCCAGCCACTCAATAACAACATGGTTGTGGTATCCTTTGATAATAATGGATATTAGAAAATTGAGATCAGTATTATTTTTAGTTTTATTTAACTGTTTTTTGACTTTTTTATTAAACCTAATTTTTTCCATTTTAAATTTTATGCACTTTGAATTTTGGAAACATAATATTCAACTTAATTGTTTGATCTATACAATTTTAGTATTTAGAACAGTTTTCGTATTGTAACTTTAAAACACATTTACTAATGAAAGTGCTGATTTTTATTAATTTTTTTACTGAAAGAAACACATTTTGGTCATTGCCATCTCCTGAACAAAAAGCACACTTTGCAGCTAAAGGTGAAGAATTAAATTTAGAAAAGTGCGAGTTTGATATTTTAAATTTATACCTATTAGATATATGACAAAATGTATTCTTTTTTTTTCTTCCCTTTTTGCTTATTTATAAAATTTATATCACAAAGAACCCATGTTTCTTCATGGCCGTGGCTACCCATTGTCTATCAAGACTCACTTCCTTAATTGGTTCTTAAGGGTGGATCAAAGAAATACGTTACAGTTCTTGTTGATCACTGTGTTATCTCTCGCATATGTTGCAGACAGATAATGAAGCATATGATCACACAATTTAACAAGTTTGTAACAAAATGAACATAATAACATATCTCTAATCAGTAAAACCTTGGAAAATACAATCTAATTTTTAAGTCATTCTTAGTAATAAAATAAATAAATTTTAAAAGAAAAAAAAATGTTCAAGAACAAAAATACAGCTTTATTATAGTGCAAGGTCATGTCTAAACATTAATAATTCAAAGGTTCTAGAAATCCAAATGTTGAATTAATTTAAGTCATACTATCATAATCTATGTCTGCATGTATGCAGAAAAAGGTTTAAAAGTGCAAAAGAAATCAGATACAGATATATGTTTTTAAATTTAATTTTGAAATGATGGGATTTATTGCATATTTTTAAAGTAGTGATGGGATAGTGAAGCAATCAGATACTCGATTGTGATAAAACTGATATGTTTATACAATCAACAAATGTACTTTAAAGCAAGTTAAATAATATGTTATGTGGTTACAAATTTATGTTTTAGGGAAAAACCCTATTGACTGAATAAATAACTCATTGTTGTATAATCTGACAATCTTACAAGCTAAAAGAAGTGTATGTTAATGTCATAAAGTTTGCAATGCCTTAATATGAATTCAGGTTGGCAACTCCAAAGGAATGGTCCAAGTTCTAAATGTATCGACAGGAATATATTTAAAGGTTAGTTTTTCTTCATTTTTGGTTATTCTAATATTAGTATGACTGAACAATTAAATTATACATAATTTTATTCCATAGAGTTTTTGAAGGAAAGAATTAATTTCATTATTATCTAAGATTCAGATTCATGGCAAGGAGATTGAAAACTTTTCGGCAAGACTCAGAAATGATAGCTATTTGTTATAGTGTTCTGCATGTAAAAAAGTATTTGATAAAAAGAAGTATGCCTATAAGGCACATTAAAGATGAAATGAGGCAAAATTAAAGCAAACGATAAAAGAAATTGCAACATTGGTCAGACGAATCATTTTTCACACATTTCCCAACAACGGTATACGTATCTACCAGTATAAGATTATGATCGTGATTGTTCCTTTCCAACTGTCCGGCTTGAAGGTGGATCTGTCGTGGTATGGGCGGCGGTGTCATGGCATTCTTCAGGCTCAATCGTAACCCTGAAAAGAAGGATCATTGGGGAGAAGTATAGAGAAGTTTTAGCTGACCAGGTCTGTTCTTTGACGCAAACTTTGCTTCTTGCAGGATATGGAATTTTCCAGGATAATAATGCTTCTATTCATATATCGGGATTTGTGAATTTGTGGTTAGACACAAAGATGAAGTGAAATATATATCTTGGCTCACACTTCAATATAATTCGACATTTCAATATATGGTCTATTGTAGCGTTCAATCCGAATCGATATTCTCCTCCAGCGTCTCATCCAGAACTTCCACAATATCTCCTTGAAGAATGGTACAATATTCCTCTAAACATTATTCAGCGCTTGTATGATTCGATTTCAGTCAAATACTAGCTGTATTACTTGCTATAGGTGATCCTGTGCCTTATTAATAAAGATTCTTGTATTCATTAATTTGATTATTACCTATATATATATATATAATATGCATGCAGGTAATATATGGTAAAACAGTCCGACCACCTCAGTAACAAATAAGGTTTATTCTACACACAGGCAACAAAACTCAGCCGAGTGTACACAAAAAAGGCGCTTGTAGCAAGCAGTAGAACACAAATGGCAAATCAGTTCGAAGTGCTCAGAGAGAACTCATTCAACTATTAGCATGCGCTCAACTCAGATAACTGTCTCCCGTCTTTTTATAGTTTCCGTGACAGGGAAAAGAAAGTTCTAATAGATCTATCACGAAAAAATTCTGGAATCTTTGATTTTTGTTGTCAGATTTGTTACCAAATTAGCCAAGTTTGTCACCAAGACCGGGAATCTGTCCCGCAATCATTCAGATAATTGCATAAAAGTATTAATATGTTTATCGTTAATGCCTGGTGGATTTTGGATTATTTTGGTAAATAACAATTGGCTGAATAGGGATTGGAAGATTAGTTTCTAGCTCTTAAATTGCACTGTTGTTGATTTTTTTAGGGATAATTGAAAAATTTCTAGGCAATTCTTTGATTGGATTGAGATTTAGTGCTCAGTGAACCATGTAGCTTTGGTGATTTGTCTGAAGTAAATTTTTTGCAGTATCTGATTGGAATGCTTTAAATAAGGACATGACACGAAATTGTATTATAGATAAACACTTTGTTTTGTGTAATATTCAAATTCCGAAACAATAGAAGTAGTGTTTATCGCAGTTATTTTGATTTTTTCCCCCCTTCTATCTCTCTAGGTGGCGTTTGTTGCAAATCTTGAGCTTTTTCGATAGCAAATATCGCGAAGTGGCCTTCAGTTTGGCAAAAAATACTGCAAATTATAGTTGCTCTAAAAACTTCATAATAAAGCAGTGGCTTTTGATTCAGCAATAGAACCTATTTTAATCGGTATTTTCCCCCTTTATATGGTTGAATAATGTGCAAAATTCATTTTTATAGGCGGTAACATCAAAGTAAATGAAAATATGTGGTCTTGCACTTGAATATTTTGAAGAATTATATGAAAATTTTATTAAAATAGAGGATTTGATCAGCCCCATTATAATATGTTGATTGAATTTCATTAGCATATAAAGAAATTACCTGTTTTGATGCTTCTGAATATTACTTATGTTTTCCATAATATATGCAATTACTTTTGGAAACACATACCTTCTAAAAATTATTATTGAAGGTATCAAAATTATTATTACGAAACATATATTTTGATTACAGTGATGGAGAAATTAAAATAAATATTTTCTGCAGAAAACTTGTAGGTCAGCTATTTTCTCTGGAAATTTGTAAAAATATCATTGCTAGTCTCCTGTTTATTTCATTCTTAGGTACTTTCATTGTTTTAGGGTGGGAGCAGCAAGACTTCAGGAAGTGTTCTTTCCATCGTATTTGATTCTTCGGGGCAGCTACTTTGGGCTGGAGATGACAGAGTGAGTTGGATACTTTATTTTTTATATATGTATGTGAAATAATAAGCAAATAAAAAAGAAAACTTTTGAAAATTAACTATTAGAAGAATCGGACAGTAATATTGTAGTATTTGTTGTTTTTTTTTCAAATTAAAACAAAGAATCTATGTATTTATTCTGAATCAGTGATATAATCAACCTTTATTATCAATGATATTTTTCCATCCGATGAAGATCCACTGAATAGAATTTCATTTTTGTCTTCTTTTGTATTCCAATTTTTTTCTTTGAAGAAATGTTGTGATGATCTAAATAATTAGAGGATATAATATTTGGAGAATAAAATAGGTGAAGTAACATCTTAACGATTCCTTGATTCTATCTGGAGTTTTTCTTTTATCATATGATCTTGCATATTAGCATGCAGTAGAATAACACCATTTTTGTTAAAAGGATTTGATACTATTTGATAAAAGTTTGCTAACTTCATCTAATTGCTAATTATCAAGTTGATTTTGTTATTGCTGACCAGAATCTGATAGCTCCATACCCAAGCCATTACCTTTCTTGGTTATCTGTGTAGCTTTGTTGTTTAATTAGCCATTTCAGATTGTAAAGTACTCGGTTTTCATTTCCAGTCACCCATATGATCTTCTGCATTATGCTGTTGCAATAATAAATGGTATTCATTCTCCTTCTCTTTTAATTTTAGCTACCTGCTTCTGGTGCTCTTGAATGATGGACCAAAATTTCTTATTCACTTTCATCAAAATGACAAATCAAAAGACAAAGTGTATTAAACGTTATCAAAAGATAATTTTTTTTTGAAAGAATCAAGTTAAAAGGTAAAAAGAAATTATTCAACTTGAAGCTGCTGTTGGCCTCTTCAGACATCTAATGTATTTGAATAACAGCTAATATTTTTTCATATCTTTTGTTGCTTCATAAAAGTGAGTGACTATTCACAACTCTTTTAGCATCTGGCCTGGAATTTTAAACAGAGATTTTTAAAAAGAAATTGCTCTGTAAAATAAAATGGCTGCTTTTACTTGCAAAAACATTAATCGCACAATCAACTGATTAGTATTGAATAAACTATATGATTTTTCTGTCGTCCTAGAATATAAGTATGAAGTTAACTTTAAATGAATTAAAATTTTTGAGACTAAGTGACTTTATATGAAATCCTTCCTCGCAGTAAGATTCTTCTTTATATTTTTCTTTTATTTATTTCAAATGATAATAGATCTTTTTCTTTTATAGGGATACATCGTTTCTTACCTATTTGACTTGCATTCTGGCAGGCTCACTAAAGGAAAAAAGTAAATTTTTGTTGAAATATTTTACCATTTTACTAAATTTTCGAACCATTTAATACTTTTTATGTACCTTGAATGTGTACTCTCGTATTTTTACATACTTATTATTGCATGAACTTAAAAAGAGTGCATGCGTTTTCAATAAAATCAGTGAATAAAACATAAAAAATAGTTGACCAAATAAAACTTGCTTTCAAATTTACTAGAGATTTCTACAACAGAAATATTGGCACATTTTTCTTTGATTCAAAATATTCCAAAAACAATAAAGGGAAAAGAAGAAAAATCAGAATTTTTAATATTGATTCAAGGGAGAAGTGTATGAAGAAAGACGAAAAAAAAAAAAAAATGTTGGGTGCCAACTCAACCTAGTTATTTCAACATGGCTTAAAATTTAGAAGTTCGTGCAGATATATCTCATGCGATTTCAAAATGCAAAGTTAATCTATTGAAACTAAACTTTTTAATTAGGTTCCTTATCTCTAAAAGCAGAATAAAAACACTGTCTATAACTTTGTTACATGTGTCTGTAACAGCTGTTACTGTTCTTCAAAGTCTTCCCATTGCTGTAATTTTTATTTTTACATACTTAGCTTTATACATATAGTTCATACATAACTTTACTGAAACAGAAATTTTGTCTAACTCTAATTTCTCAAATGACAACCACAAAGTTTTTAAAAAATTCTTTTTATATACATTTTTTTCAGACATTACAATAACTATAATCTAAAAATGCTATCATGTGTGGTATGTTCCTTTTGTGTGTGTGTTGTTATAAATATGATATTTTTGCAATTACATGTTTAATGTGACAAAAAGGCTCCTTTTACTGATATATATATAAAAGAAAGAAACAAGAATTTGCTGAGAGATCATCATATAATTTAAAATAATATTATTGCTTTCCTTTAATAGAATCCTTGTGTCTGAAAACAGTGCCATCACTTGCTTGTCTGCTCGCAGCTGGGCCAGCAGAGAAGCTAGAGATCCATCTCTCCTGGCGAATTGTGCTTCTGATGCAGTGTTGCTTTTCAGGTAAGAAATTCTTCCACTTAATTTCAAATCATGTTTTGCTTTTCCGAATATTCATTCTAAATGAACATTCTTAGTCAAGATTCTTGTCTTTGAATATATAAAATCTGTATTTCCCAAATAAATATATTTTAATATAAAACATTAAATACTTCATCAAATGGTTTAATTTATTCAGTTAATTATAAATCTATCTTGGCTAATTAAAATCAAGTGATGATATCTGTTAATTATGAGAAAGTTGCTTAGATAATACCAAGTGGCATTGTCAAGCTGGAGAGGGTTTCCAATGGATTGAATTAATATGATATAAAAGTGAAATGGCATCTATGACTCTGCATGTGCAGTTGAGTTGATGTTCGGTCTGCCATTTACATCATGGAAATCAAAATGTCTTCGATGTATGCAAAACTGACAGCGAACGTTCCACATTGCAAACTTTTTCACAGAACATTATCTCCTATATTTTTATTTAAAGAAAATAAAATAAAATAAATGAATGAAAATGGCCAAATGAAATGTTAGTCGAAATAAAAATAAGCCAAACTATAGAGGGAAAAAAAATCAGACTAATAAATCATTTCAAAAGCAGTGATATTCATCAAGTTTCTAAAAATTATTAATAAACATTAACTTTATAAGCTAGATTATAAAAAATTACTATCATTTCTTATTTATTTATCCAATAAAAGGGATAAATTTTGCAGTGCAGTTTTTCATTTTCGTTAAAATTAGTATTGCTGATATTGAGGAGATTCTGTTTTTCTTTAGAGATCTCATCGTCATTCTAATCGAATACTCACGTTTTGAATAATATACGATCACTTAAAGGTTATCTTAACCTATATAACCTTAACAATAAAGGTTTACATCACAATGTTTTTTTTAATCTGGAGAAAATTCTAAATGAAGTAAAATCCAAATGGTGGCAATTAAATTTTTTTAGGGAAAATTATTTACTTTACCTTTTGTTTAGTTTCCCCCAAATTGAAATTTAGCAGAAATCTGTGCCAATTTGTAATATAAGTCGAGAAAGCTCATTTTCTATTTTAAACCTTATTAAGAACTGTTTGTGTCCCAGTACTTAAATGTTCTGTTTTTCTTTTACATATTGAAAATGAAGTCATATAGGAATCAAATTATGAAAAAAAAAAAAAAAATTCTTCCAGTTAAAAGCAAAAAAAAAAAAAATATTTTAGTATTTTTATGCCTGTCAATATCTAATCCTGTATTTTTAAATTTTCTACTCCCCCTCCCCTTTTTTTTTCATTTTTATTACAGTTTCAAAAATATAATGTTAATGTTAAATGTGTAGTTTCATGCTCCCTCTAAAATATATTTAATCTATTATTGTTATTTAGATTATAATTTCTATCATTATTGTTTTTTTTTTCTTTTTTAAGCAGAAAATATGTTAAAACACTGAATTTAGAATACCAAAATATTTTATGATATACTTTTATATAAATATATTATATTGTAATTGACTGTTTTGCTGAATAATACAATTGCATTATTAATGAGGTAACAAAAAAAAAAAAAAAAGTCGTCTTGCGAGTTATTGAATAAGACTGCTAGCTTGCTTTTACAAATTTTAGAAATACTGGAAAATTCCCCGACTTTGCTGGTTCTTGGGCCAGATACTCGTATTAAAAAGATATTTCAATTTTTGTTTACCATAATCTTAAGTCCTATATATTTGTTATAAAAATTTTTTATGAAAAATAAAATCTACAGCGATTTCCATGGATCTAGGGTATAAGTAGGTCGATTTAAAAAATGTTTATTAGTCTAGCAACAAATAAATATATTTGTTTACAGATATAGAGGTCATACAATCACGTTTCATAATAAATAAAAACATATGTATTCCGACAAAGATTTTTAAAAATTAAAAAAAATATATAGCCTAGAAGAAATCTTAACATGTTGATTTAATTTAAATTATATTGTAGTGTGTGAATAAATTGACCATAGGGCCATGTAATATGCATTGCTTAGGACCTAAATTTGTCACTGATTCAAAAATAAGTATATTACATATAAACATGCCGTCTTTCTTTTAAAGCTCAAAATTCACTAAAATTCCTTTTCAAGGAACAACATTTAACCATAAAGCCTCCTTGATCCCATTGTATCCGGAATTCTATAATTTCGAAATTCTAAGCTGTATAGAATCGACATCTCTTAGTACAAGTTTTCTAATACAATCTGTGGATCAACAGTTCATTTGAAACTTCTGAAAAGCTCTGTACTTAGGATTTTTCCTTTATATTACTTTAAAGGAAAGTATTGTAATGTCCAATTCCAAGATTCCCACCATGCTTTAGGTCACTTCGTGCCCCCCGCCCCCCAAATGTCTACTAACACCACGAGCTGGAAATTATGAAATTTGGCATGTGGTCTTTAAACCAAAATTTTAGATTTGTATCCAATTTTTGACAAAATCGATGACACGTAGTCTGTATATAACTAATAACAGACAGTGAAACTGGATTCTAAGTAATATTGGCTTTGAAACCTATGTACCTTTGCTTTTTTGGATATCCTACATAAATTGAAGTTTCATTTGCAGTGTGGTGATTGTATAAAATTAATGTCTTATCGTAAGAAAAATTAAAATTTTAAATAACAAGTGGCAAAGAAATCTTGATATTTATAAACGAAAGCTGGCATATCCAAATGATGATAGTATTACGCGTTTTTAACAAATTTTAAAATGTTCAACTGTTAGTAAAAAGTTTTCAAATATTGCCTAAAGAATCCTTATGAGGTAAATAGTCTATTTTAATAATAGTTTATTTTGTAGAATCAACATTTTACGTAAATATAAATGCTTCAAAGTGATTCTGAATATATTATGAATCTGTAGTGTTGCTTCCTTGCGCAGAAAGTTCCATCGCAAGGTAAACAGTTTGACAGATAGTTCTGTTGTTGCTTAATGATTGCCGATTCAGTGACCCCCTTACCTTGACGACAAAGTGGTAGAATCTTTAGGAATTTTGATGTTTTAAGGTGATCTTTTGTAAACCTTTTCTGCCCTATCTGGGGAATTATAAAAGGCCATGAGATCAAGTTGGAGACAGCCATTTGAGATCAACTCAAGCTATTAGTTGAGCGTGTCGAGACGCTTATCAACTGCTGTTTATTGCGTGTGTACGTCCCGGCTGTGCTTTATTGTCTGTGTATTCGTGCCTTCATGTTAATAAACATCGTTATTTGCTACTGAGACCTGCTGATTGTGTCACCATACATCCACTATAAGCGAACCCATCGAGTTTACCAGAATTTTGCCTGTAACAAAATTGTATACGAATATATATATTTACTCGTCATTTTATTTTTTTTTATGTTGGAATATTAGTAAAATTATAAAATAAGTAAGCTATGTTGTTCGTTATAAAATGAAATTTATACTTCAAAATTTTTAAATAATGGCACGAGAAGTAATGTAAATAACATGGTAAGCGAAAAGCAACCATAGCTTATTCTGTCTCTTCTCGGTTGTTCGAAGTCCATAGGATATATTTTCATCATCGCGGCGACCCCGCCAGCAAAATTTTTACTTTCCTTACTGTTATAAGACTATTACGTCTTCTGTTCTTTTTTGTTTTAAGAATGCCAAAATGTCTAAGGTTTATTGTGACATTCGACAAATCTTTAAAAAAATTGGAGATGGGGAAAAAAATATTTGGTTTCGATATTTATATTTATTTACATGTACAGATTTTAAATTAATTTTGGGAGTAGTTAGTGTTTTTATAGTAAGAATGTTAATGTATGTTCTTTCGTGAAGCATCATAAGGAAGGATGGATCTTTGGAATTGAAGCGGAAGTTTCCAGTAAGGCATCGCTCCCAGCTGGCAATGATACGAAGTTCCTTTTGCCCCATCATGTCCTTTCGGCAAGGTGCCTGCATAGGTGAGCAGTTCATATCTACCTATTTATTTTATTAGATCCCCCATATTCTACCACAGTTAAGAAACGGCAAAGATTATCCAATTAGACAGATCAGACGCCAGTCGTTACATTGAATCGCACGTATTAAGTGATCCGAGATCAATTTATTTGCTGGCAGAGTACATTTGCATGCACTGATCGAATTTATGTTTAAAAAAACGATTCAGGCGCATCTATACAGTAGTTTGGCAACTCTGAAACGACAGATAAGAATTAATAATCATTTGCTATTCTGTACTATGATAATTCTTCACGATTCCGCTATTGTTTCTGTGTACTAAATAGATATGGCAAGTACATTAACATGAGTTGAGCTTCGTTAATTTTTCATTGTTCCCTCGTTTCAAATCAAAATTGCAGGCTAGACAATGGACTTACCAAGTTATTTTGAAAAAGAGTAGTTCTAAAGATATCAAAAGACGGGTTCTAGAATTAGCAGAAAATGTGAGAGAAGTGTATATTACTTCAAAGGAACTGTATTGATAAAAAAAAAATTATATTAAATTAACTATTTAATATATGTATTAGATGTCCTCTTTTTTTGTCTTCATACACAGCATATTAGCAACTGTTCCATCTTCAAACCATATAGCATCAATTGCAATTTTTGTTGTTATATTTTCTAATAAATTCAAATATTTTAAAATCTGTATGCATGTTACTCAAACTACCTAATATTCGTAGCAAAATTTTTTTATATGCCTTTCATTATTAATATTTCTGCAACATTTAAGCAATCCTTAACAGTAGTGAGAAGGGAAAACTACTTTAGAGCATGCCAAAAGTTTTTCTGTTGTGGAGAGGGCAATTTCTAACATTTCAGGCACTGTACTTTGATCATTCCTTTTTTTATTCAAACAGTAAGAAAAAAAAATATATTTGCTTATTGTTAATTGTGCATACAAAGGAAATTGGAACCAAGATAAAAAAAAAAAGTACCTTAAATAGTACTTTAGAAAGGAAACTTACACTATTTTATCTAATGATTAAAAGCATTTAAAGAAAATATGTGCAAAATTAAAGAAGAAAGATTGAGTCCCTTCCGTATCCATTTTCCTTTTCAGACAAAATATATTTAAAATACTTTGCCAAGACATTGCAAATAATTTTTTTATAATAGCATTTTAAGATTTTTTCAAATGCATTTATTACCAACATTTACAAATTTTTGCTGCAGTGACTGGAAGTGAAGACACTTGTGTGTATTTCTTCGATTTGGAACGAGAAAACAAACCCTGTGTGAACAAACTGCAGGGGCATTCAGCAACCGTTATAGATGTGTGCTTCAATTATGACGAGAGTCTGTTAGCTTCCAGTGATGCTTCTGGTATGGTTATTATTTGGAAAAGGGAACAACGGTGAAGCTATTTATTTTTATAATTTTGAATGTTAAATCAGTATTATTGTTATATGTATTTCTCAAGAAATATAAGATTTCTTTTAATAAATTCCAAGTCTCAAACCAATTATTATGTGATTAAAGGTAATAATTTATATACAAATATCTTCAAAATACCATTTGAGAAAAACTGAGATCTGCCATGTATATTAAAATTAATGTTGTCGAAGGCTTTATAAAACCAAATTTTATATATATATATATATATATATATATATATATATATATATATATATATATATATATATATATATATATATATATATATATATATATCAAACTTCAATGTAATAAAGTTTTTGAAATGCTTTTTTCTAGCCTTTATTGTACTCTAAATACACTTAATTTGTTTAATCAAATGCATTCATATTTACAAGAAAAAGAAATTAAGTTGCATACAGTTCCTGAAGTCTTATCATGAAATAGTTGTCTTAGAAGTGCCTTGTTTTGAATGTGGTAATTGTTTTCAAATTGAGATTAAATGAAACAGTCTGCAATCAGTAATTGGTTTTAAATACATATAAAGGAAAAGACTTAGATAGAATTGTTTGTGACGAAAAGCAATTTAATTTGCTTTGTATTTCTTTAATTCATGAAATGTTTGAAAGATTTAATATATGAATTTGAATGTAAAAGAAAATACTAAATACTTAAAACATTTATTGTGATAAAACTATCTCACTTTCTCATACAAGATGCTAAATTTACACAAATCTCTGTTGCTAATGGGAGTAAGTTGATGGGAACGAATTATTTAAATTCCAGTGATAGATAATATAGCTGCTTTCACAACACAAGAAAAAAAAAGTGCCAATGAATTCATAACAATCAAACATTCCAAACAATACTGAAAATGGAGATGAGAATGCAGAAACAATCAATTGATTCAAAATAAACAATAGCATTTCAATAAATAGTAATAATTTTAAATATACTTGATAATCTAAAGAGAATGATAATGATTTGGTGAGCTTATTTTACAAATAATTGTTTTAATCAAATACAATTATTGATTATATTTCTTGAGTAATGAGTATAATTTTAAATGTTGACATACAGGATGCATATTTTGATTTATGAAATGTAAAATTACAGAAGTAAAAAAAGTTCAGCATAATATTAAGAGAATACAATCAACAAACATAGGAAGAATTAAATATATTTAAAAGAACCTGAATTATTTCTTCAATGGATAATTTTTATTTTTCCACACATACAAAAACATTCATTAACTTATTGAATAGTAAAAATCAAATTTGTATATATGATAAGAAAACTTTCATATATCTATGCAGTAGTCTTCGATCAACAACATTTGTTATGGTATTTGTTTTAATATTTATTGTTTAAAATTAAATAACATTTGTTTAAATTTTAAATAGCATGTTCTAAACTCAAAATTACTAATTTTTTAAAAAATAAAGAACACTTATTAAATAAAGTTTGAGCATTAAATGTTGCACAAAAGAAAGTTTAATTAATTGGTATTATAATTTTTAATTATCAAGTCACCAAAATATTATCATTCTGAAAACCATTTCACTAATTCAAGTTAAAACAACTGATATCTACTCAAACTCATTTGCAATCAACAAATGAATAGATGATAAATTCACATAAAAAATTTGTGAATATTAAAACAAAATGATATGTTATTAAGACCACATCAAAAATATCTGTATACTATAGAAAACTGTGCATAATATATAAATCATATACATAATTTCAATTTTGCTTGTAAAAATACAATTTCATATTTTAAGGTGGGACAGTATAAATCAGCAAAATTGACTTACTGGTTATTCTGATTAACATTCTTTCATTTTACATACTTCCATTAGAAATATATAACGATGTTTTTGAGCACTAACAAATAGTTATACTAACTGGTTTTTATTTGCAGTTCAGTTTTCCAAATAGCACCACATAGCACAGACTTTACACTTATTTGCCAGTTCAAAAGAAAAAAGAAATACATAAGAAATTGAAAAATGTTATCTAATGTATATAAAATAGTAAAAAAATGCAACAAAAATTTAAAATTTCATTAAAAAAAATCAAGACCAATTCTGAATGTGACTAACATCCAGTTTAAATTCTAAATATGAAGAGAAACAATTTAACAAGTGCTCTAATAAAATTAAAAAAAAAAAAAAAAAAAAAAAAAAAAACACCTTAACCATAAATTAATATATTTTGTGTCAATACTATAAATTTTCTTAATGTGAAAATGAATATTAATTCTAACATTTAAGTAGTAGCAATAATGAATTTAATCAAATATTTTTATATGATTGCTTTTGATAACAAAACAAATATATCCGGAAATGTATAGCAATTAAAATCCTAAAACTTTGGATTACATTATTTACAATTATTTTATTGAATACTACTCCCAAAGTCATTTTTTTATATATATTTCCAGAATTTTAAAATTACCATGTGATTTGGTAATATTTATCAACTTTCAAGTGGAAATTATTTAGAGTATTTCTGGTTTGCTATAAATCAAACTATATAAGGTTTGGACGGTTTTGTAAGAACAACTATAACAACATTTGAGCAAGCATTATGACAATTTTTTTTTTAGTAAAGACAAAATTTGCAAATATTATGCAATATTCTTTAAAGCTAATGCAAATTATTCATCTGATATTATATACACTAACACTTCAATAGTACGTCAAACATTAGGGTAATTGCTGATTATGATGACTGAAATCAACATCTCCCTGACATATTACTTGGCTCACTGAAAAAGTGCTTTTATGGCTTACAACAGTCAGGGTCCTGAATGCACACTGGCCATAACACTTTCATAAATTAGGTTGACAAACAAATGAAAATATCTATCCAGCAAGATAAAAAATATAGATGATACAACAATTCTCAATATGTCAAATTTCAATTACCATAAATCTATTGCTGTGACAAGACAAGTGCTGGAAAATAAATCAATTAGATGTTCAAATAAATAAAAGCTTTCTAAAGTTAAGAAAATATTAATTACTTTTAAGTGCAAAAGACAGAAAATATAATACCCTTTTTCAGCATTATACAATTAAAAAAAACATCAATAAAAGTAACGATAAAAAAATCTTTTTACCTTTTTTAATAAAAAGGTAACTAACAGTTCATTTTTTGGTTGCCATAAATACTTATGCAATCAGTAAAATCATAATATCACACTTTTATATGGCACAAAATTACAAGGAAGCTTACAAAATTATATTACTATATAATTATATATAAGCTAGAATTTTATTTTAATATTTGAAAAGATTTAAATGTCTAATATTGAAAATACATAAAATCAATGGAAAGCGTCTTCCTAAATAATTCAGTTTTGTATGTATATTAACAGAAATTTTACTAATTTCAGCACTATCTTCAATGTAAAACCTGAAATCAATGAATCTTTCGAAAATCAAGTATTAAAAAAAAAAAGTTTTTTTTTTTTTTTTTTTTTTTTAATTCAGCAATATTAAGCATACTTTTCAATTGATCACTTAAAGAACTATTTTAATTACTTATGATAAGTAAAATCAAAATCTGAAAAATAAGTATCTAAATCATGAACTTTTGAATATATTTTTTAAAGAATATTTTTGTTTCTGACAAAATCTTTGGCAAATGACAATTTCTTTAGAAAATTATGAATTTCCAATATAAAAATTAATTCTTAAATGAAAGAAGCTAGCTAAAATCAAAATAACTTGCCATGAGCTTGTCTAATTAAATATTCATTTGGCTTATCCATTCAATGGGTAAAAAGAATCAAATTAAAGGAAGAAGGATAATTAAAATCTTGATTATCTGGAATTTTATTTTATTATGCTGTTGTCACTCAGTTTGATAGCATAGGAAAATTTATGAACTGTTTTTGTAATTCTCAAAATAGACCCAATATATCTAAAGATATACGAGAACTATCAACATACTAAGTAAATGATTGCTCTAATTACAACGATGTTAATTAGAATGAATTAACAGAATGCAAAAGAAAACATTTATAAAAACTGTTCCATGCAACTTCCTATGGTTACACAAAGAGCACCCATCTTATTAATGAATGCTTCACTTTATAGAAATGTTTACTTCCTGTTACAAGCAATATGTAGAACCCAACAATGTGCATATTTTATCTAGCTATTAACTTTATACTTTGGACTCAATAAATAAACATTCGAGGACAGCAATGATAAAAGGTGTTGATGGTATACACAGAAAGCTTTAATGTCTGGTTTAAATATAATGTGTAAGAGGGAGGATAATCATACAGATTAATTATTATCAACTCGCAAAAAACTTTACTTTTCTTTTATGTTGTGTTACATTTTTTTCTCCCTTATCACTCTTTAGAAGTAATTATCAAAATTTGTAGTCAGGGCAATCACTACAAAGTTTTATTTGACCAGAATTCAATTATATAAAAAATATTTAGTATTAATATATAATTATTATTTAATATATACTGCATGCATTGAAAATCTTTTTTATAAAAGCTAGATATATATCAGGGTTTGCAATGAGATATTGCATTTTCAAGCATTGGATTTTGCTGTTCATGTTGTCTTCTACTGTAAAACAAAAACATAAAAATTATCATTAAAAAAATAAAGCTACCATTACAGAAAAAATCAACTTTCACAAGATTAAAAAAATAAAATAAAAATAGTAATCTTTTCAATATTTCTAAAAAAATTAAAGAATTTGGATTAATACATCATTCCTAAAAATGTTGACATTGATGTAAAAGCACAAATAACTAAAAATTTTGCATTTTATTTTTATATATGCAACAAATATTTGACAAGGCTGGGCTGGAAGATGTAAATTTCCTTCTGTATTAACTCACCATATTTAGTAATCCAAAACCTTTTATTTGCAACCCTTTAAAGTTAAAAACATGCCAGGATGGGCACCATCATAAGATTGGGAAAGCTGCCAAGAAATTGTCGATAGAACAATACCACAAATCTGTGGCAGTCCAAAAATGTGGAAAATCGTCACATTTTTCCAATTATTTTTAGATAAAACTTTTTAACAGAGAAAACGCAGCACTTAGAAACAGTCAAGATGTAAAAGATTACATATTACTTCTTAATTTTGGATTTTAGTAAAGAGCTTTTTCAAATATTTCATATTTCTAAAATTTAATTAAGACCTGCTTTTTAACCTATATGGAAAACTAAATATATTCTTACTTTAGTTTTTAAAAAATATTAAAGATAAACGTGATTATTATTTTACAAAAAAGTGAAAAAGCTTTCACAATTCCTAGTTTTTTTTAAATAATAGAAACAAATTCATAAAAATAAATAAATAAATAAAAATAAAGACAGCAATTCTACAGTTAGAAGTAAAATGAAAATATAAAATTTTAGTTGATGCATTTTTCGAAAAATATTTTTTCAAGCCAGCATGAGAGAATAAAACATATTACCTCAAAAATTAAACCCTAATTAAATGAAGAAATTCATTCCATGAAATGTTTTAAAATTTAAATTAATGCGAAATAAATAAAGAAAGAAAGAAAGAAAACAGGCATTTTTTAAAATCACGATGTTAACATATTTAATGTAACATAACGATTCAATGATATTTTGAATTTATTACAATAAAAATCTAATTACAAACTAAAGGAGGGAAAATGCATTTATTCAAAGAAAAAAAATGGTGTCATTGAGAGGTCATATTTTTTAAAACAGTGTAAAAATAATTTTTGTGCAATAATATATGCTTAGAAGTTACAGCAGAAATATTATTCTGTTTTATTTTTAAATTAAACTTCTAATTAAAAATTTGTTTCATTCGCCTTTAGTACCTAAGAAGCAACTTCCTACCAAATTTCATGCTTTTAACTTCAATCGTTTATTGCATGTTAATTTGTCAATGAAGACAAACCTTAATATGTATAGAGAGATTTCAATGGGAAACTAAAGGAAATAAAGAAAGAAAAGAAAGGAAAAGAAGAAGGGGGAAAAAAACCGTTTCAATTACAAAAAGAGAAAAATTATAAAAGTTTGGATATTTTTTTGATTTAATAAATACCAAATCTAGAAGGGCTAAAAAAAAATATATATATATACATATATATATAAGAACAAAAATTGAATCTTGGAGACTGGTTCAAGAAATAATAATTTTCAAAGAATATTGGAGACATTAGAGTGAAGAAAATTATGATAATTGAAAACCTATAGCTTCAAAAAATTTTATCATACTGGATTTTATGCAATTGAACAATTTCGCATCGAATCGAATAATTTCACAATGAATTACACCTCAATATAATATAGTAAAATCCCTTTAATAAACTGTTCAAGGGATTGCTCTAAAGCAACATGTTAACGAGAGGGATGATTGAATGTGTAACATACTAAAGAGCTTTGTTTCATTGTAAGTATTTTTAGAGCAACTTCTCCCATGTTCGATGTATCTCTTTGGCAATTCAAATTTATATTGCTGCATTTTTACTTTCTGTTGATCAGACAAATCTGCCTATTCTTTTTTAACAACATATAAAAGATTACATATGCATTTATCAGGCACAACTAAGATAAATTCTTCACTATCTGAAACATTAAAAATTGAAGCTCAAACATTTTTCACCACAAGTGTGTAATTTGTACTGTCCCTTCAGGATAATCATTCTAATTTTTCAATAAATGGTAAGAAAGAGGGAGCAGGAGGAAAAAAAACCCATTAGGTGCTATCATAATATGTGGTGGCACTCCTGGATCTATTTCACTTTAGATTTGTTTGAATTCATTTCTTTAGTTGGTTTCCTTTCTAGATACACCCAATAAACAAATCGTTATGACCATGCTTTTGATTTATCATGTACAGTGTCTGGGGAAACAAAGTTTTCTTTGCTCTTCTTAAGAAAATTAAGCAATTTTTAAGGACCTTTTTCCAAATTAAAGCACATATTCCGATGCTACACATCTTCTATATGTTAGGTCATCTAACAATGCTGAGTCCAGTCATAATTTTTGACATGCTATCAACTTGAGTTGTTTTACTCTATGGTTGAAAACAATCTTTTGTCTTAATTACTACTACAGATTTGAAATGTCACGCCAAAACAGACACATAAAAGATTAGACATTCACTTTTTTTGGTACCTAATAGGAAACAGAAGTCTATATAAGATAACTATGTAAATCTTCAGATAAATTTTTAGCAACATTTTAAACCAGCTGTTTAATTATATTCAGGAATTTACAATTTCAGTGACATAATAGTAATTGAGGCATTTGGCTTTTTTCCTTTCTCCTCAATACTGAAAACATAAACTCCATAATGGGAAAAAATAAAATAAAATAAAGAGCACAGGTAAAACAAAGCACAAAAAAGACAAAGCAAAATAATACATAAACACAATTGATGACTCAATATATTTAAAATTCAACTAAAATGAAAAATGATAAAGAAAAAAATTTTTTTTTTTCGCTGGGTATGTACAACGAGGCACTAGGAAATTTTTTACTCACGAAAAAGCACATAAAAATAAAATTCCCTGCAGATTGTCAACAGCAGTGCAGTTTCAACAGGAATAACAATTAAGGCATCTCCTAACAAATACAATACCTGTATATATGACACACTTGACTTCATATATAGAATGACTGAATAAAACAATCTCATGTGACTAGTAGGAATCATCGTTCTAAATAATATTTTATACAATTCAAAATCATCTTTCTAAATAATATTTTATACAATTCAAAATCATCTTTCTAAATAATATTTCATACAATTCAAAAATTCTAACCACATTCTTTAAAGAATAGTTTCTAAAGTGTGGAATTATTATTTAAAACCATTTTATCATTAGTATGCAAGATCATTATTCTGAAGTTATTTTTTATGACTCAAACAACCCTTAACGTAGAATTAAGAATAGTATGCCAATGGAAATCAACAGAAAATATCTTAGCGAGGAATGAGCAACAAATCTCAAATTTTTTTCTAATTCCAAAACAGAAATTCTTTGATTGTCCCTTGAAATATTATTTGTGGAAAATTCAAAATGAAATAATGAAACTGCTCAAATTCCCTTATATCTTTTAAACCATTATTACAAAATAATATAAAATAAAAGTAGTTTTTTTTTTTTTTAATTTTTTGAAAAAAGGTTGTATTCTGTTCATTTATCTAGTTTGCATTTAAACAGTACAATGAAATTACTCCAAAACAAGATTTGACATAGATCTTTGAAAAAGATTTTCTTCAAAAAATTAAACCAATACATCCATTTATAATTAATGCAACTTTTTCCAAGAATGGATAAAAGTACTATTAATGACAAAACATTTTTTAAAGAAAATTAAGGAATACAACATGAAAGGGACTGAATCAAAGGGATTGCATGGAAAATATGCACATATTATTCTGATGATTATTTCACAAACCTCATAATCAAAAAATATATTGGCATAAAAACATTCTGAATACTTTAAAGAAACAAGAGTGGTTAAATACTTATCATAAGTGCAAAAGGTAATTTCAAATACAAATATTTAAAGTAATCAGAATTACAATATGTGCAAATTTTATAACTGGAAATCAACAAAAGAATAAGTAAGCATATAATTTAGCAAATAAAAAAAAAAAAAAAAAAAAAATGGGGGTGGGGGTGGGGAGAACAGATGCAAGTTACTAAAAATACAATTTAAAACTTTAAATTATTTATTATCCAAATTAGCCACTAATACTTTAAATTTAAAAAGAAAAAAAATGGCTTAATTTGCAAATAAGCTTTAATGCAAATTCTATAAACACTGTGAAGCAAATAACTAAAAATATCACCAAGTTAAAAGTTAATCTGGAAAAATAAAAATTGTAATTTAACGAAAAATATTCAAATGTAACAATTATTGTATCATTACATGACAACCAAGCAAAATGCAGTCAGAAATACAATCTATAATTAAAGGCATATTGAAATACATATGTATAGCAAATACAATAAAAGAATTTAAATATTGATTGAAGGGAAATAAAAAAGCAATTCTAAAATTGAAGTTATTTGTTAACAATGTCTATGAACTTTCATACTGTTCTTGGCCTATACAGAAAAATGTGGCTTACATATATTTTAAATATGAATGAATAATTTAGAGAAAACTTTTTTTAATGTTTTAATTGATAATGATTAATTTGATTTGACTAAAAAATTCTTTACTCGAAAATTTAAATATCTCAGCATCATGTAAACATATATGCTATTTTTACTCAATAAAGTGGGGGGGGGATATTTTTACAATTAATAAAACTTCTTTTAGCTTTTAATTTTTTTTAAAAAGTACTATATATTTTATTAAAAGGTTGAGGAATTTAAAATATAAATTTCACTACTTTTAATTATAAGGGTAGAATGAATTAATAGAAAACAAAATATTCGGAGCAGGGTGGGAGATAGTAATGAAAATTTCCAACCAAAATTTGTTTTGGTGGGAAATTTCTGAATGAAGAAATGAAGCTGAATAATCAGTTAATATTTAAAATAAACATTTTGATCTCCTCAAATATTTTAAACATGATTACTTAATAAATTTAAGCATACTGAAACAAACTTCCCAACAATTAACAAAGGTATTCAACATGAGACTACAAATATATACAATATGACAGACATTGAGATCAAATGATGATAAAATCACCTAAGAAATGCTTCACAAATTTGGAATATAATCTTTTCTCAAACTAAACAGCTGCAAATATGAAACAATACAAAATGGCAACAACAAAGAATTTCTTCAACATTTCAGGAAAATATCCGACTGGGAAGCAAAAATATATATTACAAGAATCTCCACAGTTCCATTCATGATTGAAAAAATCATATGAAACAAATAAATACTATTTTTTAATTAAAGATGGGTTGCATCCTTTGAAGAACAGTATTGTGGACTAGTTTCAGGTTTTGAAATGGAGTCATCATCTGAAGACTTTTCAATCATTGGTGGGGCCTCAGGAGATTCCCACCATTGATAATTTCCATTATCTAAAGGAAATCTTCGATTGTTACTCATTTCAGTTGAATAATCATCTATGAAATCTTCAAAGAAATCTCCACTTTCAAATTCAAAATTGAAAGCTTCGATATAATTTCCAGAATTGTGAGATGCACTTTGAGATCCAAAGACATCATCGAAAGGTCGAACTGAGAATTGTGATGTGACAGAGAAGTCTTCTCCTTCAGTCACGGATGGTCCATGAAAAAATTCTAACTGATCATGAAGATATTGCTCCAGTTCATCTTCAACATCGCTTTCACTAGCAGGAGTGATAACTATTTGTGGCAAAGGCTCAAGCAGTTTTTTCTGCACTGTATTTTTCTTACCAGTTACTTCAAGAATTTTTGTCAAATCTGTGCAATTCAAGGCACTTTCTTTGCCCAAATCTGAGTTAGATACAAGAGAATTTATCTCATTTTTAAACAAGCTGTCTTTCTCTGGAAGAATTTTATCATCACTAGGGCAGTTCTCATTTAGTGAATCAAATTCTACTGTCTCAGGAGATATATTATCTCTAATATAAGCTTCATTTTTTGGATCTGATGAGCAATTCTTATTGTTTCCACCCTCAACATGATCGAAAGAAACGTTTTTATTCATTTCATCTATAATTTTAGAAGTAAACTGGTAACAGTTATTGTCCACGTAATTCTTATCTGGATTGATTTCCTGATTTGCAGTAAGTTTCTCACTACAGCCATCAGAATTGGGAAAAGTTATATCTATCTCAGAATCCAGAATACTACCAGATTTCTCTGTTACCTTTTTTTCAAAAAGAATATCATTACAATTAATTTCAGAAAATATTCTTGTCTCAGGAAAGAAACTTTCAACATCTTTATGATTTTCATTGGATATAAAATGATTTACTTTGCCATTCAGATTTGTTTCTGATGCATTATTAATTTGATTTTCTGTTGTGTTTTGAACCAGCAAAATATCACTTATCAAGGTAGTATCATTTTCAGCTTCCATTTTGGTTTCCTCAAATATGCTTGCTTTCTCATCTAGTTCATCTAAAAATTGACAATCTGCAACATTACAAGATTCAGTAACTACTAGTTCACTAGTTACAAAGTCACAGGATTTTCCCTCTGTTTGACTGGAAATTACAGAATCTAAATTAAGAATTTTCTTAACTTCATCATCAGCAAATTTCTCTAAATTTGGATTCAAAGAATCATTTGTGAGGTTAGAATCTAATACAGGGGTGTGACTTGAGTTCAACTTTTCATTATCAAAATCATTCTGCAAAGAATCCAAACTGATTTCTTTATAGGAATTCAACTTATTTTTAGCTGAATTTGGTCTAGTATTCCCTTCTACAAATTTTAATGGTGCAGTTTCGGACATATTGTGTTGTTCATTATCATCAGCAAATACAGATTTATATGGCACTTTTTTATCATCAGAAAAACCATCTAACTTCTCATCAGAAGTTGATGTATCAACTAACAACTCTACCTTTTTAGAATCAGATGCTTCAAGAGGTGAAAAAATATGAAGCAATGGATCTATATTCTGCTGAATAGCATCAAAAGTTAAGTTTTGCTTGTTATCATCCGACTCAAAATCTGAGAAATTAGAAGGACAAGCACTTAAATCCTTTTTAAGAACTAGGGGTCCATCATTCTCCAACATATATTTATAGTCTGAACCTAGAACAGAAAAATCAGCTGGGGGACTACAACTGCTTTCTTCAAAATTAATCAACAAATTACTAAGTTCTATTTCAGTTTTCTCTGATTCAGAAAAATTATTAGTCTCTACTTCGAAATCGCACCTACTTTCTAAGGGCTCACTGCTTCTTACATTCATTTCATTTGAATGACAATCATTATCATTCAACTGAATTGATTCATTTTGATTTTCATTTGAATGACAATCATTATCATTCAAATGAACAGAATCATTTTGATTTTCATTTGAATGGCAATCATTATCATTCAATTCATTTGTCAGTTTGATATTTTTCTTTATATTCAATGAAAATAAATCTAAATTATTTTTCTTCTCATTGAGTTTAAATTCTTCTGAGTTGGTTAGTTCAGAGTCAGAAATTTCTCTGGGGACGGTAACATTTTTGGGTTCAACCTGTAGTGATTCAGGATTGCCACTTTCCTCTGTGATATGGACGGATGTAGGAGATCTATCGAGGGCAGAGTTGATGTAGTTGAATTCATGTGACTGCTGGTCCAGTTCGTCCTGCATCCATTTCAGACGACTCTCTTCTAAAGCTAAATTATTCAGCTGGTTTTTTATAAGCTCACTAATTTGATCTCCTGAAAGAGAGGGATGCTTTCCTTCTGAAAAACAGAATAACAAACATCAAATGAATCACAAAAGGGATTTTCTTGCCATAAAAAACTTTACACTCATTTCACTAAATCTTTCCAATCAATTTCTCACTACATTTTTAATACTTAAATTCAATAATTATTATCATTATACATTTTTAAGTTAATATTAAAAAGACAAAGTATTATTCAACAATTCAATTCTTACTTTTACAAAGAAATCATAGGGATAAAGAAATTTCAAAATAAACTAACTGCCTTTGGTGACCAGTTTGCTAACCCAAATTTTCGACTTTTTAGGCTATTAAATGATTGATATAGAGTATATTAAAAAAAAAAAAAAAAAAAAAAAAAAACTTTCTTCTTAATATTTGATACAATTTTTTTGCTGCATAACATTGAATTTTGGTGCTGCATGACAATGGCAGACTCCATTCTATCATTCACACCCAAAATCTGGTCAGAGCAGACTTGGCGTCAAGCAATTTTTACTTGTTCCAGTACCTAAAGGAGTTTTTTCAGTGGAAAGTGCTTCACCATAAATGACAAAATGAAAGAAACAGTTAGACAGGTTATCCTTACAGGCACCAGATTCAATTACTTAGAATATAAAATCTAATAACAAATGTTTAACAAATATCAGAACTATATAGAAAACTACAGAAACATGTAA
Organism: Argiope bruennichi; assembly: GCF_947563725.1. Lineage (NCBI taxonomy): Eukaryota > Metazoa > Arthropoda > Arachnida > Araneae > Araneidae > Argiope > Argiope bruennichi. Next base: position 9,155,724 of record NC_079160.1, read on the forward strand.
GAAATTAAAAAGGTTTTTGAAAAACTCTAAATTTTATTTAAAAAAAATCAAGCCTTACTTTTCCAATAACTTAATGTGTATTATATATATATATATAGTCTCTTTCCTCCTTCGGACACATTGCTGCTTTCAAAAACTATGCTTACACACACACACATATATAATTTTTAAAGCTTAGAAAGAAATTTAACTGAAAATATATATAGATTTTTTTTTTACTGAAAAATATTCCTAATAATACTGTCATTCAATTCTTATTATTATATCTTATTTTAAAAATTCATAAATCATAGCTAACAGCTTTATATCAAATATTACAATAATAAAACTAGAGTATCATTAATACAAAGCTATATAAAATTAATTTGAATCAAAAAGTGTTTCAAATATTTCTAATTGTGCAGTTTTCCTGCCTATTTATATGCAAAAATGTGGAAAAAAATAGAAACTTGAAATTCCATATTATATAAAAACAAATATTACCACATAAATCAAACTTTCATTGATGTGGAATAAATTTAACCTTTCTTATTACCTTCAGGGGAATTGGAAGGGGCAATTGATTTCGAAGGCATAGCCAGTACTTCAGATAGATCCATTTCATCATCAGAGAATCCAGATGTGAATGAGTACATTGGACGGTTCATAGGTCCTAAAGAAGAACCAATACCATACGTAGGCCGTCGAACATAAGGTTCAGAATCTAATTCTTCAATTTCTAAAACTTCTTCAATTTCAGGTTCTTCATTTTCAGGAACATGTAATTCCCAATCTAAACAGAGACATTGTGAAAGATAAAAACAAAAATAAAGAGGAGTGTATGGACAAAGAAAAAGGAATTCTAAAGGAATTAAGAAGTATAGTTAAATAACAATTATACTTTGTGGTTGCATCTAACAATAAATTTGAAGTACAAGGAAAAAAAAGCCAACACAGCTTAAATAATATCTAAATTTTTAGTCCTATTTTCAGACATTCCCACACCTTGTTTTAACTTAGAGATAACAATTTCATTTTTCTGAAGATACCATGCCTTCAATACATCAAAAACAACAAATTTTACTCATTTGTAAAATACATTGTTAATTGCCTAGTATAGTATTACATGCAACAACAGCCTTTCTTTTAGAACCACTAAATTCTACTTCTAAAGATATGACTGTATTATTGTATATTTACTTCACATGTTTTTTAAATGATGTTCATTTCAAATATTTAATTTTTTAAAACTTTTATAGTATATCTTTTTCTAATATTTGAATGAGAACATTTTTCTCTATTAAGCATTCATAAGATAAAACAAAAGTATGCTGCTTGATTAAAAATACTTTTTGAACAGGAAGAAAATATTTGATATTTGCAATAGCAAGATTTAAATAAGTTTGAAAAATACAGAGTAAACAGCATTATTAAAAAGAAAAAAAAATACATTCAAGAACATCACATAGCTGCATAGTTACTTTTCATAATGTTAGAAGAATCTATACCTGCGAAAATATTGTAAGCAGTATTCCAAGGAGTTATTTCTTCCTGTACGTGGTCATCTTCACTGCTATCAGAAGCAGGTGGATATTCAAAGACAATCTGAGGGTCTTCCTCATGGAAAGAAACACTTTTTCTCAAAGAGTTGAACTAAAAGTGCAAAGAAAACAAAAACATTTAACTAAACATCATAGAGAACTCACTTTTTACAAAATATGTTGCATGCAATTTGCAAATACACATGAATAAGAATAAATGTTGAAAGCTACATGCATATTTTATTGAATTACACTAATAATAAAAGCACTACAAAATCTAGAAAGGTGTACATAAATTCATATATGCAACAGTAATGTTTATGAGATTTTAATGGCAAAAGAAATACTTTAAGCTCAGTTTTCAATCAATTCTATAATCTATACAGCTCAATGCAAAATTGTATATTAAAAACTTATTCATTAATTACTGGTAAATTTCATATAGACTTTAATGTTCACCTAATCAATTTATTAAAAAATGTACTGAATTAAAAGATCACACAGCACAGAAGTAAATATTTTAAGGATTTTAAAAATATCCATCTAAATTTTCAACCATATCTCCCCCATCATCCTCAACTTTTGCAAAAGAAGTATACTTTTCATATAGATCTACTTATAAGGGCAGGGGGAGGGAAATAACCATAAAACAAAATAAATTATCAAAAAAAAATTTATAGATATTTTTTTTTTTTTTTTTGCTTCATTTTTCTTTAAACACAGAAATTAACAACATTTGAAAAATGCACATTTTTAAAATTCAGTATAAAAATTAGATCTTTGAATTCATGTTTTTAAAGAGATTTTATCCACTTTATCTTTAAATAATTTTTTTATATAATTGAATAACTGAAGTTTTATACAACTGAAAAAAGTTCAAAAGTGACAACCAAGTTCATGATATTAAACCTCAACTTTAGGCCTATGAAAACAGATCAGGCATGGCACATGCCCTTTTGATATTAGTGGAAATTGTCAGAAATTTTTAATTTCCATCAATGAATTATCCACTGGCCACTTCTTCTGTCGTTGCCATAAAATGCAACAACATACTTGTGTGCCTCCAAGTCATAAGCATTTTTTTCTACAACATTAATGGCATTAGTTGCCAGATCAAGAAGACTTTTCATTAATGGGAAAAAAGAGAATGCTTCGAACAAACAGAATCAGTTGTCGACACAGATTGCAAGAGCAAATTATCCAAGGGCATCTCCATCTGCAAGTTTTCAAATACCATTTCCTACGAATACAGATTTTGTAGGAAGATTATTTCTTTTGTAATAAACTACAAAGTTTTTTTTGTTGTTAAAAAAGTAAAAGAAAGATAAGAAATCCAGATAAAAGTGAGGAACCGTGGATCCACAAAAGAATCACATCCCTGTAAATGGGGGAGGGGGGGCATTTTAAAAATTGTCTTTTTGCAACAACAATTGAATTGATGTGCTAACTTTTCCAGAATCAGACAATTTCATAAAAAATATTTTTATAAATAATAATTGTTTCATAACATCATGTAATGTATTATACAATCAATTGGAATTAAACACAAACAATATTCTCAGCAAATCAGCTGTTACCAAAGGCAGCTTAATAATAAATTATATGTTAAAAAAAGTTATTTTTGAGCATATTAAGAGAAAGTTCTTAAAAGACAATTTTAGATATTTCTTCCATTGTTTTAGAATTTGTGATGCATCTTACCCTACTGATTGCTATTCTCTCTCTCTCTCTCTTTTTTTTTTGGCAGTTTTGCTAAATTTGATAAATAGTTCTATGGCTCATTTGCAGATAAGATGCACTGAATATCAGCTACATAGAAAGCTAATTTCACAATAACATAAATGGTCCTTTGAAACAAAGTCCCGACTCCCGTTTAATTAGCTATTCCCGATTTGTCCAGTAGCTAAATATCAATGTCATTGAACAAAATTTAAAAATATTTAGCAACTAACTTAACAATAAATAAATAAAATAAAATTTTATTATCGACTGTAACAATACTTTTTTTTCTGGTGTTACAAGAACACTCTTTGAAGGTGTAGCATGGCAATCCCATGTCTTGGAAAATATTTTCTTTGGACTTGGCTCTCGACTACTGTCAGATGATTCAATTTCATTTCCAGCCTTTGATACATCAATTGTCTCTTTGAATTTATTGTGGATACATTCAAAAGATCCTGATGTGGAACTACATGATGTGCCACCATCATCACTATCGCTCTCAAAATCAGGAGTGTATGCCTCTCTACAGGGAGACGATTCTAGACTGCTATAAGGTGAAGGGCTGTGGGAAATGCTTAATTGATTCAGAGTTTGACGATTGAGAGAGTCATCTGCTTCAAGCTGATTTAATGTGGCTGTAATATCTAAAATAAAACAATTTACAACATGATAATTTATCATGGTCATCTTTTAAAATTTGAATTTATAAATTTAAGAGTTATGGCAATGCAGTATCTATACATGTACATTTAAAAGTTCTGTTAATTTTTCTGGACTTTCACAAGAAACTTTAAAAATATGTGCTAAAACTATATTCTTTCAAAATGCAGGTAGTAGTAATATGTACTTAAAATTGACAGAAGTATACATACTAGTCAATCCTAAAAGAATATCTAAAACAGCAAATTATGTATGAATTTAACCACTGGTCAGTAAGTTATATTCTAAACAGGAAATGCTAAGCGTGGATAGCTATATATTTAGCTTTAGTAAAAAAACTGCTTGAGTTATAGTAAAGATTTCTTTTAATGGGTTAAAAAAGGGTTTCTTCAATTTTGGGCCATAAAGACCAAAAGAGAGGTCAGGCAGAAAAATATTGGAGTCAAGAAAAATTCTACAAAGTTTCTTTCTTTCAAAATTTTTTTAAAAATACTGTCTCAAAAGATATCAAAGAATACTTCTAAATAATTAGTTCTTACTACTTTGAACTATGATTAATTAATGATTCTCATTTCCATTCATTTTTGAAGTTGGGATAGCAAAAATATTTCTGAGTGAAATAGGATGAGGGGTGCAAAAATATTTTTCACCCAGAAGGTGGACAAAAGTCAAAGCAATTTTCTCCTTAATTTTTCAGAAAACTAACATAATGTGGGGTGTTTTATGCTTGCAGTATACATAACAGAAAGTAAAAAGTTAGATAAATGCTTTTAGTTGTTCTCAATTTTCGTACGATTCTCTAAAAACTAAGGCAAGTTTTTCCGAATCTTTGGAAATATTGGAATTCCAAATTCAAATCTTTGGAAATTCATACCCTAGGAACTGCCAATCATACCTTTAACAGACATCTCGCAAGTTTCTAGAACACCACCAGCAAGAATCTCTTGACCTTCTAGAATGACTGGGCTGTTCCTTTCTATGTCTAAGGTTTCATCTGAATGCCAACACACTGATTGAGTGGGTTGCTTTGAATACATAACATCTTGTAAATCCTTGCAAACACGATTGTTTTCATAATCTTTTACATAATAAATGTTGTTCACTACACCGTTCTCACCATGAACTGGTGAACAGTCTGAATTGCTAATGTCAGACCTGGAACCATCATTGCTTTCATTGAAAAAGTGATCCATAGAAGGCAAAACAGAAGTTTCACATATTTCTTCACTGTATGACTCGGAACTTTGTGACATTTTTTCCTCCTCCACAAAATCTTCATTGCTACTGAAGGATGCAGTAGAGTGAATAGATGATGGCGTGGCAATTTCATCTGTTATTTCTTCTTCTATCACTTCATTTTGAAGAGAGAAATTTCTGTAAGGTTGATGCAAGGGATGAATTGATTCTGGAGATTCACAAGGACTACTAGCTGATTGCATGACAACTACATGAAGGAAATAATTAATGCATTAGAAATAAACCATGTTATTAGTGAAATTTTATTAAAACTATAAATTATAGGATTTGTGTCACAAAATGAAATAACCAACAAAAAAAATTCAAATCTTTTACAAAGTGAAATATTTGTAGTAAAACAATGATTATAATTTAAAATAATTTCAATTTAAACATATTTAAAAAAATCAAATAACACAAACACATACTTTTACACATTTTCTAATATTATTTCATTATTATTCTAATTATTGATATGTAAAAAAATAATTAAAAAAAATGTATAAAATTTTTCTCAAATAAGAGTTTATTTTTAAATTAAAATTTATAATAGATAAATAATAGCTTGATTGCATCTTCTTTATTAAAAATACCAACATTGAAAAATCTGATAATCAAATTTTTATTAATTATTTAAGACTAATTAAAAAACAAAATTAAAATACAAAAATTTATTGCTGTGCAGTGCAGCATTATTAAATATAGTGCTTCCATGATTAAGATGAACAAGTACCATAAATATTGTTTTCTAATACTTGCATAGAATGAAAATATTTTCTACTGAAAATTACACTTAAAGATATTTTTAAAATCTTGTAATTCATAAGCTAAAGAATTTAATTTATATTGTGGACAATTAAAGCAAAATTTTATATATTTCATAAAGTATACTTATTTTGATATTAAAAAAAACTGATTTTTTTGGTATTCAATATTTATTAAACTCTACTTACTACTAATAAAACAAAATACGTATGCATGTGTTAGTAGAGAGACTACAGGAGAGACTGATCGGGAGCTATTAAAGATATATTTTAAAGAGTTGAAATATACATTTGGACAGATTTTTTTGAGATCCTTATATTATGTACTATTTTATTAATTTTTTAAAAATAATTTTCAATAATAGATTACACTGCTGACCTGAAACTTAAACTACTCTCACTGTTCTTTCAAATATTTGATCTTTTCTCCCTTATACTATAAAAAGTTAAGGAAATAGAATTCTGTTTAATATCTGAGCAATTTACATGCAGAACTGGCCTTAAGAAAGAATGGGGCTCAACTAAAAATGATCTTTGGTAATACTTCATTCTCAAGCCATATTTCATCCAGAGCATAATATAAATTTAATAAAAAAGCATTTTTTAAAAAAAACATATTTGTTAGTGAACAAAGGAATAGAATTACTTTGATTTTAATTGCTTTGTACTATTTAATGATTAATTATTATTATATGTAATATGGAATCTTAAATCAATTTTTTTTCTTCTCAAATTCAGTATCAAATGGTACCACCAACATGTTATTAAAATTTAAGCAAACTGACAGATTAATTCATAAGTAAAATTTTAAAAATATTAAAATTGTGTTTAGATATAAAGAATATAAATATGTGAACAGTTCAAAACTCTACCAAATCTAGAAGCGAGTGAAAATTCCATTAAAAGAGACATTCCATTAACTACATTCTAGAAGGTGATAAAAGTATAAAATGTGTAAATTCTGAAAATAAATATTTTCCAGATTTAATTAAAACTATTATTTAAATGATTTTGTAAAAAAGAGTTAAATCATAATACTTCAAACTATTAAAATTACTATAAATAAATAATGATTTTCATGCTAGAAAAAAAATTTGAAATTCAGCTCAATTTTGGATTTATTATTATTATGTTACAGCGTTCTACAGAATGGTGGTAGTGGAGGGGGAAGGGCATTTTTGTTTGACATCCAATATTTAAAAAATCTTCCTTTCTTTTTCAATATTTATTTTATGAATATCCAATGATAGCTTATCTCTGTATACAATTATAGACCTATTGAAACAAATCATATTTATATAAGCAAACAATGTGAAAAAAAAGCAAAAAAAAAAAAAAAAAGAAGTAATGAAAAGAGTAAATTTTTAGTAATTTAAAGATTCCACAAAAATACAATTTATCTGAAAATTTGAATTCATGAAAATTTCTACAAAAAATACAGCAAGAAAAAATAATTTTAAATTAAAATATGCCATGAGTGATTCATACATTATATTTTAAATATTTGATATATAATACTTAATAAATAAACCAAGAAATCTTAAATAACTATAATAAACTTAATTTCTAATAAAAAAAAAATTAGAAATGAAACTTTTTTTTTACTTGCATACATTGAATAGCAATGAAGTTCATGCGAGAATTAAAGGCCTAAAAAGTTATTTCATATATGATCACTATAGACTTACGGCTGTTTTTTTACAACTGAAATTAATACAGAAATTGTTTTTAAGTCATAATTTGTAGGCTAACTATTTAACTATTGGAATAACTGATATACACAATGAACAGAATAGATGTAATAGAATGATTCATATATAAGAACAGTTGTAACATTATTAAAATACAGCTCTGATTTTACAATGATATGTTCCATATGAATTTTAAGCATCAACAATTTGATGCTTAAAAATATTTTCTGGGAGGAACAATGATCATTACGTTATGCATAAGAAATTTCAATAAATACAAATATAATCAACACTCTCAGCAAATCAGTTATTGGCCGAAGGCAGCTATAATATATGAAAGCAGCATTCAATAAAACACTTTCAAGTACTCCCACACAAAATAAATTCAAATTTAAGTTCTGAGAATTTTAAAACAGTGCACTGTTGATATTAATGTTCGGTGTTGTGAAATGATTGTATGGTGGCGCCCCCAAAGTGAAGCGAAAATAATTCTGTAACATGAGAGTGGCTGTGTAGAGAGAGAGAGAGAGAGAGAGAGAGAGAGAGAGAGAGTGGAAAGCACGCGAATAAAATGGAGTTGTTCTAAAGTCTCTGCCATCTGATTTGTGTTGTGAATTACATTAAATGTGTGCGTAGAACTGGCGAATTAACATGGTCCGTCGAGGCGGAGGTGGCTGGGACCGAAGAACAAAAATTTTGAAAATAGTGCATTGAAAATTAATTCAAAACGAAAGCGATAGTCTTGTGTTGTTCAGAGTTCAAGTTTGGGTTTCACGGAGATTCAGTTGTTATTGTTACTTGGTGAGAGGTTAGTTATTCAAATTTTATGATATTGATATTGTTATATCTAGTGTTTTAAGACGTAATTAATTTGTGTTTTATTAATTTCATTTGTGATTGAGTTAATTTTTGTGAAAATGAGTATTACTAAGTTTAAAAAAGAGGAGTTAAAGGCTATTGCCGAGGAGTTAAAATTACCTATACCTGATAATGCTAAAGTTCTAGATTTAAGAGAGTTAATACAGGAGAGTAAGATTTATAAAACAGATGAAGAATCGTATAAAACTATTGTTGACTGTGTACATGAGGAAATAAACGAGAGAAAAGATAAACTTGAGCGGAAAAAATTAGAAAACAAAAATCGACTAGAATTTGAGAGAATTAAACTGTCTCAGTTAAAAAGGGAATTAGAAATTGCAAAATTGCGTGAACAATCTCGAGAGAGTGAGCCATCACAAAATGACATTAAAACAATCGGAACAGAGTGTAATGTAGAGAGTTTGATTAAGAGTATTAAAACTCTTAACTATTCCGATTCCTCAGAGAGCCGAGTCATTTAATTTATTTTTTCAGTCGATTGAGAAGGCATTTAAAACCAAAGATGTTCCTGAGAAATTAAAACCCGAAAATCTTTTAAATATCCTTGGAGAGAAAGCGTGTAATTTCATGGTTTATCTTCGAGGAGAAGATCTGAGTAATTATGATAAACTTAAAGCCATAGTGTTAAAGGAGTTTCAACCAACACCCCAAGAATGTCTAAATCACTTTAAAAAGGCACAAAGGTTACCCAATGAAAGTTATGTGCAGTTCGCATCTAGATGGAGTGCAACCTTTGAATACTATTGTCAGTTATGGGAGGTAAAAGACTTAAAATCAATTTGTGAATTAATAGTGTCAGATAAAATAATCGAGACGTTGGATAGAGAATTAACTACTCATATTGGCGTAAAACAAGGAGAGACGTGGTTTAAACCACATGAATTAGGCCGAGAATGCGATATTTTCATATCGTCAAAGGGAAAAATTAAAGAACAAAGTTTAATACCTAATTATAAATCAAAATATGAACCGCGGCGTTATGATGTCAGTAATCAAAATAATAGGCGTGGGTCAAAAAATACTTCAAGTGTTTATCTGTCTTCCTTTAAAAATGCGAAATGCATTGTAAATAGTTGTAAAACAAAGGAATCCCACCTGCTGTATTTGTGTCCTGTGTTCAAATCTCTTAGCGTTGACGAAAGAATAGATATCGTGAAAACTAATTGCTTATGTTATAAACGTTTTTCCTCAAATTGTTTTGTTAAGAAGTCATGTAGAGCTAAAAATTGTTTTCGTGGGAAGCCGCACAACAGATTAATTCATTATCCCAAAAGAGATAACTCTTCCGCCCAGACACAAACAGCAACAGGAGCCAATGATTCGACGCCGTTGAATCCAAATGCACATGCTTACGTCAGTCAGAGTCAGGGAGGGTCAGCAAATATTGCCTTCCCCCAAATTGAGAGCGAGAGAAATGCATCAGTAGTGGCTACGAGTTTTTTGCAAAACAAAACAAAAACAGTTTTATTAAGTACCGTGCGATGCTTAATACGAGACAGATACGGCGCGAGACATGAAGTGAGGTGCCTCCTAGACGGAGGAAGCGAGTCAAATTTTATAACGAAGGATTGTGCGGATAGATTGCAGTTGAGGAATGAGAAATTTAATTTACTTGTATCTTGTTTAAATGATTCATCAATGATGGTTATTGGGTGTGTTATGGCAACCATAAATAATCTTGATATGAGTTTTAAAAAAGAGCTTAATTTGCTAGTTGTCAAAAAAATAACCAATTTAATTCCGTCAAGAATGATTAATGTTTCAATTGATTTACCTAACGATATTGAGCTGGCAGACTACAAATTTAATATTCCTGGAAAAATTGATGTTTTATTAGGCGCAGAAATATTTTATGAATTGCTTAGGCCAGGTCAAATTTATACAGGAGATTCTCGACTACTTTTGCAATATACAGTGTGCGGATATGTCGCTAGCGGAAGTGTAGATGAGGAGGTGAATAACAAAATTCACTGTGGTTTAATTCGAGATAGTGATTTAAATACAACATTAAAGACCTTTTTGGAGTTAGAATCAATAGGTGTCAAAGGATGAGGGTATTACTAGTGAGGAGGACATGAATTTAGAATTGTTTAAGGAAAATATGTTTTAAAAATGGTAGGTATGAGGTGGGACTCCCGTGGAAAAGAGATAGTAATGAGTTGAGCGATAATTTTGATTTAGCAAAAAGACGACTCAGCAGTCTTATGAGAAAAATGCAAAATGATAAGGTGTTGTATTCTGAGTATTGTAAAGTTTTAAAGGGTTACCTAGATGAGGGGATAATTGAGAGGGTAACAAATCCGTTTGCTTCAACAAATAACCCAGTGTTTTATCTTCCTCACCAAGTGATAATAAAAAATGAATCTCTAACAACAAAATTACGTATAGTTTTTGATGCTAGTGCACATGAAATAGGACAATTATCGCTGAACGATTGTTTACATCAAGGAGTTAATTTAAATCCAAACATTTTTGATTTGTTGATATCCTTTCGCTTGAACAAAATAGCCATTTTAGCTGATATGGAAAAAGGCTTTCTCCAGATTTCTTTGACTCCAAAAGATAAAGACACAGTTAGGTTTCTTGTGGCTAACAGTGAAAACGATGTTCAAGTGTATAGATTCAATCGAGTTCTTTTTGGTGTGAACTCGTCTCCATTTCTATTGGCTGCAACTATAAAAACCCATATTGAGAAATATAAGGAACAATATCCTGTTACTGTGCGGACACTCGATAGTTGTTTTTACGTGGACGATCTCGTTGCTGGTGAAGACGACGTATCATCAGCATTTGACTTGTCAAACACAGCAGCAAAAATCATGGATGATGCAGGGATGAATTTGCGGAAGTGGATTTCAAATGACTGTGATTTAATGCAACAATACAGACACAACATTTCGACCATTTAACTATTAACAATTTCGTGAACCAACCACATCGTGTTTCGGGACTTTCGTGGAGTCCTCAAAATGACTATGTTAGTCTTAATTTAAAAGGTCTATTGGACTTCCTTCTGAAAGGAAAAATACTAAACGATTCTTGTTGCTGGCCGCAGGCAGAATATTTGATCCAATGGGATTTGTATCCCCCTTCACTATAAGATTTAAAATCTTATTTCAAGAAATCTGGCAAAGTAAAACAGACTGGGACGAAGAGTTACTGCCAGATGTTAATGAGAAGGTTCATCGATAATTGTAAGCAACCATTTAAAAAACAAATTGGAACATTGAAGATATCCGAAGTCCAACGAGCGGAAACTACGCTTGTGAAGTTGGTGCAACAGGTAGAATTTGAATCAGAATTAAAGGACTTGTCCACTAAGGGTATGGTTAGCCCTCAAAGATAAAAAATCTCTCTCCATTTCTAGACTCTGAAAAGGTACTAAGAGTAGGAGGTAGACTGGCATATAGTAATTTAAATTATGACAAAAAACACTAAATAATTCTTCCTAAGAATCACAAGTTAACTTATTTGATTCTTGAATTGATTCGCAAGAGACAATTGCATGTAGGTCCACAAACTTTATTGTCTATTGTTAGAGAGATTCTGGCCCTTAAATGGTCGTAATAAGTGCAGGAAATTAGTTAATAACTGTACAATTTGTTTTAAAGCAAAACCCGTTACTTGTTCACAAATTATGGGTCAATTGCCAACCGAGAGAATTTCTCAAAATTTTCCTTTTAGCAAAGTGGGAGTAGATTTCGGTGGGCATTTCTGGATTAAATATCCTAATCAGAGAAAAGGTGTTTTCAATAAAGTTTACGTGTGTGTTTTCGTGTGCATGGTCACAAAAGCATGTCACCTTGAATTAGTTTCAAATCTAACTAGCGAAGCCTTCATTGCGGCTTTAAAACGATTTTTTAGTAGAAGAGGAAAATCTGAACGTATATTTTCAGACAATGCTTCCAACTTTGTAGGCACACAATTAGAGTTAAAGAGACTGAAAAAAATTCTGAGTAATAGTAATAATAATATGAGTAAATTTTTGTGTGATGAACGTGTTGAGTGGAGTTTCATTCCACCAAAAGCACCAAATCATGGAGGCCTCTGAGAGGCTGGAGTCAAGGCCATCAAATATCATATAAAGCGAATTATGGGTAATTTAAAATTCACTTATGAAGAATTTTTAACGATTCTTAACCAGATTGAGGGAATTCTCAACTCACGTCCCCTCTACCCTTTATCATGTGACCCTAACGATTTTGATGTTTTGACTCCTGGTCATTTCCTTGTTGGTCATCCGATTTCAGCAATTGTTGAACCGAGTTTAACTGAACTGCCTGATAACAGGTTAAAGGTATGGCAAAAACTAACAAAAATTGTACAACAGATTTGGAAACGTTGGTCAAATAACTACCTAAGTACACTTCAAAATCGAAATAAATGGTTTTTTGAGAAAAATAATGTAAAAATAAATGATATGGTAATTTTGAAAGAACAAAATTTGTCTGTGTGTAACTGGCCTCTTGGTCGAATTCTTGAAGTGTATTATGGTAAAGATAATAAAATCAGAGTAGTGTTAGTGAAAACTAAAAATGGAGTTTTTAAACGTCCTATTACTAAAATTTGTATTTTACCCATCCCAAATGAGTAATTTGTGCGAAAATTTCTCTTTGTGTTATGATCACTGGTTGTTTTTGAGTATTATACTTGTTACCTTTTGTGTGAATTCAACTGTGTATATTTGATAAATTGAGTATTTCTTGCTTTTGCAATGTTGTATACTGTTTATTGTATTGAGTGATATGTGTTCATTTGTATTGTTGTTGTTTACTTATAAGTTTTTGAATGTATCATTCAAATCGGGGGTGGATGTTCGGTGTTGTGAAATGATTGTATGGTGGCCAAAGTGAAGCGAAAATAATTCTGTAATGCGAGAGTGGCTGTGTAGAGAGAGAGAGAGAGAGAGTGTGGAAAGCACGCGAATAAAATGGAGTTGTTCTAAAGTCTTTGCCATCTGATTTGTGTTGTGAATTACATTAAATGTGTGCGTAGAACTGGCGAATTAACAATTAAGAGGCAAAAATAAAAATAAAAAATTCGGAAGTCTAGAATACCATCATGTCAAACTGTTCATAAAACTGTTTTTTAAAATTTGAAGCAAGCCAAGTTAAATAAAAGTACGAAAAAACAATTACCTGGGGACGAAGAAGTTGAATTGAAACCATCAAGATGATTTGGATCTTCAGGTTCCTTTTCATCTTCAACAGTAAATGAAGGATTTAATGTTGGAATAATTTCACACTCCTGCAATAATTCAATGGAACGACTAGGTACAAAGCCTATGAGTGCTTCTGAAGAATCTACAATAATTGCTTCATCTGTTTCGATATTGATCTTCAAGATTTCATCACTATCAGCAGAATTATCAAAATCATCACATGCTGAGAAACTCTCTGTTATGATGGTCTGCTCACCAGTCTCTAAGTCTTCGACAATCACTTCATCATAAGGATGGAGACATAGTTCAGATTTACTTTTATATGCATTTGTGTCGCTTTCAGAATCATTTTCTAAATCATCTTCATCATAAAGCAGATCTCTTTTATTCATCGCAGATATGCTTTGGAAATTCAATTTCACAGGTCTCATATTATTAATAGATTCCATTCTTTTTTCATCACTGTGGCTAGGTGTTGCATCTGGAGAGAAGGATTCAAGGTACTCGGAGCCAGATGCTTCTGAATCCAGGGTACGAATATCTTGAGTAGTGCCTGAATCAAGAAATTCCATATGATTGTGGTATTCAACATCTTTTACCAAACATTCAGGAGTTGTAGCAAATCCTATTTCACAGTGCATATTTGGATCATATTTCTTAATAGGTGAATCATAATCTAAATCTTTATTACTTGATGAGACACCAGGACTGTCAGTACTTATACTTCTAAAATCATTTCCGTAACTACAACTAGATACATTGAATGATACTTCGGGAGTTATTGATTCGCCAAAGTTTGCAGATGCAGCATCTTCAGGATTCATAGGGTCTGAATCATGTAAATTACTTTTTTCAGGAGAGAATTGAAGCTTCTGAAAACATTCGATTTCTGATGCATCTGAATGCTTTAATCCTGCAACTGAAGAACTGTGCTCATTTATTTCAGAGTTAAAAATAGGTAATGGTATGCTGACAACGATTTGATTATTTGAGGTTGAAACATCAGATTTATTTTGCAAAACATCAGAAGTATCATTGAAAGTTGGCATTTTTAGAACATTTTCAGAATCTTTCTCATAAAAAGGATTTGGTTTAGTTTCAACAGTGGATTCACTTTTCAATGCAGATTCTTCATAAAGACTTGAATTTGAATTTTTAACATCATAATTATTATCATAAAAAACATTTCCAGAGTCATCATCTTCAGCTACGGAATTAGAACAGTTCAAGTTGATATCATGATCACTTTTAATAGGTGTACTAGTTAGATGCCGAGATCTCAGTTTTGATTTCAAATCAACAGGCGTTTTTTCCAGAGAAGAATCTGTAGCATTTGGAGTATCTTGACCACTTGATACAACTTCAGAAATTTTTACAGCACTTTTATCTATAGAGGGGACAGATTCATCTTTGAAAACAAACCTAAAAGGTTTAACAGCTTCAGAATAAGATCTCTGACCGCTACAATCTTCCATCATATTTTCATTTTCATCATGAGAATTATCAGCTGTAGATGCTAATTCATGTATGATGATGTCAGGAATAGTGTTTAAACCATGCTTACATGAATTTATTTGATCTGAAAAATCTTCTGGGGCAGATATCAAACCAAGAGCATTTTCCGTGGCTTCATTTTTCTTCTCGCAATATAAAATACTGTTGTCATTAATAGAATCTGGATTATTTTCTACATATATTTCAAGTCCATCTAATTTATGTGCATGCACCCAGTTAAGATTTTCAGAATCAATATTTAATTCATTAGAATTGCTATCTAAGGTTTTAAGTACATTTAAATTTGGTAATGTTTTAACATCATAACAGTCAATTTTTAAATCATTTTCTTTGGACACTGCGTCTAAGCTGTCTTCAGATATAAATGGGTTGGCATTCTTTTTTCCATGCAACTGACGTTTTAAAGAATGTTGATCTCTTACATCATCTCTCATTTGATTCCCTTGATCATCTTCCAACTGAAGAACATCTGAATCTACAGAAACTGCATCAGTAGTACTTTTTTCACAACCTAGCGAAACACTGTTCAGGCAACCATCATTTTCAGTCAACTCATCAATGCTTCCATTCAATACTCTTAAACTTGGAGACAAGTGACTACCAATACTTTTAGAAGCCATATCATAAGACATCTCAAATGATGAAAATCTTTCTCCATCTGAAGAATAGTTGTGGGAGTCGCTTTTGTCAGAAAAATCATTTTCAAATTTTAGGTGTGTAAGATCAGTTCCCAGGAGTTTCGTGTCCCCTATTTTAGGTGGCAAAGAATTCCAACGTTCTTCAAAAGATGTTTCTAAAGTTTTAAGGTTGTGCCGATCATTGTACAGAGGAGTTAAAAACTTTTCTACTTTCTCCATTGTTGGTCGCAAATGTGCCGGCTTCCAACATTCCTTCATAATAAGATATCTAATTTTTTTTAAAAACAAAAACATGCACATATAAGCAATAATATATTTGAAAGTGCAGTTATTACAAAAATGGCAACATAATAAAACTGAAATTATAATAATTAAAGTATTTCTATATACATCATGGATATTAAAAACTTTTTAATACTAATCCTTAGTTTGAACATATTTTTTTACATTGCTTTGTCATTAATTTATCTGTTTAAGTAATTTCAGTGCAATATTTCATTGGATAGTTATAATAATAGGTGTCACAAACTGTAATTCTTACTGATTTAACAAATTATAACTAGATAATTTTTTAAAGTAACTAGAGATTAATGCAGCTTTCCCCAAATTACTTAGAATTTGAAATTGTTTTTGTAAAATATTTCACTAATACGAAATCATAACTTTATACTGTTCAATTTAAATTCTTAGAAAGCAACATTATTATAAAAATACAGGAAATAAAAAATGCTTATTTGACACTTACAATTCTTCTTTGACAGGGAACTCTTGAGATGGAGCATTTAATTGAATAGTTTTCTCAATGAGAACTTTTTGAAGGACTTCTTCATTAGTCAGCTCTTCATAAGGTAACTTTCCAAACTCAAAAATTTCCCACAAAATAATGCCAAATGCCCTATAATAACAATAAAGTGACCAATTATAATATATAATTATCAATAAATTATTCATTAATATAGATCAATTAAATGGTATTAAAAAATATACATTTGAAAAATTAATTTTGATAATTAACTTTTTGTTTTTCCAAAAATTCTATTATTACTTAAGTTTTACCATAATTTATAAATCTGGATTTCAAATTAAAAAAATTAAGAATATATATCAAAACAGTAATGTGGAACATATATGGAGGAAACATACAAATATGCAGAAAAATGTTTGTTTTGGAGTAAATATTAAAACCACATCCACAGAAATGTTATCTGATGTAATCACAAAATTTCACAATCTTCTAATCTAGTGTATTTCAGGGGCAATTGTAATACGATTCCAAAAATTTGGAAAATAACTCGGGATATAAATGCAAATTATTTCTAAGTAATTTAATTCACAATTTTGTTCAATCATTGAGATGAAAAAATGAATACTTACCATACATTTGATTCTTTGGTTATCTCTTTGGTTTCAATAGTAGCATCAGTACACAAAAGGGTCTCTGGAGAACACCATCGAATCGGCAAAGCAATACCACCTAAACAGTAGTAATCCTCCTATTTAAATAAAGTAAAGTTGTATTATAATAAATATAGTACCATATATAATATATTCTTGGTTTTACTTTCAAACTCAAGAAATAAATTTATTAAAACTTATGATAAAAAACTGTTGTACTCGACTTAAACAAAAATTGTTATTACATTTCTTTCAAATCATGTTCAAAATAACAAGATTAAGATAATTCTGAAGTAAATTATATTTAAATTTTCTTTTTCATAAAAAAAATCACAGAAAAGTAAAAACAGTTTAATCAATATATATATTAAAAGTTTTTTTTTAATTATGATAAAATATTAAAAAAAAAAATATTTTCACATATTTTGTATTACTTTAAAAATAAACTAAAAGTTTACTTCTTCTTTTCAAAATGGCACTTCGTTTTCAAAACCAGGTTAATTAGTATAATTTGTCAGCTGAAAACTTTTTATAACTACCTAAGTTATTAGGCAAAGCAAAAAATAAAACAATTGTATTGACTTGATGCCATATAAATAACACTGGGAATTAATGGGCCAAAGAAATATATTTACAGTTATATATAATAAATATTTCTCCAAGTACAAAGTAGTAATGTAATGTCACTTCTGTTCAATTCAATTATTTTAAACTCATGACTTCCATTTAAAGAGTAAATTAAAAATTAAAAAATAATACAATTTTATATTGAGAAATAATGAAGCAGATACTGAATAAAATTGCATTTAAAATTATCATTAACTTTATACTGTTAAAAACCTTTGGTCCTAAATTAGGACCTTTGAGAAAGTAAAATCATTTTATGGGCCTGGAACACTTACTCTGTTTGCCATTACAGATCAGAAATAAATGGGGGGCCACAGTTTACTATGGCAGACTAGTGTGCCTCTCACATATTTTGGATTCTTAATCTCTTTTTTAGCTTAAAATTTGTGCAATATATCTAGTTTACCAATGGATTACATGAAACTAAATAGATGCCATCTCTCTGACATGCACATAAATGCTTAATATATTTTATTTCTCTTTATTAGTAGTTTTTCTGAATTGTAACTTCATTACAGTTACACATTAAGTCTAAAATTATGTTAATATTAAGACTACTCATTGAATATAGTAAGGCACATCACATTCTGATGATATAAATAATTTGGATTTGGTATTATCATGTTAGAAATAGATTGTCAGCTGTAATTTTCTTTCACATTTCAGGAAAAAGATCTTTGTTTTCATTTTTGTTAAACTATTATCCAATGACATCTGAAATTTATCAGTTTTTATAAAAGGCCCATTTATAAAGGTGCCTGTTTACCCATATTTTTTTAAGCTTATTATTTTCTTACAAGGTGAGCAGTATGCAACAAATGGATATTGCAGAACTACTCGAACCCCTTCAGCAAAATCGGGACTGATTCCTTTATCCATCCAATTTGTATTAAAAACAGATTTTGAGCAGTTCATTGTTTTTTAAAAAAATTATCTAATCTACTTTGAATAAGCTGACAATTTCACAAATTAATAAACAAACTATACAATAAACTCAAGTATGGTAGACTAAACAAGACCCCTGCTAGTTCCGGAGATTGAATGTTCCTGCCAGAGAAATATATTGAGATGTCTTGCACATGCTCATTAGATGCAATTTGGGAATCTCTTGGGAAAAGAACTACCTAGAAAATCAAAACTGGACTGATCTATACAGAAAAAGATGATCACATATGAGATTTTTATTATCTATATTATCCATGCACACTAGATGAAATTTTAAGTTTCAAAATATTACTGCAGTAAGAAACAATTTATTATATCTCTGTGTTTTAATCTATTATTTTCCCATTAATTTACTTTTTACTTTCATGTTTTATTTTGTAAATACTGGAAATATAAACATGTCAGATTCTAAAGATTTAAAAAGAAAGAAATTCAATGAATTGTTTTCTTTGGAAATAGATTTTCGCTTACCTACAGTTTGTTGCAACTTTAAAATTTGATTCATAATTCAAACTCATTGAATGAAGTTAATTTAATTTCACAACTTTTACACAAAGAAATATTTTCTCTGAAAGCTAGAAATGGATACTTTTCATAGTGTGATAATGAACTTCTTTCTTTTGCTTTCAAATTGCAGATTTTTAGTTCATATATAATTATTATAAGTTTATTTTACAGATTTTTACCTTTGAAATTAACATTTTAATAATAGTCTATAATTTTGAAAACTTTGATAGCTCTTTTTAAAGACATTTTGATGAGACTTACAAATATCAATCCCAGCCACCAAATTTGACATCCGATTTAGAAAAAGATTATTTTTGCATATATTTCAATTAAAGTCATTTCTTTTTTTCAGTCTTTTTTCATAAAACAAATTTTAATAGTTCTTTCATTGAGAAAATAATGTTAAGAGACAAACATACTGGCTGCCAAAGGTGGAAAACAAGATAAATACCAGAAAGTCTACATATTCTATAATAATAATTCTAGATTTTCTATAACCAACAATACTTCAAAACCTTTATTAAATCTACAATATTTACTCAAAACTCAACCTTTATCACTACAGCAATGTGATTTGGAAGAAAGTTACCTTCCAAATCACATTGCAGGAAGGGCATCTGACCAACAGTAACAGATATAATGAAATGTTACAACAAATTGCAACACATAGAGAAAAAAATAGCTTCTATATAAATAAGCATTCAAGTTAACAAATTAGATATCTTTCATTAAAATAAAATTTTTAAAGTTTAGAATATACTAATAAAAATAGTACTCCAAATTGTGTAATACTATTACAGCTAAACTCTTAAAATAAAAAATAAAATTATTTTTATAGTACAGATATCTGAATGTTAAATATATTTAACTGCAAAATAATTTACTAGAAATTTATTTGTTTAAATAACTTACCCTGCATTTATCAAAAGATATTCCATAGTCTCCAACTTTAACAGTAAAATCTTTACACACAAAACAATTATGTGCAGCAAGATCCCTGCAATAATAAAAATTACTTGAAATGGCTTGATGTTAAAGTTAATCAGAAAAGTCCAAATGTAATGAAATTTTTTATTAAAAAATGGTTAATTTTTTAAAGTAACTAAATCAATTTACATTGATGTACCTTGATTTGAAATTCTCCAAATTGTGCTCTCAGTTTTCATAATATTTAAAAGTAGAAACTACGGGAAGTGTTTACCCTTCAACTTTCACATAAATCTATACAAAATGGTACATTTTATACTTTGTAGTATGGTAAAGTATGCATTTTAAACCTCTTTCCTTTGACCAGTCCCCCCCCCCCAATTAAGATATGCTAACAAGAGATCCCTCACTAAATTGGATTTTCTAGCTTGTTGCTCTTAAGTTATTGTTTTACACAGACAAACATGATTCCAAAACATTTTTCAGTATTTCAGAGGTATAAAAAATATTAAAATCTTGGAAATGGTTTTTTTTTCTATACTCCGCTTACAAAAAAGGTAATAAAAATATATCCAAGCAATATAATGTTAACTACAACAAAATTAATTATATTTCAGAAATCCTCAAAATAAAGGACAATGATTTTATATCACAAACTTCCTCATATAGTTTCATTTTTAAAATTTGATGTAAGCACTCCAAAGAAAAAAAAAAAAAGCTCTTTAAAAGAACAAAATGCAAATAATTTTTTTTTAGCAAAATTCTTCAAAAAAAAAAAAATACATTTTAAAACATTTAAAATAAAAAATGGCCGATGATCAATTTAAAGATATAAAACAAACAGAACATACATAATTTATCAACTCACATGTGAGTATAACCATTTTCATGCAAGCACTTCAAACCTGCAGCAACATTGCATGCCATTTGTAGTAACATTCCATTCTTTATAAAGCTCTCCTTGTTTTCATGTAGTACCAAAAATGTTTTAAGATCCTACAAAAATGCAGAAAGAAATAATAAAAACATCACAGTACTTATCCTCAGAGTAATAAAAGAACAATAATAAACATTCATACTTACACTTATACTATGTTCCATAATAAGAAGAAAAGGATCTGATTCGAGACAACGTCCAAGAAGGCGAACAACATTTGGATGAGCCAAATCCCTAGAAGCAAAATTAATCAAAATTAGATTAAAACAGTAAATTTAGTAAAAGTTCAAAATCTCTAGTTAAGCTCATGAATTCTTTCATAAGCAGCTGAATATTTTTAATTCAAATTTTTCACTTGTTCCCTGAATTTCCTTTAGCAATAACATTGAAACATTTATAATTCAAATTTCTTTTAACGATATCTAGTCAAAAAACAATTTTTTTCTTCTTACTGAATTGTTTTTGGTAACTGATTGCATCTGAACTTTGTGCTCTCTCACTGTCAGTGAATAACGATCACTTATGAGAGAGCACTGTCTTTATCACCCCAGAACTTTACTAGATATTCAAAAAAGCAAACCAAATTTCTCACATAAAATAGGTGAACTGCCTAACTTGATGTTTTATTATTATATGCCTTTAATAGTTTTTTTAGTTATTAGATTAAGAATTATGAAGTTTTAAAATTAAACTGATCATGACTTTAAAACAATTTATGCCTATTTGGTTTTGACAAAAACAAAATTGATCAGAAAAACTATTATTACCAAACAATTGAATCAACTTTTATATAATTAACAATAAAATTGTGATTTTATTAAACATTCTTAAAATTAACAAATTACTAGTAAATTTGAGTGGATACATCCTTTCTCAAAGTATCGACATTGACGTAGAAGTATAGCACTTAGCAAGTTAGAGCATTTTATTTGACTGCTTATAAAGCTAAGAATTACAGCATTCCAAAATGGTTACCATTAAGAGATTGGAAATACTGTCACTAAATTGACAACAGAGAAGTTGACTAAGTTTTTATAAACTGACTTCTTTTCTTTCTTTCTTTCTTTTTTTTTTTTTTGAACAAAAAAGAATAGCATTTTAAAAGCTGTCAGACTATAAAAAATTATTTTATTGCACCTTACTTCTGAAGTTTAGTAAAGAGCTTTTTCAAACAATTTCATATTTAAGGAATTGAATAAAAATCTGCTTAACCCATATGCAAAAATAAAATTTTCTCACTTTAGCTTTCAAAAAATCACAGACAAATATGATTATATATTTTACAAAGAAATGAAAATGATTTGTAGGGATATGAGAAATGAAGTTTCTGGCTCCATATCATTTCACCACATAAATTAGTTAGATTTGAGCATCAATCAAAATGAAACATTATGCAAAAGGGAAAATAAGGTAATTGAATTTAATTTGAAATCTAACTTAATATAATAATTGCTGAACACTACAGTACAAACTGAATACAACAGTTTATCATAAAAATATGGCATTTTATTCTGTGAATATTATGTACATTAACTTATGCAACAATGATAGCATGTGCAACTCAACTATAAGCTTGCTTTTTCAGCTTTTTACAACTTAATATAATTCTGCTTACAATAATATTACATCAATATGTTACATATATAACTATTGACAGATTCGTCAAAATTAGAAACAGAAATGAAAATAACAATGTACATAACATGAAAAGGAAAATACTACATAGCTTGTCAACTAAGATTTAACAATTCCTAATTCATAAAGTTAAAAATACACCAACTCTGTTATTAGAAGCAAACTGAAAATAAAAAATGCAATTTGATACATTAAATTTTTTTTTGAATCAGTGCGATATTATTAATGTTCAGATCATTTATTAATGCTTAGTACTTCTAATTTTGAAATAACCACACTATTGTACAAAAATATAAAAAACACTTGCAGATATAAAAATATACTTTATAATGATACCATTTCATTTTAGAACCTTTTCTTACCTATAAGGCCTGACTTCATGCAGGAAGTGCAGATGTTCTGAAGGTGAAGCTTCCTCACGCAAAATCTTCACAAGGACAGCAGTTTTCTCTTCAGAATTATTTATATTAGAAGCTTCTCCCTCCACAACACGCCCAAACCATCCACAGCCTAACTCTCGGATGTACTGCAGTTGGTCACGGGGAAAATTACTGATGGGATCATCTAAGGAAATAATAAAAAGATTATAAATCATGCTTCCCTTAATAAATTAAAAACAAAATGTTTTACATAATAATGAAAAAAAATATTTTACATCCAGAGCAATCTAGAAAATAAACGAGATTTTATTTTCAGAATATGTTTCTTATAAAAAAAAATACAAATTTATCTCAGAAATATAGGCAAGTTAAGAATAATTTGTAACAATGATCTTAGAAATGTCATTTTACATGGAAGAACTTTCAGTCTGTATTGATAGATGGCTGTAAATTATAATGGGTTGAGGGGAGGCATTTTGTTGTAAACTGCAATATCATGGAAAAGTTGCAAATATTGACAAGAAATATAGCAAGGGAAAAAAATAAATAAAATTATTATCTTCTGCTTCTATATTGGGCTTAAAAGCTGGGACTGTTTAAAATCTCCCCCCCCCTCATCTGCTTATTAGAACAGTAGTTCTCAATTACTCAAAATACAAATTTATTGTATTAAAAGTCTATAATTACTGTTTGCAAAATAAACAAAATATATATTTTTTTTTCATTAAAGCAGTTAACTGGTATCACAGAACTAAGCCATATAAACAGGGATTATTGTGACTAGCTGTTATCCAGTCACAATATTGTGACTGGCTTAAGAAAACAACGGCCAACAAAAGTTTGAAGAATTTTCAAACTGTTGGTGGTAAAAGGCTAGAAATCTTTTCTATCATTTCTTTTAATATTTTAAAATTTCTAGGGTATTGTATTTATTTATTTATTACATTTTATTACAATCTAAAAGAATTTCATTTTGTTAAGCCTATGAACCTCGAAACAATTATAGTTTGCTTATATACAGTGCTAGAAAAACTAGTATAGGCATGTATATGCAACCAAATGTATATAGGCATGTATATGCATAAAGCTATGCAACCAATCAGAGTAACATGATGTGATCAGCAGCACCTATATAAGACAATAGATATTTGATATAGGTGTTAGATCAGTTTTTGTGATTAGCATCAAGATTAAATTATCATGAATGAAGCAATTTTGGACAAGGTGTTTAAAATCAACATAGTAGAAATTGAACAAAGTATCTTTGTTGTAATGATGAAATTTAAATTTCCGAGTACGGCAATTTCATGAGTATATTGTGATATTTAAAACCTGGGTAAAATATCAAATCTCCTATGATTGATGAGAATCCTTAAACAAGATAGATGTGCAATACTTCTTCAAATTGGTGTGGGTTTCAATGCTGGGGTATCAAGTGACACCGCGAAATATTCAATGGACCATCACTGATATGAGCTTTTGGAGTTGAAAGATCATTATTGTAAACTGTATAGCATAAAGCTTTATGCTTATCTGCGACTGCTAACACCACTATAGGACATTGATGAATCTAAATTCATTGCTTTGTTTGATGAATCTCATTTCCAGTTGTATTGGGCAAATGAACATTTATAAGTAAGTAAATAACTTTATGAGTCTATGGGATTTCACATGTCAACAGGACACACTCAATCTGAAAGACCCTCTAAAATGTTAAGGGGCATACGTAGTTTGCACTATATTAAACTTGTTTTGCACAAATTTTTAGGGGCAACCTCAACCCATTTAAATGTTTTAATGTAGCAAACATTTACAATCCTTTAGTAATGTTTACAGAGTAGATTCTGGCAGTTTTCTTTAAATGTTTATAAACTACCTGTTGCGAAATGTACGATAGTTTTGAATGAAAACTATAATTTCCCATTTCAATAGCTTAATTACTGCTGAATAAGGGTTGCCACTCAAATCTGGAAATAAAATTGTTTTTTTCCTGAACATATATTCAAGATAAGAAGAAATGCCCGAATCTTGAATATACGTACTAGTAACTCAGGAGTGAATATATATACTACTAACTCTTGAGCTATTATAATGCATTAAATTGATAGGCATCTAGTAATTAAATTCATTACTTGATAATAAAATTCACGTAAAAAGAACTAACAGAGCAAAACATTTCTAATTTTTAGCATATCACAAAGAGAGTGCAAAATTGATAAAAAATTTAAGTTTATAAACAAAACAAAAAAAACATTAAGAGTGGAAAAATTTTCCTACTTACTGAACCAATCATGAAGGGAGATTTTATTTTTGAGCAGGGCTCTGAAATGTGCTGGCCTAGATGAACATGCAGCACTTTGACCAGACAGTTTTCTCGGGAGAATGTCTGGTAGAGGTTCAAATGTGACCTTGTCTTCGAAAATAGGATAAGACAAACTGACAGGCTGGAGATCAATGACTGCAGAGTGTGGAGGAAAGATGGCAAATTCAGAAGGATTTTCAAATTGCAAGGAATTGTCATTTAGTCGGCTTACAGGAAATCCATTTTGATAAGAAAGAGCCTAAATAGTTAAAAAAATTTAGTTACTTTTGCAATAACAAATGAAATAAGAATATATCTGAGGTAAGGTGCAATACATTCAGAACTGAATAAATGTTGAACAATAACATTTAAATTTCTTCAGTTTTTGATATTGTTTGTAGAACACTAAGCATTAAAAAAAAATTGTGCTATTTTAATAGGAAACCCCTAGATTTTAAAATAAATTTAAATACAGAAAAAACTTACATTTGTCATTTTTTATAACATCAAAAAATCTCAAATAAAAGACATATATTATAAAAATTATTAATAATAATTAATGTTCATATATTTACATATACATAAGAAAATTTAGTGAAATTTATAAATCAAAATTGACTTCAAGAGCTGAAAAGGATAATTAAATGAAGTTTATATAATCATGAAGAAAAAATTTATTTCATTTTTAGTTACAACAAATCAATCATTTACTATGATAATTATATAGTGGCTTTTTAAATCTTTCGATACAAGATTATAAAACATTTTTTAAATGAGGAATCTTAAAAAAATATTTATTAAAAAAAGATAAAATATTTTTCATCAATGAAAGAAATTAAGTGATGGAGAAATTTAACAATAACTGATAAAACTATTTTTACATGGGTACATTAAAAGGAAATTAATTTTGCCCCACATAGATCTTAATCTTAAAAAGTTATTTTTATTTTTGAATTTTTAACTGATTGCCATAAGAAATAATTTTTGAAAAAATGTTTGAGATATCAAATGATAACAATGAAACTTGAGTCTAACAGTTTTTGTTGTTGTTGATTCTGTACTATATGGCACATGCATATAATCTAGATATTTGATGATGACAGCATCAAAGGAATACAAATTTAAAATTTTAAATAAAATAATTGATATCACTAAAATCCAAGCAAAATTTTTATCTTTTACACAGACTTGTGAGCTAAAACCTCCACTAGAATAGCAAATCAATAATTTTAATTTTTCTTAAAATTCAGAGTAATTTTAACAATGAATACAGAACTTTAATTATTCTATCACTTGTAATTAATCACTGATGTACATTTTGTTTTTCTATTTAATGTAGACAAAGGTGACAAATAGCATTTTACAGGAATATCATAGTATAAGTATAATGGAAATTATCTAAATTTCATTGATTTAAGTTAATTCTACGTTAGCACTTCGAGAATTCTTACTAGCATGGAAAAATATATATAATTCGAATAATTTCAGATAAATCAAAGTCAAAATACTCTTTTGGAATTAGGGGATAACAGCCTTTATTGCCAAAAATTACATTCTCATCCCAATTCAATCAATCAAAGTCAAAATAAAAAAAAATGTAAAAGATTGTTTTTTGTTTGGTAAATAAACTCAATTCTTGCATTTCCAGTAATAAAAAATGAATACATTTCTTTTGCTTTTAATTCATTTGATTACTTTATTTGTGCACAATGCATTCAATTATAAAACAAGCAAACTAGATATAAATTGTATTGTATTTTGAAGTTTTATTACTTAACTATAGCATTCAGTGACACATATATTATCTGCTTAAAACTACTGAAATAATTTACAAAAATATGAAACTTTTTAAGTAATGTTACTTAGTTTGATAAAACAGCTAAGGAGGGAGGGGAATTAAAGCTATTTTTTTTAACTAAAAATTGTCAATTTCCCAGATATGAATTATTGGATAGATCTATTTTTAATTGTGCATTTTCAATCAGTTCATTCTTCTTCAATCCTATAAAGGCAACCATATTTCATTTTCTAAATTCTTACCTTAATGTTGTGATTAGGACAACAGACACATCCTATAACAACATAACCAAGTAAAAGAATTGCAGCAGCAGAGATTAAGAATACAGCATAGCCTGGCAAAGATTCCATGTGATATGGTATTTCATGATGACCTGGTTCAGAAAAAAAAGCACATGAATTTTTTTTAAATTTATAAGAACGAAAACATAAGTAATTTGCATACTGTAGAAATCCAAATTACTTAAGATATTTCTTCAAACAAATACTATGATGTGAAAAGAAATTAATTATTAAAGGATTTCTGAAAATTATGTGTCCCATCTTTTTATAATTAAAAGAAAACATTTTCATTTTTAGTAACAACAATTATACAATTATAAACAAATGCTTTCTTACACAATGAATGCAAGAATGCTTAAAAATAATTTTTTTAACAAATCAAATATGCTGATTTTCTAAAGATTTGATTTGATTTATTGAAAATATATAAGTAAACTATTTCATTCAGTTAACCTGTTAACTTTACAACTTAACAAAGAATATAATTTGAAATATAGCAAAAATAACATAGTAAATGAATAATAAAATTGCTAAAAATCCAAAATGTTAAAATTATTGATTGAATAGACGAGCTGGGAACAATGAGTAGACTTTAATAAATTGGGGAGGGGGAAAATAAAAATATATTAAGGATTAACAGGGCTGCCACTCAAATATGTAAAAAAAAATTCCCTGTGTTTCATGAGTATGTATAAGATACGAGGATATGCAAAAACAGCATTCGTGAGCTAGTTGTAATGTAATAAAAGTTTGAGGAATAGAAAAAGCACAGAAAGAAAGTAATTTAACATTATTTGAAATAGCACATTAAAAGAAATTTGATATTTACATACAAAAAAGACAAACCAATTTCTCTTTATTTATTATCTAAAATTTAGCAAAACAAAATTTATATATTAAGGTGAGAGGGATATATTATCTCTCATGCTCTTTAATTGTAAGTCACACAAAATTAAGAACTCGGGTGAAATAAAACAAAATATTTTTGTTATCATGATTCAAATCATTTAATGATTACTTAACAAAAAAATATTAAAAAGCAAAATTATTTATTCAATTCAAAATTATTTATTTGCCAATTCATGTATTTGGGGATCAATTTCTGTAGATTTTTCATCTATCGGTTTCATGAAGCTAATCCTTAACAATTAAGGTATAGCATTTTTGTATGGCCTAACATACACTTTTTAGCTATTTCACTTTCATTGAACACATGCGAAAATATTTCCGACATATCATAGAATGCATTAAAAGCCAAATGTGGTGCAACAAGTTTTAATGCCCATAAAAATTCAGCTTTAAATTCTTGTTCTTGAACTAAAAGGTTTTAAATTGGTTCATTTTCAGATATTAAATTTGACATTTTCGGACTTGACATATCACCTTCTCCTTCATTCCTTTTAGATACAAAGTCTAAAATTAATTATGACTTTCTTGAATTGAAACACAATTTTGTTTTTCTTTTTTTGACATGATTAATAAATTTTGCCTGTTTTCCTTTTAGCTTATTTTAGGATATAAAATTTGGTGTTTTCCGACATAGCATATAAACTTCTTCTGTACTCCTTTTAGACCCAAAGTCCAATATCAGTCATGACATTTTTGAACTGGCACACAACTTTGTATGTTTTCCTGTTTTGGCATGACTGGCAAGTGCCTGTTTTCCCATATTACTTATTTTCTTAAAAAACAAACAGTACACAGCAAAAAGATTTTATGGGAATCTTGAACCCTTTCAGCAAAATCAGGATTGATTTTTTTTATCCATCCAATTCATATTAAATATGGGTTTTAAGCAGCTCATTGTTTTAAAAAATCTTCTAATCTACTCTGAATAAGCTCACAATTTCTCAAATGATTAACAAATCAATCAATAAACTCACATGTGACCGATTAAATACCACTGTGATGTGGCCACAGACTGTGTGTTGCCATTTTTTCTAGAGATGTATGTTCTAATCTTCCATACAGTTACAGAAATCTCATGTATGCTCATTAGCTACAATTCAGGAATCTCATAAAAAAGAATAACTATCTCATAAATCAAAACTGAACTGATCGATACACAAAAATGGGAGAGAAAGTAGAAAAGGCATGAATTTTTGCATTATCAATTGCGAATGGTATTGTTTCATTTTTGGCAGAGATGATTACAATCTTTTATAATTGCAATCTTTAGATAGGAAAAAAATAACTAAAAAACTTAAAATTCCCTGCTTTTATGAAAATCTTCAAATTTTCCTGCATTTTTTCAAGTTTTTTTTTTTTTTTTTTTTTTTTTTGTTGATTTTCAAATTTTTAGTGTTTTACCGATTTTCCAGGTTCTCCCGGTGGCATGGCAACCCTGATTAATTCATTTTTTTCATGAATAATATAAACCCAGAAGAATTCTAAATACAAATGTCTTTTTAGTAAGTATGATACTACTAATCACCAGGCTTGAATATTGAATTCATTTCACATTATTCTTAAAATACCAACATTCATCGTTAAGATATTGTGATAAAAATTATCAAAATATATTCGTTCTGATCTGTATCTGCTAAAAGATATACAATACAATCCAATAAAAAGAAAAATCTTACAGAAATAAAAATATAAACTGAAAAAATTAGATAACTACAAAAAATTCTACAAAATATAATTTATTTCTTCAAATACATAATTAATATGAAAAAAATAACTAAAAACATAAATAAATAATTAAATTAATTTCAAACTATAAACAGGCTTGTTAGTTTATGCAATTTTGTTTGGTCTTATTTAAAATTTGGGTAATTTTCTCCCATTAAATAAGCAACAATTGCAGAAATATGCAGATCAAAGTTGTGAAATTAAAAAAAAGATAGTTTCATGATATGAAGGTACATTAAAAAGTGCAATTCTGATAGATATCCTCATATCAAATTTTATAATTAAACTAAATGCTACACTCATGGCCCTTCTACCTGCATTTGTTTTAGCCTGTACAAGAAAAAGCAAAATATATATTTATTATGACAAGCATTTCACATTTTAATTTTATGAATTTTTAAGACTATCAAATCAAATTAATAATAACTAATTATTACATTTAAGCCGTTTCATATATGGCAATTATAGTCTCATGATTTAGCACATGTATAGCATTCCGAAAATCCCCATTCTAAAACATGATAAAATATAAGGTCATAGGAAAATAATTTCTAGGTTATTACTGGCTACTTTAAGAGATTAAATTTTAATTTAAGAAATTAACAATTTACAGAGAATACACACTAAATATTCTTCAGACTTCAATAATATTTTGAATTAATTCTTGCTGCAATAACAAACATATATATCTTAGTACTAACTGAAACATAAAAAAGAATTCAAAATACCCAAAATATTCTCCTTTTCTTTTTTGAATTTCAACAAAAGATTAGCCAATTGTTCTTTTCTTGGTTAATAATACTAAATCCACTTTCTTATCTTTTGTACAATTTTTTTCATTTACATAATGTTCATACTTGTAAATAACACTACATTTATACTTCAGTTTAATATTTATGAATCTAATATAAAACTATTTTACTGCTATTTTTCTTTATTAATTGTTTTCTTTAAATATCTTTGGTATGTGTATTAGTTTTTTCTTTTAGTTTCCCTCTCTCCCTTATATATATATATATATATATATATATATATATATATATATATATATATATATATATATATATATATATAAACACTGATTTCAAAATTGAAATTTTGACTTAATTTTATTCACAGTATTTATGTAGTGGTACTTTTTATTCTCTGATTCAAAATCCCTCCACACTTGAAAGCAGCAGATGTTTGCATTTTAACAATAAAGTGAACTCTGATTAGTCATGGACTTAAAGAGTAAAAACTGCAGACAATTTGTAATGTTAAAAAAGATACTAATTTACAATAAAATATTTTAGGGCAATTTTTATTTACTGAAGGAACTTAACCATTAAAATAAGAATAAATAGATGATTTCTGTTCTTAAAAGTAGTTTTTGTAGTTCACTTTAAAAAAATGTTAAAATGCTTCATTTTTAAAAATTTATAGTTGAATTTTTTATAGCATTTTAAGATTAACAATGGCAGATAATATTGGTCACATTTAGTGATATTATATTCTTCGAGCCACTCTTGACTACACGAGATATATTAGTAATTATAATAACTTCAAATTAAATTAACACAGTAGTTAAATGTTTGCAATACTTGATGTCAAAACAGAAATTGGGATTTGCATATTTGATGACGATACAAATCAAAGAAGTGGGAGTAGTTGTTTGAAATTAATATGTACTATCATACGAATTGTTTCTTCTTCTTATATACATTCCATAAATTTCATCATATCTTGTGCATTCAGCTTTCAACTGTTTATCATGTCGGGTTTGAAGCATGTATAAGATACATGTTTTGCATTTCTGATGTCCATTCTTTAGCTGGTTAGCATTCCTCTGCATGTGTCTTTATTATCCCTTTTAAGCTGAAGCCAAAGAAAATGCTCTCATTTTATTTTAGAATATAGTTATTTTTACAAATTAAAAAGATTTCGATTCCCAAGCCCTATTATCCACTGAACTTTGATAAATTCTTCCATCAATATTCTTAATTCCAATTCGATTGCAGATATTGCTATTATCTAAGAAATTATCAACTATGATGCACCAGTAGGAAATTAAATTTATATTATTAGTTTTTAAAATAAATTTTTAAAAAATTATAATTTCTTTAAAATATATTCCCACAAATGCTAAAAATATCCTTGTTTTAAATAAATTTTATGAAACAGGACCAATATAATGCATATAATGAATAAATAATAGGTTAGATTCTGGACAACTTTAGTTTGTAAGAAGAATTCTAAAAAATTTATCAGTAAATAGTTTCTGGGCTTGAATACGATCATAAGATATTTTATTTTTAAATAAGAGACAGAATTATTCTTACTTTACATAACTTGTTCAAAGGATCTGAAAAAAAAAGTATTTACTTTGTCGGATATATTAGCATTATGCATATATTAGACAAATTCACCAGTTGACAATACTTGATTTAATTGCTAATAGGCTTCTGTACTTTAAAGTTTCACAATAAAAATAAAGTACATTAACCCCCTAAATACCTACTTTTTTATTAGATAGATTTAAGTTGTAAGATATAAATTTAAAAGAATATTTAATTTACAAAATTTTAAGAATATAAAAATATAAAATACTCAACTTCCATATTAGAAAAATTATAAGAGGTTTGTTCAGCTGCTTAAGGATTTACTATAATTATTAATTATATTATAATAAGAGGAATTTTGTTATAAGCTTTTTTTTTTAAACCAAAGACCTACATTCAAAATTTTACACTATAAATATGGCATTATCAATACAATGTAAACTTTTTCATATTGAAGATAGGCTTTATACATTCATTTTAAACAGTTTCAAAACCATCTCGCATCCATTAATGCTAAGTAAACTACAATACACAATATTTACGTACTATTGCAGCTATATCGGCAACATCAAATTCAATATCAGCAATTAAAAATTCCCTATTTCGTGCCTTAAACACTTGCAAAATTGGGGTGGCCAATTTGGCAAATTATCCTGAAAATTGGCATGATTGCAATAATATGTAAGTACCCAATACACTTGCTTAAAACTAAATTTTACAAATCTTAATTAATGAAATTGAGAACTCATTGCTTGAAATATTTTACATATGTATATAATGAGATTCTTTGATATCAAATAATACATGAATTTTAGCAAAGACTTTATCCCATCAATAAAAATTACTGAATAAAAGAATGTTTTAGTTAAAAAAAAATATAAAACAATGCTGCATACCTTCCGTTATAGGAACAGCATATCCTAAATGAAGACAAAGAGTGACACCTAATAGTAACAGGAGCTTTTGATAGCCAGTCATCCTTTGTTTTAAAAGAAATAGGCTTTCACATATTCTTAAGAAATTCCATTTTCAGCTTACTCAATTTTCAACAAAAACCTGAAGAATTCAATATATATGACAATTAACAAAAGCTTATAATTAAAAATTTAAATTTCTTATATTTCATACACAGAAAAGGGTAGAATTCAATTCGTGATTTTATAAATTAAATTTAAAATGACTATAAACTGAAACCATTAATTTATAAAGCAGAATGATAACTTTAAACAACACATTACTTCACTCTTAGTTGTGTAAACAAATCATAAATAACTGAAAATGGATCGCATGCATAATATTTAAGTTTACGCAAACTGATACAAATTAAAAATTGTTTCATATTAATAATAAAGTAAGCATAATAAAGAAAACGCCCTTTTGTAAACATACCGCTTAAGTGATTATTTATCAAACATGATGTTTCATTTCTCTTTGAGAGCTTTACGTGGCAATAAAAAAAACGAAAACAAACATCTATGTAGGATGTCTCTAGTGGTCAAGAAAGCCGCGAACACACAAAAAAAGAATTGCATTTAATTTCGTTTTGCATGAATATTTTACTACGGTGGAACTAAATAGCAGTGAGCAATATTTTACCATTTCACGTAATCGAAATCACAGAGTATAAGTTAAAATTTTAAAACAAGATTAACTTTTTTACTGATGTCAACAATTAGTTGAATTAATGTGAAACACCTGCTTCTTGATTAAAAATAACGTCTTCGCCGTTATTCACGACAAAACAGAAGACATCTGTCTGAAATCGCAAATTTCAAGAACAGTAGTCCTCTGTTTTCGTTCAGAATGGCTGGACAGCTAGAGTGAAATGGAAATCTATTTTATTATCTATATTTTCTGTTAATATTGATAAATGTAAAAGGATAATTACTGATATTTCTAGATTAACAAGAGAAAAGGTTAAACTTTATCTTCATTTTTAAATTCACTTTTTTTTAAGTTGTATTTTTGATTTCAAGCAGGAGCCGTACTCTCAACTTAATAATTTAAATGTCTACAGTTGACACTAATAATGCAATTCTTGTAATCTATATCTTCTTTAAAGTTATGATTCGTAGTGATAGTATATAAAATTATACCTTAAATGATAAAATTCTGTCATAGCTTTTAAATGAACATTGGAATGATTGATATTTGTATTTCTCCATGGTTGCTGCATTTGGAAATATCACATCTTGAAATAAAAATTATTTTCTGAGACTGATCAAGATGAATATAGCAATGAGAAACCACACGGAAGGTTTTTCAAATAACGGTAAATGTCTTAATTTTCTATTACTTTTTAATTTGATAATGCAGCTGTTTCTTAAATAATCAATAAAAAACTATTTAAATGAATCTGATTAATTGTAATTTTATTTTAATTGAATGGAAAATGAATATAAAGCCATGTGTAAATATAGTAATCCACATCTTAGGTTCTTCATAATCTATGTTAATTTCAAGGAAATATATGAAATTTTCTACAAAGATAGCCTGTATTTATTTAAATGAATTATTGGTTGGAATTTTCTAGATGTTTGCTTTCTATAATTATATAATCAACACCGCGATTTTAAATTCATTAATTATTTTTTCCAGAATGATGAGTATTTTTTTAAAAGACGGAATGGTGCATATTTGAGATATTATTAATAGATAATTTAATACCCAAGATTTTTTTTTCAAAAAATATAAATTCTTGTAAGTACACTTCTGTAAGTATTTGAATTATATTTTACTTTCAGATGGCATCAGACTAAAATCATTGATATAGAAAAAAAGTGTTTTAGAATTATGAAATGGCTTCCATGAGAAATAAATAATTTGCAGTGTACTATACTTTACCGAATGATTAATTTAGGAAGCTTTTAAAAGCAGCTTAATTTATTCTTTTATTCATAATTTCTTTTATCATTCAGGGTTTTGATCTTGTTAAATCTCCATTTCTAATTGCAACCAAATTTATCCTAAATACCTTCAAAATATTCACTGATAATATTTCATAAGCAGCATCCAAACATTTTCAACTTTGAGTTTTGATGTATTCTATTATTACTAACTTTCATTGTTAAGATCTTTCAGTAAATGTAATCTCTGTTAGGTTTTTGTCTGTGCCTCTGCTAACGGAACTCTACTCATTATTAAATTAAAATCCATCTAAAATAAGTATTAATAAGTCGACAAGTAATTAATGTAAAAACAAGAAATGTGCTCAAAAAATTAATTTTCTTTTCAATCTAGTATCATTTATTTGGATTATAAATTATTTACTACCTTGCTGGCAATAGGTTGATTGCACCTTCACTAATTGTAATCTTAAAAAAATATATTCTGAATCATTTTTTTTTTTTTTTTTTATCCAGAAGAATATGAGCACACGTTTTGATCTCCTCGTGACAGAGTTTCCATACTACAATAAGTGAACATCTTGAATTTTTC
Organism: Argiope bruennichi; assembly: GCF_947563725.1. NCBI lineage: Eukaryota > Metazoa > Arthropoda > Arachnida > Araneae > Araneidae > Argiope > Argiope bruennichi. The sequence goes on from NC_079160.1 coordinate 9,191,637, forward strand.
TTGATTTTAGTAGTATATGTGTCAAAGTCCTTGCTCGAACATTGCATAAGATAATTTTATACAATAGAATTCTGTTTTCATTGAATTTATTATTTTTGATCTAACTGTATTTTGCTAAAGTAACATTATTATCAACTTTCATTAAATATTATTATAAGTATTGGTTTTTGAAAATTGTTTCTAAACTCTTAAAATTCTTTACTGCTACTGTTAGTTTAATGTCGGAAAAATAATTAAGATTTTATGTAATATTTAACCGACAATTAAAAGTGATTATAATGTTTAATATTCAAAAAGTTATATTAGAATATAAGTGTGAGTTGTACTTGATTGTTATATCCTTATTTGATTTGTATTAATAAATCGTGGATATGGTTAAATATAAAGCTATGTGGAAAAAAATTATAACATATGCAAATAGTACACAGATTGTGCAATGTTTTACATACTTTTCTCTCCAGTCAATATTAATATTTGTTCAACTAGCCTTACAGTGGCTATGTATGCATAGGTGAGATATATGGGGTAAAATAAACTATTTATATATATAGCAAATAAGATGTCATATTCACTTATATTTCATGAACTTGCTTAACTTTCTTTTAATCACTTTTCCAGTTTAGATTAATATCTTCTTTAGAAGATGTACAAGGTCTTTTTGGGAATGGTCTTGTCTTTTTGAACCGTGACCAGATGATAAGGCTGATACCCTAGTTACTAACTCCTGACCAAATTTTTTCATCTAAGTAGTTAAAGAATATTTCACTCTGAATAAGTTTAATATGTATCAAACATATAAATATAAACACAACGTGTGTGTGTGTGCACATGCGTATGTGTGTAATCATAATTTTTGAAGCAGAAAGACACTTTTAATTCTTAACTTTGTTTCATTTCATCCTGGAAGTAAGGATTTATGTGCAAGCATAAGTGATGAGTATACCAACACAGAGTGAAAATGAGGAAAAGCTAATGAAAATTTTATCCCTGTGAATATATACTGTAAGATTTTTGTACGGATTTTCTGCATGTGTCGAATTTAGGTAAAGGAATTATAGGTATCTTTTAAAAGAATTTGTTTAGGTCAGCAAATTTTTATCCCTTTACTCGGAGCATGGGAACCACTGTCAAAAACACTTTTACAGAGCTTTCTGTTGCATTAATTAAATAGAAAAAGTGGAATGGGATCAAGAAATAAGATAATATTTTAAAATGAATTTAATATGGGCTACATTAAGCTAAAAATTAGGAAATTAATTAAGTTTAAATTAGATTTTACAGTATCATTACATATATATATTTGGAATCAGATCTTGAACTTGCTATTCTCTAGTTCTGAAGCTCAACCCCAGTAATTTTTTCAGAATTTCAAACAACAAAATACAAGATTTCATAGCAGTCTGTTTTTACTTTTACCTTCCAAACTAGATGCTCTTTATCAATGGACTCATAAAGGAGATCAAATTACTGGACTTTATGCCTCAAATTTACTGTCACACTTCGGTTTTTGTCCTATCTCACTTGTTTTACTTCATTTACCAAGTCCTTGAATCAAAAACTTACTATAGAGGGGGAGTGTGATAGCTTCTGTTGGCCAAAATGACTATAGGGTCAAATAACTGTGACTCAAATGATTATGACTAGGTATCTCCCAAGTCACTCCTTAGCATGTTTGAATTAACTTCAGTATAGAAATGTAACTCCTGATAAAGTTTTGGGAGAAGGACTGACCCAAAGTTGTGATTTGCTTGACACAAAAACTTCCAGGTGCAAGTAATTTTTTGCTAAAACATACTTGGTTTACCTATGGTAGTTAAGCTTAAACTTTAGGTTATAATTCAGAAATTATATCCCATCCTTAATTCTCTTATCAATAGATGGGTACACTTTTTTCTTAATTGGCATCATTAAATCATATTAAATGTTTTAGTTTATGTAATATTTTGTTACATTATCTGTATATATATCATCTTTAATGAATTGCTCTTATTATTATAAATTTTGCTGTGATAGATAATACATATAATAATTTCGAGTTATCACTCTATAAAAAGTAATTATTTTCCAATTATACTAACTTTACTTCAACCTTAACTTCTAAGGCATTTCATGCTCTTATTGGTAAAATATGATCATTCCAAAATACTGCTTCAACCAATTCCCTTCTGAAATTATGACCCTCAGGGGCTCACCTTCTTTTAGGTGAATACGGGTGTCCCAATCCCGAGGTACCCAGGGATCTTTACTCTTTCTTCTCTCCCCTCTCCCTTTTCTCTTCTCTCCCTTTCTCTCTTTTAATCCCCCCTTCCCTTCTGTTTTCTTCATTCTTCCATCCCTCGACGGTAAGCGAGGGAGCTCTCCATGAGAAGCTGTCACCGCTCTGTTTGCTTCTTGCTTCTCATGGACAGCCAAAAACCCCACGTGTTTGCCGTGCGTGGCGACCCTTTAGACGGGTGGTACATTTCGGTCCCTGATGTATCAATCGGCCGGTATCCCAGATGTTTGACTAGGCTGCTCAAGGGGATCAAGCGAAGGGGTCACTCCTTGGGCTTGGCGTTAAGGGTGGTCACTGTCCCCGGGGGTGACTCTCAGCGTATAGGTTCCGGCTAGCACCATGGTAAGCGCCGAGGCTGGGAATGTCTGGAGCCGGTGGCTGCTATCCCTTGTTGGGCTCCGTGGTGGGCGGTGCCGTCGGGCCCGAATACTTCTAAATATCGCATGGGTCTTTCTAATAATCAACACAGTAATGCTTTTCTGAAATTTTTTGTATTTTTTTCTGAAAACAATGACTTGAAGAACATTTCTCCCATTTTAATCCATAAAAGTATCTCTGCCCTTGTCGGAGAGGTAAAATCAATTAAAAAACTGAACAGCGGAAAACTTCTAATAGAAGTAATGAATATGAAACAATCGGAAAATATATTGAAACTAGATAAAATAGGGAACATAGATGTCAAAGTCGCTCCACATCGTACACTCAACCATTCCAGAGGCGTAATTTCCGAAAGCGAATTTCAAAAAGATCTGGAAGAAGATATACTAGAATGTCTGAAAAGCCAAAAAGTCATAGCAGTCCGCCGAATTACAATCAAACGAAATGGTCTGAACCTCCCAACAAAGCATCTCATTCTTACATTTGACACTCCTGTACTGCCAAAATCCGTTAAAATAGCTTATATTAACTGCCCGGTTAAACACTTTATACCTAATCCACTGCGCTGCTTTAAATGCCAAAAGTTTGGCCGCACAATAACAGCTTGTCGGGGAAAACAAATTTGTGCTCGGTGCTCTAGTTCAGATCACGAAAGCAACACCTGCAGTTCTACAGAAACAAAATGCTATAACTGCGAAGGTGATCATCCATCGTATTCCAGATCATGCCCACATTATAAATTAGAAAAGGAAATTCTGACAGTTAAAATAACAAAAAATCTCTCTTTCCCAGATGCTCGAAAAATAGTCACCGATAGAACACCAAAACCAAATCTCTCTTATGCATCTGCACTAAATTCATCAGTCCCCGTATCACAACAAACAACCTCTGCCATAAATAAGCTTACAACAACTACAACAGCAAATACTCCTGTTAATAATGATTTAATAACAATTAAAAAAAGTGACTGGCTTCAACTTCTTGCAATTAAAAAGTCTTGGGAGAATGCTTCATCATCCTCCGCCGTATCACAGGCAACTACCAATTCAACTCCTATACCAGAGATTCAACCAAATCCACCTTATCCCACCATTGGCAGTGAGGAACAAGCAAATTCATCTGCAATTCCTACAAATAATTTATTAGATATAAAGACGGCATCAAATAAATCTCCAAGTAATCCCAATATATCCTTATTAACAAAGAACAATTCATCCCCTGTAAAGACTAATGCAAAAAGTTCTCGGGAAAATAAAAAAATGAAGAAGTCAAATGATAAAGAGAAAGTGAAAGAATCGAAATCTAGCAAGCGTGTTCGCCTACTAGCCAATAAAAGAGATCAAAATATTTTAAATACTTCTGCAAATCGGTCACCTACCCGACAAGACTTTTTAAAAGATTCTAGAAAGAAAAATCTTAATGATGATGGTGAAGATAGTGATTCACTTTTTAAAGTTCATCCATCTGAAGATGAAATGTCCACCAGTGAGGCTGGTGATTTCTAGCTCCCTTTGCAGTCTTCTACTTTAGACAGTCTCTCTTTTTTTGTTTTTTGGTTTGTAATTAATGGCTGCATTTATTTCCTGGAACTGCAGAGGGTTTATGAACAAGTCTTCAGAACTTAGAGACCTCATTTATAAATATCAACCAACCTGTATTGCACTACAAGAGACGTATCTTAAAACAGATAAAAATAATATTCCTAATTACCAAATTTTTAGTAAACACAATATGCAAAATAGAGCGTCTGGTGGCGTTGCAATTCTTACAGCGAGTAATATCCCATCCATACCTTTGATTCTGAACACTAATCTTCAAGCAGTGGCAATCCGCGTTCACATGCAATCTTTGATCACCATCTGCAGTCTCTACTTGCCTCCCAACGAAACAGTTAATCAAACAGATCTGAATAACTTAATTTCCCAACTCCCATCTCCGTTCATTATTTTGGGAGACTTTAACGGTCATAACACTTTATGGGGTAGTTGTAATTCAAACACTCGAGGTCAAAAAATCGAACAACTGCTTGTTGACCATAATTTATGCCTTTTAAATACAGATGAAAAAACACATTTTCATTTACCAACGCGAACATTCCATTCAGTTGATCTGGCAATATGTTCTCCAGCACTCCTACCTTTTCTAAATTTAACGGTTGACAGTGATCTATATAATTGTGACCACTTTCCTTTAATTTTAACAGATAATAGACACAGTATCACTGGTTCTTATCATCCTAAATATGTTTTAAATGCAGCAGACTGGCAGAAGTTCACCTCTCTGGCTAATATTAATTCTCATATAATTAAATCTTCAACTATTGAGGAAGCATTAAAACATATTGTCAACACTATAATCGACGCAGCAGACAATTCTATCCCAAAAACGTCCGGTAGCAGAAGAAAACAAAACAAGCCCTGGTGGAATGCCGATTGCCAACAGGCATACAAAAAACAAAAAAAGGCCTGGAGCATTTTTCGAAGATATCCCACCACACAAAATTTTATCCATTTTAAAAAGACCAGAGCAGAATCCAGAAAAATACAACGACGCAGTCGAAGAATTTCTTGGCGAAACTTTGTCTCTAATATCACCTCTAAAATATCTAGCCGTTCTTTATAGAATAAAGTAAAAAGAGCTTCAGGTGTTCCTCACAATAACGCCGTTTCTATTTTAGTACATAAAGGAAATACAATTTCATCCTTAAAAGATATTGCAAATTGCATTGCCTCAACTTTCGCGTATACTTCTAACAGCCAAAATTACCCCTCTCAAATTCTGAATTACAAAAAGAATGCAGAAAAACAAGCGTTAAACTTTAATTCTCGGACTACGTTGCCCTACAACTGCGATCTAACGTTTCTGGAATTGCAATCATGTTTATCTAGTGTCCACAACTCTTCTCCAGGACCGGACAATATTAGCTACTCCATGATCAAACATTTAACAGTCGAGTCTCAAAAAGCCTTATTACTTTTCTACAATCGTATCTGGCGCGAACACTACTTTCCTACTATTTGGCAAAATGCAATAATAATTCCTTTGTTGAAACCAGGAAAAGATCCTCAGAATCCGTCAAACTATCGTCCCATTGCCTTGACTTGTTGCCTCTGTAAATTACTAGAGCGGATGATTAATCGCAGACTAATTTATTACCTGGAAAACAATAGCATTCTTCATCTATCTCAGAGTGGATTTCGGAGGGGTCGTAGCACCACCGATAATCTTCTGGCCCTTGAAACAGACATCCGCCTCGCTTTTTTACAAAGAAAGCACATAGTCACCATATTTTTCGACATCGAAAAGGCATATGATCGGACCTGGCGATACGGGATTTTGAAAGATTTGCATGATCATGGACTAAGAGGAAACCTACCTATTTTTATAAAAAAATTTTTGAAACTCAGGAAATTTCAAGTTAAAGTGCAGTCCGAATTTTCAGACTTCTTCATCCAAGAGGAAGGCGTCCTTCAGGGCAGCGTTTTAAGTGTGACGCTTTTCATTTTAAAAATGAATAGTATTTTAAGACAACTATCGCCTACTGTGAAGGGCCATTTATACGTTGACGACCTCTACATTTCATGTACGGGGATAAATATGAATTTTATACAACGACAATTGCAGATTGCAGTTAATAGTATCACACAATGGTGCAATAATAATGGTTTTAATATTTCTACATCAAAAACTGCGGGAGTTCACTTTTGCCGTAAAAGAAATTTACACTCTAATCCAGAAATCAAATTAAATGAGGAAATCATTCCATTTTTAGACGAGATCCGCTTCTTAGGTATAATCTTTGACAAAAAGCTAACCTTTCTCCCTCATGTAAAATTATTACGGAAAAAATGCGAAAAATCTTTGAATATCTTAAAAGTCTTGTCATCTACAGCTTGGGGAGCCGATAGAGAATGTTTGATAAATATATATAAAGCCACGGTGCTCTCTAAGTTGGATTACGGCAGAGAAATTTATGGATCTGCCAGAAAAAGTGTTTTAAAAAAACTGGACCCTGTTCATCACACAGCACTCAGACTTTGTTCTGGAGCATTTAGGACATCCCCTGTGAAAAGCCTTTATATAGAATGTTACGAACCTTCCCTTGATGTAAAAGACGAATGCTGTCTCTGAATTATTATTTTAGAATTCAGTCAAACATGAATAATCCATTTTATGATTTTAAACTTCGCCCTTACTTAATTAGACTGCAAGAGGCTAGAAAGTCGTCCGCACCAGTGTTTTTTACAAGAGTCCAAAACTTCCTTTCAGAAAATCTACTTAACCTACACGTTACTCCACAGCTGGTAAATGACTTTCCACCTTGGAAAAATCTTAATATGCAATTTTTAAACCCATTCAACACTTTTAACAAATCTGAGGCAACAGAAGTTATTTATCAGCAAATTTTCCTTGAACACAGACAGCAATACAAAGACTTTCTTCCAATTTATACCGATGGCTCAAAATCATCTAATAATGTCTCTTTTGCTGTTGTCTTACCAGATACAGTCATTTCTTTTACACTTCATTCCTTTTGTTCAATTTTTACGGCAGAAATAACTGCGGTTTTATATGCATTAGAAGAAATCTCTGAGAGACCGGGGAAAAAGTTTATTATTTATACCGACTCATTAAGTGTGTTACAATCCCTAAAATCATTTCATCTTCATCGTCATAATCATCCTTTGGTTTTCAAAATTCTGGATATTTTTAACAAACTGACTTCTCGAGATTTTATAATTTTATTCTGTTGGGTACCCTCTCATGTAGGAATTCTGGGAAATGAGGAGGCAGACAAGGCTGCTAAATTGGCAAGTATTCCAGCCGTCACATCTATTCCTGTAAGCGACTTAAATAAGCACACTAAAAGGCTTCTTTATTCCAAATTGCAAGCTCAGTGGGACCTTGAAATTAACAATAAACTACATGCTATTAAACCTTATGTACAACCGTGGTCTTCATTACCTAATCGGAAAACAGACACAGTATTAACCCGTTTACGTATTGGTCATACGAGATTCACCCATCTCCACTTGTTGCTTGGTGAACAACCACCTCTATGTTCCCAGTGTGACTGTCAAATGTCTGTTAAACATATATTGTCAGAATGTCCAAATTTCAATGCTCAACGTTTGCACTTTCAAAATACGAATACTCCATTACATTTCTTACTTGGTAAGACACCACATGTTCAAATGTTTGCATTTTTGAAATCAATAGGTTTTTATCCACATATTTAAGTTTTCTTCATCTTTCTCAAGTTTTCATTTTTTTGTTTGTTTGTTTTGTTTTGTTTTTATTTTTGTTTTGTTTTGTTTTGTTTTTATAGCTGAAATTTTATAATTTAATCCTGAAAAATACAGTTTGGCGCAGCATAGCCAACATCATGGCTCTTGTGCCAATAAAATCCACAAAATCCACAAAAAAAAAATCTGAAATTATGTAAGTTCAAAATTCTTTCTCATGCACTTTTTTTTCTGCTTTCCTCTTCAATTTCCCACTGATCATGGCTTCTATAAATAATTCTTAATAATGGATGAAAATTTGCTTTTTTCTGCAATATCACATAGAACAGAATATTATTTAAAAAAAAACTATTTTTCTTAAATAATTTAAAAAAAATGTTTTATATGCATATTTAAAAAACCTTACATTTTTATTACTTTATTTGTTAATTGCCAAGTATCATCCACTATTTGATTTTTGAAATTAGAAAGAAAAACACCTTAAATTATCTGGCTTGTATCTTACTCAGTGTTGCAATCTCATCCTCCAAAATACAAAATGGTTTCCATAATTATCATAGAGCACTTGATGTAAGTCATACAGGCAAGAATTGACTCCAGTGTTGCTGTGGCTTAACAAGAACAGTAAACATTTAATTTGAAAATAAAAATATTAGTATTTCTAATTGTATATTCGCTTTTTGAGATGCTTTATCATCTATTGTAATATTATTGGTTGATTTTGAAGTATCTTATTAATTAGAGAGAATAATTCAGTCTTTCTTTATTTATAAGTAGCTTAAAATTCTCTATTTTGAGTTTTCATTACTATAAAAATATCTTTTATGTCTTTGAAATCTACAATTGACAGCATAACTAGATTGCATGATCTTTCTTATGGCATGAAATCATCAAATAAAATTTTATTCATTTTAGTTTCAAAAAGGAAAATTTGGCTCTAACCAGGGTAATATGAACATTTAAAATATATCTGAAGTTAGTGCTTCAGAAAAGCTTTAATGGGATAGATTACAGAATTAGTTGACTGTTGTTTCCTAATCTTCCAGATACAATTGCTCTGCTTTTTTGTTTGGGATCAAATGTTGACATGATATATCAATCACATTTTTGTGAACTCTGTTATGCCATTAGAACAAGACTTTATTACATCCTGTAGGCAGTGGCGGTGGAGGCGATCGCCTCGTGTCTCGAGATATATGGTGGCCTCAAAATCAATTTGAATGTATATTATAGTTCTAAGCCGAAGGTAAATTTAGTTGTTCAAGTCTCTCCTTCGGTCTAATTCACAGAATTTTCTCCTTTTACTTTTTCTTTAAAGAAAAAGTGTTAATGAAAAAGTAAAGTGTTTGGTGACATTTTTGCGGAATCAAAATGCTGCGTCTGCAAATTCTTTTCTAAAACTTTATAAGTTCAGAATACTTTCTCATCGCCTCTCTTTCCTATTCGCACACTATAGCATGTACACCAAGGTTTGGACAAATAATCTGGATATAAAAATTGAACTATTTCCTTGAAATTTCACGCATGCGCAATAGTTGTTCTGATTGTTGACAGCTATTTTCAACGGATGCGGACTTGATTTAATTTATTTTTAGGTTAGTTGTATACTTTTCTAATTAAATTGTGTTTATATTAATTATATATTTTTTTTGTATATGCTTATAGTTTTAAGTATATAGTTTTTTAAGTAGTATTTATAAATCCGTTTTCGACCGATTATTTTAAACGATTCTGTTTATTTTCTTAGTGTTTGATGCATTCATAATCAAACATTGTTAATGAATCGATCTGCTTATGATGAATCTGAGAAAATGTTGTTGAAAAATTCTTGAGATATTACATAAATTAAGAAAGATATTCTTTAGTGCCCATATGGTTTAAATGCTCAGTGACTCTGTTTTCAGTAATTATACTATTAAAAAAATGCTTTTCTTCAATATATTAATTGCAGATTAATCCTTTCCACATTAATTTAAAGAATAAATTCTACGGGAGCTAACAGAAAATTGGAGAGATACATATAACGTTATGACTAAAGGACTTTGATAGTCATAATATTATGAATGAATTATATGCCTATCAAAATTTGAAGTTTTAAAATATTTTGATGAAGAAGCTGTTAAAGTAGGAATTGCATAAAATATTTAATTATTAAAATTTTAACGAGCATAAAGATTGGCGAACCAGCTGGTTGCCAAAGGCGGCTAGTTTATAATAAAATACAAGATTCATTGGACTAGAAACAATAAAAAAAATGAATAAGTTTGTAAATTAGGTCGATAAAAGGCATAATCTCTGCACAGACAAAAAATAAAAGCTAAAAATGCATTAGGAATTGTCTTTCAATTCAGAACGATATCACAAAATAAATAAATATGAAGATAAAGTTGAAACTGAAATAAGTTTATCTTGCTCCTTTTTTGTCAACAATAGAGTTTACCGAGGAGGGACCTCAAAATATTTCAGCGCCTGTGACCTCATATTGCCAAAAGCCGCCATTGCCTCTAGGGACTCCCTGAATTGAATCACTTTCAAGAGAACTTCGATACTTATTAGTTAAAGGAACCATATATTGACCACCGTTGTTTTTTTTCATGTTGTATTTTATTTTGCCCTCTTAACGCATTTGACTGTCTGGTTCCTATAACTAATATATGCCATGATGTATAATGAAAAAAAAGTTAAAGGTTAAATTTCCAAATCGTTTAAAATAAAATTGAAAAAATAATTACATTTTTTTTTTTATTTATGAAATCTAAATACTCTAATACAAAGTTTGATAGTAAGTTGAGTTGTTGATTTATATCCAATCATTCAACTGCTGAACAAATTGAACTTTGCTTATTTATAATTAAATTTGAGGATATGAAAAAAAAAATGAAGAATATAATTCAAAAGTAAGCATATAGCTAAATTACCTTGAAAATAATGAAAAAAAAAAAAAAATCTGGCCTTAATGCCCTTCAAAATTGTGGTGTCTCTAGACAGTTATATGCTTATATATAAATATTGTATATGTGTATGACTGTGTAAAACTTTCTATCCAAGGTCTTTGATGAGATTCTTTAAACTGATCTTGTGGGTTAGCTAAAATGAAGGAGTTGGACAGAATTGGTAGATACCTCAAAATTCGAAGAGAGAAAAGTTTGGTTCTAGTCTTCAAACTATTGTGCGTATGTGCTGCCTGATGACTAGCCCTGGCCTGCATTTCTCTTGCTTGTTGATTTTTCTGTTCCCGTTCTTACTGGTTTGTTTTTCATTTTTATGACCACTGGGCTCTCAGAGTGATGAAGCAAGCACTATTAGAGTGGAAGAATTAGTAAATTAGATTGCACAATTCAGTGAAAACTGCTGTTTCACTGTTTTTTTTTTTTTTTTAATGATCGTCGTTACATGGATCTTCGCCTCTTTGACTCTTTATTTTTAGAAACATAAAAACTAATGTTTTCATAATTGTCTTTTTACCGATTTGAGTAATGTGCCATGGAGTTCTTGAGTTCAAATTCTTTACTTCCGGATAGAACAGGTGATAAGGTATTAACATGGCATTAAGATTACTTAGCAAATAGTTGTGCTTTATTAAGTGAATATATTTCATGTAGCTACTCTTAAAACGGGACTTAATCCCGAAAACAATGTTAAGAAAATGTCTTTGTACGAAAACTGTGGCTGATAACATATATAAATTCAACATGGGAACTTACATTGGAATACATAATAAACCTTTCTTTACCGAAATATTGTTAGCCAGTTATTTTCATTTATGATAGAAGAGGAGTTTCCTACTAATGATTAACACTCATTTCCGATTAATTATTGCAGCAAGATGCCAAATGTTAGAAATAAAATATTAACTTTGATCTTTTTTATTTTGTTTTTTTGTAATTTCCAAAAAAAGTGGGAGGGGATTTTAGTTTTTTGTGACTTAATTGAGTTTAGATTTATATTTCAGATTGCCGTCTTTGCTCTTCACTATATATATGTTAGATTTGGAAAAGCAAAAATTTAACTTTGAATGTGGTGAGGTCTCTTGACGTTCTGCGGAAGCGCGGGGTCATAAGGTTGGATTTCTTTAATGTCGATGTTGCCGCTTCTGTCCAATTAATCATAGAATCTTGTTGATATTTTTTATAGAAGTTTTGTAATGTAAATTGCTGTATTCTTTGGGAATGTCATTATTTCGGATAAACTACGGCAGGTTACTAATTTTCCGAACCGTCACATTTTACAACCTTTCAAGTGCTTTGCTGCAGTCGCCCAAATAGGTGATTAGAAAGTATGGGATTTATAGATTAAGAACTCGTTTTTCTGACATAATTTACACTTGTAATGAAGTGTAGGATAAAGCTTAAGTTTTGCTTCTTTGTAGTTGAATATGTTTTTAAAAGGTTAAGTGTTTATCAGAGTGACGCAATTATTCCATAGTATGGTTTTCCGGTAGTGGCAGAAGATGTCTTTTCCAGGAGAAGTACTTGTGGATTGACTTTTGCTGATGTTGAATCACTGGATAAGCCATTTTTCATGTAGTTTAAGGTGAATTTTTGAGATGATCGCTGACTGTTCAGAGCGGTGCTGTGCCATCAGCAAATAAGCTGTCATTGACGAAATATGTGAGATAAATTATCAAAAATATCTGTGGTGCTGCAAGTTGTTATAGAAACGTTAGTGGCTGATTTTCGACTGCTTAGGGTAGCATTCAATTCATTAAAAAAGTGTTCTTGACAAATAAATAAATTTTTAAGTAACGTTATTAATTTCTAAGAATTATAACGTATGTAGATTATAGTGCGTATATATATACTGAATTATTAAAATGATTCTTAAGTGATTAGAAACATACTTATTTAGATTGCATTGAATCATTCATTTGCATAATTGTGTTAGATTCCGCTGGAGAGATTCCGCAAAATAATAATTTTTAATGTTATGTGTACTTGAAGCGCATTTTGTTATGTAGTCTATCGTTATAATTAAATACATGTATTTGTTAGTAAGACAATCGTAAACTAGTAATGATGAATTTCTCAAGAAATTTAATTAGGTATTTTTTACATGATATGCATATAAACAATAAATAATATTTCCGCATAAATCGGAATAAGTAGCAATCGCCGTGGCTCAGTCGGCTGAGCATCTCATTTAAGATCGGTTGGTCCGTGGTTCGAAACCCAGCCTCTGTGTTTTATCCTAAGACTGCAGTTCTTTTATTTAAATTTTTATCTATTGTTTATCTAAGATTTAGAAGGCTCTAGATCTTCCTTAAATATTCATATTGGATTGATCTCAAGCATTCCGTATGTGTGTGAAAGCTGAGTCCCATCAGTGATGGATAAATTCTCAGTCTCGTGCTTTTGTGAGTTGTTTCGTTCTAAATCATCGTTTGTTTAAATTAACGGCGTAGTTCTTTACATCTTCAGAACAACATATATATATTCAATTTGTCTGATTTTCCACTGCATGATAGAAAATGGACATCTAACGAAACAACTCCCCTCCCCCACAATCTCCAGGAAGGGGAGGGGGCTGCAGCAACCGTGATTTCCTGTGTTTTAGTGACCGCATAAATGTCTTGTCGGTCGGATGTGCTTTGTAATTCACCAGAATAGTTTTGAATAGAATTTCCGCAGTGGAAATATTGTTACTCCTCCACCTACATTCCAGCCGCCTCTGACCTCTTTCGTAGGTGAGAGTTATACCATAGACCACTTCTATTTGTTACGGGTACGGGTGACAAAATGTGAAAGTTTTTGTATTTAACTACTAATTACTTAATTTAAGTTGTCGCTATTTAAAAAAAAAAAAAATACTTTGATAAATAATTTTTTTAAAGATGATTTCATTACTAAAAGTAAGTATTGCAAACGTAACATTTCATTCCGTAGCATTTTTTGATACAATTATCAAATGATATTAGTATAAGAATACTACAGACATATCAGTATTCTTATTTTGTTTAAATTCTACTTTTTCTGTTCCAAAACAAAATGTGTTGTAGAGGTTTAAATATAAAGTATACATATTGTATTTTTGACTACCATGGCGTATTGCTCTTTTGGTCAGTTCAGAAATGCAGTATTTCTTATTTAAAAGACACTATGGATAGTTCATCCAAGATAATTTTATCAGATTGTGTGGAAGATGGTAATTTATGTATGCCATCTATTTGACTCTTGATTCTATAGTCGGTTGTCTTTCCAGTGTGAAAAACTATTGTGATGGTGGGTGGGTAAATATGTTTTAGAAGCCCAAAATAAATTTTCTTTTTACATTTTTTTGTGAACTGGAATTTTAACCATCAAAAAGAAGTTTAAAATATTTCAGAGTTTTAAGCATACTTCAATCTAAAATTTCATATACGATATCGCGTCATCTCTTAATTCTAAGTGGTATATTTTTTAGAATATTTTTCGTTTATGACTTTTTTTCTTTTTCTTGCGGAACTACTTTCTGCTTTTAGACAGGTTTTCGCTCTTTAATTTACTTCACAAGACTATGTTCCTTCAGTTATTTAAGCACTTTATCTATGCTATCCGACTCAGTTCTCAAAATCTGCTCTGTTACACCTTGGCAACCACGAAACTCTGGTAATTATTCTTGTTAATCAGATGATAAACAAATGGTGCGATTACCTTGATATTTTTACCTCGCAACAATCATCGATAGACACGGATGTATTTGGCCCATACAAAACTTATTACAACCAGGCAATAAAAAAAAGGATGCTTATTTCTTGTAAAAGACTTCAACCTAATATCATGTATGATGTAGCTAAATTGGATCACTAAATCTGCCATCAAATAATATCATGGAAGAATTTGATGATGTAGCTTATAAGTTTTAATCTTTTTTAAAAGAATATTTTTACTTATAATTTGCCGATAATTCATCCATATCTTATGCATAATTTAGCCATTATAGGCTTGAGAACACATATTTTAGTCCATACTCTTAACAATCCAAATATGTCGTAAACCTCTTCAGAAATATCCCTTGAAAATGTGAAACTTTTCTTATGGCTCAGTTAAGAATAGGAACTAGTAAAAGAACCAAAAGTTAAAACATTGGCAGTCATGGAAAATGAATCTTTCAGGCACTGAAATCAAATGCTGGCTCCAAAGCTGAATCAATAAATTAAGATTAATTATTTAAGAAAAAGTAAATTTTGAAAGTAATGATTATTTTTTTCCAAAATTATGAAGACTTTTCTCATTCATTAATAGTGACATATTTTTAAAAGGAATGAATCCTAAAAACTAAATGAAATTCGTGTAAATAATTTAGTTTTTATGCATAAAAATTTGAAATTTAATTATTTTATTTGAATAAAATTCTTTCCCCATTTATATTCAATGCAAGTCACCTGATAAGGTTTTCTTAAAATATAATTAAAAATGTTAAAGCTAAAAAATTTGATCTTTTAAAATTTATAATAAATGTAAAACTAGGCAGCGTTAGTATCAGCATTCACAATAGAATTTTGAACTGATATATGAAGCAACATTAAAAAAATTGTTGAAAATCAATAAGAGGTACAGCATTTACACCAACATTTTGTTCTAGTGCTTCGTGTTCATCTGCTGTTTCATGCTTAACACTCTCTGTGGCGATGGGAAGACCATACATCTATAGGCGCTAGTCTTAAGGTATGCTTAATTTACCAATGTGAGGATAGTTTATGGAGTTATTGACCTCCGGACAGAGCAGATAAGGCATTGGCATGGCATTGAAATTATTTGACAAGTAGTTGTGCATTAATATGTTGAAAAGCAATTACATTGAGCAGTAATAATAAAATATAAGCAATATTTCTAGGCAAAAGAAAAAGGCTGAATTTTACTTAAGGCTGTTTCGGCAAAATCGGTTCATAGTTGTGATAGGTGCGTGACTTGTTTACTTCACTTTTCTAGATAAAAGAGGTTTAAAAGTCAACATTCGGTGGTCCCTTGATGGGCATATTTTTGAGTTCTACAGATCTGCTGTCTAGTTTGGAGATGTTTTTTCAACTGTATCTTTTGTAAATAAGTCAAGATTCAAATTATTGTTAGTGTTTTTTACCCTGTTAAATATGATTAGCTGTAAATAAAAATTCAGAAAGACACATTTTTTAAAATTTAAAATTGCTCGGTCCCGAACTCATGACGTCACAACACCAATGCCTATCCAGAAATATTGGTTACACTTTATGTCATTCTCAGAAAGGAGATGAAATTTTTTTATCTGCATCCACATTCATAAGCTGGAAATGAAATGCAGAAGTCATTAAACGATAAAATCTAGTTTCTGAATGGAAATTTGTTTTTAAAGAGGTTACGTGCTATATGCATTTGCTATCATAAAATGGATTTCTTTGTAGATGTGATAAAAATCAATAAATTCGATCAATGAAAGACACCGAATTATGCAGTGTGAATGAATGCCAACGCTTCGACATAGCGAAATTATAAAATATGATCTTGTCATTTCGTACGTCTGAGGTTTCAGTGTTAGCTGTTAGCGGAAAGAAAAATGTCTGAATTATAGATACCGGTTAATGTGATCAAGAATTTTGAGAACATTAACTGAATTAGAAGAAATCAACTATATTTTTATCAAATCAAAGGGGAAGATAAATGAATTTACTACCAGGCTGTCTATAATTTTTTTTCAAAAAATAAGTAAAATATTTCATAATTGTTGCTAATCGACAATTATTCCTTAACATTTCACACACACACACATTTCTTGCTTGAATCCTCGTTCCCCCTCCCCTAAATTATTCGAAAACTTCTGCATGCTGGGTTTCAAAATATCAAGTGCTTGACTCATTCTGGTATTCCTCGGAGGAAATTCTCCATCATATTTGTCCCCGTTAGAATCATCAAAGTTTTTAATTTGATCTTCCTCACGATTTTTCAAAATTTTACAAAGAAGAACCTGTGTAAATGCGCCGCAGCATTGCGTCAGCTTTCATGCCTGTTAAGAGCTTCAGTTTTATTTTTAAAATTCAAATCAGTTTCTTTTTCTTAAAATCCATTTTGCTCTCGTAATTCAATCACAAAACGACAATAATTTATGGCTGATAAACAAGTTTTAAGCCAGATCTGACAGTTTTGTTATCGTTTAAACCCTTCGAGACTGTTCTAGTCCAGACAAAAATAAGTGTACTCCATTGCACGGAAAAAATATTTTCTTACTTAAAAAAAAAAAATAATAAATTACGATCATCAATTTTTAAAGGTGGTTAAAAATGAATGATAGGTTAATTATCTACAAAACTAATAAAATTAAGCAATCGCACTAAACGAATATGCACACAAAAATATTCGTTTAGTGAGACCAGCGATTTTGGATAACATTAAGCGACGTCCACTGTACTATAAAATTAAAAACAAGGATGTAGGGTTAGAAAGCAAAGTTAAAAAGAAATGCCCATTTTAGAACGCATGATTTTGAAAAACTGTAATTGATATATATATTAACTGGATTCATTGAAAATTAAAAGTTCTAAAATATGAGACAAATCATTTAATACAAAAATAAAGAATTCCAGGCAGTTATAAAAAAAAAGCCGTTTAAAAGATAAATTATTGCGTGAGGGTATTAAAAAATGTGCGTGGGTCACGAAACGGCAGCGTAAGCTAACATTTAACTTCAAAAATGCTCAAAGAAAGCCTTCTTTTTTTATCTGAACTTTAAAACACTCACAGTGTGGATAATAAAGGTTCAAGGAAACTGTTCAAAATGGCACCGTTTTACATTGATTTAAATCTCTAAATTATATTCTCAGTAAGTTAATACATTAGTCATGGTATACGTTCTATATTTTATTGTCATATTTTTCATTCATTTTCTTAACCAGTATATTTTAAATTAAAAAAGCCCGCATTTTCTTTCTTTGTAAATGGCAGAAAACTAGTCTTGTCAATAAAATCGATTTTTTTTCTTTGCAGAGCAGTGCTTAAAAAGTAACAATAATGAAAGATTGTAGAACTGCTGACCCGTACCAAGCTGTACATTATTTTGGTCGGCATGAAAAATAATATGACAGTAAACTAAAAGATCCCTGCACACTTGAGCTATCGCAATTACGTGTTGTCTGCTTTTATGTAAAGCAAGTTACTGACGAGTAAAAACGAGCCTCTCGTCGAGTCTGCACGCACACTTGGCAAAACCAATTTTCCATAGTAAACTATGTATTAAGTTTGCGGCAGCTTGTTGAGAAATTCTGATTAAGGAATGGCAATAGATTTTTTTACTCTTCGGAGTGCAGAAAAAAGAACGAACTGAGTGTTGGAAAAAGTGTTTCGTTTATATGTGACTGATCTGTAACTGTGAACAACTCCCGTTATTAACAGTTTGTATTTTTTGCTCAAACGTTTGCTTAGAAATATTTGATTGCACATACGGCCAAAGATCAAACGTGTTGTCTTTGTTCATGATGCATTTTTACATCGAACGAAGCAGTAGCAGACCGATTCTGTAATAAGATTTCCCCTTTGATACACGGTTTCTAAGTGCAAATCACCGCTCCGTTGTAGATTTCTGCTGTGAAATCCACGTTCATACTTTAATTATCCTTCCGCATTCGACGGAAAATATCTTTAGTCATGTGTTTATATTTCCCACATAACTCTGTAGGAAGTGAAGGAGGGCAGACGGCCAATATGATTGCAAACAATGCGCGAATTTGATTCGTATGTGACGTGTTACACTTACCATTAATGCATACATCTCAGTATCGGTCGTTTTCCAGCAAATTGAAAGCTAGACATGCATTTCGGAAACTGGCATTATAATGCCGTTGCTAATTCTCAGTTACTGGAAAGATGTTGGAACGGGCACATTTATTAACAACATGCGAAGAAAGTAGTATTCATCTTGATTTGGATGCCCAGTGTACAATCTGCTTATCGTAGTTTCTATCAGTATGTTAGATTGTCTGCCGACTCACTGTTCTCGTTTGCATCGTAGTAAAGACAAATATGGAACAACCAGCCGCTTATCTACTTCGATACAACCGTTTCACATTTCTACGGTTTTCTAATTTATCGCCATCGTTTGCTAATCTTCTCCATAAAGGATTCCACGGTTTCCTGTAACTGTGTTGGATACTTATGCCCGATAGATAGTGCATTTCTCATCCCGCAATGTACATGTATCATATTTTTATCGTAACTTCATGCAAATCCTTATGGATGTCATCATTGAGTATTTTACATTAATTGCGTATTACATCTTCGATTTCATTTGAAGTGATTTTGTTATAGAGCCAGATTTGTATATGTGCGTGTAGCAATCTTTTCTTTTACCATTCTGCTGAGTGCTCTGAGTGAACGCTATGGTATAATACGCAACTCAATTTCAACGAAATATCAAATGAAATAATTAAATCAAAATAACAATGAACCGAAATTAGTGGGCATTCAATCTAACAATTCAATCCCGAAATATTGAAATGGAATCGTAAAATAATTAGTGCAGTATATGTTGCTTTCATCTTCAACAGATAGTGCTGTTTCAATTAGACACCATTGTCAAAAGCAATAAGAAAAAATGTTTTTACCTATTACATGTGTGACATCTATGTAATAAGTATATAAAAAACCGGCTGTATTCGAATACAACGTTGTGTCAAAATTTCAAACCAATGGGTGGAGAATTTTCGAATATTTACGATTTTGAACAAACGACAATTTGCATTTTTATTTTTAGACAATTTGCATAGGTTTTTATATTTCGTATACAATTTTTCACTTCTTTTTTCTGTTGAACACTCACTGTTCTGACATAATAAAACCCGTCATAAGATTCAGGTTAGCGAAAATTCTGATTAAAAATTTTAAAAAACCACTGCATAATGTGCTGTTACAAGTATCTCTTGGTTCGCCTATTACAAATCCAGGTTGGTGGATTAGTGTGTCCTTCATCTGTTTGAATTACTGTTGATTCTCAAGTGCATAGCTTACAAGCTCCTATATATTTATTATATTCTTCTATACTATATTTACATGGTGATATTTCAAGTGTATTCAGTAATTATTTGTATTTTTCAGTTCTTTTTGTGTTTAAATGACGCTGTTTTAATCTGATACTTTGTATCTGGTATGCGAAAGTAAAAGGTATAGGAAACTGATGCAAACTAAAAGCATCAAGCACTTGGTATCAGTTTTTGAATTCGATTGATGTTGATTGTCCTTGACCTGTCCTTTACCTCTTGTAATGGTGTACATACCACCGAAAAATACCACAACCACCGATAGATCGGTGGTTGTGAAAATACCCGCTTTCTTCTACAATAATTATTCAGTACAACTTTTATTTTTCCATTAACTTTTCAACCACTGCCAAAACCAAAGCCATCGGCGCATCAACAATTTTTTCAGAAAAAATAAAAATAAATCCTGTTTTGGAATCATATTCGAGTTATTATCAGTTACCAGTCTCAGCGTTTGTGCGAGAACAGATACCTACCGATTGCGCGGTTTCATTCCAATGGGAAAAGAATCGGTTATCGGCTGTTTCGGGCAATAAAGTATTGGGTACAGCCAAGTATCTGTATCAAACTATGCCTGATACAACAAAGTCAGATATCAACTCCATCCCTACTACTTTTATTGCATCTCATTTCGAGTCATTTATCTAACTATGGTCAAAACGTCATCAAATGGCTCCCGCCTGCTTTAAAAAACGTGCCTGTGTGTAATTAGGCGGCTGTTGGCCGCTGTGTGAGGTTAGTATGCAGCGAAGATAATGGGAATGAAAAGAGGATGTCTTTCCGTTCATTGTTCTCTATGGTCGTAGATTAAAGAGGCCAGAGGCCTCGATTCTGTACCTTCCCGGTGACACGTCCTCTTTAACTGCATCGAGCGCATTTTTCCACTGTCAGTAGTGCAGAATACATAAGCATTTCTTTGCTCATTAAAATGGACGTTGATTTTAAAAATAAGGGGAGTGTTCTCCTCGACGCGTTTAGCGAAGTCATTTCAGAACCAAAATTTCATGTTGAGACAACATACCGAATTTCATATTTTCGAGGCATTGTGTTTTTTTGGATATCAACGCATTCACATTCAGATGGTCAACCCCTTTACTGATTTGATAAATATCTACAATTCTGATGAATTTCAATGATCTATCATTTTCCAAATTCAATTCATCCAAAATGTGATAGAAATATGCTATTTTATTGGGAAGATTGCATACCATGGTGCGTTCCTCTATATTTTTTTGAAGTGACAGAGAGTTAGTTCAAAAATGTGTATTTCAGTCTCGAGAATGTCCATGCGGTGTCTCAGATCTGTGTACTAGAAAAATAAGATTGCATCATGCTTTAGGAATTTCAACAGATTGTGGAAAGAAAAATGCGTGAATAATTAATATCGGTAGGAAAAATAGATTCAAAAATATTTCGGAAGGTCAGGAAAGAGAGAACGATTCATGTTTGTGTCTCCGGTAATCTGTTTCTGAAAACAAGAAAGGTGTTCTCGTGAATGACTTGTGTTGATTTCACTTGTTTTCCCTCTGAAATGAAGTGCGTTTTTTGCTGCAGCAGTCGCATTCTATTTGAACTCAGTTTTATGATTTGGCATAAATTTTATAATTTGCTTATATTGTTCTAATCATATCTCAACGATTACATATTGTACAAAATGATTCTTGTTTTACAAGACTTTCCCTTTAGATGCAGGTTGTCTCTCAGTTAACTGACGCGTTTCATCTCTTCCTTTCTTTCTTTCTTATTTTTTTTTTTTTTACGTGACCCATCCTGCATACGCCTTCAAGGAGAAAGGATAATAGAAGTTCTGAACTTCCAGTGCAGAAGTTTGGAAAGATTCTTCTCATTTTTATATTTCTTTATGTTCATGTTTTAAGTTGTACTCTGTCGCAATCGTTAGCAGAAAATGTGTTAGAAGGAATAAATCGGCGCGGCTGATGTTTAATATTTCATTTTGAGTTTGTGATTTAATGAAATCTAAGGCGTCTTTATCGATGCAGAATGATAAATAGATTTGACCTATTTAGTATAATAAATAGATTTGACATATTTAGCAATTAAAAAAAAGTGTGATGGCCGCGCAAAATATCTCTTGAACGAAGTATCAAATTACATTTTCTGATGACGATGATGATTTTTATGTTTTCCCGTTTTATGAGCTCCAGTGGAGGATGCCTTTAGCTCCGCTTCACTGTAGGATGGTCCGCCATTTTGGAAGGCCTCGAGATTAATCTTGTTTCTTCATTTAATTTACATAAGTTAACCCCGTGACTTAAAACTTACTTTTTCTTATTAATGGCTCGTCCTATTTGGGGCCATTTATTGTTATTTTAATTCTGATGATGATACAGTGGGCATTTAAGATATTGAAGCGTATCTAAATGATTTTTGCATTTTAAATTATATGACACTTATCTAGATAAGTTTCTAGATAATGTCAAAACAATTTTACAGCTATGTTATCATTTTGTTTAAATTTGTTTTAAATTTCATTCTTTTTCTCTTACCTACGAGATATTGAAATTCTTTTAAAGGTGATTTACAATTGAATGTTTTGTTATTTTAATTTTCCATACTACTTGTTATTTAAAAACTGTTCGCATAAAATTTATCAAAAAGCGATCAAATTTAGTCCAAGATAATAAATATGTAAAACATCTTATTAGGTTTCAGTATAGATGCCATATAAAAATTGCTTCAAATGGAAGGGCTGCCAACGTATTTCGGCTTGTTCTTGATAACCGTCGCACTTGTTATTCAGCGCAATGAATGAATGTCGCGATAGCATCGCTTCACGGTCCGCCACCTCTTCTGCGGGTCAAGGTCTCACACGAACGGAGACTCTTCACCTTCTTGCTTTTACTGTCCACTTTTGTAAATTGCCTTTTGACGTTCCCACCACCTCGCTTCTGTATGGAATGGGTTCGCGGGATGTAACTGTCAAGTCTTCTAATAGACAACATTTCGATTTTTTTTTTTTTTTGCTGCATTTTTAATGCAATTTAATGTTGTTCTTTCATTTGACTTGTAAATGCCGTGAATACGAATATTTTCAAATAAAAATTAAATGTTATTTAAATTTTAGAGCATTATTCTTCTGATATTTTTTCCTTGTCTTCCTTTAGTTAGCAAAATAAAATGGCTTTTTTAAATTTTAATTTGTGGAATTTTTACTTGGAAAAATTTGTGTTTGAATATGACAAATTCATTGAAAAATTGTATTTTTTAAAAATCATTTTAGTGATTTATTGATTTAGTAATAAGGAAGAAGAAACTGATGAGAAAGAAATTGAAATCTATTATTATAAAAGTAACCTGCAATGAACTGTTTTGTTATTTTATTTTGTTGTGGTATTTTTTTACTTAAAAACAGTTTGTATAAAATTTAATTTGAATTAATGGAAAGAAAATTATTGGAGAAAACTTGGGTGGAGAAATGGTAAGAGATTAAACTTTTTATTGCCACAATAATAACTAATCTGACCCTGATACTTTGTAATAAATAATTAACACATTTCGTAAGTTTCAAAATTTTTACTAAATTGCCTTCCAAAATATGCCAAAAGACTATTAATTTACTTTTTGTTTAATGGCCATTGTTTAAGGTTATGCTCTCTTATAATTAACGAATTTATCAACAAAGGTCCAACATACAAATTGATGAAATGACGTGAATGTTAAAAAACGAAATTTATTTCCATGTAGTTGCTATTCTTTGTTGACTTCGATTCTATACTTCATCTTTCGTATCATAAAATGGAACTGCTACTAATCAGTGAGTTAATTTTAGACTGAAATTGGAATTTATTGCTTTCTAAAATGGACCATTAGCTATCCTTTTTCTTTTTTTCAGTAAAACGTATTATTATAGTGTATCTTAATATTTGTTTTGTTTTGTTTTTAAGGCTGCAAAGTTTGATTAAAAAGTATCCGACCTGTATTCAAAAAAAAAAAAAAAAAAACTTGTATTGAAGGGAAATAATCTTATATTAATTTCATGTCAAGTCCCTTTGGACTGCTGTACATTTCTCCCAAATATTCTTGCCTCTTGAACAACTTCTAGAACAGTATGCTAAAAACAAAAAGAAAGTAATCGTAATCTGTATTATGTCTTATTTGGATTGACCGCTTTCGGGGAGGAGTCAGAAATCACACGGAAATATGTCGGAAGAGTAGAAGCCACGTTTGTAAGTTTGGTTTGGAAAACTTTGTGATAAATCAGTCAAACAAAGATTTTTTTTTGTGTATTTATCAAATGTATATATTAATTACG
This sequence comes from Argiope bruennichi, assembly GCF_947563725.1. Lineage (NCBI taxonomy): Eukaryota > Metazoa > Arthropoda > Arachnida > Araneae > Araneidae > Argiope > Argiope bruennichi. Next base: position 9,215,783 of record NC_079160.1, read on the forward strand.
CTAAAAATAATCGGAATTAAGGGACGATGAAATCCCCTTTCAAATCTTAATTTCTAATAGTTGCAGATATCCAAAAACTTTTAGTACGAATGCTGATTTTTATAATGAGGCCCAATTCGTGTAATTTGATTTATTTTTCTATCCTCAACCGTAAGGAAGTTAAAGGGGAATGAAAATTTCTCCCTTCCCACCATTTATCTTCCCATGAGCACGATGATCCATCTGCAAAGCCAAAATTTTCAATCCTCCAACAACATACCGGTTCAAGTAGACTGTTGTATTTATGTAATTTTTGAGCGAATATTAATCATGATGACTGGTGAAGATGTGCAGAAATGTTATCGAAGTCGTCTTTTTAATTTGTAGCAGTCCCATAAGGAATGTCCCTAATTGACATCTTTGAAAGTTTTTTTTAAAGTAATGTAAAAATGGTTGTTGTAATGCCATTTAGAAACAGAGAATTTAATTTTTCTGAGTCAAAACGTCTAAACAGTCATAAAAACGAATTATAAAAATGGTGAAATGAAAAGTTTGTATTGAAATGTGTTTGAGTGTAAATAATTTAATTTGAATTTCTAAACAATATTATCACAAAATTATTTTTACCAATTGTGTTTAAAATTGATTAATCCAATACTTGTCTAATGTAGGCACGTTGCATTTGTATAACTGTAACTGTAAGGGCTCCTACGTGCAAGCGCCTTCCTCCTCCTCCTTTAATGACGATTGAAAAAAAAAATTTGTAAAAACTGACGCGAAATAATCAACTTGCCCGCTCACCCTTTTGAATGATCTATCATCAATCTGACAAAATTAGTTTGAATAAATTTTAATCTGAGAGGAAATCTCATTTTATAATGAGCCAGCACATTGAAGGGCCAACGGAAATATCATTATGACTTCTTAGTATGAGAATGTAGTACGGCGCGTTTCTTGTTTCTTAACCCTTTCTAGAGCCGTGGGAAGTATGCTTCCCACCAAATTTATCAATCTTTGTATGAAATTATGTAGGTTGGCAAAAGTTCTGACAAATTTTTTTAGAAAGACAGAAACTTAGAAGCTTCAGTTCTTTATCTTACACAAAATGATGTGTCTTTATTTGTTACTTAATTATTAATTAACCAAGTTAATTAATTAATCAAATTAAATTTATCTAATAAGCTAAATGAATCCCTTTTCTTATTCTAATTTCAAGCCTAAAAATATTTAAACATAATATGACTAGAAAAAATTGCCCTTTAAAAGGTTAATTAAATATCGATGCCCACTTTTTGATCGATTGGGTCCAATATATCTACTCGTCTTATCTCCAGACCACAAAAACACGAAACCATTGTTAACTGATTTCAAAGAAAAACGCAAAATGTACTCAAGCGGTTTGAAAGATTGTTTACTTTTAATGGTTATTTGAGAAAATATTTATTATTCTTTACAAATTCAATTCAAAGTTTCTATTGTTATGCGAAGAGTGTTGATTATTTAAAATTTGCATTTGTTGCACACAGTCTTTCTCGCACTGTAGTTTATTTTTAGAGAGAGAGAGAGATTATGACGTTAAACGAACGTCCCTTGTTTGTGTGTCCTCAGCGATTGTACTAAAAGAAGTGTCAAGAGAATTGCGTGATTCTTTTTGAAACAAAGAATTCTCCCCTCCCTATAATCGGAGGAATAATGTGGTCCGAAATTTCCCGGACTTCATTCTATCGCGTTCTACCAGGGTCGCGGCCTTGATTGTTTTCCCCGGTCACTCGAGCATGGCGAATTCGTTCTCATCACGCTATCAGAAGAGACTTGATGAATGCTTCATGATTTTGCGGACAAAATAAATTGCCGTATTTTGCCGTCAAAGCGAGAGTCTTGCCTCATGCTTTATCTTCGCCCGTCATCTGTAACTGTCTCTCTTTCCAACTATGCAGTCGTTTCCAGCTGTTTGGATTCAGACACCGCTTTCATTTTTTTTGTGTAAGTCGCTGGACCCCTTTAGTTCATCGAGGCAACTTAGGTTTTCCTCCAACCTGATCTTGGAACTGGTATGGAAGAGCTTAAATTGGTTTGTTCAGTCTCCTCATTCATGCAGTTTGGAGGCTCGACAACAGAAAAAAGACGAAGAAAATTCTTGATGAAACCTACGGCTTCCGAATTTTCCCTTGAAATCCCTTTTATGTATTATCAAACAGAGACTGTAGTTCAACAAATAAAATAATCAATTAATTTTTTTTTAATTAAAGATAAGATCCATCACTAAAATAAGTAAATTCCACAGAATTCTCTTGTAATATATCCAAAGGTGGTTTGCAAACAATATGACTGTTCGATTTCATCCTTTGCCTTCTTTTTAAATCTTTTATTTTAATCATCGGGCCATGACCTGATTTCAAATTACTCGAGGCAACCTATGTGTATCTGATGACCTAATCGTGAAACGGCGATATGTTTCTTTGACTGATCATTCTTGACATAAATTGGAAGTATTTTTTGAATCCGACCGAATTTGTTATTTTTTCAATTTGAATTCTGCTTTTTAATCTCAAGTATTTATCTTATTGGATGATGCGAAAAGTCATTTAGAAGTTAGTCTTTATTATTTCAGATAAACGATTGAAAAAACTGACTGTGTTGAGGAAATGCTTTTTAAGGGAAAACGGTAATTTTGCTCACTTTTGTAATTGAGTCAAGATTGAGATTGTGTGCTAAGAAAATTCAGTAAAAAATTAATTAATTTTTTTCACCCCTATAAGGAATCTTAACAAATTCATAATAGGGTTGAATTTTTTTTTTAATTCGATTTTTATGTTTTTGTGAATTAGACCACAAAACATTAGAATTTCCAAGATTCTACGTTTCTTAAGATACTTTTGAGAATGTTTATTAGGTGCTCTGCGAATTCATCTACAAAAATGGTATAAAAAGGGTTATTTCATTTTAACCTGTAATATTAGAATTACATTTCTTTTTAGAGAAATGCAGCGATGCAATCTTTTTCAAGTAAGCTTTGTTATATTTGTAGAGTCAATGAATTTAGATTGATGACTTTAGCCCACCTTCTTTTGACAAATATGACATTTAATACGCTTTTATTAGCTGTTTACAAATGAAAAAGCAGCTATGTTTTTATATTTAAAAAGTATTAGTTATAGGTCATGTATAATATGACACTTCCCAATTTTTGTCGCTTCCATTGTTGTACTGACTTTTACCATCCCTTTCTGAATGTTTTTGATTTCTGAAGTTCCAGTGTATCATGATGTTTTTCTCTTTCTTGTCTTAAATGAGCCATTAGCTTTTCAATGATTTTTTTTAAGGGACTGAAAATATCGAAGTCTTACTGAAAAATTTCAGGACTGTACGGAGAAGGTTTTACCTCGTTGAAATTTTGTGATTAGGTCGAACATATTTTTGGATACGCTTCCGAGAGGAACCTCATCTTTCCAAGTGCAAACCTCTTTTATTGTTCAGGATGGGCTATATAATACACAGCACTCTTCTGGTGCCCTTTTTAAAACCCTGTTCCCATCTTTTTCTGGCAGATTGAGATTTTAGATTTGGAAACAGGATCAGGCTGAAATGGAGATGCTCATTATTCTGAATGCCGCTAAGCACATCGATTGAAGACTGCGTTTTATTCTCTGTGAGATGATCCACGAAACGTTATTGCACTGACATCAATTAACTCTTGTGCTTGGGTGCAGTATTATTCATTGGATATAAGGGATCACTTTAAATAAATGTAAGTGTAAATGTTGATTTTTATTTTTGGAAAATGGTTTGCGAATGAAACTAAAATAATATACATTGTATATAGATTACTTCTTGTTGTAATTGAAAGATTTCTTGCATTCAGTGAATAATATTGCATTTAAAAAATTACAATGCAAAAATTACAATGCAAAGGGTTAATTAGTGTGGGTCTTCTTGCAGGTGATACAGTGTTGCCTTAAAAGGAGACATCTATCAGATTCCTTATTGGAAATGCCACTCTTGCATGATAAATTTGAAAAACCGATTATTTTCATTATATTAAAATAGTACATTCTCATCGAGAATTAACAAATGCATAGAATTCGAAAACTCAAGCTTATCTCGAAGCGACTGGAAATTCGATTATAAAATTTTATCTTACTACATGAAAAAACAAGAGCGCTTAAAAATGAATTCGTAAGAAATACGACATTAACTGTTTTTTTTTTTTTTTTTTTTCTTGCGCATGTGCTCTGCTGTCTCTAAGCTGCGCAGGAGTCATTTCTGCCGTCGTGGTGGGAGGCACTGATTGTTTGTCCCGAGCTTATTTTTAAGTGAGAGGAGAAGCTCCCCACAGAGTATTGTCTTTTTTAAAGATGCGCCTCTTCGTGAACCTCGGCCTTTTGCATGCCAGTGCTGCATTTCAACTTTTTTCAGTCAATGAGTGTTTGTAAATATGGATCGAGAATTCAAGCTATACATATCCAAAGCTAATAAATATTCACATTTCACTTACTAATATTGTGCTTGGTGGAGATTTTATTAAAAGTTTCTTGATAAATTATAAACATATTTTATATAAGAGGAAAACACTTTCATCCCGAATAATACTGACACATCAGTTATCTTTCAATGATCGAAATTTTATTAAATCGTCATATATTCATTCGCCGAAATACTTTTTCAATATTTCGCCTATATCGCTTTTCCTATCCTTCTCTGATCGCTGTACTACTTTGTGGTTGGTTACTAAAAGCTGAATGGCAGATTTTCCCATTCTTGTGCCAAGTTTTTATTTGACTATACTTTTATTCATGTCCCCAAACGCGAATCATGTCACGCTCTCTAATGAAGAAGCGCCGTAACCCCAGGCTATTAGATGCTTTCTCTTCGTCGTCGGTTTGTTTTCTAAAGCGTGTTTTGTTATTCTCCAACTGGCGCGGTCATTGCGCAACACTCCCCTCCCTTACCGGAAAGTGTGTGTCCCTATCCAAGGGTGTGGGGTCCGGCGAAGCGTGACGACTCGCCTTTCGCACGGGAAACGGTCTCCAATTAGGAGAGAAACAATGAAGTCTCTCACGAACAGAGTCATTTGTTGGGCCGGCGGCACTGCGATGACGCTCGACCAGTTCGGATGCGGCGACGTGCTCCTCAACTTCGCGTTCCCCGATTTCGTCATCGTGGAGGCGATCCCGGGACCCCTCATCCATTGTGAGTAGTTACTGCCCTTTGCTTTTTGTTGATTGAAAATCATATTGGATACCGATTCAACAAAGTGACGTCGTTATAAAATATTCTACAAGATTTTCCATTCACTGCAAAATGTCAGCATGTAGTAAAGTAGTACCATTCAAGTAATGATGTTAAATATTTATCATTGCATATTCATGTTCTTGAAGTTTTTGGTCGTTGAATAATCACGGAAATTAGACCGTCAATGTAAAAAGTGAGCCAAAAGTTAATTTTTACTGAAATCGTTGTCGATGATTGAAAAAGCGCAATGCGTGTGCGGTTTCACAAAACTAAATTAACCATCCAGATTCTAAAAGAATATAAACATTCTTTTTTTTTTTTTTTTTTTTGTCAAAGTACTGTATTGTCAAGACCCCCAAAGCACCCCGTCTGCGGGGATCTGCATTTCGTTATTTCCCGTTCGAAAAACTTCCTTCTAATTAGAGTGAAATGGATTTACCATGAACTCTATTGACTCTACTACTCTTGATCTCTTCTTCTTTTTGGATTATATAGAGAGCCTAGTTGTGAATTCAACAGTTGGTAAAATTGAAAGCTGGGATGCTGCCTTGTGTTCTTTAAGAAACGCTGCTCAGCATGTGGCGATTCATGTTTTTCAGTGTAATGGTTTTTGAGGAGTTGTAGTCAGGAAAGACTATGTACTCACCCTATGTAAAACTCGCCAAAAGAAGGTGGAATTTAATTCTAGCTATATTATTCTACATAACAGAATTTTGAAATGATTTTTTCAGAAGATATTTAGTGACGGGTTCAGTGCACTGTATTTAAATCTTCGTTCACTGAAGATTTAGATGCACTTGACATATGCAGTTCGTATGAGACTTACTATGTGCATCATAATAAAGTGACACGCTATGTGAACAAGGTAATCATACTTAATATTTGGTGCGAAATGTATGAATGATCTGCACCGTTATTTATTATTATAATTAATTATAATTTGATTTTGATGAGTATGTTTTGGAGAAGGAACTGTAAGCTCTAACGTTGATTGAATTTCATAACCTTAAAGCAGTTTCTACTCTTCATATAAAGCAACTCAGTGCGGAGTTGAGATGCTAATATTTAGATTTATTAAATCTTCCCGTAAAATTTTACAAACCTTACTTCTTAAAAATTTACAAAGCTTAAAATTTGGTTTATAATTACGAGTAAAAGAATCAGCACTGTTTACTCATATTTTAGTTTTCTAAACGACGAATGAAGTTAAAATCGTTCTTTTTACTCATCATTTAAATTAAGAAATTCATTGATGTGTACCTTTACTAGTTAACTTCTCTTTTTTCGCGAAATATATATATATAGTTATAAAAAACAGTCTTAAAGAATGTTAGTTAATGAATCAGTGCTGGTCTTCTTTCAATTCACGTATGAAGACTTTTTGATGAAAGCTCGTGCAGTGGAACCTGTGGATTTACTTCCTTCTTGTACAACTGATGATGGGAAGTGGCTTTTATCTTCTCGGTTCTGACTATCTTAACTCTCCGGCGTAATCACTTCGGTAAAGGAAACGTTTGTCCAGTCTAATGAGATAGATCTGAGAAATGTTATTCTACGCCTCCCCCGCCCTTCTTTTAATGATAGCCCTTTTCGAAACTGTCTAACGAATGGCTTTTTTTTTTTTTTTTTTTTCCCTTCGCGCGATTTCTTTGAGAGAACAAAGCGAAGCCAATTAGAGATTCTGAAATCTCTGAGGCCGCCCTGACATGTTTGTGAATTGATTTTTGTTCCTGACTGCAGATGGAAGTTAGGGTCGATAGAGTAGCAAAAGAATGACTGAATCCTTTGCATAATCGCGTTTAGATAATTAAAAAAAAAAAAAAAAGAAAAGAAAAGAAAGAAAGAATTGCATCGGATCAATGCTCTGAGCGCAGTGTAACGATTACCATAAAACGGAAACCCCAGCAACTTTATCTGCTCCAAATATATGTAATATCGGTAATATATGATTTTTCATAACGGTAAAGAATTATATTTGAAAAAATAATTATTTTACTTCTTAATACTATTTATTTACTTATTACTACTTTTTATTTGTTATTGCTACTATTTATTGCTATATTATTTTAGCTAGATTATTATATTGCTATTATTATTTTGCTAGATTATTTTAAATTCTTTTTGACTGCTTTTCAATCAGGAAAGTAGTTAAATGATTTTAGTATAAATTACAGCCAAATTATAAATAATATATGATAACAAATTATAATTTAGTATAAATAATAACCAAACAGACCAAGTAGTACTGAATGTCAATAAAAAGTCATATTTCCGCCAAAAAATACATTGATAAAAATCTTGGTAAAAGACTATTTACTTTAAAATAAAAATTTAATTTTTTAATATAATGACTAATTAAAAAAAGGTATTTAATTAGGTTGATTTATAAATAAGGCAATTGAAAGATTCTAGTTAAACGCATTTAGCATATTTTTGAACGCTGTCTTTCGTATATTTTTAATACGTGGATGTGGAGAGGAGAAACAAACCAGTCATTTTTTTATTTATAAGAAATAACTTCCTTTAAAAAAAAAGAGCTTCTATTTAAAATAAATATTCACAAACCGATAGGGGCCTTAAATAAGTCCATGGGCTGTTTCTTTAAGCAGATAACTGTCTATTTGTCCTTTTCTTTGTTTTTAAATTTTTAATTATTTATAGAAATTCTCATTTTGCATAAAATATCTGATTTTAAATTATATATATGCAAGATCTTACACTGTGATACATTTGATGCTTTTGATCTGAATTATCAATAATTATTTTATTTTGATTGCTAAAATTTCCGAACATTGATGATAATCCGACATTATTGTATTGCATTTAGAGATATAAAAAAGTTGTTTCACTTTCCATCGAAGACGGTACTTCTCAAATTGTAAAATTTTTTACGCAATTATTCAATTTATATTATGATTTCTATATTGGAAGCATTTTCTGCAATTGAATCTCTTAAGATAGAGATTTTTAAAAATGTGAATGGTATTTAAATTTATAATTTGCAATTTTTATAATTTGCCAAGCTTTATATCAAAAATTCGTATGCACTTTGAAAAAGAAGAGACATATCCTATTAATATATTTTTGAGAGGGATTCATCAGTCTCACGATTTCAGCTTTTAATTTTTGCTACATGTTTCTTGATGTCGAGCTTATCTTCATCTGGCTTACAAAAATGAATAATTTTAGGAAGAACACTGTCCTATTTTTTTCATATATTTCATTAAAGCAAGCAACGGTATCTAATTACATTCAAGATAATTACGATATTGTCTGTATTGGTATCTGTTATACATAGATGATGGCTTTAATTTTGATATTTCGAAATTTCCAATAGTATTATTCATATTTAAAACCATGTCAAAGCAACGGCGGAAAAAAAAAGCAAACACATCGAAAACCAGATCAAGAAGCAAAATTTCTAAGATTTTAAAGGGGACTAATTATTTTTACTATAGTAAAAAGATGATTATTCCAATAGGAATATTCTTCAGTCATCAATCATCTCTAATCAAAATGGGAAATACGCATTCTCTATAATTCCTCTAAATGCTCGCCAAGTTTCCCTGCCAAAGGTAAGTAAGCTCCAATAGAACCTACCTATAAGTAAGTGCAAATAACATTGTTTAATAAGAACAAATTTTCACAATGTATAGTCTATAGCTATGTAAAGCATTCCGGTGGAATTCACTTAGTAAATGTTAAAGAATTGAGAACACCATCAACTCATGCAAAATATCGCATGTTTTGGGGGGAACAGATGCCTAAAGAAATAGCTGCCATTACATAAAGAGTGTTAAAATCTGATTTCTCAGCGCCTTTGTGGAAAATGAAATTCCTTTTAGAAGAGAAAATTACTGAGATAAATGAAAGTTAATGCATTTGTTCAACAAAGAAGAGAACTTTTGTCAATTCTTTACGAACACAATCTAATGAATTGGGAAAAAATTTTTGTAAGAAAATTGAAAGATTTTGGAAAAAATTTTCAAAAAAGAGAACAACCTTTTTATTTACATGATTAATAAAATTAACATAATTTTTATGCTCGAACTTTATTTACTTATGTTGGTTTCCTTTTCTTTCAAGGAATTGAAATATTGATGAATTAGCGAGGCAATGTTCTTTCTTAATGTAATTATTAACTGTAATATAATAAAATAATTTTAGATATGGATGAAAGTGCTCTAATTTTAAACGAAACTTAAGTGTTTTGAATAATTTAAATGTTGGTGAAAAATATTGTGTAATTATTGATATTTTATAAATTTGGTTACTTATTTAGTTATTGCCCAATATAGTTCATTTCATCGGAACACGCACTTTGTAATCAATAAATACTAAATTAATGTTGGTTATTTTTCTTTAAACATCCTGATAAAGTAGTTATTTTTTAAGATAAAATTTGACTACGCACCCTGTGTATGCTATATAAGAAAATAGTTCTATAATGAGTAATTTGTCCAGATCTAACATTTACTGCTTGATTAAGTGTCAATTTTTTAAAAAAATATCTTATCTTTTGGAATTTCGATTGGCTTGTCGTCTGTTTCATATGAGAAACTATCCCTCCCCCACATTTCCATATTTCACAGTGTCGTGAATTCGAAATTTACCTTAACATCGATTTCGGTAACAAGTTCTTTTGCATCATTGAAGGGTTTTTTTTTTTTTTTTTTTTTTTTTTTGCATAAACTTGCTAATTAAATTAATGTAATTTTGAATTTTATACCAAGTAATTAATGAAAACAAAAACTTAAATTGTGGAATTTAATTTAATAAACCTGAAGCTTCCTCTCTTTTTAAATTATCAATGTCTTGTGTTTTTATAAATACTTTTATCCAGTCGTCTTATGCATCTCTCAAATAGAATCTTAGAAGCTTCGATTCTATTCTTTAAGCGAGCGACACTTAAAGATTTGAAAGATATTTCTTGAAGACATTTTTAAAGTTTTTCTCACCGAAAATTATATGTTCACAAAAATAAACTTTTTTTTTTTGTGTGCACTAAGTTGAAAAAAATTAGCGGCCATTAACAAAGAATAGTTACTACATGGAACACTGAATGTCTGCAGATAAAATGGTCAATTCTAGATAGTGCTTCTGCTTTATAGCCCCTCATATTGTAATATCCTTAACTTCTGATATCTTGCAATTAAGTTCTCCAATTATAATTTCAGATATTAGTTTCTCACTAGATCTTTAAACTTGTAAAAAGTCCAAAAAGCTTTTATTAATTTTGTATTCCGACCTTATTGGCAACAAATTTATTGAATGAAACATATCTAATTACATGAATTATTTGTTCTATCAAAATTCTAAATTTGAAATCATGAAAAAAAATGAGTTTAAAAAATAATCAATAATATGAGGTTTCACGCTTTGATATTGCAAGTCTATTATCACAATTTATATATTTTTTTCGAGAAAGTGACTTTGTCTTTTTTAGCACTCTATTTACATGCTGTTATTCCATAGTGGGATGAAATTCAGATAGTAAATAAATTATTTTTAAGAAATTACCTTTATTATTCTCAAGCAACTTGTACCTTTAAAAATAAGTTTTATCAAGCATTTTAGTGATTCTTAGAAGATCTTTCGGCAGTTAAAATTCTTTGGGTAACCGCAATTATAATTTTGCAGTACTTTAGTCTTTGGTTCACTTCTAGCCATGAATTATTGAAATTTCGTAACTTTAAGTGGGGAGTTTCCAACTTTTTAAACCTTCTTTTGAAATCCCACAGTCGGGAGAAAATTTTGAATCAGAAGTAATAAACGCAGCTTTTTGAAATAACGTTATACTATAAAGCTTTCTATCGTACACAAAGCAATTCCTATAGATGCTGTTCTATTCCTTATCAAGCTTCACCGTGCGTGCTGTTCTATGCATTATATTCTGCGATAATTTTTTAATAAAACAAATTATTTTATACAGTGCTTTTTTCGAAATTATGAAAATGTATTATATTTTAAATGTAATGCATTTTAAGTTTGTTCTAATGTAAATGTAAATTTATTTAGTAAATTTATAGTTTTAAATGTATTTATCTGTAAACAAACTAGATTCATTTATAAAACAAGAACTTAAAATACAAAATTCTTAAATATAAAAATTTCAAATAGATACATATTTATCCATGACGTTAAACATCTCTTGTCACGTCATCTTTCACAGGTTGTTTCGTTTTAAAGCAAGGGCCACCCTCCGTATACCTTTAAGCATTGTGATACACAAAATTGATACTGTGATCACCCGTCAAACATGCCACTCTTTTATAAATGTTTTTTTTAGACATGAAACAGTATAAATACGAACTATAATTTTTTAGCCAAGGAAGAATTTGATATGAATATATTATATATATAATAATTAATATATCAATATTTTTCTCACATTCACTGACAAAATGCTGCCTTCAGACAACTGCTCTGGGTACCCACTTCCTACTGTTTATTTTTACACCGCTTAGTCTTTTCATCCCATTGAATCTCAAAAATTATATGCAGTAATTCTGCAAGTGACGTTATAATTAATTCCTGGCAAAATGAATCAAGTCTTTGGATTTGTTGCACTGTTAAAAGCAGCCTCTGGGTCGATTTCCGTCGCTGCCATCTGCGGGGCCAACGGAAGGCTGGTGCATTTCCGCACCGCATCCGTCGGTCGCGAACTGGATCGATGTGTATAATAGATATCGAATATGCTAGTTACAGAAATTATTCAGTTTTTTTTAAAATATCATTTGGTAATTTTTTTCCACTTCAAAAGACCGATGGGCAATGAACATGGTTCCGTTTTCTTTATCTTGTGCAATAATAGCCGGTTTTCGCACGAAAGGCGAAATGTCCTATCGTTGGTTTGGTAGGCTTGATCCATGACCATCATGCGCACTCATAACTGTCTTCTTTCCTCTCCCCCACCCACTTATGGTTCCTGCCGAAATTTCCTTTGTTAAAAATCATGAATCGATTAAAAATATTTCGATGATTTTTCTATAGTATGATGCAGATAACTTCATTTAAAGGTTTTGTGGTAAAGCTGTACTTTGCAGCACTACTCGTTTCTGAACTGGCGAATTCGGTACTTGCTAATTTGCTTTTCCATTAATTAGCTTAGCAAAGTTTTGAAATATGTTTCAATGAAGTAGTCGGAAATTTAAATAACAACTATATAATTTATTTAGCTAAAGTTATTAATAAAGATGAATATGTGTTGACCTAACAGAAAGGTTGCGGGATATTATGATAATATTGTAAGAATAAATATTACAGAAGAGGAAGCATTGAAATTTGAAATGGACAAGGAATCTTTGTATTGGGCCTGGAGCACATTTGGCACAAATATACTTTGGAAAGTGAAAGTGGGCATCTTTGAACCATTTTTTGGAGATTTAATTAATTAAAAATTAAATGAAGTTTTGACGTTTTCTTCCTAAAACTACTGAAAATGTTATAAAACAAATACAAGCTCTATACTTACTTTTTCACATTTGAAATTCAAAAAAATTTTCTTATCAATAATATTAATTTAATTACCGTACAGTTGTTTGCCTGTTTTTAATTAATTTTTTAAAATATTTTTTAACTTATTTTACAACAATATACTTCATTGTTGTAAAGAAACTCGAATTGTTTTTACTGTTGCTACAAATGTTTCATGCTGGATTTTTCTTTCATTGTTGTTGATGACGATATTAAATCTGTTGTTTTTCCATAATGATTAGGTTTAAGTATGTTTTTAAAAAAACTTTTTGAGATTTTCTAATGCTTGCAATTTTAATTTAATTTAACTAAAAATTTAACTTTAATTAATTAACTTTATAATACTTTCATTTAACTTTAAAAGTAAGCAATGATGAAAGTGATGACAATGATGATTTTACAAGCTTCTTTCATGGCTTCTGCAAGAGCATTTTTGTGTTTGTTGAAGTTGAATTTACAGTTCAAATTTTAGATAAGATGATAGAAAAGTAAGAGATGCATAGCACAATAAACAAAATGATGTAAGGCTTCTAAAATATTACATGTTATACGTCTATCAAAATTTGGAATTTAAAAATTATTTTCTGAGGAAATCATTAAAAGGAAGCAGTATAAAATATTTCATTGAAAATTTTAGCTATCATCATTCCCGACCAATAGTAACAAATAAATGAATAACACCAGAAAAGTTTATTTTGATGCGAGGTTAAACGAAAATTAAAACTTTAAACTAAATCTATCAGAATAAAATAATCGATCTAAAAAGTGAATATGTTTTTAAAAAAAAAGAAAGAAAAAAACTACTACAAAATAAGGTTTTATATCGCAAGAATTAAAATCAATAAATCAATGATTTCCAATCATGTTTTTAACGGGAAAGATAAACTGGAATTACCGATTTGATAAACATCATATATGCATAATTTCACAAATAAATGTTCTATTCTGATAGATTTAAATTTTTAATTTTCGTTTTACCTCGCATCAAAATAAATGATTTGATGATATTGCAAAGCATCGTTAAAAAATTTCATTATTAATTTTTTTTAATTCCAAAATTGAGAACAAAACAATGCGACTTGTACCATTGGAAAATGTACCCATCAAGTAATGCTCGCCCCACCTTCCCTGTTGCTACATGGTCTCTATTTTCACTATTTTCAAACCTAGCCCAATTCTACTAACCAATTCAGAAAAACCTAGTCCGCCACTGCGTGTACTTATAATACCGCCCCCACTTCCCCTCATAAAGGGGGGAAAATAGATATAGTATAAATTTTTGTATAGTTTCCTCAACTGTTAATAAATATCACTTGTTACTGCTTGCATTTAAAATAAAATGTTTTTATTATATTTGTGGAATGATGCATATTTTAAAGGCATTCATTTATTTGCACTTGAAGTAATAAAAAGGAAGGGATTACGAATAGTGCGAGCGACAAGGAGCCTAATTCTACTAGCCAATTCAGAAAAAAATCTCGTTTCTTTTTTTAATCCGAATATACATATATTTGAACAATAATGTATGATTTTTGGAAGGGAAGACTAGATGCTTTTAATCTCACTACGCTTGTTGGTATTTAGCACTGACTATTTGTTTCTTGTCATAATCAAAATTATCATTATGTCTTTTAAGAAATGTTTCGAACATTTTAAAATAAAACTTAGAAAATGTTCACAAACCAGATGAAAACAATCTTTCCAAGAAAATATTGATTTTACGCTTTAATAAAATCAGAATTTGCTCTGTGGGATTACACTATTACGATATTTATTTAAAAATAATTTACTTGAATTATATCTAAATATTATAATTTATGTTACATTGGTTTTAACAACTACCATCGCAACTGCGAAAAGATCTTTTTCAGGATTGAAAATAGTAAAAAATTACTTGAGTGCGAGTATGATTCATATTTCCATAGTCATTTTATCTATCGGATCTGAATTAAACGAAATAAAAATTAAATTATAGTATGATATCATCAATAAATTTGCCTTAAATAATGAAGGAAAATCATGTAGTAATTCCCATATCAAGATATTTTATATTGGTTCTTGTGCCATAAAACCTCAAACCAAACCAAATCAAGATATTTTTTTCCATAATTTTATGAATCAATCAGTTTGTTTTTCAGATTTATTAATGGTACTTTTTACAACTGAAATATTAACTTTGATAAATAATTCAATTATTTTTATATTCTCATGTATTACTTTAATTCTTATTACACTTATTTGTGCAATATAATAAATTGTGAACTGCAATAAAATTATTATTTTATTAAACGGTGTTTGTTTCAAAGCCCTGAAAATCATTCAACATTTCCCCTGGGAAAGCTTTTGTTCGGACCTGCAATAATGTTCAATACCTTTCCATTAAATATAGAATGGAGGAACTGAAATGTAATGCCATTTAAGCGGATTGAACTGGGTATTTTATTTATCGTGAATTTTATTTATTTACTTCATATTCCGGAAATTGTTCACGCGTGTGTATGTGTGTGTGAGAGAGAGAGATTAAAGTAGGTTATGGCGAATGTATTCAAAGAAAAAAGCTGAACAAATGAATTTTTTTTCCTACATGACTTTGAATTTTATTTATTACATATTTGATTTGCAGATCATACATATGAAACTTATTTTGAAACTTTTTCCCTCCTGATCGAAGTAATAAGTTCTTAGCAGTTTAATTTTTATATACAATCTATTTCAATTAGTTTGTTCATATATATATATATAATATTATCCAGGCGTTGAAATAGCCCGAGTGTTGCTTTAAATTGAGACTTAAATATAACTAGATTAAAAAATTATCTAGGCTTTGATTTTTCCCATTTCCAAAATGTATCACACGAAGTGTTGGCGGTCGCCAAAGAACCCTTAGCAACCCTTTTCCCTTGGCGATGGAAGGTGTTTACAATTGATTCTGAGTTCCTGACGCGACGCATTGTTGATTAGCACTAATCGAGATAGTTGAGTAAAAAATTCGCACGCAGGACAGAGTTAATGGGTGAATAAAGCCCATCCGAATAATTTTTATTAATTTTATCTTTTATTTATATTGCTGCTTGAAACTTTTTTTAAAAAAACTTGTGTATACCAGACGGAAACAACAACTGACGTTGTTTCCGTGTATCTACAATGAGGTCATCGGAAACTTTTTAGGTCTTACTCGCTCTTATCATGGGTGTACAACCGGATTCTGGTGAGTAATGTACTGTTGTAAGAAGTACTTGATTAAATTCTTAACGAGTCATTTTTACATCTGAAAACTGAAGTAATCAGAAATGTACAAAACATGTTATCTGTTTATAAAAATACTATAAAATTTAAAATTGCATGCTTTGATCTGTTTTAGTTTTGTATTGAAAATATATGTTGTTTTTGATTAAAAAAATATGGCATACACATGTAAGGAACTGCCATATTAATTAATCAGAGTAAATTTAGTAATGATATACATTAGAATATTTAAAATTTATAGTAATATCTTATAAAGTGAAATTTGACCTGAATGAAGGCTTCTTGAAACAAATTCATTGATATAGATTTCTAATTCTGAAGTCATGTGTTTTGATACGAGGAATTTATAGAAATTTTAGTTAATTATTTTAATTTGTTATTCTCTGCATGTAAAATTTCTTTGTCCCAAATTGGCCATTTCATGAATACAGTGGCAGTTATTTACTAATTAAGCAGAATTTATATGTTTGTTATTGCTCTACAAGCTAGATCAATTGACTGAGAACTATGAAATTTGGTACAAATATACATTGGAAAAGGGAATGTGTATCTTGGAATGATTTTTTTATTGAAATTTTAATTAGGATAATTAAAAAAATGAGATTTTGGCATTTTCCTGTGATAACTTCCAATAATATTGCAAAAAAAATGATTCTGAATCATTTTAAAATTTAAAAAATTATTATTTCAATAATAACAATACAGCTTGTGCAATTATTTTTTTAAATTTTTATGTATATTTGCAAACAAAATAAGTTACATAATTTTAAGTAATGTTTTATAGTATTGTGATGAAATTGAAACCATTTTCTTTGTTTTATCAAATTTATTTTTGAGATGACTCTGTGGAAGAATTATCTGTGAGACTTGCGTGAGGAAAAGGAGATACAATACTGCAAGAAACAATTAAGAGATAAATTACCCAACTGGTATTGTTTTTAATAATACTCGAATGATTCTTTTATTGTGTACGTGAATCTTTCTAAACACGCAGGACTGTTAACATAACACAGACTTAATGTCTATCTCACCCTTATTGTCTAAAAATACTTTATTGTGGGAATTATAAGTGTTAAGTTATATATATGAATTGGATTTATATTAAATACAAGTAGTGTTATCAATAAAACTGTTAGTCATCAATGGCAACTGAAAGGAAGTAAAAGAAAAAAAATCTCATTCATATTTTTTATTTTATTTAAATCTAAATGTTTATCATTACATACTATTTAATAGTCAGTGCCATATGCTAAAAGGCTGTGTCATTCTTAATGACAAAATTATTTATCTGCTATTCTTTAAAGTTTTTAAAATTCATACCATATTTTTGAACACAGATAATATTTGCTTTTATGTACTATGGATGTATGTAGCTACTTTTTAATTTTATCTTACATTCAGTACTTGTTTGTGTAGCTGGACTAATTTATGTGAATAATCAGTTCATAAATAATATTTGTTTAATGAATAATATTTGTCTGCATGTATTACAATGATAGTCTTTTTTTAACTAATATATTTTTTTATAAAATCATAAAAGCTTAATTAATATATAAATTTCCCTAACTAATGTAGCATATACCAAGTGAAATATTAAAAATTAGCTGCATTTGGCAACTGATGATTGAAATGATTGTATAATTACCATAATATTATATCTTATCAGAAAAAAAGAAATTATTATTTTGAATTTTATTTACACAATATACATAAAGCATTATGATTCCTTAACTATGCTTGCAAGGTGATGAAATTAAGTGGTGAATGTCAAATCTAGTTTTTGAATCTGAGGTCTCTGTCAAAATCTCTGTTTGTTTTGTATTATCCTTTGAAGTGGTGGGAGCTAAGCCATCATTGATGACACATTTATGATTCATATGTTTTCATATGAAATTAGTCCCATGTTGAGGTTTGTGGACTCTTTTCTTTAAACAATTACATTGACAAAATCAGTTCTGATGTTGATACTGGGAATTCTGTTAGTCTTATTTTGTAGTATCTTTTAAAAATGAAATATTGTAGATAGCAAGTAACTATTGATGATAGATTTAAAGATCATGAGATTTTGCATGAAACAAAGATTAGTGAAATCTTACCAGTATGTGGTTCTGAGTCTTTGATTTCCCTGACTGTTTTCGATGTAGATAGTTGTAATATAAAAACATTTTTTATTAAAATTATTTATTATTTTTTAAATAAAAATATTAGTGATTGATTATCATATATAAAATATTTATTGCGAAATTCTTGCTATGTCATTTAACTTTTTTGTTATTAACCTGATTCAACTTGGCTATAATTACTAGATTTTCAGAAGTCAGATGGTTCATATATAAATTTCCTTTTCAGTTTCTTAATACAAATTACTTTGAGAATTCACTCTTTTTATTGCCAATTTGATCATTGTGTAGAGTTCATGGATATGGAATTCATTGCACACTTCAATTTTGGCAAATATTATAATTTATATTTCTTTATGTAACAAACAAGTTAACAATTATTTATATTGATTTTTTCTTTTACTTCAACTCCGAGATATTTTATTTCCTTTTTGATTTAGTAAAATGTTTTTATTAATTTTTATTGATTATTACTAAGACCAGATTAAGGTTAGTTGGGAACTGTAGACAGTTTAATTTCAGGGACCTGCCCTCTTCTATCCCTTTTCTCTTCCCAAGCCAGATATTTTTAATTGATTTTTATTTAATATTCTTTTAAGTAATTAAAACTTCTTATGCATTCTATATTTGTATTTAAAAAGATAGAATCAGTTAAAAATAATATTATGGCAAGTTGAGGTAACAAAACATTTTATTGTTTCAGTATTTTATGTATAAAAAAGTATATAACTTTTAAATGAAACAGTGTTAAAAATTACAGTGTATTTTAACATTATTTTTAGACTAGTAAAACATTATGGTTAATGAGCTAATAAACCAATTGCTAAGATTTGGATTACAATGAGTTGGAAGTGACTTACAAACATGAAATAAAAATCTAAGAAAAAGGTTTTGAAATTTTAAAGATTTATGATTTTTTATTTGAAGAAGTTTGATTATATAGCCATTGTAAATCAAACATGAAATTTATTTATCTTAAGTATCGCATACGTAATCAAGGTCTTGGAGCACTGTAACTTCTAGAGATCTTTATGCATTTGTCTACTTTATCTATTTAATATACCATTCTTGATTATATGCACATGTAGACTGATCAACACTTTTATAAAGTTTTATGTGTAAACAGATCTTGTTTTTTGCACCAACACATTACTTTCAAATCTTCTTGTTTCTCCTTAATAGTTTATCCCTAATTTAGTTCAGCACATTATAGAAATCCAAATCGTGGAACAAGTTTTAATCAAATTTTGCTGACAGGTACTGTGAAGTGCAGCAATGATCTTGTGACACTGAATTAAGTTATTTTTATGAATTAAAAACTGTTGCCATTTCAAAGATTAGGTAAGCCTTGTCATTAAAAAAAATTATTTCAACTTAAGGAAAAGATTAATTTTCAATAAGTTTCAAAAGTTGATTGATGTAACTGATATCTTATTTATAATGAATAATTAAGACATATATTTTTAAAGAATTTTATTTATAAGGTTTTTTTTTTTTTTTTTAAACTTTAAAAATATTGTATCCGTGTGCGCATATGTGCTTCAATTGGGTAAAAATTTCAGTTCTGCTTTTTTTAAATAATTATTCTCTAATGATATGAATTCAGACTTCACTTTAAAAGTTAGTATTTTTTCTTAACATCATAGAAAATAGAGAACTTGTAACTTGCTATCTTGACCAGAAAATTGATTATATATATATATATATATATATATATATATATATATATATATATATATATATATATATATATATATATATATATATATATATATATATATTTTCTAGCTTATAACATTTATACCATGTTGTTATTAATAATTGCTCTGCCATACAATACTAACAACCTTTGTTGCATTATACTATTTCACATTTTGCAAAAAAGTACTGAAGCATAAAAAAGATTTTATAACAATTAATCGCATTTTCAAGGAATATAGGTGTCTGCTTGTAAAACTTGCTCTAAAGAAACAGCCATGGGAGTTCTTTAATGATCTTTATTATTCATAATTTTAAGAATATAATCCAATGTTTATCTGGGTATCTTTGTCCAAACTATGACAAACATAGTATAGCATACCAAATTTTAAAAAAACGTTTTGAGAAACTATGCGCTTGTATTGTTTTTGAAAGGAATTTGTGGATACAGCATTTTCATTCCATGGGGAAAAAATAGACTGCACAAATCAGAAGTTAAAATAACAGCAAAGTATTTTTATTATTTCTAGCATGACACCTTTTTAGAGCATAGATTAATTAGTAAATATTAAATATTTATATCTTGAAAATAGTTTCATCTTTGGCAAAGCCATGTATATCAACTACAGCATAATAAATTTATATGCTTCTAATAAATAATGAAAAATTACTTTTTAAATCATATTCTATTTTTTTAGATTTGACTCCAGAAGAACAGCAGCTTTTGGCTGATATCAGACGAAGAAAAGAAGAGTTGCTTCGAGAAATCCAGGTGAGAGATTCGTAGCACAATTTTTTTTTCTTCTTAGCAATGGAAACCTCTTGATATAATCTTGATTGCTATCTGTTTCTTAATTTTATTGTGTTTGACTTTCTCAAATATCACAAATAATGTCTTATTTAAACAAGAATTTTTTAAAATTGATTTTGGGTGTTAATGTTGATTTCATAAAAGAAATTTGTTTAAATATATCAATCTGAGTTCAATATTTTTATGATTAAGGGTTTATGGTTACCTTTTAAGGTATGATTAGATTGCAGAAATCAATTTTATAATATAGCTATGGATTTTGTAGAGTTATGTTTCTATTTTCTTCCTCAGTTGAAAATTTCTACCTTCTACCTATTTCTGCCTACCTATAAGTTTTCAGACTTATTTGGGAGTGCAAAAAATAATATAGTTGATTTCTGTACAGTATATACTTTCATTTTTTTTAATGTTGATTTCATAAAAGAAATTTGTTTAAATATATCAATCTGAGTTCAATATTTTTATGATTAAGGGTTTATGGTTACCTTTTAAGGTATGATTAGATTGCAGAAATCAATTTTATAATATAGCTATGGATTTTGTAGAGTTATGTTTCTATTTTCTTCCTCAGTTGAAAATTTCTACCTTCTACCTATTTCTGCCTACCTATAAGTTTTCAGACTTATTTGGGAGTGCAAAAAATAATATAGTTGATTTCTGTACAGTATATACTTTCATTTTTTTTAATGTATATTTGCTACAAATACTCCAAAAGTATGTTTGACTGTTGTATGATTTGTTTTCCCAATTGTTGAAATAAAACATTAAAAATTTTCAAGCATAATACATTTTTTAAAACTCTAATGTGTGTTTTAGATCATCTTTTTGTTATTCTATGTGCCATAAAAATATAAATAACATTAATTTTCTGCTATTCTTCTGGTTAACATGACTTTCAGATATTCTTTCTTATATCCTTTATTTTCTGTATATAGTCAGTCCTTATCATTAATTTTTGTAGTTTGTAATGTGTACAGATTAAAATAGAAGTGAGAAAGTAAATTTTCTTTATTATTGATTTAGTAAGGAAAATATTACTCATAACATTATAAAAGGTTTAAGTATAATTTTTAGAATCTCCTTATTTCTTTTGTTGAAATTTCATTCTACATGGATTCTTAAAATGTTCTAGAATAAAAACTTGTTAAAGAATTGGAAGCCTTTGTTTGTGTTACAGGTAAGAAGACCCAAAGGAATTTGGAAGGTTTTTTGCCAATACATCAGAAATAATTTAGTTTTCAATTAAATACCTGCTTAAAATTTAAACTATTTCATAGCTATGATTTAATAGCCTTAACAAATCTAGTTTTATACCTTAGTTATATTTTTTGTTATCTAGTTTTATAATGAATATTTTTATTTACAACAAAGTCTTGTTGAAACAGTCATTGCTATTGAACTTTCAAACGAAAGAACATCTATTGTGTTAAGGATGAAATATCCTTTATTTTTATGGACTTGACCAAATTTAAATGTTCCTTCAAGATCTTTATCTATATCCTTATAAGACTGTTATATAGGGGGGGGGAGAAAGAGAGAGAGAGAGAGTAAGCCTGATTTATTAATTACTCAATATTTCTATAAACTTATTCTAGTTTGTTCTTTTTTGGTAGATTTTTATTTTCTCATTTGGCATTCTTAAAATGCAGTGTAAGATGGAACTCATGTATAACAGGGGGTAATGAATTCTTCAGAGTTTTGATAAAAAAGCCTAAATGTTGAAAATTAAATGAAATTTAAGGAGAATTAGAAGGGGGGAATTTTAATTTTAATGTAAAAAAAAAATTCTACATTCTTTTCTGCATTTATAGATTTTAGTTGATGATTAAAATGTCATAAATATCTCATTTTAATTACTTAAATAAATTGTATTACTATGTTCATTATGTTATATTAAGTCAATTTCTTTTTATTTCAAACTAAACAATTGATTTTCTTAATTGTAATGGAAGTTCAATAATCAGATATATCCATGATTTATGAATCTGATATATCTGTTGTGATCCTAACTTATGATATTTACAGTACCCTCTATCAGTGTTTCCTGTCTAGTTTATGTGTTAAGTATCAATTTGAGAATGAGCTCTCCGAACTCACTTGAATCATTAGTTTATGCTAATCATAAATATTTTATTTTAGAGTTATTAAATTAAGTATGCTATTCATTTTATTTTCATTAAGGAGTTCTGAGTAGTAATGATCAGATTTTTAAGACTTCATAGTAATATCCATTATTAACTTTTTCAAAACATATGATGGCTTCCTTCTTGTCAGAAATACTTAGAGGCGCATTTTATTTCAATTCATTAATTATTTAATCACTTTAAGGCGTTTCTTGCCATCTCAAGATAATTTTCTTCTGTTCATTGCTTTATTAAAATATTTAAAATATGCTTCATGTTGTCAGTTTTTTTGAATACTTACACTTTTTTTCCTTTGATTGCACCATTATTTAATAGTATTTATACAATATATATATAAACTGTAATTAAATTTTTTTAATTACAGTTTTTATAATGTAATTAATTTTTTTCAAATCTTTTGAATTTTTCCCAACATAATTTTAAAATATCCTCTGCCATATTAATTTATTTTGCCTAATTCCAAGTTAGAAGCAAGAATGAAGCATTTTCATTTCCATTTTTGTCATTTAAATATTTCTATACCTTGTATGTACGCTGAGTAATAGTAAGCAAATCATTCTTAAGACCCTCAAGGAATTTCTTGATGTTTGATGTATTCATTAAAAAAATTTTGTTTTTAATTATATAAAAATTGGACTGCAATTGTTTGATAAAAGTTCAAAATAATGAAACTTATTGCCTACCTATTCTATTCAAAGTGCATTAGATAATTTATTAAAATAATTTATAAATTGTAATTATTATTTTTAAATGTTTTAATTTTCATTACCTCAGCTATCAAATTTTTTTATAGGTATTGTAACTGAAGTGCCTTAAATAAATCTTTGCCCTTTTTAGTTTAAAAATTGCCAATTTATCTTGCAAAGTCAATCAATACAGGTTTCAAAAAAAAAAGGCTTAAAGCTGAATATTGTTTCTATTTATACAACACTGTTAGAGGAGCATTTTTATAAAAGTCTCTAAATTTCCTCTGCTAATAGCCATTATCTCTGTAAATAGTGATACGATTCTCAATGATCTACAAAAATAAAAAATGATTTACGTTAAACAACATAGTTTTTTTATTTTATTTTATTAATCTAGAGCATAATGAATCTGTGACTGAAAAAAAAGTAGGCCTTTTGCTTTCAAACTTTTATTTTACTTCCATATTTTTATATGCCATTTTATATAAGAATCATTTTTATGAAAGCTACATATTTTTAACCTACTTATAAATATTTTTGTGCTTTACTAATGGTGGAGAGAAAGCAAAAAACTTTGGTTTTTAACATAGCTGGCCAGTGACTAAAACTTGAATATCTGATTATCAAATTTGGGAATGAAGTAGATGTAATGGGGTTATATTTACCAGAAGACATAAGGTAGAGGAATGGCTTTATGTTATTAAATCTGCATCTTTAAACTGGATTTACTGAATGAAATAAAATAATTATTATGAAACTAAGACTTGTCCCAATTTTGATTCGAAGGATTTTTTCCTAACCCTTTTTCACTGGGACCATTTATTTTATATTCCCCCAATAAACATGCCATATCTCGGATCACAAAACCAGCAGTTGTTTAAAAGTAGCTACCATATGCCAGTTAGCACTTAATAGCAATGTAGACCACTCACCTACTACTAATGTACTATTATTTACCTTTTGTATGTTCTATCAATCAATTGTTTTTATATTTACATTTTATTTAAATTAGTTCCTTCCAAACATTCAATTTACATTTTATACAGCTTTATTTTACAGAAGATGAAAGCACACAATTTTTCTTTGTGTTAATAAGCGAGTTTAAGCATAACAATGCTTTCACATTGGGGAACAGAACAAATTGTCCTGATGCAGAAACTTTTGAAAATTTAAAACTTACATTTATTTCGTCCTGGGAAGCATAAAAAGCGGTAAGAGATATGTCAGTTTACATCGCGACACAAGAGTAGAAGAGACCGAAATTTTTCCCTTCGGTGATTTTTATTATGAGATTTTGTTAGAGATTTCTTTGACACATGTAGTCTTAGGAAAGAGAAATTTAGGTATCGCAAAAAGAATGTTGTAAGCATTAGATTTTTATCCTTTTGCTCAGAGTGTGAGAACCTGCTGAAATCAGCAGTTATTATAGAGTGCGTGTATAATTAATTAAATAAAAAAAGTGAGAATTGGAGCAGGAAATAAGAGAAGGTTTTAGAATGAAATTAACTGGGACTAATTTAGGACAAACATTTGGAAATCAATTAAGATTTAAATTAGATTTTAAAATATCATTACACACACACACACACACACACACACACACACACACACACACACATATATATATATATATATATATATATATATATATATATATATATATATATATATATATATATATATATATATATATATATATATATATATATATATACATGCGTCATTACATATAATAATACAAACATTTTTGCAAATGTGTGGCTGGAAAAAAGAAAACTTTGTGAGTAAAATTTAATTTATTCATATTTTATACACGTGGAAGAGCGATTAGACTCTTCTTTTTGCATCGCAATACGACCAAAAGCGACAATTTTTTTTCTTTTCAATGCTTTTACTAAGAATTTCGTTGACAAGTGTAGACTTAGAAAAGAGAATCTTGGAGATCTTTAAAAGTATGTCGTAATCGTGAGGGATATCCATCCCTTGGGGCCTGAGAACCAAAGAATCAGCAATTTTTTAAAGCATGTGTGTTAGAAATAATTAAATAAACACATGGGATTTGGTTCAGGAAATAAGAGAAAATTTTAGAATGAATTAATGTGGGCTGATTTAAAATAGAAATTTGGATTTAAATTAAGAGAAATCATTACATATATATGTATAGTAATGCTCTAGGAATAGTGCAAAACATAATGCAATTAAGTTTTATCTTTACCCACAATTGTAAAGTTGGAACAAGTGTTGTGGCTGTTATTACAATGTCTACATCTACTGTTATTATCCTTCATCAATGATTTCGATTTTCTGATCTCAGAGCTACAGGGAGGTTTTAATTTTATGGTCAGAGAAGACTTCTTTTGCTATAAAACTCTCTCTCATATATATATATATATATATATATATATATATATATATATATATATATATATATATATATATATATATTCTCGTATACGAAGTGCAGAGAAAGCATTGCTTCCCTAAAAAAAAAAAAAAAAAAATCTACAAGTTTTGACGAATCTGCACATCTTAGAGCTCTGAGTTTGAAAAACACATTTTTGACATTATGTTTCTCTTTGTCTGTGACAAAAATAACTCATAAACTTTTACACCAAATTTGTAAATTTCTGTCTTGTGCAAAATCCGTCTATAGGAAGTCCGACTGTGCGTCTAAAACACAAATTCGATTTTCGGATACTATTAACCGCTTGCCAGAGATGAGATTAATTGTCAAAAAACTGGTCAAGGGTTACACGTTGAATTCAGTAAAAATGCCTGTTAATATTCTGTAAATATGCAAAACATTCTCTGGGATAGCACACTGATTAGGAAGTATGCAAAAGGTTTTGGAAGGCCAAAACTTTCCCCCTGTTTTTTAAATGTAATATGGCGACCTCACTGTCGTGCTTTTAATTCTTTATTAAAGATATTTACTAAAACAATGACTGTATTTGCGACCATTCACATCAAGCTTCTCATCAACATCTCCGTGAATTGTTTTATTCATTTCGAAGAGAGATACACCATCAGATATTGATGCTGAAAATTCATGCTCTAGATTCAATTTTAATTTTTTGGAGTTTGCGCAGACACATAAAATGCAATTGAAGAACTCTTGGAAATTAACAATAATTTCTTTTAATTGGTACTAAAGGATTTTAACTGTACTTACGATATTTCCATGGGTAAGCCATTTCTTGAATCTCATAATTAACGTTTTGTTCATCGTATTGATATTCCAAGAAAAATTTCAACAGCATCATGTACTTTGAGGTATCCATTTTGAAAGCGTGTTATTGGCTGTGTCTTGTTCGTATATTAGATCTGCCACTGATTTCATAGAATGCTCGAAGAATGGTTTTATATACAGGCCAGATCACATTCCTGACTAACGTATATTTACACACTTACAGTAATTCTCCTTTCTTTAAAGATTGTCAAGTCTTGCTTGGTAATTTTGATTCAATTTTAATTATCTGTTCATTTTATAACTGAGCAAATTTCATATGGATTTGTGCCTGCTTGCCTGGAAATATGGATACGTTTTAATGCTTACATTTAAAAGGAAATCTCAGTTTCCGAGTTTGTCCCAAAAAATGAATCGCATTTAGAGGACAATGCACTTCAACATTTCACTCATAATTTAGATGTTTTACTCGAAGATTGAATATATTTTTAAAAATATTTACTCATTGCAAAGCGTCAATAATCTCAAATATTATTAGTCTAGGATTCAGACAAATCAGTGATGCATCGGATACGTGATTTCCAGCACATAATAATCTCGAAATGCTGAGTGAATGCTTGGATTTCAAAAGATTCCTTTGCAAAATATAATTTATTCAGATGACACCCGCTGTAAAAAGTAGTATACAAATGGCAATTTATAATATTATTTTTTTTTCTTTCGTATGTGCAATCGCTGTAAACGTCTGCGATAATGAATTGAAACGAAAGAAGCCACTGTGCTCAGTTATGCCTTCATAACTTGGTGATGTAACAGCATATGTGCTATATGCTTTATGTGCTTGTAAGCACATCGATGACCCCTGTTCCGTGCCTTTAGCCCCCGAATGAAATACGGTCATAAAGCAGTTCATGGTTGGTATTCGCGATTTCAAGAGAGAAGCTACATTTGCAAAGGAAAATCTTGGTTCAGATCCGTAAGAATTGTGTTGTACCTCAGTAAACTGTGTGAAAGGGGAAGTTAGAAAGAAGTTGTTCAGGAAGTATTGGTAGTAGATGCTATTATTTAAATGAGGAGATCTGTTATCTTTATGGGATATACTTTGTTATAACGTGTGAGATGATAGATTTTCTAAAAACTTATAAATTTAGATTCATTAATTATTTTCAGATTAATGAAAACCAGAAGAGAGTTACACTAACCCCATCCAAAGGATGCGGAGGAAATTTGAATGATCTATACGCCGCGATAGTATTGGCGGGGAACTATGGTTGAATTCTGCAAATCATCACCGGCCCGTTGTCTACTCTCTCCCATAGGAGATATGCAGTAAACAACTCTACACCGTTACTGTACCCATCAAGGTGACGAGAACCCATCATCATACCGGAAGTTCCTCTTTTTGTATTTGAAATGGCCCCCGATGGAGCAGTGAATAATGGTACATTGACTACTCCTAGCTGCCCTGAGGCATATGGTAAAATCTGAATGATTAGACCATTGAGTCGTAAGGGTCGTCACCGACCACGGAGTATTGGAATTCTTCCGTACTGGACATTTCCGTACGAGTCATAAACATCCAATAAACATTCGTAGCTCATTGAAAAAAGGGGCTAATGATTGATTAGTCTAGGTTTGCTAAAAACATATTAGCTGTTGACAAGAAAATGCATTGGTATTTTAACTAAACTGTGGTTCTTAATCCTAAGTAAAAGGAATACAGTTTGTATTGGATTAGATTATATTTTACCGTATTTGTATGACATTCTAATATCATCGGAAGCGGGGGATCAGTATACAAAACATGTTACGGAAGTATTTCGAAAAAAGTCAGGGAAAATCAAATAGCAGAAGTGCTGGCCTCTTTGATTATTGTTAATAAATTTTTATCGCCGCTCAAAGAAATATGACCTGCTGTCCTCGTCAAATTGTTGGTCTACTTGTATGTGGTTCCTCAAGGGTCTAATAAAACTTGCAGTTTAATTCAAAATGTTATTTATATATGTCCTAGAACTTAAAGAAATTCTTTGTACAAACAGAGAACGATTATCCAAAATTTTAATGATAACTGTTCTTTATTGTAGAAATGCTAAGTCCCACAATTTATGATTTTTTTTCCCCCTCTTATGTTTCGAGGTAAGGTATCTCTTTTACTGCTAAATTGCATTCTGTGATTCCTTGCATCTACGCTGCAGTATGAAAACGAAAATTGTCTTGCTGTTTGGACTAGAGTCCTCTATTTTTAACGAAATAGCCTTCATGTTTCACACAAGTTATGTGAATTATTATTAGTAATTATCTGTTTTGATAATTTCAACCAGATGCATTGGTTTAGTGCAAGTGTTTTCCATTCATTTCATTCAAGCCATTCACAGCTATTCCCAGACCAAAATGACAAGAGTCCGGCGAAAGTTGAAAAACTAATTGAAGCACTTATTATCGCTGAATTATTAGCAGAAAAAAATCTTTCTTTTATGCAAAGGAACCCATTTAGATTGGAATGTACTCTACTATAAATAAAACATTATTGAAATAAAGAAAATTGAACCTCGCCATAAAAATTTGGGAAGGAAGAAAGTCTGTTATTCCCTTTGTTAAAAAAATAATCCAAGTAAGTGCTAAGGTAAAGTATGAGTAAAAATCTGCTATATTATTTTCTCTATGGTTATAAATAGTATATGAAAAGTGAGATTTCGTATCTATTAGAAATTTTAAACAGTGAAAAAATATGTTTCACTAATATAAACAAGATTGATATTAGACTTATAATAGATCTTTTCTACTAAATGATAGAAATTTCAAAATTGCTCTATTTTTAGTACGATGTTATTCGACTAATATCCAAATCGAATACTCTGTATCGTTCTAATTGTTGTTAAGATGGGTATTTCATTCAGTGCCAAAAAAACGGTCACAATTCATTTTAACGAGCCACAAAAAGATAAAAGAAGGGGGCAAGATTACTAATATTTCATGTTTGGATAATAACTATTCTTTGAAGAATTCAGCCAGGAACAGTGAAAGTGGTTCTTTTCTTGCACTCCATTGCAGTAATTTAAGCGGGGCCCATGCTATATTCTAGCCTCTCAAATACAGGGCCAACTATTTTACTGCGGAATTACCTCGTTTCACGAAGAATCTTTAAAAAAAAAAGTACATTTGTTTGAAAAAAATAAAAACTGTTTGAGATTGCGAGAAGGAAAATAAGGCCAAATAAAATATTTAGAGCCAAAAAGCTTTGAAAAAATGCCAAAAAATTTGGCTTTAGAAAGGACTATGGAAAAGTCCACTCCGGAAGAGTGAACTCATGTTTTGATCAGCCTCGTCCCCACCCTTTCGCCCGCACTGCGATTGGGTCGCCGATGTCACGTGGTACTCTGTTTAGAGAGAGGGAGGTACAGCCAGATTGGGGAACAGTGGGGTAAATGCGGAGGGGGATCGGGGCATGTCACAAAGTTTCTTGAACAGTAAAGTATTTACCAATAAATAACCAGTTCAAAATAATACTGTAGTGTGATTTAATCGAAATCTTTGAATCGGGTCAGTCGTTAGATTTTGATAAGTCCGAAAGACAGAGATGTCTTCGAATTTAATGGTATCTTCCCTATCCTGCGTATGTAAGTCGAGGGGAGCACTTCTCGCTATCTCCATTGGAAGTGGGCGTTGTTAAGCATTATTGCGGAATTCTTTCGTGAGAAAGGACTTTTCCTCGACAATGTCAGAATAATTGAGTCATTTAATGTGGTTTTCTTTCCTCCGACTAACGGGATATGATGCGCCCTTTGCCCGATTCATGCAGTTTTGATTGTTCAAAATGTAATTGAATTTTCATGTGAAGATCACATACTAAATGTCTTTTATCAAACGCATTGCATTTTTTACATTCCCTCAAACAAACAGCACAACGGATGTTCGATTCATTGCCGGATTAGCTTAAAATTGTTACGGACGTCCTCAATATTTATATTAAATTCGGTGTGCGTAGCACCGTATGTTATGTTCGCTTACAATCGAACGTACGGACAGATGGACTGTGATTTAAAAAAAACAACAATTTTTGCGTGAGGATTCCAGGCCAAGTTCCATGCTTTGCTTGTTGCATTGTTGAGTTCACAAAAATATTTTCGGGCTCTGGAGATCTCGAAGTGGGGCGATTGCTGTGCGGGGGAATGCGCTTGAGATTCATTTCTGCACGAATAAAAGTAAAAAGGCACTAAAAGAATTTATCTCATCCATAATACCTTTCTATACGAATTTACTTTGTCGATTGTACTTTTTCTACGTGCGGGAGTCTCCAGGAATTGTGCGAAAATGGAGCGATTTGTACCAGACTAAATGTAGGGTGGGCCCCCTTCTTCTCATCTCCGAAAGAGAGCGCGGACTGGACGCTCTCTCACATCACAACGAAGAGGATGAGGCCGTGAAATTGACTCTCCTTTCGCTTACGCCACAAAGGACTTGGGTCCATCTTCCGAGACGTTACTCTGCCAGCTTTTCGTTTCCGTCAGGCATCTTCATGGGAAACAAAACGTCTTGTGGATTCGATTTTCGTATATCAGTGGGATTGTTTGGAACCCAACCTGTCTAGAAAAGATGAATAAGCGATTTATATTTTGGAAATCTTAACACATTTTTTGAAATAATATCTTTGTTCTTTAGAGAAGCGAAAATAGGGATCTGATTCTCTAAAGTATTCATTTTTGCTTGACATATCATCTTTGACTTCCACCAGTAATTGCACGATTTGTTCTTTTTTTCCTTTTGTTGATGGTATATTACATAGGAAAAAGAATAAAATAAAACGAATTATCATTCTTATTTTTGATATCATTGCTTTCATTGTCATTTTAAAATTTTTCCTGTTTATAAGGCATCACAATTATTTTGTGCCAAATGTTTATAAAGGGCTTAACTTTCTAAGGACTTGAAGCAATCAAGTAGAAAACTTTTAATTCCTGTGAAAAAATCAAAACTGTTATGCATATGTGTTGTATTGTGCCAGGTTATGAGAGACATACTTTGGATGATGATGATGAAGAAGAGGAGGTAAGAGCATATGTAGTAAAAGTGATCTAAATATGTGTTAGAAATATGAACATTGAATGATGTTGTGGAAAATATGTACTGTCATTCATATTTTGCTACTAGCACAAAATCGCAAAATTGAGTGATAAAGGGCTTTTTGGCATGATGGTTAATTCCCCAATTATTAATTTTGCAGCGAAAGTATTTTGCATTATAAAACTTGGAAAGAAATCCTTTGCTCAGTAAAGCTACAAAAAGAAATAAATTTTGGGATAGTGCTTTTAGGATGTATGTTGAATGTAATATACAGAGATTTAAAAAAAAAAAAAAAAAACTGTTATCTAAGTGTTGTTTGAATGTATATTTTCATAATGTTGAGACACAAAGATATGTTGTAAGTCCATAATTTTCAAGGATTGAATGGTTTTAAAATCTTTCTTGAAATTTTCTATGTATAATTATTTTGATGAAATGTAAGATAAAAACCATGGTAAACTTAGTCAGATATCAAAAGTGGTGAATACAGATTGATATTATTTTGAAAATAATTAAGTATCTTACATTATTTTTGCTATAAAAATCCGTGAATTGAAGGGTACATTTAGGCAAATATTATAAATATGGAAATCAGATTATTGAACATTCCTTTTAATATGTTCATTTTATTTAGTAGTAATATATTCTAAAAATAAATCTAATCTCTAATCAATTATAAAAATTTATCTGTATAACTAGGAGTCTGGACTTGAGTACATGTTTTAAATCTCTTATAAACTCTGCTTTTACTATATTGTATGATTTGAAAGTGATAATTTAATGTAGTACTAATGTATATTTATGTATGTATGTATTATAATTTATGTATTATAATTTAATGTATGTAGATAATTTAATGTAGTTTTAAAATAAATATTTTATTTTGGTATAAAGTGGAACTTTTTTCTTTTTCTATCCCTAATTTAGTAATTGAAATATTAAAGTCTTGTAACATACTTAATACACTTTTTTTAATATTTATACTAATAACTGATTTTTTAATTTGTTTTAGCAACTCAAAGATGAGATCACTGAAGTTACTGCAGAAATGGAAAGGCTGGAGGCACAAGATGAATGGTAATTTTTAAAATTCATTTTTGTTACAATTATTAAATGCAGTTCATTGTGGAAATGCTCTTATTTATTTATTTTTTTCATCTTCATAATGAGTTGGGTTAAAAGGATAATTAATATTATGATGACAAATCTCTCAATATTTAGGAATTATAATGCATACCCAAATAGAAGTAGGACTGTGTGTATAGTGATGTTATTCTAGATGGGAAACCTTTCAGATTTTTGTAGTAGATAGTTATAAAGATCAGAAGAAAAAAACTAGCATTAAAACCTTAATGCTTCATTGAGTAAATAAAAAACATTTATTGTCATGTCATAGATATTCCCAGCAGTTCAGCTGGCAGAATCCAAATTTAGTCGACAAAAGCTGTTAGTGGAATCAGTATTTACAACCAGATATATGCGAGACTGAGCGTATGGTATGAAGTGTGTTACTCCTAATGGCACTGCAATTTTTCATTAATGACCAAAGATTATTTATTTGCATGGATGTCTGCTGTGATAATAATTGATCAAACCTGACCATACTATGGTAATTTGCTGACATTGACATTTAAAATAATTTTCTGATATTAAATGTCTTTCAAAATGTGGTTCTGAAAAACTGGATATTTATTATCAGATGATCCTCATTATATGCAATTTTATTATTGATTTTGAGACTTTTTGTTTGTTTATTTGTTTTAGCAAAAGTAATACCAAGGCAAAACAACTTTCTACCGGAAAGAAGAAATTTAACATGGATCCTAAAAAGGTTAATAACTTTTCATATAGTTTATTGTATATATAAAAAAGAAGCAGTCATTGCAGTTTCTAATTAAAATAATTATTTTACAGGGTATTGAATATTTAATAGAACATGGGTTATTGAAAGATACACCTGAGGATGTGGCGCAATTTTTGTACAAAGGAGAAGGTTTAAATAAAACTGCTATTGGAGATTACTTAGGTGAAAGGTATGAATTAAATTCTATCAATTAATGCTCCTTTATTCAATGATCTTTTTATAAATAATTCTCTTGTGTTTATTTCAGGAATGATTTTAACATTAAAGTTCTCGATGCATTTGTTGAGTTACATGACTTCACAGACCTAATACTTGTTCAAGCATTGAGGTAATTTTTAATTTATAGTCATTTCTGTAATCTTCATTTGATACTTACTTTTGGTATATAAAAGACTGCTGGCAAATACTTAATTTTCAAAAAAGATATTAGAATTGTACTTTTAAACTATACACAAACTCATAAAAATAATTTGTGTTTAGTTTTTGAAACTAAAATATTATTAAATTTGCTAAAACAATTTATAAAAGACCTCTTTTTAAAGTTAAAAGTTCATTAAAATCCAAAATTAAATGGAATGGCAATAAAAAGTTTTTTAACATAAAAAAAAATTGTGAACATATTCTTGAACATTCTTTATGTAAATAAAATGGGCTTGGGTAAATAAAGTCATTTAAATTTCTTGGTAGTTTACTGCATTACAGGTATCTTGATTCTTCTGTGAATCTACAATTTTTGCCCCCCTCTCCCCCTTTTTGGATTTCTCATCCTTTTCCACTTTTTAAGAAATATGCAGTCCAGTTTTATAAAAAGGACAATCTTAAAAATAAAATGGAAAGAAATCTCAGCAAAACATGAATTCAACAATAAAGAATTACTAAGCAGAAGTATTTCTCAAAAAAAGTAGAAGTAGTTATTAATAGCTCTATTTTTTGAGAAATATAAAAACTTTTATTAAATTTCAAATTGTAATATTTGTTTGCCCTTGTCTGTAAGCTTGTATCTTAGTTATTAAATTAATGAAGTATATAGTTTTATCAAACATCTATTTTTAATAAAACTTCATGAATTATTTAAATGAAACTTAATATGGGTCAATACTAGCAGAGTTAGAACAATACTTGTAATGTTTTTTTCATTTGCTAAATTTGTTACTTTTTTATTTCTTATGCTTTATTCTTTATAAAGTAAGAATTATATGTATTGACAATTGCAGGCAGTTTTTGTGGAGTTTTCGGCTTCCAGGAGAGGCGCAAAAAATCGATCGTATGATGGAAAAGTTTGCTCAGCGATATTGTCAGTTAAATCCAGGCGTTTTCAGCAATACAGGTAAGTTTCAAGTGTTGAATATATATTTTTGCCATTATCTGTTGCTTCTCTGTTTCATCTAATATATACTCCTTCTTCAATAGATACTTGCTATGTTTTGTCTTTTGCCATTATCATGCTGAATACTTCTTTACATAATCCAAGTGTAAAAGAAAAACCAACTGTAGAAACGTTTATAACCATGAACCGAGGTATTAACAATGGAGGAGATCTTCCTAGGGAACTTCTGGAGGTAATACTTAAGACTTTAAGTAAACAAAGAACATGAAAAAATATTATTTTAAATTTATATTCCTGAAAATGCTTTAATTTGTAGTTAAATTCTAATGTTTTTAATTTCAGTTCATATACAGTGCAACTTGACTAGTTTGAAACTTTTTTTTTAAAAAAATTCATATTTGCTAGTGTTTTGGGATTTCCTTCCCCTACTCAGTCCATTGAATTATGTACTGATATGTTAACATATTCTCCAGTTTTTTTTTTTTGGGGGGGGGGGAGAAATAATTCAAATCAAAACTGAAAATTATAAAATCTTTAAAAATTATTCTCATATAAATATTTACTTTATGTTCTCAATGAGCATTAATAATTTATTGGCATAGTTTGCCCAGAGTATTCAATCAAAAATGCAATTAGAAAAATTCTCATTAAAAAAAAAAGCTTTGAAATCTTTAGATGTGAATTGTTTTATTTATTTTGACATTTTTAGTACAATTATTGTGCTCAAAATGTTGCATATTGTTAGTTTATTGGAATTATAATTATTTTTATAATTGTTAAAATGCTTTTAATCATGAATGCTGTCAATTTATTTATTAAAATGTTTCACTTTCTTATGTAAACTGTTAAGCATTAAAAAAAGTAAATTTTTATACCTAAATTTCAAAGTTTTGTCTTTTCTCTTGTACACATTTTTAGACCCAGTTCTTTATAATTTTTTGGGTTAAACAAATTTTTATTTGTTTCCGCCAACCTTGAATGATTATATGTTATATATATTATTTAAGTATTAATATGTTTCTTTTTAACAGCTAGATCTATTAAGATGCTTCTTTTGGTTTATTATTTTTAATTTCTTACTATTCATTATTATTATTGAAACAAAGAATACTTCTAGTAAATGAATATTTTATTCAAAGGTCTCATTCTGCTCTTAAAAACCTAATGAAATAAATTTCTGTTGTTTTCCCATTGATTTTTTTACTGTACATTTTAAGGATATCTATGAAAATGGGGAAGAGAGGATTGCAAGGAGTTTTTTTTCCCCTTCTTTAATACATATTTTAAGGATAATTAAGAAGAAGTTAAACCGTTATTTCTTTAAATTACATTTCCCCCCCCTCCCTTCTTTTTGACAGGGCTTATATGATAGCATAAAGCAAGAACCTTTTAAAATACCAGAAGATGACGGAAATGATCTAATGCATACATTTTTCAATCCTGATAGAGAAGGATGGCTATGGAAGCAAGGTAAATAATCCAGTTAAAACTTTTATTTTTGGTATTGACTTCAGTGGCAAATTTAATGTCATTTTTTTTTTCAATACTTTCAAAACTACTGTTTTTAAATATACTCTTTTATATAATGTATGAGAAAATGCTGTTTCTAATCTATATTATGATTAGCTGAAAATAGCTTTACAATTTAAATTTTTTTCAAATTAACAACTGCCATTTTAAATTCATGATGGGTGTTTTCTTCTTTACTGTAATTTTAGAAGGCATTCTTGGTGAATTCCAACTGAAGACCTCCACTTTACCATAATTCATTAAATTGTGAAGCTATATAATTTTGGAGGATTTTTATGGCCTTTGAAAATTACTTAAATTTTATTTTGTTGTGCTCAGAGGCCTATACAAGTACTTAATTTCACATTGGGTCCTTTGAAAATTCTTGAAAAATAGGCAGTATGTACAACCATTATTTTGGGAGAGAAGATGGAAAAGCCTGTTTGATTTAGTTTTGCTTTGAGAATTCCACCAATAGAAAAAAGATGTAGATGTAAATGAAGTAGTTAGTGAGAGGCTGTTATATTAAAAGATTTGAAAAATCTGTCCATCATTAGCCTTTTCTCTCTGTACAGTTCTGAAGAAGAGATAACAAGCAAGATTATCACTGCAACTTTCAAGGAATCTTCAACAGATTCAGTGGCTAGAAATAATGCTATTAATTGCATCTTCATAGTGCTTAGGTATAAAACTGAAATAGTCTTTGAAGTATGTGAAGATTTATTTCGCATTTAACTCTTACATAGAGATTTCAAACTTGTTCTCAAGTTACTTGATTGATTGTCAAAGAGCTATAATATGAGCCAATAAAGGCTTTAAATGTCTGATTCATCTAATATGCATGGCCTCATATTTGATGAAGCATTCAACAATCTTTACAAATGAAAATCTCATCAAAACTTTGTAAGCAAAGTACATTGGTTTACATGCTCACTTTTGGGGGGATAATGAAAAAAGAGTTTATAACCAGATGTGTGACTTGAACTTCCATAAGTCAATTTACAATTGAAGGTATCTAATGAGGTATTCAAAATTTTACTGAGAAATTGAATAAGATAAAGTTTTTATATATCTCAGTGCTTGACCCATCAGTAAATTGGTTCTCTGATTTAATAAAGGATAAAATGCAAAAGAATTTCTGGCATCTTTATTTGCAATAAAAATAAATGTGTGTGCATGTGTACGTGCATGCACTGGCACTCTACAAACTAGATTGTTTAACCTAAAGCTGCCAAATTTAGCACATACACTGACAGGAAAAAAAAAAATCCCTACACCAGGAAGGAGTTGTGCTAAATAAACAAAATTTGATAGGTATGTTTATATATCTAAAAGACATCTATTCAAATTTCACACTTCATGCATAAACTATGAACATGCAAATCAG
This sequence comes from Argiope bruennichi, assembly GCF_947563725.1. Taxonomy (NCBI): domain Eukaryota; kingdom Metazoa; phylum Arthropoda; class Arachnida; order Araneae; family Araneidae; genus Argiope; species Argiope bruennichi. The sequence continues at coordinate 9,253,510 of NC_079160.1, forward strand.
GTTTGCTTTTAATGCATGCTGTAAAATTATTGAGCATTTTTTTTATTGTTGAGATTTGACATTGCGAGTTGAAATTAGTCAAGAATGCCTTTAAGAAGACAAAGAAGCCTTTATTTACACAGTTGAAAACCTTAGACCTATACCTGGTGATCTGGGGAGCAATTTTAAATGATAGCAAGAGTGCTCTCGTGGTTATCCCAGGCACCCTAAATGCAAATTTGTATGTCAGTCTGGTGATTCAACCTGTTGTGTTGTCCTTCATGAACACTATTTAAAGAATAGGATTTATCAACAGAATAACACTCTGAATAACTCAACAGAATAACACTCTGAATAACTCAACAGAATAACATCTAAAGTATGGATGTGTTAAAGCAGTGAACATCAGTAATAATTAGTTTGAACATTTTATTAATTAACAGTACAATTGTGTGCCTTTTGATCTTGAAATCCACTCTAAATTTTCAAGTTTTGGTTTGATGAACATAAGGAGGGTTCTTAATGCTCTCCACTTGATAATTATCTAAAAGTAAGAAGCAAGAAAATGCACATGGTCATTAACATTGAAAATATTTTATTTGATTTTATTTTCTTCATAATTTTATAGTCCTTGAATTTTCTTAAAAGGGTTCTTGAAAACTTGAGGAAAGGAGTCTATTAAGCCAAAAATATATAAATTCAGTGTTGTGTTTCAAATTTACTCATTAGATTCAAAAGGGAATGACACTTCTCCAAGTTACATTGTGATTAACTTAGATGAAAGTAAAATAATAATAAAAATTCATTTATTTATAAATTTTATTATCTTATCATGGATTCTATTTTTATACAAAAATAAGAATTGTGTCAGAATTCAGGAGTATTAGAATTTTCATTGAAGTAAAGGGGTTGCTATATTGAAGATTTCCTATTTGTTGATATTTCATAAATTATTTATATTTCAGCTCACTCCTACGTGCCCCTTTGGATACTTCCTCTTTTCACTGCACTTTAATACTTAGATTTTTATTGTGCACTAAAAGCTTTTTGTTTGCAGCCGCTCAGTACTTTATTTCTGAATAGTTGATGGCACATTTTGTTTTTATAGCAGGCACAAACTTTTGTTTATCCTGTAATGACATTTTTACATTGATTTCTAGTGCAATTTCCTTCCTTAATTCCTTGACTGTGCTGAACATTAACCATCTTTTCAGTTTTAGAATATATTGAATATTAGTATGTTTTTTAATTTGTAAGGGTATTTTAGTTTCCCATTCACAGTATTTGTTGCTTCAATAAGTGTGAATTTAAAAGGTGAAAAACTCACTAAAAATGTCAATTATGTGTTTATCATGTTGGTATTAGTTACATTTACTAATTATTTCAACAAGTTGAAGTAATAGAATCTTCAAAATATATTTCTCATAACTTTGTTTTTGAATATATTGTTTGTTTAAAAAGTAGGATATCTATAATGAAGACTAAATTAAAAAGTGGAGTAATTGTGTATGTATTATAGCAATTGCAGATTAAGAAGTATTTCTATTTTAACTGCCATTTAGTATATTGTTTAAATTATAAACAAACATTAATAGCATTTGCAAAATATGTGTAAATTGTAATTATCTGCAACTGTTAATCTCAAAATGTTGTTGAAAACTTTTAGCATGAAACAGTCAATGAAAGTTGGCTTTTTTGTTGTTCTGCAAAAACACCTCCTATAATCGCATGAAATTTTGTTTTTTAAGTCATAATTGTACATGTAATTCCCAATTGAAATAACTATTCAATGCCATTTTCATGTTGATTTATGAACTTCTTGTATTAATTCTGAAATTTCCTTATCCACAATTGCTACACTACATAATTACTTGCATAACTGGGAGCATAATATTTATTTATATAATTTACATAAATTTCTGTACTCTTTCAATTGATATTTATAAAGATATTACAAACAGGAGCAGATAATTTTTTCTATAATATTCTCTACTGCAATGTTATCATGTACAGCTTTGCTTTGAAATAAAATTTTAGAAACCAAAAATACACATGGCTATACTTACTGAATGATGTTTACTATATATATAATGATAGGTTGATAGATAGATTTAATAATATTTCCAGCAATAGATGAGATAACTATTTAAATGTTTTCTATAATTTTACAATACCCCTACTATTTGTTGGAAACTATTTTAGTATATATTAAATAATTTACAACTTTTTATATAATGTATATAAAGTATACTTTATATATGAAAATGTTTTAAAACTGTTTATAATTTCTCTCTAATTTTTGTTTGTTAATTTCATTTTAAAAACATTAAATTTTTGAATCTTGGTCATTACACACTCGCACACATAATACTGTTCAAGAATAAAAATTATAAAATTTAAATTAAATACTAATTTTTTTAATTGTAATCATAATGTGTGTATATTAACTAATTTTGTTGATAACTGATAAAGATCTCTTCATGCTTTGAAAAGAGATTTATTTTTATTTAATGAAAGATGTGTATATAGCTATACTAATATATGAAGGGAAAAGATGATTACATTTATAACTATTGCATCATATACATATTTATTCAACAGTTTTTGCTGGTATCATTTAATAAATATTTTCTTTTCAATAGAGTTGTAAAGGGAATTTTCAGATTCAAATTAGTCCACTGTTGGCCTTTTGTATTATTAATAAATAACATGTTTATCCTTTAAAAAAGCATTCATTTTAATTAAATATTTTTACTTGAATGTATAATAAAAAAAAATTCCCTTTCACTGCTCTTATTGATTTCATTTAATGTGTATATATCATTGTTTGAACCCTTGGTGCTCTCTCCATGCAAACTCAGGGAGTTCGAAAATCAGTAAGTTGATTGCAAAAAACTCTCACCTTGATGGCTGGCTGCTCTGCATTCATTTGCTTCTTTTGCTTTTATTCCTGATTTGGAGTTTTGTTTTGTCCTTTCTTCTCCCACATCCTCCATTGCTTTTGTTTTCTTAAACACCTAAGTGCAAATTGTATAGTGCATGTGCACAAAATATTTGAAAGCAGATGGACATACCATTTTTGTTTATAGATTGGCATTTTTCCCCTTCCTGATATTTATATGCCTTTAATCCAAAACATAAAATCTGAAAGCAAATTATTTTAGTATTATTTCTTGCAAGCATGCATTTTCAATATGAAGCATGCACTTTTGTACATTGATATTGTGTATATGCTTTAAATGTCATTCTTGGTGTGTGTGTTTTTTTATCATTATATGTCTGGTATTTATATTGTACTGTTAATTTGATTGGCATTAATGTATCATTTATTAGTAATTTGAAAATCATAAACAATTTTAATTATAATAAAGGATATAAGATCTTTATGAATAATAAGAATCTAAGATGGATCCAAAGGCTTTCAGAATTAATCAAATCCCAAGGAATTTGTTATGATTATTGGAATGCTTTTTTAAAATTCATATATTTGTCAGTTCTCACTAGGCATGCTCATCTTTTTTTGTCTCTATAAATTATATTTTCTCTTATATTTTAATACTTCATGAAATGAATTTAAAATTTCTTATTGAAAGTTTGTCATGTTGAAATTATGAAATGTTTTGAAATATAGCACACTAATCGAAATTCTGTCTCCATGGCTATTGTACTTATAAAATGCATTCCAAACCTAACAGTTAATTCTTCAGCTAATCTCTGGCATTTTCATCTCACCTTGGCAATTAAATCTGTTTCATATTTTTTGAAATGATGATTTATAAATATCTATTTTGAATTTGCAACAATTTTTGAAAAATATTATAAACCCATTTAATGCAGTGAATAAACGACACTTGCAAGAAATCAAAAATGATCTTCTAAATTATTAAGATCTTTGATTCCATCATTTTCTGCCAATTCAGTTTTATCTCACTCATAAAACTACTTTAAAATGCAATGAGAAAAATAAGTTTTCAAGAAATTAAAATTGAAATTGCCTTTTTTGAAAACTGCCTTTTGTAATTATTAAATTCTAAATTATTTGTATTACATATATCTTCTCTTATTTTATTTTTTATGTATGTTTATCATTTGGTTTATTTGTAAAAATAGGTTTTCTAATTTCTTTTAAAAACAACAGATGTCAGTGATAAGCATTATTTCCCCCCTCTCTGCACCTTCAGGATTTATGCACAAATTAACACTTTTCATGAAAATTAATCGTTTGTGTTCCTGAAAGGATTTTTAAAAATTGAACATAGTATCCATATTTAGCTTTACAGTAGTTATCAGCCACACTTATTCACATTTGTCCATATTGCATCTTAATTTTTGTACTCAAATTTACTGTTACACACAGTCTGTTTGGCAACTATTGCTGTCCCTTAAAATTTTTGAGTCACTGGACATTTTTTAAAATTATTTTACTATTATTTTAGTTTGAATATTTTTTATTTGAATTAAATATTTAATTGTTTTTGGAAATCAGAAATTTCCTAATCAAAGGATTAAGAAGCTTATTTCAAAATGTCTTTAAAATTACTCATTAGTTCATTTATCTTGAATATTATAAAATTTGGATGCTCTTTTAGGTGGCAGATATAAAAGCTGGAAGCGGAGGTGGTTCATTTTAAATGACAAATGCCTGTATTATTTTGAATATACAACAGTAAGTGCAGTTTGTTTTCATTAGGTTATTTGTTATTTAATTTTTATAACTGTACATTTTTAATGCATTTGGCATTTAAATTACAATGAAATATTTCTTGGGAATGTGTCATTGTGAAATAAGAAGCATTTTTACTTATTTCTGTTTATTAACAATGCTTGTTTCATGTTTGCAAAGCATTGATTTATAAAAAAAATTTTTCCCCACTTACTTTCTAACGTTAACTTATTTCTGTTAGAGTTTTAAAACGTATACTTTTTTTGTTTTTGATGACAGCATCTCGGACCTCATTTCATGTGATCCAAAAAAATTCATATTTCTCTATGTATGACTTCAACTATCGGGAATTTTTTTAGAACAAGGAATAGATTACAGCATTATATAATATTTATAATAATGAAACATGAATTGAGAACTAAAAAGTAGAAACTAATTAAAATAAAAATAAATCTACTTTTTAAAATTAGTTTCTATTTCAAAAAATGTCTGAAATTTAATTATTTTTATGTCAGAAAAAGTGTTGGTTTCAGTGTTTTAATATTTTGATGAAGAGTTGCTGTATTTATTATTTTATTGATTAAAAGTTACATATATTAAAATACAAGATATACTTTAATTGCTGTATATATTAAAAGTAATGGCTAAATCTTTTTAATTTTGAAATTTTCGTTAAAATATTTCAATTTCTCTCTTGGCAAATTTGTAGGAATATGAATTCTGTGAACTGCTTCTTTATAAAGCATACTTAATTTAAAATTTGATAGTGATAGTTAATTTACTTTCAAATCATGTTTTGAGAAGCAAATAATGGAAATAATTAATGAGAATTTTTTGAGAGGGGGTAATATCTAAAAGTATAAAAATTATTATAGCAGATTAATAATATTTAAAATAAATTTGAAATTTGGTTCTCTTTTGATCCAAGAATGTAGAAAAAATAATGAGCATCTCTGAAAGCAAAGTTTGAAATTCATTTAATAATTTAGGTAAGAACTTTTATTCATTAGAAACGATTCTAATATTCTTTACCATTCTGGTGTTTTATCGTTTTGAGGCAATCATTGTCCTTTCAAATAGTACTTGGTTGCAGTAGTTGTCTATTGATTGGCATACCATTGTTGATTTAAAAAAAAAAAAAAACTGTGCTTCATTTCCTACAGTCATCTAAAAAATTCATATATTTTGCTATAGTTTTAGCAGCAGTTTTTCATAATTACTCTAGTTACTTACTAATTTAGGCAGCTGAAATTAGCAATTCTCTTTAATTGAAAATTATTACACTAAAATAGACTTTTTTATTACTCTTATTCAGTGCTGTTTTTTAATTTTTGGAACTTCAGTTTATGAAGTGATAATTTTCTTATCTTTACAAAATGAAAATCTATGAAAACCTAGTACCCTAATTTGCAATCCTTTGTTAGTGAGCTTCCTGATAGTGGAAATATTAGTATCTACATTTTGTTGCAACTCATTCTTTAGATACCATGAGAAACTTATAAATAATACCAACTGTCCATAAGTTAAATTATATTTAATCTGAAATTAAAATATTAAAATTGTATTAATAAAATAACTATGCTTCAAATTTCATTGTGATCCTAATGATATTAAAATTTTGAGATGTTTTTAACTTGAGTGTAATTGAAGTTGGATCAATTGTGTGGCAATTGCAAGCCATCTCACTTGAGACAATTTTTTTTATAAACAATACCTGGTGATCTGTGCCCTAAAATAACTATACAACAATATCCATTAATAATTTGTACCCATACTATAAAATCATTGTTGACATTTTTCCTGTCCTTTTTTTTTAATTATTTATTTATTGACTATTAAATGCATAGTTGTTTAATATTTTGCTAATTGGTCTGAAGAATCCTTGAGGGCTAGTTTTTGGCCTTTCCAAATGCTTTAGAAAAGGTTCACTGCAGAGATTTTGTAATCTCCCTTTTCAGAAGGCATATAATGATTCCACTATATCCTGTATTAAAAGCAGTATCATTGCAACCAAACACTACAAGTTTATATCCTTTAGTTGAAGGAGTTTAGTATCATAGTTTTGATATTCTGTACTAACCAGGAAAGTGGTAATCCTACTTAAGATGCATGTTACCAAGTGTTTGAAAAATTAGAATGTATTCTGGACAATTATTTACCATCTTTTCCATCACCCAAGTGTTGGCTTTTCAGTCATGGTAATGAATATTTGGAGAATTTTTCTACCTTCCCTTAGTGATTGTTCTTGAAGGTCATGTCTAGATTTTGATTTCTCTTTTCAAACTTTAATTCTGTCAATCATTTGAAAATTTCATTATTTGTTTTTTCAATACTGAAATCATGTATTATTTCTGAAGTAAAAATGGTGGTTGAATGATCTGCATTCCATAACTTTTTCTATTCTTGCAAACTGTTAACTGTTGTAAGCTGTAGGCTCTTTTAGGGAGTGGATTATATTGAAGTAATTTTGCCTACAACAGCATTCAGAGCTCTTTAAGTTGTTAAAATGCTATTTCTTCAAAAGGTATAAGCAGAATGCTAATTCAGTTTCTAAAATTTGATCTTTCGCCTTCCTGGTTGCAGTTTAAAGTTATTCAGTAATTTTCAACTGCCATTGCTTTTTTCCCCTTTTTTTCCAGATCTCTGAACAATTATAAATTTTACTTTTTATGTCATTTTCTGTGATTTCTCACAATAGGTCAATTTAAATACATGCATTTGTATATAGAAATAACAAATGCTTTTAATATGGATAAATTTTAAATAGTTTCAATATTTATTTATGCTTTTTTATTATTAATTCCTACGTGATGAAGAATTAGAGCTGAATGTTTTTATTGATTTCCTTCAATTTTGATAGTGGTTTCTTCACTCAATTCAGACACTTTGTTTTGTAAATAATTTTAGACACTGTTTTTGCAACTTAATGAAATAATAGCATCTCAATACATTCTTATGTGTAAGCAGAACAAAGCAGCTAATTTTATTTTGGTTGCTTATAATAGATCGATCAATCTAGTTTTGAGTCTAAGCTATAATTCCAGATTTTAAATAAATTTGGATCATTGATGAAGAAAGAAAAGTTTAACTTAATAAAAACTGAAGAATCCTTTAAAAGTTTAAACTCACTAGAAATAAAAACATTAATAGAAGGCACAAAGTGTATATTCAGATGCAGATGAAACACACTCAAACAAATAGCCATGTTTTATACTTTCTGTCAAAACTATGATAATTAGGCATATTGTTTAAAAAAAGGAATTAGAATTTTAAAGCCACAGTTGGAAACATGTTTATTGCTGTGCTTATTGATAACAGATGACATAATGGGGGACTAGACTTGCATAGAATTCTTTCTACAGAGGCAAGAAAATCCCATTATCATGTGACCATAAGCTGAAGTTCCAGAATTGAAACTAATAATAATAATAATAATTCAGTGCTAAATAATAATTATAAGGAAATCTAGTTATATAATAGCCTATAATTGAAGTTAATTTTAAATTAGTAAGTAACCAGCATTATTACAGGAAACTGCTGTTAAATCTACTACCAAATGTATGTTTTTTTCAAGAAGTAAAATTTTGAGACTATTGCAGAGAATAAAGGTGATGTGCAAAAATTCAGCAGTGATATGCTAGTCAATAGTCAGCTTTTGCCACCTTGTATTATTTGATGCAGCAACTTTTTATTATTCAATCCACTCAAATGTGCACATTTTTTTTATAATGAAACACAATATTTTTGCAAATTTTATGAAAATTTTAAAAATTGATTAATTTTTTTTTAATATAATTATTTTATGAATTGCATTTTAGGATAAAGAACCTCGCGGAATTATTCCCTTGGAAAATGTGCAAGTGCGAGATGTGCAAGATCGCAACAAGCCAAATTGTTTTGAGCTTTTCTCTGTGGGCAGTGACGTCATCAAGGCCTGCAAGACAGATTCTGAGGGTAAAGTGGTAGAAGGGAAGCACACAGTTTACAGGATGTCTGCTGCAACACCGGAGGAAAAAGATGAGTGGATGAAAAGCATTAGGTAAGCTTTGTGGAATGCATAGCTCATTGTTTAAAATTTAAAAAGAAATTGTGATGTGAAATGAATTTGATTTTTTTTTTTTTTTTTTTTTTAATATGAGGATATTAATAAAGAAAGGTATAAAATACATAATTATTTGCCAGGAGAGAAAAAAAATGTTTTTTTTTTTTGTTGCATGTGCTTACATATAGCCAAAATTGACAACTACATTTCTAAATTTTATTAAATGATCCCTGATTTTGAGGTAGAAACAAATAGATATTTTACATGTGAATTGTTTCCCTAATAAATTATGGAGCATGTGATCTCATTTTTCATAATTCAGACTTTTTGCCATATACATTAGGCTCCATTGTCACTGCTTAAATCCTTCCTTTAAAAGTTATTTATTCAAACAGATCAGGCTTGAGATGTAAATGAGTGTAAAATACATGACCATCTGAAGTTCAGCTGTAAGAAAGGATTTAGGATGTATTATAGCTTATATGGAAATTTTATTATTATTATTTGAAAGGATGAGAAAATGAAAAAGCAGTACATAAAGGGTACATTGGGATATTAAAAACAAATATTGTAAATCTTGTGCCATTATTTGAAATTTTCTTGTGACCAAAGAAATATTCTCATTTGCATCCAAAATTATTCAAAAATCATTTTAAAAACACTAACTGCAGGAATTTTCTTAGAAAGAACCTTTCATTTATATATAACACCTGATCTATATTTTGATTTCAGAAGATGTAATCCTTTTCTAAATTGATCATTTTTAGTAACCATTTGGCTCACTGGGATTAATAGTTGCTATAAATTTCAAATAAATATTCTATGTAATTTGCATTAAAATTTCCATTAGCAACATATTTTTAATTTTAAAATTTTGATATGCAAAATAATATGCATATAAGTCATTCAATATTAGTAGTCTTACACTGTTTTGTTTATTTTACTATACTATATATTTTCCTTATTTTCTTTCTATTTTTTTAAATGCACCAAAGTATACATGTCTATCCTTCATAGTATATATGTGCCAAGTTTGATATCTCTAGGTCAAATGGTTGCCTATAGAGTGTCCACATACATAAACATATAGTCATTCATCTTTATAATTGATAGAGATGCCCTTCTGTACTTGTAACTCCACTTATGTTTATTTGTTCTGTCTCTCCTTCTCCCTCATTCTAAATATAAAGCATTTTTTTTTCATGTTGTTCAGTTTTTTTAATTCTTATATTCAATCCTTTAATATGCTTTAAAACTTTCAACCCTAATTTGGAGAATTGCACAAAAATTTTGTAAAATAAGAGAAATAGTCATACAGAGGTTAATTTAATGTGATTGAAAAGCTAATGCTTTAAATTTAAAAGTAGAAATAATATTTTTAATGTTGTACTCCAAAGTTATGGCAAGAAACCATAAAACCATTCCCCCTTCTCATTTCACTCTTTAGGAAATCATAGAAACTTTTTAATAATACAGTTAATCTTTTTAGGTGCTATGGAACATGTGTTCCTAATTTTGTTCTGTTGTAAGGTGTGGAATTGTATAATGCTAAACCAACTGAGAAGACATTAAATTATGTGTAGAAAGAGAGCGATAGATAATGATTAGTAATGTTCTTTTTATAGTATATTATATACATGTGTGCTAAGTACATATTAGAAGAAAAGGCTTCTAAGCATTAGATTTAAAATTAAAGATGTTCAGGTATAGAAGACAAAAACAGATTTAATATGGATAAAAGGATCTACTTGAAAGCAACATATTACTAGATGAGATATTACATTGACTCATACTAAAATAAAATTGGAACAATTAAAGTGCAAAACAAAGCAAGTTGCCATTTCTAGTATAAAATATATATAAAGTAGCTGGCATTTAAAAGTATCAGCATATAATACTAACACAGAAACTATTTGTTGATATATATGCCCATTTCAAGAAAGAGATTACAAATCAATCATTTTGAGTTTACACAAAGTTTGCTTCATAAGCATATAAGCAATATTGTCTTTGGGTAGGCTAAAATCAATCTGATATTCATAAATTAATAAAGCTTCAATTTTGTTTTTTGAAAAAATTTAAAGTCATATGATTTAAAGGTTTTGAAAGAAAACTTCAGTAAATCAATAATGCGTGTTTAATTTTTGTAGTCATACACCATATTCTGCATTTGATAAAGTGAGGGCAGCTCAATTCCACAATAGAAATTTCTAAAAAAGTTATGTGTATTTCAAGAATGATTGTCAGTAACTTATTTTTAAAATGTTAGAATGCACAATGAACAGATTTCCAGTGAATTATGCATTAGTAAGTGATGTTGTTTTGCGGAGAACAAGTAAGTGTGAAAAAATGAAATATGTTTTGTGTTGTGCTTTCATCAGAAAGGATAAAAAGATGAAGATGTTCTTTTCATGTAATTAATAGATTTTTTGGTCAAATCATCTTACTCAGTTTTGAGAATTTTAATGTCAAGAAAATGAAATTGGATGAGTTTTTTTTTTTTACACTTTATTTTAAAGCCATGAAAAAAAAACGGAAGACTTTTGAAAATTGTCATTTGTTCTTGAGAACAAGATCCATTGAAAGCATCTGTTTAATCTAAAAAAAAAAAAAGGAAAAGGAAAATTTTGAAACATTATTATTATTTTTTATTTATTTATTGATTCATTTTTTATTTTATTTATTTATTTATTTTGAAAAATATGTTTTACAATATGTAATCTGTGGTTACATAAAGCCATTTGATGGAATCCATTCAATAAACATTGCTAACATCAACCTGTTCAAAAAATTGGGAAAGAACAGATGGTGAAAAAAATAATTGCCTATGACATGAATAAACTTGGACTTTTGATTTCTTGATCAATTAGCAGGGAGGGGGGACATTTAGGAATAATTCCTCTTAATAAAGGAAATTGCTGAAATATAAAGCTAATGCACTTGTTCAACAAACCAGAAACATTTTCACGACTAATCAAATTTATTGAGTTGGGAATTTTTATGAATTTGAAGAATTTGGAAAAATCATTGACAAGAAATAAACTTTTATTTGCATATTCAATAAAATTAACATGTTTTTTTTTTTTTTTTTAATATTATTATGCGAGAACATGATATTGTTTTGGCTTGAGATTTTTGAAGCAGTTTGAAGGCAATAAATTGATGAAGTTTCAAAATGCCTAGGCAACAAAGTGGCGATTTATCCCTTTTTTTATTTTGGAATCAGCTTTCACTATATAGCTTTTCAATTATCTATTGTTTGCTGTTGTATTATTTTCCTTGGAAATCGCAGTGTTATTGCCTAACTCATGCAACGTTTTTTAAAAATAAACCAAACAAGCCAACTAAAGTTACAACTTGATTTCCAAATTATACATTACCTGAATTCTTACGAATTGTCTTAATTTAAGTCATTAACCAGTTTAAAGCAGTTTGAAACAATCACGAGACTATCAATTTATGCATACGTCGATATTTAGAAAAATCGGTCGAGCTCCAAAACTTTGTTTGCCAGCTAGAAAAATTAAAAAATTTTAAAAGTTATTTTATATATTTATATATATACAGAGAGAGGCCGATAAAGAAGTCTCGTGATTGTTTCAAACTGGTTAATGACTTAATTTGATTAAGACAAGTAATAATGTTCTCACATGATAAACTTGAAATTTGCGATAGTAGATTTCATTTTTTTTCTTTATTTTGAATTTGTTTGGTTATTTTCTAAACTTTTTTCTTTCAGGAAATAAGAATGTTAATGAGATTATTGTATAACTTTTTTTTTTCTTTATGCTACTGTAGTGTAAATTAAAAAATTTAAGATACACAATGACAGCTCTTTAATAAGATTTTTCAAATGGAACTTACATTAAAAGGCATTTTATATAGCATAGTTTTAATGTTCATGGAAAATTTTCAGCAATTACTAAGGATATTTTGTTTATATAAAATATGTCACTTACTTAGTTAATGCCCAGCTTACTTTATTTCTTAATTTTCCTCTATAGGTGCTTAAAAAGTACTTATAAAATGCTTATTCCTTTAAGATAAAATTTAATTACTCACTCTGAAAATGTATAGTCTTTATTTTATAGTATTTATTAGCAAAGCAATTAATTGGAATCATTAAATGTGGCTATCTCATTTTTAAAAAAAACATTTCAAACTTTTGCTACTCTTTAATACAAAATAAAATAATTTTAAAAAATGTGAATAATATAGAATTAGTAACTATATGTTTATAGCCGTTCTTAAATGGCTTGTCGATTGAATCGCATCCAGTATTTGTTAAAGATTATTACTATTTTGTTAATGTTTGCTATTCTTTATAACAGGGCTTCAGAAACTTTTCCACTCATGACTGTCATTCAGGAGAATAAACTTTTTACAACTTCAAAAGGAAAAATAATCTGAAAACCAAGCATTTTTTTTAATGGTAAATAAAATTAAACTTGAAATAGTTATTAAGGATATGCTTTTAATACGTCTGTTGTTTTCGTCTAATTTTATAAGCAAATACTGAAGAATTTGATAAGGCAATGCCAACATTTACATGCCTCAAATATCATTTTGTGCCTCCTCATCCAGGTTTCCAGTTTCAGAAGCTCTGCTTTATAGAATATTATATTTAAATTTTGACAGGAAATTTAGTCTTTATTTTCAAAAATTATACCAATTTTTCAACTTATTTTATCATCAAATGCTGATTATCAAAATAAAAGCTTTAATATTATATTTATTGGAAAGATATTTAAGTTTTGAATGGTGTTCTCAGTGTGTATTTGTTTTGTTAAATGGCCTGGATCAAGTCTGTAATGGAATTCTTCTATAAACATGTCTATATATACTACCAGAAACAAATGTTAAACTTTCAAATCAATCATCATTTATAGGAATGGAAGCATATGCATGCTGTCTTTTACAAACCCATATAAAAAGAAACTTCATCGATTGCAGTGTGTACCTCTATAACAAAAAAAGTTCTATTTTAGTGTTGTGGAAACCAAATTAATAGTTCTACATCATTGTGAACTTAGTGGCCAATCCATTAGAGTAATTACAAGTTATTGCGATTGTGCTCCCAATAGCCATCATTGTTTTGAAAGCCCCTGTAGCATCTGATATGCAGCATCAGTAAACCAAAGGTCTAGCAAGAATTACATTTCAAACTTGATGACAAAATGAGTGCACATTGGACATCTTGGCTTGCATTTAAAACTTCAATATTTTACTTCTTGAAATGTGTATATCTTTCAAATAAACATAATTTATATTTGTTACAGAAAAAAAGTTAAACTTTCATTTGATTTGTTTTCATTAAAATAAAAGTTTAGAAAGTGTTTAAAGAGACTGATCCACTTTAACTGTACCTCCTTTATTCTAGGCAAAGCATCAGTCACAATCCATTCTATGATATGCTTGCAGCCAGAAAGAAGAAAGCTCAACATGCCAAGTGAAGACCAGAAGGAGTTGATTGTTGGAATTTTGAAGAGGAGGGCTGCCACACATTGCTTTCGCTATCGGCCGAGAATCTGTCGGTTGTGTGTTGGTCTAGACCCTGCCTCTATTCATTATCTCTAGTGCAAAAACAGTCTTTCATTTAAACTTCCCCTTTTATTCAGTGGGATGAGTTTTATTTATCTTTCTTGAAGGGCTGCCTCTCTGCCTTCAGTGGATTGAATTAAAGAAACTGCATGCTTTAAAAGCAGGTCTTCCAAATCTTTTGACTTTGGAAGGTTTCTGTTTGGGATCCATGAGTGTGTATGTCCTGTAATCTATTTACAGAAAAATTCGTAATATGTGCAAATATTATCAGTCAAAAACATCTTGTTTTTATATTGTAAAGAAATGCTTTACTTTTGAGATGTATGTAATTATTTGTCATATAAATCAAATAAGTTGTAAATAATTTAATTTTATTTAAACTGTATATATATATATATATATATTTCTTTTCAAATTGAAAAATAAGGACTGTCGCTGATGTGTCTCACTGTATTTTGTACCAAAAAAATATTGATTAGTGTATTTTAAAGTGAGATCGTAAGCCTGTATGCTAAGTGTCTTGGCTCATCATTTACTACTATTATACAATATCAAGTGACTGTGAGTTATCTTTGTAAAAAATTAAAAGAAATTGTATTTTTAAATTATATTTATTATTAAAATGTTTCGTCTGTATTATGACAGTTATTCTTTGACTGCTTGTGTGATATTGTATTTGAAACAATTTGAGTCATTATAGTACTATTTAAGTCATAAACTAAAATAATTTGTTAATTGCAATATTTTAAACAAACCTAATTAGTGAAAATTTATTTGTTACAATAAATTCTGATTCCTTTATGTTGTTTATTTATTTGATCTTTTTTTAAAATTTTATTTTCAGATGGTTTGCATTATATTATTAGCAACAATATGTAAGATGCCATCTGTGTTATGAATTGTGATGCACATTTTTTGTAATTTTATTTTATGCATAGTTGATATCTCTTGAAATTATAATATAAAAATTCTATTTATTTTCTATCTACCTTTCTTCCAAAATTTGACTTTTTTTTCAACAACAGTTTTTATAAGACAAAAATTTGAAATCCTCTATATCGAAGAAAACAGAGGGAGATAAAAGTATTCCTGAACAGGAAAATAAGTATTAAAATGAAATATTAATGAAGCTTATAAACTGCAAATTTTAAACAGTATTTATAAAAATATCAGTAAATATATGAAGTAAATTTGAGGAAAATATTTTAAAATTTATTTGAATTGGAAAAGGGGAAAAAAGAGAAGAAAAAAACATTCTTACTTTGAGTCAAACTGGAAATAAATAAATTATTTAATTATTATAACAAATTTTAAAAGGATGTAAATGTGAGGGAACAAAATATACATCTGTGATTAGAAAAGTTTTTTTTTTTTTTTTTTTTAAGTTACTGTTTGTTACATTTTTATTTTTTGGTATTGCAGAATTTAATAGAACATGGAACTTCTAATACAAAATTAATTAATGCAACCTTATACAGAATATTTAAAGAGCAGTATAAGATATTGGTAGCCTTTAAGGTGAAATTATTTGAATTCCTCTTTTATTAAATATATTCCTCAAGTTTTATCCTCCAACAGCAAAATCTGAATGATTCAGATTTAGTTGTGCTGTCACTATACTTAACATGTAAAAGTAAATTATTTTTTTTTTTATTCTTACACTTTTTTTTTTTTTTTGTTTTTTTTTTTTTTGTTATTTTAAGCTTTATAACAGATACTTCAAGAAAGAATTGTTTGATTTCTAAATGGTGGAAGCTTTTTTTTTATAAGTATTTGGTCTTTATTAGTAATTTTGATTATAATGGTAACAAAAATTGCTATATTTGACAAAAATAATTAAAAATTCATACTGTTACTTACAAATGTTTTGAATTTCAAAATATAGGGATTGGACAAAATATGAACGCATCTTCATTAATGTTCTAAATTATAGTTTTTGCAGCTATGGCGGAAGATAGTCAAAAATAAGCAGATGCAATAAGCAGCAAAAATGCAACAGTCTAAAGGATACATATCGACTTCTACGAAAAAGTCACTTCTTGGAAATTGAAACTGATTGTGCAGTTTACCCTCTAAAATGTCTACAAAAGTTTCGATGCTATTCAGATCAATGGTTCACAACTAGTCATGTTTATTAAATCAGTCTTGGACAATTAAAGTCGTGTGAATGGAAGCATTACTGTATTCATACACTAGTTGTTTATTTGTGCCATTGGATGAAGATAGTGGATCAGAATATATACTTAATCCTATAATTTAGCCTGTCCAAAGTACAATAAGACATCGTGCCACCAAGGCCTTCTGAATTACTGCTGGCGCGCATTGCACTGGAGCAACGTCTAGACGGTATTCTCCCATTGTTATTGTGTCCAGTCAGAATATTCGGGACATTGTTATGGATACTTAAAGGCATTGTGGGAATTGCAGTAACTCTACCACTCACGCCAAAAACAACTTTCTGCAGATCACAGATGTTGCACTTTCTGGTCTGTTAGTCAGATTAGGCTGCCAATCACTGTTGTGTCTTTCCTTATTTAATTTAGATTGTTACCCGACAGCAATAAGGCTGGCCGGTTTCGTTATTGGGGATCGAGCTTTAAAGACCTCTTTTGAGAGGTCTGAAAAAAATAATTGTGGCTTGATGTATTTCACATCTGCCTGCTATCACTGCTAGTTATAGACTGGTGTGTGCAAATGCTTGGCCGCTAGGCTACTATTCTAAAAGGTGAGAACATGTTTCCCTCAATTATTATTGCTTTGTCGTTCATATTGTGTTATCCAATTCTTTTATCATTTAATTGGAAATTGATTCTGTTGTCAGATGAATTTTTTGATTAATGTGCATGACTTTGAAAGAGATTTCTCTATTGGCTGATTGTTAATATAAATGAATTGTATTCTCTATTGAGAACAAATAAATCTAACTTGTCAATATATATCTATCTGATGCTTTTAAAAATACACATAAATTAGTGTTAAAAAAGATACAATTTAAAAATCTATTTTCTTCTTTTGAGTCTTTAGCATATAATGAATTATTAAAATTATAATGGAATGAATTTATTATTATGGAATAATGATTTAAATAAATCTTATAACTTTAAATGAGCAATTCTTATGTATACACGCTTGTTTATTTATTTAATTCGTGCTTCTGGGAAACGACTCTAACGATTTTTATCATTTTTTTTTTTATTTAGATAAGATATTGTTTCTTAAGTTTATGGGTGTTTTTCTTGGAAAAACTCGATTTTGCACACACAAAAAATATTTTTTATATATAACTATTAGAATAAGTATACTCAACTTATGCTTCGAAGTATGAACATTGCAATGTAGTCGTCGGAACTATAAGAATGTCGCGTGTTTTATTTTATTGTGTATTTATATTTAATATTTTTGCTTTTTAAGTTTATCTATATAAGTGTCTTTCCTGGAAAAAAAACGCAACTTTACACACACAATATATATATAGTATAGGCATGATTGTTTTGTTCAAGCAGAAGCGACGAGCACAACACGAAATAAGGAAAAGCTAAAAGAGAGGGAGAGTTTTCTCAGTGCTTATATACAATAAGATTCTTATAGGGATTTCTCACACATGTCGACCACAAGCAAGGAAATCTCGGGGATCTTTTAGAAGAATGTGCTAAGCTTGCCATTTTTTATCCCTTCACTCGGAGCGTGTGAAAGCGCAACTTCAAGCATTTTTACAAATCTTGAATTAATTAAATAGAAAAAGTGGAATGGGACTTCCAGTTATTTAATGAGTTAATTGGCATCATTTATTTACAATATTATCAATCAGTACAAAATTTGAATGAAAAATCCATGTTAACAAAAATATATTTCTCTAAGTAAATATTAAAATTGCATTCTTTCCTTTATTCTTTTTTTTTTCTGCTTTCTAATAAACTTAATTCAAAAAATTTGTAAAAATTTTAATTATAGTTGATTTCCTTCAACTCAAAGCTATATCACAAGCGAAAAAAGGGAATGAAAAAATTTAAATACTTTTGCAGAGCAGAAGCGGCTGTAGCAATTTTCCGACGTCGGGTTTGCAAGTAACATTTCCCAAACTTAGCTTCCAGATATCACATAATAATTTTATATTTTAAAAATAATTAGAATATGTAATTAATATATTAGCTAATTATAATAAGCAGTAATTATTTGAAATATTTATCAAATAATTATTCTCAATATGTTTCAAGCAATTTTGATATCCAGACAGTAAGAATTTTCTTACGGTAAGAGGGGTAATAAAAGGAAATGTGGAATTTAAAGCATGGTTATAGTAATAAACATAATATACCGCTCTGATAGTGTAAATAATTTTGCATATTATTATTAAAATCTCATAACAAATTAAAGTAAATGCTGAAAGAACAGAAAATAACTATTGACTTATTATTTAACTCGTGTTACGATATAATACACCAAATATTTTGATAATCTTATCTAAGACAAGAATTTTCTTATGTGTGTGAATTCCTAATATCATTAGGCTTTTTAGCATTTTCTCTAACAGAGTAGTTCGTAAATACTTTTTTACCAGGTGCAGATTACTGAAACTCCTTTCGCATGTACTATAGAAATAGTACGAATACTGTTACTATAGTAATAATACTCGTAGAAATTAGAATAATACAGGCCACAAATAAATATTCCGCATTAAATTAAATTCTGTATATATATATATATATATATAACGAATGTTCCTTGTTTTAATATAAGTATCTTCTAGGAATTTATATTTACAGAGCTTTTTTAAGTGTGTTTATAAAAAAAATTATGTTTTTATAAATTAATAATTAGTACTACAAAAAATAAAATAATAAGAAAGGTCTTGCTCACCTCATTCAAAACAGGTTTAATTTATCTATACAAACTGTAGTATTTTTATTTCAATGTCTTGAAACTGTTTCGATTGAAGACGTTGGTTTTATTCTAACCCCTATCTTAAAGAACGTTGTCTTGAAGCCTTGGTAGCAGTTTGAGAATTTAACCGAGCTGAGGGAATAGGGTGATTTTACGTCTGCACTTGCCTCTACCAGAAATTTATGAAATAGTGTACTATCACTGATTGAGAACAAAGTACTTAACAATTTATACTAGAAACGCGCACATTTTACTTTGAAGAAAAGACACTCAGAAAACTTTATATTTTTTAACGTTAAAAAAATATAGATGTCTCTGAGTTACAGAACTATATATATTTATCCAGCTTAAGATACACAAAAAAAGTTGTCACGAAATGATTAAAAAATATATGTAGTTCTTCAAAAACATATTTAATCTTCTTTTTTAAAGATGAAATTCTTATGAACCATGCAGAATGCTTTTAAAATTTATAATGCTGACAAAAATCAAAAATTGCATTTTTTTAAAAGAAAAAAAAATTAAAGAAATGCTCTCAAAGATTAACATAATATTAATAATTTGTGTTATTATTGTAAGAATACGAGAGTACTTAAATTTCATGAAAGAACTTTTAACTGAATAATATAATATTCACTTATTTATGAAACATGTAACAATATATAAGGCACATATATATTTAAAGAGGCTAGATACTTCAGAATTTGAAGAATGAAGATATTTTATTGTTTAAATGGAATTTATTGAGCTTAATTGTTTGACAAGTTCCTTCCTGAAACTGAATATCTCTTACAAGAACTTCTTAATTGAGATGGAAATATCAAAAATCTAATTTTTTTTTTTTTTTTTTTTTTTTTTTTTTTTTAAGAAGCACAGCATAACAAATGGTTAAAATCTGCAACTGTTAAGCGCCAATCATTTGTTTTTAGTATTTGCTCTTTAATCACTTTTTTTCTATTATTATTCACTTCTTAATTCTTGTATTATAAATTACGTTGATTTAAAAAAAAAATTCTTTAAATATATTGAGAAAATGTACAACTGATGAATTCCCTTTAAATGATATAGAAATTAAAATTTTTAGAAAGGTAAATTTTTAATTTTAAAAATTGCATTTGTGTGTTCTCTACTCTTCAAAGGATGTTCGGAAACTGGCTATCTTCAAAAACTCGGTAAAAAAAATTACCACTATATTGAGGGAATTAAAAATTATAATCTTAATATAAATAAATGTCACTACAACTACGCATTATGGTTTGGATCTCCTAAAGAACTGAGTCGAAATAAACCTTGAGTACTTATTATTTTAATAACTGAAAGAATATTGTTAATTTTTCAAAATATAAATTAATTAAATATTGGTATAATATTGTAATTCATTTTTCAATTCATTTATAATTACTTTCCTCTTATGATTGCATTCATTTCCAAGTAATTTTCTTTTCCTTCGTCACTGGGAGAATACTTTGAAGTGAATGCCTATCATAAATCATATATCAATATGAATCTGTAAACTACAGACTCCGTCGAGGCTGTGTTGTGACCTAACTGGAACGCTGCCCATCATCCAGGTATTGACGCTCGCGATGCTTCTCTCCTTTTTCTTCAGAACGCTTGTGCACTCTCCTTGGTGAAGCTTGTAGTCAAAATCAATTGTTTCATTTCTTAAGTTTTAAATTATATTATTAGTAAATAAAATTATTTTTCTAACATTTCGCAATGATTGAAGACAAACACAACTACATGAAATCCTAATTACGACATTTCCAAATCTTTAGGAATGAATATTTTTTGGACAAATTTATCGGACATTTTTCTAAGTCCAATTTCTATCAATAATTTTTTTTTTTTTTTTTTTTTTAAGATGCTTGACAAAAATATCAGGTGGTGTAGGAGTTTTGCTATTTTGGAAGAATTCTACAGGTAAATGAATATTTTGTCCATAAACCATTTGAGCAATGGTGTATGCAGAATCTTCTTGCATAGCTGTGCTTAGGCCAAGAAGAACAGTTGAAAGTGTTTTAATCCGGGCTATATTGTTGTGTGCCATCAGTGCGGTCTTAAGACATCTATGGAGGCGCTCGACCTTCCATTAGCTTGGGGATCGTAAACAGTTGTATGTTGCAATTTTATCCCACATAGTGTTGATAGGTCGTTGAACAACTTTGACCTAATCTGCGCATCACGATGTGTGACTAGGCGACATGAAATACCAAATCTTGAAAGCTAATTAGAATAAAATGCTTTCTCAATTGTGTCTGCTCAAATGTTGTTAAGTGAAATCAGATCCATCCAATCCAGTCCTCATTGCAAGTAAGACAGTAAATATTCCCATTCGATGGTGTTAGGGGTCCAATGCGATCAATATGCACGTCTCTAAATTGTTCTGAAAGAAGTTGAAAATCACTGGAACTTGATTTGGGGGAAGATTAATTTTACTTTTTTGGCAAGTCATGCAAGATCGATTCCAAAGCTGTACATCATTACGGATACTTTGAAAAATAAATTAAAACGATAAGAACTTTACAGATGATTTAATGCCAGGATGGGCTTTGATGAAATATTTTCATACTATAATTTGCAAAAATATATGGTCTGATATTATTCGTCGAAGTTTCACACCACAAAGACTTCCCAGAAGGTAGCGGATATTGCTTGAAGTTCGGAAAAATTGCTGATGTCTTCAAATTCAGTAATTTTTTTATCCATAGTTTGTTCATCTGCTATTTTGTCGTAGTCAGTTAAAGAAATTTCTTCAATTTTAGATAAAGTATCTGCAACGATGTTATCAGGGCATTCAATATGCTGTAAATCAGTTACAATTTGAGAAATATATTGTAAATGTCCAACGACGAGGTGATGGCTTTTCTGGTTTTAGTTTAAATGCAAAGGTTATGGGTTTATGGTCCGTGAATATTTTAAATATTTTACCCTTTAGTAAAAATTTGAAGTATTTTATGGAAAGGTAAATTCGTAGTAATTCCTTATCATAAGTACTGTAATGTTTTTGTGCTTCGTTTAATTTTTTGGAATAAAATGCAATAGGTTTTCATTCATTATCTTCAAATTGCTGAAGTACTGCTTCAATCGCGGAATCTGAAGCATCTGCATATAGTGACCGAGTTAGTTCATATTGGGAAAAGATACGACTGCGGCATTGACTAAATCATTTTTGTATAATCTTTATTCCAACTCTTATAATCATACGCAATTTATATTTTCAAACACTAAATAAAGAAGGGAAAACGATATTAACTGTTATTTTAAAGTTGTGCATTTCAAGCCACAACATTGCTCACTTTATTTATCAATAAACAAATACAATATGATTTCTTTTCTGCTAATGTATTAATGAAGAAAATCAAGTAAGTATCTATCATTTATTTTCTTCGACAGTTTGGTCTAAAATTCGATATGTCTTTTTACGATTTAACAGAACACATGAGAAATTTTATGAATCTAAGTTGTTCTGCATTTGATTTATTCCATTTATATATTTGCTTAAAGACAACTACAGATCAAGACTTCTCACCCGGATTTAGCCCAATTTTGTCGTATCCACAATTCTGGTAACAAGATTATATGCTAAATTTCATCCATCCTGCTCTTTGAATTTCTTAGTAATGTGCTTCATATGCAAAAAAACAGACAAATGGATTTCCATAAATTTATTTCGTCGCAAGCTTGATTGCAGCCCGAAAATTTAGTGTAAAGGATTTTATTTATTATCTTCTGAATGCTAATAGTACTACAATCTTTAAATTTTATTTAAGAGGGAAACATTTGACCGGAAGTTATAGTGGTATCCGGAATAAGTAAATTAGCATAAAACGGAAGAGGGAAATAATTCCATTGATGTGACAGTATTGCGTAGTTGAAAAATACAGGCAGAAAAGCATGTGGTTTGATTGAAAGAAGTGTCAAATGTGTTTGAATCAATTTTAATCAGAAAACTCTGCGGGGAGGAATACTACAGTTTCACTAATGCACATGAATAATCGATCTTGTATAAATTATACTTTTTATTTTAGATTGCTGTTATCCACTTACTATTTATCACTGAATTATACTGAGGATTTTGAAAATTGCGCGCGTATTACTTTCAGATTTGAGAATTAATGCTTATTTATTACATTTAGCTAATCAAAATATACTTTTTGTATTTGAAGTAAGTTAATAGAATTACTAATTCTCTACAAATTTTCTGTGATATGTTTTTTTCTGTTTAATTTTCTGTGACGTTTAATGTTTAAATGGTAATATATACTTTAAAATGGTGCAATATTTAATAAAGTCTTTGTTTCAGATTCTGACTTTTTGAGAACATGTATGTACACAATCATGAAAAGATTTATTTCGTTACCTTCCTAGTAAAAGATGTCTTTTTTATTGAAATTGATATACAGTAGAAAATTAAGAAGAGTCAAAAATGCAAATAATTCTTTAAATGCACAAAACAACGAACTTTCCATTCCTTTTGAATAGTAAGCTTTATACTAAAAAGTTTCTTATCAGTAATAACACGAAATTAGATACATAATATTTTATTTCAAGCTTTTAATGGTGATAAAGAATAAAGATATGGATAAAAAAATGAGTGTAACAAGTTATTGGACCTTAACTTTAGTGCCTGAAAATTTTTTAGACATTTTATTTTGTTGTAACAAGTGTTATAAAAAAACAGTTCATGTAGATAGACCAATAAGTATTAATAATGTTTGCAATAAAAAGAAAACATGAGCAACTAACTTGATGTTCAAAATTGATTTCCATTTACTCATATATTGCAGTTTCACTTAAAAGTAAATTTTTTAATGGGTAATAAAAACATTTAATATTAAGTGATTCACTTTTGATTGCCCACTCCTACATGATGTATATGTATTATCACATTTACAATCCTATTCTAATAAAGAATATATTCCAAATAGGCCTCTGTTCCAACTCGTTGATTTTGTAGTGTCTAAAGCTGAAGGGCATAACTATATGATTTGCAACAAATTATATATGTGTGATAAAAATGCATTTATGTCCATAATATTTAAGACTTAAATTCCGCAATGTAATCTTTTACCAGTTAAAATACAAATAATTTTGATGAACTACTCTTTAGATATTAATAAGTCGCTTTGTTGCAGGTCATTGTTTCACATGTTCAATCTAATGGATCTGAAAAATTAACTTATTTTATTTTTACAAATAGTATTTTTTGTAATTTAAAGTTAAGTAATCTTTTATTCAATTAAATTTTATTTGTAGAATCATGACAGCATTGTCATAATTCTATAATAAATTTTGTGTTTCATAGGAATTGTTTTACAAGATTTAGTTATTAGTTTAATAATTTAATAATAGAAATAACAAAGTAATTAACAAGCACTTATCTCATTTCAGTATTGTATTTGAATTTTAATATCTAATATTGGATCTACTGTCAACTGTCTGCTTTTGAGGTAGTGCTAAAAATTCCTAATGCTTAATGGCATTAGGAATTTTTATTTTCTCGCACCCAAAATTTCTTTTTAAAACATAGAATTATTATATTTCTCAAATTTTCTGTTGGGATTACAGCATCATTCATCAAATAAATATATTGATATTATGATTGTATTATGAAAAAGTAAAAACAGAAAAAAAAAGAAAAAAACATTCTAATGTTACATTTTGAAAAATAGACTGATTCAAAAATTGATTGCAATTTTTATTGTTGATTGCAATTGTTGATTTTAGCTGCAAATTGTCTGAATTCGCACTCTTTTAATTCTATTTAATTAAATTCTATATCCAGTTATCTTTATAATAGATATAGAATTTTGAAACCAAATTTCAGTTGTAAAATATTTTAATAATTCTTGACTATTTATTGTATGATAATTATTATGGGCCCCCGATTTCATGCACTTGTTTTGATAACAGTAATTATCCATAATTTGCTTTTTTTATTAGTATTTTAATTATATTTTTTAAAAGTATAAATGCCTTTCCAGCGTGCATAGCGTCATAAAAAGGGCTTAAATTTGAAAACCATTTTAAAGTATCTTAAAAGTACTTAATTTTGGGAAAATGTCCTTAAAAAGGGCTTAATTTTCTGGTGAAGTATGAAGAAAGCTTTTTGTTTTGTCTTTTCCCCCCACAAATTGAATATGATAATTTGAAATCATGGTTGTAAAGGCTTGTTTACCAGATGTAACAAAAATGAAAACTAACAAAAAGGAAAGCATTTGAAGAAGAAATCCAGGGGTTCCAGCAAATCTTAAAATAATGCTTAGTGATTTTTTTTTCTTTTTTTTTTCTCCCTTTTTCTTCAACGATATTCATTGCCGTTTATTAAAATTCTAAAATAGTTATCCATAAAGGACAGTAGGAAATATGTACTGTGTCATACTTTTTGCGATTTGAAAAATGTTCGAACTTCAGTTTTTAATGTTTTAGACATTGAAGAATTTTTTAAGGTTATGCCTGGTAAGTAAGTATTTAAGCTTTAATGTGTTGTTAAAGAAGAATATGTAAATTTGTCCAAATAACGTAAATTAAGAAAACTGAAAGATGAATTTGGTGCACTGAAAAGATACATTGAACATTAGAGAAGCTTCTCTAAAAATACTTACGTATTTGATCATCATTTTCATTAATATGTTCTTTTGGAGCATTCACTTGAGCAACATGTTGCAGGTATTCAACTGCACTATATTGAATTGTAATTAATTTCGGTGTGTAATTACAGTACTCAATCATGTAACATCTAGTATGATAAAATTGAAGCCATAAATTTTCAATGATCCTGATATCTTTCATGGTGTTTTTTGAACGTCTCCATCCACCTGAAAATTTTTATTTATTGGACCAATCTCACC
Organism: Argiope bruennichi; assembly: GCF_947563725.1. Lineage (NCBI taxonomy): Eukaryota > Metazoa > Arthropoda > Arachnida > Araneae > Araneidae > Argiope > Argiope bruennichi. The sequence goes on from NC_079160.1 coordinate 9,279,470, forward strand.
AAATTTTAATTTTAATTAATGAAAAGAAAAAAAAAAATGCAGGATCTGATACTTAAAAATTTTCAAAGAAATAAAAAAAAAGTTCTTTGAGTCTTTTATTTTCCACTGCTTAGGTTCTATACTTTTATAATGATTTTTTTTTCTTTTTATAATTCTTATAGAAATTTTTTTCTTCAATGACACCTTTCTTAATATATAAGCATTTGTCCTCAGCAATGCACAGCATAAGCCATTGATATTAAGAGCATGAAATATGGTAAGTTATTTTGGATGCATCAGAGGTCCACTATGAACAGATTTGGCAAACTTTTAATTTGAAGTTTAACTAAAAAATTAAAAACAGAATTTAATGCCATTTTAAAGGTTACAAAAATAGCTTTTTAATTATAAAAATTTTGAATGAATTAATTTTTTTCTATAGTTTTAATAATTTTTGAGAAATTAGTTTTGGATGGTTTATACATATGCATAGTTTAGAGATAGTATAGTAATTGAAAGAGAAATTCGAACTCGACAATTTGACGAATCTCCACATTTTAGACCTACCTAAGTTTAAAATAACACATTTTTGGAAAATATATGCCTCTTCATCTGTCTGTGACAAAGGTAACTCAAAAAAACATTTTGAACTAAATGATTGAAATTTGGTAAACAGCCTTTACACCAAATTTGCAGATTTCTATCAAATTTTGAGTAAAACTTGTTCAAAAGAAGTCCGGTTGTTCCAATATTAGTTAGCATGGTAAATATAAAATAAAGAGAGCTAAATATATTAAATTTGGTACACAGATTTTGTGTCTATAGTGTAGACACACATCAAATTTTGAGCCAAATCCAACAATGGGTTGAACGACTGTCTGTCTGTAGTTTCAGAATCAGGTAAACATGATACTTCACAAACATAAAGATTTAAATATATCAAATGTAATATGTGATTTTGGGGCTATAATTATAGTTCTGTGTTAAATTTTAGTTCCGATTGGTAGGAAAAAAATGCGTCTAAAACACAAATTGGATTTGCAGATACTACTAACAGTAAGCCAGTGGTTAATTGCCTATTACAGATTCAGTATCAATGATAGATTCAGTAAAAATAGCAAATTCAGTCCATAGGTTAATATTTCGTAATTATTGTGCACCAATGCCATGCATGGTATGTACACGCTAGAACAAAAACATAATGATTTAAATATATTAAATATAGTATGTGATTCTTTGGATATACATGTAGTTCTGTTTTAAATTCTGGTTCCGATTGGTATGAAAAAATGATTAAAACACAAATCCGATTTTCGGATACTATTAATGAATTCCAGGGATTGATCGCCAAATAACTTGACAAGGATGACAGAATAGATTCAGTAAAAATGCTAAATTCATGCCAAAAGTTAATATTTCTTAACTATTGTATGGCAATACCTTTAAGATGTTCTAAAGTTCAAGTTTATTAAAGAATATGCAAAAAAATTTTAGAGAACCCATTCCTACTTGTTGTTATAAAGAAATTCAAAATAATATCTTTGCTTCCTCAATTCATTAAATCACTTTATTCTGCAGGTGTTAAAGAGAAGGAAAAACGCTTCCTTTGCTTTTATTTAAATTTGGGAAATTTTTTAAAAAGTTCATTGAATAAAATTCTTTATTTTACGAGGTTTTTTTTAATTTTTGAAGCTATGAGATATATTGTCTCGCACTACCTTAAAAATAAATACTTTTTAAAAAATTTGCTCAACTTGCATTTTTACATTGTTGTATATGAAATATGGAGAAAGCTACGAGATTGTGACAAATCTCCATGTTTCAAACCTACTTGGGTTCGAAAAACACATTTTCGAAGATGTCTCTCACTCTATGAGAAGGATAACGCAAAAACATTTTCAGTTAGATGGATGAAATTTGGTATATATTTATAGTATAGACATTTGTCAAGTTTTGTGCCCAGTCATTAAAGGGCTCATCGTTTGTCGGTCTATATTTTCAGAAATATGTAAACGCAATAACTCAAAAATGCTTTGCCTTAAATATCAAATTTGGTATGTAATTTTGTGACTAAAAGTGTAGTTTTGAGTTAAATTTTTATTTTTCTCAAAACTGCTGTTTTAGTCACAAGATGTAATCAATTAAGAAGAATGCATCGAAAACCAAATTTGCTTTTTGGGAACATTCAACCACATGTCAGGGATTAATTGCCAAAACACTTGCCAAGGATCACATGACAGAATCAGCAAAATTGTTTTATTCATGCCTAAAGCTGATATTTTGCAACTTTTGTATGCCAATTGCATGCGGGGCATTTTCTGGTATGCAAGAATGTTTTGGCAAGACATTCCCAATTTTAATTTTACTTTTAACTGCAGAGCAGGTGTTTTTGACTTTATGAATTTGATTTTATTATTTAGGAAAACTATGGCTTATTTAAGCAGTTTTATTTCTTCATAAAACATATATAACATTTCTTCTGTAATTTTCTTTAAGTAAAAATTTTTGCTTATAGGTTAAAATGCAGATTTTCATTACATTTTAGGAATGTCAAAGATTTAAAAAAGGCTTTTATTAAACTTTAGAAGTAAGAGGTGATTAGACAATTTTTGTTTAGTCTGATTATTTGTGAATGCTTCTATTATTTTCTATTAAAAAATTATCTAAAAAACTAATTTAGAACATGACATTTTTCTATCATCAATTTCATGACAGTTTTGCCAGTTGTTTTTGATATCTACAGGGATGTTTTGGTTCTTAGTTTTATAAGATTGTAATTAATATTACTAAATAGAATGAGTTAGTGCAGGAAGAAATTTACTCTTTCCATCCCAGTCATGTTGAATCTTATTTGTTGTTGCCTATATAAATATCAGATACAAAATTTCCAATCATGCTATACTTCTACATCAGTACTGGCATTTTCAGAAATGTTTTATCTATCTAAATGAATTAGTAACTTATTAAATTTAATAAATGTTGAAAACAATCACACAGATTTTTATTATTAATCCTATAAAAATTGATTTAATTTTTTTTCTTATTGATAGTTTTTTTTTTCTTCAATTTAATTATCATTTTTATGTTTTTGTCAAAACTAAAATAGCATAATTTTGTAATAAAAGGCATTGTGCAAATACAGAAATAGATATTAAAATATAAAGAATAAGTGTTTCATATTAATAAAAAAATTTTTGTTTCCGTGAAAACTATGTATCATTATAAAATAGAAAAAAATCCTATGCTTAGAAAACGTATGAGTACTTATGCTAAAATGATTAATTTTTTTTTGGCTAAGGTGCTTAAAAGTGTTTAATTTTTGCAGCAGTTTTACGCTACACACCCTATTTTCAAAAGAACTATTATAATAAGTATATAATTCAAGTATATAAGTGCTTAATTTTTTAAATAATTTTATTGGAATATATGATGATTAAAATTGTGAAATTATACAATTTTACTGAACTCTGATTGATTTGTAAATTTTTCATTGCACTATCTTTTTTTATGCCTTGCAATTTTTTAGATTTTAAATTTCATAGAGTATAATTTAATGATCGCAAAATAACTTTTAAGATTAATACTTTGCAACTGTCTAGCAAATTTTAAAATTTATTTTGTTCATGTTATCAGATACCTTAATGTATTAATTTTGACATTCATTTGTATATTTAAGAAAACATTTCTTTTAATTAGCCATGGATGAATCTGATGAATTTGAAATTATCAAAATGGAAATTAGAGGTCTCCTCATATCAAATAAAGAAGGCTGCTGTCTTTCTGAATTCAAGAAACAATATCGAAGTATGCTGGGGCGAACATTACCTTTTGTACAATTTGGATATAAAAATGAAATTGAATTTTTGAGTGCCATGCCTGATGCTGTACAAATTAGTTCCACTGGGAGGGACTACTACTTATTTGGAATTGCAGATGAGAAGTCGAAGCATATACAGAAAATGGTTTCCAAGCAGAAGTCAACCAAGAAAAAGCCTTCGGGCCGCCTTAACCCAATGCTGCGATATGTTCCACCTCCTAAGAGATATGAATTGGTATTATCAACTTCTAGAAGATCAAAGGAATTGCTTCCCTCATCTGCTTCTAAAAGATCAAATGAATTGAAACCTTCATCTGCTCCTAAGTGGTCAAATGAATTGCAGCCATCATCCTCTTCTAGGAGATCTTATGAATTGCCTCCAAGGTTTCAAACAAAAATGAAAAAACAGTTACCACAATTAGTGATGAATGAAATTGTAGATCTTGTTTGTAAATATCCTACAGGTTTGAGCTTGCGGGACGTCTTAATTAAATATCGTCAAATTTACAATAAAGAACTATCTTTTAGAGATTATGGATTTTTTACATTACAAGATTGTTTAGAAGAAATTCCATCACTCTTCTTAAAGCCAAAAAATAATGATACCCTTGTCCTTTGCATACCTGAAATAGAAAGGCCATTCTCTGAGTCCTCAAAAATGAATAATTATAGAGGTCAGTTATAGAAATTTTTGTTCAATTTTTATTTATTGGTATATTTCTTTGTGGCTAGATTTGCTATTGATAATTTATTTTGATCAAGTAACAGTTATCCATTTCGTAAATAAACTTTTTTTTTAAACATATTCAACTTTCCTTAGTCTGAAAAAAATTCCTTGTCTATATATCTTAATATACAAATTTATTTATTATACTAACTCATTCTGTTTATTACATTTATTTTTATTTCAATTCTTATAAGAATTTAAAGAATACCTGTAAGCATGCCCATGATATTTTTATCTTTAAATTTAATTACTTTATTAACTTATTACAGACTTTGATATAAAAAATTCTGTAATTTAATGCTCAAATCAGATATGTCATTGTAATGGAAGTTAATAAAAAAAAAGGTGAATAAATACTTTAAAGCTAAACATTAAAAAAATAATAGGGTTTTCTGATATGATTACATTTTGAAAGTTGAAACAATTTTACATGTAGTTTTTTGAAAAATTCTTTGTGATTGCTATAAAAATTGAAACAAAGTTATGAAATGTCTACAGTTGATATAAATACATTGTTTAGTTAAATAGATTCCTTATAGAAATGCTACTTATTATAATGGTTCTTATTACCTGTCTCCAGAAAGATTTCTACTAATCTTCATTAATCTTCTTGAAGCCCAAACTCCATTCACCAAAAGATATATATATAATATGAAATATTTTTTTTTTTGTTCTTTTAAAAAGGCAGAAGATTTTTTAATTGAAATTTTTATTTTCTTTCATGATTATTAAGGAATAAATTTAAATTTTCAATTGAGATTAAATTGTCTTTGTTAAATCTATGACTTGTAAATGATATACTCTGATCAAAAAGGGAGAAACAAAGAAAAATAAAGAGTATAAATGCATTCAGGTATTTATTTTTGTAGCCCCAAGGTTTACTTGGTGATTTCCAGATTATGCTAATTATCAAGTTGGTGATGGTTTGTATTTTTTTTTTGCTGCTTTATTATGAGGACTTAAAAATGAGTAGGTGCCCATATTCAGGACTTATATTATTTCAAAAATTTTTTTTTCTGATTTTTGATTGAATTAACATTTATTTTATATCTGTGTGGATTGAAAAGTATGAGATAGAAAAATGCAGACAACTCAGAAGCGAAGTTGAAGTTTGAATTCATATGTTTAGAAAATAATTAATTTTAAAAATGCCATTAAATGGTAATTATTGCATTTATTTATTCATATAGGTGTATGTGTATATTTGTATAATACTTTGTTTGTATTATCTTGTAAAACAATGTCTAGAGCAATTTTGATTGCATTGAACCAGCATGGAATATATAAAGAAGATGATATAATTCTTAAAAGATAGCGAGTGTGTAATTTTCGTTTCCTTATAATTGAGGATAAAATGATAAATGGTGTTAGGTAAATTATTGTCACATCATTATGAACAATTTTTGTACGGAAAGTTTTTTCATAATTGAAATGGCTTAGAGGATGGAGCTGAGAAGTGATTTTAAAAGCAAACTTCTACACTTTTAACATGACATTGCTTTTAAATTGGATACTATCTATAAACTGTATGTTACACCATCATGCTGGTTAAAAAATCATTCATTGACAGTCCTGGAAAAACTCTTGGACCTATATCTACTAAATTTAAATTCTGATAATTGATACCCTTATGCATAATTGTGATACAATTATCACAAATAGGTATAAGGGTACAAATAAGCATTCACTCTACATTAAAGGTATGTACAGCACTCCCACAATTTCATTTCGGGAGCTGTCATTGTTATCAAATGTGTTAACTTATTATTTTTTCATAAAATCTATATACTTAAAATAATTGCAAAATGTAAGAATTGATTTACCAACTATTTATATTGCCAGTTTTTATATGAAAGTTTATGATCCCTAAATATGCCATCTATGATGGCCTGTTGCCCATCACTTTCCATTTTTGAGATATATTATGAAATAAAATTATAAGAAAAATCCCAGTCTCAAGAACTATTACATTCTCCATTTTACTTTGAAAGCACATAACTAACTAATCTAATTGCTCTATATGTATGTACACGTGTAATTAAATATAATTTGTTGTAATTTGGTCCATCAAAATTGGGAAGACATAACTGAATGAAATCTATTAATATGATAATTGAACTGCTGGTTTCCAAAGGTGTTCTACAATTATTAATTCTTTTAATGCTTAACCTTTTTTTTTTTTTTTTTTTTTTTTAAAGATAATGTATCTGCAACTTACGAAGTTCCTAAGATTTCTGAAGCTGTTTCTCCTGCTGTCCAGAGTTTTGAAGGTAATTAAGATTAGCGCTCTAATTCCTTTTTTTTTTTCATAAATGTTGACTTTATTGAATTTTTAAAAAAATTTTTTATAACTATATGAAGATGATTTTTTAAACCTTTGTTTTGTCATGTTTATTGTTTTCTTTATTTTCATAAATACTTGATTTTTATAACCTCCTGAACTATATATATATATATATATATATATATATATTTTAACTTGTATTGCCTGCATGCATGTCAGCTAATATTTTTTTTAAATGAAATATTTCCCTTAAAATTTGGTAGGTTTTTCTTTAACAAAAGCAGTAAAAAGGCCAAACTTTGAGTTACCCAGTTATGATCCTTTTTCAGTTTCGCATTATCCTTCAGGCAAATCATGTAGCTTGTGCTCGCAAGTATATAAACATTTGTACTCTCTTCTTTTACTAAACAGAAATAATTTATGTGACTTAAATTAATTATCTTATCATTTTTAATACCTTTGTTTTAAATGAAATATTCCTCTTAAAATTTGGTAGTTTTTTTTCTTTCTTCTTTTATGTTCATTTTAAACAGACAAAATTGCAAAATGTGCAGTTATTATCTTTTCCCATTCACAAATGTCCCATCAGGTAAATTGTATTTACTTGCAGATATACAAGCACTTACATATTTATTATTTTCAAAAATTGTTTTATAATGCTCAAAGTAAACAAATTGCAACTGTCACAGAATTATATTGCAATTATATGCGATATGTATATTTGGCTGCTCCCCCCACCAAAAAAAAAAAAAAAAAAAAAAATGAAGAAAAGAAAAAGAAAATCAAAAATTTCTTCATATTGTTATATTATGATAAATTTGTGAATTGCTGAGAAATAACATGGTGTAAAAGTTAATAGAATTAATTAATATCTTTCACTCTCGCATGTGATTTGAAAGTCATCAAATGTGATGAAATCATACAGATTTTAATTAGTTTTAAAATTTTTTTTGTCTGTTTATGTCATATAACATTAGCAGTTAAGTACACAAATTTTGTTTCATCAAATAACTTCCATTGCGCGCATGATCATTCTTTCCACACATTTTCTTGTTTATTAATTAAAATAGGCTAAAGCATTTTAAAAGGCTTGCCAAACTAATCTGCAAAACTAGAATATCATTTGTTAGCAATATGCAATATATAATCATAAAAATACAAAAACTAAGAGATCTTTAAAAAAAAATCACCATTAAAATGTCTTTATGTATTTTAAAACTTTTTCCATAGCTTTTCACTTTTTTTTTTCTGTTTCTCATCAAACAGAAGTTTAATTTACATTTACTTGAAAGAGAACTTGAGCATTCATCTAGACTTTACACAGTGACTAAAAAAATACTCTGCAAGAATGAATGGAATCACTAATCATCAATGGAATCCATTAGTTGGTTCTTTTTATTCCTTCATTTTCTTTGTTCCCCTTTTTTTTGAAGGAAAAAGTAAGGGTGAAAATTCTGTAAAAAAAGATTAGAATGTAGAACATTTTATATCAAATTAGCACTGCAATATACATTAAATAGATTTTGAGATCTCTGGAGGCATGAGTCAGCTGCCTCACAACATCTATATGGAAAACTGTCTCTAATGAGAAATTACTGATATATAGTTTCCTGTAAGTGGAAATGTTGATTCATACATTGTTCTGATTTTGTTTTTGTTTCTAAATATAAAAAAATTTCTTTATTTATGTAAGACTTTATATTTGTACATTGAGCCTCGAAATCAAAGGGGATAGTACTGATCAGAAATATTGCAAAAGAGTTGTGAAAAGTTTGTATGAACTGATTGTAAAATTGGCTCTGTTATCTACAATGCCGGAGTTCTGCCATAAATGAGACTTCCAAGTATCCTCAGATGAAAGCAAATATCACACAAATAAATAAATAAAACACACATTAAGTTGTTTTAATAACTAAATTATTTTAAGTTTTTTTTTTTTTTTTTTTTAAGTCTTTTGCATTTTCTACATTTTGCCCTTCACTCTTTGTTAACAAATTATATTCTAGTTTTGGGGAATTAATTTTGTGATGTGTTAACCTTAACAATGACATATTTTTTACCAGGCACCTGCTTAGGCCATAGGTAGGTCAATTAAGAAATGACTATTAGTCTAATAGCAAGCATAAATAAATTTGCCCAAATTATAAAATCTATGAATTGTAAGATATTTAATATTTTGTCAAATATAATTTTCTGGTTCCTATATGTTTCATTTTATTTGCTTATTTAATTGTTAGAGTATTTATAATCACTGTGAATATGGTTAAATAATATTGTACAAAAACATTAATACAGAGCAACCTTTAATTATAAGCAATTCATTTTTTCAAAATTACTGAGATAAATTAACCCCAGTTAAATTATTAACATGCTGAATTAGTTAAAAATATGTTGAAAGATGCAACTAAATTGTTTATTGAAAAAGCGATCTCATATACACAAGATCGCAAAATAACTAAATACGACACTGACCATAAACAAAGAGAATAAATGAAATTGATATTTTTTAGGCCTAAATAATCCATTATTATGCACATACATAAAACTAATGTAATTCATTGGCAATATCTTGATTGAAAATTACAATGATTATTTGGGGCCAAATATTTGACATTAAGCTTTTTTTGGGGGGAGGAGTCATTTTTGTTGTTTACATTGTGGGGTATGTACAGTTGAAAGTTATGAACTGATTTTAATAAAATAAATTTTATTAATCTTATTGAGCTTAATACTTAACTTCTAATCCTACAATATATATATATATATATATATATATATATATATATATATTAATGAAAAGCTTTCAATTTTTACCATATTTTATGAATTTTATTTTTCACCAATTTGAAATATTTCTGCATAGTAGTAGGATTGGGGGGGGGGATCCCAACTCATTCTAATATGCATGTCACTTTATGTTAATGGACCAAGCAGAGCTTTATGTTATAAACCACTGAAAGGTCCATTTTTTAAATTTATTTCTTGTTGTTCACTTCATTGTGTTATTGAAGCAAATCATTGTCTTAGAAAATGCATGTGATTAGTTATAAATGTCTAAATTCTATGCAGTTATAATAAATAAAATTAAAGTGATTGTAAAAGTTAAATTAAGAGAAGAAAATTATCCATGACATAGTAAAATTTCTGGAAAAATATGAGCAATTTTTCTTGTTTCCGAGACAGAACATTCAGAATTGTGTACTTTAAAATATAACAAAATATTTTATGCTTGTTATGAGAAAAAAACAATGGGAGAAGAGAGAATGGGGATTTAAATACTTTTATAAATTTCTTGAAATTTTTACTTGAACATTTTGATTTCTTGCTGAATATGTGCTAATTTTATTCTTGCTGTCTTTTGTTTTAATTCCATAAACATGAAACTATATATTAATGTGAGAAATTTGTTTATGTCTGATAACAAAGATTTACAAGCATGTATATTATAAAATAAGTGGTACTGTATAACTTTAATGTGATGTTTGAGTAAACCTTTAATATTGGCAGGCACCAATTAAGATTTAATAGGATTTTTTTTTTGGAAATCTGTTTTATGAAATTGTTATTACATTTGTTTCCTTCCATTTTGATCAGAATTTAACTGTGAACATTTGTTATAAAATATCTTAACATAATTAATTAACTGATAGAGGAACTTAACATTCAACTTAATGGGATCATATAGAACAGAATTGAATGGTATATCAAGCTTCATTTCAGAAGTAGAAGCAACTATAAGAACAAGAGTTTTTCTTCTTTTTTACACATTTTTTGATGCACTGGTGAAAAGATACAATGTTCATGAAGTCTTGCATAAATATTTTACTGACATTATATTTAAAGAAATATCATGGTTCTTGAATTGAGCTGAATGAATATAAAATTGAAGTATTTCTTAAATTCTAAGAATGCACATAAAAAATATATTTGAAATTTTATTTATTTCTTTATTAGTCTTAAATTTATCCTTGTGTATTCATGTATTTTTTTTCCACTGTTGTTGAATTACAGATTCATCAAACCATCTTCATCCTGAAAATCTATCTGGTATTCCTTCACCTCATGAAAATATTTCTAATTTTAATGAGTATGGTATGTATTCATTAAATTATTATTTTCTCATTTATAATCTCCTTGTAATTTGTTTATCACAAATGTTAAAATTTAACTCGCATATATTAATTTTTAAGCTTGCATGTACTGAAATTTACAGCCTCATGTTTTTACATGAAAACTGTATACATCTTTTAATAGTTTTGAAAAATAAAACCTACGTAAATTTTAATTTTTTAAATTTAAATTAGTTTCAAATGGCTTAGAACTAGACAAAGAATGCAAAAATCATAACAGTATATATGTGTGATAACATATTAATAACTACAAGTAATTATTGTTAGTAACTGATCAATGTGATGAATTAATTAATATCTTATGTGATAATTATTATAACTTAATCACTCTGTAACTATTAATCACACATCATATTGATAACAACATATTCATTATTTATATGCATTCATTTTTTTTTTAATAAATACAATTTAACATTGTTTTCTTTTGAAGAAAATCATTCTTCTGATTTCAAAATGAAAGTCAGCAGCTTGGATGATTTCAATTTTAATATGAGAAAAAGCCCTGAAGTTTCAATTATTTCTGAAAATATTAGGAGTAATCTTATAAGAGTATGTAGCCATATATTTTTTTTCTTCTAATTTATTTGTTTTGTATGTGTCATTGTTTATTTAATATTATTCCTGTTTTGGTATTCATCATTTTTAGTTTTCTTCACAAAATTGCCAAGTTTAAATATTGGCATAAATGTTATTTTCTCTTAGTACATCAACTGCAATGTTGCAATGTTTACAAATGTACCAAATATGATAAAGTTATTACTGATTCATCAAACCAATAATAAACGATTTCTATGCAACATACATTAGCATTATATATATATATATAATTAACCAATCTAAAGTAAGAAATATTTTGAAAACGAAAATGAATCGAAATAGTTTCGTAATCGCAACTAAAAATTATTTCTTATTCAAACTAAAAACAAAAAAGGAACAGGAAAAACATCATAGTATTTAGAGAACACAAATGCAGCTACTTCTAAAATTAGCTTCATTTGCAGATGAACTGAGACAAAAGTAATAAAACTCAAGTTAATAGGAAAATCAAATTAAACCAAATAATAAAAAAAAAGAATCCGGCTGAAGACTTTTTCAAGGGTCACCCTCAGGCAGGGATTAAAAAAAAAAGATTTTTTCTGTGAAGGAATGCAGGCTGAACAGTCTAATAATGATTGCTCGTGACCCGAAAATCCCCTGAAATTAGGCCCAAGAGATATACCATTTTAACAGAAAAGAAAATACAAAACAATGAAGTAGAAGAATACATCCACTAATAAGCAAAAATAACGATAATAACAAAAATACCATATAATAACACTCAAACCAGTAATGAAAGACAAAAAGGAAAGCACATACCAGCCGCATGCAAAGAAATTTTTAGCTATCGATTGTGGTTCCCGTTTTTTTAACACCTCCAAGCTAACACATTTAAGGTAAAAAAATAATTGTAGGGTCCCAGCGCCATCTATTGAGTTATCTAATATGCAAGGAAAGTTCTATTTTTATTTTAGGTAAAGGATTAATCCCAAATCATTCCTTGTTTAATCAAAAAGTTGATATTACAGTAGTTTCTGGGAAATTCATTATTAATTAAATTTTTAGTGAAGTTATTTGATGCTTCAATATAGGAATTTTTATTATTGCAAACCCTTTTAATCCGGTTCAATTGTGAGAAAATTAGATTTTTGGAAATTTTAGAGTTTAGATTGAATGATAATTACAAAGTTTTGTTATTTCAAAGTTGAATTCATCCCTTTTATCGTAGATACCAACTATTGTTTTATCATTAGCAATTTCAATTTTTAAATCCAGAAAGGTAGCCTCAAGTTGATTTTTATTTGTTTTTGTTAGAATTAAATCTTTTGGATAGCAAATAGTAACAACATTAGTATTGTTTAAGTTTATCAAAAGTAGGTCATTAATATACCTCCACCCATTTATTAAATTATATGTAATTATTTTTTTTCTCATAGTAATGTAGGAAAATATTAGCTAAAGCACTTGAGAAAGCTGTTCCCATTGGAATGCCCTTTACTTGTTTATTGATATATATATATATATTGTGAATATATTATACATATTATATATATATATATATATATATATATATATATATATATATATATATATATATATATTATGATCTTTTCAACTTGAGGTAATTATGGAAATGAGCATTATTATTTTTCAAAACTAGTTTAAAGTTAAGAACTGTTGCTTGTTGGCATAACTTGCTTAAGCATTTGGATAGAATAAGTAATTTTTCATGGATCTTTACTAATCTTCTTTTTGCATATTGAGATAGAAACTTTCTGAAACTTAATGTTAAGAAGATGTACATTTTTAATAAAGAATACCAACTTATTATTTTTCTAATTATTGCCTAGTCCTTTCAATGAAAATATTTTTTACAGGTTGTAGAAAATTGTCCCCATGGTATCTGGGCCAGAGAATTTCCAGCTTTATACAAAGTATGTTATTTCATGTTCATAATTATTTATTTACTGCAAGTAATTATAAATTAGTTATTGAAATATTTATTAATAAGAAAACATTGTTGCAGTTTTTTTCCCCTCTTTTTTTTGTATTTGTCTTAATTTTTAGTATCTTGATAATGTTTTATAAATATCTATATTTTTTCACAATTTTTTGTGACTTAAATTGAAAGCACTTATCAGGACTTCTCACTCATTTTTCAAAATAATCTGTTATTTTTGCAGGAAATAACAAAAACTGAATTTGACCTTCATGTCCTGGGATTCTATGATTTAGCCACTTTTATTGATTCTGTGCCTGATATTTTAACTCGAAGATCTCTTCCAAGCAGTAAAAAAGATTACCTGATTTATCCAGCTTGGACAATAAATGAAATGGGTAAATATTTTCCTCTTTTTTTTTTTTTTTTTTTTTTTTACGTAATAAAACTGTTATGACTAAGTGGTGAAATCTTGTTTTAAGAATCAAAATATTCCGTCAATGATCTAACTTGTAGGTGAGCCTAGTGTGTATTAAATTTGTCATTAAAAGGGAAGTATCCTCATTTTGATGTAGCTTGGTGATTTGGATTGTGGGATACAGACTTCGGAAAGTGAAAGAAGTTTATTATCTTTGTGTCTTCTTAGTGCTTTGCTGAAATAACTTGTGTTATTGAAAAATTATGCATTAGTCTGATTAATCTAATAAGAAAAAAAGTACAGAAAAAGATTTCAAAAATAGGGAAATGTTTTTAAAAAGTTAGTTGTATAATTATACGCTAGTTTTAATTTCGGATTTTTTTCTGTTTATCACGTAAACTGCTTTGCTACCAAAAAGTGTACCTTTTATTGAGAAATCATTTCCAATTTAAGTGCAGTTGATTGATAAGCATTATAGGCTAAAAGGTGTAATTTCCCTTTTTCTGTTCATTTCTTTCTCTCAATCTGACCCCCCCCCCTCCATATTCGAAGAGAATGTATTATAATCATAAAAAATTTGCATTCAAGATTTTGATGAATCTCCACATTTGAGATCTACCTGAGTCAGATAAACACAGTTTTGGAAAATCCCTGTCTGTCTGTGTCGAAGATAACAAAAAAAAAAGGCTTAAATTAGGTCAATAAAATTTGGTACAGATCTTTATATGAAATTTAGGTATTTAATTATAGGTATTTGTCGGTTTTAATGGTGAACAAAAAGCACTAAGACAAAATTTTGCCACTTTGGCGATTTCAATGATAAAACTATATATAGCATGTGATAAGCACATTCAAAATTTTTGATAATAAATAATAATTTACTTGATTATATTTTTATAATTTGATGAGATTTTTTCTTGTTGCTTCTTGGTTGCCATTAAAACAGCATTATACTGATTTCTATCAAATTTTGAGCAAAATTTGAGATTCAGAGGAAGTCTGCCCAGCAGTGTGGATATGTATTAACATAATAATTAAAAACAAAGAGAGCTAGATAGATAAAATTCAGTACATAGATTCTACATTTATTATGTAGACACCTATTAAATTTGAGCCAAGAGAGGGTCGTCTGTTGGTCTGTACTTTCAGAAACATGTAAACATGGTAATTCATAAATGTAATGATTTAAATGTACCAAATTTGGTGTGTGATTTCACAACTACAAGTGTAGTTCTGTGTTGAATATTTGTTTCAATCAGTTGTTAGAAACATGTCTAAACAACAGATTGGTTTTTCAAATATTATTAACTGCATGCCAGGGATTAATTGTCTAAAAACTCCAAGGATCACACAATAGATTCAGTAAAAATTCTAAATTCATGCCAAAAGTTTAACTATTGTGTATTAATGCCATGCAAGATGTTCTCTGGGATAACATCTTTATTAGAGAATGTATGAGAAAACTTTTGGAAGGCAACTCCCACTGATTTATTTTAAGAAAATTAATGTATTAGACTAAACATGACTCATTCATGCTTGTATTGTATTTATTTTTAGTAGTTTAGTTTTGATTAACATTTTTAATATAGGAAGACAAAGCACAAGAAATCATCTTCTCTTGAATACTTTAATATGAAGATACTTCAAAATTAACATAATTTTTTTTAAATGTATATCTGCATAAATGTTTCTCTTATAATGCTGTCAAAAAATGTATTATTCTGATATAGGATTTTCCAACAATGCAGCCATTACTCTTTCATAATGTAAATAAATGCAGTCTTCATTTTGACTATTTACTGTTATTATTTAAACATGAATCGCAGTCATGTTGTTAATTATTATAAAAAAAATTAAAAGACAAATTTAATGGGCAGTGAATCTATAGAAGAACATCTTGAAAGGTGTTGAAGAAGAAATAATGCATTCTTTCAAGACATTCAGCAGGCTTGCGTACTTGTATGTGAATTGCCAGATTAGTCCCCATAAGAAGTTGTTGAAGACAACTATCTTGGAATAATGACAGAAATTTGTGAGCTTTGTGGGGCCTATTTGTTAAAAAATGATTGGTAAGATGCATTTGTCGGCATTGTTGTGCAGTCAAGAATTGATGAAAAAGCCTTTTCACCTCTGATTCCCTTAACTACTGATTAAATATTTGCAAATATAATGCTGCATTAGCCTTTGCGTCTTTGGGGTCAGAAATAAGTATCCCTAATTTCATTCTGTGTTGAGGAAGGTGAAGACATGATAAGCAAATAAATTTAGGATTTTTTTTAATTCATAAAAATTTGCTTATTCATATATTTGCTTTTTTATATTTGTGCTAAGATGTTGCACAATGAATTGTTTACTATTAAATCCAAATAATCTGTTTTCAGGATTCTCTTAAAAAATAATCTTAACATTTTTATCTCATGTATTTTGCACTTTCATAATTTTCATTGTTATTTTGTTTTTAAAATGTTTCTTGATAAAACCATAAACTTGATTCAGTTCTGACTTGAACCTTCCAATAAACTAAATTAGGTTATAATTTGAAATAAGGCTATATAAGCAAATGAATTAAGCACAACCATAAATTTTTTTCACTTTTGCATGTGGACACACTATTTTCATTTTATCAGCCCAGTGAGTAAAGTTTATTTAGCATACCAGGGAAACCCTGGGGGTTTAGCAAATATCAACAAGCGGCAAAAACCTGTACTAAAAATTATTTTTCTTAATATTGTTGTCAAAATCTCATTGTCAGCTTCTTTTGGAGGATTTTTTGATTTAGCAAATAACAATTAATTAAGTATTTCATCTAGATATTTATCAGGAGTGGTTTCTTGAAATGCTCTGTTTTTTTGTATTGTGTAGTTAGACAAAGATATATTTTATCTTTCTTTAACCCTTTAAAGGGCCATTTTTTTCTAGTCATATTATGTTAAAATATTTTTAGGCTTGAAATTAGAATAAGAAAAGGGATTCTTTTAGCTTATTAGATAAATTTAATTTGATTAATTAATTAATTTGGTTAATTAATAATTAAGTAACAAAGCAAGACACATCATTTTGATTGAGATAAAAAACTGAAGTATCTAAATTTTTGTCTTTCTAAAAAAATTTGTCAGAACTTATGCCAACCTACAAAATTTCATACAAAGATTGATAAATTTGGTGAGAAGCATACTTCCCACGTCCCTAGAAAGGGTTAAAGTGGTTTTGGGTGGATCTTGAAATTAGTTTTAATGATTGTTGTAGTGGTGTTAAGAATGTTTGATTAAATGTGTTAATAATAGAAATAAAACCTTTTTTTTTATTTAGAATTATATTAATTTTGCATTGGGAAGTCAATATCTTACTTTTACGTATATTGAGTATATTTCATTACTTACAGAACAATTATTATAAGATTAAAAACTTTTTCTTTAGTTGGAAAAAAAAAAGCTAAAATTAACAAAACCATTTATATCCTATCAAAAAATTGACTTTGTGAAAGGAAAATTTTAGTTAAGGTATATTGGGGTTAACTTTGCTTTTAAAAAGATTGATGCGCATTGAATTCGATTCATTAATTTAGTATAGCTTTATAAACATTTTTTACATAGAAGAAAACTTAATTAAGTAGTAAAATTGTGTGTACATTTTTATATTTCTCTCAGCTTTTTCGTTGAGAATATAACAGTTATTTTATTACTGGAGTAGCAATTATTCAAGACTAGTCGCCCTTGGTAAAGAGTTGGTTTGCTGGAATTGATTGTTGCTAAAATTTTTAGTTAAATATTTTGTGTTGCTTGTCCTTGATGATTTCTTCATCAAAATATTTTTAAATTTCAAATTTGATAGATACACAGCACACACTATTTTAAAAGCCTTACACCATTCTACTCTTGTTCAGTGAATCTTCTTAACTTTCTGTCATTGCACCTAAGATATGAAATTTGATTTCAAAATCATTCATATGCTTTTCTGGGTGAAATTAAACATTTTTATTTAAGATACAAGAAGAGGAAATAGAAACATACAACATTAATGTTTTATGTATACCACAGAAAAATTTTAGTAATTTATGTAATGCATCAGAGGATTGTTCAAATTTGTCTAATTGAACAAATATTTTAGCACTATAAAATGAGAAAACTACTTTCAAGCAATAAGGACAATATATTTTCATACATTCAATTATGTTATAGAATAATACCATTTAAAAATCAAATCAGTTTTTTAAAATATTGTCATTGCTTACTTGTGCAGTTAAATCCTCAATGTAAGAAGTAATTGTAATACAAAAAGTATATTAAAAACATTCTTTTAAAACAATTTAAGAAGCATTTTAATAGTTACATATTCATAATGGAAAGATAAGAAATAACTTCATATTTACATCATCGACATTGAAGAAGAAGGCAAGCTGAAATATTAGTAGAAGTAATGAAAACGGTTTGGGTTTCACTTCAACAATGAAATATATTGTAAAATACATTATTATTATTATTATTATTTTTTCATGATTAAAAAATCGGAAGAAAAAATATATGTCAAAAGTATCATTGAAAAGATATTTTTGAATTTTAAGATGAGGTAAAAATCATTTTTGTTTTCTGTGAAATGCTTGGAAATTATTGCATAAAAAGGCAAAAATTTGCCTAATGTTTTATTAATTAACATTTCAAAACAAAAAAAAATCTTCCAGAGATGTGCAGTTGCATTCTCCAAAAAATATATGTGCCAAATTTGGTAGCTCTAAATCAAATGATCTGGAATGTAGAGTACCAAAACACACACACACACACACTTCTTTGTTAGTAGGGATTAATATATATTTAATTAATAAATTTTATCTGTGAAATGTTTAATGTGAAATTAAAACTACTGAAAATTTGCTAGAAAATTTAATAGAATAAAACTAGTCTGAATTTCAAGTACAAAAATTAATCTTGTAAATAGTGGACATGAAACAGAGAAGAAAATCTGTAATCTCATTGGAAAGCCTTATAATTGCAATGTTATATAAAAATATAGAATTACTATGTGTAAATTATGAATGACCTTAAAAAATTGTTCCTTTGTAAATAAGAAAGACGTAGAGATAAATGTGTATTTGTACTTAAAGCACATCATCCTCATTCATAAAACAGCATTTTTGAAAATTGTGGATGCATCTATTCTAAAAATTGTATGATTTAAGTTTCAAAGCAGATATTCCCTATCCCAAAATTCAGTCTATTTTCATTATAATTGTCTATTATATTCAGTCTATTTTTATTGATTGATAATTGTGAATGCTTCACTTATAAAGAGGAAAAGTGAAAAAAAAATTATGTAGCTATGCATCAATTTGATGTATGAATTTCATGTTTGCAAGTTCCATTGAATTAATTTAAATGATGATTTTGATTTTCATTAAAAATTTATGAGTTGGTTTTATTTCTTTCTTTTGATTTAAAATTAAGTTATTTTTTTTTTCATTGGACAGATCGTGAAGATCCCAAATCTGCTGCATTTGCCATTGAAATCATAATTGGTAATACTAGAAAAATTCTACAAGCTAATCAAGAAGGCATAACACTCAAAGATTTCCTGTATATTTATAGTGTAAGTATTAATCCATTGGATTCTTAATATGATAGTAATTTTTAAATACCTTTACATTTACATTTTGCATTTACATTACAAACCTTTTATTTTTTTATGGTAATAACATAAAATATTCATAATTAATTTTATGCAAATTGCACAAGAATATGGAAGACTTGTCAACTGGAAAAACCAGGAATGACTTGGGAGATTGAGGGTCATTCCTGGAATTTAAATTTAAGATGTGATATATTTTATTTTGATAATTCTTATTGGATTCGACAATTCAGTGGCCATTTTTCATCAGTCAAAAGTGATATTATTGGCAACCAATGAAAATCGATCATTTACTGATTGTTAGAAATTCAGGCTATCTAGATTTCTGCATATGCACCATGGGGCAAGATGTTTTCATTTAAATGTCTTAGAAACCAAAATTTTCTCTTTGTAGGATGGCATTTGAGAAATTCTTTCAGTTCTGAAATTCAGTAGTCATACACTTAGCTTATAATATATATGAAATACAAAAATAATTATAAATTATGCAAATGCAATAATAAATATTAAAATTAAACATATACATTAATAATATATACATTTTTCAATAAAAATTATACATTATTAAGAAACAGAAGACACCTACACTTAGAAAATGTGTGATTCTGCATTTGCTAGAAAATGCCAAATCACTAATGATTGCATGAATAAAAGATTGTAGTCTCAGCTGCCAAATATGAAACAGTAC
This sequence comes from Argiope bruennichi, assembly GCF_947563725.1. Classification (NCBI taxonomy): domain Eukaryota; kingdom Metazoa; phylum Arthropoda; class Arachnida; order Araneae; family Araneidae; genus Argiope; species Argiope bruennichi. The sequence goes on from NC_079160.1 coordinate 9,299,611, forward strand.
CATTTGTGATTGTCTAATGCAGAAACTCTCCCTTTTTCTAATCTTTCCCTTTTTTTTTTCTGTATAGATCATTTCAGCTAGGATTTGCAAGACTGTTTTTTTTTTCCCCAGTAGATTTCTGAATTGCAGTTTATGAGCATGTGCAAGACATCTGTAACTGTGTTAAAAAAAAGAAATATATTTCTCTGGCGGAAATAGAAATATTCAATCTGCGGTGGCAGCATCTTAACATACTTGAGTTTATTGAATGGTTTGTTTATTATTTGAGAAACTGTGAGCTTATTAAAAACAGATTAGAGAATTTATTTAAAACAATAACCTATTCAAAACCCATATTTAATATGAATTGGACAGATAAAAAAATCCTGATTTTGCTGGGTTTTAGAAGTTTTGTTGGTACAACTCACTTTGTTAGAAGATAATAGGCCTAAGTAATATGGGAAATTTATTAGTCATGCCAAAAGAAAAATATACAAGACTTTATGCCAGTTCAAAAGAGTCATCATTGATGTTAGTATATACAAGGAATAAAGAAGATGGCACATCAAATCCAAAAACATTAAATTTAATGTCTGAAAATAAGCCAATTTCAAACTTTTTTAAATTCAAGAACAATTATTTAAAGCAGAGCTTTTATGGATATTAAAACTTGTTGCGCCACTTTCATCCTTTATGCATTCAATGATATATCAGAAATATTTTAATATATGTTCACTAATAGTGAAATAGCTATTAAAAAATGTATATTAGTTTGTACAAAAATGTCGTACTTTATTTGTTAAGGATTAGCTCCATGAAACTGATGGCTGAAAAATTTGCAAAATTTGCATAAATTGTTGCCCAAATACATATATTGAATACAAAAGGAATAATTTTTTTTTTTTGAAAAGTATCTTGTTTTGTAACAATTTTTTACTGAGTAATCATTTAAATGATTTGTATAATGATAACAAAAATGTTTTGTGTTTTATTTCATCCAAATTCTTAATTTTGTATGATTTACAATTAAAGAATATGAAAGGGAATATATCCTACTCTTAATATATAAATTTTATCTTATTAAATTCTAGATAATAAATAAAAAGAAAATGTTTTTTTAATGTAAATATAATCTTTCTTTTAATATGCTATTATTTTGAATAATGTTAAATTGTAGCTTTCTTTCCTTGTTTTCTCCACTCCTTAAAATCATATTGCATTATAACTAGCATGAATGTTATTTGCGCATTTCCTTGTATCTTTAATATACGTGCACCAAAAACACTGGAAATTGTTTTTCCAGTTTTAAGGGACAACCTTGAATAAACTTACTTATCAAATAAATAAACAGGAATTGGATTTGATTAATCATTTTCCTTCCATAATTTCCACATTAATACTATTAATTTTATAAGTATGTTAAAAAGAATTATTTTATTATCTATTATAAAAATAGGATTTAAGATAAAATTTAGATTGAATGCTGGGAAAAGAAGATGTTCATCTCCATAAACTATATTCTTAAATTATGAATATTTTATTTTTCAGTTGAACTGCAGTGAACCTTTGTACTTTGTTAACCTTGGATTTGATAGCTTGGAAAATCTCTTGGTTGCTATAGCTGATCGTGTACCTCTTAAGTTTGAAGTGAAAGGAGGTATGGTTTAAATAATTTTTTATGCAGATCATGATAAAATTTACATTCTTGAATCTTCCATATTTTTATTTATTTATCACAAATGGTTTTTTTTCACTCTTTACTTATCTTAAATCATTTCTTTGATGGATATGGAAAGAATGCAACTCAAATAAAGAATTTCTTTTCATACTGAGCCAGTTGAAAAATTAATCAAACTTAAATAAAATTTAAAATATGCAGAATCTTGCATACAATTTAAATAATTTTGCTGTTAGATAGGCAGGGCTGTTGATGATATGAATAATATTGTATTTATAGTGTTATTTTTTTTTTTCATTTGTAAATCTTGTTGGCTTTAATTCCAGTATACCATTGTTATCACATCCATGTTTCAATGAGGAAAAGTTTTAAATGAATTTATAGAAATACTTGAATACTTAATATGTTTCAACAGTTTCATAGAAAACCTTTTAATATATATATGATAATTATGTGTATCTATATGTGATGTTGCATTCATCTTATTATTATTATTATTTGAAATCCTAAATGCATTATTTTCCCCCTCTAGGTGTAAAAAGTGTACATTTAGTCTCGTCTGAAGAGAAATCTACATTACAACTGCCTGGGAAATTAGAAGTAAGTATTCATTTGGTTGGTTGGCATAAAAATTGATTCAATAACAACTTTTATGAAATTCTTGAGAAGAAAATCTTACTTTTTTGAATTTATATCTTCTATTATCCTTAAAATATTCTGCTATATCTCAACAGTTGTAAAAGAAAAATAACTTGTCAAGGAATCATTAATTTATATTATTTATGCATTTTGTCTTAAAATTTTAAAGAAAGTGAATAATTTATATTAAATTCTTTTATTCATTTTATGAATAAGATGTTACTGTTGAAAAATAAATATATTTTAAAGTGTATATTTGTCTTATATTCCAATGTCAACCAGAAATGAGCACACTTCTGAATAGATTAGCTGTAGTTGCTTCTAATGGAGCTTTATAAAATGCTTATTTGCTATAATTTCAATAAAATAAACTTTCTCTATTATGATTTAATTATGTAAAAATGTTCCATTTTTTAAATATGTTTTGAGAGAAAAGAGAGAGAGAGAGAGAGATTGCTTTAATCCAAGAAACATTAATCCATTAAGATTAATTAATAAAGACATAAGGGTTTTAATCTGTTTTAGAAAGCTTTGGTTTTTCATGCAATATTTTTTTCAAATACCCCCCCCCCCCCCCTCCCCATTGAGCTATAATAAGTATTTGGAAAAAATTTGATATAGTGATTTCCATATGAAAACGTTTCATTATTATTTATTAGGAAATTGCTGAAAATCATGTACTCAAATTATTTTTATAATATTAAAAAATATTTAACCCATATTTTAAAATAGAATGTCTTTTTAAAATTGGATTTTTTTTGTTTTGTTGATAAACTGCAGAATATTATGAGGAGCAGATTAAAACCAGTAATCTTTGCACTTATTAATGAGCTCTCCTTTATCAAATCTATATTGTATTAATGTACTACAATTTAGTTGTGCATGTTGTATATATAATAAAGTTAATTAAAAAATGCATAGAATAATTAATAAAAATTAACTTTGGCAATTACATTTACTATTCTGGCTAGTATCATTTTCCGTTGAGGCAATTTTTAATACTTGTCATATTTTGGATTTAAATAAAAATGTATTTTTCATCAGTGTTCAGTTTCCCATGGCCCTTTAAAGGTTCTTGAATTTTATTTTGCTCTATTTAATTGCATATAGTTTAGTGTTTCATGAACATTCAGCCAATCCTTGAAACAAACCAAATGAATTTACACTTTCTGTTGTAAAACAAAACAAAAATCAAGGAGGGGGAGAGCCAATAAAAAAAATTTGACATGTGACTTCAATTTTAACGGACCAGTCCACTGTCAAACACATTTTATGAGACTTTTGTATTCTTTGGAAAAGTCGGATTTGACAAAGATTTTATCTAAGTTGATGAAAAGTCCATCAATAAATTGTAAATTCTTTCCATTCTTATGAAATGCAAGCATCTATAAAACACTATTTTGATAGAATTGAATAATTTTTTTAATGATACAGCTTGCAATTCAATAGATTTTAAAGTGTTTGAAATATCAAAAAATTGGAATTGACAAGTTTTCATCTAAATCTTGAAAAAGGCAAAAATCTTATATGTTATTGAAAGTAATTACGTTTCTGATGACACAATCCCATGGTCAGACATAGTTGAAAGGGAATTTTTCTTAATTTTTAAGTTGAAAAATTTTATAAATATATATATATTATTAAGCATTTGTTTCACCTGAACTGAAAAAATAAATAATAAGTAATGTTTGTTTAAATGTAAATAAAATTTTCTGAATTAGTATCTGTCTCTTGCATTCCCCTGCTCTCTACATTCTGTCAAGCTCTATTTCAAAGTAAGGTTAATAGATTCTTATGGAATGAATTTATTTTTAATGAGTTTTACTTCACCCAAATTGTGAATGTGTTTGTGAAGTCAGCACCCATTAATAGTTTCTGTGCTATTAGTGTCTAGCAATAGCTGTGTAATTGCTAGCCATAAAATCATTTGCATTGTGATCTCAAAGTTCATTTTGGGCTGCAAATATTAGCGTATTAACCGAAGATGAGCATAACAATTCTTCTTAGTGTTCTTTCTTTATGTATTTAGAAGTAGTAGGCAAGGAAGTAATTGCGCATTTAAAAGATAAGCAGTGAAAATATTTTATTTTTATTTATTATTTGCATTTCTAAAATATGAAAAAGAAGAAAGAAAAAAAAGAAGAAGAAATCTTTGAAATGTTTTTAATTTCCATCCTCTTCAACAAAGTGGGAGTCCTAGTGTTATTCCATTCTTATTTCTAATATACATATTTTTTGTGCTTTCAAATCAAAATGACTTGAAAGGCAGGAAAATACTTATTACTTTTAATGCATATATAATTTTAAAAAATAAAATGTTAATAATATAATTTTTTTTAAAAATAGGCAATGTTTTCTGTTATATTTAAAGTATACCAAAATCTTATATTTTTTCATTTAGAGCAAATATCTACATGTTTGAACAAAACTGCTAACATTTCACCTCATGAATTTTTATGTTGATTTAGGATTGCTTATTTTTATTGGATCTGATGCTACTCATATATCACTCATTACAAACTAGTAGGTTGTCTTAAGTTCTCTTTTGCAGATTTTGTATTTATGATTTTAATTCAGGATATTGCTTTCAGACTCTCCCTATCAACGCTGTCTCTCCATTCAAGCAATTTACTCAACAGACACTTCCTGCTGAAATGGATTTGAATCAATTCTTCCCTGTATTTGTCTCTTCAGTTAACAATGTAGATCATATTTATATTCAGCTTTTAGGTGAAGATACTAGTGATGTACTTATCAAGAAATATGAAGATTTGGAGTTAGTATTTCTTTCTTGAGTTGTATTTTTAATTGTATGCTAATGATATCCATAATAAGTTTTGAAAGAAATGCTTTTATATAGATATTCTCACCTCCAAGATTTCTTTTAATTAAGAAATAAAACTTTCTAATCAGTTTTCTATTATACATCAAAAGTTACTGCTGAAGTAATTTTGCCAAGAGAGTAATTGTTTTGAAAGGATATCAATTCTTAATGATATCAATGAGATAGGACATTTTTTTTTAATTTCAATATTTCTGGTTTCTTTTCAATAGAAAAGATCATGGGCTAATAAAAAATATTTTATCTTGGCTATAAACTATATTACAGGCTTGCTAAAGCGCCAGGAGAATACAGAGAATTTAAAAATCAAATAAAAAAAAATGGGCAAATGCAGGAAAATTTGAAAATTTCCATAAAAATCAGAAAAATACAGTGAATCAGTGAATTTCAAGTTTCTGAGTTCCTTTTATTATTTTTTCCCCCACCTAAAAAATAAATCTCTGATCAGTGCAAGAATAAAATATTGTAGCCATAGCACTAAAAATGGAATAACTGTGTGATCACGGAAATTTGGATCGCCCCCCCCTTTTTTCTGTATAGATAAGACTAATTGTGATTTAAGAGACTGTTATTCTCTTTCTACAAGATTCTTGAAGTGTAGCTAATGAGAATGCACGAAACTGCCATAATTGCATGAAAGTATAGAATAAATTTCTCTGGTGGGAATAGCAACATTCATCTGTGGCAGCATCACTGTGGTGTTTAGTCACTCTCATGTAAATTTATGGAATGGTTTGTATATTATTTGAGAAATTGTGAGCTTATTCATAGTAGAATAGATAATTTTTATAAAGCAATGAGCTACTCAAAATCTGTATTTAATGCAGATTGGACGGATAAAAATATGAATCCGGACTTTGCTGAATGGGTTAGAGAAGTTCTGCAAATCTGTTTGCTTGTGTACTGCTGGCTTTGTAAGAAGATAATAAGCTTAAGTAATATGGGAAAACAAATAATAGTCATGTCAAAAACGAAAAACACAAAATTGCATGCCAGTTCCAAAAAGTCAAAATTTGGTTTAGTATCTAAAAGGAATACAGGGGATATATGCTGTCTGAAAATAACAAATTTGATGCCCGAAAATAAGTCAATTTCAAACTTTTTAGTTCAAGAACAATCATTTCAATGATATATTGAAAATATTTTCAGATATGTTCACTGATAGTGAAATAGCCAAAAAAGTATACTGTAGGTCATACAAAAATGTACATTATTTATTAAGAATTAGCACCTTTTTTTCCCCCATCTCTTAAAAAGCATCAAGCAAGAAAAAATTTGTTATATTCTTTGATGAAGTTTTGAATTGTATTTGACAAAAATGCCAAATGGGTCTTATTGTAAAATATTTGTGTGAATCAACCAATAGCCTCCACAAGATATAGGAATTCAATAATTTTAAAGTACACCACTGCTTAAAAATTGTTTGAGAATTTTAAAAGAAGTTATATCAAGTTTGAATATACAATTCCTTTTACAAATTAGATGGACTAAATGTAAAATTAAAAATTTTAAAACATGTTGAATAAGAATTTCTGAATGAAAATGACCGTAAAATTTTAAATTTTGATACTTATAAACTACATATAATCCATTGAGCATTTCAGTATGAATATTATAAGAGCAATATCTGGGGGCACGGTAGTGCCCCCGCCAAGTCGAGCAAAAACAAGCGGCACGGCCGTACTATCCTTTTCTCGAAGCAGTTCAGGTTATTTTCAACCCCCTATAACTTCGTTGTGGATAAAACTAGAAGCCTGAATTTTCAGTAACCAAGCAGGCATTATATAAACACGGTATATTTCAAATTTCATTAAATTTGAACCAGTAGTTTAAGAATTATAACTAGTCAAAGTTTGTGAATTTTGTCACTGACTGACTGACTGACAGATCATCAAAACTCTAAGGCACTTCTAGCAGACATAGAAGCTTCAAATTTAGAATACAATTAGTGTTTAGTGTATAAATCAAGGAAAAACTAAAATATCCATGTAATAATGGACGGATCGATAAATTTTTCGAAGTTTCGAGCATTATCCATTTTGTCGGCAAATTCGTCGCCAAATGGTCGCCAAGTTTGTCACCAAGCTCTCGTATCACTGGCTCGGCATCCGGCAGCATCCAATACAGATTACTATAAAACGGTCTTTCATATGATGACAGTATTCTCGCTGGGAAAAATTAATTAAATCTCAAAATTACAGGTTTCTAACAATATCTAATTTGAAATAATTCAATTTGAAGCTGTGGAAGCTGCAAACGCAATGGGTGACTTTCAGAAAATCAAAAAAGAGTCTTCGATATGATCACAAATAAAATGGACACAACCGATAATAACGCTGACGTTTTACGCTGTTTTGTGAGTGGAACTGGTGGCACTGGAAAGAGCTTTTTAATAAAAACTCTGAAAATTTGGGTTAAGACTTATTTAAACAAAAAAAGTGGCAGTTAGTACTCCAACAGGAATAGCTGACTATACATAGAATAGATTGACTATACATAGACTATTGCAACTGCCTGTAAAACACAAGCAAATACCGAAGTACAAACAACTTTCTGATGAAGTGCTCCTTCTGAGATCAGATTTGAAAGAAGTAGTGTTGTTTATAATAGACGAAGTGTCGATGATATCCAATGTTTAACATATATTTACTTACGCTTATCTGAAATATTCGACACAAGAGACGATCAGAATGGGTAGTTTGGAAAAAAACATCTTGTAGTTTTCGGAGATCTCTTACATCGTCCGCCGGTAAGAGAAAAGTCACATTTTGAAAAACTCTCAACTGCTGAAACTAACAAGTTATTAGGTTCCCTCAGTGTACCGAATCTGTGGACTGAACTGTTCATATATGATGAACTTACAATTAACATGCGACAGCTCAATGATTTTGACTTTGTTGAAATGCTAAATAGAATAAGATTAGGTGTGACTACACAAAAAGACCGCGACTTACTCTCGACTAGATTAATAACTCTCAAATCCAATTCAAATGAAAACAGATTAATTGAAATAATTGAACCCCTCTTGAAACTTCCTGATGATATCGTTTGCTTATTATCTACAAAAAACCTGTGTCAACAATTAAATACTGCAATGCTTAAATCTCTTCTACATCCCAAAATAAAACTTACAGCTGTAGATAGCATAAATTTCCCCATATACCTAACAAAAAGAGCTCGTGAATGCATAAAAAAAATATGAAGACAATGCTTCTATGACTGCAGGCCTGGAAGAGAAAATAATTATAAAAATAGGAGCAAAAGTCATGTTAAGGCGAAATATTGACGTGAGTCTTGGTTTAGTTAATGATTCTATCGGTATAGTGCAAAGAGTAAAGGTTGATCAGAAAAATACAAAAAATAATTAAGAAAATATACATTGCATTTAATAAAGAACATGTTTACGAGCTTAGTCCGGTCAAAACTAAATTTGAAATTATTAATAGACCTTATGTTCATCGCGAACCGTTTCCCATATGTATAGCCTATGCTATAACTATACACAAAAGTCACGGTCTGAGTCTAAATAATGCACTGATGGATATTGGTTCTGCAGCGTTCACATCCGGTCAAGCTTACGTGGCACTTCCGAGAGTTACAAGTCTGGACGGCTTACATCTAATAAATGTCGACTTTGCAAGTATTAAAGCGCAAGAATCCTCAATTTGTGAATACAACAGACTAAGAAGCATTTACCGTCCAGACTTGTCAAAAATTGTGACATCAAAGCTTACGAGAAAAGCCCATAGAGACAGAGACTGGGCTTTGAGAAAAACTGTGGCTGAATCTCAAGAAGTAGTACCGGAAAAGAAAAAGGGGAAGACTACATACAAAAATAAGAAAAGGACTATCTACAAAAAGAAATGAGATGCCATCAAAAACATAACTTGTAAAAAAAACCAAGTCTCGCAACTCAGCTCTTCTATCGTAAAAAGTTGTGAGATCCATGTAATACCAAGTCGGTCTATTTATTCAGTCCCTACTTAAGGGTCCTTCTGTCTTAAGTTATTACGTAATTAGCTAACCTAACAACATCTTATGGCGACCATATCAATATTAAAAATCTTTTATGGTTTAAATAAATAGATTGACTTGGCAATCGCACTAAACAATCTAATTTAATATAATATGTTAATGTAAAGATACATTGTGTTTTCATGCGATGGCCAAGTCAATCTATTTATTTAAACCACAAAAGATTTTTTATATTGATATGGTCACTATAAGATGTTGTTAGGTTAGCTAATTACGTAATAACTTAAGACAGAAGGACCCTTAAGTAGGGACTGAATAAATAGACCGACTTGGTATTACATGGATCTCACAACTTTTTACGATAGAAGAGCTGAGTTGCGAGACTTGGTTTTTTTACAAGTTATGTTTTTGATGGCATATAGAATAGTCCAGTTAGATATGCTGATTTGCTGATTCTCCTGAATTTTCATTGAAGGTTTGTTCTAAAAATATTAGTGTTTGCAAAAGTATTCTAAAGATTTTCATAACATAAAGGACATGGATTTCAGTGGGGGGATGGGGACTTTTCCTGAATCTGCCACAAATGTTAATATTATAAATGCATGTCAGGATAAATTGAATCTAAAATTAGCTTATATCATATTTGCTAGTATTCTTCAGACATTTCTTTAAAAAATTCAGATATCTGAATCAATGGCACTTTTCTTTTATGAAAATCTTTTCAATTTGGTAAATAGTGAATGAAAACCATTATCAAAAGAAGCCAAATCGTAAAAGGAAAAACATTTGATACTTATTTTTGATAGAGCTTTGATGATCCTAAAAAAATCTAAGGCTGAGAAAAAATACCAATATTGGAATAGTGACAAGTTACTTGATTATTAGTTGAACTACTGGAACTGAAAGAAAAAAAACAACAAAAAAAAGAGGTTTTCTAGCAGAGTGTTTTATACTTGGGAAGAATTCTATAACAAATATTTTAATGCATGTTCAAAAATTTTATTGTTTTAAAAACTGCATCTTGTTTAAATCCTTACTTATTGAAGAATTTTGCTTTTTCTATTCACTAAAACTGTGTGGTATTGTTATTCCATTATTTCTAGCACATGAGTGCTGTTCGCACAATTCTTCTTTTAATGCATATACACGCAGGGAATTTTTTGTCTTCAGATTTTAGTGGCAATCCTGATGGTAAAAAAATTTTCTTTTAGCAGTTAAAAATTAATACAGAAAGCAGGTATGCATTCAGGAAGCAGGAAATTGAAACTGTAACTCACTATTTTTAAGGATATTATTTTTATTTTCCATTCAAAAATATTAAAATAAGAAATGTAATTTTTTTTTTCTGTGCCAAGATTTTTTTGTCTAATCCATACCAACACAATATAGCTAACCAAATGGAAAGATAGAAAACAGGGAAAAGAGAGAGTGTGAGGAATATTCTGGGCTCAAACTGTTTTTGAGAGGAATTTGCAACACGAGAAATAAATACAGCTTTTCTGCAAGTAGTAATTTTATAGAGACTTGAATTTTGAAAACTTGTTTTAAAAAAATAGTGTTAATTTCAAAATTTTTATTTTTTGCTGTAAAAGCCCAAATGCTTTCTTATATGGTTAGTAACAATACACATTCGTTTTTTGTAGTTATTGTTGAATTGTATTAGTTAAAAGGTCCAACAGTGTCAGATGTCTTCTAAAAATTTATTTGTGAAAGGCACCTGTTGTACTGAACCAATTTTTTCCCCATCTTTTTTATTAAGTTTACATGCAGTACAATGTTTAACTAATTCAGAAATGTCATAAATAATACTAAGCCCATAGTGTGAAGGGGTAATTGAACTAAACATTTTTTTTGAACACCAAAATGACCAAATTGATAATAAGTTTGATTTAATAATTTTTTTGGTGAAGGGGGAAAACTGTTTGATGCTAATTTTTCTTTTTAATTACAATGACATCTTTGACTTCATGATGATCACATAAATTATCATTCTTTTGTTGAATTTTGATTTATTAATATCAAATAATTGAATTGAATGTTGAAGTCAAGAAACTAAGTGTCTGGATTACATATCTGCTTCATTATTAATAGTCTTTTCGGCATTTAATTTCTTAGTAAACATACTTAACTTTAGGGACCAGTTAAATAATCTCTTAAGTTTATAGCATTTTTATGCCAAATCAGAGAACCACAAGTTTAGAAAGAATGATAAATTTTAGAGCATGAAAGGGTAATAGTAATATTTATCTAAAACATCAATTATGGTAAAATATTTTAATTCTATAATTGCACAATTGACTAAACATGTTACTTTAATGTTCTCTTAGTTCTAGATTTCTTAATGTTCTGGAATGATAGGCTATTAGGTGTGTCACATTATAGGATCAGGTTGTTGCAATAAGCTTCAGCACTGTTTTGTGATGCATCAGCAAAAATTTTGCAAGTTACATTAGGTTACATAATTTTCAAACAGGTTTTTTTCTTTTAACCTTCTAGTTCCCATTATGAGTCAAACAGCCCATCATATGAAATGCCATATGTTTGTCCTTGCCCCTTTTAATGAAAGTCAGAGTCGGACCCCTTTTTAATGAGTCAAGGTACAGAGCAATCTTATCTTTTTGAGAATGGTTACTTCTCCTTTGTTTTATTTCCATGAAAAATAAGGAGTAACTGGCGGTAGAGCAACAGGAAGGCCCTTCTGTTGATTGAGCATCTGCATTTAAATATGTATTTACGATTTCATAATGTCTTCTGAGGGCTAAAGGGATCCTTAGTCTTCAGAAGACATTCATAAAAAAAAAATGCAATGATTGCTGAATAACTGTACATACTGGAACACTAAGTCATTTTTTTTTTTTTTTTTCAGTTCTGATGGCTTCTAAGAATAACAAAAAAATAAGTTATTTTAAAAGTGAATTAAAAAAGAGAGGGAGAGAGAGAGAGAGAAACAGATGTGTAAAATGAGATTTTTTTGACATTGTAGTGAAATAATTAACATAAAAAATCAATGTACTTAATGGTGTTATGAGTGGAAATTTTATTTTAAATCCATATTAAAATAACTAGGATTTTGCAGATGCAACATTTTGATTCTGTGAAAAAAATATTTGCCTACACTTCCCAAAAATCACCATGAAACTGGAACTCGAATGATTGAGAAATTATTTTTAAATTTGTATTAAATAGAAATTATTACACATATATGTTTTTATTTGGAATAATTTATTTTTATTTAAAAAAATTATGCATTTATGGGACTAAATATAAAATGTATTTTTGATTTGGTTTGTGGGAATAATCTCCAATTCTTTTATTTTAGATAAAATATATTAATATATGTTTATTTGCAAATATTATCAAAATAAAACTATAAAATGACTTTAAGATTAGATGTTTTCAGAAATATTCTGTGTTTAACATAAATCTTAAGCTTATATGCAATCTTTGATTTTTGTAATGAATTCTTTTTCATAAGAGCATGATTTTTATGATGAATTATCAGTATTATTATTCAGAATTATATTTATTTATTTATTAGTTTGATTATTTCTTTCCTAATTCTAATTGTCATTTTTTGCTCCTCTATTGGAAATGGATTATCTAACCTATCCTTTTCAATTTATTGGTAGGTGTTTTTTTTTAATAGCTATGCAATCAACTATATTTAAATATTCATTAACATTTTGATGATGAATGGTGGAATCTCAAAATATTCATACAGAATTCTGTTGGAAAAAGAGGTTTGTTCAGATCGAGTTACTTTCAGCTGGCCATGGTAAATTGAACTGCTCTTATGTTTTCATTTGTAATGAATCCAGCCTTCACACATGGTGTGATATTAGTGATATTAAAAACGAATGAATAAAACACCATGGTGATTGTAGAAAAGATAAATTATTTCCATAGTGATAGGATATCCTAATGATATAATTGTTGAGGATTTGTACCAAACTAAGGCAAAATACATAATTCTATTGATTCAATGCCAGTTGGACCTTTTAAACAGTGTTTTCTCTACATAATAAATTATTTCTTTCGCCAGGAGATTTTATTCTTCTTCCCAAAGTAAAGACTATTTGATGAAAGATTTTCACATTGCTGCTGGATCTATTGGTGTTGCCCTGTGGCCTGTAGATATGCACTGGTATAGAATCAGAATTATGTCTGTGGTATCTTCTGAAACTGTTCAAGTAAGAATGATTGATTGGGATTTTTCTAAAAATTAATCTTTGTGATTTTTTTGATGAATTGATTGAAAAAAAAAAAGAGAGGGAATTGTTAGATAAAGATAAAATTGCTAAGAATAAAGATAAAATTGAAACGCAGCCTTCATTAAAGCAAATACTTTAAATACATGTTGTGAAGAAAATAATACATAATGTAATTTCACAATGCAGCTAACATGTAAATTATTCATATTATATTAATTTTGAAAAAAATTCAGTAAAATTAAATGTATTATTCTGTTTCTCAAAGCATATAAAAAAGAAAATGTTATTTCTCTAATTAAATGTTTAGTTCATGGATAACATTGTTTTTATGAAGACCACTTTGTTTATATAAAATGAAATACATTATAAAATTTAATATATATATAATTTATAGCATTATGCATTATTTTCTGATGTTCAAAAAATATTTTTATATTTCTCTGCCATAATAAGTATAAAATTAGCAGGTTAAAAATAATACCTTCATTGAAATTAAAATAGCATTTTACATAATTCTAATTGCAATATAATTACTAATAATTAATTACATAATTTTGTTTTGTTAATTAAAAACATCATTATTTTGCAAACAATTCTTTTTTTTTAGGTGTTTTATGTAGACTATGGCACTATTGAAATCATTTCTAAGAATTTACTGAGATATATTAGGTAATGTTGAATCACATGTTTTGAAATATTTTCTCAAATTATTATTTTATTATTTTTACAAGTGCTTCAATATTGTTTCAAATGTGCAATAGTTTAAATATCAATAATATATCTGTTGTTACTTTCTTTTATTTTTCATTTTCATCTAAAATGTCTTTTGTTACATTCAGTGACCTGTGTTCCACTCTTCTGCTAAATTTGTATTATGTGATCATTTATTATGTAAAAAGAATAAATGGAAAATTCAAGTGACTTACTTAATATTTCTGTATTAATGAAAATAGAATTTTTTTGAGGGATAAGAGGGGGAGGGGCATGATTATTTCCAAAGGTAAGAATAAAAAATATCTGTCATTTATAGAACCGTCTTTCAAATTCTTCAATATTTCTATGCAGAAATTTTTAGAAATTCATTTAGATTTAAAACAGTGACAATAAAAATTTATTACAATAATAAGGATTCATTCTCAAATATATATATGTAACATATTTTGACTGAAGTAGAATGCAGGTTCGAAACAGTGAAGAGACTTGGTATTTTAAATTTCGTTTTTATTCTATTCCGAGTGGCAGACATGATTTTATTCAAGAAAACGCAGCGTGGCACAAAGCAAAAGTAAAATGAGCGAAAAAAAAGGGACGAACCGATGATGACTTGCCTTATATAGTATAGGATTTCCGGCCACACACCGAGGGAATGACCTTTTCAAGGGTACCGAAGTATCACTCTCATTTGAAACGTAGCTCTCGATGGCACATTATTTTTACTAAGGAAAAATACTGAAAGTGGAATTGGATCACGAAATAAGAGAATATTTTAGAATGAAGTTAGGAAGGGTTAAATTAAGGTAAAGTTTTGGAAATTAATTTGGATTAAATTAAGAGTTTAAAATATCATTACACACACACACACACACACACATATATATATATTAGTGTCTTATTTATCATTAACTGAAGTGTCATTTTGTAATTTATTTTTATATTGGGGGGGGGGAAAGAATTATCAGAAACTTTTATGTGGTAGGGTGAGTCTTTTTAACATCTCTATATTGGAAAAATATTGTGAATAAAAAAGTTATTAAAGTTAGCTTTGGGAGGGTTTTTTAAGATGCAAAATATATTTGGGATATGAAGATGAATTAGAATTTTGCAACTGAGTTAAGATGAAATATTTAGATTTAAAATGTTATTTCTATATTAAAAATAACTTTTTAAACTTTGAATTAGTTATTAATATAACAAATATTTACATAGAAATTTAGGAAGGGATATTTCAGATTATAGATACATCTTTTTGGTATAGTTATTTAATTCTTAAGCAATTCTTTCACATCAAATGGAAGTCATGCACATTACTGTTATTATCTACATTATTTTTCCGTTTTTCTGAAAATGTGATTCAAGCTTTATATATAATATTAATGTTTCAGGGAAGAATTTTTTGATTTCCCAACTCAAGCGATAAAAGCTTCTTTAGCTTATGTGAAGCCATCCTTAACAGTAAGTACTTTGAAAAAGTAAATAAATATCCTTTTAATTTTTATTTGGACTTGTTATAAAATGTTTTATATGTTACTTTTTTTCCCCCCAGGATAGTAAACGGAACTCAGTTGCAAAAGCTAGAATTTTGGAATTGTGTACTGATATAACTGTCATGGCTAAAATACATCATATAAAAGTATGTATTTACTACAAATATTGTCTTCTATTCTATGTAAATTATTTGGGAAATGCCCCATCATTATGTTTACATCAATGATTTTCATTTTCCATTCTCAAATATCTTTTGTTTTCCATCTTGCATACCAAATTATTCCAAGTTTTGAGAAGCCTGATTGAAAACAGTGAAAAAGTAAATGTAATTCACAAAAAATAGTTACAAATTTCATATGAATTGAGTGAAAAGCAAGAAAATACAAAGCATAACAAATATCTGTAATTTTCTATTCAAATGATGTGTAATTTCGAATCTTCACAAATTATCTGACCAAACATTATAAGAGTAAGAAGAAGATGATTATCTTTTTATGGAAAAGTATACAATGTGATTGGATGACTTGTTACTGGTTTTTAGTTTTCAAGAAGGAAGTAATTTTCCTCATGATGGAAAATTTTCAGTATTATTAGATTAGTTATCACTAAAGCCTCATATTCATTATTTCTTTAAATGAATGCTAAAAGGATAAAATGCTTTTGATAAAATGGAAGTATTCAGTAATTCAATACCCCTCAGTCTTTCATAGCTTATTTTAACCTATTTCTGTCAGTCATGAATTCTCCTTTTAGTCATATAAGAATTTTCTTAAAAGATATTTTTCTTCCTTTGCCCCCCCCCCCTTTTTTAATCTAATGACTGTTCTGCAAGTAACTTATATAATTTTAGCAACACATCAGGCTTATTTTAATGTGTATAATTTGTTATTTATCTTACAGGGAAATTATTTAAGATTAACACTTTTGTTTTTGTCAAATGTTTCCACCTGAAGTGTTCATTATTTTGATCCTTTTAATTTTCATTTTTGAAAAATGCAGTTTTAATTTTGATATAATAAAACATTTTGTCATATAATTAAATCTTTAAAAATCCTAGAATTATTATTAGAGAATGAAATGTGCAAATAAATATACTTTAAGCTAATAATGCATATTTACTCACACATTTTCTTTGAATAATTAATAATAAAAATAAAATTTTAAAATGCTTTTATTTGTATTCTGGAAAGTTGAAAATATTGGTGTAAGGTTGAAATTTATGGAAACATGAGGTATTAATACACATACTCTTGTTTATTTTAATCACCTCATTGTATTAATTTTTTTCCAGTGTTTTGAAATTTTCTGGGATTTTTGTCATGACTTATTTTTCATATTATTTTGGTTGCAGTGCTTCATAACTTCTTTCTGTACTGACTCTAAGAATTTTCATTAAGAAAAATTATTATACTTTTCAGGCATTACTGTATTTTGTAGTTAATTATTATAATAATTAATTTATTATAAATATCTTTTCAAATTCCCTGTCAAATAGCCCTCTGTTAAATGCAATGAAAATTAAGGTAAAATCAATTGAGAATTGATATCTGAAAATGTTGAATTATTGTACTGTTATCTAAAATATGAAAGAAAATTCAATTTTAGAAAGGAATCAAACCAAATAAAGCATGTAAAAAAAGTTATTTGGTGGAATATTAATTTAATAAATAGAATGTTAATTAATTTAATGAATATAATGTTTATAATAATTTCACTAGATATAATAGTTCAATGTGTGGGTTTTAATTGATTCTCACCTTGAGTTATCACAATTTATAAATATCCTTTAAAAGAAAGAACTCTGTATTCTTTTGTTAATGAAATCATTTACCAGGTTTTATTTTAATAGCAGGATGGCTTGCTTTCTTTAGTGCTTTGTGATACTAATGGTAAAGAGGATGTGTACATCAATGATGTTCTTTTGATGGAAAACTTAGCTTGTTCATCTTCTGATAATGATAACAATTCTCAACTCAGAGGCCCTCAAGAATCTGCTCAGTGTCTTCCTGAAATACCACCACCTACTCTGCCTGCGATTCAAGTGAGAATTGAAATCTTGTTCTATATAATTTTAATTGCCAAAATATTCCATGAATAGTTTTCTGCACAACATTTTAAAAATTGATTTGATGTAATGTAAATGAAACACTGTTAGCAGATAATTTCATTTAATTGAAAAAAGATATATTGGCAAAAGTTGTTCCAATTAAATAAATTATATGCAAAATCAAACAATCATTTTATAGATTATTGAACATAAATGTAAGTTATAAAAAATTAATGGTGGTTTTGGTGCATCACCTATGAATTAAAAAAAAAAAATGTTTGTTTATAAGATATGTTTATAAAAAAAAATGTAATGATAAATGGAACCTTTTGCATTTCCCACAAGAGGCGAGTGAGGATTGATTAGCAAGATCTAATGAACGGTTTGAAAAAACAAAAATGTGTCCTCCATCCATGTAGCAACATCTTCAAAATCAAGTGAACTTCTTATATTTGGTAAGGCCTCTAGTGCTGTTCTGATTAAGGAGAATTTTACTACAAATGAGTAACTACGCCAGTTAACTGATGTTCTAAATAAGCAGAATTGACTTTATTTCAAATAATTCACTAGTTTCAAAATGTGCCCATTCTGTCAGATTTAGCATTGTTGGAAAAAACTGAAAACTATTTGACTGTAAATATAATTTTTTTTAACTCAAATCAAATCACTTTGTCTCTTAATCTTTTGGCTTCTGTAATTTTTTTCAATGAAAATTATTTCTTACCTTAATTCAATTAAATTCATTTTTTCTCAGATACTGCTTTAGTCGTAAGTTTATATTGCTGAATTTCATAACTGCTTCTGTAGTGTTACTACTTTTTTATTACTTATTATACTCTTTAGAGGTTACTTATATATTTTGTCTCAATTAACGCTCAAAGTAAATGATAACTGGTGTATTCTAATGTATAAACACCTTTCTGCTTGACTTTTTAATCTTTTGCGTCTTTAAAATGTATTTGAAGATGGGGTGCTTAATAGCTGAATGACATTTTCATAACTGCATAAATTGTAAGTTTTGTCCTTCATTCTATCACTTTTATTCAACTGCCCATAAAATCTTTTTGCAATTTTGAATGCTAGTAATATTATAAATATATGAATAAAAATTATATAGAAAAAGAAATATATATAGCTTTTTTTTTTAACACTTTTTTTCTTTTGAAATTCACTCCCCAAAAATTTCAGGACCAGTGTTGATTGATGTTTCATTAAAAGAGTAAATAAAGTATGATCTGTTTTGCTTTGAGTTTTTTATCTTCTTGCATGTTTATTCCTATGAAATAGAATCTTCTTATCTTCATTTATGTGCTGAGCTATTTTAGTGCATCAACCATGGTCTATGTTGACACAAAATATTGTACAATATCTTCTTGGTTTATTCGATGTTTTGAAAACTAGATATTATTGTGAAGTTATCCCAAAAATGTGACAGCATGTTAAATTTACTATTATTTTGTGTGAAATAAATTGTTGGGAAATATGCTTAGAATATTTTTTAAAGTTGATTTTAAAAAATGGAAATTTATATACTAAACAAATTGGTATCAATTGGCATTTGTTTTAATTTTAAGATGATGTAAAAATTATTTTTTCAAAATTTTTTATATAGTATTTTTTTTTAATGTTGTGCTTCATTTTTAATTAATTAAAATTTCCAAAAAATTTATCTGAGATGTTCATTTCTCTTTTCAAAGTATACATGCACTACGTTTAGTAACACTGGATAGGGAAAGCATGCCTGTAAAGTACTCAAAGATGCACAAGTGCTCATTCATTTTATTTTATTTTTTCTTTATAGTTGCCTTTGGTGACCAGCAGGTTCGCCGGAGATATTGGTTGTCTTTAATTTCATTTAAATCGTTTGAATATTATTTTATCCGTGATACCCTGGAATTGCCAGACATTAAAGACATGTTACTTCAATTGTATTACATATGGTAGGCTCATGAACCTTTCTAATGGAAACCAGTCCCATGTCATCATGATACTATTAAAAATGGGAATTTGTGGTTCATCTATCTTGTAAATTTCATGCTCTGATAATTTTAGTTTTTCTAAATGTCATGTAAGCTACACAGATATTAAATGGAATCCTTCCTTAACTTTCAACAATGGAAGAAAATCGTGTGATCAGCAAGTTGATGAAAACATTAAAAATAGTTTGAATTTCAGGATAACAGTATAATCTGTTGTTAGAGATTAGGCAAAAAAATAATTTTGAAAAATTGCTAAAATTCAACAGAAAATTGTTTGACTATTAAATTGGTGTCATTAAAAGGCTAGTTTTTTAAGATATTGCAGTGATATAAAATTCTTTTTTTTTTTTACGGTAATATTTTCGGAAGTTACTGTGAAAAAATGCTGGAATTTCGCTTAATTTTTAATTAAAATTTTTTTAAACTCATTCTGAGGTGCACATTTCTATTTTCCATGGTATACATGTGCCGAACTAGATAATATAGATTAAATAATCTGGACTATAAAGCACCAACATATGCGTGCACACATACATTCGTTTTTATTATTAATATAGATAATTTATCTGGAAAACAGATTTTTCTGTGTTGATTTGTAATAAATTGTGTTTTAAAAATTTCTATACATGGAGAGTGTATGTTCTCTTTAATGTTGCTCAATTTGTCTTGTGTTATATTTGAAAATCATCTGATAATTTTTTTAAAATTATTTGAGAAGACTTTGAGTGAAATATAATTTTATATACTCTGAAGTATAATTAAATATATTGTTATATATCTAATGAAATAATGCAGTGGTTTGGTTTAACAGTTCAAGGTTTCTGCAGGTTGTAATTTATGATATGGTTAATGGCTTAAAACTAATTTAAAACAATATTTTTATTGTTGTAAGTTTTTATATGATTTGAAATCTATTAAGAATACTAAAATGACTAGAGATTATGCATATTTAATCAGATTTAACATTAGATTGCAAAATAGTAAGTAACTTATAAATATTATGATTGGTATTCTGATTCTTACAGTGTAGATTGAGAATGATATTATTAATATAAATTGTGCATGTTTTAAATATTAATATATTTTTTATTTTTATTACATTTCTGCATTAGTTATTGCTTATATTTACATTTCCTTTATACATCATTCATCTCATTCCCTACTCCTACTCAAGGGGGGGGGAGAAAAAATTAATGATTCTCTGATGTTTATATGTACAGTTATTTTTATTTTCTGTGTGAATGAATGAAAATGCGTATTTTCTCTTTTTACAGGCAACCGATCCCACACAAGTTATTGGAATGCTTTTGCAGGCCTATTCTTCTCTGGCTGCATCCAAGACTTCACCAGTTGCCCCTTCTAACTTTCCAATGGATTCTACTGCCATCACTGCTGCTATAGCTCAGGCTGCTCAGAACCTCTCCCAAAACTCATCTGCATCTGGTGTAGATTTTTCTAAACTGTTTCAGGCTCCTTCTACGCACATTGTCCCCCCCATTCCATGTCCCAAACCTTCAGTTACTGATAGTTGGCAGCATCCGTCAACAGTATTGTCTCATCCTTCTTCTGAAGAAACTGCCTCTTGTTCCCTACCTTCTGAAGAGAAGTAAGTTCTTTGTGTGCTTTGTTTTGTTTATAGTTCAAACGTAATTTTTTCCTTTAAGGATAATTTTCATTCTTTTGCTACAATCAGGCCATCAGTTACTACTTTGCTGTAGAACTTTCACATTATTTCACTAATTAATGGCTTTATGTGCTTACATATCGCAGGGCTGAAGAAATTCGTTTAACTGCGCTTTAAACCAATATTATTTAAAAGCTGATTGGCTAATATATGCATGTCAGTTGCTGCAGATCACTATAAGGTTTATCACTAATTTTCATAAATCATGAAAGTGCATATAAAATAAAAATTTCTACAGAAACTTTTTTTTTTTTCATTCTTATACATTGAATCTTGATGTTGTTAGAAATCATTTATAGCATATTTGTTCTTCTCTTTACTATAAAGCAAACTATCTTGTCAACATGTTGATCAAATAAAAATGTGTTAAAATATGAAACTTAATTTATTGGTTTATCATAAGAAGAATTTCATAATGCACATGACATAAAATGCCTGGATCTGGATTTTCCTTGATATCTTTATCTATTGAATTATAAGTATATTTCTGGTTAAAACTTCTATATTTTTTATCTGTAATTTTTTTCTTTTTTATTTGCAATGTTAATTGCAAATTGAATCTTATTTTCATACGAAACATTTGTTTTCTGTAGTGAAGTTTTTGATGATGTTGATGATGCATTTTTTGATGAATTTTACCAGAAGGTGTCCATAGTTACAAAAAGATATGTAAAAAGGTATTTTTTTTCCTCATCCATTTCATTTTAGTATCGAATTAATATCCAATAAAGTTTCTGGAATTTCATTTAAAAATTAAATAAGGGTTTAGTTCCAGTTAAGTAATCATTTAACATTAAAATAGTCTTTAACTTGATTGTAAGCAAAAAGGTTTATAAGATAGTTATGTAAAGGATTTTTTTTTTTTTTTTAAGAATTAATGTGCCGGTGAGTGCAATTTTTAAAATTTAAATTATACTTATTGTGATAAAGTGTATATAAAACCGAATGAATGTGAATAAAACTAATGAAAATGAAACTTATAATGGTTACATAACTAAATAACTTTAAAATAGTAATCTTTTTACAATATATTACAATATATAAATAAGGCATTTAATTGTGATTGTAATACAACAAATCAAAGAAACTATTTACTTAATACATAGTGTACATACATTACATATTGAATGGTTGTCTTTCTGTCTGAAATATGAATTAAATCTAGTCATAGTTACTTCAGTTAAGCGTTAGTTGTCTCGATTGAATTCAGTCTTTATTTGTAAATTGCCAACATATTCTCAACACACTCCAAATAATTAAATTTATCATTGTAGTTTATTATAAAGGAAATTAAATTTGGTTAAATTATGTTGTAAATTTAAAAGAGATGAAGCTTTGCTTTTTGTGAGTAAAAGTAAATCTTATGCAAAATTGGTTTTATAGTTTGGTAATGATATTCAACTATTTGAATACAAATTCTTAAAGGTAATTTAATTAAATTTTAAATGCTGTTTGATAAAAAAAAAAAAAAAAAAACAGTGCATATTCAAATGAGAGAGCTTGTTATGATAATTTTAAAATGAATTTTAGCAAAGCCATCATATTGTAATTTATTTTAAAGTTTAATTCCTTGTGTTTATTTCATATTGATTATTAGTAGATGTTCATTACTTTGGTCTATTTCTAGAATAAGAACAGATGATGGTTACATGTTCCACATTTTGATCTATGAATCAAAACCATTTGTCTCCTGTGGAGACATTTGCAGTCTCATTTGGTACAACAAGAATTCTGATTATTTGCTTCAACGAGTAAGTCTTTTAAGCTTATTTCCAAGGTGGCTTAATGTTTCAAGTTTTATTATAAATTATATTTCTATTTTCACTTTTAGGAAACGTGTTTTTATCTTTAAGAATGATACTTATTCTTTCTCGCTACATATTTTGGAATTCTTTGCTTTATTTCTGGATTGCTATAAATTGTTATTTGGTTTAATTAATAAATTATTAAGTTTCCTTAATTATTCCTTTTTACAGGCATTTTAATTTATCATATAATGATTTTGCAATTTTTTAATTAACCAGTTCTTATAAAATTTCTTGTACAATATTATTTTTATAAAATCAATAGTTAAAAATGAATCAAAATCAGTTAATTACTGTAAATATTATGCTATATATTGTTTGATTATCCTGAAAGAAAGGGTCTTTAATAAAAAAGAAAGAAATCATCATTTCTTTAATAATAATTAAAAAAAAATGTTGTAAGAATTTGTTCTCTAACATGCTATCCAGTATTGTTTTCTGCCTATTTTAAAAATTTAGAAAACTCTTGTCTCTAAACAGTTAAAAAAACATTCAATAGTTTTTTTCCTTTTCACTTTTAGCTGCAGAATGGAGAATCTGTTTTGTCCAATACAGTGATATGGGAGAATCAAAATGAAGATATGTTTGATCAATTGAAAAGGTTTGAGTAACAATCGTTTTTAGTTTTGATTTAATAATTTGGCATATGTTGATTTATGAATTATCATGTTAGGCTTGAAAAGTTTTTACTTACTGTTATTGAAATTAGAAAGTTTCATGAATAAATTATTAGGTTAGTAAATCAACTACATTTCGTGTTTCTAAAATTGAATTAACTTCTTTCATTTTCTAAAAATGAAATTTTGGGCAATTGTATGTTGCTGATGACAACACAATAATTTCATAATTTAATTATCAATAATATTCCATTTAGTGTTCATTCCATATGAGAAAATACAATCTGATGATTTAATTGATTAGCTTTTTGATGTACTCAATACAGTTATTTTATCTCTAATTGTCCATATGCTATTATTAAGTTTTTATAAGTGAAACTTCTTTACTTTCTGGTGGGGGAAGAAAAAATAAAAGGACCATGATTCAACACTGAATAGGTCAGACATTTCATGATGATGATTGATTGCTTCTCAGAAGAAAAAGATCCAGTTGAATAAGAGTGGAGTGTATCCAGTTTTGTTTTTTTTTTCCCTTAAAATAATACTATTTTTTTGTATTTAGAATATTTTTTGTAAATGAATTGTATTTGAATTTTCTTGGTGAAAAAAGTAAGAGAAAAATGAATAATATTCTTAAAAATAAATTTACTTACTAAAAAATATTTGAAATGGTAGTTACTGTATTCTCTCTTACTATGATAATGAATTTTCAAATCATAATGGCTTAAAATTTTTGCAATTTGAAATCTTCAATTCTTTTCAATGTCAATTTACATATCAATATACTTTTTTGATAAAAGAAAATCATACAATTTTATAATGACTAAGGAAAAAAATATAAACAAAATTGCAAAATAACTATAATATTAAGTTGATATCTATATTAAAAACTAAAAGAGGGAAATTTATTTTTAAAAAATATGAAACATTCTTTTTAACATGTTTTGGTGTGAAAATCAATACTACAATAAGGAAATTAAGCCATGTAAATCAGAAAATGTTTAAAGTTTTATTGAAAATGAAAATATGAATGTAATTGGTGTTCCAATTTATTAAAAGTAATTTCATCCACATTTCAAATGTTTGTTATTTTTTGATCTGACATTTTGTTATGAATCTGTAATATTGGGTTTCTCTCATGTGAGTTTATCTTTGAAAAGAAAGATTTATAGATATTCTTATTACATGCACTAAATTCAGTGAACATTATATTTAGCAACAAAACTGAAATTGTAGAAAATGCATGATTTTTGGCAATATTTCTATCAGAATTTCAAATCTAGAGGTTCCTCTAAAAACTTCCATGTTTATTAGAACTTCTTTATAAATGTGAGTGAGGTAAAGTAATTCAGTCTAGTGAATTCTCATTGTAACATTGGTCGCAATTCATGATGTCTAGTTCTGTACTCTTAACATCATTACTATTTTCAATTTTTTTTTTTTTTTTTTTTTTTTTTTTTTTTTTTTTTTATGTCTACTTGCATTGTAAATTCCTACAAGAGCTATTCTTTGATTGCATTTTTGTTACTTATCTTGTAAGAAAAGACATTGTTTCCCGTTATCAAAATTTAACAATAATTGGACAATTTTTATCAAAATTTTGTTACATGTTAACATTACATAAATGACAAACATTATATAATGTTTGTCATTTTGTTTTATTATTTTTATTTGATTAATAATTTTATGATAAGCAAATTTAAAACTGATTCTAAAATTAATTTTTCTCTAATAAGTTTCTAAATATTAAATCAGTAATGAAAAGAATAAAATCTTCTGTTCTAAAAATTATTATTAAAAGATATTAAACATTCATCTAATGAAATTGGTCTATTTTTAGATTTCATGTCAAAGGATTTAAGGAACGAAATGAACAATTCTACATTTTAGTCTATCCCTTGAATACGTGAGTTAATCTTTTGATTGTTTTTTTTTAAAGATGCTTTTACTTAGATGACTTCTTAAAATTGTCGTAGAACAATTCTTTTGTCAATGGTATGAAAAATGTTAAAGATGTTTGCATTTATATATTTAAAGAAAAATCCACTTATGATGAACTATAAGTCTAATTCTTCGCCACTTTCTTTTTTTTTCTGCTTCCATATGATATCTGTATGTAAAATTGTGAAAATCTAAAATCCTGTATAAAAAGGTTATTACTTTCCTACATGCTATTTTCATTGTTTCCTTTCATCTACAGGAATTTTCAATATTTTATTAGGGCTACTAATCAAGCAATGGTGTTCCCTAAAAACATTTTTATAGATGTATTATTATTATTTTTTCAAATTCTTTTAAATTGAGATTGCTAGTCATTTAAAAAAGCAATAAAGAAAATTTTAATAACATTTATATAAATTGCAATTGATAATGGAAACATATTTAGCCCTTTGTGGTTCTGTATTCTACTATATGGAACACCTAATTTTGTTCACTTGTAAAATCATTAAATTCAATTATAAATGGAAAATAATAGGTGTAGACATCACTTTTAATTTTTTTTTTTTTAATATTAGATGACACTTTGAATCAAACAGACCCATAATTATTAGTTACAGTACACGTTGTAAAAGTCTATTTTTAGTTTAATTATTAGTTACAGTATTAGTTTAGTTTAATTATTAGTTACAGTACACGTTGTAAAAGTCTATATTTAGAGCATTATGCCAAACTTGTTACACAACGTAAAAAGATCATCTGTGACTTTGTTGCTTGTTTTTTTTCGTGAAAAATTGACTGAATTCAAGGAATGGGTGTGTTAAAATTCTTGGAAGTGTCCAATCCTTACCCTGGGTCTCTGAAGCTTTATGGTTTTTTTAAAAATATTCTTATTAATAATAGTAGTAGAAGTAGTTTTAATCATTTTTACTTAAAAGTTGCACAGAATTTTCTGTATTTTATTTTGAATTTCGCTACTTTTTGTTTTATATAATTGTGTAAATATTTTTAATTATATAGCCTATTTTTTTATTTAAAATAAAATAGTTAATTTTAAGATTTTCTTATAAATTAATTGTATTGAAAATGGAGCGTAGAGATCTTTTAAGTCTATCCGAATCTCTAAAGATATTTCAAGCTTTGCCCTCGAATATAGAGTTTTAGTATGCCTCCTTAAATTGCACCTTAAATCTTGCTAAATCTGCTACACTTTTTAAAATTCAAATGCAAGAGATTTTATTCAATTTCACATTTCACTGCAATGCTCACTTAGTCTAGCGGTGCAATGTCCTGATGGAATATCCCCAAATCAAAATGATAGAATATCCATCACAAAATTTAACCTGTGTACTCCTACAGGCCTAAATAGGTTACTTAAATCTTTTTTTTTTTACTTTAAAATTTAAAGGGTAGTGTGCCAGAAAAGTTTGAAGGATGTGGGGTAAAAAATCTGTGAACTAATTATATATCTTCTCCTTTTTGGTAAAAGATTTGCCTCCTTTTAAAATGTTCAAACATCAATTTTGCCAATCTGTCTTTATATAAAATAGACCATATTATAATCATGAGTGTAAATGGAAATATCCTTGTATTGACAATATAAGAATATAGATTTCATTTTCTAAATATTATGGAATAAAAATAAATTATTTCATTCATTAACTGTAATCAGATATTCTAAAAGATTTTTTTATTTTATTATTAATATGCATTTTTTTAAATATTTGTTTTTGCAGTTGATATTTGTTTTTTCGTTACTAAAATATTTTCAGTGAGACTTTTTTTGTAGAATCCATTAGTTTTACAAAATGTAGAAAAAGTTGTAAGAGAATTTGACTTGAACTATTGTGTTTAGATTGTAATATTTTTTGCTTATTTATAATCCCATTTTTTGTATTAAGAATAGTTATCATGCCAGTGAATATGTATATTGGTGGTAACAATTATTTAGTATAAAAAGATATTTCTATCTTTTTTATAGCAATTATTTGCAGCTATTATGTAATACTTTCATTTGATATATTTCATGCTATTAATTTGGATGCAGAATTGCATTTTATCCCTTTAATTTCTCTACTGATCTTTTTGTAGTCTTGTTCAAATCCTCAATGTATTTGGCCATCCATCATCTGAACTACGAAGTAGAATTCTAAATGAATTTTCTTCCTTCAATCCTGAGCACCCTATGTGGCTGGTAAAGAAAAATCTGATTCAATACTTTTCTCTAAAAGTTTATATTTCTAATTTCAATTAAAAAATTTTTTTAAATCAGAATTAATAAAATTCTCAGTATCTCTGGTCTGTGAATGTTTTAATAATTAGTAGATTTTCTAAGAAACTTCAACATTGATGAATTAAGAAATTAATTTGAGCAGATGGAATGAAAAGTTATTTTTTTACGAAAATAAGATAGTAGATGTAAATTTGTTTAAGTTTTTTGCAATTAATATATACAGTGTAAATAAATAAAAATAAGATAACTTAGTGTTATTTTATTTAAATGAAATTTTTACAGTTTGGGTAAATCCATATCTGGTATTAGAATTGAGATATTCTAGGCAGCATTTATCTGATAATAAATTTGCCTCCCCTCCCCCTTCCCCATCTGTTTCTTTTTTAATGAACTCATAATAAAAACTGACAAATGCAACTAAAAGATAGCTTATATTTTAGAAGAAAACTGCATAATAATTGTTAGTGCAAATATAAAGATATTCTATCAAATGCTAGAGTTTCGGTTTCAATGTAAATAATACCGAAAAACTCTCCTCTTTCTTTACAAAAATCTATTACCTTAAAACTTACTTTACCTGTCCCTAGCGCCCTTTTACTTTGAAAATTTTCAACAGCATGAAAATCTAGCTGATTTTTGCAGTATCTCAAAACTGTGCAAAATTAGATGAAGAAACCATTTCAACCAAAGCTTCTGGCTTGTAATTCTTGCTGAGGTTACAAAGAACACACTAGTAAAATTTCAATAGTATTTATTTCTTAAGTTTCCAAAGAACAAGAATTGCTAAAAGTATTTTTCAATTTTAAAGCATTTGCTGCATGAACCATTTTTAAATGAAATGCCCTTGTCATTATTATTAATTGGAATCTTCCAATTATTTTCAGGAACTGTCGGAAGTAGAAATTCCTGATGGGGAGGAAGAATTTGCAGGGAAGACTGATGATGATAAACTGAATCGCCTCTGTCTTTATGATCTTCAAACAATGAAGCAGGGCATACGTATACGACGCCAAAAGTAAAACCTGTTTTCAGTTCTGTATGTAGTATAGAGGAACTGGGATACTTGCAAAGTTGCAAGAACCATAATAAAAATTCAATTTAAAGGGTTATTTGAATTAGGGGATAAATAGGAGAATAGCAATAGAATTTTTAAGTGTAAAAAGATAACGAATTTTAAGAAATAGTGATTTTAAAAATAAACAAAAAATTGTGATAAATAAACGTTATACAGCATTTTCGTCACAACATTTATAAAATAAAGCATAAAGGAAAACAGTGTTTAAAGGTTTTTAAAAGTATAAAATTTATTGAGGAATTAAGACAGTCACTACAAACCCAAAATGTAGACACATTGAACCAACAAAAGCAATTAAAAAATGAAAAAAAAATGTCTTCTAATTATTAATATATTAACATTATATTAATCTAAAGTTTTAGAGACCGAAAGGTTTTAACGAGGAAAAATTAAAATTCTGGTTAATAATAATTTTAAAATTTTGAAGTAGCCAAGTTCAACTATATATAATTGTTTTTTTTTTTTTTTGTTATTTTATTTTAATTTATTTTGACAATGTGAAGTTTAGATTCTAAATTTTAGAAAAATCTTTCATGGTCATTGAATGTTCATGTGGACATTCCAAATTTACCTGCATCGGTTCAGTTGTGAAATCCATTGTACCTTTTGGAAGAAGTAAAATTTAAGACAACATACAGTTTTGCATTACAGAAAGTGTGCAATTATGTTGGTCATATAATTATAATGATTCCTTGAAATTATTTTTAGATAGTGGCTATTCTTGTATTTAAAAGTATTAGTAAAATTTTGTTTTTTATTTCTTTCTGGCTTGCAAAATGAAATGTGAATTTATTTCAGTAAATTTTCTTTTCTTTTTTTAATGTGCTTATTGTTTTCATTAAAGTTAATATTGTTTTGCTCTCTTCATGGCAATAAAAAAATCAGGTTTTATCTGTCCATTCTATGAATATATCAAAACTTGATTTTTTTTATTGCAATATTTTCTCTTTGTATACTGCATATATGAGAAAATTAAAGTGCAGCATTTTATATGGGTGAGTGGGTTAAAGTGTGTTTTATAAATGCTGGTTGTTCTTTTGTTCTTCAAATTAAAAATTGTTTAACATTTAAGTTTGGTAATGATTCTTTTTTTTTCCCCAGCCTGGAATCACAACGGTCTAAGAATCCTGAAGATGTGTCAGATGAAAAAGAGAAGCTTAAATTGTTATACAACAAAGTGATAAGAAGAATCAAAGAAATCGAGCAGATCTGCAGCAATTTCGCCTAGAAAGGAGATTACTATTCAATACAATTCAATGGAGAGGTGATATAAGTTTGTTTAGAATTTTCATTAGTAATTTTAATTCAATTTTTGCCTCTAATTTAATTTATTGTACATTAATTATCTTTGAAATTATAATGGATGCTTGTTTGAATTTTTTTTAATGTCAATCTGATCTTGTCTAAGAATACTTCATAAGATTTCAAAATATTTTCTCCAACATATATAATAGGTGGAATTAATTCATCATTTTTTTCATATAATCCTTTATTGAATTGTAATGTTGCATTCTGTATGCATTTTTGCTGAGTTAATAGTTTATCCTCAGATTTTAATTCATATTTTATGTAGTCCCCAAATCTTGTTTTCTTTTTTAACGCTTGCATCTATTGAGAACAATAAAATATTTTTAATATTTTCCTGCATCGTAACTTACCTTTCAACTTGAAGAAGTGCTTATACTTTTATGAATAAAGATCGTATATGAATATGAATCAAAAGCTTAGATGGCAAAAGATTAAACAATGCAAAAATAGCTTATATGCTTGAAAAATATATCAATAACTTTTTCTCCAAAAGATATGCAAATAAACTATATTCTAATTTGAAAGTAAAAATAAATAATTTGTTTCTAATTTCAGACCTTTTCTGTCATTTTGGATAAAATTGCAAAATAATTTATTTAATGATTCTGATATTATGCTGTTCATATGAATTATAAAAAAGTTTAGAATAATGCTATAGTTATTTCAAACTTTATAGGCTCACAAATTTCATTGTGATATGAACTAGGATAAAATTATGACATTGAAATAACTTTAATAATTGGAATTAATTTTTTTTTGAAAAATTGTGAGTAAAATTAAATTTTTTCAAATTAAACAAAAAAATTGGCATGTATATTTTTCCAAATTGAAAATAGAATACATATGTATTTATATATTCTTTTTTGCTTTACAGGTGTTACTTTTTTGTAAAATCATGGAACTACCAGTGTTTGTTTATCTTCATTTCTGCATTTCCTCTGAAGGTGATGAAGAAATAGAAATTATCTGTGATAAACAGAAATTGATGTTTGTGTTTAAAGGTGCTTTTTTGTATTGTAAAATTTAATGTTTGCTGTGTCTTAATGTTGTGTGATGGCCATTTTCTTTATCCTATAAAGACTTGCCTCCCAATTCATTACTTTGTTGCTGAAACCAGAATCAAATTTGCACATGCATGTATGTATGTATGTTTATGTTTATTTTATTTGTTTATGAATAAGAAGGCTTGAATCCATTGTGATAAAGGTATCCAACATATATTATTGATCTTCTGTTGTAGTATATATTTTTATACCAAAATTTTTGTTTTCATTTGAGTAAGTTTAATTGGTAACAGTTAAAATTATAAAAGTAACAAATAAAAAAAGAAAAGTAAATTTCTGATGATCATGTCTGTCAAATATCATTGGTAGTGAGAATTTAATTCTTCTAACAATGCATAATCATTTAACCAAAGAGCTTTAATTTTTATCTGTGACAATTGGCAACCAAATTGTCAGGCAATGCTGTTCTTTTTAATTTGACTATAGTTCAATGCAGAAAAATTTATAATTTTTTCCCACTGTTTAAGTGTTTAGTATTAAAGAGGATTTTTAAAATCTAAAGTAATGATGGTGCTGCTCATTTGAAATATCTGGCTAAAAATATCAAAATTTGGAATGAAAATTTTTTTTTAATTGTTTTTGTTTGTTTGTCTTATTCATTGAAATATAGTCATGTTAGTATTTTTTGTAAAAAAGTGTCAATAAAAAGTTAACTCCATTCCAACTTTTAAATACTTTTGTTTTATTGTTTTTTGTCTGTATTGTTTACTTAATTATCTTTGGTGACTAACTGGTTTAATATTGGTGCCTGTGAAGTTAAACCTTTATTGTTAGTACAACTAATTTTCAAAAAGTTTATTAACAAGTATGCATTAAGAAAAACCTACTAATCAGGAAAAAATAAATTGCGGCTTAATACCTTCATTATCATACCTGCATATTGATCAGATTTCTTTTTTTTTTTGTGGACATTTTCACTATCAATAATGGGAGAAAAATCTTTGGTGAAATAACAACAAAAGGAAACAAAACAGCTTTTAACAAAATAGAAAATTATTTGAATTTCTTTAAAAGAAGGAAATATATTGTTGTAAAATAACCTTGAAAATATTTTTGTAATTAAGTTTAAAATGGCAAAACTGCCCAGCAATTAATTTGGCATATATATATAATATTAATTTTAAGGTGATGTAACTTTTATTTTTATACTATAGTGTTTCCAATAATAATGGGGGAAGGCATTAAAATTTCATCTAATATTGTAATTAAAATTTTGAAGAAAATCTCCTGAGACATCTAGCATTTTTATTCAAATTAAAAAAAAATTATCCCTGCCAAATTTGGTAACTTTAAGTTAGTCCTATAAAATATCAGCAAACTGCATACATATATTCTCTTTAAAACTAACTAGCCATCTTTAACGTTTAGTTTGTCAAGATTAATGACTACTAAAAATTTTAATTAAATATTGTGTTTGAGTTTAATAACTAGCTTACTGATCAAAATAACTTGAAATTTAAATTCTTGATTGATATATAATCCATGCTATTTTTAGGGCCTTATTTTATTCTGTTATTTGTGTTGTACATTTCCCTAATTTTTAATTTATATTTTTATGCATCCAGTTATGTTACAAGAAGCTACAATTTAAAAAAAAATGTATGTACTTTAAAAAATTTTCACCATTTCTTTTTTCTGAAATTAAGCCTT
Source organism: Argiope bruennichi (assembly GCF_947563725.1). Lineage (NCBI taxonomy): Eukaryota > Metazoa > Arthropoda > Arachnida > Araneae > Araneidae > Argiope > Argiope bruennichi. The sequence goes on from NC_079160.1 coordinate 9,332,540, forward strand.
AACTTTAAGTAAAATGAAATTTTAAAAGAAAATTTAGCTATGCCTTATACTGAAAAGTATGCTAAATCTTCACATCTTAATCTTCAACAGTAGAAAAAAACTAGGACGAAATGTTAGAAGCAGCAATTAAAATGATTTAAATTTCCACGATGAAATATATTGTTAGAGAATATTCTCAAAATATTTTTTTAAAAACTGATTAAAATTAGAAAAAGTATACACAGCAAAAGAATTGATGCCATTGGAAAATTAGTGTTTCAATTTTAAAATGATATAAAAATCAATCTTGAGCTGTATTATTTTTTGAAGTTATTATGGAAAAAACGCTAAAATTTCGTTCAATGTTTTAATTAGATTTTTTTTAATCGCTCTAATATGAACAACTCTTTTAGTCCTAATGAGCATATATGTTCTAGAGTTTAGATTTCTTTCCCTGTTGGGTAATTAAATTCACTTTTGTCTCTGATGGTCAAATACGTCAGAGATTAGACTTCATTCTCTATTGAGTCAGTAAATCTCACTTATACATGGGTTATCATAGAAGAAGTGTTTTTACATGAGCCAATTTTATCATTCGAAAATTGGGGCGACGAGTAATATAAATTTGCAAAGTTTAGTAGCTGTAGGTCAAATAACATGGCTTGTAGATTGACAATATATTCCCTCAATCATTTTAATTATTAATACAGTACACTCCCGATTCTACGAGGAATTCGGTGGCGCGGCCGCCGCGGATAACAAAAATCGCAGATAATCCGAAAAAAGCTAAAAACGGGTATAGCAAAAGAGAAAACAGTCATTCCAACTTTGAAAAATCGTTTTATGTACAATAAAACGTAAAATAAACAGCAGGAAATGTTTAACTAACGCTTAATATTTTAGTATATCACTCAAAACTAACCTAAAATGCATTTTGTTAATGAAAACAGAAAAGTGCTTTGTACTTACGAGAGGCGTCAAGGATACACAGAAAAATTAATACAATGTACTGTTTTAATACTGTAATGTATTATGTAATTACAAAAGCATAGCTGTAAAACGACACCTTTTTGAAAAAATCAGTCATTTGTGTTTGCTTCTTGCTTTGGAAGCATTTTCTCTTTCCTTGGAAGCAAAAAAAAAAAAAAAAAACTTAGTGCGGCAGGCGCGGATAATCAAGAGTCTACTGTAGATCAAAATGTAGTGCTTATTTTTCATTGTTATAAAATAATTTTGAAAAGGGGAACAGAAGTTTATGAACTTGCTTAAAGCATTTTTGCATTGTTAATATTTAATTTTTACATATATAATTTCCAATTGAAATTGACTGTCAGTTCAAATCATTTCTTATCAACAGAAGTAATTTTATAGGTTAAATACTATATTTCAATCCAATATATTTGCAATATGTTGCTATTTTAATAAAATTATTTTTTAGAGATTTTAAAATCATTGAATAAAAATTCAATGGTCCGAATTATTTATTATTTTTATTTTAATCTCAATTGCTATTTAATTTCAATTTTTCCTCCATCCTTTGCATCTCACTTTTATTAACTGAAGCATAATTGCGTAATTTTTCATGTAGTACAGATCATTTTTATGATATTAGAAAAAGTAAATCTTATATATATATATAAATTCTTTGAATTACGTTTCCTTGAACTTAAGCAAATATCTTGAAGATGATCGCCGCTTTGGACATTCAACATCAGCAGTTTTTGAAGGCAAACTGTTTAAAGTAAAATCAGAATAAATTTATTCAGTTACATTAATTTCCTCTTTAGCCAGAATCAAATCTCAGTCACAAATATATCATACGAAATAATATCTTTACAATCTTCAGTTTTTTTTTTTTTTTTTTTTAAATTTTAATTTGTTTATGCAATTGAATTTGCAATGGATAAATTATTTTAGAAATTACCCAAATCTTAAAAGTTTTGTTTTATCACTCTTTAGATGGTATTGTTATTATTTAATTATAGATATAAGGGAATGACAGTATGTCCAGTGTGAAAAACGAGGTCTTTACATCCAAATCATTTGTACAAAACATCGTGAGAGCGACTGTCTGGAGGATAATTTACTTGGTAAGATCTATCAGTAGATTATTTGTATTTGGTGACTATTTCATTTACCTAGAATCAGTTTTTCGTAGGTTCTTCTAGATTTAGTTTCTTTCTAAACTATTTAAAATTACACCTTTAGTGCTTGATAAAACTGAAAATATGAATTGAAAAACTAAAAATTAAGTAAACTAAAATTAATGCAAGATTTCTTTTTTGTATTGTTTTTGAAATAAAACGTAATGCATTGAAATAACCATTAAATCTTAATTGTGCCAATTCTATTGACAAATTTGGCAAGTTATTGCTTGAAATAGTTCAAATATTTTTATGTTACTCTTTCTTTCACGTAACTCTTTCTAGTTAAGATTGTTCTGTGTACAAATTTGGAAGAATTATGACTACTTATTTAGCAGTTGTGCATTCTTCAGTTAGTTGTTTAGAAAACGTTGAGAAAATGTCCTGCTTTTCAAGCTATGGCTTTTTTCATATTAAAATTATAATATTTATTTCAAAATTAGAATTTTTGATTTTGTTGTCAACTTACATAAAATTTTTTCAATAAGTAGAATAATAATATGCATCAGACGAAATAACTTTTACCAGCTTATTTTAAGAAATAATATTTGATGGACTAGTAATTTCCTTATTAAGTTCCAGCTATTCTGTGTGATTTCTTTTATGAAAGAACTATTTAAAAATTTAGTTAATAATTTGATTGCCTCTTATCTAAGAAAAAAGTCATTCCTTTATGGTCCTAATATCCATAGCATAAAAGAATGACATTTTCGAGAGTGACTCGTCCATAATGGATGCAGCATCCTTGCAATTATTTCAAGGCCCCTTTTATTGATTTGATTTTCTGTAATTGACGACCTATCCTTTTAAATGATTAATGGTCTTATAGAAATAAATCCGTTTGTTGATTATACCCAGTGACCAGAATATGCAAATATTTAATATAATTCTGCAAAATAACACAGCCAGGGCGAGTGCTTAAATTTAGGCTAACACACAGTCCTAAATAATTTGCACTCAGATTTATTTAGTATGCATGGCAAAATGCCCGTTAAGCAAAAGAAAAGCGATTTTTGCAGAACTAATAGTTCATCCCTAATCATAAGAATAATTACAACTTGATGACTTCCAACAATTTTTTTTGACATATTATTTATAGATTGATGTATAGTTTCAAAGCTCTCTAACACAGAATGTTCGATATAGAACTACCAAATGGGGCATATAATTCACTGAGAAAGGGCTTTTCAAAATTTTTTTATGTAATTAATCAAGATTGTAAATCTTTTCCTGGATTTCGTATCCTATCAATAATTTTTACATCATGGGACAAATATTTAATTTTGGAGTAACTATTTTTACACCACCATAAAATTTTGCATTTCATTTATACCATTTTTTTTTACTATTCAGTTTTAGTTTAATCTTAATGAATTCTTCAAAATAAGTTTAAAAAAATAATTTAGTAAAATTGCTTTTCCTATAAATATAATCATATGTGATGATACAGAGAGATTGGGAATATTCTAATAATTACTCTTAGTAGGCAAAATTCAATGTTAGCTTTTAAAGTTTACTAGCTGCTTCTTAAGTTAAGCAGTTTTGATCAATTATATTCTACCATACCAGAAAAAAGTTCCATTTTAAATAATATTTGCATAATAAACACAGCAGCATTCTATTTGGTTCGCTCTCCATGCAAAGTAGCAACTAAAATTGTAGTTATTGAGTTTGGGAATTTTGGGAAAATTTTATTTGAGATATTTCTCAAAAATGGGAGTTTGTAACCATGATGATTTTACCAAGGGTTACCATCTACACTAACAGTGAAGATGAATGCATGTGTGTGTACTGGCATTCCACAAGCCAGAACATTTTACCTACAACTACTAAATTTGACATATGCATATATTAGAGGTTTGGACTGTGAAATTTTAATTATTAAAAAATGAAGCTGAAGTTTGGTGTTTTTCTGTAATAACTTCCAAAAGAATTATTGCATACAAATAAATTTTGTACCATTTAAGAATTTTAAAAATTGTCTTTCTGATGATACCAATTTAATAGCTGTGTGATTTTTTTGCTGAATTTTGGAATTTTTTTTATTTATTTAACTTTTAACAATAGATTACATTGTTATCCTGAAATTCGAACCATTTTCAATGTTTTATTCAAATACTGTATCACGCGATTTTCGCCCTTGTTGAAAGCTAAGGAAGAACGATTCTGTTTAATATCTGTATAGTTTACAAAACAAAAGTGTTAAAGTTACAATATTATGAAATTTAGAAGTTAGATGAACCGGATATTCTTGTGTTAAATAGCACTATAATGTTATGGGATTGTCTCTATTAGAAAGATTCATGTACACCATAATAGAAACTAAGACAATTAATTTAGATAAACAGAACATAACTAAGACAATTAATTGTCAAACAATTTGTCTGAATCATGAATATGAAGGTACAAAAAACGATTTATCTTAAATCAAATACTCCCAACGAACCAGCTGGATGCTTTAGGCGACTTGTATGGAATAAAAACTGGAGAAATCAGAATAGTGACTGGGAATGGGGAACTTTGAGATGGTCTTTTTCTGCCTTTCATAGCGAATTTTCAATGAAGTAATTTTTGAGATTTATCGAAAATGGAGGGGGGGGGGAGAGAGACTGGTGATCTTGATGCCACAAGTAGAGATCTCGGGTTTTTATCTCTACTAATTATAAAGATGACTGTGTGTTGGTGCTTTATAGGCCAGATTATTTGACCTACAACTACGAAATTTGGCACATATATAATATAGTTGGTGGAAATGTGCACCTCGGAGTGATTTAAAAAAAAAATTAATGAACTAAAAGTTGAGTAAATTTCCTCATTTCTCCGCGATAACTTTCGAAAATATTACAGCCAAAAATTAAAACCACACCGTTACAAAATTAAAAAAATTTTTTTAATGGTACCAATTTAATAATCATGGGATTTTTATTTTATTTCTTCGATTTTTTTATATATTATATATTGTTTATTCTCACTGATTTATAACACTTTTGTTCTGAAATTCAAACCGTATTATTGTAACCGTTCAATCGTAAATATTGTTTCATCCAATATTTCATAGCTTGATTATCTTCCATTGTTGAAAGCTAAAGAAGAAGGGTTCGGTTCTTGTTCAGTTTACAAGATGAATAAACGGAATGAAGTTATGTTAAGAGAAATTCGGAAGGTAGATGAACCGGACATTTACAATTTTAACAATACCACGCTGCTACGAGATCGGTCTCTGGTAGAAAGATTCCTGCACATAAGCGAAGTAAGACAATTAAAATAATCAGACTGATCATTTGGCAGAATCACTGACATGAAGTTATATCTAAACGATTTGAATAGTATTAAATATACCATCGGCGATTTAGCTAGTCGGTATAGGCGGCTGATAAGAAGTGAAAGTTGACGAAATCGGATCAATACTTTGGGTTGAGAAACTGATTCTTTGGTTTTCCTATTTGTATTAAATGTGTCGATTACTAAATAAGGTACTAATATATTTCAAAACATTGCGTTCAATTTACAATGTCTTGCAAGGGAAAAAAATTATTTTTCCATGTAAGTAAAAACTGGCAAAACCAGAACAGTGTTTGGAACTTTAAATTTTTTTCTTCTCTCTGCAACGAAGTAGTGTTTTAGAGATTTCTCTCTAAAATAGCAGGTAGCCATTAATGATATATCTAGGGTAATATGAAATAAAAATTGTCGAAATGGGTCCAGTGACTAGGATTGGGAGACTGGTTTTATAAAATTTATTTTTAATATGTTGATATTTTACTAATGTTTTAGTATATTTAAAAGTATTAAATATTCCTTTATAATGGCATATTATTTTTAGGCTGACTTTTGTTTTCTGTAAAATATATATTGTAAAATCATTATGTATGGAATGCGAAGATTAATGTGATGCCTTAATGAAGGATGACTAAAAACATCATGTTAGGATGATTCGGGGTAGAAGTTCGTATATTAGAACATGACAGTATTTATAGAAATATTAACAAAAATTCTGTATGAAGGGAAAAAAAAAAAAAAGAACGAAGAGCAACAGAAATAAACACTAACCGATAACCAAAACGAAACTGAAAACGCGAATTCATTGTGAATATCGATTTATTCTATCACGATTTATCGTGAACTATTATTCATGATCATGATTTCGATAGATCAATATTTTTCGAAAACTGGCATCGAAAAATCAATTTTTTTTTTTTTTTTTTTTTTTTTTTTTGATAAATCGAAAATCGGCACAGCCCTACTCACAGGAATTTGAAAATTGTGCAATATCAGAGAAAGAGCGCGGATTATAAAACCGAAAGTTATACCCGTTTATGTTGAAGGAGAAATTATTAGTATTCGTAAAAATGTCTTTTTTTAATTCGAAAGGGCGTCATCAACCTGTTTGCACTGTCCTATATCAGGGTTCGAGCGTTGACCTGGAACGCTAATTTTCCCGCTTTATTTATTTATTTATTTTCTGTCGAAAGAATGTAGATTTCTCGAGGAGAATTTTCACAACTGGAATTCCATTTCAAGCGATTTAAAATAAATTTGTCAAGGAAAAAAAATCCAGCTTTTCAAAAGATTTAAATAACTGAATATGATCTAATAAAAGATGGTTATAGAAAAGTGTTATCGCCTGCATTTTATTGGTTTTATTTTTCCGAACAAAACGTTCAAATGTATTTTTAAAATTATATTTCTAATCATATAAGCTATAAATGCAAATACCATAACGATTTCGTTTTCCTAATTACGAATTTTTAGTTAGACAAATATATGTTCTTCTAAAATTTGTAGCACAGAAATTTCAAAATTTTTACTAACCACCTGAACCTAAATAATTATGGTCAAAAGAATTATTTTAGAAAAATACTTTTTGTTTTAATTTCATGTTTATATTGTACGAAATTTAAACCGCTTGATACAAAGTTTGTAAATGCCATAGATTTATGAAGAAAAAATCATTTTCTCCTTTTTGTTGCTCTATGATATTATATTGCTGTTGCTTGTAAAATCAATGTTAATGCTACTTTCTCTTTGAAGTTTCCTGTCAAATTAACAGGCTACTAGATGTATGGAACGAGCCTCGTTCATTTTGAATTATGTTCGGATATTGATAAAAACTTTTAACTGTTACTTTATTCTTCAGATTTGCATGAGGAGAGGATGTTATATCCGCGAGGATATATAAAGCATTCTAACTTATAGGCAGAGTTAGAGCGGAGCCGACTCTGAAAGTGCCGATCCTTGGATTAAAAATTCATATTAGAATTCTGTAAGGCTGTAAAGACCCCTTTGATTTAGGGAAAACATCAACAGTTGCTCAAAAAATGTGTGCAGCATATAATAACAGCATTTGTTACAGTTTCAGTTAGTTAGTTAATACAATAATATAGAACAAGATATGACAGAGCTGTTCATTTTCCTAAAAGAGACTCCGCGAGGAAATTTAAAACATTTTTATATTCTATAATTCTTGTTCTATATTATTGTAATTCAATTTTCAGTTCATATGTAATTACTCTCTTCTTATGATTGCATTCACTTCCAAGTAATTTTCGTTCTCTTTGTCATGGGGAGGAGGAGATACTTTGTAGTGAATGCCTATTATAAATCATCTTGAATCTGTAAACTACATGTTCAGCCGAGCTGTGTTTGACGTAACCGGCACATGCCCATCGTCCGGGTATTGACACGCGCAAAAGCTATTCTCGCCTTTTCTCTTCAGAACCTCGCGCACTCGCCTCAGGGAAGCCTTTAGTGTCAAAATCAATTTTTAATTTCATAAGTTTAAATGTAAATAAAATTATTTCTCTAACCTGTCACAATAATTGGTGTCAACCACAACTACACGCAATCCTAATTACGACAATATTAACACCCTATTTTAAAGCAACACTAGGGCTATTTTGGGACGGACTTCGTAATTTTGAACCACAGTCGGATGGCACCTGAGTTGGCATCCCACCTCTCCAAACTTCCATAACACAACAGCGGGGTTACAGTTTCAGATACAAACGCCAAATTGCGACTTTCTTTCGAATCTTTTAACTGGCTGATCATTTTTGTGATTTGTGCTAATCTTTGTGTGAATGCATCCGTAAATAGAGCAATATTCCTGAATCACCGAGGCCGTTGTATATATCTGATTAGTATATTATCCAAGACCTGTGAAGCAAATACAGGAGTGACATTTCAATGCTAAAAAAATGACCAAATTCCTTCGCTCGAACACGTGATGTTGTGTAAAGAATAAGATTATCAAAACTGCGGAACTGAATTATCGTTACTTACTACAGGGTGTGTAGTGAGAAATTGCTGCAAAAATTAAGTATTTTTAGGCACTTTTTTAAATACCTTAGCCTAAAAAAAAAAAAAAAAAAAAAATACTTTTGTACATGTACACATGTCTAAACCTGCATATTTTCTAAGCATAAGATATTTTCTTATTATAATAATGCATAATTTTTATTTAATTTTTTTTTATTAATTTAAAATGTGCAATCTTTAATTTTTGTATTTTTACAACTTCATCTATTGCTAAACATATGATGTTATTTTGGCTTTGATGAAAACAAAAAAGGGTCATAAAAATGAAAAAAACTATCAATACCAAAAAAATTAGAACAAGTTTTGTAAAATTATCAATAAAGACATGTGATCGTTTTTCTTCGTGCCAGCTCAGGTATTGTCGTCCTCGTCATCTGACCTCTGTTCAAAATTACAAGGTCCGTCCCAAAATAACTCCAGTGTTACTTTTAAACGGGACTTTAATATAACTAAACTCCATCTTCGAGCGGGCCGCCAGTAGTTTCATAAAGAAAAAAATGCGGTATGAATTAAAAAAAAATTGTTTATATATTTTTAAAGCTATGATTTCACACTATGAGTGGGAAAATGTCATCTTTACTATATATATTTTTTAATATTTAAAATTTTATATTTTTATTTAAATTAATTTTTAAAAATATATCAAGTTAATATTTTTTTTAAATTTAATTACCTTTAAACCAAACAGCAAACAAATTCGGTATCTTTTATCAATATGGGTGACCAACTCCTAGGATTTTCCCCATTCATATAAGAATATGATTACTTAAGGACAATTGCAAAGCAATGATAATTATGACAATTAGTCCCAAGTACAACAGGCGAATAGTCTGTGCGTTTATCTGATAACTTTAAAAATTTAATTAGATATGTGCAAATTTGTCTGGATTGAGCACCAGCATCCGGATCATACTATTGAGAATATACGTCGACTCAATTTTACATGGCGTATTTCACCTGCGTACCAATGGTACACATGAACATCCCCTTGCACTCTGCTGGAAATCAAATGTGACCGGGACTCCCAGACTGCTGTGGCTAGACTAAAAAGTAGACACCTTAAGTGCTTTTCCTTTGAAAGTGGTAGAAAGAATTCTCACTTGTAAAAAAGTTTGTGCCCATCCAGCTTCACCGGATCACATTCTGGATTACATCGGACTTTCTAAGGGAGACTTAACATCCGATTCTCTTATTATTATTTTTTGGCGGTCAACAATCTGCTGGAGCTGATCTGACATATGTCAAATCTTTTGAGGACAAGCAACGGCAACAGATTATAGTAACAGTATTTTTTTCTTTATCAGGAACGTGAGCAGATGTCACAAGACCATTGTTGATGCGGGGATTATTATCTCGCAATTAGTCATTAGACATTTTGTTTTACTATGTTGTTATTATAGACTCAGCTGAAAAGACTACATCACAGTTTCCCGATCACTATGAGTTGAACCCATCCAATCCTTCGTATGATACGTATATCATAGTTTCCCAATCACTATGAATTCAATTCAATTAATCCTCATATGATACGTAGGAAATGCATTGCACAGTTTTATTTATGAAATTTTTAGCGAAAAGGTAAAAGACCCAACGTCTCTACACTGATTCAGTTAGATGGCAGGTGATTGGATTGTTGTTGCACTTGGTTATATGTTTTCATTCACTTACTGTCAGTGAAAAATGTCACGCTTTGAGAACATGTTCGCTCGTCATATCATGAAAGTCGCTGTTCTGGAGAATTCACCTCTTTCATTTGATGCCAAGTTCAATGTTTATTGGATTCAGATAAATGAAGAAATATTGTCCGGATCCATATTCTTTTTTTTTTGGGGGGGGGAGCATTCTCACCTTTTTCTTTTAAAAAATATTTCTGCAATTTATTTCACGATAGGAATTTTCTACCGCAGAGAGAAAGTAGAAGTTATTCTCTCCTGCTGCATATTTTAAGCCGTGTTCTAACGACCTGTGGCGTTACGGATTCGGTCATAAATCTGCCAACTGACCCATTGTTGGACCACCCCACCTGTGGACGTCGGTCCGGAGCTTCCCTCAAGTTGTCGGTAAAATGAATAGACATCAAAGAACCCCGGAAAACCACAAGAAAGGGGAAAATGTGCCAGACTCAAGGTGGAAGGTCGGGACAAGTCGACGGAACGTGGCTTTATCTGGCAAAACTGTAGAGAGATTGCAGAGAAATGTTCAATAGAAAAAATGAGGTCCATGTCTGAAACTTGTACAACTTGAAACTGCTTGTTGTACAAATGTGACTGATGCTTAAAAGCAGATTATGAAATGTCATGTCAATGGGAGACCTGTAAAAAAAAGCACACCCAAATCCAGTAATGCGTTCAAGATATGCTGCAAAGGCCCAATGAGCATTGGAGAGATGTTTACTGAAGTATAATATTTACAGTAAAGTACTAGCTTTCCTCCCATATTCGTTCTTCTACACAGGGTATTCCTGAATTCATGAGTCAAACTTTAAGGGTAGGTTAAAATAAATATAAAGAAGCGTTTTTCTGTATAGCAATATGGAGTCGGATATGAAAAGTGCATGCGGAACAAGTAAGTATAAGTAAGTGCAAACAAGGCTGAAAAATGTATTGTCTACCAGATTTCCAATGATTCTAATAAAAACTTCATTGCAAAACTTTCAGTTGCCTCTGCAATTGTTCATGGAACTCCTGGCATCTTCGAAAGAGTATATGCTAATTATTTGCTAGACGCTACTAGGCCTGTATCGATGCTAGTGGCGGCACATTTGTGCACTTACTGAAATATTATGTAAGTAAAGAACTTTCTCTTCATATCCTCAGCATTTCTTGTTTTTTCTGCCGAAACTTTTCATTTTCGTCTTCGCATTGCTATACAAAAAATGCTTCTTTATACTATTTTACATATCCTTAAAGTTTGGCACATGAATTCGGGGACACCCTGTTTATGTACATTTGAATTGTCCTGGAAATACACTTCTTAAAGTTCTTTAAGAAAATCATATGCTATTGATTTCTTTGTTTATTTTAAAATGGGTATAAAAGCTAACTGAATTTGATTTCTTACTTTTATAAATATTTTGAAAGGAGTATAAAGACTAACTAGTGATTATTTTTTTTCTGTACACTGACTATTTAATTCAAACTTTTTGCATGTTTTTCCTTCGTTCGCTGTTTCTTAATGTATTTTTAGATTTCCTCTTTTTCGCCTTTTGGTCAATCATATTCCTGCATCTTTCAGATGTAACCTTATTTCCAGAGAAGGTTTTCTGAATATTTTATTCTTTTTTCCTGTTTGATTGGGCCGTTATGATCTGATTGTAAAGTCTCGAAGCCTGTAGATTTTATGTTCGAAACTATTCCAATGAAGAACTACTGTGTGAGCAGCATAATCCGCATTAAATCCATCGGAGTAAAATGTCTCACCCCTGATATGGCTCGGTAATAATCGACTCAGGGCATATGGCCACGGTTTAAAGTTTCTTCTTAGAGTAAAACTCGTGTTGCTTCAAAGCGGGGCATAGACTAAAGATTATGTTTAACTTTTTGTTTTTGCTTCTTGATTTAGAGTGAAATATAAGTTTGTTCCACTTCACAGCAAAAAGTACGACAATCTCAATTTTTATAGATTCATTTTTGTACTACAAAGAAAAAAACTTTCATCCTGCCTTAGTATCCCCCCCCCACACACACACACGTGTTAAAGTAAGCTCATTCTAAAAACAATTTGATCTGTGATGAAATTTGTAGTCAAAGGGTACAAATATGTATATTTATAAGGTTTTTAAGATAGAAATATTTTGCGCAATATTTGTTTTAAATCAAAAATTTATTTTTATGCTTTTTTAATATTACAAATTTTTACATTGTTAGTGTTACCATACTGACAATGAACTCAAAAAGATTGTGACTTAAAATTTTGTTCCTAAACTGCATTTAATATCTTCTTTCCTTATCTGTATATTGCTTTATTTCAAATATTTAAAGAAAGGAAAGGAATAAAGATCCAGTGATCAGTATGATTTAACAGCATATAATCTCTCGTCTGCTTTGAAAAACCATTTATATGCCAAATAATGAAATTCACAAATGCTTTTATTTTCTCTGATAACATAAAAGCTGCTGCATTATAAGACTCACTTATCTGAAATTTTGGGCCAGTTGAGCAAAAATTTTCTTCTAGAAGTCTCCAAATCCCCGATTTTCAATTTCTGAAAAAATTCGAATGGACGGACTTATAAAGTTCATATTGACCACGCGAATAGAATCTTTCTTTGTGGTCATCTTTATAAAACATTCGTGTCATGTGTTCTTTACGTTTAAAGAAGAAGTACGCACAAGTATAAAGAAATATATTTAATTCAATTTATTTACATACGATGTCTCACAGACATATATACATGCACGTATATAATTGGCCTCTACTCCTGAAAAAAAAATAAAGAATTTTGATGCATTTTTAATACAAACCCCAACACGTTGACAAAGAAGAACGCTGACTTTCAGAAGTCATTATGGAATAGATTAGAGTATTCATCTTATTTTATTGTTAATGTTATAACAACTGACGTTTGTGTGATGCAGTATCTTATGGCTGGGGGATTGAATGGGAGGAATATTCAAAAAGAAACGGAATGAATATTTTCAGAAAACGAGACATTTCTCGTTGACTTAGCTCGTGTCATTCTATTAAAAGCCTTTGTTTCTAACAGTCCCTTTCATGAAGGAGGTATTCCTTTGCTCTAAGGATGGGTACTCCGATAATGGTACCATTGAAGTTGAAGTTGTCTCGTTTACTGGTTCAAACAAGAATACAGAAATTCTTATGTGAATGTTACACATCTAGATGTGACTCGGTGTAGAAATAGAACTGATTTTTTTTGAACTGAAAAGATCACTTCCTGAAATCACTGGAAAAATTATTTGATAATTTCAAACAATTTCATCTGACATTTTGTTTATCTCTAAATTTCAGTTTTTTGTTGAAAAGGATACTCTAATAAAGGATTATTTTAACATTAATGGGATGAAACGGAAGATCACACTCCAAATATTCGTTGAGAATAAAACATTCCAACTTTCAACCATTTTTTCCAAATTGGCGATAAAAATTTTACATTACATTTTTTTGGAAATTGATTCACTTCTTTTGTTAAAGTTCTGAGTAGCTCTTGTCAAATGTCTGCATATTATACAAAAATTGTTCCATCATGTACAACGCATTTCACTTGATGATTTGGAGAATTAAAGGTTTGTTCCTACTTATCTAGTTTTTGAATTCTGCAATGAATGCAATTGGAAAATGCAAGTGAAATGATGCATTTTTTATATTGCATTTGTAATTGATTTACTCAGTGTTGTTTCAATTTCAATTAATGTTGAAATGAGATCTGAAGTTTTAATCTTCCAGTTGCAAATTTATTGCTGATCCCGTTTTTTTTTTTTTTTTTTTTTTGACGGATTAGTGGAAGTTGAAATCTGGCATAGGGACATCACCGAATTAATTTTTCTAATGGTACGATCATTATGGCATCTCTTTACATTGAAATGTAACAGCTTACATTTAGGTTTAATTTAAATGGTGTGAATTTTTAATGAAGTGTAGCTTACATTTTCCTTTCGAGTTCCTTTTTGAATATTCCTTTTTATTGATTTCTCTCTTTCCATTTTCCGTCCATGCTCATGCTAGTGTTTCACCAGGAAAGGTTAGCGCTATTTTATTTCTAAAAACCGCATTATACACATTGATTTAGAAGAAATACTTGTGGCACAAATTGATATTTCTACGCTAAGGATAGAATTTTTATAATAAGAAGGATTATGGAAATCTACCAAAATCTTCTAAAAGTTAAATTAATTATTATTTATTTTTATAGTAACTGCTTTAATTCGCGGATGAAAAAATATTTTGAGAAGTATGGATATTTTAAGAATAAGTTCTATTCTCCTGTCCTAAATGCAACATTGTGTACAAAAATATTGAATGCATTTCAACGCGTAAAAATATTGAACTGTCAATTAGATTATTATTTGACGATTTAGTAAATTTGTAGAAAATAATTGAAGAGTCTAAAATAGTATTAAAAATAAACCAGATAATTTTTTTAGTCATTCACGGAAGAAAAAAAAAGCACAAATTTTTGAAAACGCACATTAGTGCAATAATTCACCTCAGGAGATTGTAAAATAAGTAAATAAATGCGTGATACTGAATAAACAGGAAATGGACTATCATATTGGCGGATTGCCTTCGAAGTTCAGAAATACCGTGTGCCTTAATGCAAAACAAACTTTAAAAAAAAATAACTGCATGGACTGATAGTTCATAAATTTACATTGTCTATTAAAGGGCTTTCAAGACCTCCCGGGTCTGTTACCGATGGGGGGCCTGGGTCTGTTACCCAGGGGGCTTCTGTTTCTGGGTCTGAAGAGAGCGGAGAATCGGCTGGCCTCCGTCGTTGTAGGTTCCTCCTCTTCTTCTTCGGATGTCTCCTCCACTTCCTCTTCAGCTGTTGATGAAAGCTCATTGGCTTCTGGTGATGTTTCTATTTCCTCTTCTGGGGCGGGGGTGGTGGTAGAAGGCTCTTCTGGTTCGCTGCCTGGACGTGGTCTCAAGAATCCTGGTCGGGCTGGTCGATTTCTTGTGATCAAATTTGGACGCGGCCTGCTGGTGGTGCGAGATGTAGTACGAGGAGTAGCTGAAGTCGCTGATGCTGGTGCTCTGGTGGTACTTGATGCTCTGGAACGGCTGGATTGGAACCTTCCTCTTGTAGCGGCACCACCGAATCTTGAACGAGTGGTGGTAGTCGTCGAAGAAGCGGTTGTGGCTTCTACTGCCTTAGTTGTACTTTTATCCTCACTTGCTTCAGTAGTGCGAGAAGAAGAGCCTCTGAAACCACCAGGTCGAGAACGGAATCTATTATTGTTGCTTTGGAAGGATCGACGGGTGGATGGTGTAGAAGTAGTAGTGGTGGTAGATGTGGTAGAGGAGCTACTTGAACTGTCCCCTCGGGATGGAGATCGGTTCCTGGTGGAGCTGAAAGAAGGTCTGTTGGTTAATTGACGACGGCTACCACCACCAAGTGATGGTCTTCTGCGAGGCTTCTCTGTTGTTGTCGTAGTTGTAGGGATTTCAGTGGTAGTTGTTGGTTCCTGAGTAGTAGTAGTTGTTGTCTCTTCCTCCTTAATATCTTTCAGGTCTGGAGTACTGTCTAAGACATTGTTGAGAGTGTCATCTTCAGGTTCATCCAAACTGACTGGGGGAACAGGAGTGGTCGAGAAAATTTCATCAGAGAAGGCAGGTACTGTTGGCACAGTAGTAGTAGTAGGGGGAATAGTAGTGGTCTCAGACAGGACAAAGTTCGGGATGACGGGAAAGCGAGGTACTTCGTTGCTGCCATATCGGAAAACATTCGAGACAGGTTTCACGGGTTGCGGTGGAGGTTGAAATTCAGGTTGAGATGGCAGGGCGTCCGCCCGGATGACTGTGTTGTCCACACCAGCGGGAGCGATCCTTGGCTGAGAAGTGTTCTTAGGGTGGACAGAGTCAGTGAGCGCGTTTTCAGGCTCCTTCCTTTCGTCGTAGTTCTCGAGTGAAGGAATATCATCGAAGTTTAAGCTTGGATTGCTCTGATTGCCAGTAGTGGCCGTGTCGTTATCATAATAGTAGTAATAGTAGACGACGTACTCGTCGTTCTTATTGTCTTTTTCTTGGGCTGAAGGGAGCTTGTTGGGCTCTATTTCAGAAGCAGCGGCTGAGCCCAAAATTTGCGTATGTGTACTGTATGTCCTTTCAGCACTCAAGGCTGATGGGGCACTTGACAAGGGAGCAGATGATTCCAAGTGATGAAAAGGGGCTGGTGGAGCAGCCTGAAAGAACATATTTTAAAAATTAATATTTCCCTAAAATGTTATTTTGCTAACAAAATTTCTTGATGATTTAAAAAAACTCTATGAATTGTAAAAGAAATAGTGAACATTTTCATCATATTAATGAAAATTTTTAAAATGTTGAGCCTTCAAAATAATCAGTATCGTATTAATTGCATACTAAAAGTAATAATGTCTCATAATTTTTGTGTAAGCAGTAGATAAATTTAATTAGTTGCAACTTTTACCTTTTGTCACCTAATGGAATTTTCCGAGACAAATTTAAATGATGAATGAGCACTCTGTATTCTCTGAGTAACCGCTCACTCTGATAATTTTGAAATTTATTTTAACACTATCTTTATATTATTTTATTCATTATTAATATTTAAGTGGTACAAAAATTAAGTTAATAAGAACTTCTCACAGGTGGATAAATTCACTTGCGAATTAAATTCTATGAGACGATCATAGCATTCAACCACATCCGTTACCACTGAACTCCCGTTACCTGTAGATATTGCACCGCTCCTTTACCACTGAACGGAGCAATATCTACAGGATTTGTTGTGAACGACTTTTGTTCCATGTTCAACATCCAACTACACAGACAACCAAATCTCCTGATTTGAACAGTCTCATTAGAAAGGTCTCCCCTTTCTCCATAAGCATATTATATTTAAAAAATCGAGTGCCCGAAGTCATAATCCTCTAGCATTCCAACACAGTTGGTAAATACAGTTAGTTGTGCCACAGTGCACCGAAATCTTTGTTAGAAATAGCAGATTTGCAGGATATGGAAATTGCGATTGCAATGCGAAATGTAATATTTAAAAAAAAAAAATACCGCCAATTGAAATTCATTGTCAACTAATGAAAGTTTCCGGAGCCAGTGTAATATCAAAAAAACAGGTATATGGCTTTGATGCAAAAAATATGAGCGAGGCAGAACGAATACGAGAGACGAGCAGAAGTCAAGGGGCCAAACCTGTCTCACAGTGTCCACATATGACATGTGCTGTGTCGAAGGTCTAATTCGAGCAGATTATCACAATCGTGTGAGAGAGATTGCGCAACTTAACATCTTCATTATGTAGCAATGTATTGAATATCGCGCACAGAAAACTGGCCTACCGGAGATTAGGTTAATTATATTAACGTCCCATTTTAAAGCAACACTAGGGCTATTTTCTGACGGAACTCATAATTTTGAACCACAATCATATGACGAGCTAATACCTTCCTCTCTAAACTTCCACACCACACAAGCGGGAGAACTTTTCTGGCCAACCGGAATGTGTTCTCATTGGATACTATGGCAACGCTCAGATGACAATAGAATCACACGAATGAAATTATCACTTTAGTATTTAATGTGATATCAAGCGGAAGGTGTTTTGTTGCTACGTCGTATCGGTACACGATGGCGAAATCGGGTCCATCATCATACACCTGAGATGAAGAAAGTGTTTTAGAATCGATTCCAAGGTTCAGGAAGCCGCCAGTCATTGGCTCGGCCCTCTGAACCTAGAATTCTTCATCACCAGTTTTGTTTCTTTACTTCACTGATGATACAATTCATTGAAAAAAAGTATTCGCTCTTCATTCCGAAAAAAGTATTCTGATAGTGCTCTTTATTCCGAAAAAAATATTTGGATAGTGCTCTTTATTCTGAAATTGATTGCTGTACAATAAAACTGCGAACGCCCATCACTGCAGAAATAGATTCTCTAAAAGTGTATGAAATATTAAGTCTTCCCATTTAAGTTTCTATAAAACTCCTTTTTTCGAATAGCAACAACAAATTTCAAATTCATGCTTAAATTTTACTGAATACAACGTAAAACATTTTGTAATTTTGGGAAAACGGTTGATTAGTTTAAGACAATCGAAAATTTGAATTCCTAATGTTGAATAAGAATTCCCGTTTTTTTTTTTTTTTTTTTTCCCAATATATTTTAAGATATAATGAATCAAAAATAATTTATATTATGCTTTAAAATACTTTATAAACAAGACAAGCGTTAAGCATTTTTTGAAATATGAAAATATATTTTATGTTGTTAATTAAAAAATTTTTAACTTCGCAAGTTAAAAATTTTTGTAACTGAAACTCATAACAACTTTGATACCAATCGAAGGAGCAAGACCTAAAACTTCACTATTCCAAATCTTATCCACTTCCATCAAATGATTTTTAAAACATGTAGCTAAACCGAAAGCTTCCAGAGCAGCTTGGTTTTGCAGGGTTTTTTCTTTTTTTTTTTGGTGGGGGGGAGGGATATGAGCTCGAAAAATGATTTCGCTCAGGAGGACCTGAAACATTGAAATTCATCAAAAACTCGACTTCGAATTTTTTGATGATTATAATATTTTCTTTATGCTTCGCATACGAAAGTAAAAAAATTCAAAAGGTCGATAATAGTAACCATATGTTCCTGACGGAACATCATATTACAAATGAAATATATTAATCCAAATTTAAACAGTTCTTTTTCAAACAATGCTATTGTACTAAACATTCGAATTGTGTCAATCCATAAATGTCGCATATAAACTTTAAGTGCAGATTAGGCTTGAGTTATTTTGAATGTGGAATTTGAGACCGCATAAGCAAAAGGCGACCTCTTCTTGTGTACAGCCGACCACCCCGCCACTACTGAACGTAGCAGTATCGACACAAAAGGCAACCTCTATAGGGCACTTACTGTCGGTGAATTTAGTATAAAACAAAGATGCACCAAATAAATGATACAAATAAAATGTAATGAAATGCAGATTCAAAACAGCAAAACGCAGCTGCATTTTGTACTAAGCACAATGGCATGTAGCATATAGTATCAACAGCAAACCTGTGAAGCAACTGTGAAAAAGATTTGCTGTTTGAAGTTATGCACATTGTTATGTATGCTTCATAACCTGCATTGTATATTTTATGACCTTATTAAACACTTTACGATCTTGCAGGCACAAGAAAAAAACAACAGAAAGATATAGAAATAGTATTTTAAAATTTTTCTTCAGTTCACGGTATCTTTCATAACTCAACAATTATCACAAAAAGCTTCGATTTTTAGTTCTTTCATATTGCTCTGCAAATTATAATCTGCCCGAAATAATTTGCAAACAACCTGTTGAAGCAGGTACGTAATGTATTTTAGAAATTCATGGAAAAAAATATGCCCCTTTCCGATCAGCTGTGACATTATCGAGATTATATTCTCCATATCTGGATTCTATTCTATCCTCCAAAGGTGAGCACTTCTGTAAAAGTGTTTCTTCAGAAAAGCTTCTGCTGTTGTTAGGAAAAAGAATATTCTTGTAAATATTCTTAACTTATAAGAAAAAATGATTAGTAAACCATTTAAAATCAGGTTTTTATTTTCAGATTATGGCATTATTAATCACAATGAAATGAAGCAGCACTCAGAAGAATGGACAAAAATATTTTATGCGAATATAGCAATGCATCAAACTTAAGAGAATAGGCTAAAGGTTAGAGACTAAAGACACGTAAAATGGGTCATGGCATTATCAACAGTTTTTCATTGAGAAAATAAGAGAAAACATTCATAATGAATATAAAATAAAATACCAGAAAAATAATTAATAAATGAAAATTATTTGCATTTTATTAAAAATATTGCTTTTAAAATATTATGAAAATGCTATTCACATTTCACGACTTCAATGAAATAAAAAGGTGATCTAAAAGGATTTATCTTCGAGCATGATGAGTGATGCTGATGGAAATGTAACTCACCGCTTGCTGGGGCTGCGGCAGGGGTGGTTGATAGGAATTATGAACGATGGGTTGGGGAGGAGGTGGGGGTGGAGCTGCTAGTAGAAGTGGGGGTTGATAACCCTGTGCGGACGCTCCGGCACATAAAACGGCCAACACGAACAAACACCTGCAAAGAAAAAAAATAATTAACATTAATTAGCAATCATTTCGTCATGATTTAAATTTCCGCATCACATGGTTTTGACATGGATGCATATTTAAATAAGGAAGTGACAATTTATTTCAGTTGTTAGAGTTCCCCATGACGGCCGAAGTTCCTCAAAATAAAAAGCACGAAAATATTTAATTTTTAGAAATATCTAAAGTTATAATCATTTATGAATGTACTAATAAACGATGTTAAAATCTTTTTAAAATTTCTCGAATCTACACTAAGCCAAATTATTGATGGGAAAGAAAATGGCTGTTAATTTTTCAGTTTCATTTAAATATAATCTAAGTTTATTAAAAGTTATTTCGCATAATGAATTTCTTGATTTTTCTTAATTTTGTTTTATAATCTTTCACTGAAAATCTGAATTATTTTTTTCACATAATAATTAATTTAATAATCAGTATTTATGTGAGTATATTTTAAATCGCCTTTGAAAACTTAATAGGAAAAAAATTTTATT
This sequence comes from Argiope bruennichi, assembly GCF_947563725.1. NCBI lineage: Eukaryota > Metazoa > Arthropoda > Arachnida > Araneae > Araneidae > Argiope > Argiope bruennichi. The sequence continues at coordinate 9,353,262 of NC_079160.1, forward strand.
CCACATAACTTGAGTATTTTGAAACTTGGCAAAATATCATAAATATTAGCGTACAATTTTCAGCTCATAAAATGACATTGATACAACTTTACTTGTTCAATGTGGATGGGTAACAATCGCCCTGCGATACATTTTAAAATTTAGTTTTTGATAAATGAGGGAATTTTTTGTTTAAATAGGTCATTTAGTCTAGTGAATTGAATGAACATTGATTTAATCATTAAGAGGATTCTTTAAAATTTCTTTTGTATTTTTAGTTCAAATAATTATTTTCCAATAAGATTTTTTGAACCGGAAGGAAAGATCTCACCAAGACTTTCTCACATACCCTCTAATAAAGATGTTATCCCGAGAATGCCTCGTTAAAAATTGAGGATCTTGGCTAAGGCTGAAAAGACATTGCTTAACACTGCAGCTCAATAGTAAAGGCACATTCATCTTTGGCGCGAATTGAGTATTTCTACTGAATCTATCGTGTGCCCTTTGGTGACTTTTTTTGGTGTGTGGTTAAAAATATCCGGAAATCGAATTTGTGTTTTAGACAAGTTTTTTTCCCAACCGAATGGAGTCAAAATTTGACGCAGAACTATAATTGAAGTTACAAAATCACATAGTTAAGTCACTGCAATTTTGAGTTTTCGCTTTCCGTGTTTCTGAAAGCATAGACCGACAAATGGCCAACCCTTCAGTAGATTTAGCTCAAATTTGACAGGTATAGATGTTAAATGTTACCAAATTTTATTCACCCTACTCAAAATGTTTCTGATTTACGTTTGTCACAGACAGACCTTTTCCAAAAATGTGTTTTTCGAATTCGAGATAGTATAAAACATGGAGAATCGTCAAAATTTTGATTTCGAATCTTTGACGGTTACAATACTTTCCCCATACTTCATATACGAGAAAGTAAAAATTAGAAATGTTTCAAGTTTAGAATTATTTCATATGAATTAATTTAAGATTATTCATTCAAATTATTCAGTTGAATGAATAATATTAATTCATTCAATTGTTAATGTTGCCATTCAAATCCCCTTAAAGCCTCTTCAATTCAAATTATAAGTAGAAATGCATATCAAAGTAGATTACTTTTATAAGGCCATGTGGCATTACCAAAATGAAAAGGTTGATTTCAATACTGAATAACTGATCAGATAATCCAAGATAGTCTCCTTTCCCCAAACTAAAAAAAAAAGTAACTAGCAGATATTATTAAGTATCCGAATTCAGGCGGTATGGACATAATATAGATCAGAGTTCGATATTTGTGCATGATAAATTACGATATCCGTATGGATTCTTTTAATTATATAAAATGCCACGTAAGAATGATAATTCTAATTATTTTATCAAATGCATGAACTCTCTATCGTTTTCGATGAAGTTTTCTCCCTAATTTTTTTTAAAGGCTAAAGCTTTTTAATCGATTTTAATATATATATCAATAATCGATCATTGAACTATATATGGTGGATGTTGCTGTATATCTTAATTTGAAACACGCTTTTAAATATTTAATGGGATTTTACAATCTCTCACTCAGTATCTAAGTTTTCTTCTCTTAAATCAACAAGCATACAACTAGAAAATTCTGGAAGATTGGACATTCTTAATGGAGACAGTTGAGTAAGAAATGACAATGACCAATGATACCTTCCCTCTTCTTTTCTAGAAAATTCTGCTTTTTTATCGCAAAAGAAAAGACCTTATACAACCTGTTTGCATTCTTTGGTGCATTTGACACTCAACCAGAAGTGAAGCAGTTCACAGGCTGTATACATAGTTTTGAGTTTTAAAGAACTGATAATGGTATATTTGCAGCGGTTTCCTTCAATTTATCAGATACAATTTATTTATCAATTTATCAGAAGAAAATACTATTGAATATGAAAGGTTATGGTATTTACAAATATAAAGAGTTTCACTGTGACTGCCTGCTACATGAACACTTTACTACATCATAAATTTTTAAAATTCATCATGGCGAATTTTATTTTTGTTTCAATAAAATCAAAATAATATACAAACATAGTTTTAAAGATGATTTATTGCAACATCCCAAATGATGGTTACTTTTTCTAACTCGGGTGTAACTCACACAAAAACATCATGCTTATGAGATTTTAGTTGCATGATGTTATAGACATTTCTATGATTTCAAATTACATTTCGTTATGTTAGAGTATATTTTTACCGCACAAGCTGGCATTTTTCTTCGCATATTCTTAAAACAGTATAAATTAATTTTATGTTTATTGTTTTAATCAAGTTCTCGTAAATGTGGCTTAAATTCCTTTAAAGATTTATAAAGTACTGTATAAAAGTATGATTGCTGCCCGAAAAAGCAACAAGTAAATGACTAGAAATGAATATACGAGTACCTATAGTATGGTGACAAAAATATACAATGGATGAAAAGGTATAGTAATTCAACCGGATATCAGTATTGTCACATTGTGCAATCTACTGGTACAAAAATACAATGTAAGTACAAATATTTGGAATATAAATCGCTTGCGATGTATTTATTCCCTCCAAGATTAGAAATACTGCCTGTAATTTTATATGGTCTTAGCTGATTATAGAAAAATTTCGGGTTGAAATTACGTAATTATTTGGATTTTAAATCATTTCTTTTTTCTGTTGAATAATTTCTTTTTCTGTTCAATGCCTTGTATTCCACCTTCACATTTTTTCCCTGCAAGAAATTTAATCAATTCCTTTGATTAAATATATGTTAAAGGTATTCTTTATTGGTGAAACCCAAAGCTTCTAATATTGATTGGCACATTAAGAATAAAAATATTCATGTATTTAGAATTCATATGATGTGGCATTTCTATCGACTTTCGATTTAGGATTCTCTCAACTAGGTTGAAACATTTATGCATTTTTTCCTGCATTTGATTTAAAAATTTCTCAAGAGATACTTAAAATAATTCTTTGTATCGATGCATCTTTAGAAATCTTTCAGACAGAGTATAATCATGTTTTATCCGCAAGGTTGGCACATCTGATACGCTCGGAACCACTTAGAGAGGTCATCGACCCAAAACATGCCTCGGGACAATTCCAGCCTCTTTATTATCGGATAAAAAATCTTTACTTTCTGGGTTCAATTAAATGAGAAAAGTGAAAAACCAACGAAAGTTTTATTGAATCCGATTTCACAGCAGATTTTCCATGCCTTCGGGCGAAGAAGTCAAGACAGTAACTGAAATCGAGAATGGAACTTTTGCCAGAAATCCTTTGGATTCTGCAGATGATTTCTGGTACTTTGTGGAACAGGCTCGAACGGAATGCAGTGCCCCAGGCCTCTTGTAAGTCCTTAGGGTATGGAGAAGTAGTGAGAAAAAGTATTTCCCAGAAACACTTTCTAGCTGGCCTTGGTGTACTATCAGTGGATTTCCTCGTGCGTAGACGCGAGTTTTTAGTATTCAGGGCCAGAGTTGGAGTGACCGACTTTCGAGTTGCCCCGCCCTAGGGCGGAGAAAGTGTCGTTCCCCCGAGGGTCGTAGTGAATGAAAGCTTTCATTCTCTTTCGATGAACTTACCTCAATCGATTAGTGGAATGATTTTTTAAATGGCTTGAACAATGAGTCGGCCAGTAAACAGCCCGAGGAACATTTGGGTATTTTTGGACATAATTTTATGCACTATTCTTATTTTTTACAAAAATAAATAAGGTTGAATTGCATTTGAATTAATTCATACTTGGATTCCTTTAAACTTGTGATATCGTTTTTCTATTTTCAACATTTTGCTTTCAGTCTTAAAAAAATTGCAATAAACTCCTTCACAAACAAGAACTACGACTGCCAATGAAAATAACACTAAATATCCTTCCCACCCACAACTGCTCTACTGTTCAGGGTTGTAGCTATCCACGATATATTTCACGATCACGAATTCCTCCAAACGTACGTTTATCCGATTGCATTTTCAAAATCGTACAACCAAGCCAGTTGAACGTCTCTTTAATTAAATCAAGCTCATATAGTCACAGTTTTGCAACAGGGAACCAGCAGCAAATACACATTTTGAGAAAGAGTCGTTTTCCAATAATGTTAGAGAAAAGCATTTTTCTTGCGATATTTTTAGAAATTTATTATTGTCTATTGAGCAACGGATTGCAATAAGCTTAATTATTGCTTAGTAAACTACTCATTCTTAGTTTTCAGTAGTGAATCGGAAATCAGTAAAATGGTAATTATTTTTTCATTGAATACTTATTAAATTAAAAAGAAAAATTACCTTCTGTTTTAATTCAATACCTTTTATATTAAATCAGCTATCTGGGGAAGCAAAATTAATAAATAAGGCATTTTCTGCACCAATTAAAGTTGTAAATATTCCATAAATGAAAAAACCGAGAGAGAGAGAAAAATAAATTTATTGAAAAGGGATTATTTATTATTCAATCGGACTACTGTAGCTATACTCTGTTTCACCCTAACTTGGCAGTAGTGTATATTCTAGGCATGCCGAATCGCAGTCGTCGTCAGGGAAACAGGGTTACTTTAAAGTACAAAGTTACTAGAAATGCAGATCGCTGGCGAAACTTTATCTCGCAAATTTTTCGCCAAATAGTAAATATTTATTTACTTTATCATATTATCACTTTATGAGAGAATTAATTGTTTCCTTATTTTCATTATTTTTTTTCAATATTATTGACACATTATTTTAATAAATCATTAAAGTTATTTCATTTCGTTTCACCGTTTCTCAAAAGAAAACAATATATCTTTCAATATTCTGTAAAGCGTAGTTCGGCTAATGTTTTTCGAAAAGATATCTGTATCATCGTTCACATCTTTTAAAACTTTATCTAATGTAGGGATCTCATTTCTGCGAAAAAAATGCATGGATTTTTCGTCAAATACAGAATAATGTAAAATCATCATATTTTACAAGACCTGAATGTTTATCTTACTGAGCCTGGTCGCTTCTTAAAGGATGCCTTTATTTCTTTTTTCAAAAGGAAAACTGTTCATTGCGAAACATCTGTAAGATGCGAAACTTTATCAACGATTTGATTGATAGAATCTTAAGGGTTTTCTCGGAGTCCAGAATAAACATTTAATATGTTTTTACATGTTGCACTTTTTGTTGGTTTCACTCGTCTTGAATATGTGCACAGCGTAGTCTGTGAAAACACTTTCTCTTTTTCAAACATTTTAGAAGTTAATAGAAATGACGAATCGAATAAATATTCACCAAACAAAACTAATAACTATTAATGCGATTAATAGTATCAAAAATATCAGCTGCTAAAAAAGCGAGAATAAAAAAGTACGAAAGATGATAATGGTGGCGAACTGATTGAAGTTGAGTTGGCGAAGACATAAAAGAAAAGCGCGCCAAATATTTGACCTTGAAGACCGGTTCTAGCCAAAGTGGAATTCATTATGTCAATCTTTCAGTTTTATTCGTTCGCTTTATTTACAAAATACTTAACAGACAAGCACTTCTAACTTGAGAATAATTTTAAATGCATATTGATAAAAAAAAGTTTTCCGTAATTTATGATATTATTTGATAAATTCCTGCTCATTTTAACTATTTTAAAGTCGGAATTGATGGGGAACTCTTTCCCAACGCGGAGCGTCACATTTTCTACCTTTTACAATACTGCCAAGTTAGGGTGAAACAGAGTATAGACCACTCGCTTTTATATTTTAACAAAATCTAAGAATAACAACAGCAAACCATAGTCTTCTCAGAAAAGAAAAAAAAACTGGTGCACAGCAGATGAAAGATATTCTGAGAAAACTGCATTACGTGCACATAGAAAAGATCCTTTTCCGAGGATTTGGCGTATAAGGTGGCCACCTGTGAAATGGAGGAACGTAGACATGTGCTATTATGTTTCCAGAACACGGCAAATGCCCCAACGGCACATTTCCTAAAGCACCACGGTGCACGAAGGGGAAACAGTCCACGATTTCTCCACAGGCTTCTTTCAATGAAATTGAATTTGCTTAAAGTAAATGTAACAAGTGAAAGCATTCCAGGATATAAGAAAAAGGAACTTTAGCCGATTCGTCTGCAGCTTTAATTCCCATCAAACCAGCAAAGAGAAGGACTCAATGCATGTGGATGCTACACCCGGTTAAAATTTTACCAAATAGTATAAGAATACTTTTCCAGCAGTGCCATAAATAAACAAACAAAAGTATTCAAGCTCGATGCACATGTTGTGTTGTCGTCTTGTCATAGATAAGCTCGCCGACAAAGTCAGTGATTTCAAGCCGAGTTTTAGCGTCTCTTGTTTCAGTAGCTCCATCTAGGGCCAAGAATACGTCTTAGCTACTCATGCGTCACAGCCCTTTTTACGGGGGGAGGGGGAGACTACATTCATACATTGAATACACTCATCCACAGATCGCAATTTAGACCTGAATCAGAGGACGAACACCTCTCAACCAGTATCCCAAGTAGTATTGTCTCGACATGGGGGACGTTGTCGCTACGATAGGTTTATACGTGCACCAGCCACCAAATACACTGAGAGTCTTCGGTCGGCGAAGTTCAAGCTCACAACTCAAGGGATGCGAATCCAATGCCAGGTTATCCCGGCCCAAGATGTACATAATCCGATATAAGATAAATAACTTTGTTAGAATGGCATGTAAAAACTTTCTGTTTTCCTATTAAAGGATAATCTTTTTTCCAAGGAGTTGAACTCCGAGAGTGTCATTAAAAGGCCAGTACGAAAAAAACAACAACATAGAAATATATCAAAAATCCTGACCAATGGCTATTGGTCATTTATCTTCTCAATCAGCAATCCACTTATATTGAAGCACAGAACGATTTCAAAGCAAGTCAAACAAGTTCGATATTATTAATATTTGATATTGCATATAGCTTTTGAGATGAGAACATCTCAAAAGCTATATGCAATTTTCTTAAAATTAGTAAATATCGCGGTTTATTAATTATTTTTTATGCCTATAATTATAATTTTTTTTCGCTTATGATACATGCCTAAGCAGTTTTTTCTGAATACCAATATTTTAAATGAATATTTTAAAAGAAAAAGTTATTTATTCTTTTCAGGAAGATGAATATTTGCGGGAGGAGTTTTCAAAATATTGTTTATCCACATACTATTGCTTGCAATGCATTTTTAAGACAGAATTTTAAAGTTACAGCAAAATTACTCACTCAATTATTGAAAGGTCTTTTATTCTTAATGCAGTATGTATATTTCCGACTTGCCAACGACCGACCTTCTGTTCTTTGCTTTTTTGTTGCATAGCTGTTTCGGGTGCAGATTTATCGTTTTGACATTCAAAGTCAAAAGCAGATTAACAACTCCGTCTCTTCTTCATAAAATACGGAATGTATTGTTTCGGAAAATTTTTTGTATAAGTTACAAGGCTTAAAATGCAATACAAAACAATTTGAGGTCGATTAAAACTGAAAACATAAATCTAGTTTCAAACACAAGTGAAACTAGAAGGAAACTTTAGTATGAAAACAATGTAAATGGACAATTTTTGTCTCGCAAAACAAAGAAACGTAATCGAAACATTCAAACAATATATCTGAAGTTTCATATCAAGTTCACAACTAAATTTAATTTCAAGGCCCTCTTTAAGTTCTATAGTGACCTCAATATATACGACGCATTTAATATTTTATGCTGAAATGGGTTTATTTCCATGGTTATATCTATCAAATTGTCACTAAAAATTGAAGGAGAACAATTCATGGAAATCTTCTGAGTTCTCGTCCTCTTATGATATTTGTGATCTATTCCAACCTAAATTTTAATCCAATGACAATTTTGAATAAATAATATTTTCTTAACGGCTAGTTTCTTTTTGAAATCACTGGCCGCGCAGAATATGTCAAGTCACCATGACTGCATTTAGGAAGTCTAGTTAATATAACGCTGGAGCTGATGAAATATTAAATTATAAAATTATGGATTGCAATGAATGTTTATAGCTTAATTTATTTAGTTATTTTTTTGGAAAATCTCATGTTTAAAACTATACAATGTATTTTTGCAAAGTAATATTATTTATTCGAACAGTAAACAAAGAGGTATAATGATTAGTCTATGCAAGTTGACGTCTTTTCGTCTGAATTAGTGAACCTCTTCTGGAACATAGGTCACGTGCTAATGCTTTAGCACATTTCATTATTTATATCATGAACATGTTAAATATACGACTTTCCATTAATTTCAAGACAGATTCTAAAGGAAAACATAATGTCTGTTTAATCGTAAGTTGGCCGGAGGAAGAAAAACTTACAAATATTTATTGGAAACTCATACATTTGTAATACTCCTTCAAAAAAATAATTACAAACAAAAATAATATTCTTATAATATTAAAAATGTTTTGCCTATTTATCGAAATCAGCAACAACCTAGAGAAAATCAAGTCTAAAGAATTAGCGTCTAATAAGGATTAGTTTGTTTTTTTTAGTGCAAAGAGGCGATATTGTTTACAAAATTTATTATAACAATTAATTTTTCAAGAATTATTTTAACTTTTTATTTTATTTCTAAAAAGTGTAACATTCTTTATACTAAGAATTAAAGATGCTATTATAGCCTATAATTAGCATGAAATAGCATTCTCATACTAAATAACTGAGCGGTTTCAAGTTTACAAATCTAGTTTGAAACACCTACAATTCAAAAAATTAATTGCTATAAAAATAATTTTTGAAACTGGAACCTGAAAATTGGTTTAAGAACGAAGAATAAAAAATTTCCTATCTTTGACGTCAATTGTGAAGGTCGTTTGGTTTGGATGCAACCAGCGTTTCTAGCAAGGACGTCGAGGTGACAAGAGGCATAAGAATATATGAAATAACAAAAAAAGATAAAGAAAAAGAACGCAGACTTAAATAACTAAAAATACGTTTAGCAAATGCAAATTTTTCAACTGATATTTGATAAAATAAAGAAAGGTTTTAAAGACATAATTAGTTTTTTTTTTCAACTAAATTTAAAGCAGCACCGTTGAAATATCTCCACAAGTGAATTGTAAGCGACATTTTCTGTTTGTTACATTAATTTGAAATAATATTATTTTTCACTCTTAAATACAATTTAAATTTTTAAATATGTTTGATGATCTTTTTCTTAATAAAAAAATATTTAAAAGAATATGTTTTTGACCATAGTTAAAATTTGTGTTGAAAAAAATATTTGGTGGAATTAAGGGTCAGATTTCGAAATGATGCGCCTAATACACGTTGATAAAACATCATAAGAGAACTCATATAGATAATCTGACGTTTTTAATTTTTAAAAAGTCTATTCAATTTCATCATTGCTATTCAGATGATTTCTTGAACTTGCAAATTGATCATGTTCAAGATTTTCAATTGGTGTTAACCAGTATATAAGTTACCTAAAGAAACGAATTTAGAATTTATAAATATTAGATGCAGAAATTCTGCCTTACCAGAAAAGAATGCAAAGACAAACTGAAAAGCTAATTATATATAAGATCTGTAATTTTTTTTTAATGTTAGAATGCTGTGAACTTATTTTATGATTTTTCATTGTTGAATCTTCGCTTCGATTTCCTTTGAAACGTAAATGAAATAATCACTAACTGTTCATAATAAAAGAAAATCAAATAAAAAAAATCTAAATAATCACAAATTGTAGTTTCTCGACTACCCACTTAATGCAACAAAAAAGGCAGGCAGGATTTTTTTAATATTCTTCATTAAAAACATCCTTTTTAAACTAAAAGCTATATCCATATTTTTCGACTCCTCCCTCTGGTTAAATATTCGTTGATACGTTGATTCGTTCGTAAAATATACACGATACAAATGAATATATTTGTATCAAGTATTTTAAAACTGGATCGCAAAATAATTGAATTGAAGATGCAGAACATTGTAGACATTTTAAGGTGACGCATCTCAAGAAATCTGGCTGAAAAACAGGGAACATAATATCATTGCATCATTCGAATTGCCCATTATATATTCGAGTGCACTCACTTTTAATATAAATAGAACATTAACGTAGAAAAAAGCTTCATTTTTTGAAAGTTTTTCATATTTATTTTACCATTCTTTGATAAATGATTAATACTTACGCTAAAAGATAGGCCTAAGATGAAAGTGCCAGTTATAAAAGAATCGCTATTGATTGTAGCAAACACCCACTTGCAACAGCAGACGAAAGAAATCATTCCCATTTTATTACAGAAAATTAGTTTTTAATTAAGGCAGATAGTTGACAGCTGAGTTGTGTAGCATCTGTTGGACTTGGATATTTACTCCAAATCTATGTAATTATTGAATCCCATATTTAAATAATGAACCGATGATAGAAATAATATTTCCTTTTTAGGGAAAATCTTTTATATAATACTTTCTGTTCTGTGAATTAGAGTTTTGTTTTTCGAATTCTGGAAATTTAAACTCAAAAAGGGATTCTTTAACTTTTATCTTTGCTAAAATAGTATGAAAACAATGAGAGATATATATCCCTGTAACTTCTCGTATACTCTACAATAAAGACCAAATCCTTCTCTCCCAGCATAAAATTGTAGACATCTAGTAATGTCGTGAATATAACACGGGCACAGATTTTTATTTTCATAGCCTAATATACGAGAATTGTATGCTTCGTAGCCTAATAAAGAAAACCGTTATTTATGCTTTTCTCCTTGTCATTGGAGAACGATAGTTACGAAACAGCCAATTAAGGAGCGATCTTTGGCAATTAATTGCAAGCATGCAGTTAATACACAAAAACAGGAAAAGTGAATACGTAATTAAGACCCCTTTTCGACTGCGATGGTCTGATTATAAGATCCATCTTTGAGACCATAGAGATCCAACTTACAGAACCGATTCCGCCGTATAAGCTGCTCTGGTGTGCGCTAAATCCATCGAAACCAATTGTTCTCTCACTGATGTAGTGCGCAATTTTGAAGAGAAGAGTTCCAACTGGGAAACCGTTCTCATCATCTGATCTCGGTTCAAAATTATGAGTTCTGTCTCAAAATAAATCTAGTGTTGCTTTTAAAAGGTATGTTAATATGACTCATCTAAACTTGGACAACTTTTTTTGAAACGAAAATTTGACACAGAACTACAGTTGCAGTCACAAGAAGCTAAAATTTATTTATATAAACCTTATCATTTACAGGTAATCGTGTTTACATGCATAAGAAAGTATAAATCGACAAATGGCCAACCCCTTGACCGATTTGGTTCCAAATTTGATATGGGATTTATATTATGAGTTCCAAACCGGTGCACCAAATTTTAATTATTTAATTGCAAATTTAAATGGTTCAAAATTTTATAGAAATATACAAATTTGATCTAAAGCTCATATATAAAATTCCATCCTCCTAGTTCAAAGCATATTTGAGTTATGTTGGAATCTTTTGACGATTTTAAAGCTTTCTTTTTGCATAACTCGTATACGAGGAACTAATAAAAGTATATGAAAAAAATCACCTGAAAATGATTTTCAGATTAACTAGCAATTGACATTATTAATGAAATCGTTGCAACATGATCTGTGAAGTATTTTTAATCACGATATTCTAATCAGTACCTAATTGTACCCGACAGATATGTTTTTAAATATGAGATAATTTATTTCAATATTTTAGAAATAGAAAAAAAAATACCCAGCAATTAGAATATAAAATTGAAATTCTCATTTAAGGTCGAAATTTGATGTTATGTTTAAATTTTTGAAATAATTTAAATACATAGTTTTCTAATTTAGAACGTCTTCCAAAAGAAAAAGATTCCATACTGAAAAATTCTATTTTTTTTTTAATTAGATATAATAGTTAGAAGTAATTTATTCGATATAGTAGTTAGAAGTATTATAATTTTTGTGCGAAAATTAAATTTTTTTTATTTTTAATAATTTGCATCAATTTTGTTTGTCGCTTCTTATATTTCAGAATAATATACTGATTGCTAAAAAGCAATCTATTTACTGAAAATAAGTAAATGGAAAAATGAAATAAAAAACTAACTTAAAATTTAAAAAAAATTATCTGTACTTGATTATAAATAAAAACTGGTTACATATTTTCAAAGTGAATATTCTGTTTTTTGATAAAATTAAATTTAATCTCATACATGTTATATTCTGCGATTTCATTTTATCATCTCATTTTGATGGCTTCATTATATTTAGTTAAATATAACGAAATAAAAAACTTTTTCCAGTTTTTTGCAGTAGTATAAAGTAAAATTCGATTTTTAAAATATATAATATGGTTTCCGTTCAGATAAGACCTTAAAAATATCAAAACTTGTTTGATTTTGGTAGAACATATAAAGAGAAAAACGAGTATGACGGGCTAATTTCCAAATTTAAAATACCACACTGAATTTCTCTTGTTTTTTCTTTTTATCAAAGCTTACCCCTTTTTTGCAATTTTATATTCTTAAATAGTAATTTTATATTGAAATTCTTTTTTTTCTTCATTATAGATATATTATTAAAAATTGTAAATAATGATCATAATAGTGTTAGAATTTTAAAAAATTGCGCGAAAAAGATGGTCAATATTCAAGCACCGGCCTTCTGTTTAACCTTGAATTAATTCAAACTCGGAAACGACGGATTTTAATAAATAACCATGAATTCGTATAATTTCTTTCTTTTCTGTATTTCACTCACACACTAATGCTCTCTTATCACAGAAAGATGAAGAGTTGAAAAAAAGGATCCTCTGGGCGAAGCGATTGCAAATGAGTTTGATAGGAAAGGACCTGTCAAGGACTGATTTCTGTTTTATTTTCCACGCGAGCGCAATTCACATTTCCAGGTGTTACCACATATTATGAAGAGCAAGTCGGGTAATTTCCTTTCTGGGTCAAGAATTTACGTCAAAACAACTCTTAACGTAGATCTCAATCTTCCCCCCGAAATGGAACGCGTGCGTTGGACTACTTCAGAGGATTCTTTTGGCGGAAATCAGGCAAAATAAAAACGCCGACAGGTTTTTTTCCCCCATAAACAAATGCAAAAAAGTGCTTTAGTTGTAAGTGAGGATCAATTTAGTCCTTTCCCTGCTAAATATACGATGATAATTCATACTTTATTAAGTTTTTTTCTTCCATTGTAGGTCTTCATTGTGTTTCATTACTAGAAATATGAGCATTGATCTATATTTCACAAATCCCCACTACATTTATTTCACAATTTACCAGGTCGCATCATATTGAATTGAGAAGTGGGAGGGGGAATTCAGATTTTATTGATGATGATCGCATTTCTTTTTAATTAGAACTCTTAAACTACTCACTGTTTTATCTTCATTTTGTAAAGTGAACTGGTATTAACTGAAATGATCGATGCATCAAAAGAAACGCTGGTTTTATACAGGATGTCAACTAAGGCTCATTTATCCTCACGTGAATTTGAGAACGGATTGAGATTTTGTTCCAACAAACTTGGTGTTCAAGTATCGTAAAGTGGCAGTACGCTACACTGAAAAATCAATGACAGTGCCAGCTGGCGGTAAACAATGGAATTAATTTTTCTATCTCGAAAAGGGTGCAAGATGTCGATTTTCAAAATTGTAGAATTCTTCGATTTAGTGCAAAGAGACACTTTGAACACAATAATGCAAATAGCAAAGCACGTAAAACAAGCATTTGTTTGTTTGCAAATTTTCAATTCTATGAGGCAAACAATTCGTGACTGCAGGGGAAAAAATCACTGCTAAGCAATAAACGTCTACCCAGTGGCTGAACTGACGGAGAACATTTCGAGTACCGAAAATAAAAGGGCAGTCAAACCTTTCTTAAAGTGTATCTCGCATAATGAGCAAAACAGAACGTAAAAAAGTGAGTTGTTTAGCCAGCGATGTTTCGCAGAACAAATGGCGAGGAGATATGGAGACGTCACATGCTGTATTGGCCTGTATAAGTCTGTATTGAGCTCTTATCTGAAGAGAATGTCTATATGAAAGGAGTTTTGACAAGATAGTGTTACCGAACACGTCTCTAATGGGGTTTGAGTAAATGCCTATACAGACTTAATCGATGAGATTTTGTTTCTGGCCAAAATTATAGGCCTAAAGGTGAACAGCAACGACATCGATGAGCTTGTGGAAGAACATAGCCAGAATCACTGAAGAACTTGTGGAGCTGCTTTCTACGTCACAGCAAAAAGCTGCAGAGGAGATTTGGTCAGAAGAGGAAAAAATAATAGACGCAAGAGAGAATAACCTTCCGTTGAAATAAGGGAGATGCTGTAAGCACCAGGTAATTATTGCATTGTATGTCGAGAAATATCACCCAGATAAGCCAAATGTTATGCGCATTGCAAATTTCTTTTAATGACGATGCTGTCTATTATTTTCGGAAAATTCTAAAGCGTAGTCAATGTTTTTAGACAATTTTCTAGTTGAAAATGCATGCATTATAAATAATAAATTTATTTAAATATTTTTGTCGAAATGGTACTGTCGTACTGTCCTATTTTTCATGGATTCCTAAGGGAAAAAAATTTTTTTTAGCATTATAAGGAGAATTCGGGAAAGAATTTTGGCCTTTAAGCGAAATTCCATTGTATCAGCTTATAACTAATTGTTCTGTTTTATTTCTAACACTTTTCTAGCGTTAGGATGTTGAAATTCGTGACCAAACAGATTTTATTATTAATATTACTGCGCTCAAGGTGACGTTTGCTAAAAATTAAATTGAAAGAACTCTAAAATTTTGTAATTGGCATTTCCTTGTATCGTCTTCAAGACAGAAATGTTTACTCTGTTCTTTGCCACTAAATGGTGCTGTAACTGATTCTCGTCATTTAAATCACTATCACTTTATTATGCTTAGAGAAAATCTTTGTGGCAATGGTTATCGTTGTTCTCAAGTTAATGTGGGATAGAAGAACTTTAGTGGACATCCTGTATAACATTTTAATGAGCATTAAATTACTAAAGAGAAGAGGAGGACCCAAAATCATTATGATTGGGATAATGTGATTCGTTTCTGCATTTGTTGAGGAAACTATCAATTTATCATTTTAAAGATTTACCTAAACAATAATTCACTCGATGTACACATGACATAAAATCCATGGACATTATTTTTTCAGTTAATTGACTCAAACTGTATTAAAAGGACAATATATTCTTAAAACGGAATTGCTCTATTAAATTAGATAGTGGAAAAGATTGGATAGGTTTATTATTAGCAAGAGAGAAGATCCATCCGTTTGATAAACGAGACATTTTTTATTTTAAATAGAGCAGAAGTAACCTGTTAACAGAATTTCGGATTCGAAACATTTACTGAAAGACTTATCATGCATATGTGCATGTTAAATCCCGTCAAAAGTGAAATGTCATCTCAATGATATGCCGTGGAAGTTTGGTGATTTAAAGTACCCTTTAAATGCCATCCTTGTCATCTGACTAAGCTTCAAAATGATGAGAATCACCCTAAAATATCTCTTGCGTTACTTCAACACTTATTGTTGTTATAACTAAACTTGCCCCGTTTGTGGGAAAGGATGAGAGATCTTCTTGTAGCCATGCTGAATTTCTGCTCTTCAGCTAATCTGTTTGATACGTCATAAATGTGTCGAAATTATGTTAAAAAGATTAAATAGTATTTGACAATTTATTTTATTTTATTTGTTATCCAAAAATAGAAAACATCCGACAGCGAAAATTCTTACAGACGAATTTGTTCACAAAGCGGCAGTGGGAGTACAGTTAATTCGAAAAATCGAATTTTAGTATAGAAATCAACAGATTCATTGTTAATGCTAACCGGTTAGAAACTAGAAAGAGTAGTGATAAACAGGTGCAGAAATAGTTCAGTAGTTTCTCTTGAAACAATTCAAGACAGAAAATAATATCAAACCAAGTTAATGAAAAGAATGAAACACAAAATGCAAAAAGAGAAAATTTTGCATAAACTGAAAATATCGATTTCAAGATTTTTTATGCAGAAATATATTTAGGCAGAACTAATCGAGAAACTCATTAAAGAAATTTAAAAATGCCAGTTAATGAGGGAGTTTCTTTCTGAGATTTGCAAAGCGTAAATATCTATTCAGCTATAAAAACACTCTGGAAGGCAAAGGTAGATTTCTTATTATCAAAATATTTTCAAATTTCTTTCGATCCTTAGATAAAAACAATCCATAATGACTTTATTAATATTGCATAATTCAGTATTTATCTCAAAATTAAATACTTAACATGATCTACATTGCCACATTTAAAAATATAAATTATTTTTATCAAATATATTCAAAAGAACTAAAACACACTCTGCTTCTGAAATTTTCTAACATTGACTATGTTGCCAATAAATATTTCTATTCCTTTATTTTTATTTAATTAGAATTCTCCAAGGTATTAAATTTTACTCCATGTACATCTAAGCAATTTCAAATTAAGAAAAGAAAGTAAGCTCAAAAGTTTTTTTTATTTAAATATTATAAAAAGAACATATTAAAAATAGACAAAGCTGGGTTTGAAAATCACTTTTCAGGCTAAACTTAGAACAAACTGCATCTATAGAAAAACGTTTTATATATAAATGGTTTGTCCTATTGAGACCCTAATTTGCTTAATTTGATTTATTTGTGTGTTTAAAATCGTAAATAAATTACTGAGAAATGGAAATTTTGATTCTTCACTCCTTCATTACCAGACTCTTTTTGAATTAAATGACCATCTGCGAACTCATCAATGATTTTAACTCTCCGTATGGCATATCCCAAGCAAGTTAAAATCAAAAAATGCAATAAAAATTACTCTAGGTTTTTTTTTTTTTTTGTAAGTCTTTAACAAGATAACATATAAATATAACAAAGCGTACACACGCACACACACACGCATATATATGTAATGATATTTTAAACTTTAATTTCAATTTAATTAATTTCCAAGGTTTTATTTTAATTTAGCCCATAGTAACTTCATTCTAAAATATTCTCTTATTTCGTGATCCAATTCCATTTTTTCTACTTAATTAATTCAAGAGAAGCTTTATAAAATTGCTGAATTGACTAAACGCCGGCACATTCTCACGCTCCACGTGAAGGAGTAAAAAATGTCCAGTAAGTACATTCTTTTTAAAAGATCCCTGTGTTTCCCTTACATGTGATTGACATGCGTCAGAAATCCCTATCAGAATCTTATTAATATATTGGTACTGTAAAGAAATATTTTCCTTATCAAAATATCAGGTTATATAAGACGAGGGATAATTTATTTCATTCCTTCTTCCCCACTTCTGCATTTTGTGCCGCGCTGTGGCGGACGCTCAATGTCTTCTCAATGTTGCTTGTAAATAATTATGCTTTTCCGATGGATTAAAAAAAATTTAAAAATATAAAATGTATATTCAATGTCTTCAAAACTGCATCCTGCTTCACATAAAATAATGCTTACATATATTATATATATATATATATATATATATATATATATATATATATATATATATATATATATATATATATATATATATATATATATATATATATATATCATAAGCTTTCCATTCTTTGAAAAATAATTACAAATTCTTCTAAAAAAAATGTTGCTATGAAAAACCGACCGCAAAATCGGGCATTCGAAAATTTCTATGAAACAAAACCTGTTCTGCAACTCTTGTCCGAAGACTAGAATTCAAATTGAATTATTTGATGAATTTCATTCAAAGAATCGACTTACATTCCGAGACATTAGAACTTCATACCTATAGGATGCAGAACATACTAAACTTTCAAGAGGCTTTAATTCAATGAAAAAATTAGCATGATTTATTTCACTTTTAGGCATCATACTAGCGTTATAAATTTTTTTAAAAAAAATCAATTTTTTAAATATACAAACTGGATTTTCCTTTGTAACATTAAATTCGAATTACTTTTTCAGGTCTTTTGTATTTACTCAATAATTCCAGCAATTGACTTACAAATATACCGGTTTCCTTTTAAAAAATACATATATTTCTCTACCGGCGCAAAGAAAAATTGTAGTCAAGCCAAAAACGAAACTTGCAATCCGTGACAGAGTTTTACTGGCCATAACTCAAGGTTTTGTGCGAAGAGGAGCAATTTATTGAGGCAAGAGCGCAGAGGTCTTGATCCCTGGAACTGGGTCTCGTTCCAGAAGGCATCCTGTTTGTTATTTTACCTCGGAACCCGGTTTCTGTGAGAGAGAAAAAGGACGACTATTTGCATACAAACAACAACGCTTGGATTCTCAATTACCAGCTGGATGCATCTTGATGTCCAACAGAGGTGAAAGGGCAACCATAAAGCCTTAATTTTATTTTTCTGCTAAATAGAAATAAATGTTTTTTATCACTGCTAGGATGCTATTAGCTCAACAACATTTTGAAATAAATTTGTCATTCATTTGATACTGCCTGCTTAAGAGATGGGAGCCCTATTGAGAATAGTTTTCGATAATTCCTGGTTGTTAGTCAACTTTCAATCAAAAATAAAATAAATGTTTAAAAAAAACATTTTGAAAGCACATTTATTGGTGAATTAATAAATATATATTTTTTAAAACGCTTTTGACCTTTTAGTCATTAATTATTATTACATATTACTGAAGCTTGAAATTCTTTTTCCATATTCACTACTATATAGTACCACTAATATGCAGTTGCGAGGTGTAGATAAATGGTACCCTGACAAAATTATATTTTATCGTCCTCTGTCATTACTATTAATTTAGCAAGATGAATGATGGCCGAGACATGGTATTCATTTTTCATCCTCGTTTCCTTTAAAAAGCAGCATAATCACGATAATAGTTTGTTTCGACGATGTCTCCTAAGAGTGTGGGCTCAGTGCTTACCACCTCGTCACTGCTTCACTGCTCACAAGGATTTAAAATTTAAGTAAACTGACAGATCAATTGATAAGAAATTCTGAAAAAAGTAAAACTGCATGTAATCAGTGGGAATAGAGAACGAATTTATTGTTTCAAAATACAACCATATCAAGAAGTGAGGGAAAATTCCATTATAAAGTACATATTCATTGAAAATTCCAAAGTATTTCAGAAAGAGAAATAAGCAATGTATATCAAATACAAGATTTAAAAAAAAATTCCAAGATTTTAAATCGAAATTATTATTTAACTGACTCTGTGAAAAGGAATTAAATCGTATTTTTTCAGACTATCAAAATTGTTTTAAAGAACAAAAATAACTATTCTTATGTTTGCAAGCAACTGTTTCGAAATTCAGCTCACATTGAATTTGCGTCATTATTATTACATCAATGGATTCAAACGAAAAAAAAATATTATTTCTCATTCATATATTTAAAAAAAATTGTAATAATAATAATAAAAAAACGAAAGCAAACATCCGATAATAATTTATATTTGTATATATTTGCAGAACTATATTAGATCTATAATAATAAATAATGTTTATTTAAACAAATAATGTAAAAACTGTTAAATAATGAGGAAGACAAAATTTGACTAATTGAATGCTGCCACAAAAGCTCGATTTGTCCAAAAACTTGAATTCAGAAAGCTTCAAAAATTGCAGCAGGAGAAAACGATGAATCTTAAACTAAAACTGACAAAGAGAGATTCATTTACCATAATTAAATTTTTTTATAAATAACATATAATAAATAAATTAACTATAATTAAAAAAAAACAAATCTATAGTTATTCATAATTTTAATAACCTTACTTAAATTTTTAAAAATTCAGAATTGAAGAATTTTTTTATTTGGGCAAAAAACAGCAATCAAAGTGCAGGAGGGAATTAAGGCCTTAAAAATTTATTTATTCATAATCACAACGACCATAAAGTATAGTTTATTTAAATAACGAAAATAACCCAGAATTCTTTAAAAGTTACTATAGTATTGAAACCAAACAAAATAAACTCAACTTATATAGACGATATTTTAATATTATATTAATAGGAATTTCCGAGGAGTTTGAGAAAAAATTTGTATTGTTGATTATTTATATTTAAAAGTGTTCAAATCATATAGTACTACTAATGATTTTGCACACATTTTTAAAAATAAGATTAAAATATGTTACAGAAATCTTTTTCAGCTTCAAATCCCATTCTGTATTATCCTAATATGCTTTCCGATCCTTGGTAACAGTTTGAAATATTTCTACTATAAGTATTTAAAGGGTTCTGAACTACATTTCCAGACCATAAATCTACTACAGTCTGCCTATTTCACAAATGTTGTAAACTAAAGACTAACAAATAGAAATAATGGCGGACTAGTCGGTTTGATGGCAAGTAGATTCTCTTATATATAAGATGTGCCCCCCCCCACCAGGCTGTGTGTGTGAGAGAGAAAGAAAGGAATAAAAACTTGTTCATGCAGATAATTGTTAGAACATCCCACATCTTTTCTCCAACAAATAAAAAAATAGCAATGAATTTTGTGGTAAGAACATTCAACCTCTTTTGCGGAAGGCTTGGTCGCAAGGACCACTGAATATTTTTTAAGACCACTAAGGCCAGCAGCAAGACTGAAGGGAAACAGTCCCTTTATCCCTTTATGTTACTGTCCTTATGAGAAATGATCAAACGACGTGCTTTTTCCACATAGCATGAACCACATTGATCAGAGACGACAATGATGACCAAGCGAAATTTAAACATGAAATTTTTTTAAAAATAATGATCAGAAAATAAAATGATACTTGATTAATTCTAAATAAATTCGAATCCATTATCGTTCCCCTTAACCGAAGTCCCTTACTTACTGGGCACTATTAGAAGCAATCGGTTGAATCGGCTATAGGCCGGATGTGATTTGATATCTGCGTTGCTAAATTGGATTGGCATCGATTCATAACTGATACAATAAGTGCTTTCTATAAAAGGGGGAATTTTTAAATCTTGAGCATTGATTTTTTCTTATTCTGTAATAAAAGCATTTCTACCTATAAAAAAAAGCTCGAGGAAAATCAAACGAGCCAGACAGTGATCCAAAGAAAAAAAGAGAGAGAGATTTTTAATGCAAGTAAATTGCATGTCTATCAAGAGTCAAATGTTTTTTACAATTTTTTCGATATCTCAATACAGCATCTTCATTGAATCATCTACTGAATCATTCATTGAATTATCTACTGAAGAAATTCAATTAAGTGGCTCTGATTATAAGGATGGCATATGGATATTTTTTAAAGCCATGTGTGATTGTTTGATGCATATATACTGAATGAGACCACGCATGATTTTTAAAATACTACATATATACAAGCAAGGGGTCAGGAAACTTATGACCACATCAAATTTCAAAATGCGTCTCGTGTGGTCATTGGCTCAGGGAGAGTTCTTCTCCTGTCCACTTTGTCCATACATTTGGCTTTAAAAACTTGAGATAAAAGCAGGAATATTTTATTCCCAAATGGATATGATGGACATTGCTACGGAATTTTTTTTAAATTGCTTGGTTATTGATTGAAAGGAATTAAAAATATACTTCGTTTGAAGTTTGTGGGAAGAAAGAAAGAAATAGAAAGGGAAAATGAAAGACGAGTTTGAGAGAAATGGGTGTAGTTATTCCATTCCTTAACTGTGGCTGTTAGTGCAGCTGTGGCAAAAATCTCGTATATATAATTTGGAACGGGTTCAGCATTTCCACAGGTCAAGAGAAGTCGTTAGTCATTCATCACTACTTCGTTACGAACGTAAACTCTATCGCGAAGGAATTCTGCCTTTCAGGGATTCCACCTGGAGGTGATTAAAATCCAGAGGAGGAAACTGGACCTGAGAGTGAGATCAGGGGCTCAACCCCTGCCGCGAATGGGGACAGAGAGATGACCCCATTGAAGGTCAGTCAGCAACGAGGACGCGGGATCAGATTCCAAGGTGTGTTTATTCCAAAATCCTTCTGCCCGTTTGTACACATTGAAGGTGAGAATAATCAAACATCGTGGACAGGACCGGATCCAAATATAAACCGAATTTAGGAGAAAAAAAAATTATTGTCATCAGAACTATTAAAAGAGGATGAAACAGATTAGAGAAAAATCTGCATTTCTTTTCCCACTATTATTTTGAATTATAATTGAAATATTTATTCATTTTTTTTATTACTTCTTTATTTATTTAGTCGCATCATGGTGTCTCTTAAATTGATGATATGGCACAGTATAGCCAAATATGGCTTTTGCGCCATTCAATCTCACACAACCAAACCCAAACTACTAAATTGATTATATTTTTACATGGTTCTACATTATTCAGTTTGATTCACTTTAATCTGCGAAATCTAAGTGACTTTTAATTCCATTTTTCGTCTAACTTTTAACTGAGAGTAAACTCATTACGTTTTTCATGTGATAGCAGCATCACATAGATTTCTTTCACGATTGACAAAGCAGAACTTGTATGTTCTTGTATTCGTAAAAATTTCTTTTATTAGTGCCTTTTTTAAAATTATAGTATTCATATGTTGCTTATGTTTCAGTGCTTACCTGATCAGCACTGAAACACTTCAATAATCACGATTATTTTGATTAGAGCATTCTTTATATTTTATGAATTTTGAAGATTTACCTCACCCACCATTCGATACGAACAGCATGTATAACATAATAATAAGTTTCGTTTCAGTTGAGATTTTTCTCTACATTTTCTCTACAAAAGCCTATTTCAATCTTGAAGTCAGATAAATTTAAAGAGGGGCTCTTTTTTAAATATTCCATTATTTCAAAAAATGATTGAACTAAGATTATAGTAGGAACCATAACCTTCAATGAGAAGCTTGAAATATTTGTAAAACATCCACAACAAATAGTTTGTAACGTGACTACCTAGACGAATGAAGCTATGCATTATGCCCGAGCATTGAGTACAAGAGGTGAATAAAGGTCACATCAAATAAAATCCTCAAAAAATAAATTATCAAGGTTTGCTTATATTTGATTGATATAATTATTTTCAAAATGTTTCAGTAAAATTTCAATTGGGTAGAATATTTTATGAATTATAACTACAGAAGCTTTTCTTATAAGTCCAGAGAATAAAACATTAAAATGAGATTATCTTTTATCAAATACATAGATATTAAATGCATGCTTAGGAACTTTATGAGATGTAAACCATTTGAAATTGAGAATCATGATTCTGTAGCGGCTACAGTATCATAAAACCTCATGATTCTGCTTAAAATCAGCTTTTCAAGAACACTTTCTTTTTTAAACATTATTATTTTAAGAACACTTTTATTATTATGTTGCTATTCGTGGTTTACATAAAGTTGTGGGAACAAAGATTATATGGTTTGTAGAGGAAACAATACATCCCTTTCAAGCAAAATAGTTGTGGTATACAAAGAGAGAAACAATTGTTAATTTATAAATTCTTACACTGCAAAATATGTATATATATAAAAAAAGGCCTTAAAAAGCGCTCTTAGAATAATGATGTTTAAAAAGGAAAGTGTTTATTGAAATGTTATTTTTAAAAAGAAAAAATAATAATGTTTTATGATATTGCAACAAGTATAGTTCTACTTAAATTTTTTTTTAAAAATATGAACATTTTTGTTTAATAAAATATATTTTCCAACAATAATGTTGTTGGCATTTTCTCAACGAAATGTAACAACTTAAGTAAAATTAATTTAAAAATAAACTCAGCCCAAGAAGTAATAAATTCAAGTGTTGATATTTTTTGTGAGAAAGAAATGCTTTTAATCCTGTTCCTACCCATCAAAATGGCCCAAAGTCAGCTCCCAAAAGGGATTGTTTGATCATCTTCAGCAGAAAAGAAGTAATATTTTTTTTAAAAAAATGATTCCAAGATTCAATAATGGTTATGCGATTTAGACGAAGTATAAAATGACAAAGAAAAATGCATCTTTAAAGGACTAAGTATAAAATAAAAATGCTTATCTATTGCGCTGCCATATATTATGGAAAACATGGAAGTCACAAAATTTCCTTTATTCTTTGAAGTATATTTGCTAATGCTTGTATTAATTAGTCAGATTTATCTTTTCCGCCTGGTAGCACGAATGAAATTTATAATGTCTTTAGAATAGGTTCAGTTTATACATATGTCGTCTGTGGTTATTATTTCTTATTGTACGTTTATTAAATAATTTTAGTCAATTGCTGAGTGATATATCTCACAGCAGAAAACTATGAATGCACCTTGATAGCAATAAAATTAGAAATTGGCGATTGATATTTTAGTTATTCATCAATGATATTCCGATTAAAAATCCTTTTCTTCTAAGTTGGAAAAACATCCTTCAACGAAGCAAAAGTGAAAAATGACACAATTTTACACAGATTGCATGTAGTATTGAAGAGAAATAACCGTTATTTTACAGATTGTAAAAATAAAATGAAACTATCGATGGATCTGTGACTTGAAGGTGCAGAAACCGATTTCCTTATTTTTGTGTAAATCGAGGCTGCTTGCTTCAAGGCAAACAACATCACGAGTTGATTTCCGTCCGGAAACTGGTTGATTCTCTGATTTCAGAACGTTTGTCATTTACTTTTTCACCAAAATAAAAGAATCGAAGGATTTTAATAGCAAATGAACAGTATTCAGTTCTTAAAGAGGGCATTTAGATACGCAATGAAGGACGGTTGATTTTATATTACAAGGATATTTTAAATGTGCACTTGAATTGCATAGTAATAATTTCCATTAGGAATAATAAAAATGTGTCTTTTTTTTAAAATCAAGTAAAGCGAAATATGAAATTAGAGAAGCTCATACAGAAACTCAGTGGCATTATAATATGATAATACATAAAATACACTGTTACAATCTAATTTTGAAATCATTTGCAAATTTTTCGTTTATTACTTATAGTAAACATGACATTAAGAATTACATAATAGGAGCGTTTGCTTTTTTCATTTGATTGAACTTAACTTTTTTGTCAAAGAGATAAATTTGATAAATATTTTTTCCAAAGCAGCGGACAAAGATTCCTAAAATTATTTCATTTTCATTTCTAATTAAATAGAATGATAATACAATAAAACTAAAAGCAATTATTAACAGGTATTTAATAAAAAGTTTAATATAAATATTCTATAAATATCTTAAACCTAAAAAGCTTTGTGAAAAACTCTTATTTATTAATATAGAACAATTTGAAAGAATCTTCCGAACATTAATATTAATGCGACTCTATTATGGTCATGTGTTTAAAATGTCACGAAGATCTCCAACATATATGAAAGATATTATTTTGTAAAATTAAAAAATAATAATTTATAAAAGTAAGGAATCAAAAATCGATGAGTCAGAATTTAACTTAACTATTTAATTTACATTTGCTACAGCATACAGTTAAACGATATAAAAAACTATCAGTGCAGTGGTACTTTGAAATTTCATCACAGATAATTTTATACATATGAAATATAAAAGTACTAAAGCTCTGTTTTATGTCTTGATTTTCTAAAAAACTCACAAAGTCTAAAGAATAATTGAATATGAGCAATTTAAATTAAATGAAATTTTTTTAAAGAATTTAAAATGTTTCAAAATTTTAAAATCTGTTTAGCGACATCTACAAGAAGTATGGTTAAATATAATAATGTTGCCAAAACAATGCCAATTATAGTTGCGCATAATAATTTATTCTATATTAAATTAAACGTTTACTAGAACTCTCGGTATGGAATAAAATGAATCAAAGAAACAAGATGCATGGATACATTAAACTAATCCAGTATGTTGTAAATAGCTCATCGAATGAATAGATCTATAGAAACAATCCATGACCGTATTTATGAAGGAACATAATGATTTACGGTAGTTTTAAAAGAGAAATGCGATTATTTATTGTAAATATTTAAAAAGAAAGCTATAAGAAAACCATTAACTATATTTTAAATGAACAATGAACTAACTAAAAGAAACGGCATTCATATCAATGAAAAAAGCTGAATGCGTATTGAAACGAAACTTCTTTAACTTATGCTAACAATTTCGTCTTCCAAAGTCAACTGCTTGTATAGATGTATTGTATTTTATAGACTCATTGAATAAAATGACGATGCAAAATGAAACTGGCTTATCGGTCAAACGAGACCACTCCCTGCATTTGAATTTCAGATACAATGTTTATGAGCTGGCTAATGTTCGATCATAACGAGGCCTAAATTAATTGATGGGAAAATGTTCGAAAGCTAACGTCTGGGAAACTGCTCACGTACTCTTTTTTTTTTTCAATTGATAATTATTCAAATGAGAGGAGATTTCTTAATTTTTTACTGCCAACAACACTACTTAATTTGAAGGGAATAGTTTCTAGGTTAATGAAAAAAAAAAAAAAAAAGAAAGAAATTCTAAAAACTTGATCTGAAATATACTTGCCAGTGAAAGCAAAATTGTTAAAAATGGCAATGTAAAACACGGTCACACAGTCATTAACAATTTGAAAAACATGTAGCTTTCATTTTCATCCAAAAATAACTCTTTCTATTTTCAAATATAAGCAATGTGAAGTTGTGTAATTGTTTAACAAAAAAAAAAATGCCTCAGATTTGACAGAAAATATCGATCTATAAAATAATTAAGTACAGAAATTTACATAATTAATTACAGATAATTAAATACAACAGGTAATTAAGTACACATTTTTGAAAAATGCCTGTCTGTCCATTTGTCTCTCTGCTGTGCCTGTGTAGGCTTTACCGAATTAGTTTGGGTGATACTTCTTACTCTTAATTTCGTATACCATACCTCGTAGCAAACTTCACTGTGAAAAAGAGATGAAGGATTTCTTTTTCTTTTTAAGTTGATTATCAAATCTATTTTCTACCTTAAACTTTAGAGAAAATGCCTGGAGCTACCTAATGGTTTTTTTTACTTTCAAACAAGTACAACGAAAATATTGTAATCGTCAAAACGGATTTTGATAAATCTCTACATTTTAAACCTCAAAGAGTTCCAAAAATTCATTTTTGAAAAATGCCTGTCTCTCCGTCCGTTTATTTATCTGTGACAAAGATAACTCAAAAATGCTTTATGCTAGACGGATGAAATACGGTAAACAATCTTTACACTAGATTTGTAAGTTTCTATCAAATCTATTCAGAAGAAGTCTGTCTGTCCAGTTATACGAATATGAGTTAATATGATAACTGTAAAACGAAGAGGGCTAAGTGGATAAAATTCGGTACACAAATTTATCATCTATAATGTAAACACCTATCAAATTTTGAGGAAAACGCAAGAAGGACTTACACGTCCGTCGGTCTGTACTTTCGGAACTCAAAAAAGCAATGACTTAAATATATCAAATTTTGTATGTGGTTTATGATTACAATTATAGTTCTGAGTCTAATTTTGGTTTCAAGCGGTGGAAAAAACGGCATTATTAGAAAGTATGCGAGAAAGTTTTGGGAAGACCAGTCCCGTTGGTGAACTAAAAATATTTTTCTACCGACATTTTAACATTTTAAATCATCATACATTGGAGCAGCTGCTTCATTAAAAAATAAATAAAAACTTAAGCACCATGTTTCACACGTTTCAGATGTACACACCATTTCAAATGTCGATATAAACTTTATTAAAGAAAGCCTAGAACTATGGCTGAACAACAATAATGAAATCTGAACAAATCCACATGCTGCACATTTCAGAGTTTTATCATAGCTCAAACTTGACCTCTTGAAAATAATCCAATGTAAAATGCCCTTATTTCTCTGTTGTAGACCGTAGAACTAGATATTGTTGAGAATGAAAAAAAATAACATTTTAGCATGCATTTAAGATATTATTTCATAAAATTCTAACACTAATCACTCATCACCAAGCGACATTCAGTGTTTTTATCGAATTTTTGAAAGGGAATATGTATGAGATGAAATCATTTTGTTGAAATAGAAGCAAGAACATCTGAATGGATTGAAAATAAAAAAAAAGATATGGAATAGCGAGCTTTTTTGTTTAAATGAGGAAAAGTTTGATAAAATGAGAGCATTTTTTTTATTTATTTTGAATATCTGATGCATCGTCTTATCCTCTAAAATGGACAGAATGAGTTCTATCCGGTCATTAAACGGAAAGTGTTTGTGACGTATCAAGTATTTCGTGCGATTATTATGAATAGTCTTTAAGAAGTTGACGAGTAAATCATCCAAATAAAATAAAATAAATAACTGAAGTCATTAAATAATCATCCATCCAAAACACCTCAATAACATAAATAATAATATCTATTACGTGCATTACGGCGAAGTCTAGAAAAACAAGAAGAGATACAGAAAAAGTCTGTTTGATTTTAAACTTATTACTGAACATAAAATTTATAAAGCAGCACTGCGAAAAAGAATATTGCTACATTAAAGAAAAAAAAAGAATTATTCTTTGCTTATTTTTTTTTTGTCTCCAATTTTTAGTGATCACCAGACTCTAATTTTTGCATGTAAGAGTGACATCAACTTATAGAATACAAGCAACCTTGCATTTCTTAAGTAAAACAATGAAATATTGCGATAAACAAAGGGTGTTCTAATTAATTGCAGTAAAATATGATTTCTAAAAATAGAGAGATTTTTTTTTTGTCTAGGAAAAAAAATTCTATTACTGAAATAAAACAAAAACAAAATAAAACACTTGCTAGAGAATAAAATTTCGAAACATGATTTACAAATGGCACGTATAGTTACCGAATATCCTTTTTAATTAGTGCATGATTTGTCCCCCATTTAATATAATTTACTTATAATAAGCAGCACAAATAAAAGAAATTTTTTAAGGTTTCTTTTTTCAAAATCGGATGCGATTATGAATGCGAAAAGCCATTATGCACATAAAGCACACTCCAATGCGTACCACCTCACCGTGAAAAACCTTTCTACACGTGAACGGAATCGCCCAAGTGTCAGTATTTATGTTATCCACAGTTTTAAATACTTTAAATCCAATTAGAAAAGAAACAAACATCAAAGTAATCACCCCGTACTGCTTGCGCGGAAGTGTGGAAGGTGCGACTCCAAAATCCGATTTTTTTCCCCCTTTTCCGCTTCATCACCCTCAAAGAATTGTGTTTGGCAAAAATCCCTTATCTCTTTAATCTCTTTTTGTTTTAGTCAACGAACCATGAATGAAAATAACTCAAAGTGAGTGGGCGATTAAAATTTTGAGGCTGTATTAAGATTCCTTTGAAAAAATGTTTTAATCTTGTATTGGAGATTTAAATTAATAAGTTAAAAGGTCCATCTAAAAAGTATTAGATAAACTTTTCAGAGCGTTGAACTTTTAGTTCACGAGAGTTATCTAATATGCTGAAAAGATTACAATAAGAATTTAATATTATCAGATAAATACTTTGACCTAAGCGTTTTGATGTTGTTCGAAAGGGAGATAAATTTGCAAGGCCGACTTTAAGCCATTAGACATCCGGATTTGTTCGTAAACAATAGTTAATGAGGTTAAACATTCTTGCATGGTAACCTTTCCTTCAGATAATCATTCAATGATTCAGATTTCAATTATTAAAAATCGTTTGAAACTCGGGAAAACTCCGTAGAATTGAAATGATACAATCTCAAACTGCTTTCTCTTTTTTCGGTTTATTGATTTTAGCTTATTTTATTAAAGTAAACCGAATCTTTTCAATTTTCTTTAATTCTTAACTACGTTTGATTCGACGAGCCAACAAGATTGATAATCTCGACATATACTTTTTCTAACCATTTTCATTAACCAATTTCAATTTGTTCCTTTAGAATAAGGTTTCTTAAAACTTTTACTCTTGCATCTTGCAGAAATGGAAAAATTGAATCAAGTGAAATGTTAGTCAGATGAATTAACATTTTTTAAACTCTTTAATCAGCAGTTGAATTCAGTATCCTCCATGCCAAATTCATAAGCTGATTATAATATGATTGAGTTTAATTACTCTTTTCAGAAGAAAATTACTATTTTTCATTGTAATTATATTAATGGAAGCTATTCTATTATATTTAAAAATAACATAGTTTACAAGAGGAGACAATTATGATCCGAAACATTGCACCAATGCAGTATTTAGAATGTATGCCAATTAAGCTATATTTTGGCAAATCATCACTCATATCTTGCTAATGCTTCTGCGAAGTCAAATCAGCCTAATCTTTTCTCTTTCCAACTATTATGACCGAAAAGGGTCAGAAAGTTTGTGTAGTTCTTTTGTACAGACGTGCGATTATGAAAATATCTGAAATCATTTACGGTTACCAAAATTATTTATGTTTTAAATATATTTGAAATGTTCTAAATATTCTGCATTTAAGGTAAAAGAAAGAGTTATTTTGTTCGTTTTTTGGAGAAAGCGATTAAACTTTCATGTTAGAAAATTCATCATTTTTCACTAACACAAAGAACAGAAAAATAATTGTAAAAATTCTCCTTTTTTTAAAAAAAAAATATTTTTCAATCTTTTGAAAGATAACGGAGCATAGCATGCATTATGTAGCGATATTGTAATTAAATATTTAGTTCTGATATTTTTTAATACTTTTTTCAAAATATCGAAAATTAATTTTTCACTAACATTGCATATAATTTATTTAATTCATATACAGTTTTGAAAAAAATTCTTAAGATCATCGTCTCTAGTGCAGTTTACCTGTTAATCTATTATACAGGATTTAATTATTCAACTGCTTTTAGCAGTGAAAATATTTTTGGTTTTCAGTTACATTACTATAGCAAAACCATTAAAAACTAACAACACTCCCGTTACTCAACGGAAAATTTTCAATTTATCTCTAAAGCATTAGCATTAGTTCGTGAGCATTAGTTCGGATGTCGCCCCCTCTAAATTTTAAAATAACAGTGTCCATCTTCGATAAATAGTTTAAAGTGAGCTACTCCATGTTACTAATACCAATTGACATATCATATTCCAAAACATCAGATAAGGAATTTATTTATCCATTGTCTTTACTTTTGACTGCTCACGATTTTCCAATATTCCAACGTGCTGTTTTTAAAATCAGATTATTCGTGCAGCAAAAACTATTATAATAATTTCAAATTATCTTTCCGACAACATAATATTGTTTTCATTTGTATGTTTTAATATTAATGTAAGGATCATAAACGTGAAAAATAACGCTGCTTGATTTATATCTTACTATTTGCATATAAATGACTAATCGAAATCATTAGAGTGGAAAAACAGTTGTTATTATACAGAGATAGTTATTTTCCATCTTTAAGCGATTGACCTTAAAACCATACTGTTTCGAACGAATCTATCTTTACAGACAAACACGCTCATCAAAATTCAACGATAACTATCGAAGTATATTTTTCTCTCCCAAGAATTCACCAAAAAAATTTATAAAAATATGCATTCAACAAGCATTTTACGTAAATATTTTTTATACATTTTAAAATTATAAGTAAAATATTATTATAATAATATTTTAAGTATATTGTGTATAAGTATTTTTGTATACATATAAGAAAAAAACCCACCAGCAATAATTTTTGAATTATTAGAATAGATTTTGGGTTTAACTTTTACTGATATATAGACACATAGGTAATAAATTTTAGATAATGATATCCTGTAAATCATACTTATTAAACACTAAGATTTAACTGGTTTTATGTTTGCATAGATGCAAACATAAAACCATGCATCGATTTTTTATTCACATCTCGATATACAGTCGGATCAAATTTTGTGCATTTATGTGTTCGCGAAAGAAATTTTTAGATTTTGAAATTGAATTATTAATTATCGATCGAATAATTAAGTTTTTTTTTCATGGTGGAATTGTTAAGGAGTTTGAGTTCAAATTTCGCTAATATTTAAAAATAATCAAATTTCCCTAATATTTATAACGATATATAAATCTGATTCTAAAAGGTCGAAAACAATTAGAATATCTACATTTTATAACAATAATCAAGTGTAATTTAAGCGTATTTCTTAAAATTAATTTATTATATTTATTTTATATCCATATAATCGAGGAATTTTCTGTATTTCAATCAAATCAGTTAAAAATATGTTCAATATTCCATTAGGCTATTACAAAGTGTCAATAGTGCATAATACGATTCCATCATGAACAGAGGGAAAACAAAATTAACATATTTCACAACTTAGAAAGAAGAAAAATTATAGGAATAATCCTTTGCATATTTCAAGGCGTAGATGAAGAAATTAATACATCAAATCATATAACAATAACAACAAAGGTTCAATAAAAATTGCATAAGGTAAACTTGAGGAAGAATGGGGATTACAGCCATAATATTCTTAAGACAAAATAATCCGGATTGCAATTCAATATTGATTGTTGCATCTTGTGAAAAATTCATCACATTTTTTTTGCTGGCTGCTTTGTGTTTGCTAAACTAGATTATTGGAAAATCCACGGGTCTTTGGCATATGTGTTTGTAAGAAGATAAAAAAAAAACTCCAAAGACCAAAATTTAGTCAATAAAGTTTCTTTTTCGATGCATTAAAAAAAATAACTTCTTTGTAGTAACTTAAAATTAACAACAAAAAAAAAACTTCCAGAAACACAAAATCTCAACATAAAAATAAAATCCGAGATATCAAATCTGGGATATCTAAGCTTTTATTAAATTTATTTTCTGAGTAATAAAAAACAGAATTTTACTTACACAGTATTTTATTGGATGTGATAATCTTCTATTGATTAAAATATTTCATTAAAAAAAATCGACGGAAACTAAAACTCTTTTAATGACTAAATTTCCAATTTTATATTTCTAACAAAAAATTAGTCAGACGTTTTTAAAGTACTGTTTTCCTGGTTATTCACATAAATACCAAGAATTCTAAAGAACAGTTTGCAATTTACGAACATTAAAATATATAATTGAAAAAAATGAGAAGAATAATCAAAACATGCTTATTCAAAACTTGATATTTCTATTTAGATAAATCGTGCAACAAAAGAATGCCATTTTTAGATAAAGAAACATTTTTAAAGTGATTGAATAACGCTGATATATAACATATTTGATTGAATGAACAGAAAATAAACTGTAACCTAGATTTTTGTAATTCAGTATTTTTATAAACATGAAAAATATTAATAAATTAATATATGATACTCAAAAGTTTTAAAAAAACATAAAAACTTAGTGTCTGATCCTTCGATTTCGTTTTCATGAGCGGATTTCAGCTTTGGAAAAAGAGCTTTTCATATCAATGTTGATTACGAATGTTTAGAAATTTATATTATTGGAATGGGAATGAGAATTAAAAAGAAAACAACAAAACGAAACCATTAATAAACTAATTTATTTTGGCAAGTGGTGAATTTTTGAAATTCCGAAATGAAAACAGATATTTTTTTACTTTATAATCTGTCCAGAAAAGAAAATCAATTTGCTTTAGATTAAAAGCGAAAGAGAAGCACTAGATATGAAAGAATCGGAAACACGATTTAATAATAGTATTAATAAAGTATAAAAATAATTTCCATTCTTTTTTTCCTGCTTTTAACGTTCCCTCTTCCTTTTTGCACCATCGAAATGTTCATTTACCCTTTACATTTTTAATGCACTTTTATTTGATTTGAAAAGTTTCATATTTGTAAAAACAGAATTTTTTAATTGAATTTTCAATCATTTTATGACATGCCTCAGTTTTGAAATTTTGCAAACTTATTTATTTTCTTAAAGACAAACACTATTTAAAAACTTTCATGGCTTCATTAACTGTGAACTGAATGATTAAATTCCAATTTCAATCCAGGCCACTTTTGAGAGAAATTGATTTAAGAGTTCCATAATATTTTTCAATAATAAATTATAAATTCTACATTTTAATTCATCAATAAAACATATTTTTAAAACTCTTTTTATTATAATTATTTTCTCTCATTTTGTTTTCAACAATAACTTTTTTTCTTCCGAAATTGCTTTTTCAAGTTATCCCTTCTGTCCATATGGAAACACACCCCTACGTTAAGAATAATTCCTTTTACTTGACAGTTGTCATATAAATTAAGAAATCAACAAATTTAAAAATGTTATGAATTCGAAAGGTGCAAACACTCAAGATGCAGGTAAGCAGCATTCTGCTGTTGAAAATCGGGCTCACAGATCTGGTTTATAAACTCGGCAATTTCCGCTTTCTTGATTTACTGCCTCTTTCTTTGGGGACAAGGTCTCGACAGCAAATGTCATACCAGCCAGATTTTCCTCCTCGGTACCGCTTACCAGCGTTTGTGAAACTTGGGCGTGTATCGAATATGCTCCACAGGACGTGGGTAACAGCAAAACAAATCTCGCCCTGCTCATGTAAATGACAAAGTTTCACATAAAAACTTGATTTCTTTATCAAAAAATATAAACGTAGATTCATCTGTCGAATCAATCAAAAAACATTTGGTGCCTCACCCGTGCAATCAGATAATTGAAGCGAATTTTCTAGAGAAGACACTGTCAACTATTAAAACAGCTTTCTCGACCTTCAGCTTAAGAAACCGAAAAAAAAAATCTTACGTTTTAAGGTTATTCTTGTGGATATTATAATTATTTTTTTCAAAAAAAAAAAGATTTTCTTTATTTATACTTTGTATGTTTCAGAATCTGGATTTTCAGATGTGATTCATTGAAAGATCAAAATGATAGCAAATCATCAAAGAAATTTTTAAACCCCTTAAGTTTCAAAATATCTAAAATTAACTTTAAAATATTAAAGTATAATTCACTTCCTTGCTAAAAATAATAGGAAAAACTATTTTCATCGAGCTTATGGCATTTAAAGAATGACAGAGTTTATAAGGTAATGAGCAGCCAGGATTCAAAGAGTTGAATTTAAGTCTGTTTCTCTGTTCTTCTATAAATAGTTCCATCGTTTAACCATTTGTTTCAATTAATACTTCTATAAGTGAGGCTATCAAAAGTACAGCATTTCTTTTTCTTATTTCATCTTTATCATCAATTTATTCTGTAATTTCAAACGTTGTACGAAGTAATACAGACACATTTTTCGATTTCTTTTAACTTAATCAATATTCTCAATTAATCACGTTAAGTAATAATTAATTAACTTAAAATTTTAACTTAATCAACAGTGCTCGTCTTCTTTTTTAATACTTTTTTGTATGCGAAGTATATAGAAAGTATTTTAATCGTCAAAAATTCAAACTCAAGATTTTGGCAAATCTTTACTTTTAAACCTCTCTGAGCCCAAAAAATACATAAATACATTTTTAAAAATGTCTGTCTATGGAAAATATACTCAAAAACGCTTTGAACTAGAAAGATGAAATTGAAAAAAAAGGCAAAATTTGGTATATAATAAATCAAAATTTATACACCAAATTTTAGATTTCCATTTTTTTCTACCAAACAAAATTTGTACTTTAAACCTTATTTGTAGATTTTTATCAATTTTTGAGCATAATCTGTTCGAAGAAAGTCTGTCTGTCCGGCTGTTCGAATATAAATTTACACTATTACTATAAAACGAAAAGAGCTAGATGAATGAAATTCGGTACACAAATTTAGCATATATAATGTAGACATCTATCAAAGTTTGAATCAAATCCAACAAGGGATTGAACGTCTGTCTGTCTGTCTGCACTTTCAGAATCAGGTAAACACGATAGCTCAAAAACATAATGATTTAATATATTAAATGCGGTATGTGTTTCTGAGGATACAATTGTAGTTCTGTGTTAAAGTCTGAGTCCGTTCTGAAAAAACGCATCTAAAACACAAATTCGATTTTCGGATACTATTAACAGCAAGCCAGGGATTAATCGTCATAGATCACATGATAGATTCGGTAAAGCAGTAATCTTTTTCAAAACTGATTCTCTATCTCTTTGAATTCCGTCTAATGGATTTTTGGCAATAATAAAGTGTTTCAAGGTTTTTAAATTAATTCAGAAACACATGG
This sequence comes from Argiope bruennichi, assembly GCF_947563725.1. NCBI lineage: Eukaryota > Metazoa > Arthropoda > Arachnida > Araneae > Araneidae > Argiope > Argiope bruennichi. The sequence continues at coordinate 9,389,116 of NC_079160.1, forward strand.
TAAACTTGAAGCAAAATTTGCAACAAAATGCGACGCTCACATCGACGGGCGTATCATGCTGATATATAAACATTTAAACTTGAGGTAGTGTTCATGGGCCATAATACTTTCCTTTTTCATTTAAACTCTTATTTTTAAAAAAACTGCCTGCTTGGGCTTCATTTTTTTTCCTTTAAACCCTGTTTACCGATGTCAAAATAGTTTCTGATTTCTCTTGCACCTTTTCTGACCCACTGTTCTGACAATAGTTTCACTTCAATAATTAATTGCGTGGGCATGCCAGCTCAGCGTCCAACCCGTTGCGAAGCCACTGTTTGGGTGTCGGCGACAAGGAACAAAAAACTGCATTGTTTTAAAATTCTTGACATACATTTAAAGAAAATTCAAGGAAAGTGAAATGTTGTAAGGTGCAAATAAATTTCCTGTTGACTAAAATGATAATCTTGAGTTGCTATTAATATATACTAAACAGAAAACTTCTTTCCACTTTAGATAACGGTAAAACTGATTCAGCTGTTTCGACACTTCTTAATCTAACGTTTTGCTTTTCTACTTTCCTTGTCTCAAGTATTCTTTTTAATCTGAAAGTTTCCGCACCCAAAAGAAAAAAAGAAAAGAAAAAAGAAAGAAAAAAAAAGAGAGAAGAAGAAGAAGAAAGAAAGAAACGGAAAAAAAGAAAAAAAAAATCCATATGCAAATGACAATTTACAAAGATAGCATTTTCTAAATTTTAACATAAATTAAGATCTTTGATTTTAATTATGTTAAAATTTTAAATTGTATTGGTTATTGTTAGTTCGATAAATTATTCAATTTTCATTTAAAGCAGTTTTAAGTAATTAAAAATGATTTTATAACTGTTATTGACTTTTTATTTAGCAGGCACACATTTCTATTATATATCCTTACGCTTTTGAAAAGATGAACTTATTTCTTTAAAAATATATCGTAGCAACTACATTAAATATTATATCTTGCATTTTTACGAGAAAAACCAATATCATTATATCTTTCTTATTTTTGATAATTTTGAAACAACTAATATTTTAACTGTGTTACAAGGTATTTTTGTGTAGTGTAATTCAAATCGCATATTTGCGGAAAATGAAATGTCTGGTTGCCAAATAATAAAATCTCAGATTCATGGTCATTTAGCCTTTGAATCAAATTCATAGAAAGTACGAGTTTAATATGGTTTAAGATCAAGTGTACCCAGTTCGTGAGCATTAGTTCGGATGTCGCCCCCTCTAAATTTTAAAATAACAGTGTCCATCTTCGATAAATAGTTTAAAGTGAGCTATTAATGAATGAACGAGAAGTGCCATCGTGTATCAAACAAACGATATCCATGTGAAAATACTGACATTTGTTCAATTTGAGATTATCCATTGCTATGAGGAAACGCATCAACTGTTTCATATCCGCAGCATTGAATTCAGAACAAAAAAAAATGTATTCCGTTCTCTCCTTTAATTGAATACAAAATTGGGAGCTCATGTCAATTTCCTGTTGTCTAATCTCCTCCTAATCTATAATGATTTAGATTAACCAGCCAAGTCCATTGATCAGAGACTCGTGATAGGTTCTTTTTGCCACAGAAACCAAAGAAAATTGGCAGTTTTTTTTTTGTTTTATTCGAGAAAGTTCTATATCAATCAGTTTGACCACACATTTTTTTTTTTCGCCAAGACATTCCTTCTATTTAAATTCCACGAAAGTGCTTTGAATCGTCCAGAAACATTGTTAGACCAACTTTAGCAACTAGACAACATAACTTAATATCATTACGCATAAATTAATAAACTTATATATATATATATATATATATATATATATATTACTCTAATTGCTGAAAAACAAGAACAAGAGCATACTGTACGATACCCCGACCTAGCCAGAGGACATGGGGCCGCTGAAGAGCAACCTTATCTAGCACGAAGAAACAAACGACACTTGATGACATTGGACCAGTGCTAACGATTAAGAACCCTCTAGAGAAAGCGCATATTGTTACAGAAAAGAATAGAAAAAAAAACATTACATTTTACATTACATAATAAGTTGTGAAACGTTAAAAATGCATAAAAAAAATTAAATGAGTATTAACTTTTTTCATTAGAAGAAAACTAAATACAAAAGATTTGACAAAATGATAGATGATTTAATGACTGGAATTTTTATGAGTTCTTCGACTTCAAGAGACATCCAATTTCTTGGCCATCTGAGTCCGTGTACAGACCATAGTGCACAGACTTTGATCACGTGGTTTATAGATCCTTCTTCGGTGCCACACTGAAGTGTGGAACTTTGGTCAAAGAAACGACTTTGATACACAGAGAATACACCATGGTCAGTCTATACTTGGTTAACATAAAAATCATCCTGAATTCGATTATTTTCCATTGACGATATACCACAAATTAACAACATTCCAAAATATTTTCATCCTTATCTTCGTGGAAACTCATATTCATTATATGCATTCCATCACATTGTAAACAAATTATTTTTACAAAAAAAAAAAAAAAAAAAAAAAAAAAACCTGTGAGGTGTTTTATTTTAAGAACAATATATCTCACGAGATTCATATCAGATTTTTATTCTTTTAAGTCAAATGAGACGCATCCACAGCAGTGAGAAGCGAATCACGTCGCTGATCAAATTGGTTCATAACTACGCCGCGTCCGAAATAGAGCCGTGAGAGTTATAATCATGTCATCAGTAACATCTGTTTTCGCTCTATATTTCATAATTGCTTCCACACATTTCATAATTGCGAGATGAAATCACCCGAAACTTTCTTCCTCTAAGTATTTCTATGGAAACCTTTTTCCTCCATTTTAGCTTGAAAGGGGAGAAATGAATGGCAGCAACTGCTATTTCTGTTTGATCCAGACCATCCGCGACGGATCTTATCAGAAAAAGACAGAAAACAGCAAGAAAAAAAAGGGCCATGTTTTTTTCTTTAGCTCCAAATCTTCGCACAATCAAAAGATACAAATGAGGCGTGAAAGATAGACACAAAAGAGAGAGCTTACAAGCATCCATAACTTTTGGAATGCTTCAGTTGATATGAGATTGAGATGTCTGATGATTTCTGACAAATTCTCAAACGTAGCGACGCTCGAATGAAAACCAAGAATGAACTGTTTGCTAAAAATGAAGAAGAAAAAGAATGCTTTTAAAATAACTTTATAAATGAAGGAATGGAATTAGGTATTGGAGCTTTCTTTATTTTCGAGAATTTCATTGTAACTACTGCTTAAAACAGCTGCTGCTTCGTTCCCAGTCGTTTTCTAAAATGATTTTGTAATGTTGATAATGATTGAGATGCATTTAAATATTATTTTTATTTAACTTTTCAGATTTTTCCTTCATTGATGAAATCATAAATAAGTGAAAAGTGCTTTCGCTTGTTTCTTTTTGGACCAATGAAATCTTTAGAAGAAAAAAAGAGAAAGATTTCTGACCGATTAAAAGAAAAGTTGATAGATATTAGCTAAAGAAGATCAATCCAGTTTGGTTCTTTTTCCTTTTTAATTCTGAGCTCAAAAGTATTGAATCGCATTAAATGAGGTGAATTAAATAGTGTCAATATACTTCTACGAAAATGAGCTTTTTCAGATAACGATACGAGAAACCGATACATGTTTAATAAGAGTTTTTTTTCTACTGCAGGTAAAAAGAGATAGCTATTTTTTTTTTCTTCTGATAAATAGCTATTTTAATAGAGGAAGCTTTTTCTAACCTATCAATACTTTCTTCAATAAGAAATTATATTCGAATATATGCAATTTTCTTTTAATAGAATCGAATCTAGATGAGCTCGATTATGGTTTTACTACAGAGTTTAGAGGCAAAACTAATTATTAAACATAGGAAAATGAGAAATAATTAAAATTAATGAGATCAATACATGTCAAGTGCACTTTACAAATTTAAGTTTGTGTGGTGCATCATGTCTTTTAAACTGAAGGGTTTATATATATATATATATATATATATATATATATATATATATATATATATATATATAATCTGTTTTGACGTACATCTATATCTGTGTTTCTGAATTACCGTGGACGTTTTGACCTAGCCTAGTAATTCATCAATATATGAAACGTGGTTCATTTTTATAATTGGAGAATCTGAACGAATTTAATGACTCCAAAATCATCCATCGAAGGCAATACAAAGGGGTCCAAGAATGCTGCAAAAAGTATGCAAGTTTTTTTAAATTAGAAATATTTATTCAACAGCAATTTATTGTTATTATTAGTTGACGCAGTTTTTATTTATGACAATAAAATTTTTATTTTTTTATTTTGGCCGACTATAAAAAAATTACACAATTTGTAACTCAGATTATGGTTTAATTATAGAGCGACAAGATGAAACTAAGAGTGAAGTTATAAATCTTAACCGAGTATAAATCTTCTCAAAATAAATCAATCCTTATTCAGCTAATATATGCGATTATTAACAATATCCTCTTCTTGAAGATATTTTTGCTCTGTAAATTAAGTTGAAATGCAGAAATTCAAGAAAACATCTCATACTGAGTAGAGAAGCGGTCACCTATAAGTTGCCAAACATATTTGAAGGATCAAAATTAAATCTTTGTATAAAGCTTGTGAAAGATAAGTTATAGCTTTACCCTTCAGGGAAAAAAGCCAACAAATTTTCCAAATGAAAACGGCAAAAGAACCTAAAAAGCGGATGCAAAGTTATTTTTACTTCACGTTTTAGTTATTTCAAATAAGTACACCAGTATATTTCTTTTTACAAGATATATAAACAAGCGGTTTTGCGTCATATTATTATTAAAAGTAATTTTCAATAAACAACTAAGACGATAAATAAAATGTCAGAATTCTGGAAAATATTATACATATATATTCAATGGTATGTCATTATGACTAAATTATGCAATGCAATCAAAATGGTCATTTTAAATCAAGGTTTTGTTTTTCTATCAGCAACCGAATAACATTGCCTTATCCCCAGCAACATTATCATGGTGCTCTCACGATATTACAGATCATTCAGAATAACAAACAACATAGTGGAAATATCATACAATATCTTGTACTAACTTATTTCTTAATTCTAAAAATCGTAATCTTTTTCTTGCAAAGGAAAAGTAAGATATCATATTCACAGTAAAAGAGAAATAGAAGGCATATCTGAAACATGCAATAAATATTTCCTTTTTCTTTTCTTTAAAATAATGGCAGGAAACAATGAACCATCCTTCAAATTTGCATCGAAATGCTTCTTGTACTTCTTTTCACAGATTTATTCCATGTTTCACAAATTTTATTTCAAAAATATTTACAATGCTCCATTCAAAAGACTTATAACAAAAACGGAGGAAATCGAAATGCCACAAAGATTTTACAAGTGATTAAAGATTATCACCCTGATTTTATTTATAATTCAATACATAAATGGGTAGATATAAAAAAGATAATCTTTTTTATTTCAGGAAAAATTTAAAATTCTAATAAAATCACGAAATACATTCGAATTTCAGTGGCTAATTTTCTTAAAATGGTCTATTGTTTATACAAGAGTAATTCAAGTCACATGCGGCAGATTTTTTTTCAACATGTTTCGTTATTTCGTTTAAATGATAAGAACAATGATTTAATTCTTATTGCGTTTTTTACGTTATTTTATGGCCCTGTACCCTACATATCAAAAACTTATCCATTGTTTTTTATTATCTGAAAGTAAAATTATACCTCACGTCTCATTCCCTATACTCTGCGAACCATAAGTGGGTGAACTAATTGTATATCATAAATACATTGTTTGGAAATGATGGTGGCCAGCTATTTGAAAGCTATCATATTTATGTCTCACAAATCATTCTCAATTTAGGTCTGCCGGATGATCTTACAACAAAAGAATTATTGATTTAAAAATAATTGATTAATTCAATTCCGTTTAAACAATGTACAACTCTATCGATATCGAATAAGCGTGGATTTTGCAACAAAATATTATTTTTGAAATGTTCCAGAAAAAAAATGAAACATAATTAAACGATTATAATAATATAAGAATAAGAATTTAGCCCTTTTAACATAAAAACTGAAAGAAAAAAACAACGGAATCTTTATTGCTCTTTTTAGCTGTTTATTAATGTCATTGCTTTCAAAAAGATGGAATAGAAGTTGTTGCTTTTATTGATATTCACTACTTCGATACAAATAAGAAAGTAAGATCATCATAATGTGAGAAATAATCATAAAATCTTGAATTGCCTGAAAAAATTGCAAAGCCTCCAACCTTTACGGATAAATAAACAAAGCGATTCGACGGCTGTAATTCGGACTAGGAAAAGAAAGTTCCAAATGCGATTAAGTTGAAATTTATCAGGGATTAAAATAGCTAAAAACACAGTTTAATATAACAAGAAGTAGAGAAAGCATTTCTCTAAAATGCAATAAATGACTGAGAACTTATTTCTGAGACTTTATTTCTTTTATTATTATAAACTAAGTCGAACATAATGTTGCGAATGTATTTCGAAAATGTGGAAGAAGAAAAGTTCTGGCAAATCAAATTGCTTAAATAAACTGAAGTGATCGGATTGATTCTTTATTTCAAATTGGGAAAAATGTAAGCATTGAAGGATTTAAAGATGAAAGGAATGATTCTTCAGGAACTCCATTTCAGTGGGGATCATTTTTTTCATTTTTATTTTTAAATGTGATCTATATCCTTGTAGCAAAAAGAAATTAGATCACGTATTTTACTCTAACCCTTAAAATCAGAAGTAAAAACCTGTAACGGTACCTACTAAACCAAGAGGTATGGTCCCTTTTTACACGAGTTTTTTAAAAGAAAAATAAAGGTTTCTGAAAGTAAACGAAACTTTAAAAACGAAGGAACTAAGTTTAATACCGCTCCCTCTCCTTATCAGTAAACATCCATATTTTTTTTCGAATCATAAAAAAATAAACCTCATCATATGATGGAAAAAATTTCATTTTCTCCCGCTAAATCAGAGTGATCATATTCTAGATGTAGTGAAACCTGAGAATAATTTTTCAAAAGCCAGTAATTTTATAAATCTATATAACTATAGATTTAATGACTTCTTATTTATACCAAAATCACGAGACAATCCAGTATAAAGAGTGAAAAATTGAAATTGTTCAAGCTAATACAGGACTTCCTACCACTTTAGATAAATTGAGAAAGGGCAAAAAAAAATGATAAAACGGTATTTTTATTAATAAATCATTGAATACCATCACTTCAAGGTCATACTGATTTTAGCCAACTATATTTCAAGTTAGTTAACGATCATTCGCTAAAAGTAACCATTCAAGAAAAAGCATGAACCTGATTTTCACCCCTCTCGTAGGCGCCTGACTGCATAATGAAATGCAAATCATCTCTGAGTGGAAATTCAAGAAGTGATTCACACAACTGTCTTCAGTACTAGCTTCTCTGGGAAACCATCTGAATTTCGACAACCTTACCGACTAGACAGTTAAACCCCCATATTATTGGTACGATTTCTTTTATATCATGGTTTCTTTCCTTGCTTGATGCCAGTGTTTGTTTTAAAATACCAATTTATATTTAAATGCAACGCGACTAAAAATGACTTATGTATATGTAAGTCCGTCAGACGAAATAGTTGATTTAGTATTAATAGCAATACTTCCAACAACTTTAAACATATATAAGTTAAATGCTAAAGTTAGCAGCTGTTATAAATTTTCCTGTAAAATTGTCGAAATTATTCGTTCTTAAATCAGGAAACTTGATAAATTTGGCTGAAATATATTTAAATTTCTGATAAAAAAAGGAAACAAGTACAATTTCTGGTTAATAAATTTCATTTGAAAAAGCTAGAACTGATGAGCAGTGTTTCAAATAACAAAATTCTAATTATTAGATAGTAATCCGAATTTACTATATAATTCCACAACCAAACATAATTTATTCTCTTTGACTTTTGCCCTTTTAAATCCTCTCCTCTCTCCAATCCTAGTTCCTATCAAATTTTTTTTCAAATTTTTATTTATGATATTTGCATTTGCTTTTTTTAAACTTGAACAAAACAAATGATAACATTTACATTTACAAATTTAATGTTATCGTATAATTTTTAATAGTATAAAAAAAGCAGGAATATCAAAAAAATGCCATCATGAGATTTTTAGCACTAAAGTATCGTAATAGAAATTCCAATACTTAAGAAACAGAAGCTTTGAAAATTCAGCGATCTTAGAAATAATTTTATGTAGATAGGCCACATTTAGTGACTTCAGGAAGGAACACTTAAAGCATCTTAAGATAACAACCCATTTGGAGGCAACATCTAAGCAATTTTACTTTAAAAAAACATCAGGCCCTCTGGAATAGATTATACAGAAAATACATTGAAAATGCATGGATCAGCCTTAAACAACAGCCGCACTGTTTAATCAATTCGTAATTTTACTACGTTCTCAATGAACTTCGGTCTTAAATTAAAGCTGTCCAATTCCAATATGATACTCCTACATATTCCATTGATTAGACAGCAAATCGAAGATCTAGCCACTCTGGCAAGCATGGCTGAACTCTTGGTAAGTCTCACATGGCGTGAACATAGCAAGTTGGTTACAAACTTGAAGAGGCCTACCTGAAATAACTTTTCTGCACCATCCTGGAAAGCTGATGGGGTAGATCAAGAACGACTGACGGACGGAGGATGGAATCAAGTGTCCATGCTGGAACAAAATCCACGAGTTATTCACGAGGAGACACGGAGGAAGAGAGTGCCGAACAAAAGGCTCATCGAGTTCGACTGACTGGTTATTCTGGAGTTGAAGAACCGAGTTTTTTTGCTGCTGTTGTTGCGGTTCGTGCTTGCCTTTCCTCCACACACGGTGGCCTCGTTTCTTCGTTGGGGAAAGGATTAGATGTGGAAAACTAGTTTCTTTCTTTCTCTTCACACCAAGACCCGCTTTTCGGTTGACCTCATTTCGCCTATCGTTTCCTTTCGTTCTCCTCCCTACGTTCGAAAATGGGATTTCGAACAGGCTCCGGAGGGGAGGTTTTGGAGATTCCTCCTCAGGGGTGGGTTCGAAAGGGAAAACCAACCTTCTGGATATAGCTAGCCTGGCACAGAAGCGAAGATTCCCACGTTCCAAAGAGATGGCATCGAGATTTTAGCTCGCAAAAACAAGAAAGATTATGCTCATATAGGTTGATTTTTCAGAGATAAAGCATCTTTTTATTGAAAAATGGCGAAGAAAACATGAAAAACATGTAACTAGTAAGAGTGAAATATGAAGTTCTAAACATTCCAGTGCAATCGGCTATCTTCAAAAGGACGAAATTAAGACATTAACAACAGGGACGATGAAAAGATCTTCTATTCTATCTATTTCTTCTGTTTTCTATGTATTTCCTGATCACCGAACATGAACTATTCCTTTACCGTCATTTGATAGTAACTCCTTAGACTGACATGTTCTTTTTATTCTTCAGAATTCCTCAGCTTGAATGTTGAAAAGTCAGCTTGAAAGTCAATTTTTATCTACCAATAATGAGTATGGTGGATGTTTTTTTACACATTTGGCATGGGCATGAGACTTAAAATCAGATATTTGTACATCATATAAGAAACAATCATGCTTATTTTTGAAAAGTTAAGACAAGTGATATTGCTAGCTAAACTCTAAACTGACATATTCCTTTTATTTCCCATAATTCTTTAACTTAAATGTTGAATAGTCAGCTTGAAAGTCAATTTATTTTAGTTAGCTTATTAGTAATTTCGAGTCTTTTAGACTGAAAAAACGGCTCTTATTCTTATTTTATTTTAAATTGTAAGTCTTAGGTCAGAAAAGAAGGTATTCTCTTGACAAATCTATAAAACCATGCTAATTTTTTTTAATCATTAATCTTTCTTCGCGATTTTTAAAAAAACGATTTCAGAACAAAAACCCGATGACAGATGAAACTGCATTTATAAATGAACTATCAACACATTTCGATCTACACGAATAAATTTAATTCATATTCATGTAATAGGTATGAATATAATATTAGAATTCATTGTGTATTGCGAAAGAGAAAAAAAAGTAAAGACCACACAGCGGATAGAAATAAAAAATGCATTTATATGTTAAAGTTACGTTTATAACATTATTGAGAAAACACGTGATTTAATTCAACTTCCTGTTTCAACAGAGGAGGTAAAGTGCTCTAAATATTACAAGGAGACCTTATATGCCTGTTTCTTTGCAAATTTTTTTCCTCAGTAAACCAGATATTTGCATCAGAGTCTTATCTTTTGGCTGGAGATATTATTGAAAAGCATAGAATCACGTAAAAAACAACATCGCGGGTTTTTTTTTTTATTTATTTCCTTAATTTTTCAAAATAGAAAAGAAAGCTGAATCTTTAGCGACCAGTAATGAATATAGTGGATTTTTTTCCACATTTGGCACGGGCAAGAGACATGCAACTGGATATTTCTACATCATATAAAAAGCATTCATATTTGTTTTTGAAAAATTGAGACAAGGATATTGCTTGCTAAACGATGATTATATAACGTTTTCTTTTAGGAAATGTTTGTTACATTGAATTTGGAGCATTAAGTGATCATTTATAAAGAAACTGCTTGCTTACCAAAGTATTTAATGTACCTACATGAGAAAAAAAAAAGAATTATTTCAAATATCAAATACAAAAAAAGGACTGCAGAGGATTTGTAGGTATTTAAAAATACAATCAAACCTCACTTAACGAGCACCTCCTATAAAGAGTGGTTCGCATTATGAACAAAATAAAATGTAAAAAAGTGACTCGATAAACGAGCGATGTTTCGCAGAATAAGTGGCAAGGAGAAATCATGACGTCATGTGCTAGATTGGCTTGCATCAGTATATGTTGAGCTATTGTTTGAAGAGAACCTTTATATCTACATTGAAGAAGTTTTGGTCGGATAACGTTAACAAAGTGACTCTGTGGACTTTGAACCTTAATGAATGAGATTTTGAGGCTAGGTAATTTGACGGAAAACATTAAAAAATAAGGAAGATATTTATAAATTCTAATACAATTTCTTTACAAATTTTTCTTTTTAAAATATCTTCCACCTTTCTTGGTCTCATGGTAGATCTTTACGCTGGAGTATGTTTAATTCTTAGGTATGCATTTGAAATTTATCATTTTTTAAATTTTTATCTAATATAAATGATATGTCATGTACTGAATTATTAATAAAAAATAAAGATAGTTAAAAATGATTGATACGTGTTTACGATATTTAAATTCATGCTAAAATGATGTAACATCTACAATTTCTTTTCTTTTCTTTTTTTTTTTTTAATTTGATTTCAGTCTTTTATTCTCGAGAATATTTTATAGTTCTAAACTAAAAACTTAGCAAACAGCATCATAAGAAAGAAAACTTTCTAATTTCAGCTGAATTTTGACCTGTCGTGTTGATGACTTGCCCACAAGCATTAAACTTACTTTCATTTTCAAACAAAGTCTAATCTTTGTGAACGATAAGCTGTTCGATATTATTTTACCTTCAGGTCTTTGGAGACATTCGCAAATGAATCATTTTTACCTACTCATCCATAACAATTCCACTCTTTATCAAAGTGTCACAGATTTCCCTTTCTTTTTATCTGATGTTTGTTATGCACTGGAAGTTAGTCATTCTAACGAACTTAAAGAAATTCAGTGTCCTTTTTTCCATTTAAAAGCAAATGTGCTTTTTAAAGTTCCTTTTTACTGCCAATAATTTCTCCGTGTTGATGTTTATGGAACCTTTTTGCCATCCATCGCCCTTTTCTCAGAATAAAATCCTTTGTGACGCAGGTGGTGGGCGGGCCGGTGCGTAACGCCCACTATTCTGTTAGTTATAAGGTTAATTCCAATGCCATCACATGAAGAACATGTGTCTGTTTCTAAAACAGGTCCTTGATCATTTTTCATTTAGAATAACTGAAAATTAAAATAAAATCTCATGTTGCTTTCTGAAATTGTGTTAACAATATAATCTTCAGCTACACTCCCTTAGGGCAAAAAATTCCAAATAATATAATGGAAATAAAGTCGGGATTTTATTCGTATTTAGATTAAAATCACAAAGCATCGTCATAATTTTTTTCTTGTAGCCAAAGAGAAAGTAATAAGTTCTCAGAAGCTCTTGAATTTTATTGAAATATACAGGGCGGTTATAGTCAAACTTCCGCAATAAACAGCATCCTACAAGGCAAACGGGTGAACGGATTGCTATGAAATTTGGTATACACATTATTCACGAGACGCACTCATGGAATTTTGAAAAAAAAGTTCCAAAATGCCTACCAGAGGGAGCTTTTTCCGGAAAAACATTAAATTTAACTGAATAAGCGACCAAAATGGAATACAGAAACAATATTAACAATCCAGAACAAGTATTATGAGTAATAAAATGAAAAAAAAAAAAAAAACGGGAAAAGCTAGAAATTCCATAACGTTTCATGTGCGAAGCATCACAACTGATCAATTACGGTCTGCTGTTGAACGCATTGTCCGTCCACTTGAAATTTTGCAGGTGAATGAGAGTGGTCACATGGAGCACATTTCCTTACATCGTCCTGGACATGAATAATAACTGCTCCTCTTGTGCAAATTCGTCCTAATCTGTTCTTGTTCCTGAAAACAGAACTGTTTTTTTTTTTTTTCTTTCTTTCTTTCTCTCTTTCTCAAGCAGCGTGCTGTTATTTTTTCCTTATCTTTACTTAATGTGGTTCGATGACAAGGTGACCAGAAACTAGTCAGTAAATTTTAATATTTTTTCTTTATGTTTATTCTTCTGGAATGCAGCACGTTTTTGTTGGACAAATGGGAACAACATTATCGTTTCTTCCTCAATTGCGCACTTTTAACTTTGTAGCAATCTTTCCTTGAAAAAGAAATATGTTTTGTGACCGTTTCATCAGTTTCTGACAGAAAATCCATACTTTGTCTAATGCTTTAATTAGGATTAACACGTTTTTAAACGAGACTTAATAGCATTTGATTTTCATCGTTATTTTAGTAATTTCCATACAGACAGGCGACAAATCACGAACTAAAGTAGCACTGTATTTTAATTCCTGCAATCGTGTTTCTCTCTTTTCAGTACAGTTTAGAATCTTTCATAATGCCTTTATTGTCCATCTAAACAATAGCAATGTAGTTTTCTCTTTTTTTTCTTTCTAATATATTTTTAAAAAGAATTTCAGCAGTGATAGAAATTTAAATTATTTTTACTTTTAAATGAGTCAGCGACACATTTCTGATGTTTTTGTTCGCTAGCAAAAAATATACAAAAAGTAAGGAGTAATAAAAAAATCACGATTTTAGTTTTTGATATCGTGAAGAAAAATTGTTGCTTGTGTGTTGTTAGTAAAAACTATATTGGTTTTAATAAATGGATTATGATAAACATTTCTTATGATATGAGACATCTTCAATGAACTTTTACCGTCTTTCACAAATAAATGCTAATTACTAACCCAGAAAAAAAGAGGAAATTTCGATAGCATCCGAGAAATAAATTTCTAGTGACAATCAAGAATATATTTGCTTAATTTGACAAAAATTTCAGTTGAATAAATTAGAATGGAAAAATCAAAAACTCCAATCTAAATTTTTTCAGAACGAACTTATTTTAAATATAGATGTGCTCTTTTCTTTCAGATTTGTAGAAAAATCTACTGAAACACTGAGCGAATTTTAACAAAAATATTTTCATAAATTAATATTATTTTCCTGAAACTATTTACTTATTATGGAAAGAATTTATTTATTATGCATTAAATACTTTTCAGTATTTTTCATATTAGAAAAGATTATGGTTCAATTGATTCTACAGATAAATATTGACTCTCGTATTTACCAGAAAGTTCAGATTTCTGCTTTTAAATTTAACTTTTTAATTTTCTAGTAATTGTCGATGAATCAGTTCATTCTCACGTGATGCATGTTCAGTATACTACGCCAAATAATTTTCGCTGCTATTTTGCAGAAACAACGCTAAATTAGGGTAAGTTTTGATATACAGTCAGTTGGCGCCTTGCGAGGTGGGCAATTTTTCGGTGGCGCTTTCTTTGGGGTTACATTGCCGTCGTTTTCTTTTTTACTATTGTTTGTTCTTTGCTGGTGACATTTGTTTTGTGTACTTATTCCTACTTATTTATCATTTATCTGTGTATGTTACTGTATTTCGCTTACTTTCATGATTTTCGATTAAATTTTTTGCGTGCATTCCATTTTATTGCATTTTGTTGATTTTTTTTTTTCTATATTTCCGTTAATTTGCTGCAGCGTTCATCGGAGCCTTACGATTACAAACGCTATTGCTGCCATTCGCGCCACATTCGGCCATTTCGAGATAAACTTCTTTTTTTTTTGGCGAAAATGGCTGTATATCAAAGATGTTTCCTAATTTATGCCATTTCACGCTAATTTTAATTTAATTATATTAAGGTTCCATTTTAAAGCAACACTAGAGTTGTTTTGAGACGAAACATTATTTTGAAACTCTCGGATGGTGAAGGCGACACCTGAAATGGTATTCCCTCTCCAGGCTTCTGCACCACATTAGCAATAATGTGCTTAGCCCTGACTAAATTAGAATACATCAGATCTGCCTACATGGCCGTTCTTCGAAGCAGAGCTCTCCGGCCTCGAAACTGAAACCTTACCACCAGGCTATTGCAACCTTATCTTTTGGGGAGCAAAATAACATATAATTATATGTTAGATGATATGCAAAGTTATATTATCATACGATTCTGACGTTACAACAAACAACTTCAGTCTATCATCGACAAAGCTAATAATTCCTGTGGCTCCCACACATAAATAAGCTTAAAGTTTTTTTTCAATGCTCTATTCTCCGTTTCTACAGTATCATCTTGTTAAGAAGTGTGACTCAACGAAGAAAAAAAAATCCCAGTAACTTTCAGAAAATTATATCAGCCAATATTGCATCTGTTATCTGCGTCATTTTAAGCCTCCTTTTCTATGTTAAGATGATATAAGTGCTTGAAAACATCCTCATCTCAAAATTTGAATTCCTTCACATAGATTTATTTTTGCTCATCCATGATTAGAAAGTAATTTTCACGAATCAATAAGGCGTGATGTCTCTGCTCAGCCGAGCGAATGTCTTCCTATTGGGATCCGTTCTTAGGGATTCGTTCGAACACTAGCGTCTCCATCGAAATCAATTTTCAGAATGAGATTTCTCACAGAATGCAAATTCGAATCTTTATGCGTGCCATAATTATTATCAAATCAACAGAGAGCGTAATTTCAGACTTTTAATTCTAGTCAAAATATTTTCTTTGCAAGAATGAAACTAGACCAGATTTTCAGGTTATTTCTTGAAAAGCTGCATTTAAGAAAGACGAAATCTGGAGCTTCCTTTCTTCTTTTCAAATCATAAGTTGTTGAAATATGTTTGAAAGCGGAAAAATTGGAACCATGTTTTTAAATTGAGCATCTCTTTTTTTTGTTGTTGTTGTTCTGTTTCGGTGGTCCTTAACCTTCATACGTCGCTTTTTTAGTAAAAGACGAAATTTAATGATAAAAATGATCCAATACTGGAAAAAAACTGAGCAACAAAATTATATCGGTATGTTTTAACTTCACGGGTAAATGCATCAGTGGTTTGCAAATTTAAAATGAAGTATTTCAATTATTTGCAATTTTGAAATAACTTTTACTGAATAACTTTCTTCTGAAAAATATCTAATGCTTTCCCAGAAGTAGGTCAATGAAATTTTGGCAAGTGTTTTTTTATAAAAATGCTTTACAATCATATGTCTGTAAATATATGTTGTAATTGTATTAAATAACAAAAAAACTCATCATTTTCAATATAAAAAAACTCTCCGAAACAATATAGCTTATTGCACAGCACAAATGCTCTATTTTAGATTATTTTAGCCCTTTCCCTAATAAAATAAATAAAAATTTGTATAAATTTTTAATCGTTTTTTACAAATACTTGAAAATTTTGGAGTGACTTTAAAAATTTGTAAACATAAGTTATACATTAAAATTTTTAAAAATCCTCGCATAAGGTGTAAAACAAAACACAAAATATAAAAAATGACTCACTTATCAAGGCATGTTACGCAGAATGAATGACAAAGAGGTACTATGACTCAAATGTTGGATTAGCCTGTATTAATAAGTGTTGAAAGCTTGTTTCAAGAGAGCCCTTATAGCTATATGGAAGATGTTTGGGCCGGAAAGCGTTGTCGAACGTAACTCCAAGGGTGTTGAAAAGTGCCTGTGGAGTCTTAATCTGCAATTTTGTCTCTGACCAAATTTATGTGACTAGAGCAACGATACCGATGAGCTGGTGGAAGAACATAGCCAGAGCTACTGAAAAGCTTATGTGTCACGGCAAAAATCTACGGAGGCGATTTTCTCAGAAGAGGAAGAAACAATACTGTAGAAACTTCGTAATAAAATAGAAGAGAGGGTAAGAGAAACATGGGAACTTTTTGCTTCTTATAAGCAGAAACATCGCCCTAATAACTGTTCAAGCTACAAATTCATTTTATAATAATGCTGTGACTCGTTTTCGCCAAATTTTGCAGCGTAGGCGAAAACAAATGTCTTTAGAAATGTCTTTATAAGAAAATTGTCATTTTTATAAGACAATTTTCTTATAAAAAAGGTATATATTATAAATAGTAAATTAAATTATTATAAATTTGTTTGAGTATTTTTTTCGGAATGGAACGCATTGTCCCTTTTTACACAGATTATAATGGAAAAAATTATTCATTTGACGAACTAAAATTCAATACGAATTATGCTCGTTAAACGAGATTCCACTGTGTATATATATATATTATTTCACTGATGTAAACAATACATCTTCATTCCTTATCGAGTGTCAATCACATTTAAAAGCTCCACATAATGGTGTCAAATAAGGTAAGCACAGTCACATGAGAAACGGAACTACATATAACATTTAATTGCATAATTCCGTTTCTTTATTATTATTGCATTATTTTGATATTTCCAACAGTCATTTCGGAAACTTTTACCCTTAAAAAATGTGGTTTTTTTCACCATCTTTAGATTTAGCAAATAAACTTTCCAATAATTAATTATAATGGCATGCTAGTTTTTCAAAAATTTCGAAAATTATTATTATTTTTTATTTTAGTAGAGATAATTAGAACTCAGATGAATGTATTAATATTTTCAATGTATGGTTTAGTAACTCTCTCGAAAATAACTGTAATAATTAAAAATGTATGAACTTTCATTCAACAAACGCAAATGGCAAGAGACGCGCTAGATAATCTTCGTAAATATGGCATTTGATTTTATAAGTACACGAAAGAATGGTAAATAATGCCCAGGAAAGATGCATGATAAACGAATTTGGTCCACAATTTGATTTAGATTTATAGTTTATTGGGTTTTAGCTTGCATATTTAGCTTCATCAACTTTACTGCGTTTTTTAACTATCCTATTCGCATCTGAAAACACAAACACATATGATCGTCTGCCTGGGAAAACAATTTATCTCAATTTTGCAAAAGAAGGAATAAAGTTAATTTTTGGTAACCAATAGCGAATATTTCGAACCTCCTTTCCCCATCTGGTAAGAAAATACCTTTTCATGTTAGTAAAAAAAATTGGAAGTATTGGTTATTGTTTGCGAAAAATTCAGTACCCCCTCACTCTTTTTAAACTGAAAATTGTAGCAAATGGTGTTGTTTGTTAAGCGTGAATATATAAATACTCCATAATTCCAAAAATATGGAGGGTTGTGTTTTTTTGTCTCGAGTTCTCTAAAATGTTGAAACTCCTTTAAAGTCCGCAGATAAAATATTTGATGCGTTCATTACTTTTTGTATACGCTTCATATAGAAGGAGATGGAAAAAAAAAATACTTTTTCCCAAATTATCTGATAATTTTGACAATCAATTTTTCACCAATTATGAAACCAATTTTTTTTTAAATTTGGTTTTATGAAAATCCTGTTATTAAGTTGCTTTTCACATTTTTTTTTTTTCATTTTCATTTATGAGCATCGAGTTACTTAGCAACGAATTTTTTTTGTTTGCTAATTCTTTTATTACATTCTTTTCTATCCTTCATTTAGAAAAAAAATACTTAGCAGTATTTCTTAACAGCAAAGAAGCTCTATAAAGAAATTCTAGGAATGATAGAGCAAGATATATATATTTTTTAACTCATCTATACGATAAATCTAAAAGACACAATACAGGCATAATCTATAACTACTGAGTCATGAATTAATTCTAAAATGGAAACTTTTGTGATGGGAACTTTAAAAAAGATGTATTTTTTGTCCCTTATGAAAATTGTTGTGAAACTGTTGTCTTATATATTCACTAATCGATTTCCTACTTTTTTTTCATTGCGTACTATTGTCCCATATATAATAATAAATGGTTATATTTATAATTTAGGTGCCAATTCCGTATTTTGATGCTTCGCACATTTTTCTGTTCTTGTTTTTACTTTCTCATATGCGAAGAATAGAGAAAATATGGTCATCGTAGAAAAATTCCAACTCGGGATTTCGACGAACTCCATGTTTTAGACCTTCCTCAGTTCGATAAACACATTTTTTTGGAAATTATCTGTCTATCTGTGACAATAGTAACTGGAAAACACTCTGGGCTAGACGAATGAAATTTGGTATATAGTCTTTATATCAATTTGTAGATTTCTATCAATATTTCGAGTAAACTCTATCCAGAGGAAGTCCGTCTATCCGAATGTTCGAATATAAATTAACACGACCACTTCAAAACGAAGAAAATTAGACGAATAAAATCCAATACTCAGATTTGATATCTACAGTGTAGGCATCAATCAAATTTTTAGCATTAGATTAGTCTAATAAGGGATTGACGGTCAGTCAATTTCTACCTTCAGAAACACGCAATGATCAAATTTGATATGTAAACGCAATGATCAAATTTGATATGGGATTTTGTGACTACAAGTGTAGTTTTGTGCCAAATTTCAATTTCAATTAGTTGGGAAAAACAGGTCTAAAGCAAAACTTTTTGGATCCTAATAACCGTATACCAGGGATTACTCGCCAAAAAATTCGCTAAACGTCATAAAGACAGATTCAGTAAAAATACTAAAGATTCATTTCCTAACTATTGTGAGCTAATTCTTTTGGAAAATTTTGGAAAAACCACTCCCGCTGATTTTTTTTTTCAATTATAATAATATTCTACTAGCCATTTTATTTGTTTAATTTTTCTACTTCATGAATATCCATATTTATATTGTTTGACGGATATTTTGATCTTTTTTATCATCAAAGTTTTCATTTCATTAGAAGTGCATTATCGATTCATTCTCGCATGATAGACATGAAATGTGAAGCGTCGACTTGGGAATTCATTTCATTTTATAACAGAAAAAAGAAGGGCGCGAATTCACAACATGCGCAGTTACGCTCATCACGTGACTGTGAAATTGTGTGAATCAATTCCATTATGTTATATAAGAAAAAGAACTCAATTAAATTGGTTTAAAACATTGAAGGTTTCAAAATTAATTTTTGAAAATCATCATCAGAGAAAATAAACTGCCACGGTTTTGTTATTTTAAAAGAAATGATTCATTAAAAGAGAAATTTTCCTGTGCATCCCAGATAAAATAATGACAAATAAAAAGCAAAGGAAAGTTATCTTTCCGTTCTTTCAATTTTATGATAAAAATAAAAACTTCTGACATGAAATATTTCTGTTTTCCATTTTATCGGAAGATTCAAATCATAAGAGAAATTGTTATTTTCTAGAAACACTAAGCGGCCTTGTTTGCTTAAGTAAATGAAGCAATTGTTAAAATTTGATGAAGAAATTGAATTTCGTAAAAAAAAAATGATGTGGCGAACGAAAGGAAGAAACTTTGCGATAAAGAAGAGACAAAAGCAAAATAATAACTCTTTTCCCTTTTGAAATCAAAATGAGTCAAACCTTTCACAACACATTCCTATACTTCGTTCTAAGCCAGCTCTTAATGAGAATTTAAATGCTCTTTAGCTAAATTTCTGAGTTTTTCATAAGTTCCCTTTTTACGACCAGGCTGAGGAAAAGTGCATTGACACTAGCACTCAAACATATATCAAAATCAAACAAATCAAAACTTCGTATTTGAAAATCAATTACTAGAACTTTTTAATTTTAATTTCGATAGATAGCCAGAGTTTAGATCATTTTAATTTCAAAAGATGGCCACATGATAAAAATTCATACCGTGTTTAAGATAAAAAATAATTTCAATTCCATCTGCAAAAACATACGACATTATTCACTCTAACCAAGTGCTTTTCGAGCAGAAATTTTAATCACAACAACCGCAGTGTATCAGGAAATCAGCTTTCATTCCTATCAACCCTGATGGCCATTGAGCCGCGAGAGAAAGTTGATTTTTTTTTTTCCTGGCGTATAATCGGATATTTCTTAAATCCTTTTTTAAAAACTTCAATAAGCTGCCTTGTCATTCCATTTACTATTAGTCGTCACACGATTATTTTTGCGTATAAAAATAACTTTACAATGATTTCATTTTATTGTAAACTAGCCGTCTTGAGTGACCAGCTTGTTCGCGCAGATTATTGATTTTTTTAGGTTGTTAAATGATTTATATGGAATACTTTTTTTAATATGTCAGCTCATTTGATAGAATTTAAAATTATGAATTTAAACAATGTTAGTAAATTATTGTGAGCAGAAATTAAAAGCGTATATACTAGGAAATAAAACCTTTGCCCTGGCGATTGAATAAAGTATTTGATACGGCAAGCAGCATTTATGATAATGTTTTTCACATTCATTAAATACCGAAGTGTTGAATTTAGTTCAGCTATGAAATGGCTGAATGAAGAAATCTGAAATGTTCATATATCTGTATGTTTACATTTGACTGTTTTTTTTATTCCACAATAAGAAATAAGATATTTCTGTGCCACGTGCATTAATGTTTTATGTACATAAAACATTATGCATTTTTATATTCTTTTATGCAAAGGGAAAATACTGCAATGGTCAAAAAATTCGAACTTTGACGAATCTCCATATTTCAAACCATCTGAATCCGAAAAAATATTTTTGGAATGATATCTGCCTGTGAACACGATAAATAAAAAATGTTTTGAGATAGACAGATGGAATTCGGTATACGTATTTAATACTAAATTTGAAAATTTCTTTAAAATTTTGAATTTAATTAATTCTGAGAAAATACGATTGTTCGAATGAAAATGAACATGATAACTTCAAAATGAAGACAGCTATAAGGAGAATATTTAAAGTGTAGTATTCGTCAAAATTTTAACCAAATCCACCAAAGGTTGACCATCTATTGTTCTATACCTTCGCAACCATGCAAATGCACTAGCTCAAAAATGCAATTAATTAATTACACGAAATGTGGTATGTGATTTTTCAGAATTCTAGTTCTGTGTCACTTTTTGATTGTCTGTAAATATGTATTCAAAATGCATATTCGGGGAGGAGGGTTCTAGTGTTTTTGTATCAACCGCATTCCAACGATTCATCGCCAATAAAATCGCTAAAGATAGCCCTCTAATACGCTCTTTTGTAACTATTATTTGTCAATGGTATGGGATTAATAATACACAGTTGCATTCAATAGAAAGTATGGGAGAAAGTTTTGGGAAAATCACTGCCGCTGGTTATTGTACAGGTTGCACATTTCATTGTGCAGGTATGTAAACATTACATATATAACGTAAAAAAAATATTTTTGTTAAAAAGTTTCATTATTGAAAACTGTCATGCAGCACATGTTTCATTTGAATATAATAGAAGGACTCTTCCAGAAAACAATTTCTTCGTTTTCATCCAATGATCAAATGGTAGTTTTTAATGAGCTCAAAGGTTTCGAACCCTATTTAGAAGGGAAAATTAATTTTCACTACTGCTTTTGCTTAATGAAAGAGATACATTTTTATCAGAATTAGGAATCAGAGGACCTATATTCAGACTAAAAAAATTTTTTTAGTTTCAAGACTGGTTTTTGATGGGGGCTTCTCGAAAGAATACACAGTGGAACAGAATTATATCTTACTTTTGCATCTGAACTAAAACATGAACACATTCAGCTCTATCAAATAAAAATAAATGGTGCTAAATATGTGTTAAAGTTTCCGATTTTACGTAAAAATACAAGAATGAAGTTTGGGAGAATGAATAATTGCCCTTATCAGCCTCTCTTTCGGCAACATCGCAAAATTTTTAAACTATTCATAGCAAATTCTTAGAAGGCTTAAAATTCGATTCCTTAACTATTCTTAAGCTGCATCCATGAATGAGTAACAACTCACCATGTTATATTTCAAAGCTTTCATAAAAGAATCCATATTTCAAAAATCAAAAACGGATTTTTAATTGTATCACAATTGAAAACAAGTTCGGCACGATATAATTAAGTAAAATATATTTTAGAGCGGATGATAGGTTGGCATCTGAAGTAACTCGCTACGAATCTGGGTAATTTTCCGAAGAACGTAATGGATGTTCTTTTGATAGATTCCGAAACAGGTTCAATTTGGAAGTCATCATGTAATATTTTCCATCTGACGTACCAGGGGGCTTTAACAATCTTCGTCAGATGTTTATTTTGAAAAATTGATGCAAATAAAACACGCTTATGTTTAGTTTATATCTCCTTGTTTTAACCCGTTTCCACTGTATAAATCGCCTGAGATTCACACCTTCTATCTAATTAGATATTCTTTTCTCTATTGTAATTAAGAGATAGTAATGAAGTTAAAATCTTAGTAAATAGTGCTCATAATCACAAGCATTCATGGTAACAAACGTATTAAAGCAATGAGACATATCGTGTCACAATTGCTTCCTTTGGCCATTATTGAACGGTGCAAAAAAATAAAGGTTTCAAAGAAACTATTACCAGCGAAACTAAAGATACACTTTTAAAAGAGTTGTAGGCCTTTTGAAACCGATGTCATAGAACAGCTAATATATACACTTGATTGTTTATATGAACATAACTGGTCGTAGCATAGTTCGGAAGAAACTTATAGGGACACCCTAAAAGTTGGTGCATTTCGTCAGCAGCATTCTGACACATCTCAATTACATACTAACTTTCAAGAAAAAAGTGAAACCTGCTGAAGGATCTAAATGTGTCTTGAGGTAAATTGAAGGAAAGCCCAATATTTCTCTTGCACGGTGACCTCAGAGAAAGCGCTCTTCATGAGGAGAGCCGACACCTGGGAGGATACCTGCATAACCTGTTCGGTACTGCAATTTCCGAAATTTTAATTTTGTTCGAATGGCACACTCACTTCGCAAACACTTTCCATCGGGGCGGGAAAACAAGATGTTGTGAAAGCGATTTTAAAAAACTGGAATTACAATAACTCGATTTCAAGTGGTTTGAAATGTTGGTAAATTTTAAGAGTTTTATTTAAGATTCTACGCAAGGAATGAAATGGGCCTCTTTGTAGTAAATTTATTTTGAAATTTCAGAATGATTTTATTATTACTTTTTGCAGTCATTGAAGTGATAATATCTATTATATAAAATGCTAATGCACAGGGTACAGAAATACCTTTTATTTATTTATTGGCGAATGGTGACAGAAAATTATAAACAAATCACTATGCTTCAGACTGAAAGTTATTACAGCTGCATTATTTCAACATTTGGCAAAATAATGGAGCTGCAGTTTATCAATAGAAGAACTTTGAAGAGGGCTCGCCGCATCCCCAATACTCCAGTCAGTCAAAGGAAACAAGATTTGAAAGAAACCAAGAAGTGTCAAAGTTTAATCGAAAGGAAAAATAGGCTGAATTGTTGCTAGATGAGGAATTGCAATGACTTATCTACAGAAATTGATGACCATATATTTCAAAACTATTATCTCACAAAAATTATGTTTATTTATTTTATTATTTATTATTATTATTATAAAATATTTATAAATTATTTCAAAATTCAAAAAAGTCTTTTTTAATTATATCAATATCATTTCTATACAATTTTTTCTTTATTTTTGATAATCTTTTAAAACTTAATACACAATCTAACAATTCTTCCGTCATACTCATTCATCAAAACAATCAATCGCGAATGTTAAAACTAAGATTTTTAAAAAATATTTTCCCTGGCATTAACTTTTAAATAGTATTTCTCTTTGGCTTTTATTTGATTTGCTGCTACTATAATTCGCAAACTATTCATTGAATTAAATTCATTTGTTCATCCTTTCTTGTTAAATTCCTGCTTTAAAAAATGTGTTCCATATAACAGCATAAAAAGTAAATAATCTGTGAGGACAATGCTTTGGAATCTGTGGTTGCCAATGCCGGCTAGTTGATTATACTTCATAAAAATAGGCTTGTTTTCAAGCAGCTTCTCCTCTCGACTGACATTTTGTAATATATTTTTTATTATATATGTGGGAACTGCTAACAGATCTCATTCCTGTATAGCGCCATGTTGGCCATTTTGCGTAATGCTGCTTTGCCGCCATTATTAGCAGATGAGAGTTGGGCAGTGAGACTGTAAGACGTACAGCTCACGCTCATGTATCTTTATATGTTTTATGTTAGTAATGTTTTGTCCTCTGTCTTTTAATCTTAATATATTTCACATATTAATGCTGGTCTTTGCCTTTCCCCACATATAATTTATAGAAATGCGAGCATATCGTTGCACTCTCGCTACCTGTAAGAAGGAAAGAGGGAAAGCCTAGACACCCTTCACTCCCGTAGAAGGAACACGTATTGCACCGGCACTCTCACCTCTGCGAAGGTGTAAAGGCGTTAAGTGTGAAATCAGTTAAGGGATGAGGCGGCTGCATTGGTTTTGTGGTAAGTCCTCGGCACTGTAATCTGAAAATTCTATGGTCAAATCCGAAGAATCGCCATGTCATCGGGACTACTGCACGATGGCACGGCCAGGTGTCGTCGAACCAAGTGTCCTTCAGCTATCTTGGTTTCGAGAGGGTGTGCCAGTTCAGGTATCACTCTTGTCACGTGACAGCGATTCAAATTGACATCCCAAAACAGCCCTAATATGGCTTCAGAACTGGAAGTAAATGTAATTAAACTAAACTAACTTCCCCAAAGACTGAAGTAAACTATCAGTGTGGCGTCTCGTTCCGGGTGATTTAAATAAAATCAACTGACAAAGATTAATTATACGAATGAATTGATTACAACGCTAGTTCAGGAACTAAGAAATATATTCATTAAACTATTCTGCAAGATTCTGAGCAAATCATTTGATAAACTTTTAAACCAGGAGGTTCTTGCTTTATATCTTTTTTTAACTATAAATCTCGCATTTTTCCTCTTTGACAGTTGGTGCGTATACTTTAATTTCCTTGCTGTTCCTTTTAATCTATTTTATGCAAAATTTCAAAAATACTGTAACATTTAACATTTATTAAAACATATTAAAACATTTTTCAAAGACTTCATCTCAAACTTAGTCACATATCTTATTTTAGATAATGATGTGCAAGCGTTCAGAGGCGCAGGCGCTAAAAGTATTTTACAGAGTTAATTTGTTTGTTAATGCTCGAACAGGTTTTGTTATAAAGCCATTTCAATTTTTATCTAAATCCATTTTTTGGGAAGTTGCATTAAATTTTATATTTGTATTTACATGCGTTTAAATACTATTTTACATCTTTCGATGCTGTTTTCTCAAATTTTCTCTTTGGTAGAATTTTCTTATGGGAAAACCTCATAAATTAAACTTTAATGTATATATTTTTTCAAATTTGGTATAATAATTTCTCAATATGTTCTGGAGTTCCTGAGCTAAAGAATAAGTAATCTATTCATTTAACAAATAATTATAATGCTTCACAGTGTGAAAAAAAATTGAAAATTTCATATTATTATTAAGTAGCACCTCATTATTTAAAGAATGGCTCGAAATACAGCTTATTTTATAGTTGTAGAATTAGATAATATGTTTCTTAAGCTATTGTCGAATTTTAAGCATATTCTTTAATAAAGCTCTAAATTAAAACATTTTTTTCTTTTAAACCTCTTTTTAGCCAAAAAAAAGCCCTTTTATAATTTTTTAAAAGCTTTTATCATTTAATTGGTATAGTTTGGTTTCATAGATGTTTTTTCAATCTTTTTTATGCAAAAAATCAAAAATATAATAGTAAATATATTTTAGAGTGTTTTTCAAAAAAATTCATCGCGAACGTAATCTCATAGCTTAATAAATCTTTTAGAGGAAAACTATATTATCATTTTTTTAACGTGCATTGAATTAATACTTAAATTTATCAATATATTTAAAGATCAAAACGATTTAAGTTATCTTAAAAGTCGGATTATGTATATTCAAAACGACATATTAAAGTAAATATATTAATATATTGCAAACACCGAATCTCTGCCTTTAAAAGCCGTATTGAAGTAGATAAATATGCTAATTTTTTTTCTATTCTCTTTGCACAGATGTGAAGAAAGACACTGCTGATAATTTTGGTGGAAATTCCTTTTTATTTGAATTGTTTACCACGAGATCAGTTTGATAATTCAAATTTAAATCATTTAAAACTGATTTTACACGTGTTCGATTATTCCAATAATTTTCTAGTATTATCTGAATCGATGTCCGCCCTAAAATACTTCTGGCATCGTTTCAAAACGGAATGTTCATTTCATAAAATCAAATCAAATAATTCAGTTATGTAGAATATTACAGCAAAAATCTTACTTCATTCTCAAAATTTGAAATATTTCCTACAAGTACTGTGTAGTCGCTGCCAAGTGGTCTTATTGCTTAAGACATTGAATGTCTGAAGAATATGATACAGAAGAAGAAAGTTGTGAATTTTGATCGCTTTAAAACTTAGCACAGCGATGTTCGTTTCAGCAGCAAACTCGCTGCTGCCAAGGTGCTTGAGGGTGGTTTCTTTTCAAGCGGAACACAAACACGGGTAATTTTCCCCAGAAAGTCCTCCAGCAATTCAGTCTCTCCCCCCCTATTTATTAGATATAGACTTATACCTTAGATTATTGCTGTTTGCTCGAAGCACATTTTGGACAACAGATGGGGTCAAACTCCTCTTTTATTATGGATCTCTATCTATCCGTCTGCCATATACAACACAGCCAAGGAAATGATATTAGAGATACTTATCTATTATTAGTATCTGTAAGATAAAATCTTAGTATTCTAAGAAGCTTGAATGTAAAATGTGAAACATTATATCCATAAACTAAATATCATACTTTTAATCAATAGATTGAAAAGAAGTATTTCACTGCCACAATACCGCAATTCAAGCAGTCACTTTATATATTGTTATGAATTTGTAATATTGCTTCCCTGTGCCGTCGGAAGAAACTCCTACAGACAACTCTAATGGATGCCGAATGCAGAGTCAATGACCCCCGACTTAGGCAACTATTTGGCGACTTGGTGGCAAAAGTAAAGAACCCAGAATTGTGAGAATTTAGGTGATACCTCGATAAGGAATGAAGATGTGATATCTTTCTTACAGGTTTTCCTCATTTAAGGAAATTTTAAAAATCCCGAAAGACAGTTCTAATCAGTCGCCGAGTAGTTGAGTTGAACAAATTCTTTCTGAGAACTTTGTTCAGTTATTATCAATTGGATGCTTGGATGATATTGTTTACTGTACGCGCTGTTTTATGTATGCTTCATCTGGTTTTGTTACCTGTGTTACGAGTTTGTGTAGAATAAAGCCTTTGCTAAACCTATTGGAACTTTTCCCGTATCACCTACGGACAGTTTTTGGGAACATGCCTCAATAACATTGATTTATAGTAGTGGAACTAATACCTATTTACTATCAATATCAGTAGAAGTCAGAGTAGTAATGAAAATTATTTGCATTTTAGGATGTTTCAGTGTAAAATGTCAGGCTTTATACTCGGACATTAATTTAGATACTTTTAGTAAATAGTTTGAGTGAAAAGATTTAAAGCTACCTTAGGTGTTCTTTCGAAGAAAACCGTTGACCAAATCTGAATGTAAACAATGACTTATCTGATTCAAATATCGGATTACAAAATATTTGCTATTTGCATCTGTAATTAATTGAATGAATAAATTCAAATGAAAAAAAATTACACTTAGATATCTCAAATGTCTTACATTTTTATATAGATTGAAACAACAAAAATCTATCGAATGGCATGTATTATCTAATTCGCAGAACAAATAATTTCGTGGTTGATTTAATTCCAGAAGTGAATTTCAGTAATTTGTACTAAAAATAAAAAAAATCACTTTATATATTTAAAATATTTCTTATTCCGCACTGGGAAACAAATGAGATTTGCCCATAACACGTAAAGTAATGGCAAAGTTTTCATTTTTTTTATAGATATTGTAATTTCAAGGGCTTGGGTATCGAGTCGTTACTCATAAGAAAACAATCCCAAATCATATTGGAATACGTATCTGCAGTTCGATGGTTGGGTACACACGCAGGAATTCCCAACGCCGATGAGAAGACCGGTCAAACGAGGGGGCGGTGCAGGTCTGGCTTGTTTTGCATGGTAGAATGCGGCATGAAATTGACCCACTTGCTGATGATTCTGTCGTTTGGTTTTCTTTAACCGACCTATCGTGACAGAAAACAAAAAGAAAGAACAACGGTTCAAAAGCCGCAGACATTGAACCCCAAAAAGAAAATTGCCTTTGACAAACTTTTATGGCCATCGTTTGGAGACGAGGTTTAAGCAGTTGTTTGGGAACGTTCTTAAAATACATAGCTTCAAATGAATAAAACAGGTCATTTTACAATTACAGTGAGGATCACAATGAGGTGACGGATGTTTTTTCTAAATGAAGAAAGTTCGGGGATTTTCAACGAAAGAACGGGTCAAAATGAAGACCTTTAAATCACGATAAGTACAGAGAACAATATGAGCATTATGTCGCCATATTTATTAGTGAATGTCAGTGGAATCTATTCATACTTCATGCTCTTACAAAAGTTCCGTTCTTATTCCATCTATTATGATGAAATATTTTTGTGTCTTCCTATCCATTAACACTATCTATGATAAAGAGCTTGTTAAATTTTGAATTATTATATTTGGATAGAAACTTTTTTATACTGTAACAAGGTAACTCAGAATTTGAGTTTCATCCAAACCATTTTAAATAATTTATGAAGAAATTCTACATATTATTAGTAAAGAAAATCAAAGACAATGCACTTAATGAATAATATAATAACTAAACTACATTTTTAATGGGAAAAAGACACGAAATGTTTTTTAAATGATCATTTATGTTCAATTTGTGATAGTAAAATTATATTAACTTACTTTTTTTCTCTGATTTCTGATAAAATACAGAATTTATAAGACTTGTAACTATCAAATAGGAATAATAATATTTGGATACTGGCAATAAAAAGCTTCGGAGTAGATTAAAGTAGTTTTCTTCATTTATACTGGGCTGGTTTTAGTTTTTCTAACCGGGTGTTTAAAATTTTCATTTAAAACATCATTAAAAATTTATTGCACGAAACAATCTTCAAATTATTTTGAGATTCAGCAACATTTTAAATATATTGGGTAAACTGCCTTGATTCTTTAATAACTTGAGTAAATTTTTTCCCAAAAATAGATTTTTATATAATTTTCTATATTTTTAAGAGCTAAAAAATCATTTCATTATTTTATAAATAAAAATTAATCTATTATTTTTTTTAAAAAGAAAGAAATGCATATTTTAGCTTATTCTTTTGATGACGATTTAAAGTAGATTTCAATTAAAATTTTTCTTGGCTTCGTTGTTGTTGTCATAATTTAAGTGCAAAAGTGATGCACGAATATTTTTACAAATAAAAAAAATGAAAAAAGTAAAGAATATAGGAAAATTTGTCAGATCTTGACAGATTTTTCCATCTTTTCTTTTTTTTTATTTGAATTTCCTTTTTATTTATTTTACAATTTTATAAACTTAATTGTTTATTGTTATTTAAAATTTTCGGAGAGGCCTTTATCCAATTTTAGCTATTATAAATGGTAAGTGACAAAAATTAATCAGTAATTAATAAATTGTTGAAAAATTGTTTATTTTCCTTTTATATTATCATTTATCGTAAAATATGACAATATTTCGAGATTGTATCAAAGAGGAAATTTTAGATGTAAAACTGTTGAAATAAAAAAGTTGTAGCATTAAGTATGCTTATAATATATTTTAATTAATATTTAAATAATTCAGAACTATTAACCGACATTATTTAAGCAGTGGTTTTGCATTATACTAAAGTACAAACTCAGCTTATTAAAGAAATAATTAATAAAAATTTCCCAGCTTAAATTATTTATAATTTTTTTTAAAAAATAATTAATATTTAATAATGATAATTATATTTACATTGTAATATAATTATATTCTTTTTAGGTTCATTACAATAGACTTTTATGACATTTTATTTTTTAATCTTTAAATAAATTTGTAAATTTTTTTTCAGTTACACACATACAATTTGCCATTAAAAAGGAACATTTGAACTAAGAACTCTAAAATCAAAATATTTTTTATAAAATTTGAGAATAACATTCATAAGAAACATTTATGCATTTGGCATGCTATGCTTTTGTTGATTTTAATTAACAAAAAGAAGTAATATCAAGTTCATTTTAAACAAAGAGCAGAAGAAGGTGAAACAAAATACTACAAAGGAAACTAATAAATTCATTTCAGAAACGGGAGTAAAAAGCAGGAGATTTTTGTCACGAAATTCGTTTGAAATAAATCCTTGAATACCATTTTCTGGCATTGTACAAACCATGAGAGGTTTCTTCAACATTCTTAAATTTATTTTTTTAAATCATTGGCGTGTGTGTTTTGTTCTGAAGTTACAATTTTTCCGTCTCTGGTCTTTCTCAAGGTTTCATGGCATGCTTTGTTCAGAGACGCCTACGCGGCTTGCTTTCCAATCAAATAACTGAGCTTGTAAAGAAGCAGCTTTTACAGGAAATGACATCTCCCCCTCCCCCCACATACACCTCCACCGATTAAAAATATTCGCGGCCTCATTTTTCACCTGGAAGAATTTCGTTATGACCTCATGGCAGGGAAAGTGTGAAATCACGAGCACTTCAAAGCCTTACTACATTTTGTGGTTTTCACAATGACTGTAAAATTCAACTTAGTCATTTTCATAATTTTTCATTAATTCAGGTTACATTCAACCACAAACAAACAAGCAAATAAATAAATAAAAACCTCAGGCCAGTAAACGGTATTTGCTTAGAATTTCCCACCTTTAAATAATTCCTTTGTTAACTGATTCATTTATACAGGCATTAACTGTTTTTATTTATAAATATAAGTTTAAAATTTATAAATGCAAAACGCTAACATACATGGCACAGAAATCGCTCTTATTACTTATTACAGAATGGCAGCAGTGAAATGTAAACAAGTCACTATACAAACGTTTCAGACTTCTTTATTGAGTGTTTTTACATCTGCACTTAATACGACGCTTCGTTCAGCTAATTAATAGAGTATCAACATGATATTAGAAATTTATTGGAGAGAGCTGGAATTCTATTAAGTCAGATAAAACACGATATAAAATAAAGAAATAAGCATCAAAAGAATATTTTAAGAAAAGCACTGCCGTCGCCAAATGGATAATCTTTATGACTTAACTATTCCATATCAAACGTTTAGAAGGTCAATAATCTGGGCGAAAAAGCTGATAGCCAAAGGCGGCTAGTATAGAATATTAAATTATGTTTCCTCGTATTTTATGGCATAATAAAATTCAATATACTATTTGTTAAATGATATCGATTGAAATTCCACCTCCTTTTGTGTGTATCCCTGTTCTTTTCTATTCTTTAATTCCTTTTTGTAAATTTTTGATATTTTTTTTCGAATAATCTTTTTAAAGATAAAGTGGGGAGGGGTGGCATCTTTTGGGTCTAATCGATTAATATTTTCATGTAGGGAATTGAATGTATATTAATGTTAATGTACATTTTGAATTCAAAGACATTTCGTTACCCAATTTATGAATAAAAATTAACTTCTGCTGCCCTTTGTATCCAAAAATGTATGAAATGGCATACAAAAAATTCTTAATTGATACGTTGAATGGATCATGAAATAAATAATGAAATTAAAAATGAAATTGCTCAAACCAGAGATGATTGAATTAATTTTCCCTTACCAATGTTAAAGAGAATCTGACGAATCTACTAGCAGATCATATTTCAGTGACTCTAAAAATATTTTACACTAATTGCCTCAGGCGACCAGCTTGTTCTCTGGCAATATTAGTTATATTTGATTTCAGATAAATCGGGTTTTTTTTTATAATTTCATGTTTATTATTTCGTCATATTGTCTGACATTAAAGCTGTGTTATTTCAGCTGTCTTACATATGCCGTGTTCATTGTAATGGAGACAGGTCCTTTGACATTATAGTGTTTGTTATTAAAAATATAAATATCCGATTCATCTATCTTCCAAAATTTGCAGTATTGTAACTTCACTTTTTAATCCATCTCGTAAAGTACTTAGATATTAAACAGAATCCTTCTTCTCAAGTTTTCAACAATGGAAAAATTCTGGATTAAATATTTGATGAAAAAATCAAAACGGTTTGAATTCCGGGACAACAATATTAACCAATTAGATAAAAAAATATTTTTAAAAAATGATGAATTTCCAGTGTTAAATTGGCGTAATTAAAAAGACAATTTTTATACTTCGTAGCTGCGTAAAACTCATTTTTCTGCAATAATATTTGCAGAAGTTATGTCGGAAAACGCCAAAATTCTTAATTAGCTTAGTTATAAATCCTCAATAAAATTTCAAACAACTCGCTCTGAAGTGCCCATTTCCACTCTCCATGATATATAAGTTCCAAATTTAGTAGCTCTAGGTCAAAGAATCAAGTCTGTACAGCGCCAATATAGACACACACACATTCTTTGTTATTATTGTTGTTAGTATTGATTTTTTTACTTAGGACTGAAAGCCTTAGTTTAAGATATCTAAGTTTAATGCGCCACTTTTATATTTAATGACGTCATTTACTCCTGTTATGTTCTTCAATCAAAAATTCTCTATTCGCCAAAATCGAATTAAGTAGCGAATGGTTATAGAAAATTCAGTGTTGCCAGCCAGCATTCAAAATTGTGGAGATTTCTAATAAGTCTTCGTAAGAGCTTTTTGAATCCCAGTTTATTTTGATAATGGTCTCATTTTTTAAAATTGCTTTTTTATGACTTTTCTCTTTTCAATTCTATCATAATTCTTCTGAAAATTGGTATTGGAAAAAAGAATTGATTACTTTCCTCAATTTAGAGAAAAATGGTGCTCACTGATGCAAACGATTATCCAATACTAAAAACTGCCTTTTTAAACAATTGAAAGCCATTGACTGAGCGGAAGAAAGAAACAAATTATACTAAGTGAAAAAGGAAAGATTTTTTTTTATTAATTATGTATTATTCATTGAAGTAAAACTTTAAGAAAGTTATTAGAAACTGGTTGTTCTCAAAATTCAAAAATGTTTTTTTTTCGTTGTTGTTGTTCCATGGGTAATTTAATCCGCATTTGACAAATTTTAATGTATTAAAGTTCCAGGTTATTACCAAATCATCATCTGAAAGAAGTATATTTAATGACTTGCATAATTTGAACATCACTTACTGCTGAATGAAAAGAAATTTATCAGATTCTTTTTAAAATATCAGATTGGGACTAACACAAAGAAAAAAATAGTTCAGTGCAGTCAGTGATGTAACGTATATTGATAATGTTCCTTTCTAACTAATTAATTACTTGATGAAGTGTAATTTTATCTGGTTATTAGCTAGTAATTAGTGATTTACATTTAATTTAATGAAAACTAATTAAATTTTATTAAATTTATAATGACTAATTAGATTTTATTTTCGACCCAGCTCAAATTCAAAATACTTACTGATTAGACAATTTATTATAAATTGTTTTTAAGAATATATAAATAAAAGAACGTCGTACACTATGCATTCAAAAATTTGTTCTTATACTCGATACAGTGAAAAAAAAATCATTCAATAGTCAAAAACAAAAACAAAAAATTATATTCCTTTAGGATATTTTAGGAACCCATAATAACTGCTGAAAATGTGCAAAAAGGGATCCAATGCTCTATGCTACAAAATGCTCATTAATATTCTCTTGGGATTTTTAAACTCTTACGCAATAGAATAAACAACAATCGTTAAAAGAACATCACCATACATAATTTTTCAAGACTATCAATTTCTTCCATTTTAAATGCGTTTTAAGTACGGTGAGACAAATCTCCTTGTAAAAAGAGATTAACGAACGTGAACTTGTAAGAGTTTAATCATTTATTGTATTTCATTTAAGTACATACTTACTTTTTTTAATTGCTTTTATTATTTTGTTTGTTTTGTCTCATGCACGCGCGTTTCATAATTGTATATTTCCTTATCATGTCTTTTCCACAAAAAATAAAAACTGATCTCCATCATCCGTCCAAACTGAAATGAAGCAACATCTTCTTAAAATCAGATATGAAAGTGGTATAATGTAATGCAATTATATTTAATGTATCCCTCAGCTTAATAGCAAGTATAGGACCAAGTCTACATGAAATAGGCAGTTTTGATAGGGTGTATTTCGATTAGAATCTTCGATAAATGATTAAAAAATGTTCAGAAAATAAATTTTATCAAATGAATATATTTTAGTTAATATTTAATTAAAAATTTAACACAAAATCACCAATCATAAACCATCCATTTTTCAACTAATATGTATTCTTAGAAGAGAAGGCAAATCTTCAAATACTCATGAAATCGAAAAAGCTGCAATCACTGTCAGATACAGAGAAAAATATGCAACATATGCAACGTTCTTTAATTCTACTTACTATCTTAAATTATTTTATATACTTTCATTTCAGTAAAAATATTTCGTCTGAATTTATACAATTAAAAAATAAAACAATATAAGATGCAGACGATCCCAGATCTTGCTATGTGACAATTAAAATGAAAGAATATTAGCACATAAACTTCTACTATCAAAGTGAACACGATTTCTGTCATAAATATAGCATCAATGTAGGAGAAAACAATCGCGTTTTACAATACTTTTTCCATCATATTCTTATTAAAATTTTTAAAAATTCGGTCGATTTTAGTTTCTTGGTTATTTACCATTGGAAAGAATTCATTGCTATACCTAAGAAACACGTTTTTGATTATTATTATTACTCCATAATTTTGCTTTCCCTTTTGTTTTGATTTCTAAAACACTTTAACACTACTGGTGAAAGGGGGGGGGCGGAGGTGCCTTTCCTTCTCCAGATGGTAGTAGACAGGTTCCTTAATCGCATTCCGACGTTTGTCGCGAAATCGAATCCTGTCGGACCGGATTCGATCCACTTTAAAGTCGCTTGCTCGAGGGTTAAAATGTCGGAGGGAATTAAATCGTTTTCTCACCGTTTGATAATCGATTCCGGGTTCCCGATCTTTCGTTCGCCGACGCGCATTTTCACTAGAGAACAACACACCGAATCCCGAACTTCAGAATGAGTGCCGAACTTATGTGTGTTGTGCCGCATTCTGAAACGGTATGCGCACCCGGTTTTTCGAATTTAGTAATAGAATTCTTTTGAGTTCAGTTCATTTTCCAGCAAACATTTCAGACTCTTTCCCTGATAAGCATGGAAAATTCTAAGGATAATTAGATCTCCATATTCACGATCAAAAGTTTTCATTGTTCTTATATTTCTATATTAATTTTTACTTTCTTATGTATGGAGATATATAGAAAAAATAGGGTATTTATTTAAAAAATTCGGTTAGGATTTTAACGCAATTAAACATTTCAAATATTCTTCAACCCAAAAGAATCGTTTTTGGAATTTAATCCGTCTATTTATCTATTCGTAAATGCGATTCTGAGAAATGAAGTAAGTAGATGAATGAAATTTGGTTTAGGGTTTTATAACCAATAGAGTACATATTATCAAATGATGATTGCGCCAAATCCATGTATTCAAATTTGTATCGAAGCCATTCTTTTGTATGTGGATTCTATCACAGAAACAGACGACTGAATAATAGTATACAACTCTATAACTCCATGGTAAATTATGGATCAGACAGATTAAGGGGAAGAACTGTTGTTCTAAAATGCATATTCGATTCTCTTTATTTTACGATGGTTAAGAAAATGCAATAAAAAAATTCCTCTCGGTAAGCAAGGCAAAGGTAGATTTCTTTTCATCTAATATTTCATGAATCTAATTTCTGGCAAAATTAGGGTTTGAAAATCACTTTTTATATCCTTACTTCTGAGATATAACGGTTATCAAAAAATTTAAATACAAAAGTTGCCCGTCATAATAAGGCTGTAATTTAGCTAATTTAATTTTTTTTTTCCATCTTCAATATTAAGGCAGTTATAACGAAATGAGAATGTGGACCTCCCACCATTTCCACCCCCCTTTGAGTTATATGACCCATTTATGAATTCATGAACTCACCCGAAGTTATATATATATATATATATATATATATATATATATATATATATATATATATATATATATATATTTAAAGGATGGGTGATTTGGGTTCTAAGGACTATAATCGGGGAAACTTTGTGTAAATTTTCCTAAAGTCGTATCATGAGAACCATTGCAATAGGTAGTCTTCCTGTAGGAATCTACCAAATACAGAGAATCCTCTGTCTGATTGAAATTGCGCTGTGTAGCATGTGTTCTTTGCATCATAATTTTAAATCCGTACAAAATGTTTGAATCAATCAATAATCAAAAATAGATGCTGTTTCAAAATGAATACCCTTTTTTTCTGCAATAAACTCTAAATATCTTATATTGTAAAAGTATATGAAAGAAAGTATAGTGGGGAAAACATTCCTATCAATTAACGATCCGAATATTATTTTTATAAAGAAAATTATTAATGCTTAATTTAAAGAAATTCGAAGAGCAACATTTGGAAGGGCTTCTTTTTACTTTCTCGTGTTTTTCCATTTAAAAAAAAAAGGTCATTTATAAAGTTCTATTAAATAAACACAAATAAATTTTACACAAATAAATTAATTTAATATTTCCACTGACCGAAATGACAAAACTGGAATTTATAAAAACAATTATGCGATGTTTTCAATGAATACCAATAGAAACATTCGGGAAAGCGGTTAATATAATAAAAAATATTTACATTTTTTAGACGTGTATTGCAATGCAAGTGTTTTTAAAAAATTGCAAATATGGTTCTTTACTTATATAACCTTGCCATAAAAAGAACAAAAAATGGAATATATATTTTTCAAATGGCCTTAGTTCAAAATTTAGAGTAGGTTTTAATATTTAGTAGTAAAATTTTAGTAAAGTAAAATTTTAATGATGAATTCATAAGCTAAATTTCATCTACGTAACAGGTTTTTTTTTTTTTTTTTTAAACAGGAAGATCGATTTTTTTTTTTTTTTTTTTTTTTTTGTTTCTTAAGATGAAAAGAACCTCTAGGTATAAAGATTTTACTTTCCGATATCAACTTTAAGTTGAATCGTCTGCAACGTTGAGAAAAGCATTTGCCCCTAGTGTATTCTATATATTTTCTATAAAATTCAAAGCAAAAAAATTCCGCTGAAGGAAATGAAAATGACATCTTAAGTCAATCATTTTCGTTTTTTAATTGTTACCATGACCTAATTTTTAAATCAAGCACAAAATGAAAGCATAAACAAAAAGGAAATCATTTTATTTAAGCTAATTAACTTTAATTCAGTTAACTCACTTTTAATTAAGAATTTAGTTAAATCAAGGAAATGAAAAAAACTTAAAATGGATGATAGTAAATACAAACCAAAAATACTAAATTAAAAAAAAGAACGAAATAGAATAAGAAAAAAAATATTTTGAGGATAAACAAATAATTTTTGAAGATTAAAAAGATGAATTTTAAAATTACACATAAAAATGAAAGCACTTAAAGGTTCTTTAAGATTCTAATCATCGCTTGTTATGCTTGAGTAGCAAGATAATATTCTTTATACACAGAGTATCTACTCTAATCATGACCGACAGCTAGTTTCTAAAATTTAGAGATAGACATATACTCTCAACAGAAAAAAACAATGCTTCAGATTTTATATGAAATAGATCAATGAAGCGAGGACAGAAAATTAAAGGTCATTCAAATCAAAAATTGATTTGGAAAAAGTTCAATAAAATGCAAGACTCTTTAAATGTAACATATTTGATCTACATTCCATTTTGAAGCGACCGTGTAGCTGCTTTGGAAAAAAATCTATAATTTTGTTTTATTACTAGATCACACCAATTAAAATTTTAATCCAAGATGGTGCCTTTAACTTGCACCAGACTCATAAACATGACATATTTTTGGTGTTCTCGACTCATATTCATCCAATGTGGAGATTCTACACCTAACCGCTACACTAAGCCTACTTTAAAACTTGAATCTTTTAGGACAGTCAGTTGAATGAATATCAGAAATATAGAACAAAAAAAATTTACGATCTTATTTCTCATATAAAGAGAATGAAAGCCCATGTTTAGGCACAAAATGTCCAATCTAATCGTGGTACAACAGCCAATATCTGAACCACTAGAGGCAAGCATATACTTCTGCAAAAATACTTTAAATGAATGATATAAAGATTTAAATTCTACATTGTTTGTGCCAATAAATATTCTATTAAAAATTGCAAAATCTAAATATTTACATAGTTCCTCAATCATAATTAATATAAAAAATTTACGACGAACTCACATTTTAAAACAAAAAAAGGGAGGCTCTTTTTTTAGGATTAAAAATGATCGAGATATGAAGTTTTGAATTTTATGAATTATTTATGAATTGTATGGGCTATTTAACAGTTTTCCGAGGAAAAACGCGTTCATTCGCTAATGTTTCTTTAGACGACTGTGGGAAAATATCTGAAATCGTCTGAAACAGTTACATTCAACACTTCGTAACTCGATCAAATTTAGTCACATACGTTTATTTATTTTTTTATTTTTGTTTAATATTACAGTACGTCAAAAATATTTCATTAAAAATGACTCATTGGACCAAAAAACTGCATAAAAAATTAAATTTTGAAAGTTTTTAATAGTATCTTTACAGATACAAAATATATAAAATAGAACTCTTTTCACCATTTAGAGCATTTTCTCACCTTGAAGTGTACATCTCTAACGGTCAGAATGAGCTCTTTTAAATAAAACTTCTAATATTTAACGTGACTTAGAAGTTCGGATATTAAAATACCGGTTCAGATGTTGTCCTCATCATCTAATTGTAACTCAAAATTAAAAAGTTTTCCCCAAATGAGTTTACGTAACTTCAAAATAGGGTGTTGATCGATCATGAATAATCTAACTGTGTTTAAGGGAGTTATTTTAAATAAATTCTTCATTTGAATATTTTGCAATTATTTATTCCATTAGCATTATAACAGCAATTGAATTTGGATTTTAAAAATTATAACATATATAATGTACAGCATATAAATTATTCCAATTCAATAATTTTTCATTTTAATGCAGCTCAAAATGAAAATCACGTGAGAATGCTTATTTTATAAATCATCTCTCTTAAAAAAATTATTTTTTTTTTAGTTTCATAAAAAGCTGATATTTACATAAATATTAATGAATAATTGTAAAGATAACACTTGGTATCAATATTATCTATATAAGTAACTTATAGGCGTATCTGAAAATCAATATTTTACGTTGATGTGCGCTCATATGTACTTAAAAAAAAGCAATGAAATCAGTGAACTTTAACTCGTTGCCGAACATTAAAAAATTGTACTCCATCCGGTGAATTTTCTTCGATATATCGTTTTAAAATTCCATTCTTTTTATATCCTTCTTGAATCGCATCCTCATAATACGAGCTCCGTTTGTTTTTTCATTTTTTCGATTCAAAAACAGAATCTTTTAATGCAGCTCATCAGTTTATTACTTATGAGTATCCACTTCATCATTTTCGACAATGAAACGATAAATTAAATTTTTTTAAAGTTCTAATTTTTTTGTACGAACAGTCACCGAATTCTGAATGACACTGAATATTGCTAATTCCTTATTTGCTCATTTTTGTTATTTTTCAAGGATTTTAAAGTCTCATTTTTTAAAGAAGCCTAGGAATGGTCACATATTCTGCTAATATTTTTAGGTATAATTTTTTTTCGTGTTATTTATTTTTGTACATCTCATTACGAAAATGGTTATTCTTAGATAAATTTAATATCTCTTACAGTGCTAAGTATTAGTTCATTAAAAAATAGCTTCCAATATAATTTATTGGAAATTTCAATGTTTATCCTAGAGACAGATTTGTTTGCATATAAATTGCAAAAACCAATAAACTGATGAAAATATTTTTGATTGATTCCAATATTTTCTCCATAATCTAAACCAAAACCCCTCCTATTTAAATACAACGATTTCTCATACGACTTCCTCGTTTAGAACACAGATAACAATCGTAATGATGACACGAACAATGTCACATGGTCGCAATTGTGGCACTGTCACTCAAATCATAGTGAGTGACAGTGCCATAAAAAAGCAAAACCAATGTGACCAAGCGAACGCTTTGTCACAGATCCTTCCCTGTCTTCCAATACTGAGTGGATACATCGCCCATTACATCGAAAATAATGTCACATAGCCACTGTTATGGCACTATCACTCAAATCACAGCGAGTTGCAGTGCCATTACAGAAAGAAAACCAACGTGTTGTCTCTGACCATACGGTCACTTTGTCGCCATTCTTTCCCTGCCTTCCAGTGTTAAGTGGGATATCACTGCCTCACCTACCATCACTTCCATGTTGGCGACAAACGAGTGTGTCGAGCAGATATGATACATGATGGGTAAAGAGAAAGGGGTAAGAAAGAGGGGAGGGAGGACTTACCTTAACCGCATTTCGAAGGCCAGCGTATCCGAGAAGGTCCAAACGGGATCTGTGAGTGGATGTAGGTTAAATAGCCGCCGACTGACCTCCATACACCGCCGCAAACCGGTCCCGATCAGCTCTCCCCATAAGCCTGCCTTGTACTTTTGAGAACAGCCTAAAAATTGCAATAAAAAATGTCAAAACTTAAAATAACAATAATAATTGAATTCTAAATCCTGATGTGCAACAAAACAATTAATAACAATACAGATTTATGTCTCATCAAGGTGCAAACTTGTCATGGCATAGGATAGAGATACGAAAGTGATACATGCAGAAGAGAAAGTGATACCCAGAAATATTTTTAAAAATTAAAAATATGCTACTGACGAAGTAAATGCTTAAACCTATACATACACTGACCCATACATACCATTACAACCATACCCATACATACATACATACATACAGATCAATTTTAGGAAAAGTAGGTTCATGTGGAATCTTTGGAAAAAAATTCTAAAGCAACTCTGAGACAAATATTTTCTTTTTATAATGTACTATAAGAATAAATGATCATTTTAGATTATATTAGACATAAAATATCACCATCATCAAATGGATTATTCAATACTGTCTTTCGTTATTAGTGTTAAAGATAATCTGTTTTTAGGGAGTGTGCGCGTGCGTGTTTCCATAAAGTGTATAATTATTTCGTAAAATTCCTGTTTAATTCATGAAATAACAGATTATGAATTATCAGTTATTTCACAGAGTATCTGGTTATTTCATGCAATAACCGATTATCTCTTAACTAACGAATTTCGACTTAAATGACAGCATACACAATCGTCGTTTAAAATGAGCAAGCACCATACTCAGATAATAATATAAGTTCATGAGATAATAGTATAATTGCGGAGAGGGGGGTGGCACTACCCAGAGATTACATGACAATTTTATTTTATTTTTACTCGGCATATAGAATTTTAAGCGATCCTGAAGCCATTAGAAATTCATATCGCGAGTGGAAAATGTCTATTTGTTCAAGATAAAAAGCGGAAATGTTTACTTTAGCTGATTCGGTGCTGACGTGAGGAGAAAATCAAAAAATTGTGAAAAATCCTAAAGCAATGTTTTATTTCGGAAAAGAATAGGAAAAAAATGCTTGCTTATCTTATTAATGCCTTGAAACAAAATTGAAGCATTTATGGCAATGTGCTTCATTAATTTCTTTTCCTCATATTCATTTTTTAATAATTCCTTACCAAATTACACTGAAATAGCTCTATTTAATAGTCCAAATTTTTTTTATTTGATCTTTCCTGAGATTAACTTTTGAACCTTTTTTATTATCATGCGAGAACATATTTTTTTGGTTTGGTGTTTTTGCCGCCTCAAAATGCACGGGCAGAAAATTGGTGATTTATCGCTTTTGAGGCATTGATTTTTCGGTTTTGGGGTTATTAGAAAAAATAAAGAACAGTTGGCGACTTATCACCAAAAAAAGTTACAACTAGCCGCGAATATCCGTCATGTACCCGATTCTCCAGTCTGCCCAATAAAGGGCAAGGCTTTTGAGATTCAAGAAAAAAAAAAACATTGTTTTCCAAATATTGACGCATGCGTAATCTGATAGTCACGTGATTGTTTCAAGCAAATTTTTCATGAGGAAAAAAATTCTAGCCCCGAGAAAAAAAATTTTAGAACTAAATTCGTTTTGAGATGGTCAAAATCCACCGCTTTACTAACTGTTGATGATTGTGAAATAGAGTCATGTAAGAACATGACTTCTCTGTCGGATTGATATTACGAGACTTTAAAAAAATAATGTTCTCGGATAAAATTTGCGATGGCAGATTTCATTTTTTTTTTTTTTACATTTGTTGTCTTAATCTGTATGAAAATTTACAACGGTCATTCATACACATCAATTACTATTTATTTATACACAATCTTTTAGAATATCGTTACATCCCCTCAAAACATAAATTACAGTCAAATTCGCTCGCGATATCTTTATTATAAAATCCAATTTCTCATATCCAGAAAAAGAAATCTATAAAAATGAGCGTTTTTGTATGTACATATTTGTTTAAGATTAGATTACCGAGACGTTTTAGATCATTGATTTCCAGCGGCGAATGTAGATGGTTTGCAGC
This sequence comes from Argiope bruennichi, assembly GCF_947563725.1. Lineage (NCBI taxonomy): Eukaryota > Metazoa > Arthropoda > Arachnida > Araneae > Araneidae > Argiope > Argiope bruennichi. The sequence goes on from NC_079160.1 coordinate 9,432,298, forward strand.
ACCAGACAAACCCATTACAAAAGACTTTTCTTTTAATTATCTAATCATTATTCATTTTTACTTTTCATAGCATTTTTAATTTCTTGACTTCAAAATGCTAATAATTTATTTTATGTTCGTTTTAACTTCTTCGTCTACAAAATATAGAAGAGATAATGTAATCGTCAAAAAATTCGAACTCGAGACTATTCGTCCTATATTCAAAATTAATGAATATAGGACGAATCTGATTTATTACCATTCTGTCTATAAGTAGGAAGACTTGCGAGAAAATATCTGAATCTGTGTGGCTAACTTACGTGCTCATAAAATTGAAGGAATCTGAAACGCTAACATAAGCAGAGATTAATTTTACCCCAACCCTCATGTAAAAAATGAGATAGGTCTTTTCTTTTTTTGACGAATATCTGCGTTTCAAACATCGATAAACACATTTGAAAATATCTATCACTTTGTCTCTCCATCTGTCTATCTGTGACAAAGAAAACTCAAAAATACTTTGAGTTATACGGATGAGATTTCATATGCGGATTTTACACTAAATTGCAGATTTCTTTCAGATTTTGAGTAAAATCGATTCAGACGAAATCTGTCTCTCCTGCTTTTCGAGAATACAAGTTAACTACAAAATGAAGAGAGTTAAATAAACCAAATTCGGTACACATATTTAACATATATAGTACAACTTATCAAATTTCGAGACAAATCCAATGAGGAGTTCACCATCTGTAGTCTCAGAAACATGTAAACTCGATAGCTCAAAAATGCCGTGACTTAATCATATCAAATTTCTTACATGATTTTGTAGCCACAAGTGTAGTTTTGTGCCAAATTGTGGCTTCGTTCAGTTGGAAAAAACGCAACTAAAACCCAACTTGGGCACTGCTAATCGAATATTATCCCGGAGAATGTTAGGATTTAGTTTAGGTTAGTTTAGTTAGTAAATTAACAACCCGTTTTGAAGCAACATTAGGACTATTTTGGGACGGATCTCTTAATTTTGAACCGTGGTCAGATGACGAGGATGACACTTGAGCTATCACCCCCCCCCTTCTCGAAACTTCCACATCACACCAGCAAGAAGACGCATGGATTTAACGTGCACCAGACCCACCGACAAGACGCTTCTCGAGTGAAATCGGGTCTCGAACTTGAAATCCTCCAGTTTCGACGCCGAGACCTTACCACCTGGCCACCCAGAGAATACCAGACATCAATCGACGCAAAACTCACAAAGGATCACACTATATTATATATATATATATATACTCAACAAAAATGTTTAATTCAGACTGAAGCTTAATATTTTGTAATTATTGTACGCCTATGCCAAGCGAAGTATTCTCTGGAGTTACCACCTTTATTAGAGAGTACGCTAGAAAGTTTAAAGATGACCACTCCTGCTGATATCATTAACTTTCTGAATATTATTTATTTACTTATTATTAATCGTTGTTACGCAGCAACTAAGTTGTCATTCCTCTGAGTAAACTAACCCAAATTTTAGCAAAGTTGACAGTGAAATTTTATGTTAAGGAGGCATAAAGTTTAAAGCAGTTTCCTTAAAATAACTTTTATTGATTATTATGAATAAAGTCAATGCGCTCATTACTGGAGCAATCAAAATAATACGTAAAATGTTATAATCGAAGTTTAAATTAACATTACCAAACAATGGTCAACCGATTCGAACCATTCATTCCTTCTGTTTGTCAACATTTAAACAAACGGAAAGAATCAATCTTAAAAATAGTGAAGCAACAAACCAGTTGCCCACATCTAATTTCGCTTCCGCCTCGACCGAAAAGCTAAAACCACTTCTCATACTCCGTCTAAAAAAAATACTTAGCGAGGCGAGTTTAAATAGTAGCAAAATTTTCATTGCAGTTGCTGCCAACCACAAATCACGAAACTTGCAAAAAAAAAGGTCGGGTTCGAATCGGTTTGTTTACTTGAGATCATGGCGCGGAATTGGAAAAACACAAGGACACCATAAAAATTCGGATCCGAAATAAATTTCTGTATGGATCTTTTCCAAATGTCCAACATAAGGTTATGTACAATTAATATTTAATCAGAAGCCCTTTGCTTATAAATACCATTATATAAAAGTGAACCTAATGAAAGAGATACGTATTTAATTGCTTGTATTGTATTTCTGTATTTAACAAAATGTTGTATTTAACTGATGTAATTGATTTGTTGTATTTAACAAAATGTTAATATTATCTTAATATTTTATAGTTCGTAGAATTTGTAATTTTATTAATTTATTTATTAGGCAATAAGGCTAATAACATTTTTAATTCTTATTAGTTCGACAATCTTTTAGTTCAGCGGCCCCAGGCAGTTGCAAGTTTCCATGCGTTAGTGATCCTTCAGTGTGACCAAGTTCGTAAAAACTCCTTTAACTGTTTTCTAGAGATTTCTTTTAAGTAGTCCGTTAATGAACAACATTTAATGTTTGATTATAAGTACCAAGTCAATTAAAGTGTTTAGAAGCACTCACTGCCCTTTCTCGGTTAAAAATGTTTCATGGTCTATTCGCTTTTAAAATCTTATTCGACTCTCTTTCCGTCCTATACGCCTAGCAAGAAATGTGACAAGCTATTTTTCATACCATTTTTGCCAATTAATTGCAACAGAAGTTGTTACAAACCAATTATCAGTTTATTACTATCTCGTATACGTAGTATAGAGAAAAGATAGCAATCGTCAAAAAATTCGAACTCCAGATTTTGATTAATCCCTACGCTTTAGATCTCCTTGAGTTGGAAAAACACATTTTTGGCAAATGTCCGTTTGTCTATAACAAAGATAACTCAAAAATTATTTGAGCTAGACGGATGAAATTTGGCAAACAGGCTTACAACTAAATTTCCAGATTTCTATGAAATTTTGAGCAAAATCTGAGGAAGTCTGTCTGATTGTTCGAATATAAGTTTGCACGAAAGCTACAAAACGAAAAAAGACATCTAGACAAAATTCGGTACACAAATTTAATATCTTTAGTATAGACACCTACCAAATCCAACAGCATGTTGACCATCCGTCGGTCTGTACTTTCAGGAACATGTATACGCGAAAACTCAAAAACACGATGACTTAAATACGTCAAATTTGATACTTGATTTTGCGACTTTAAGTACAGTTTTATTCCAAATTTTCGTTTCGATTGGTCGGGAAGAACGCGTCAGAAACCCAAATTTGATTTTTAGATACTTTTTAGGGCATGCCAGAGATTCATACGCTTGGCGAATATCATTATAATTACCCTCGCCAAAGATCATATGATAGATTCAGTAAAAAGGCTAAATTGTCGCCAATGGTTAATATTTCGTAATTATTGCATGCCAATGCCATGCCAGGCTTTCACTGGGATAACTTCTTTATCAGAGAGTGTGCGAGAAAGATTTGGGTAACTTATGCTGATAGTCCATTTGAGGCTAAGTCCATTTTAGCTATGTGCCAAACTGTTTTTCATCCATTTTTGCCAATTCATTAGAACAGAAGTTGTAACAAACAAATGTAAATGTTTACCTTCATCTGAGTGCTTATTCACAATTAAATTAAATGCAAATAAAACTATCTGTGTGTTTAACAAAGCATTAGCATCATTATTTTATAAATCAATCCGTCAACAGGGCGTGGTTAACGAACATACTCAATGAGCCTACTTGTGAAAGAAGAAGAACTTTAAGTCTTATTTTGGGGAAATAAGTTTTATTATATTTATTTAAGTAATTAGTGAATTGCCAAAAGTCATACTTACTTTTGTATTGAGAAATGATTTTTGTATTTTTAGATTTGGCATTTAGTGGAATGGATAGTGAATAAAGCTCAGGAAAATTGCTCTTAAGTACCAATAATTTTAATTTTATTTCTTTAATAGACTGGTTAAATTTTCAATCAAAAATGAATTCTATGATCAAAGTTTTTTTCATTTATACGTTTACTTAAAATTTATGAAAAAAAAATGCTCATTTAGTAATGTTTAACATTGAATTTCTATAGAGTTACTGAAGAACATAAGAGCTTACATATAGTTAATCTTATTCTTTTAAAAAGCAAATTTTTTTAATAAATTTAATTCTTTTAATAAGAAAACGTTTTTGGAACATGACTTATTGGATAGTTACATTTTTTTACCATCTCGCTTTAAACGAATCTTTCATTCTGCAATTTCAATCTACAAATTAATTTTATGCCTAAATGAATCCTTTCGATTCTGTAAAGTTTTCATTTCATTTCAAAACGTTATCACCACAAGACAAAAATGACAGATGCAAACCTGAAAATCAGCTCTATCTAAATCTGTTTTCGATTACTCAAGATCTTTTCTAATTAAGGACGATCTCTTTCGACTTGAAATACTGTAGCTGAACATTTCGTGCGAATTTTTTGAATTTTCATTGCTTTAATTTTTATCCATATTTCTTCATTTTTTTTATTTGTAAGGTCCATTGTTCCATTTTTACTTTCTCGTGTGCGAGCACGTGTATAGCTGTCTGCCTGTGACACAAAAACACTTTGAACTAGACGAGTGAAATTTGGTTTTTGGTCTTTACACCAAATTTGTAAATTTCTAACAAATTTTGTACGAAATCTTTTCAGAGTCTGTCTATCTTTCTGCCCAGCTATTCGAATATAAGTTAACATGATGACTACAAAACGAAAAGAATTAGATAAATAAATTTTTGTATACAGATTTAACATCTATAGTGTAGAAACCTATTAAATGTTACTCCAAATCCTACAAGGGGTTGGCCATCTATCGGTTTGCACTTTCAGAAATTTATAAACTCAAAATATGTCAAATTTGGTATGGGGTTTTATGACTACAAATACAATTTAGTGTCAAATTTTTATTTCAGTCGTTTGGAAAAATGACGTCTGAAATCTAAATTTGAATTATCGGATTCTTTTAACCGCATGCCGAGGATTGATTGCCAAGAATCACGTGATAGATTTAGTAAATATGCGCCAGTGCCATTCAAGGCGTTCTCTGAGATAATACCATTATTAGAGAGTACGCGAGAAAGTTTTAAGGAAACCCCTCCCACTGGTTTCTCTCCTTTTCTGAAATACCTCTCATGTTTTAAAAAATCATCATTTATTTCACTTCATTTTCATGAACCCGGATCTGAAGGGTAAAAACCCTTATTCCTTTTACCTTTGGGCAGATTTCATTCACTCTTCTTCCTCTCGACATATTTTATTTCTAATTAAATATAAATCGAAACTTGTTTTCTGTGAATATGACATTCAAGGAAAATAAGAAGAGAAAGAAAAATCGGGAACGAAGAAAATTATTTAATTAGAAATGAAAATATAAACTTCGCATTCAATACTCCCATCAATAATGAATTTTAAACTACAGAAATTAAAAAAAAAAAAAAATGTTTATGTGTGGAAATGAAAATGGAAATTATGTGGAAAAAATGTGTAGAAACAAAAAGTTTAAAGCAGAAAGCGTTGGCTCATTTGCGTTTTATTAATGAAATATTTGAACTCGGTAGTTTTTAATTTTCGCGCATTACTATCTAAAAACAGTTCCATTTTACTTTTTACTTTTTCGCATACAAAATCAATCGCAAATCGTCAAAAAATTCAAACTCCGGACTCCGGTGAATCTCTATGTTTCTGATCACCCTGAGTTTGAAAAACAAATTTTTGGCATTACATCTGTTTGTAAACACAATAATTCAAAATCGCTTTGATCTGGATAGCGTTCTGATGCAAAGCGTTCGCGACCTTAGGTAGAGTCCACAGTTTTATAAGAGATGGACAAGATCTTTGTTGGAGAGCATACGAGAAAGCTTCCAGAAAATCATTCCCGCTAGTTAGTTTTACATATGTGGGGCTCATTCCAGCACTACATAACAGAGTGTGTCGAACTCAAAGAAATTAGAGGAAGACTCATTATGAATGGTAATTTTAACTCAATATTTCAATACCCTGGAAATTTTAAAATATTAAAAGCAATGATGGAAACATTTCTAGCCTTTTGCCAATAGTTTGAAGATTCTTTGAACTTTTGTTGGCCGTTGTTTTCTTATGCAAAAGTTGGATAGTTATAATGATCAAAACAGCCAGTCACAATATTTATACAGCTTAGTTCTGTGGTGGCGAGGTGACTAATTGTAATTTTTTTAAATTAAAGTTAGTATTACATAATTTGCAATTATTTGATTTATATTGGAAGGTAATAAAATTTTATAAAAATAAAAATAAAATAAAATTTAAACTCATTTATGGAATAGTTAATCTGTAATGAGTCAGTCTCTTAGATCGGCTATTTGTTCAATAGGTCTTTGACACATGCGAGGTTTTTCTAGAGACTTCGTTACTGTTTTTTCTTAAACTATCTTCTTCAATGCGGATAGAATTGCAAGACTACCAAATGAAACTTAATTACATTAGATAGAAAAAAAAGTATGGACGTCACGTAGCAAAAGTAGGCGCAGAATCAATTCAATTTTTCCATCTTCAACTCTCCATAGAAAGGCATTACCTTAAGAAGTTTAACTGGCCTTTATAAATGAGTATTTAATTTACTTACATATTTTTAATGCATTTTTCTGACAGAAGGCAAACAATATTAGAAGACTTTTCGTGCAGAATTGGGCAAAATATCATGTTAACCTATTTTACATTTGTTTATAAGTCATACATTTCATTTCATTTTTAAATTTTGTATTATATTAAATTAAACACCCATGCTGGCTCATTTATTATTCTTCCTTTTTTTAGCATAAATCAGGGGCAAAACTGAGATGGTGTATGTGTGCTCTTTCTTGTTACGCACTCTATAATTACTCGTACCTGTTGATTAGGACACGAAATCTTTAGAATTGCTATAATTTCAAGAGAGAAATTCCCCCAAGAGCTATTTCAGTTGCATCGACCATTTTCAAAGAGTGAAAGGAATTTCGCGGATACAAATCAATTAAATGTTAACTGCTCTCGATCAAATGCATGCCAAATAGATTTCAGGAGACCCAATACAAGCAAAATTCTTTAAAAAAAATCAATAACTCATCAATAAATGTCCAAATGTAGAAAAATGTTCACAAAACTAAATTCAAGGATCTGCTTATTGTAAATCTTCAACACATACAGATCAGTGACCTTCAAGTCAAAATTTTTAAAAATTTCTCATTTGTGGGTAAAAAGCAAGTGCGGGTCCATTTTTTTCTCCCATTTCTATACAGAGCTTAAACTATTAAAAATATATAGAGCATTTGCAGCTTTGTTTGGGAAATGTCTAACACTTCTGTTCCATTTATACTACACTAATAAAAGACTAGAACTTTATGACAGTATTATCAGACAAATAATTGAAAAAAATAATTCTAGTTAGCTTTTTACGCTACGTTTAATAATGGAACTCCTACAATTTATTGCAGCATTTTTAAATGTTCCGGAAGAAATGAGAACTCGTGCATTGGTTGTGCAGACACGACTTTGAACATATGTCTTTGAAAAAAGAGAGACAAGTGTGTTTACGTTGGGTCGGCTAACCCTGACCCTGTGACGGAAATGCTCGCACGAACGAAAACCGCTGCGCTCTCTTTCTCTCAATTAGCGACATGAATGGGCACGGCCATAAACAACACCCCAGAAGAGTGGGGAGGACGACCCGAAACTTGCAGTACTAGAAAGAGATCACGTTTTGTGCGCCAAGAATGATTGACTTAATAACAGCCATGGTTGTCAGAATGTGAAAAACTATTACCGGTAAAATCACAATTGAATGATTTAATATTTGCTTAGAACGAGAGTTTGCACCGTGAGCGAAGAATGATTGACTCAATAAACAGTCCTGGTTGTCAGAATGTGACAAACTATTACCAGTTAAATCACAATTGAATGATTTAATATTTGGTTTTCACGCATCTTGGGATAAGATTTTCCTGAAAATAAACATCATTCGTCGGAAATGCAGAGTTCTGCATCCAGTAGTAGACTCACGACGATCTGGTATTATGTGACAGAAGAGCAAGCCAAAAAACTGTGTGCAACTATTTATATTCACACACACAGTTTACTGCTGTGTGTGTGAATATAAATAGAATGCACCAAAAACCTGGAACGAGGGTTTCTTTCCTTAGCTATTCTAACTTCCAATTGCGCGTTTCGTTTAGTTAACGTCCCGTTTTAAAGCAACACTAGGGCTGTTTTCAGACGTACTCGTAATTTTGAATCGCGATTAGATGACAAGGACGATATCTGAACTCACCAAACTTCTTTTGGAAGTTTGGTGAGGGGGGTGCCATTTACTTTTTCATGTCAACGGGAGGACGTTTGGACCCGACTGATTCAGGGTGTACCAGACCCGTTTACACGGTGGCTTCGGGTTTTGCACCTGAAACTCTCCGGCTACGAAGCCGAGACCTTACCGCCAGATCCCCGCCATTAGCTAAGTCGTCTCATCAAATAAGGTACCATAATACATGAAAAGACTGACTTCTGTAAAAGGGAACAATAAAATGTGACTTCGACTTCTGTAAAAAGGAGCAATAAAATGTTAATGTTATTGAAATATGTCATTCTAGCACACTAGGGCGAGCAAATAATTTTATTTTCTTGCTTGTCATCCCAATACTTCTCCAAGACAGTTTAAACGTCGAGTTTCTCAAGCTGCTTTTCTCTTCTTTACTAAATCGATGCTGCAAATGTCGATCAATCAAAAGGAATAACAGTATGCATTTTGAAGTCATGATGATTGGATGGTGTATTTGTACAGAAATATTTATATATGGCAGTTTTTTCTGTACTGAATAAACTTGCATTTCAGAACTATGTTTTCATCCAACCCATTACAGAATATAGATTTTTATTTATTTTTGTATGCGATTCCTGCATATTTTTCAAATCTATTTCCGTAATATATACCTTTCTTTCCATCAAACGAAACCAAAATTGGACAAAGAACCACAGTTATGGTCACAATATTACATATTGAATTTCATTGACTTAAGCCATCGCCTTAATAAGTTATTGTAATTACATGGATGCAAAAGAATGAAATGATAGGACAACTTCTGACAGATTTGGTTTTATATTTGAAAGAAATCTACTTTTTAAATGTTCAAATTTTATCCAGCTTTTCACATTATGCAATTCATTAGACCTGAACAACCATACTTTCTCTGAATAGATTTCATTCAAAATTTGATAGAAATCTAGATTTGGTAAAAAAAAACTATATAGAAAATTCCATTCATCTGGCTCGAAGTGTTTCTGAGTTATCTTGGTCAGGTGCAGACAGGCATAATGCCAAAAATGTCTCTTTAAGACTCAAGAAGGTACGAGATGTACAGATTCGTCAAAATATTGAGTTCGAATTTTTTGATGATTAAAGTACTTACTCTATATTTCGTATACAATAAAGTAAAAATCTGAGAACAGAACTCCATATTAGGTGTGTAATTGTGCTGTTTCATGTATTTGTTAATAGAAATGTTCATAACCTAAATTTATAAATCTGCCTTAAAAGTGTTCATTATTTGAAATCCAGTTATCCACTGTATTACTTTTTCCTATTTCTCTCTAAAATTTCCTCTGTAATTCTTAACATTTCTCCCCATTATCGGGGCTATCAGATCAATTCAACTATGTACATGAATAAATAAAGAATAAATGAATATTAAAATTGCTATATCAGTTAAGACGACTTCAGAAACTGCATGATTGTAGTGTATTTCTTTCGATAAGACATTTTTTTAAAAAATATGTGGTTTCGCACTAAAAATATGGAACTTATCATAAGCCAGAACAATCTTCAGATGGCCACTGGATAAGGCCAGAATATTTCACTTTCCTGTGCTGCTGGAAGGAAGTTTAAAAAAGTAAGATATTTTCTCATTTCATTGAAAGATAAAATATGCAGCCCCTTTTAACAATCCATGGGGATTAACACTTTTAGTTTTCTTTCATTAACAATCCATTTAGTCATCATGCATAAAATTATATAATGGAAGAAAGAAATTAAACTATCTTTAAGATAATTAGATACCTCTCCCTGAAAAAAGGGTGAAATCTTAACATTTTTTTCCCATATTTTTTATATTGAAAAAGGTTTTTAAAAAGCCTTTTTATAATAAGAGCCCAATAGATAATTTTTTACACTACATGTTTGAATTTTTATACAATAAATATTCAGAAACAGGTTATTTAGTAAAAAACATTTTCAAATTTTTATTATCTACTCATATTAATCACCATGTTATAGGTTCATTTTTCTCTTCTAAAATGAAGCAAAATTTTTCGAATTCAGCAAATATATCTTCATAAAAAAATACTAGAATTCTTTTAAAATTTTATTTAAAGACTATTGATTCTCAATAGAATGGATATTGTCAATATGTTTTGTAATTTAGACATAACTTACATTTCAACTTTTATATATTTTGAATGAAAATTAATGCATATTTCATGATGGTAAATAATCAAAGTATAGCATATGTTATAAAATATTTGAATGAAAAAAAAAACAATTATCTGGTAGGAAACTTTTATTTTATACATTACAGAAAACAAAATCTTATAGAACAAATTAACCAATGCAATTTATATATTAAATAGTTAGGGTATGGTGCACGAAGAACTAAGCAAAATGAAATATCAAACCTATGCAAATATTGTATAAATAGCACTTAAGAATAGAGGGGAAAATTTGTAGAAAAAAAAATTTATCATCTGATCATTCTCATTTAATTATCAAAATATAAATGTACACAAAATCTTGTGTTTCTTCTTTTGCACTGAAGTTATGCTAACAGTCATGATGGTTTATATTATCTTCTAGAAGCATTTGAGTCCTCACTCAGTGTTTATATATAAATATAAATCTTATTGTTTCGTTTCCCTTTTTTAAGACACCAATTGAGCTACGTAACTGAAATCGTTACCAAGTAAGAAATTGATACTGAGTGCTATGATAAAGAAGTTTACATCCTTTTTATAAGGTTATGTGGGAAAAAATATATATATATATAGAATATTTCTTTCATTGGTTTAATTTTTCATTTTTACAAGTTGATTTAAAGCAGCTGCAGAATGATTCTACTCAAGAGACTTCAAAATAAAATTGTTGCATTGACAAGTAGGATTCCAATAAATTATATAAATCCTTAACAGGTATATATTTACACTATTATACACTCATTTATATCAAGACCAAGTAAAATATCTTAAAACTTTAACCACACAAAATCTTGCTCCATAAACATGGTAAGGATGTTTTTAAGTTTGCACAAATAACAAAAAAAAATTTTGTAACAGAGGAGGAACTAACATATTCTGCTTCTGAGTTGTGCAAAAAGAAAATAACACTACACAAATATATAAAAACATTTCTTTCACATATTCTATTAAAAAATATTTTTTTTTTCCAAAACAAAAAGTTTTCGATCAATATACTTTCATATTCAGAACAGCCATTTTTTTATTAAAAAATATGCCAGAAAAGAAAATCTGCTTATGTCATGTAGAACGAAGATAAAATCAGACACCCCTATGCACTGTTCCAAAGGAGCGTTGGAAAAAAAAATAAAACAATTATTCCAAACAAATTGGCTATTTACAAAAAAAAGAGATGCATCCAGGCTGAACAAGTGGCTCTTCATCAGGGTTTAAGAGTGACACGGAATGAAGAGACATGGTCCAGGTTGAATTTTTTAATTTACAAGATTTTGGAGCACAGAAACGAGATGTTCGCCTGTCTTCACATGAAAAAAAGTCAATAACATCACAAGGCAAAATCTTCATGCCACATATGTGTAGATTTTCCTGAAACATAACAAAAGTTTAATTATAATAAAAAATTAAAGAAGTTTTTACTAATACAATTAGCATAAATGTAATACAATTTTCGTAGCAGTATAATTTCACTTACTTATTCCTCATGTAAATTATTTAGATGTTAAACAGAATCCTACATCTTTAGCTTTAAACAATGAGATAAAATCATGCAACTAAATATTTGACAGAGCAATAAAAATGGGTTGAATTTAAGTTTAATAATTAAATCTATTGTTGAAAATTGTGAAAAAAATATTTGAAAATTTGCCAAAATCTACATAAATTGGCATCATTAAAATGAATTTTTTAAATATTAAATTGGTGTAAAAATCAGTTTACATTTTTGGGAATTAAGACAAAAAAAAAATGCTAATATTTTGCCTAAATATTCTGTCATTAAAATTTTTAAAAACTCTTTTTGAAATGCAAATTCAGATTTTCCTAAGTATATCTGTACTAAATATGATAATTCTAAATCTAATCAGTTGCTTTGAGGAATACTAGCATATACACATACATATGACTCTTTATTATATGAAGAAATAAATAACCTGAATACCAATGCATCTTTTTTATATACCAAAAAGTTTTATTATAAAACTCCTGATGTATCATTTTTTCAAAAAGCCCCTCCCCCCCCCAAAAAAAAATATTTAAAAACATGCCACAGAAGACATTTGAAGTAAAAATTCTATGAAGAACTTTCTTCTCTCCAGATATTACTCAAGATATGTAGATTACTAAAGAGCTTCATAAAAATCTAACTTGTGATCTTAACTTTTTATTTCAATGAATTTAATTATTTGATGAATCTGTTCTAAAATAATTAATCCAAATACTGTTCAAATACAGTAAAAAATAACATCAATTCTAAACACCATACCAAAATTCAGAATTAAAAGTGTACTTTCATTTTCTTGGCAATATTTGAATATAAATTTATATCCTAAACTTGAAATTATTCACACCAGTTTTAGTTACCAAGACTTAACAATGCATTCAAAATGACTCAGTGGACACCATTTAAGTCACATATTGTGGATATTGAAAAATTACCAGAAGTAAATGTAAAAACATAATTATCACAAAAAAGTTCATTCTTTAATTTCTATTCATCTTAAAGAGTATCCTCTGTTCTCCTATAATAGATCTTACCTATCTTCTGCAGTCCTGGCCAGGTATTCCCTCTCTATTAGACCTTCAATTCGTTTCTTGATTACTACAGGACTTGGATAAAACCTAGACTTGAGCTGTTCAGTCACCTACAAAATCAAAAATAGTCTCATTGTATGATTCCACCAAATGTTAGGACAGTATTAATTTCATACTAATATATAAATCAGATTCAAGACCCGATATTTGCGGTTTCCACATTTCATATTTTAATCCTTAAATCTAAAGATATTAATCATTACGATACGAGAAAAAAAATTTGTACAGGATTTTTATTAAGTTTGCAATTGGCCACTCACCACAAAATATAAAAATAGAATTATATTTATAATGAACAATAAGCAATAATTTATTTTTATAACTAAGCATAAATATAAATTCAACTCAACTGAATAAAAATAAAGCTAAAAATTAAACATTGTTATAGTATTCTATGGTAATACGGAAAGTAGTTAAAAAACAATCCACTCCTTAGTTGCATTCATTGCACTTAAGTTTTACAATTTCCCAAAAATTTTTAATTTGATCTTCCCAAATGGGAATATAGGACTGTAAAATGCTAATCTAACTGCCGCAAATATTAAAAATTCTTTGAATTGAAAACTTTAAACAACCACAATTGTAAACTATTTCACATAACTGAGTATTAATTTATTGAATTTTAAATATTATAGTACAAATGATAAATTTTATAAAATCATTAATTAATAAAGAAGGTAATTTTTCAAATAAATTAAAACAGAGGCAAGTTTAATAATATCAAGGGCTTTGATAATTTTAAATAAATCAGCTAATAATAGAATTTGTTGAAAAAGATCTTTTAAGAATTTTAAAAGCAAATAGGTGAATTCAATTATCAAATAAAATTAAGAAAATTCTGAAAGTACAAACAAAAAAAATCGATAAATAAAAATTTTTAAGTTATGCAAAGAGAATTCTAAAAACAATTTATTTAGATTCATTAATAAAAGATTTGAAGCATAACATCTTTACACAATTATAATTGAATTGGTGAATTTAAACTGTATTTAAATGAGCAATAAAATAAATTTATGCAAAAAAAACTTAAGATATTAAAAATATTGATGAATTATTATGAAATAAAAATTAATAGATAACAAATAAATTACATAAAATTTGTAAAATAAAAACCATGACCAAAATGAAATAAACAAACAAACGATACATATTACTATGATAATATAGTCAAATAAAAGCTTTATTTATGCACAACTTTTAATCTTTTTATTTTTATACTTTCAATCAAAAGTATAAAGCTTTCTTTTATGTTTCAATCTGCTGTTTTCCTCCATTTTTAAAATTCTTTCTTTCATGGAGAATTGTTCTTTATTTTATTTTTTTCCCCCCTTCACTGTTATTTTACTGCAATCAAGTTCTTCCTAATAGCATTTTCTCCAAGATTTTAAATTTTCCACAAACTGCTATCAATAGTATCATACAAAATATCTTTTTTTCTTCTCATGATTGTTTCCTTCCATTTTTGTTTAGTTTTGTTATATTGTGCATTTACTTTTGTATTCATACTATTATGTTTACTTATCTTGTAGCACATTTTTACAACTCAGATTTATGCTTATTTTCTATTATTATAGCATATGGGGTGAAGACAATATCATTTCACTTAATTATCAAATATTGTCAGCAGAAAATGCTATAATTCTTTTTATGATCCCCGTTAATTTCATCCCTTGATGAGCAAATTAACACATTGGCCAAGCTTAATATTCTGTTTTTGCTTTATTTACAATTTATTTCCACGGTGTTTCTTGAAATGCAGCATTTTGTGCATTCATTTCACACTGTTTTCTAAAATCCCCTCCCCACAACCTCTTCATCATATGTTTTAAGAATTCTACTTCTTTACTTTGGTTTACCATCGAATTTCACTTATTTTTGTCATATTTTTAGTTTTGCTTGTATAATATTTTGTGTGTATGTGTGTGTATATTATATTATATATATATATATAGAGAGAGAGAGAGAGAGAGAATAATTAAAATATAAATTTAAAACATAACATGCTCACAGTCATTTAAATAGTCAATACACTATTGATCTAAGAATGAATCTAAGAATTCTCAAAAATATTTAATATGCATTAAAATATTAATATAAATGAAAAATTAACATAGATGACATATTTGATAAAACAAATGAAATAATAATGATAGAACATTCTGATTGCTAGGCTATGCTTGCATAGTAGCAAAATTAATTGCTGGTGAAAATTGGTGAAGATTTTGTTTAAATATTATTTTGCAACATCTTTTGATAGATACTCTTAATAATGTATCTAGAGGTTAATGAAAATTGGCAAAATCGGTCAATTAGATAGTTTACTTAATGGCTGTAACAGGGGAATTCTGTTTCAGTTTTTTTTTTTTTTTTTTCTTTCCAAGAATGTACAGTGAAATGGATTTCTCTCAAAATGCACTGCAGTTGACCACTGATGAACGTTTAAATGTCATTAAATTTCATATGAAATAAAAACTAGCAAAGTGGCTAAAGCTAACAGATTGGCTCTTTTGTTTCGCCATTTATATTAAATATTTAAATGGTGAGGGAACACAGCTGGTCGTGGAATGCAGCTAGTTAACAATAATATTTAATACTCTGAAATTTATAGTTTTAATAATATTAACAAACTTTCCATTCAACTGCTTAAAAATGTAACAAAATAGATAAAGAATAGAGAAAAAACAGTTTTGCTAGGTCAAGGTTTCCTAAAAACAAAATTTCTTGCACAAAATATGATTTCAAAAACAATCCTACAAATGAAATACAAATTTAAGCATAAATACTTACCTCAGCTACTAAAATAGTATGAGCCATCCGTTTTCTGGCTTTCATTATTCTTACTATAGCAGCTTCTATCGTGATCATTAGTTAAAGAAAAGAAACAAAACTTGATCTTTCCAGAATAAAATTATTACTTTACTAATAGAATTGCACATCAATTTTAAGATATGGTAAATCAAACTTTTTTTTCTTTAATATATAATTAACTACTTTGAAAAGACTATTAATACCTTAGAATAATGCTAGAATTATAAGATGAATAAATAGAACTAAAAAAATGGCTAATTTCACAAAACATCATATTTAACTAAATGCAAAAGATTCTCCTTTTTAAAACAAATTTGAAAATGAACCATTGTCATGCAAAATTAAAAAGAAAAATGATTAACTTTGCCTGAAAGATTATGATTATGAAAAAAAATCATTATTTAAAATTATTCAAATATACAAAGCATGGATAAAAAAAATTGCAGAGTTTTCTTACAACTTAATGAGCATTTCATATCACATATTAATAACTAATGTATAAATACAATAAAGCATTATTTCTACTTCTTTCAAAGGATTGATACAAAACAATGTAGAAAGGCACAATTTTAAAAAACTTTAATTAGTGTAAATTTTATGCTAATAATGCAACTCATTTAAATGTGATAATTTGTTTTAATATAGTACTAATATAAACAATGCTATGTTGTATTCATACTGTTGGAAATATAAAATTGGGCAGAGAACGTTCAAGTAATGACTTATATATCTTTATTTTATAAAGTTAACATCTTCAAGATGTCTCTTCCTGTTTTCTGATGTTTTGTAAAATACAGAGAAAAAATTAAAAGAACTATAACAAAAAAAATCCTTTTTAAGTGGGACTTTTTGATTTATATTTATAATTAGTCAATCACTTTAAATGTATCACTTGATATAGAACTTGCATACTTAAAAACCAAAAATAAACTAGAAACCTTTAATAATAGTTAATTGAAAAAAACTAGTCCTTCAATAAACACACTATAAAGGTGAGAGGAAAATAACTGTAGAAATGCAATATAAAAATTAGAAAAATAAATAAACCAAGATAGAATCTTTAAATCACTAATTTCAAATTACTATTTTCAGGTGTAAATCTCAGTCTGAGTCATTCAGTCTCACACACTATTTCATATCCATTTCAAAATAGAAACAAAAATGAAATATAAATAATATAAAATATAACAGTTACAAAATAATTATATAAATATATCAGTTACATTACAAAATAACCGAATGAGTAAATCTCTAAATCTAAACAGTCATACTTCCTGTATGCAGAGCAAATGAAAATGTATAGTAAAATAAAAGGGAAAATGAACTTTAAATTCATTAATGTCCACAATGTTATTATAGGCTTAAAGTAACTGCTCACAAATCATGGTATGAATTTATACTTATGATTCACAATTAAGCATAAAATAAAATCATTTTGAAAATGCATATTTAACAACCAAGATTTTCTAATGATACAAATTTCATAAGAAAAGACAAAATGACTCGCTCTTCAAAAGAAAATTGTTACAAGTTTTTAAAATCAAAATGATTGCAATTAAAAATTAGCAATCACTGCTTCAGTAAGTACCAAAAAAGACAGTGATTACAAGTACAAGACAAGATTACAAGTACAGATAAATTAAAAGGATATTCATGCTTTCTATCTTCATCCACTTTACACCTGGTTTCTTTCCTTTCTGGTTCTGACTCACCCTTGGCGGCAACTAAAAAAACCGGTCATTAAAAATAAATGTGAAAAATATATTTAGCAAAACATTTTATTAGCTATATATAATAGAATCTTTATAACCATTTGCATTTACAAATATATTCTACAAGTACCAAATAAGGATAGTGGGAAAAACTTCATATCACTACTTAAATGGATTTTGTTGCCAATGTTTCAGATATCATTTGTGGATGTAATATGCAGTATATAATAGAGCGGTGTGTTCCTTTAACTATGAAAATATTGTCTTATTACACTTTCATTTTATTCCTCTGTACGGAAAAAAAAAAAAAAAATTCAGGTTAAATATTAGTATATTTAAACATTATTTAGAAGTAACTCAACAGTAGAAAAGTTTCTAAAATATTCGCAAAATTTATTTCGAAAAGCGAAATATGCTACATTCTGCATTATTTTATAAATATCTATTTAAATTCTTAATTTAAATTCTAATATATCTTTAATATTTTAGATATATCCTAATCCCATTGAGAGACAAACAAAACTGTGAAATAATGCTTGTAAAGTTAACCAAACAGTGTCAGCTTAAAAAAAAAAAAAAAAAAAAAGCATTGAAATTTATCAACTCAGCAAGCAAAGGAATCAGCTTTGGTTTCTAAATTGGGAGATCTTTTCAATGTTGCCCATGCTGACATTTTAATCATCAAATCAGAGTTGAAGAATAAATGGACTTTTAAATGGCACAAAAGAAGAAAAATAGGTGTGTATCAATGGTAGGAATTGATAAAACACTTACTATAAAAGAAGAGAAAGTTCTGAAAAAACAGAAAAAACAAATGTCTGAAAGTAGTAAGAGAAAATTAGGGAAAAAGATTCTACAACTGAACTTGAATCACCTACTGATACTGATATCGACAACAACTCAAGCTCAGCAAAAAAAGGTGGAAATTGAAAGGGGAAAATATCTAAGAGACAGAAAAGAAAATAGGTATGGAAAATGGTGTTAAGCATTTACTTAATATATTAGGCATTTGTATTTATTGCCTTGTCCTATATAATAATCTCTCGGACAATTTTAAACAGAGGGATCTGCAAATCATACAAGCAGCGTATCTGGTTTCATGATAAAAGAAAAAAAGAAAAACACTGTTCCCTTCCCTTCCTTTCTGAGGAAAAAGTATATTTCTACCTGCATTTATTTGCATATTAATTGACTTTAAAGCTGCTAAAAATAGGAATAGGAATTAATCTGAAGTTAAGATATGAATTGTTTTATAATGTATCAACTAACACTAAAGGCAATTAATTTGAAAAGTAAAATCATAATGTTTCACAATTATTAAATGATACTTCTTTGTTGATTTTCTGTAATGCTGTCAAAAGGATTTACATACATATTTGCATCATAATTCAAAACTTAACAGTCATCTTCATATATATCAGTTTGCAAATAATGATCACTCAAATGGTCAGAAGTCATAAAATTTAAGTTAATAAAATTAAAAATTAAATAAAAATAAATATACTCTTTCAAATAAATCCTTCAAAGTTAAACTTACCAGCTTGAATTTTTACTCTATGTAATCTAGATGTGAAAGAATCATTGACTGTAAATTGATGTGTAGATTCTGAAAAAGAAATATATAGTTCCTTTAACTACATAATGGTAAACACAATATAATTTTCTAACATAATACCAAATGACCAAACACTGAAAAATAAGATCTTCAAATAACCCTATGATAACAAAATCATAGTGATAATCAACGTAGTTGTCTTTTTCCTGTACTTTTTATTATGATCATAGGACAACTTACAACTCAGAATGATATTAGCATGGAAATTTTAAATAGATGAGTAATTTTGATGGCTAACGACTATTCTTTTTCTCAATTTTGTAAACATACATTGTATAAATTAATAATTTGGCTTAGTAAAAGCACCCTCAGCAATTAATATATTTTTCAATTCTAATAAATATATTCTATGACTGCCATATGTATTAATAATTAACATTTTTCATTAAATATTTTATTCTCTTATATAAGCAATGTTCAGTT
The DNA here is from genome assembly GCF_947563725.1 of Argiope bruennichi. Classification (NCBI taxonomy): domain Eukaryota; kingdom Metazoa; phylum Arthropoda; class Arachnida; order Araneae; family Araneidae; genus Argiope; species Argiope bruennichi. Next base: position 9,451,876 of record NC_079160.1, read on the forward strand.
TTCACTGAAAAATCTTTACACTAATTTTTGCACATTTGTAATATTAAGTTTTTATCTTGCCATAATTTTACACTTTAATTTGGTGTGCGAGTCTATGCAACAGTTATAAAAAATATAAAATAAACAAAAGATAATTTAATCAGCTAAGTAATGGAGTATTATTTAAATCTATTTCATATTTGACCAAAATAATAAATAATTTTAAATGTATATTTTTTTAAGGAAGCCATTCTGTTTATGCCTTTTTCAAAATTATACATTAAAGTTTAAATCATTAGTTGCATATGCTGCAAAACAGTCAGTTCATTTTCATTTTGTTTATGTTTCAAAATCTAGTATTAATAATAATAAAATGCTGTTGTTGTATTGTCCTTTTTAAAAATTACAATTTTCAGCACAGCAAACATTAAATAAGTTCCGTAACTAATTTAAAACTGACTGATATTAAAAAATTACTATAATTAGTCAGCTGTATTTTCAAATTAATTTGTATTTATAAATACTTATGTAAGTATTTAATGTAAATCTATTAGTATACAACATCAATGGTTTATACATTTATAATAAATATGCATGAATTAGTGTGCGAGTGTAATCTGCCTGGATTTTTAGAAATTTTTTTTATGACTACGCTGATACTAAAAAAAGGCAATTAATGGATAATGTGTATAGTTTTCACATAATAATCAAAGGTCTATTTTCATAAATGTTCTAGTGCCATGGCACGTTTTGAATTAGAATATAATACAGATGTTAATACTAGAATATAATACAGTTATCTCCTGGATGCCATAAAGATACAAATAGTAGATAATCATGGTACATTTTTTAAAAATATAATTACAAATCGATAATAATTAAATCACTTGATAATTATCAATTCATTTCTAGAAATTAAACCAGCTTTTAGAAAAAAAATTTTAATAAACATTAAAGATAAATCTTTAATTTTAATTTTCAAAATAAAAACATATGGAATTATGAAATATAGAACACATTTTAAAACAATTTTAAAACTGACAAATTTTAAAAATCAAATTAAAAATCAGAAGTTAGTAATAAAAAAAATGAAACTGAATATTAATTCTGAATTTTTTTTCTTTTTTTGATTCAGAATCAAAGATTTGACTGATACAACTTTGGGCAGGATCATTTGCGATGCTTTGTAATAAAAAATATATATATACTTCAAAAATTACGATTTATTTTTCTTCATTGAATAAAAACTAAGAAAAAAATTAGCAATCAATATCACAATTATTAAAAAAATGAATTTAGAATATGAATTAAAACCCACACTTTTTATGCTATGTAATAAATTTACAGAAATTATAAAATTTATTAAAATTTCAAGAATTATACTCCTATCTTTACTACTAATAAAGATGATTGTTAGGTCTGTTGTGTGTGTAAGTGTGTGTGTGTGTTTGATGTTCTACAAACCAGAATGTTTGACCTACACAACTGCCAAATTAGGCCCATATCAACTTTTGAGAGTAGAAAAGTGCGCCTCATAACGATTTTTTTCTAGAACTTTAATTCAACCACACAACTTTAAAATAAAGCTGCGTTCTGGTGTTTTCTCACTGTAATTTGTAAAAATATTATTTCACAAAAATAAATTTAAAATAACAGGCTTTAATGTCAGAATCATGACCATGAAATTATATCTAAATGATTTATCTGAAATTAAATATAACCAATATTCTAGGTAAATAAGCTGGGTGCCTGATGCGACTAGTATTAAAGACAATGAGATTAGAAAACTGCCTTTTTCTTAAACAAATGAAAAATTAAGGCACTCAACTTCAGAATATGAAAGTATTTTATATTCTAAATTCAGTGAGCTTATGTCACTAAAGAGAAGTTGTTTAATAAAACAGTTGTCAAATACGGTGCAGTAATGAAGAGATAATAAATTTTAAAAGAATTTCTCAAAATGAATCAGTAATCAGTAAGATAGGACAGTCTCTTCATCAAAAAAGCACAAATCGAAAAAAAATTATGAAAGGAGACCACAAAAACTTTCTTGGCTTTTCTGTGATTCTGTGTAGCTTATTTTAGACATCTCTTACTTTTCACTGTGTGTTGAATTTAAAGAGAGCAATAGGTGACAAAAGATCTGTTATAGACAAGAAGATAAAATAATTACCTATTTCTTTAGTTTTTGGTGCTTTAATAAGTATTCTCTGGTTGGTTTTGCCCATAGCTAGAGATTGTAGAGCTCGGACAAGGTCCTTCTCTGGAATATCAGTCTCATTTGCAATTTCCTGCATAAAATGGTAAACAAGGAAAAAATTATTTTTTCCCCCAAATTTTACTTCAGACTTAAAAAAATATAAACATCAAAAATTAACATTGTTAAATAATAAATAACAGTCTTTAAAAAGTCAGTATTTAAAAAAATTAGAAAAAATTTTAATATTTTAAGAAAAAAATGAATTTTTAAAAGAACTTAAAGATGAAACCATATATTCATATTTTTACTGAACTATTTAGAAAAATAAAATAATAAAGAAAATCCAGAGCAAATAAATGTTTTCTCTGAAATTTTTTTCAATTTGTAGTATGCCAAAGGAGTTTTCCAACAATATAACACACTAAAAGTAAGAAATTAATCATGTTCAAAAAATTCATGACGCTTTTTTAAAATTAACAAATATCTAAAAATAATTTATTAAAATAAATTTCTTCTTTAAAACTTTTTAAATTCATAAAACATTTTTAAAACTTTATAAAATGTTTAAAATTACTTTTATTAAATCAAACATACAAATCCTTTGGAAGTAACCAAAATGTGGGAAAGTAACAAGAAAACTAATTTTGAAATAAGAATGGAACTTAATAAAATCAAGACAAATTATGAAAATATCAAACTGAAAAAAACTAAAAATGATTTACTTTGTTACTAACATTTAAGTTGAATTGTTTAAAAATGTCTCATTTAAAGTTCAGATGTTTATTTATTAAAATTTGACATACAAACCTCATAAGTAAGCCTCTCCCGTGCATTGAACAGCATGAGGACACACATTTGGTATGTGGACACTTGAATTATGTGTTTACGGGCCCCACATGTAGAACTTGGCTGTGGTTGCTGTTGGTCGGATTCTTCACGCCTGGGGCCGTAGAACACTGCATTCAGATCCACAGAACCAAGCTGTGGCTGAAGAGTCAGCTGCCGGCCAGAGTGCTTGGCAAGATAAAACCTAAAAAATGGCATTTGTAAAATACAATGCATTTATTATATAGATAGCTATAAAAAAACACTTTCAAATATATCATTTCTAAATAAATAAGTTACTTTAAATTATTTCATTAATAGCAATACTTATGATTATGGTATCAAGCATCAAAAATGCCATATGTAATTCTGTTTTCACAAAGCAATATCGTAAATAAACATTTGAGTGAATCTTAGTAAAAATAAAACCTTCAATTACATTTTATAAAACCTTCAATTACATCATTACTACACCAAAAAAACAAACAAGCAATACTTTAAAATAAATTTTCAACAGCTCTCATTTCTTTTGTAAGTATTCATTACTGTTGCAGCCAAAGCCACCCAACCTTTAAATGGGGATTCCACACCATCGAATAAACAGAAAGAAATATTTGGAATTTTAAAGTGATCAACATAATGCTTTTGCAAATATCCCATTTTCCTCTCTTTAGCTTGATCATATTATATCCCTTTGGGTAAATATTCAATTTTTAGTTATAAGATTTGAAGCTATACTATGCAGAAATAATGATTCAATTGTTTTTACAACCTTTTCCTCTCAGACTTTTTTAAATAAAATATTTTCAAATTAAAATTAAAAAGTAAATCAGAAATTGACATTTAGAATAAAAAAAGCACCTATAAATATTTACAGCCCCTCCTTCTCACTTTTATTCCAAGGTAAACAAATATTGCCAAAGTATTACATTATGTATGACTATCAGCTCGAAACAGTACAAAAATTCCAGTTCCTCAAAACCCAGAATAGTTTCTCATGTAGTTACGCAAATTGGAATCATCCCTTTCTTCAAAGAAATAATAGCAGATGAACACCTAGCATATTATAGTTGAAAAATGCAATTACTTTTTAACAATGAAAAGACTCCCTATTGTTACCATTTCCAGTTTGAGTGAAGGATTTAATTTATTACTAAATTTATAGTCACACAGGCACTGACGATTGTGAGTACACTTTTTTGTGTGCATATTTAGTCTTTATCACTGCTATATAATTAAAACAAATTAAAAATAAATAAATAAAATCAGGATAGACAAATCATCTAAATTATTCTAAACTAGAGATTCAAATTTTTTAATGTATTTGCTTATTTATCAAATCCAGTATGAAATCTTTTAAAAATAAAAACAATGCTGATATTTTAAATTCATTAGGACTAATAAATTTTTCATACATTTTAAAAATATTTCTAGTATCACACATAAAAATTTATCCAAATATAATTGATTATAAATATATAACAATAAACTTAGTTCTTTAAATGGCAAACGATGAAACGTTGAAGTAAAAAATTTGGAGGTGCACATACTAAGTTAAAAGGATATGTATAACATATTTATGTGTTCTTTGAAATTTTTAAACTAATTAATTCATTCATTCTCAGAAATTTACATTAATTTATTTTAATTATTATGTAGCCATTTGTGTATGAATCCATGCTTACAATTTTAATCCAGAAAAACATCTGGAGTTGTAGATATTTTGTAAGAGTCAAAGGAGAGCACTGCTCCAGAGCAAGAGTGCCAAATAAAGGATTGAATGTTGATATAAAATATTTATGCCAACATTCATTTCTTTATTTGGCAAAACACATACATTGTACCGTCCAAGATAATAACAATCATCTAAAAGAAATGTCTATGAACTAAGAATCCATAATTAATTGACTAATCAAGGACGATACTAAAGTTTGAAAGATTAAAAAAAAAAAATAATGGCTTTACAGAAAATGCAACTTTTATAATTTAAAGCATTGATTCATCAAATGATTTATGGTTTTTCTCAATATTTTTTTATAAATTTATTTAAAATTCATTATTATGAAGTCTAATCAACAAAAGTTAAATCTCAAAGGAATATACTGATACTTATTTTATGTGTGCTAGTAAATTATTTATAAAAAATAGAAGAGGTGGTGGTACATAGAACTAAAGAAACTAGATGCATAAAAAAGGCCACTATCTCATATTTGGTATATCTTTAATATTCTATATCAATATAAAATTATTGAATCAAAAATAAGATTAAAGAACAAAAATTGAAGGATATTTGAAATATTCATATTCTGAGCACTGTGAAGATACAGAGAATCAAATCACAGTGATATGGGGGGAGGGAGTATAAAGTAATAAAGAGAGAAATAAAGTAGTCAAGTAAAACAAAACAAAAAAAAACATACACACGTCTGTTAAAAATAATCTTTGGTAATGAGCTATTCATTATATGTTATATGAATTTATTAAATGACATTAGAGTATATACAATAATTTTAAAAATCTATTGTATTCATACTGTATATAATTTGTTACTCACATCACACATGTATTTGCATTTATATCAAGCATTGTTCAACCAACATCCTCTACAGAACATTTCATACATCATCCCTTTTGCCATGCTTTGGGATTCAGTTAAAAGATTTGTCATTCTTAGGACTATCAACTTTTCTGGTGTGATCTGAATAGAGATATTTAATTTTTAAATTATTGCACACACCCCATCTTAAGAGTAAAACAATAAACTTCACCACTTTTCCTGACAATAACAAAAAGCACCAAATTAGAGAACAACAGAATATTATGCAACTACAGTACACCTGTCAAAGCTCTATTCAGCCTATTACTGAATATACAAAATACAATTTCTTCAATAAATAAGAAATGCTTACCGTCGGAAAGCTTCAAAAGCATTCCTTGGTGCCATAGGAATGTTGCATTTGGGTGTAGCTGATTGTGTGGGCCAAAAACCTGTTGTCAGCACACGTACATTCAGGTCTACATTATACAAATTTGTCTGAAAAAAATTCATTTTTACATAATCTCCTTTTTTGGTGCTTTCTTTAATAAAAAAAAAAAAAATCAAGAATTTATTACAAATTGAATAGAATAAATTAACATTCTACATTGAAGCAACAAACAATATATATATATATATATAAACAAGCATACCCCAGATGAAGCGACATGGGTTTTGAATTCTTCCATCATTGTGTTAGATACAGACATATCTTTGAACATGCCTTCTAATTTGGACGTGAACTGGCAACCACACTCAGTCTGAAATCATAATATTTATATCAGAAGCAAAATAAAATATTGATATTCATTTTATTATTCTAAAATATTTTGAGTTTGACACTTTTAAGTAAACAAAACAAGCTTTTTTATTTGATTGCAACAGATATCCCAGTTTTACTTATTAATTGTATACAGAGAATAATTACTATGAAAAAACAAAATACCCAATTGACCAAATGATATAAGTAACAGATATTTCAAATGCGAACGTAACTTTGCATCAGTATTATTTTGATGAGCTTTTGCATGAAAAAGGCATTTAGAAAGCATTTTATTCAAAATAAATAAAGTAAAAATATTCAATTATTAGAAAGTAAATAAAAAATGCATTTTACATTAATAAGCATTAAATTATTTAGAGTATATATAATTCAGTATATTTTTCTATAAAGCATAGTTCATGTTTAAAAATTTCATTCCTACATACCATAAAAAGTAATAAAATGAAACTATTAAATAAAAGGGGGTGGCAGCATATTTAGCAAAATAAAATTTTAATATCATCTGTTTTTTCTATAACTGTTTAGATTAGAAAACATACTTAAAAAAACAATAGTTATTTAAATTCATCAAAAAATTCTGAATCTACATATAAGCTGATATAAATAACAACCATATTTATAGTTATCAAAAAAATTTTCATATATGCCTGATCTAATATCTAAAAAATCAAAAATTTTTAGTAGTAAGTACAGATTACAATTTAATTTACAAATCACAATAAAGATTCAAAAATAAAAAAATAAAAAATTTCCAAAGTTGTTTACAAAGAAATAATTTTTCTAAATTAACTGATACAAAAACTGCAATTAATTTTTTTTTAAAATCTATTCCCAATTAGATTACATGATGACACAAAATACTTACTAGATTATTAAAAATACATGCTGTTTAAGAAAACAGAATTTTCAAAATTGCTTATGCAGATTTAGAATCTAACCAACTAGTAATCATAGCCAAATATTTCAGAATTAAACATCGTATATAAAAATTGAATAAAAAGCATTTTTTTTAGTACAATACTTAACAAATTTGCTTCAAAAAGCATATTGCTTCCTTGAAAATGCCCTTTTACAAATCTTAAAAAGATGGATGACAAAGAAATAAAAACATTTAAGTGATTTAATTATAACAGATAAATTATTTTTGATTAAAAACTGTTCAGTTTGATTATTTACTGCAAAAAGCTATCAAATTTCAATCTTATAACATTTAACATAGCATGTTTATTTTATTTATTGTTCCAATCTCTTTAAACTATGTAGTAATAAAAATATTCCCACCATTAAATATGCAAATAACCTTGATTTATTATGATATTCTTACATCTCAGATATATAGTGACAATAATTAACAATCTCTTCATAATTTTAACATTTTAAAAATAATTATTTTACATTTTTTAAACAAAAGTAAATTCTGAAAACATTATGAATAGTGCATTTCACATTACTAAAAATTTTAATTAATAGCACTAGAAGTTTAAAAGTATAAAACCTTGAGCTTGCTGATCATATTCTTCTCAGAATCATCAGAAACACTCTTATTGAGCAGCAGTCTCTTGGCCAGGTGTTGTTTATAGTAACGCTCAAAGACATCTTTCTCTTGGAGATAACGGAATAAAACCATGGTTTTATCCAAAACTTGTTCAATTTCTTGTTCAGTCATCTTTAAAAAAAACAAGAAGAAAAAATTACATATATTATACAAAATAATCATAATCTGTCACTGCTTTCCTTATAAAGGAAAAATTTAAACAAAAAGCTGTAAAAAGGAAGCAAAACAATTAATATTAAATCAAACCAAGGTTTAAATTTTGGACAGATAACATTCTGCTTTGCAAAATGGATCAATGAATAATATCTCTAACAAGCAATCTAACCATATAAATTTGGACTCATTTAATCAGAGCTTTTGGAAAATATAAATATGTTCAAATTAATCATATTTACATGAAACTAAATATATTTTCTTAAAAATTGAAAAATCTTGAACAAATAACAAAAGTGTTATGGAAAAAAAAATAACTAAGAAACTTAAAATTCCCTGTATTTTCCCAGGTTTTATAAAAAAATTTTAATTTCCATTCATTTTTCTGGGCTTTTTGGATGATTTTTAAATTTCCTGAATTTCCCTGTTCTCCCAGTGGCACGGCAACCCTGTGTAAGATTTCTTAAATAATCTACCCTTTTAAAAATGCATTATTTTAATTTTTGAGGAGTGAAATTTTTTATCATTTAATAATTAATTTAGTTAGATGAAAAGTTTTAAGAAATTTAAATCCAGTTGCATGACTTTCCTTGTACCTCTAAAAAATTTCAGTTAATGCACATTTTTCCCAACTACAAATTCACTGCTCACTACCATGGAAATATATATAGTACTTAGTTCCTTTCAACCTCAAATGGCTGGTAACATCCTGAAAGGATTCAATATTATCCATTTAGCATTAAACTTGAAATAATCATAAATACCCATTATGCCATGAAGAAATTTTCAAATATTTCTCACCTTCTTTTATAATAACAATAATGACTTTTAAATAAGTTCATACTGTTTCTGAATATTAAAAAATAATTGAAAGCTCGTTCATGCCATACATCAGATAGAATTTAATATATCAAGAAAATTTTATTGCAGCAATCCAAGGGAATAGTTTATAGACAATTTAATTCTATAGTAAACATTCATTTTACTTACTCCTTTCACTCCTTTCTTAAGCTTGTCATCAATGAAGAGCGAGAGGTACTCAGGAGACTTGGGATTAAGGTTAAGGAAGCACTCAAAATCACTGGCTATCATCTGTTTGAAGAATCGGTCCTCACCAAAAGAGTGATTCAGAAAATGATCAAATCGGTCCTTAAGATCCAGAAGATTCTGAAATAGACATTCAATTTTCATTACAAATAAATTGATATTTAAGATAATTCTTTTTAAATTTTGATTTTTTGTGAATATTATAAAATGGAATTTTGTATCTAAAATCCTTTCTAAGAATCTACATAAGAACGTCTATGAAGTTCAAAGGAAAGTAAGGCTTATTTTAAACCTAAACTATTTTATAACATTTAATTTAATTAGCTTTAATTTAGTTAGACTAATTGAAAATATTAAAATCTAAATCCGAGATTTTTTTTTCTATTTATAAAAGAATCCCCAGCCCCTAATGCCAAACATATATACACAGCGATATATACATTATTGTGAAATGACCTAATAATGTATTAATATATATATTAATGCCATACATATTTGCATTGTTATGATCACCTATCTAATAGCTGAAGTAACCTCCTCTTGCAGTCAAAACAGCAGCTAAGCAGCAGAGAATCGATTCAATGTGTACTTGGAAGGTGGTAACAAATATCTGTGACCACACGAACAGCTGATGAAGATTCTAAGGAATAATGTCTTTCTGTCTGATGTGTCAATTGAAATGTTTCCACAGATTTTCACAGGGATTCAGATCATAGAAATTTGGAGGCCAGGATAGTAACTGAAATTCTTCTGCATTTTCCTCAAACCATACACAGACCATTTTAGAAGCATAGCATGTAGCATTATCCTGCTGAAACATGCAATCATTCACAGGAACGTAATTGCCATGTAAGGATTCACCTGATCAGCAAAGATGGATAAATCCGTTCAGCTATGAGTATACCTTCCACAGGAGTTGTGGAAATAATGCATGCCGAAAAAACATATCCAAGGCATCACATTGCCTTCACCTTACAGGTGCCCAATAATGGTTTTTAGGTTTTTATTTTATTTTATTTATTTATTCATGTGTGACACCAAATACAACAGTGCCCATCGATCACATGCAATAGCGAACAAGACTTAACTGAAAAAGCAACCTTTGTCTACTGTTCCAGGGGCCAATGTTTGTACTCTAATGTAAATGCATCATCTTTCTTGCAATTCAACTTATCAACATGGGTGCAGAAATCTTACATATGTTGCAGAGGTCAATATATAATAATGTGTATTGAACAGTTATCCTGGAGAGCTTTCTAATGCATTGTTGATTCATTTAAGCCATTAATGTATTGAAGGAATGAAACATAACAAGCAACATTCACCCCCGTCATTAACAACCTGTGGTGCTACACGGTTTGCATTACACACCCTCTTGGTAATTCCAATTATTGCGCACACCCATCTAAGTGAACACAGAAGCTGTGGTTTTAGAAATGCTACCAACATGTGCTCTGTACCCAACGATCATGCCCTTTTCAAAGTCTATTAAATCATGTGACTGACCCATTACGGAAACTACTGCTATGCGAACATGTATTCTGAAACCACCTTTATATGTTTTTTAACAAACAGGTTTCTCAGTCCTACTTGTGACTACTCACAACTATGTTTATATCAACCTGTTTGGTGGTCATAATATTGTGTATGCTACATTTAATTAGATGAATTTAAACAAGTGAAAGGCAATTTGGATGGTCAAGCTATTATCATAAAACAATATAAAAAATTTAATTTCTATACTTTTCAAAATTAATGTATTATAAGTAGTTTATTGTATAGTTTGATGAATTGTTTACATTTTGTAACACAAGCTACACACATTATTATACATAATGATACAAAAAAAGTAAAATGATGGTATATTTGCAATTATATAATACTATATTTAAAAGATGATTTCATTCAAACTCTTTAATATAAATTATAACTAAGAGCAAATTTTCAATTGCAACTTTACAATGTTAATAAATTAAAAATTCTAAAACAGAATCATGAAATTTTAACAAAGTGTCTTTAAAAAGTAATTATTTGTACGACTTTTCGAAAATCAGAAAACTCTTTGGACTTCAAAACATTAGAAAAGAAATCATGAAAACAAATTTCTTCATCAACTGAACAAGCTATTTTTCATATTATCTTTTTAGTTTTTTTTTTTAGGAAAATTTCAAATTGAATCTTTACATGTTCTGAACATGCAATGCAGTGGAAATTTGTGCTTTGGAATAAATAAGTAAATCAATTATTCATTTTTTATATAACACTGCATTGTTTTTCAATAAATAAGCATTTAAATGAGAAACAGCTTTTAAAATAGCATGTTTTAGATATGGATTCAAATATTTTTTTTTTCTTTAGTGTTCTTTACAAATATTACACATTCTGCTAAAAAGTACCATTTTTTTCAATTACAGTAGCTCCACTAGTATTCAAGTAACTGTAGTCACAATTCCAACATTATTATTTTTTCACAATCTTGGAAATTGGATTGGTCTATGCAGGGAAAAAAAAAAAAAAAAAGAAAAGGAGTAGAAAAAGGACGAGATTCCACAAATGGTGTCATTTAGTTTTTAGAGCTATGGCGATCTTTTATTCATACAATGTTTAAAGAGAATGGCATTTTTTTTTAGATATAAAAAAAACACCTGAAAATTTTTTAATTTTCTGTATTTTCCTGGATTTTAAAATTTCAAAATTCCCTGCATTTCCCTGGTTTTATATATTATCTTTAAATTCTCTTTTCCCCCAATTTTCTTGATGCTGTTGCAAACCCTGATACATAATATCATAAATCAAATCACAAAATATTATTATGTTTAAAATCATACATATAAAAAGAAAAATATATGTCAGCTATTAAAATAATTTTTCAGTCTGGTATTTCACTTAATGCTTAAGCAATGAAATTTTATGAACTTTTTTAATAGAGAATTTAAAATTCGATGAATAGATAGTATATGGCAACATATATCAGTAATTTGCATCTGTTTTGCACACAATCAGCAGGCTTATAATAATATTTTGAATCTCCGTAATAGTTAGTAGTAATAATTATATCCGTAGTTGCCTATGTAAAATGTGGAATTAAGTGCAGCAGTAAAAATATTTCATGGAGCAATGGTTTTTTCATATTGAGGTTTGCTACATTTGACTCGCCATTTGACATAAAATAATAAGTGCAATTTCTGCACCACATGTTAGTGTTTTATAAATATAAATGTTTAAATTAACTGATTTATTGGTGTTCTCATAAAACTCATAATCCCATAACTAATTTATTATTCATGAAATAAAAATTAAGAATGTGATTGTAAATATTACATTTTATTTGCATTTTTTTAAAATACTGGATAGTAGTAAAGGTTAATGAGTTGGAAGGAAATTGCTGCAACTTTTATTATTTCATATTTATACTAATTCATTAAGTTCACACTTCGCAGATAAGTTGGAAATTATTGCTAATATTTTCTTTTGACAATTTTTTTTTATTTTATATTTCACATTGCACTTTTTTTTTTTAACTTCATGTATAGAGAAGGCCCCGTTGCAAGAAAACAAAGCTTAGAAAGAGAGAGAATTGCATAATGAAGAATGAAACATAAAGAGATATTAAATCAGATTTAAGATATTAACATGATAGCAACTGTCAATATGAGCCATTTTCTAGCATGTTCAAACAGCTCATTGATCCTATGTTACAAATGGTTATTTGCAAGGAGGAAAGAAAAGAACTTACTTTGACAAAAGTGAGAGCATCACTTTTTCCACCTTCATCTTCTGTGACAAGAGCTTTCCCTTGTTCACGAAGATAACTGCTCACACAAGCCACCATTGTTTTGAGACCATCATGCACACGACTAAATAGCTTATACATGCATGCAAGATCTGAAAACAATATTATTTATTAAAGATAGAATTCTTTCTAATTTACTCACAAATATGAAAGTAAGCTATTTATTCTAAAAAAATCTCAAATAAACTAAAAAATTACAAAAATATAGTAGATTCAGAATCAAAAATAAACTAAAAAATTACAATAATACTTAAAACAATGAGAAATTTTTTTAAGTTAATGAAATATTTTTAAAATTACATTTCAAAATGCTAGAAACTTTATTTGGATGCTAAAAATTAAATGCAATAGGTAAGAACAATGAAAAGTTTAAAAATTCTGATTTTAAAAAATGAGATATTAGAATATAAAATTTTTAAAATTTATATATATTATTTTGACAATTCATAAAAATACATCAGTTCCAAAAAATATTTTAAAGAATGTCGAAATTCTGAAATTGATTCCAATTTCACATATAAAAATAAACCATGCCTATCACTTTTAAGCTAAAAAAATTTGATAGAAGGAACAAGAGTTCTAATATTCAATTTAAAAGATACTCAAGTTGAAAAAGGAAGTAGAGTAATTATTCTAAATAAGAATAAAATTATTTTTTTTTAAGTCTCAAGAAAATATTTTGTTAAAAAATTATCGAGAGAAGTTGTAAAAAAAGCAAAAATACTGTACAGAGAAATATGATTCAAATACATAAAATCCAATGTGGTGTATAAAACCAATCTGGTGTATAAAAGAGTTTGAATATAAATTAACTTATTCTAAAAATGAATTTAACACCCTGCATTACTCATACAAAATTATCACACAAATTCATTATATTAGGCAACAAAAAAGTGAATAACACAACCAGATAAATAAGCTATGCCACTTTTTCAAATAATCAAGATTATGCCGAAGGGTCAAGGAATATATAAATACTATAAGCTCACAAACTTTGGTTATTATCAAGGAATATTGCTATGTGCAGCAAGTAAGAAGGAATATAAAATTAAAAGCTGTACTGCTTAAAATGCTTTTGTTAGATCTGATGCAATACAATGCTTTAGATTAAGGAAAATTTTTATCCTTACTTACTACTTCACTATTATATAAAAATTTAAGATAATCAATTTTGATAATTTTTCAAGCCTTATTCACTCACATTTAGTTCAAGTTTAAATGTTCAAGGTTTTTTTTTTTTTTTTTTTTTTTTTTGTCAAATTAAATGGCTTCAAAACATTAAAAGAAGCTTATTTCATCATATTTATTGATAATATTTTTGGTGAAAATTATTTTCTAGCCAAGATTATGTATAATATAATGGCATCGAGGTGATGAGGGAAAAGGTGAGGCAAAGCAAATTAAAGCAAACATACCTTCAGTTTTTTGGTTCTTCAGCATATGTACAACACCAGAATTTTCCATCTATAAAATAAAAAGTAGCATTAATATAAAATAAATTATTAAATTCTATGAATACTTCCCAGAAGAAAGAAATACTTTGAAAACTATAACTGGAATTTTGAATTTAACATCTCATCCTTTCATTTCAAGCATAAATTGATTTTAAAAACAGTTACAGCTTGAAAACTGGAGGGGGGAGGGGATTTTTTATGAGGATGAGTTTTTGCTTAGCTCTTTTAAGGTTTCATATTAATGGCTCTAAGCACAAATAATTGTCCTGCTTTTAAAAATTTTCTTTTTAAAACACTCCTTTCTATAGAAGTTAATGCTTATTATTATATCCTTAAAGGAAAAAAGAAAAAAAAATTTTAGAAATCTAAAATTCTAGATTTTTAATTTTTTTTTTTTTTTCTTTTCTTTTTTCCATAGTACTAGTACATGAAAAGCTATGCTATTTATTCTTTAAGCTAAATTAAACAGTTCTACACAAAATCCTCAAGTAGTTGTAAGCAACTGAATAAAGAATTTGAATGGAATTCAGCTTTAAACACTAGTGATCAATATTTTATGCAATCCAATCCTATATCTGATATTGTCTATATTTGTCTATATTATTGATTGGTAGAATGATTTTATAAGAATCTTTTCTTTTGTGCTGACAATTTTGAATTGCTACTGGCTATAGGTAGAATCAGATACTATGATCCAAAGTTATTTTAAACTATGAACCGAAAAGTGATTACTTCTACAATGGTTTTCATATGCTTGCTGATGAGCTCTTCCTCTACAACTTTCACAATAAGTTTCTCTGTGGACTCATCCAAGTAGTGCTTGGCCCTCTCCGCCTCTTCGTTAATGCGCTGTTCTACTTTGTTAATGTAGACAGATGCACTATTCTCCTCCAGAAACTTTTGGCTTTCCATCTGAAATCATAATTTCAAATAAGATTCAATATGTTTTCAGCTCATGATTGAGAAGTTTACTTTTATAGGATTACTGCCCCACCTCCACCCTTAAGTAAACAGATTATTTCAGGATGTATGAATTGCACTTATATATATATATATATATAACACCAGGATTAGCATCTCTTCTCAAAACATCCGCACCATACCAACAACAGATGATTGATACAAGTAGAGCTAATATATACCAGGTCTATATACATTGTAGATCTTCAGTGAAATCAGATATCAAAGTTGCACTTTTCAGTCTTAAAGATTGAAATCACCATTGTGCCAGTTTTAGTGACAAACAATTAACATTTCTTCACAATTTAAATCTGTAAAAGTAACAAAAAGATTTACAGAAATTAAAAAGTAATATTAATACCCTAAGTATGTTTGAAATTAGGTTTAATTCAGTAATTAAATAAAAATTAAAAATACAAAAGGCATAGTAATTCTATTTATTACTTAAAATAATAATAAACAGTCATTAAAAAATATTTTTTGCACAATCTTAAAAATAAACATCTCTGCAAACTCATATATAATAATTTTTTTGTTGTTTCAGTCTGGATCCTCTAGTCTTTTTAATGTAAAATATACTCCAGAGGCTATTTAAAATAGTACAGATTTTTAAAGCTTCTATTTTCTTACTTCACAATTTCTATATCCAAAAATAAAAATCTTGAATAATCCTATTGATAATTACCTATATTTTTAAGTTAATTTCTGAATTTTAAGTATTTTTAAATGTTTGCCATGTACATTATTAAATAATTTTATTTGGCAACTACAGCTTTTATTTTAACATGTTTTAATATATAACAAGATTGCTATGCATTTTAACATGTCCCTCTAATAAAAAAAATTATGTAAATAAAAAAACTTCAGCAAGCTATCTAATATTCTGATACTTTAATGTCTACTTCAGTGAATCATTATTTTTGAATATTTCTGAAGTCTTTGAAATTTTAATATTTGAATGATTCAGATGATGAACAATATACAACAAATCAAATAACTGTTCAAGATATATCCTAAAAATATTAATTTAAAACATTAAATTCAGTAATGTTTCAAACTATTCAGATCTGGTTTATGTTATGTCCTAATATATATATTTTTTTTTTAACTCATATGAAAATTCTTGTTTGAGGAAGATGCAAGTTTTATAACAATAACAGGATTAGTTTGTTTTGTTTTTTATTCCAAAATTTTTGTTATGAAACTCATTCAGCTTTCAAACAAATTTAAAATCAATAAAAATCATTATATAAATACTTTTTAAATAAATATTACCAGCTAAACATTGACAAAAATAAATGCCTTCTTTTTATGATTTGCTCTTAATTTACTAGAAAAAAACAATTTTAACTTTTTTTTTTGTAAAATAATTTTATTTTACATTTCATATGTTGTAAATAATTGTGAAGCTTACTTATTTCAGTGGACTTATACCAGTATAGAAGCATTTGAACTTTTAAGTTGAAAATAAGAAATTCCAATATTTTAATGATAAAAGATGAACCTCTAATAAGCTGAAATTCAGAGACAACTTTAATTTTCTATTTAGTTATGAGCTAGAAAGTTTGTTACTGAATTGGTATCTGAGAGAAGCATTTTAAGCCTATTCTTAGTGATTTCTTAAAGAAGCAAGTCTTCATTCAGCTATTTATAGCACATATTCTTATTTGCTTTTAAAATAAATTGTTATTCATATTACTTGATTATTATTGATTATAAACTGAATATATTATAAAATATCATCAAAAAATAGTAATTTACTTTTAATATTAAATTTTTTATAATGTTATTAATAATTTATGGATAGTGAAGAGTAGCTCACTTTTGGATCATTATCTTGCTAAATGTTCCAGTAGACCAAGTATTGAAGCAAATGGTTTCTCTCAATACTTTTTATTAAGTGTAATAAAAAAGATTACATCTTGTAAAGTTTTTTTTTTTTGTATAATTCGATTTGCTTTATTTTTATAAGTACCAGTACCAGTCAGTGTATCAGTAATGAGCCACATGGCCCACATCTGATAAACTACTGAATTTTCTGACTAAGTACTTTAATAAATATTTTATAGTAAATAAAAATTTATTAAATTTTTATTTAGAATAGTTAATAATTGGTGAATTTTCTTTTTAAAACAATAGAAAAGAAAGAAAAACATTCAGAAGATAACTTACTAGCTGCTATTAATAAGATAGAAAAAGAACATATGATTCGCTCAGTTGCTTAAAAATATAGCATTGCAAAGTAAATTAAAAGGTGAAGTAGTATTTGCAATAAAAAATGGGCCAAATCCAATATTTTAACCAAGAGCAAAAAAGTAGCATTCATTTTCAATTTACACCAATTGCCAACACTCAATTCCCAACCATGAATGAATGAAAGAATGTAATGAAATGAGATGTAAAAGAATGGAATGAAGAAAATGTACGGAAAGAAATGAAAATGTAAAGGATTGGAATGGTCTTACAAAACACTGAGATTTATACTGTGTATGGTTGGAAGCAAAGTCTTTACTCAAGTTACAGGTAAGCTATAACAGATATAAATATTAATGAATAAATTCAGCTATAAATTCTGCAGTTCTTTACAGCTTAATGTTAAAACTATGGAGAAGAGATTGGTTTAGATGCTCAAAAGCCAGTATCAGATTTTACAGACTCTGTAGAATCACTAGAAATCATTCTTATAGGTGATCCCAAAACAGTCAGTAAATATATCAACAAAAGTGTTGAAGAAAATATTGATATTCAAGAATCAATTAAACTCTGTAAAGAGGCAGACAATGATTAACTGATTATTGCAGAGTCATTAAAAAAATATTCTGACACCGTTAAAAGGGCTCTTCTGAATGCAAATGAAAATACAAAAGAAAAACTTCCTGCAGTGGTTACTTTACAACAAATTATTATCTATTATAAGTAGAAAAAAGAAATACAAAATACAAAAGCTGATGGGAAAGAAGATTTGAATAAAGAAGGAAAATAGAGAATGTTAAAAAAAAATTAACTACACAAAAAGAATCAGAAAATCTTCATCACTCTTAAATTTCATCATGAATAAATTACACTGAGAGAAGAAGAATTGACCATCTATAATGAATCAAAGTTGAAGGAAGATCAACTCTGGTGTGAGGTAAAAGGAATATACAAAAATATGTGTATTTGTGCACAATTCAAAACATAAAAAATAAAGCAATAATATTGAGGAGCTAAAATCTACAAAAACAAAAAGAACTTAATAATCATTAAAAATGATTCATTCAACATATCATTTAATATCCATAATGCACCAACTAGATTTAAAATGAGATAATGGCAATTAAGATATAGTTTTAATATAAAAAATTTTAAGATGTTTAAAAACTTTTTAATGTAATGTGACAAAAATCTATCAATAAAAGATTTAATTTTTACTGAACTTTTTGTTGCACTTTTATAATGAATAATATTAATGTATTGCTGTTATTACTATATATAAAATGATTTTATTCTTTTTTTTTCTTTGGCACATTTGACAAATCTGAGTGGCCTACTTTTGGTATGCCATACTCACTTTAGATGCAAAGCAGTCATCCAAAAGTAATTTTTAAAAAAATTGCATAATAATTATTTTAATACTTTAGGTAAATATTATTTCAGATAAGAGTTTGAACAACCATCAAAAATACAGATTAATAACACTACTCTAAAGTCTAGATGATACCCAAGGAAATATCTTAAGTGGGTGGGCCACTGGAGCAATTACCCTAAAAGTCAATTCTTGTAAAAAAAAATGTTTCAGTTTTCATTTTTTTTAAATAAGTTATTATTAAAAAAGTAAAAATACATTATTATTATTATCATAATTGAATTCTGTATGTAAATATTAAATTATATCTCACCCTATAAAACTCAGCCGACTGTGCTAGGAAAGGCTGTTCGAAATCTTCTTCATAGACACACCGGGAATCTATCCCTAATACCATCAACATCTGGCATGCATTCTTAATGGCCAGTCTATAAGTAAAAATAAAAAATATAATGAAAAACTTGTTTCATTTGGTATTTCTAGACTGAATCTATCTACAAAATTATGCTGACATTTTTCATTGCTAAAAAAGATTTAAACAAATGCATTACATTATGTAACAAAATGAAGTAATTTTTTCCAGTACACAAAAGCACAGTAAATATATATATTTTTTAAATATGTAATTCTACTTTTTTTTATCTGTTTGTTATGTTTTTTTCTCTAAGACCTTTGAAATATTCATATTTAAAATAATTTACAAATTTCATTTACCAATAGATATATTGCAACTAGTGACCATACCAATGGAATGGTACAAATTTACATATTAAATATTTTATCCAGACAGGCCTCTGGATAAAAATATTTAATTGATAGAATAAAAGCACATAAAACAAATAAGAATTTTTGAAACTTTCTAGACAAACAATACTTGCTTGTTAAACAATATAAAAAATATTTTTATACCAAATGTTATTAAAAACGAAATTCTTTTATGATTTGAAACATTTTAAAATAATACGAGATTTCAAATGTATCAAATAATTCTAAAAATAAAGGCAATAGCAAATCAGAGGTAAATTAATAAAAGCAAAAAATATGGTTATAATTTTTATTCAATAAGAACTGTATGATTAAAGATAAAACAGTATTTTCTGTTTAAAGGAAAATATAGTTTTTAATTAATAAGATATGAAATGTTGAATCAGTTGTTGTAAATCTTTTAATACTCCATGATGTTTGAAAGCAAAACTTGAAGAAAATCTATTCAGTAGTTTCAATTTCTATACAGTACAAATTATTTATGCATTTTGGGGTTGTTTGTTTTTTTCCCTTTGCCCATTATGTTATGCAAATAACAGAAGTTCATATTATTTTAGTTTATAGTACCATGATACAAGGTACTTTTAGTGTTAAAAATTCTACATTGTGTACTTGCATCTTTCTAGATAGAAAAAGCCCTAAATAACTTTGAACTTGCACACGGGTTAATAACATCTAAAAATTTTTGGAAATGAAAAAAAAAAAAAAAAAAAAAACTTTTCATAGTAGCTAAATTAACATTAAAGAAATGATAATAGTTGTTTATTAAAATAGTATATAATTATTTTTATGTAAAGATTATTTCGGAAGTCAATGACAAAAAAACTGTACAAAAACAAAGGTTAATTTTTAAGATTAAGAGCTTAATTATTATTCCCTAATTAAATATCTTAAATAATAAATAATTTTGCAATTTGTAAATAGCAAAAGGAATTTAGAAATTAACCTCAGATTATCTATACATTGGATGAATTCTTATAGAGGACAAAAAAGGCCTGTGAATATTTTACTTTATAGGCATATTTAGATATTCGAATGTATTTTCAAATTAAACATTTGAAGCTTGCATTCTTTAAATAAAAATCAATATCTAATAGATCTTTCTTTGAACTATGTAGTTTTTTGGTTTCCTCGGAAGTCTCATTTTTCATCTCTGAGCTCACAGAATTATATGTAAATCGCACGTTTACTTTTTCTTCTATAGCTTATTTGCTATTTTTAATGCTTTGAGGTGTGATATACTATATTAAAAGCTTTTTCTTTTGGAGATCTATAAAACAAATAATTTTAACAGTTTAAGAAAACTCAGTGATTGATTGTATAGGCATATATTATTTGATATTTTATCAGACAAAAAAAATAAAGAGGGAGAAACTATTTATAAAAATAAAAAAAAAGACAAATAAAAATAAAATTGAATACTGTAACAACTAATCTGACTAAATAAATCTCACCTGTCAACCACTTCACCTCGCCTTTCCCGCATGACCATGTCCAGGAGTGTCTCCCGTAAATGGTCTCTAATGCAACCATAACGTACCACTTGGTCTCGGAATATGATTAGTCCTAAATTATATACATTATTCACAGAATTTTGTTGCACATAGACACGGTCCTGTAAGGAGGTAAAATAATAGAGGAATTATAATTTGATTTGGCCCATCAAAAAAGATCTACACTGCTTGCTACTCGAAATCTAATTATTGCACTAATAATAAACATATGAATCAGAGACAACTGGAGAGATGAGATCTAAACTATTTCAAATGTTATCAATTTCCATAAATCATTAAGATTTGCAGTTGGGAAATTTGATAATTATGCAAAATGCAGATGGTCTCTTATATGAGTGCAGTTGATACAGTTTTAAAGAGGATATACTTTCAAAAACCATGCAACATTTTTCTTTAATTTAACTTTTAAAAATTACAAACAACAATAAATATCTAGATACTTTTTTTGATGGATAGTTTCAAAAATAGAGCTCAGTAAGAAGTAACAAAAATGGTTCCATTAAAAAAAGGGGGATCATAATAAATGGAATATATCATTCTTAATATACAAACAAAATATATTAGAAAATTCAAGACTATCTAATTAATTCCAAATAAATAAAGGAATTTTATCAGATGCGTACATACTGATAATCAAAATAATTAAATAATATTTTGAAAAAATGAATATAGGTTTTGCAATGGTTAAATTGCTGGAAAGCGGTTTATATATATATATATATATATATATATATATATATATATATATATATATATATATATATATATATATATATATATATATATATATATATATATATATTTAATGAATGACAGTTCTACACATGATGATGAGTAAGTAGCACCTTTTTTTTTAAAGAAAACATTTGACTTATTTGTCTATAATAGAAATTGAAAATTCTTAGGAGAAAAATGAAAATTTTGAAAGACGCCCATGTTGAAAAAATTTTTATGCATATTGAATACGAATATAAAAAAGCAATTAAAATATTATTTGAATAATACTTTTCTATATATTCAAATAATTAAAATTTAAGAATTCTACTTACTATTTTGTAAATTCAGGAAAATTACAACTTAACAGCATGAAAAATAATTTTTTAAAAGAGTTGTAATATTTTATACCACAACAGGGTGATATTTTGTTCAAATTATTGCCTTTGCTACTACAAAGAACATCAAATATAGGAATCTGTACCCAATTCAATAATCAGACATGAGAAAAACACTTTACGGTAAAATATTTCACTTGTGATATTTCCGGTGAAAGGCACCATAAAACTCAAATACTCTCTCAATCTCAAATATCTACAGGCTTAGCATTTTATCTGATTTCAGTCTAATCAAGACTGTCATCAGATCAAATGCAAAGCTTCTATATAATTGTGTTCAACACAGTTTTGAACACAATGAAACAGTACAGTAACCTAGGATGTACATCTTGAAAAATTAAGTATAAACTACAGATTATTTATCTAAGAATTCCCTTGGAAATATATACAAAATGTCAAACTGTAATCATCTTTCAAAAATATACAATTTTACACAATCAAAAAACATTTTGAGACTATATACATGGAAATATAATGACAATGAAAGTTTCTCATTTTTTTGAAAAAATATGGCACAAAATTCAAAATTTTGGTACTATTAAAGATGTTTAAAAATCATTACAGAAAAACTGAATAGAAATCAAATAAAATTAATTTAGTAATTACAATTATATACTACATCTTTCCCACAGTAAAAAATGTAAGGAATATTTTATAATTTACCATATACATCAAGATGTCTCGAATCATAACCATACTTGTTTGATGGTCATTCCATGCTTGGTTCAATGTTTGTAAGAAATTATTTCTCAAAGAACTAAGTACATCCACTCGAACCTAAAAAGACAATTTCAAAAAATAAAAACATTTTTAAAAATATTAACTAAAATGAGTATTGTAAAAATAAAGCAAATTCCAATATAGAATAAAGTAAATCAAGATTTGGATAGTAATAAAGAAAAAAATAATTATTAAAATGTAGTTATTTTTATTAATGAAAGAGCTTATTTAATACTGATAGCTGAAAGAACAATTTTCTCCACATTGTTATTTCTATAAATCAAAACAAAAAATAAAGTTATTAAATTTTTTATTTGATCATTATCTTATTAACATTAAAACAATTATAAAACATGGAACATTTAAATCATTTTTGTTTTCAAAATTTGTTAATATTTCAAGATAAAATTAATAAAAGACTTTAGTTATATTAGAATGTCTAAAAATCCTACACATAAAATACATTTTTATGGCACAACTTTTGAATCTATTCTACAATACTGAATAAATACATTAAAATCCTTAATTTTTGTCCTTTAAAGAGTCCTGAAGTTATTAACATTAATCCATTTTAAGGCAGGTCCTTCCAATAATTCATTATTCTTACCTTACCCAATCTGCATGATAGATTCCAAAATACCAAGCATCAAGGTCAGCTTAACTGTATTTATCCCAAATGCCTAAACCTACTGAAAAGACCAGTAGCTGAAATAAATTTCAGCGGAAAATCTTACTGGGATTAATGCAACTGTCAGATTTTAATTTCTAGATAACCTACATACTCAAATCTGGAGGAAAAATTCTCTAGAAAAAGTTAGTGGATACAAAAATGGTTTCAAATTTAATCAAAAAAAATTTTCAATTGACATATATTTTTAGAAAAAAACAAATAAACCTAACATTTTTTTTTAACTTTTAAAAGAGTATTTGATTATTTATGCTTATAATACTCACAATAAAACAAAACAAAACAATTCTAATTTGGAACTTTTTTTTAGCCAGTGGGAATGGTCTCCCAAGAATTTTCTTGTATATTCATTAATAAATGTTCGTATGTATTATTAACTGCACACCATTAGTGAAAAATAATTATGAAACAGCCTATTAGCATGCGATCTTTAGTGTGTTTTTTTTAAGAAATTAATTGATGGGCATTTAATATGCAAGTGCCAGAAAATCCAATGTGTATGTATTTTGATTACTTTTTTTCTGATTAAAAAAGAATTTGACACAAAACTACAATTTTCATCGTGAAGTAATATAAAAAATTTCATATATTTTAGTCACTGCATTTTTACATTTTTAAATTATTCTGTTAACATGCTTGTGAAAAAGCAACACTGATAAACCGTCTATCCCTCGATGGATTTGGTTCTAAATTTGATATGGACTACTTTAGATGTTAAATCTGCATGCCAAATTTTAATCATCTAGCTCTCATTTTGTAGTTATGTTGATCTATATTTGGACAGATACGACTTCCTATGAATGGATTTTGCTCAAATTCGAATTTTTTAAAAATCTACAATTTTGGCATAGAGATCATTTATGAAATTTCAACTGTATAGCTCAAAACATTTCTCAGTTATCTTGACATTTCAGTGGCAGCAATATCTATACAATGATGTTTCGACAGTACTTCCCATCTAAATTGCAACATACTTCAAGTGAAGGATACAATGACGCTTCAAGTAATGATGGCATAATATGAATACAATTTTATCACACTAAGCTTTTAAAAGCTTAGTGTGCAATACTAAATACTTGCAATAGTAATAGATTATATATATTATATATATATATATTATATATATATATATACAATTAAGTGGAAAAAGTATTTTATCACCTGATTAAATGCATTTCCAAAGTTTAAAAAGAATGGCAAAAATATACTAAATAAACAATTCATATGGAGTTTTTATTTTTTTTAACAGTGTATAAACAGAATGAAAATATTTTATCATGAATTATTGATTTAATAGGGTAGCTACAGAAGCTACAAAAAAAATTTCCCTGATTTATGGCTACTAATTATATTAGTGTTCTGGCTTTCTCCCTATTCAGATTCACTGAGTGTGTGCAATATACCTAATTAAAAACAATTTTAAGAGTTATTTAATATAAAAATAATATATTTTCATGAAATTTAATTTTTTAAAAAATGGAATGAATACTCTAAAAATATTATTAAAACTGTATATTACATTTGTTATATGGAAAAACTGCAAGTTTTAATAAAATACTTTGCTTCTATAACTGGATAAGAATTCTAAGAAACATTTAAACTATTCTTTGTAATACAAGTTAAATCATATTAAAAAAGGTAATTATGATTCTTCCTCAAAATTTTAAAACAGTCCATCAACAAATTAAAACTCTTTGCATAAGTACCAGAATTTTAATTTGTAATGAATACTGAGTGGTTGTGAGCACATCCGTCATTTTAGCTTATAAAAAAAAATATTTCATAAATTTTGATTGAAGATATTGGAACATTCTTTTAAAAATATTTTTATTTTTGTCAATGTATTAAATTCTAAAAGACTGATTTCATTTCTTTATTAATTGCAATACTTTTTTATATATCAACAAAAATGTCAAATCATATGATGGGGCAAGTTGTAACAAAATCTTTTGAAGTTGCGACATATTATTAATTGCAAGATTTATCTTGATTTGTGTTTGATTCATACAATTAGACATTCTTCTTTAAACATCAACAAGTGTCTTCAAAGAACAGATCTCTAAGGTAATAACAGAAATTCATTTAATAACTTAAACTTAAAAATGTAAAATAACTTAAATGTAAACTTTTTTTTAATTTCTAATTTATCCGCCTTATAAAAAAACAATGGAAAGCAAATATTATGTGCTTAGAAAGAAAAGATAACAACAAAGGATAAGAAAAAAGGGTAAAAAATGGTTAAAAGAAAAAAAAATGAGAAAAGAGGATTTTGAACTAACAGTCAGATTCTAAAAAAAAAAAAAGGTTTTGTTTTATCTGCAGAGATGCTGCAGTAACCGTGATGATATATTATTTTATAGCATACTATGTAAACAAGTTATGTAATTTTAAGCAACAGTTAGATGCCCCTTCATTTCGCTTTTGTGTCGCATTAAGGTAGGAAGATATTCAGCCTCAAAATTATTAGTACATGCTAAACGTTCTTAAACAGCAGTTTTTTTTGTTTGTTTTTATTGCAATAGGTAGTTTGGTGCAATACTTAACTTGGATCCTGAGGTGAAGATATTACAAACATGACACTGCAGCCCACAAATTTGATGAATAAAAATGGATTCAATTTTTAATTTGCAAAAATAAGAGTACAAAATAAAGAAAGCAATCTATGAATTTCTTGGGTTAACGGCAATTCTGGTGTAGAGTTACTTTTAGCTTGATTGACCAGAGAATTTTATCATTTTACTGTTATCTATTTGACATCCTTTATTACCACTATAACAAATGATAACAATTTTCAAATCTGACATTACTTTAATTAACAAGAAAATAATTTTGGTAACAAGAAAATAATTTTGAATATTGTTATTTTTATTGCTAAAACTTCTCCCACTTTTGTTACAATTTGCCCTATATCCGGCACAAATTGCAACAGCTGGCAAGTTTTGAAAATATTTGGTGCTAAAATTAATAAATTTTTTTTTAATATTTTTTTAATGCATTTTATGAATGAATAGTTTAACTATAATAAAAAACAGAATCAAAAAAATAGCAAATACATTAAAAATGTAACAATTTTTTGAAAAATTTTCATAACAAGCTCCAGTCTTTCTTAATAATAAAAAAAAACTCAATTTAAAACAACCAGTCCTATTTTAAATAAATTAAAATGTTTTATAAGCTTCTTTTTAAAAAAGTCCGAGATATGCAATTCCTTCCTCAAATCTATACTTTCTTTTTTAACTGCCTCAAGATTTTCTTTTTTTTTTTTAAAGATGAAACTTTTTTCTTTTTTAAATCCAAATTTTTACTTACTTCTCTTTCTTCATTTCATTTCTTATATTTATATTCTTTATATTTGGCTTATGAATTTCTCATACAAAAAATAAATTGTTCTGATAATTCAAAATTACTTATTTCACTGTTTGCCTTGATTGCTGTCACAAACAATTTTTCTTACAATGACAATTTGTTCTTTCATATCCCCTCATAGCCAATCTTCATTGATTGAAAATTCTTTCTCAACATTACACTTGCCATGACAAAGTATCATTGGCATTTTTAGCAATGATATGGCACCATTTCAAGATTTTGAGTTGAGAGCAAGTTGAACTAAAATTTATTCTCTTTCTCTCTGTTTTTTGAAAAGTAAAAAACTGGTCTTTCTGAAAATTTCATTCAAGCTGCTGTTAGACATATTCATCAACATATTACTCTTATCATAATGATATTCACAAAAATTATCATACCTTAAAGGAAAGCTGCCCCTGATTGGGGTTGCTATGATAATTTTCTTAATATTACACTTCAGATGTAGAGAAATAGCAGCAGAAATTCATTAATTGCACACATGCTTAATGCAAAATGCTTTTGTCTGCAGTTTTCCTTACTTTTTAGATATTTTTACAAATTTTCTTGACTTTCTCATGATTTTTCCAAATTGATAAAATTCTGCGATTTTTTTTTTATATCCTCAACTTACTGGTTTTGTCGCTTTTGCTTCCAAACTACTAATTGAAATGTTTATTTAAAAAATTTGGATAAAATATGCATATGAATTTCACTGCTCATCATTTTCAAACAATTTAAAGAGCTCCTAATAAAAATATTTTAGTTAACAACTTTTTTTTTTTTTTTTGCGTGTAATACATATCAAATGGATTTCAGACAGCCATTTTAAATGAACATAATCAATCAAAACTCATTTATTTTCACTGCAGCCCATGCAAATCGTTTAGTAATTATCAGTAAAGTCATAAACAAAGTCAAATATTACTGGTTCTGTTCATGAAAGTTAAGAACTTCAAGGGTGCTTTTCAACTATACTGAAAAGGTTTCAACAGGTCATTAGATTCTTGTAATTCTTTCCACATTTACATAACTACTCCATGTCCCATGAAAGAACTTCCTACATTCATTCATATGATATAGCTATAATAAGTTTAACATTAAAATACTTAAAAAACACAAATTTAATTTTAAACAATAAACAGCTCATTTTTTAAAATCTTTAATAGTGGCTTATACTGGATAAATCTGAAATACATGTTAAAAAAAACACTTCAAATATCACTTCAATACAATATTTCTTATACTCATCTCATTACAAAATCAGATTTTTCAGTTTCCTTCATCCACATTCAAATTTGTGTCTGATATTTTAAAACATATTATATGCATAAAATATCTTATCATTTTAAATGGTAGCCAAAATTATTCACAGTTTACAAATAAAATGAAAATTCCACCATCAAGACTATTTGAGAACCTACCTTCATGACGAGATGGTCGGTGACAACTTCTGTGAGACCTGTGTAGAGTCTTTCCCCATGCTTATGCAATACCATAGTATATGCATTTCGATAAAGTTCCTCAAAGCTGAGGCCACTGTTGTTCTTCTTTTGTATTTCTTGAATAGCATTCTTTAGCAGAGACCAAATGTTCTGCACGTATTTCTCATCCATGGTCATCTAACAAAAATTAGTTTTAGCGAACGCAAACAGTAAAGATCAAAGATATGCTAAGCTTTTATATCTTTGGTAAGATAAAATGTTACAATAATAATTTTTCATGCAATTTTTTTAATTCGACAGTTGTTACCAAGCATTAATTACAGCAAGAGATACTGATTTTCTATTATGTAGCATTTATAAACTTATAAACTTAACTTCCAACATCTTCTACAATGTAACATCTGAATTAAAATTAATTTTTAAATAGCACTGCCCAACAAATTAACCAGGCACCTAAATTTCTGCAAAACTTGAAAATTTATAAAAATATAGAATTTAATATCAAATTATATAAATGGAAATAATTCAAGATATGAATCGTCATAATTGATCAATCTCTCGTCAACATTTCTTTGCCTAATTTATATCTCCACATACATGATCATTGAAAAGATCACTTGCTCTTTTTCAAATTTCATAATATAGTAATTAATCTAACTTTGGAAATATAGATAAAAAATTTAATCTTTTTTTCATACCTGAAGTGACCAATACAATAATGAACGGTAAAGAAAATGAAAATGCAAAATACAAATTTCAAATCATACATCACAGGTTTATTATTTTTAATAGAACATACTACTTTCTAATAAAGTTATCAAAGTATATTAAATTTCATTTAGCACCTGCTTATAAAGCACAATTAGTAAAAAAAATTATTATTTTCCTCTTATAAATATCAGAGATTCATCAGAAACTCTTTAAAGATTTTTTATTAAACAATGAATATACTTTTAGATGTTAAAATATTCCAATTTAATATGAATATTGCAGCACAACTTAAATTTTCCACGTTTTTTTTTTTTTTTCTTTTTAAAAATACAATGCCTTTTAAAGAATTTTAAGCAAAATGAACTTTTTTAAATATCATTAGTTTTGAAGGTATAAAGAAAGCCTCTAAAATATTCTATTCTGGATAGCAAATCATGCCTAACAATTTCTAACCTCTTGGCAATCCATAGTAAACATTTTAGAATCTAAAATTTTATAGGAACTTTTAATTAAAATAGTAATTAATTATTACAAAGATAGAAAAGTTTAAGATTTTATAATTTTTTACATTAATACAATATTAAAAAATATGAAATCTACAAAGTTACACTTCTTAAATTACCAGTTCTAAATGACGGGGGAAATTGAGTCAATTCCATTGATACTAAGCTTTAGAATGAGATTTTTTTTTTAAATAAAGTTGACTGGTCAATACTCAATAAATTAAAACTTAAAACTAATACATGCCATAACTTTAATAAAATAATGCCATACTTTAATTTCCTGCAAGAAAAATTAAAAATTATCAATCTGATAGAATATATTATAACATAATAAAAACTATTAAGATAGATTTGGACTCAGACAATTAACTGACAGGCAATTCTATTCTTATCATGAAGTTTTTAATAGAATCTGACAATTATTCTTCTTTAGACTGTTCTAATCAGCAAGTAAAAAAAAAAATTATAAAAGATTTCAATAAAATTTCAAAACCAATAAAAAAAATTAATGTTAAATCTTGTATGTATAATACAAACTACTCTAATCAGTTATTAAACATCTACAATCACATTCAATTCTAACAATTTTTTCAAATGAAATAGCATTAAATCAAAATCACCAAGAGTGAAAATAAAAATTCTTCCTTTTTTCTTATCAATTATATTTACTCTAAATACCGATACACTGTCAAATATCCTGAATCTTAATGGAGAGAGAATAGAAAACTTTGCCAAAAAATATATGTTGATGATTAAGATAAAAACAATTTAAAAATTTGTCCGGTATATTTCTGTTTGCTCATAAAAATCTTATAATTAAGTACATTCATTACACTCTAAAAAAAGTCATGTCTTTTTTAAAAAGTATATATAAGTTGTAAATATTATAATTACAATAATGCTGCCTTCAAGTTTCACACTCCATACATTTCTGTTAGTTACTGCTTCAAGTTAATTTTTATGAAACTTACTGAACTAAATTTTATAAGCACTTGAAAGTGTTAATACGGTAGGTAAATTATTATTAAACCACAGTTTTTGCAAGTGTTGCTAATCTTTTACAATAACTAAATATTCAGTAATTTACATAAATTTAAATAATAAGAAAATATATGTGTGTGTGCATTTTATATAAGCTTAAAACATCTTATTTATATTAGTATTAGTGCATAATGCAAATAAACAATATAAAAATCCTAACATTCAAAAAATTTCCTACATGGAAAATATTATCAACCTTTAGTTTTTTTAAAAAATAATCATCATCACAATAAAGCACATAGAATTTATATTAAATAATTTTACTCATTTAAAGGGAAATTCCCTTCACAGAAGATGTATTTTATCACAGAATAATAACAAATAAATTTTCTTGTTATCAATAATAAAGCAGTAATTACCATAATCTTTTACATGAATCTTTGATAAAAGTATTAACATTATATTGGATGAAAGGTTTAGTAATGTAGTTCCAATTATATATAAACAATACCATGCTATTGAAACAAAACAAGAATCCTAATAAAATAAATTGCTCTTTATTATATTACAACTAGAATACGTTTAATTTCATTATTTTTTACAAAGAAATTTATATTTAAATACATAGTTAAAAGAAAGTTTCAAATATAATCCAAAATCTCAAATATCTTGATTTAGTTAATAATACATAATTACTTATATATTTATCTATACAGTTTCTTTTTCACATATAATTTACAAACACTAAAAATAATTCTATATATTAACTGATTTTAACATAAAAATACAACATATTACAATACAAAACCAAAAAAAAAAAAAAAAAATCAAGTTAAAAATTTTCAAAATGGGAATTAATGCATGTAATTATAAATTGAATTTCGTATCGTACGAATTACTTCAAAAGTAGATAAATCATAAGTTTAAAACACATGATGTTATTTCATACTCTTTCATGGTTCCGTTGCCGCAGGTATGGCAATACTGAGAAAAATGTTTACACAAATTAAAATACAAAGACAATGCAGCAAGGTCGGAGTTCCAGAAGATTTGGGGTCGGTACAAATTTCATTTTACAAATGGAACGAAAAATGTGGCTATGTTTGAAGTTAACGTAAATTGAAAAGTAAAAAAATTGTGGGCTCTGATTGCTATCTCTATAATGAAACTGAAACTTTTCTTGGTCACGCAGGAAGTTATCAGCCATGTAAGAAGGCAGTATAAAATAATACCAAAATATTTAACAAATAATGTCAACAATGCAAATTTCTGCATATGTGTATTGAAAACAAATAACAATAAGCAACCAGAAACACGAATTTTTTTCTTGGTGGATATATATAGTATGATTCTCCATGCAATATAAAATGCATGCCGAATAAAACATAGATAAACGAAAAAAAAAAAAAAACATCAAATTCATTTATCGAAAAATTTTAAAAATGATTTCTATATGTAAACGTCTGTGATGTATTGAATTTAATATATGATAAACAAAGAATCGAATTTAGGTTGTATATGTAGATTAGTAACTCATTAAATTAATACACTCACTGGAAAAGCTCGAATGCGCATCTTTGTATCTTTCTTTCCTTGTTTTAGGCTCATTTTGAATAGTGTAAATTTTTACTTTGAAAGGGTCATACAGAAAAATTAGTTAAAAAACAGTTAATATTCAGTATCATGGAAATCTTGTCAAACAACCATTATGCTACTCTCACTTCACTACACCGAAATCGAACTCATTCAATTCATTGTGCTGTCACCACTTTTGATATCACAATTTTGTGGACAATTAAGGTTAATATTGATACTTCATCGCACAAGCACGTATAGCAAGTATATTTTTTATAATATATTTTTTAAATAAAATTTCTATTAAAAAGCAGATAAGGCTTTTGACAAATTTGTCTGTAATAAAATCTGAAAAAAAAAAAAAAGAGGCGATCTATCATTCAGCGTTAAAACTAATTTTATCAAGAACTTGCGCAATAATCATAAACTGTATAAAAACATATAAACTGTAATTATATTATAAATTTATTTCATTTTTTTGAAATAAACTTTAATAGATGGAAATTCATACTAAAGTCAAATTTAAAATTACCACATAAGTATAAGAGTAAAGCAAAGGGAAAAAAAAGAAAAATCTGGGAACTGACTGATTCAAAAGTTCTCAATATGCTTATCTTTAACAAAATATTTTTAAAATAAATTTCGTACATGAAATATAGTGATTTTTTTTCCTTGTTTCAATTCTCGAGGAATATCATAAGCTGGACGTAACGCCGGCCATCGGGGAGGGAGTACGGTAAATGCTGTGCACCGGGGCTCTGAATTGTGGAGCACCCAACGGAATCAAGAACAAAAATAATATTCTGAATAATAATTAAATTAAAAGAAGAGAGAAGAAAATTAACTAAAAATATTGACTGCTTGGAAATATCTGAAGTTTATAGATATACTGCAGTTTACTGCAAGTGTGCAATATAAGATAACTAAATTAACGGTCATTTACCTCGGCTACTAAGATTGCATATAGTATTTCGAAAATTATACTATAAAATTTTTAATATTGTTAGATCTAATGATGCCCATGGCATGAAAATATCCCTCTGGGTGTCAAAAAAAATAGCAGGAAAAAAAAAAGAAGAAAAGCTAAATTTCAAGTGGTCACAAGTAGATCTATTTTCTTTCTACGAAATAATTCTGGCAAAGAAATCGCCTCGACTTCAGAAATTACAATTCAAGCTTCAACTGGACAAGAAAGTTCCGGAAAAACTACACAATCTTGTAATGGAAATTTAGAAACTGTTAAATTCGTTAAGAATCGTATGTTTCTACAAGTATGATCGAATCAGAAAATAACGACAAAAATGATCAAGTGAATATAAGCTATCCAGGTTTATAGTTAAGTATTATAACTGATCAGTTAAGAATGTTGTGTTAAAACTAGACCTGTGCAACACAGAGAAGGTTTGCGAAGAATACTAAAGGTAGATCATTTTCCAGTACGCATTACTTTCAGAAAAATGCCAAATGATGAAACCCAGCTATCAGTTGGTTAATATATTCAAAAACGCAAAACTGAGTATTTTGTTTTTGTTGTATACCATTTTCAAAAGAAAAGGATATGAAAAGTCTACACGGTTTATAGATGGCTATCAAATGTAATTCGAGATCCTGAATGTTTTGTTTGTCACTTTAATTCGTTTACTGATTGGAATTAATAACTAAAGCGAGTAAATTTACGTTCGACCACTGATAAAACAAATCAAGTTATTATAAATAAGGAAACGGAACGATTTAAATTACTATTTCAAAGAACTGTAAATGTCATTCTACTTTTAGCATGTAATAATCTTCCTCTTCAAGGAACCCATGAAATAATAGGAACTCCTAATAATGAAAATGTTTTAAGTTTAATCGAACTATTAATTAAATACAAATCTGTGCTAATGGATTATATAACAGAATAAAAAATTCGAAAAATAGAATTGTGCATCATTAACACATAGATTACAAGAACACATTATTCCAGCATTAGAAAATAAAGTCTAATAAAATTAAAGACGATATAAAAGCAGCTAAGTATTGTACTATAGTATCGAAATGGATTGAAGTTCTGCTTTTTTCCATAAAGAATAAACTGCAATCATTATTAGGTATGCAAAGTTTGAAGACAAAGTTTAACTATAATTGAGTCATTTATAGGGATTATTGAAGTAACTGATATGATTGGAAAGGACCGGCAAAAACTCTTGAAAACATTAAGTGGTCTTGATTCAAATATTACGAATTGTAGAGGACAGATATACAATAATGGTAACAACATGAAAAGGAAATATAAAGATGTATAATCTAGAATAATTACTCTAAACTCTCATGCAATTTATATGCGTTGCCTTGCCTATCACATTCTTTTAATTTATTAATTTGCCGCTTTTAATAGTACACATTATAATTTTTGGGGAATATTGCAATCTTTACATTGCTTATATTCTGATGGGAAATTCTGCAAAAACATTTAAACATTACTATTAAACCATTATGCGACACTCGTCATTGAGAAGCCAAAATGGATTCGTTTAAAGCAGTTTATACACAGCTTTAAAAAAACTTGTAATGCACTGGAAGAATTTAATGTTGCAAATACCGATAATTCAGCGGTATACGAATCTAAAAGTCTTGTTGCAATTTTGGACAATATTCAAATTATGCTATTAAACATAAAATAAATGGTATTTCTTGTAATGAACCCCTTGAGATAAAGTTACATAACATTTTTAATTGAAAATTTTAGCAAACATTAATCTCAGCCAACCAGATGGTCGTCCAAGGTTGCTAGTTTATAACTATGTTAAAGATAATTATATAAAATTACTTGCTTGATAATTTGTAATTTTACGTTGAATTTTACAGAAATTATTAAATTTTCTTGAGATAAATTATTAAATTTATTGTGATAAGTATTCATAAATTGGCCATTTTCAATGAACAAACTTCGATTTCATGGCTTACAGGCTATAATAATTTTTCGAATTATATATAATCTTTATTCACAAAAATAATAAATATGGAAAGAAATATCTGTTATTAGGATAATTTTTGATTAAAGTAGACATTATTAAACTAGACAAATTCAATACAGTACACTCCCGAATATCCTTCCTAATGTGGCGGAAGGGCGGGCTGGATAATAAAAAAGCCATATATGCCGGAGTTCTATGAACTCATTTCTTTGTCTACCAATACCAGAAGATAAGGTTTTTATATTAAAACTCATAAAATTATTATTTATCACTTCCTGTTAAGTGTTCATGCCATAAAAATAAAACTTCCTCAACTTTTTTATGCTTATCTTTCAGCATAGTTTTTCTTACTTTTATTCTATTTCAAGCTTGTACGACAAACCTCTTTTCAATTTCTACTCGATTTTTTTTCCAGTCCTCCACTGTATTTCCCCCAATTCCTAGCTCCGAAGCTATATTTTTTGCTATTGCACTAAAGTCTAGTCACTGTACAGCACGTAATTTCTTCTCCACAGTTACAATAACTTTTTCGTTTATCACCCATTTTGAAATCTTTTCTGTGATACACTTAAAAAAAACATTAAGCATATCCCAAGAACAATTTACGAATATTTGTGCAGTTATAATCAAGAAAAGCGTCAACAACTGAGGTCCGTTATACACTGACGAAACAATGAACAACGGGCAGAACGCTGCTCTTTTCTTCTCATAACTTGTATTTTGCACACGATGCGTAGCAGACTCCCTCTTGGCAATGTTTCTAGTGCAACACTTTGCCTTCCACATTTAATTACGATAAAAGAAAATTACGCCTGATAATCACGAACCGGATAGTTAGGAATGAACTGTACAAGTTATTGACACGATGAATTTGCTCATTCTGAAACTAACGGAAACAGGCTACACTACTAAACTATACTTAGCACCATTAACTATGTTTCAGTTAATGGTGCTGTGAAAGGAGACAAGAGAGAATTTTGAAGGCATGGATCTTTGATGTTATGTTTTGGTAACATATTAAGACCATATCTACAATTCAAATTCTCTTTGATTGATTCGAAATCAAAACCGAAATTATTTTTTTTTAACTTATTTATTTCTCAATTCAAAAAATATGTATGATATCCCTCCCCAAAGTAAATTGCATGAACAAATATGGTTTCTGTAAAATTTTTAGGGGTTTATTTTGCTCTTCCTCTTAAGTTAGTTTTCCTGTTATCACCTATGGATTTTATTGCTTAAAATTTGATATGTCCAATCAGTTTAACACTTAAACTAAAATTTTATCGTACTTATGATAGCCATTTTTCAAACAATAAATTTACTGACCTTGATCTGCATTATTGGGTTGCTTATTTTTTCAAGCGATATTTTTAGGAAAATTGGATATTTTTAAGTAACTGTAGTGAATTCCATCTTCATAAAATAAGTTGCTATCAAACAAAATCTTAAAATGATTTTTAAAAGATTGTTTTTGGGATTATTTTTTACTTCCTCGTATACAAAGTATAGCTATCGCCTAAAAAATTCGAATTCGAGATTTTGATAAAATCTCCACCTATTAGACTTCCCAGAGTTCAAAAATACATTTTTGGAAAAATTATTTTAGTCTGTAACAAAGATAAATGAAAAACGCTTTTGAGCAAGATAGGTGAGATTTAATATACGATCTTTACGACAAATTTGTAGATTTTTGTCCAATTTTGAGTAAAATCAGCTCAGAGGAAGTCTGTCTGCCTGGCTGTTCGAATATAAGCTAGCACGATAACTACAAAACGAAGAGAGCTAGATAGATAAAATTCGTTTACAAATGTAAAATCTAAAATGTTTAGCTTAGACGGCTATCAAATTTTGAGCCAAATATAACAAGGGGTTGATCGTCTGTCTGTCTATACCTTCAAAAGCATGCAACGCGACAATGGCTTAAATGTTCAAATTTGATATGTGATTTTGTGACTACAAGTGTATCGCCGTGTTCCATTTTTATTTCAATTAGTTGGGAAGAACGCGTCTGAAACCCAAATTTTGATCGTATGCCAAGGAGTAACCGAGAAAACATCCGCATCCGGTCGATAGTTACCATTATATAAAATAATAAGGTCCAAGAAATAACGTCCTTTATTTTTTAAGTGCTAAATTAAAATAAATAATTCATATCAGCTCATGTGATATTTCACATCATAGCAAAGTAGCTTTTTACATGTTTTCTCATTCAAAATGTTACTATTATTATTTAATTTTAGAACGACCGGTGAAGAAAGATACGACGATAGTTCTTTTAAATTTAAATTCTTCTTTTCTGAACAAATGTTGGGCATTCAACCTTTTAAATTCTCAATACTTTAGTAAAGAGAGAGAGAAATGAATCCCTTGGGTCGGCATCAGCATGTAGAAAAAAATTTAAAAAGTAGTATTACGAAAATTGTAAAGTGGGTATAGGTGAATGTAGTCAAACATAATGAAAATTGACACTTTATTCCAAGAATATTCTAGAAAACACGAATGTAACAAAAAACGTAGATTAGATGAACACATACACACACAAAGAAACAAAAAACAGCACTTGTATAAAATTAACACAAGTTAGACAACAAATTACTAATTAAATAACAGTAACAGTTCTATCAATAGCTCTCAACGACTAACAAGTGACCATCTTACATTATATAAAAGGCCTTAGAGAGGTTAACTTGCTTGATCACATTGGGTATCTATTTCTTTCTGACAAGGCGTAAAGTCACAGTTACTTCAGAATTTCCTGATCCAATTCCCTAAAGAGATAGGATGATAACTCTTGCATTTTGCAGAGCCTTCATTTTGTTTTTAAGATCAAAGGGATCTTTGCCTTGCCATACATTAGGAGTATACGAATCAGAGTAAATCTCTTTTTCTTATTATAAGACTAACAAAGCAGGGAAGCAATATTACAGATTCAAAACACTGCTTCACTCTTTAAAGGATGCACGTACTGGTAATTCCATTACATAGAACTTTAGTCAATAACCCGGTATGGAGATATTTAATAGATTTGGATAACTTTTGGTCTGGTGTTGGGTGATTTCTAATCTTTTAATATTATTCAGTTTCTAGACAACAGTATGAATTCCTTCTAGTTCTGTTGCAACTTTTGGTTACAATCCAGATTTAATAACTCGCCTTAAAATGGTGGCATTCTACTCTAGAATCCTAGAGGCCTTAATGCGTACTCTAGGTAGTTCCACTGGCTTTTTGGAAAACGTATGCAAATTTCTAAATATGCCTCTGGATTTTTCATTGCTTCATTCGGAGAGGGAGGCACATTATTCGGTCATCCAGAAAGGATATCACTTGGCATTCGTAACATTCGATCAAAAAATATCTCTGATGGAGTCCATCCATCATTTTATGAACCAAGCTCATAGAGGCCAAGAGAAAAAGTCGTGAATGTGTTTCTACCAATTAGTCTGATTCTTTGAAACTTATAAAGAAAGATAATTTAAAACCATTCGATTAAAGCTCTTGACCACATCACTGGACTTAGGATGCAACGCTGTCGTTCGAATTTTCACAAATCTCAAAAGTTGCAAAGCTCGGTAAAAGACGTCGAATTAAACGTTTTATCTTGATCCGAATGTAACACCATAGACACGCCATAATGCGGAATCCAGCTTCGAAAAAGTTTTTTGACTACAGTCGAGGCTTCGGATCTGGAATGAAATTTCTTCAGTCTTCTTGAATAAATAATCCATCAATACTAAGATATACCGATTGTTTTTTGAAATACGGGAAAGCTACTGGAATATTTAAAGTCATTCCTTTAAATGCATAACAATGCAAGTGAGCTTTTGTTCTTGCTTAGAGTGTCTTTTTTTGGCTCTGCAAGTTAGACATTCTCTGAATCATATCAATCTCAATATTTCATTTTTAAAAAAATGTATCATTTTTTTAAACGTACATGAATCATTTTCATGCCTCAACGCTAAAAAATAAATTTAAAAAACCTTTGTTAGCTATTCTAAACCTGTGAAAGATAATGTTTCTTTCTCAACGTGAATGTGATTGCTTTTGTATCATAGTCATGTTACTGGGCTGCGAACTACAAGGTCCCAGATTCTATCCTCGCTCATACCAATCCGCCACATTGGTGACCTCAGACGATGAACCTTCAACTTTCGTACAGCTGTTGTGGCGCCATCTACTCACAGCAAACCAAAGTCGTCAAACTCACTTGACGCAGCAACAGCAACCACAAACACTCGCCATAACGCTTGGCGCTTCTCAAATGGGTACAGGCACATTAGAATCAACAGCTAATACATCACCACTCAACAAGCCATATCGTTGGTCTCACCTCCGACTCACTGGAGGGAGAGCCTGTGGTGAAAGCTTATAAGCCAGTTAACAGCTACGCTACACGAGCAATTGCTTTTGTATCGTGGTCAGGTTACTGGACTGCGAACCACAAGGTTCCAGGTTCTATCCTCGCTCATCCCAATCCGCAACAAGTCGGAGACAAATGATCGAAAGGAAATTATAGCTCACTAATTATACAATTAAAAAATTGTCTTTTAATTATTCCGAGTTATTTGGTTGGCATTCATAGGTAAATTAATGGCATTTGATGTTTTTTCTTGATTAACTTTTTTTACGTTCTTGTGTGCAAGTATTTGAATCGTGAAGAAATACGAACTGGAGACTTTGACGTATCTCCACGTTTTAGACCTTCCCGGGTTCGAAAAACATATTTTTTAGAAAACGTCCGTCTGTGGCAAAGATAACTCAAAAACGATTTGAGACGGCTATTTGGTATATGAGCCTTAAACCAAATTTGCAAATTTCTATCAAGTTTTGAATAAAATCTGTTCAGAGGAAGTCCGTCTGTTCGAATATAAGTTAACACGATAATTGCAAAACGAAGAGAAATAGATAAGATTCGGTACACAGATGCAAGATCTATAGTGTAGACATCCGTCAAAGTTTGAGCCAAATTCAATGACTGTTTGTCGGTCTGTACTTTCAGAACAGTGTAAACGCGATCATTTAAAAACGCAATGACTTAAATGTACCAAATTAGGTAGGGGATTTTGTGACTAGACTACGTGCAGTCAAGAACGTGGAGATTCGTTGAAGTTGTCGAATCTCCACGTTTTAGATCTCTCTGAGTTCGAAAAACACATTTCTAGCGTCTGTCTCTGACAAAGATAATTTTTTTTTTTTAAAGCTGTGAGCTAGACGGATGAAATTTGATATAAGATATATTTAACATCTATATTGTAGACATCTATCACATTATAAATTAAATCCAACAAGAGGATTGATCGTCTGTACTTTCAAAAGTAAACATGATAACTCAAAATAATTCATTTGGTATACGATTTTGTAACAGCATTTATAGTTTTGAGTTAAATTTCAGTTCCGATCCATTGGGGAAAACGCGTCTGAAATCCAGATTAACTTTTATTAGAGAAAATGCAAAGTTTCGTAGAATATATATATATATACATACAAACACACACACACAGGGTGATCGGTAAAATCGTTTAAATAATCAGGGGCGTAACATTTACATCTATGACTATGCTTAATTTATTCAGATAGGATCCTACAAAAAATAAATGAGAGCAACCAGAAAATCCAATGAGAAATACGTATGCTGGATGACTTCAAAACAATTTTCGCGGTTTCATACTTCATGCCTTATGGAAACGCTGGCTTAAAATCTTTTGTTTCAATCAATCTTGTTGAATGTTGCATCTTTTCGTCACCGATAGCTTCGACGAAGAATTGGACTGCAAAGCTTTCCAAGACATCCAGAGGACACTCAGCTAGAACCAAGTAAATGAGTCACTCCACATCGCGGCTAATAATTGGACTTTCTCTAAGCTTCTATTGTCTTATGTCCAGTTCTGTAAAAATGGTTAAGAGGGCTGTCTTCAAATACTAGAAATTTTTCGATGGTCATTAGAACAGTTAACTTATCATCTAGCAGTTCTTGTTAAATCTCTGAAGTTGATCCTCTTAAAGAGTTTATAAATTGATTGACTTTCACAAAATCCATCAGAAAATTGAATTGAATCTTGAAAACAGTGCAAGAAGTTTGACAGTTGTATGAACGAGTTTTGAACCTGCCCGGAAACTCTTTGGAATATCTTTAAACTCCATTCAGTTTATCAACTTTAGATAACTCAAGTTATACATAGAGT
The DNA here is from genome assembly GCF_947563725.1 of Argiope bruennichi. Classification (NCBI taxonomy): domain Eukaryota; kingdom Metazoa; phylum Arthropoda; class Arachnida; order Araneae; family Araneidae; genus Argiope; species Argiope bruennichi. Next base: position 9,493,222 of record NC_079160.1, read on the forward strand.
TTTTTTTTTTTTTTTGAAATCTTTGATTGTATGTTAAGGAGATAAGCACATTCTGGATTTAATATTTTGCTGAATCATACAGAAGCTGGTGCAATTTGTACAACACAGGACCATAATTTGGCAAAAGTTCAATGGATGACAGAAAATTTCCCTTATTACTAACTAGTCGAACAAAAAAAGAAATTGTATCAGGATCAAAGCAAGAACTACATTCAGACTTTTCTTAGTAGCTTTGTGCTAAAACTTTTCATTCTTTATCCAATTTTATCATATATATTCCCAAACTGTTGCCACATTTCATAAACAGCACAAACAAAAGCAGAGATATTACATTCTATGCTGATACTGCGATTCAGAAATGTTCTTCCAATTTTGTATTCCAGTATTCTTTTTTGTGTTTAATACAACTAATTTCTCAGCTTAAAGTATAAAAATATAATTATCGTTAGAGAAGTTTAATTTCTTTAAAATAAACATTCTAGTATGAAATTATAGATATATTCTCTTTCTTATTCAGTTGAGGAGGCATTTGCCATGGTGATAGGTATATCTCGGCTCTAAAACTGAAATATTCAAACAAAAAATAGTTTGTTAAAGCATAGTGCTCTTTTTATTAAATAAACAATCATTCAACAATTTTTAAAAAAAATTTATTAAAGTTTTTTCCTTATACAAATATAACAGTAAACATAGCACAGTCTTAAAAATCTAGAAAAAATATTCTTACATATGACTATAAATATATGTACAAGTTATTCCTAAATAAATAAAAGGCTTAAAGAAAAAAATTTTTAAAAATTCTCATCTTTCATAAAAATTATCTGCACTGTATTCAATGTAAAGACACTTGTTAAAAAATGATTTAAAATAAATATTATTTGCTATTTTCAACATTAAAAAAAGAAAATAGCAACAACAAAAAGCAATGAAAATGATTGAAAAGTACAAAATAATTTAATTTTGAATGAACAATAAAATTTTCAATAACTTATTTTATTTTATCTATTAAGAGTAGAATAAATTTTTAAAATATAGCTGTTAGTTTTATATAAAAAAATTATTTTCAAGCATGATTTTACAAATATGATCACTATCTCAACTCTGGCAAATCATTCATCATTGAAACCATTCAATTTTTGGATGATAATAAATTTAAAACATAAGAATTCCAAGATAATATTTAAAACAAAATACAATTTAAAAAATGATTATAGGCATCAAATTAAATCAACAAATTTATAAAATACATTAGTGCAATGCATTTCTACATAGAAAATTTAGAACAATAGTTTATAGACAAGATGGCATCACAATTTAAAATTGCCCATGGACAAATACCAATTAAAAAATGGTAATAATTCTTATGCTCAAATCCAGGGAAGCTGACTTTACATCAAATAATTCATAAGTAATTAATGAATTAAATGTTAATAACTTAATTCACAGTAAATTAAAATAATTTAATTAAACAGGCACTGCATTGAATTTCATCAATTGCTATGATTTAAAAATTTTGCACATTTTCAATTAAAAGGCCTTTGAAAAACATGTAATCCCATACTTTCATCAAGAAGGACATCTTTGTAACATCATTAGAAATACAGTCTTCATCAAAAATACGATATTTAGTTAAACTTTAACAGTCAAATCTGTGTGATGTTTTTCAGTCTTGCAGGTATTATTATTTGGCATGCATACCCAAATTCACCTAAAACACAATTTTAAACAGGATACCAAATAATAATAAAAGCAGACATTAATTTTAAGCATTTGGCAAAGAAATATTGAAGTTTTTATATTAAGCTTGAGTAAGTGAAGTTCTTTGAGTGTCTCCTTTCAAACTGAGTGCAGTTCACAAAGAGCTAAAATCTTGCTGAAAGAGTCCCTCAAATAATGAGCTCAGATTCACAATTCCATAGCCACTTTTGTGCAGTATTTTGTCAGCAGAAATCTTCATTTTATCATAAAATTCTTTCTCTTCTTTCCCTGTTCTCAGATAATCTGTAATAAAAATATATGAATTTTTAGTTTAAAGAATTACAGAATAATTTTGTAGTCTTAATATTTCCATATAAAACTAATGCAATAGATAAAAATCAATGAGTTAGATTTACAGATGAAATTTAATTTTCCTTCAATAATATAATAATCAAATAAAATTCTTAATTTTATCTTAATTAATCTTCTTAAATTATTTACTTATTTTTACTATTTTTTTTTCAGTTTTCACCTTAGCAAGATAAAATAAATCCTGCAATTTAAATAATTAAATCGATAATATAACTCTCATTTTGCTAATGAGATTCATCAATCACTTTTTTTCCCACTACTGCTATCTCATCAATATGACATGTAAAACTTAACAAAATTAAAAACAGCTTTTGTAATTTATATCATTAATTTATAAAATTTTCAAATGAAGCATTTCTATTATTTACATGATATCTATTGAATGGCATTAAAACTGAGTTTATTAATCACTATCGCATATTTGCAAATTACAAGTAAAATTAATAATTGGCTGATAGATAATTGCAGTCAGACATATTTTTGAATTACTAATAAATCTGTCATAATAGTATCTGCAATATCTTATTTCATTTGGTTTCTTAAGGCTAAAAACAAGTAGAAAAATAACTGAAATGAAAAGATGATTCATAGTTGAATCTTTATTAAACTAACTAGAAGATGTGACCTTCCAGACGGGCCGTTATTGCATTAATAATATCTCAAATATGATGTCACAAATTTATTTAAAATTGTAATAGAAAATTTCCTGCTGATTGGCAGATTGTTTAAGGGAAAAAAATTATTTGTAGTACATAGTAGATGTAAATATATAATAACATTAAAAGTCCCCCCCCCCTACATTGGGACCTTCTCTATTCAGAATGTTAACAAACATTGAAATCAAAACTCATTACTAAATTAGGTTTGAAACAAATAGTGTTTCACTAACAGAAAGAAAATCATATATGAAAAAAGAAGTTGAATACATGATAAAGAAAGTTTAGAACAAAAGAAATTGAATTTCATAAAATAATGAATTCTGCCAAACATAAACACCAAAAAGTAAAAATACTATAAAAAGAAGAATAAAATGAATAAATATATACAACAAGTGCTTGAGATATTAAAGAAAGAAAATATTAGTAAGAATTTAAAATTAACATAAAAATATATTGAATCAACAGACGACAAGTTTATTACCTTTATCACAATCCATAATAAGAAAATGCAAATAAAATGTGAATTTACGATCCCACAACAATACAATATTTACAAACATTCAAATTAAAAATAATTACTAAACTTGTAAAGTAAAAAAGTAAAATATAAAAAGAAAAAAAAAAGCTGAAAAAATAAATAATTCAGTTTTATCTATATATGCATTCATAAACACTTCTAGGTTCAGGATAAAACACAAGCTTACATAATAAAAATTAATAATTATTCATGTTTCCATAAAACAGAAAGTGGCTAGATGTCAAATGAATATGAGACGTCTATGGGAAACTCTTATATAAGGAGATTAAGATAGTTAATTTCTATTTTTAAACTAAATAATATCTGCACCATTTGAAACCTAATGAGGTTTACATTGAAATTTAAAGTAAATTACATTGCTAATTGAAGTTTTGAAACATAATTATACAGTCTTGAAATTTAGACTAAAACTGGCATTAAAAACACCTAAGAGATATAAATTGAATGTAGAAATTGTAAATTGTATTCAAAGGAGACTAAATTAAGATATTACATAAAAGAAAACTTAATAAAAAATGTGCATTACTTAAGCAATTCAAAAGCATGACTGATGAAAAAAGAAAGCGATTCTACAAATCTATTCAAAGAGCAGAAATGATAAAAAGAACATTGACTTTTTCCTATCAAAGCAGAAAATCATTTGATAATATTGCAATACTCAAATTCAACAAAATGAAAACTTTCATCTTTACTTTACACAAAATTTATGTTTTTAAGATCAGATTTTTCACTGTAATTTTAAATATCTTTAATGTTATTTATTTTATATTTTGATACAAAAATGCATAACTTACTTTTCTCTTCACTAGAAAGATTATTTACAGCTTTGTTGTAGTCAAACAAACTTTGGAAATAAGCAAGCTGAGTGTAAAGTTCAGCTTCTGAATACTATAAAAAATAAGCCATAAGTCAACATATAACATAAATTACGACAAATTCTTTTTTTAAAAAAATATGGAATGATTTTAACTTTCTTCTTCTTTATTATTTGTTTATTTTTATTATAAATAATATTAAATGACCATTTCAATGTGATTTGTATGAAGGAAATAAGCCAACTTATCTTCACAAAAAGCAACTAAAAAAGAAAGCATTTATTGAAAATTCAATCCTCTCATGCTGTTCCAACAAAGCAAATGGATGACAATAAACCAAATTATGGAACAGCTTAAATGATTAGTCCACTATGTATGTGACTGTAGTTATTTATACTTTGACAATACTTCATTTTTATTTTTGATGATAACTCTTTTATTAAATAATGTAACAGAATGAAGTGACAGTGATTTCTTTTGATTCTTTAAATCTTCAAACTTTTAGAACATGATTGGGTTTTTTTTTTGTTTTTTGTTTTTTTTTTTGTAGTCCACTTTTTGAAAAAAATTGGTTACAAATTTCGTTTATTTTTTAAATTGGACCCAGGATAAACCAGGGTCCTGAATACAGTAAAATAAAATTCAAGGACTTTCCAAAGAAAGCAGGAACCCTGTAATAACTTTTATCCTCTCAGAAATTTATAATCTAGATTTTGGTTTAAATGCCATAACAAAGAATCATTACATGTTTTAAAAAATTCTTCTTTGGGAGGGGGGAGGTCAATTAATAGCTGTAAAAAAAAAAAAAAAAAAAAAAAAAAAAAGACAAATTTTTTTGAAGGGGAGGGGAGAAAAAAAAAAGGCCAATATTCTAATTTTTTTTTTATTTCAAATCAAATATATGGATAGACTTTGATCACATAAATATATAAACTGGTGTTTTAATTATAAATTTTATGTTTTGTAAGTAAATTTATAATGCACAATAAAAAAAAAAGATTCACAATAAATAAATTTATTTATAACAGAACCAATTTGCTTTCAGTTTCTTAATTATCTTAAGAGCAGGTAGCTGTAAATAAAGGTTCATGAGATAACACATAAATCTACTTTGATAATGGAAGAAAAATCACCACAACAATTTTTCATCCTTTCCATTTAGCAGAAAAATGAACCAATCTGCCTAAGGTGGTTATCAACTTTTTGTAACAATAGCATGTAAAGAAGTAGTGTGAAAAGTAATGCAGGCAGTTGGGTAGAAGAATAGTGATTCATGGATTCTCACAATATTTTATTAACTACATATTTTATTATAAATTCAGATGAAAAATCAAGCTTTATATTATCAATTTTTTAATAATACATTTTCTTTTTGTTTTTACTTTATATTTTTTTCCTCAAATAGAAGGTAATAAATTTGTTATATTAAAATTATCAGACTTGCTTTATAATTCTAAAATAAATAATAATAATAAAAACATCATTTTGATACCAACCTCTAAGTGTAAATTGGAATTTCTACATGCAGGGCAAACAGGACCTCCACTTGTAAAAATAAGTGGCATCTTCCTAGTTTGGTATGCACAACCTACATCATCACATACAAGAGTATGCTAAGGAGGAAAAATTTACAATCACAAAGTAAATTAAAGAATGAGAGAAGATATTCTGAAAATTTAAATATAAAATAATTTACAGCTGAGTAAAAAACACAAATCACTTTTTAATCAGAACTATTGCAATGAATAATTATAAAATTGCATATATAAGCTCTAGATATAGTTACAAAATTATTCAATATGTAAAAGACCTATAGATTTTTTTTTGATAAAAACTATAATAAAATAAATGAAAGTGAAATTTCAATCTGTATTTAAAATTTTCAGTTCATTTGTAAACTCTAATAAATCTTCAAGCTTCCTTTCAGCCTCAAAACTTTTCATAGCATTTTAAAATAATATAGTAATTAACATAACTTACTTTATAACTTATTTATAGTATTTAATATAATATTGATATATAATTCCATAGTATTTAAAATAAAAGCAACAGTAGGTAAAAAAATAATAGGTGTTTATAAAGCAATTTAAAAATGCTCACTTTGTAGTATTTAGAGATATAATTCCTCATAATCTTCTCTAGTTGATTTCTGAGGTTGGCAGCAAAAGGCAGCAGGAAAACCTTGCATTTGGGACAGGAGTGCAGTTGGCATTCAACAGATTTGGGCTGTATAACAATAATATACTAATAAGTCAACCAATCTTGAATAATTAGATTTATTGCTTTGCTTTCATATACATCTATTCTTAAGAATTATGTGTACATACATGTCAGTATTGATGCTATAAAGGATAATAATTCCACCTTGAGCAACAAAATTTGGCACAGAATATAATTTGAAGTGTGCAAATATACATTCTGGGACCTTTCCCCCTCTTCTTTTTGAAATTTCAATAAGAATATTTAAAAATTAAGAAACGGAATGCTTGTGCTTTTTCATATTAATTCTGAAAATATTACAGCACAAAAATTAATTTTACACTATCTTTAAATTCAAATATTATCTTCTCAAATATGTCAGTTCTTTTTCCATATAATTTTTAAATCTGATCTTAATCAATTTTTCAACAATATATTTTATTGTTAAAAATTAATTGCATGTTTTTCTTTTATAATTGAAAGTTAAGGAAGAAGGATTCTGTTTAAACGTCTATGTAATTTATATGAAGAATAAGAAAGTGAAGTAACAGTACTGCAAAAATTAGAAGAATGGGACACTTACATTTTAATAGTACAATGATATCATGGGACTTGACCCTGATAGGACATTTCATATACACAGTTTCTCAAAAAGTGCAAGACTATTAAAATAACTTGGCGATATTTAAAAATATGAATTTTTTAGGGGAATATATATGAATATTAAGTTATGCATAAAGGATTTAATTGAAGTACAACCAATATTTTTGGTAAACCAGCTGGTTGCCAAAGGTGACTAGTTCAAAATAGAAACAGCAATATAAATGAAAGCAGCATTCACTGAAATATTTTTTGAACATAGAAGGAGGAAAAATAAATATATTTGAAGCCTTAAAAATTTCACCAGATATTTTATGCACATAAAAAAAATATTATATGATAAATATAATAACATATCTGGGATATAAAATGGCTTTAAAGTTGCATTAATATAAATGGAATAGTAAAATCAAATGGAATACTGGATAAATCAGTGATAATTTATCCAGAATTCAAACACAATTTGACATACTGGATAGTTTTTCTATTCATTAAAGTGTGAGAAGAAAAACCAGATTTGGACGATGAAATAAAACTAATCCAAATAGGGTTTTTTTTTTTTTTCATATGTTAAAATAATATATTGAAAAATAATTTAAAGATCATAATTGACTTGAAAAATATAATATATAATTAATTTTCATAGTAACAAAAGAACCCAAAAGTTTTAAACGTCTAAAATAAATAGCACTTTTTAAGAAAAAATCAAAGTTGAATTTTCTCCCATTCATTATTATTCAAAAAATAACAGCTTTCCAGGTTAGTATCAAAGCCACATTTAGATTGTACTAAATACTATCAATAGCCATAGCAATTTCTTAAAAAATAAAATTAGTATGATTTATAGGAATTGTTTTTAATTCACCTGTGCTCAAATTTAAAAAATTAAAATCTCTATCCATTTTATAATGAAGAATGCATAACAATAATTGTTACATAATTAAAAATTATTTGTACAAAGGCAACAATTGATTTAAAAATTAGAAGTTACTGCTATGAGAAAAAAGTAATGGAAAATGCAGAACATTCAACATGTTAAATTCTCTTCAAAATAAATTTACTTCTTTTTTAAAAGAGCTATCAATCACAATTTCTTGGGAACACTGTGCTGCAGGACATTTCAGAACCAACTTATCACAATTTTTGAATCGCTCTTCATCATCAAAAAGGGAAGACGGATTCATAAGTTTGTCTTCCTCATCTTCTACATTCCTAATAACTGACTGGTACTTGGAAGCATCTAGACCTGTAATAATACAGTACAGTTTAATTTTTTTTTTATTAAAAAAAGTGATATTTACATTAATTTCTCTTTCATAGAATTTCAGCCATAAAAACATTTATATTGTTCTCCCATATATGACTTATATAGATGTAAAAAACTTATTTCAATCAAGTAACAGTATTTGACAATAAATCTGAAATTGCAAAGTGTACAAACCTAATAATTTGGCAATCATAGCAGCATCAGCACCTTCAATTGGTGCACATAGACGAGAGACGACAGGATGAATCTGTTGTGTCAAGTAATAAAGAACATCTAAAAAGTATAAAACAATTTATTTTATAAAAATTGGTAGTGACAAACATGAGCACAGAATGAAAAATAGTAAATAAGGAAATTTATTCTTAAAAATTTTTTGAAATTTATATACAAAAAAAAAAAAAAAATCAACACAAATTTCCTCACCAATTTTAAGTGCTTCGTTAGTTTTCAGTTCATCTGGGTGATAGGCCCTTTGTGTGGCTGGAAGCTCAGACCCATCCTGCAAATATTAATTAAAATTAGTTTCATTTAAAGTCAAAAGTTATCCTTCAATATTTCATGATTTGGCAAAACATGTGAATTGCATGGTTGTACAGATACCAATCAACTAGAGCCTTAAGAAAATCATACACAGTTCATTTCCTTATCTTTATAATGAGAATTAAAAGAAAATTGTAAATTGTTTCTAAATAAATTATTTTCAAAATATAAATTTGCTTTTTGGTAGGAAGAATACTTATACAATATCTAAACCCATACCATCCAACCTTGGTTACCAAGTCATCAGTACATCTTACAGATATATTATATTTAACATAGCATCAATAAAATTTTATTATTTATTTTACGGAGAAAGGACAATTAAATATTGTGATATATGAAAAAGATCTTCCACAGGCATTCAGGTTTGGTCAGTTTTCTTTTTGGATTATCAATCTAACTAAGAATGAATAATTAAATAATGTTTATGGTACAGAGCAGTGTGTGTTTTTGTTATTTCTATCAACTACTACAATAGTTTGTTACATAAGAAGGTAAAAACCTGAAAGAGTACAAAGCAAATAACTGATAGTGAATACACAATCTATTTACACATAATATAATATAAAAAGACATACAAAATATTAGAAATTGGGGAAACTCACCAAACAGATGATATAAGCTACAGTATCTCCCATTTTCAACTTTTTCGCACCTTTAGCATTTATTCTCAATGCAACCAGTACATGAGGAAGATTTTTTGCATTAGAGTAGTCTTCAGGATTTTTGGTTAGTTGCTGGAAAAGGTAATATGAATGCATAAAAATCTATTCTACTGAAATAAATATGAATTATTAAATAAAGATTTGAATAAATGCATTGAAAATTCAAATATAGCATTAAAATTTTTCTATCTTTCAAGTTTCATGAGAAGGTGCATTTTTGCACAGAGGAACTATTTCTCAATTCTTAAAATTAAATTCTATATCATTCTATTCCTTTCTAGTAACTGAGTGCTCCATCAAATTAAGTTGTTCCAGCTTCTTCACACTTATTTTTGTTTTATATATCTAAAAGTGGACAGGGGGAGAAAATATTGCAAGTACTACTTTAAGACTAAAATATTCCTGATGTAAATTAGATGTAATAGTGATAGTTCAATATAATGATATATTTTATCTAGGTTTTATCTTTTTCAATCAGGAACCATAATCTCTTTTCATGAAAAAAAAAAAAAAATCATTAGCTTCTAACTTTTGGTACAATCTGAATGTGCAATTTTTGCCCTCCATCTTAATGCTCATGAATTAATCTTGCATCACTTTTCTGATTAATGACATTGAAAAAATAAAAAAAAAATAAAAACGACACAAGCCAAATTAAGAATTTTAGGTGGAAAAACCAAAAGTAACAATTGAAATATAACTTTAATAAAATCTCAGATATAGAGAGACTACCATCTCAATAGACAAACAAAATATTACCTACCTTATAAATGATGTAATCAGTAAGAGGTTTCTTTCCTTGAGTGACATCTTCTCCTAGGGTGATGAGATGAGAATGAATATTATCTACAATCTCATCTTTAGATTTGTTGGACAGAATCTCTTGAATAATGTATCTAAGAAATGAAAAAAAGCATTCAAAACATGATGCAGAGAAATTCTTTTGAATAATTCCATCAATTATACCTAAAAGACTTGATTATTACAGTAGACAGATTTAACATTACATAGTGTAAAAGTTCCAACATAATTTATGCTCTTCATGATGAATAAAAGGCTAAGATATTTTCCCTTAAAAACAATTGAAAGTTTGGGATGATCAGCAAAAATGCTCAACCCATAGATTAGAGTTTGAAATATGCATAGTAATATGTTAAAAGAACACATAGTAAAAAAGAATTGATTTATAAAACTAAAGAATTATTATTATTTTTTACTGTATTTCATCTGTTTTTTATTTACTGTATTTTGTTATTTATACTATATTTTATAAACATCTTTGTAATAGAATCTAAAGGACTGTCAAACCCAAGATTTCATATACACCTGGACTATCCCCACTTGACATTAGTGCAAATAAAGAAATCCAACACTCTATTATAAAAATCACAGAAACAATTATTGTCTGAATGATATATATATATATATATATATATTCAAAAATAAAATCTGAGAAGGTAATGTGTCACATTTGACATACTTGAAAAAAAATTTCAATATCAGAAAATAAAAGCAAATCCATAATTCCAACTACATTCAGATCAAAATCACCTCAACTATTCCAATTGTTCTTTGAGGTTTGTTCAATAAGACTTTAGAAGTGTTCATTGAAAAATACTATTAATGGAAAGAATTTTTTAAACTTAATTTGAGAAAAAAAAAAATAAATTGATATCATGGCAGATAGTAAAAGAATTAAATGTTATTCAAAAATAATGCTATTAGAATGCCAATTTAAAGCATGAAATATTAGAAGAAAAAAAAAAAAAAACACCTAATACTGGAACTAACTGGAAAATAATGTGCAAATTACATTATCATATATAAATTAAAAATATCTTGAAATGCATTTAATTTAAATGAGACAAAATACTCACTGGCCAGCATCTTTAGCCAGCTGAGACCAATCTCTTCGTACAATGTCCAAACCTTTGATTTCCTCTTTGGTCAAAACTTGACCATTAGGCAGAGTGGTTATTGAAAGAGCAGCATATTTCTTTTTTTTCAAAAGCAGCATGGGTTTATAGACACCATCAATGTCAATTTCTAAAAGTCTGTACAGTTTATTGATTTCTGCCTTTACCTACATAGAAGAAAAGAGAGATAAGAAGCAAATAATTTGTCAATAAAAAATGATAATAAAACAAAGCATTTCACAGAACATGCATTCATTCTACATTAGAAGTTTAAAAACATTTCATTTGCAGCCTTTCATTCTCGAAACAAAAATTTCTTGAGATTTCCCACTTTCAAACACAAGATTTTGTTACAACTTCGAAATTAGAAAAAATAGCATATTATGAATTAAAAAATGAATTTTACTTACTATTAGTGTTTAACATATTTCAATCAAACTTCTAAGGTTATCCACAATTTTAGAAGGATTATGAATAAAATAAAATTAAAATTATTAAAACTATAAATATCAAGATATGCATAAGAGATTTAGTGGAATTAAATACAGTCAATATTCCCAGCGAACAAGCAAATCATTAAAAGCAACTTTTAATGTATGCAGAAAATTTTTAAAAATCTGGATATTTATTATTATTAATAATACATACAAAATAATTCTCAGTTGTGGGTTAGAAACGGATATATAAAATTAAATTATAAAAATCTTAAAATATACCAACCTTATTTCCTAACTGCATAACATCTTCCAATTCTGTTTGATTTGTGTTGATCATGATAGAATCTGTATCACCATAAATAACATCAAGACCCATCTATAAAAATATAAGTTAATCTTTAAACAATATTTTCAAAGAAACATCTAGCATTTGCACAAGATACATAGATTTCATAAATACTATCTGAGAGAAAAAAAAATCATTAATTGTTATAGTTTTAAAAGCATGATTGAGAAAAAAAATTTAAAGGGAAGTAAATGAAAAAATTTTCTCCTTCAAGGATCAAATTAATTTTTTGAAAATTTATCTTCAGTTTTCATTTCTAATAGTCAATTTAACAAATGCACTCAAAGTAATAAAATTTCTTTAGGATATAAAACTGACAAAATTGAATATTAAAAATTATTATATCAACAAATAATAAAAGGTGGCAAATCTTATAACAGTTTTTTTCATATAATAAAATTTCATACTAGTTTTCAAATTAAATAAAGAAGATTATGTAACAAAAGTTTTTTTTAAGTTATTCTATTTCACAAATGATGAAAAAAATCGGTTTCTAATTCGAAATTTACTGCTTTATGAAGTATATGCTAGAATTAGGTGGTCTCAAACATTTCCAAATATTATTTCTTAAGCATACGATTATGAAAAGTAAGACATAAAAACATACTAAAATAATTCTTTTGTAATTAAGATTTTAAAACAATAAAACATACCTTTTCCACTAATTCTTTAGTTTTCAACAAAATCTGCGGATGAAAATGAAAGAAGTTAAATAAAGATTTTCCATTTAAAAAATTGGCACTTCAGAATTGTTAGGAAGATTCTTTTAAATTACTAGTTAAATTAAAAACTGATAAACACTCACATGATACTAATACACAGCTAAAACATTAAAAAAATTAGTTATAAATGACAAATAATTTAAAATCTTAAACAATACAAAAAATTTATATTTTGCTAACATAGATTATTTATAAATATTTACAAAATTTGTCAATTCATTTTTCAGAACAAAAATCAGACTATTACTAAACTTTACTTGAAATCAGTATTCTAATATTTGTTCATTGTTATGTCCAAAATAAAGTAAAACTAGTGACTTAACCATACTGAAATATGGATTTAATTTTACAGCTTTCCATGCCTTTTAAAGTGAAAAGTATTATTTATAGCATTTAAAACACTGTAGCAATTCACATTTAAAATTCACAATAACAAGTATATATTAATATAAAGACAGTATATATAAATATAAATCTAGAGTTCCTAAGTATGTGAAACTTTAAAAAAGCAGAAATGGAATATACTCTTTTAAAAATATTTATTATAAGAAATAAACTTTAAAAGCAAAAATTCAACAAAATAAGAGATAAATAAAATAAAATTTAAAAAAAACATCAATCAAGAGAAGTGAGAAAAAATCCAAACCTCTCGTCCTTTGCGAGTGATGAGAGCTGCCAGAGGTTTGGCATAAAACCTGGAATGTGTGAATCCCAGGCACCCATACATACTGTTGGCTGTTAGCTTCAGAGCTCTTTGACGAATATCATACTAGGAAGGAGAAAAACATCATATTTTATTATGAAACAGATCAACTTTTTTAATTGTCTTGCTTTACGACTTCCAAGGAAGAACATGCACATATGTTTTAGATAATAATTTGCAACATAATTTCTGTTGCATTCGATATTTGAGCAATATTAGAGTTAAATAAACATGCTGATTTCAAAACTGTAGTTAATTTCCTTCTACCATGACAAATTTTTTCTTTAAACCTTCCATGAACGTGACCACTCTTCATCGGATCATGGGAAGCACTATTTGCTCTCTTATTAACTTACATAAACCTTATCCAATTGGTGCTGGATGAATGACACTGTAGGATATCAGTGACAAGTATCTACTTCTCTATACTAGTTTAGCCTGAGATACAGCAGTGAGACATTGTTTGTCACTCCAATAAGTGAAGCACATTATGTTATAGAGTTTAAGTTCTTGTTTGTGTTAAAGGTTAGCAGTGTTCCTTTTTTTATTTATATATGATCCAAAACCTCTCTATCAAGACATAAAAAGAGTCATTTATTTGTTACAATATCAAATGCATCATTTGTGTTGACCTTAAAATGGTCTACTTCCTTCTTGGCTAGCAGCAAGGATATACAGGAATCCCTGTTTTTTGTGGGAGGGGGACAGCAAAACTCATGAGAAGCATTGGTGTAGTCAAATTGGCCACCAAAATTGTCTGATCTGAAACCTGACCAGATATAAACATTCCATATCAGCCATTTGTTGAAAGAAAGAACACTTTTTTATCTCTGCAAAAAAAGTCTCCTCTTATCAAAATAGTTGGACTGTACTTATCAAGACTGCCTATTGTTGGAGCATCAAAAGAGAATCTCCACAGTTTAAACACTCCAGAAAAAGCTGAAAAGTTTTATCTTATTTGTATGTTTCTCATTTGGTTAAAAAAAATACTATTTGTATATACAACATTTAACTTGTAGTAACTATGCATAGATTCTGTATGAATAAAACTACTCTTTGCAAACAATATATTTGATTTTTGAATTTTTTCCCCTTTGACATATTATATAACTTTTGAGAAAAAGAGATGATGATACCCTGTAGCTTAAAAAGTTGATATGATAGTAAAAAAATTGTGGTTATTTTTGAGTCAGTCAAAAGCACAGTTGAAAGTTGTAGAAAGTTGAATACTCACAGAAAACAATAATATTGGTTCTAATGAAAGGCATAATACATTTTAAATCCTAACTCAATAGGCATTTGGTTCATTCATTGAAAGAAAAAATTTAGAATTATCAAAATTAGAAATACTGATTTTGATTACTGAAAATTACAAAATAAAAGAAAAAAATTTAATTAAAACTATTTGTAGATTAAACAATAAAAAAGTTCAAAATTAGTCATAAAAGTTTACAATTAGTTATAAAATAAATTTAGTTATAGAACATAGAATTAAAAAAAAAAAAGAATCTCTGTGGGAAAATTATAAAAGGTCATAGAGCTAAAATTATTCAACAAATCTTTATATCACTTCTTAACTCTCAGAATGGGATGAAAATATTGTTATTTGCCAATTAAGAGAATTTTCTTTAATCCAAAATATCATGTTAGAGTCAGCAACATAAAGTTGGTCACTTTATAAGCAAGAAAAATCCTGTTGATTTACCTGAGCATATCGATCTTTGGTGATATCACTTCCCTTCATCATCTGCTTTACTTGTCTACGGCTCTCCACCAATTTACGGATTTCAGTCGGAAGAACACCAGGTTCCAATGTGGAATCGGGCAAACTCACTTCTATCTCCTCCTACAATTAAAATATTTATACTCTAAAAGAATACTAGCTTCTGGAAATGAACTAATTAAAATCATGAATTATACTTTTTTGAATACTATAAACACTTAACAAACATTTTAAAGGGAAGTAAAACAATAAAACTGATGAAATCTAAATAATTAATAGCTATCCAGATTAAGATGATAAAATGAAATACTGATTAATTTATTTAATAAAGGAAATGGAGAAAAAAAAATTGTGGTTTTTGGGAAGATTGTTTCAAATACTTTACACATTATATTCAGACAGTTGTCAGAATAGCAACTTAAGATGCAATGAATTGCTTTGTATTATTTTTCAAGATACTCTTTATTTTTGAGAAAAATATTGTTGTAAAAACAAAAGTTTTTGTTCCAATAGAAATGACTCACCTCATCCTGTGAAACTGGCACTCTTGGAATAGTTGTGAAACAAATGTTATACTCTTGTATAATAGATGGATACAAACTATTAAAATCCATCAGAAGAATAAATTTATCATAAAAACCTGCATAGAAAGAAATATAATTAAGAATTCAGGTGAATGAAAAGAATATAAAATAACACTTCTTGCTTTCTCAGCATTATTTTTTTTTCAATGTTCACATGGAAAATACAGCTCTAAAGTAAAAATTTTCTACAATAGGGCAACAAAGAAATCAAATAAAGAAAATTAAGTCATACACATACTTTTAAATATACAAGAAAAATGAGAATTTACTTCCTTTTTATTGTATAATACAATGCATAAATGCATGATTAAAATTTAAAACATCTTTCTTTGACAACTTTTATTTTGCCCTAAAATAGCTTTCAGAACAATAAACAGCTACGTTCATATAATGCATTTTACAAAGTGCTAAAAATGTTGCTGTTCAAAAGTATAAAAAAAAAAAAAAAAAAATGCTAAAAATGTGCTATTTGAAAGTTAAAAAAAAAAAAAAAAAAAAAAAAAAAAAATCACATAGTGGTTTTAGAAAACATTTTAATTTCTATGTAAAGGCAAATTTGGTTTTAATTCCTCACTTATATTTTCTAATCTTCATTGAAAAACATTACTATTTTTTACTTAAAAACAGTCATGCAAAAATTGAGAAACCACATAATCTATTGCTAATTCATTTAAATTCAAATTTTCTACCTTAAATTTAATTTTATCTATACAACAATTACAGATAACACATTTCTTTCGTTATTTGTAAATATGCACAAATAAACTTTTATGCACTTTGAATTAGTTTTCCTTGCACTAAACTAAATTATATACTACATACAAGATTTTGAATGAAATATTTTCGAGTATTAATATTTTACTATATTTTTAATATGCATTCAATAGATTATTGTTGAAAGCTTATTTTACAATATATTTTAATGGCAATTTTGGTTTAAAAAAATAAAAAAAGATGGCAGCTTATTTCATTAAAGCATTTTGTACAACAGCAAAATAGTCAAAAATTAATATTAATTGCACATTTAACATCTTTAAAAAGATTAAACTCGTTTCATTAATTTATATTTTTTAATCTCATCAGTATATGCATCAGTATATATGCAAACACTATAAAACTTCAAATCATCTGTAAATTTAGTCTCAAATTTTACACTCAAGTATAGCAATTTTGACATTAATATCTTAAACTATATAAAATAAATTAAAAATGAACTAAGAATATACTACTTTTTCAATCCTTCAATGAATCAATTATTTTTCTGAAATGATTTAAAACACTGAAAAATGTTTATAAACATATAAATTGTCCTCTTTGATATGCAATCAAAATTTGAATCTAAAACAAAAACTTTTTTTTTTTTAATTTCAGAATCTTAAGAAAATATATGTATAAACATGAGTTATTTTTCTTAGAAGTAAACACAAGAATTACAAAAAAAAAAAAAAAAAAACCTACATATAAAACTTATAACTACAAAAAAATGGAAATTAACCTTTTTTAGGTTCTAAAACTAGACCTCCCTCATAGGCTGGTTTCTTTCGTCCTTTTTTATTGCTTAATTCTGACTGTTCTCCATCTTCAGAGGATACCTAAATACAAATCAATTAACAGAACAATATTAATCACAAGAGTAATTAAGTATTGAATAAATTAAGGAAAACAGATCTGATAGCAGACAAAGATTCTATCAAGCCTGCAAATCTTTAATAAAATTAATATTGTTTAAAACACTAATATAATCAATACATTTCAGCTGGAACCAAATTATGAAGAAATTTTAATTCTATCTGTTTTAATCTCTAAATAGAAAGAATTTTTACAGACTTAAAACAGAAACTAGTACTAACAATAATAGAATTGCTTTCCAGAAACAAAACAAAGATTTAGACATTTTATCAATAAATACATTATCTTTCTCATGTAACAATACAGAACTATCTACTTCTGGCAAGCAGTTGTTCGCCCATCATATTAATACTGTTAATTAAATCATGGCTCCCATACTTGGAGAAATATAACTTATCATTACAAAAGAAATTTTTATTTTAAATTAAAATTGTACGATACATTTAGAGAGAATGCACATTGAAGTAGAGCTTTTGAAATTTCTCTTGAAAATGGGAGGGAATACAGGATAGGAGACCATTAATGCTACTGTAGAGATTTGCTATGTTCTAGGGATTTGGTTGATTTTGCTACGCTAAATAAAATCAAATTCAATTGTCTGTGTACTACAAGATTTTTAACTATACAATAATTAATTCTGGAAAATTACAGTATTAGCAATTTTCTGCAATGTTTTGTATAAACAATTCTAATTAAAATTCATATTTGTGTTAGTTCCCCTTTATAACTATCCAAATTCACTGAGATTTCTAGTTTATTTTAAAATATGGCCTCTCCTATAATAATGGGGTCTGTGTGGATATTTCAAAACTTAATAAAATAAAAAATTCCTAAGAATCACAGCATCAAGCAATTGCTCTATATTAAGACAACATGATCAAAAGACAAACACTCATCGCTGATGCATTGTTATACTGAAACTATGTAAATTATGTCTAACATTATCAAACTATGTTCTTTATCAAAATAGAAAGCATTAAAATTTACCTGATTCTTTTTTCCTTGATATTTGGGAGGATAAATGAAATTCTTTGCATGAAATGCATGCAACAAAAGATATTCATTACGTTCAGATCTTCCACCAAGTAAAGTATGTGACTAAGAGAAAAGAATCATACAAATGTAATAAGGCATACAAGAAATAATTATTATTTTTGTCTTTATTTATAACATATACCATATATATACCATATAAACATACCATTATGCATCCAGCAATATTAGTTATCTGCAAAGCCAGAGGAAGTACATTCAACTCGCAACAAATACGTAAAATCAATTCACTTCGTATCATTCCATGATCCAAAAGTTTAATTAAATCTCTGGAAGATCTAAATAATAAAGACACAACTAATGAATTGAGAGTTGCAGCCACTTAGCATACATACTAAAAAACTTCATTATGGGCTTTCAACTTATGTGATTTAACAATAGCACATGCTTATATTTCACAATAAAACTTGTTCTCTCAGAAAACATTTAATAATAAAAGTTAATTATATAAATCTTTACCATTTAAATGATGAAAGAAAAAAATTAATCCATAAGCATGACTGATTCAAAATAGTTATAATAGAAAACTTACTATGAAGATTACATTAATAAATATTGCTTACATAAATAGAGTGTGAACCAACTCTGAAGTTATTTCAGAATATTTTTGACTCAAAATTTGATTAGAAAGCTCTTCTAAATCATAACTTTTGCACCGTAAGAGTTCTTTTGTTGATATTTTGATATCACACAGCAATCGACCGCAAGTAGCATTTTTTTCAGCTATGCCTCCTTGAGCAATCTAAAACAAGAATATCTATATAAATAAATAATCCATAGATACAAATGAAATAAGAAAAAATCATAATTGGAAAATCTTGTATCTCAAAGTACAGATAACAAATAGTTTTAAAAAAATGTGTAAAATAAAAAAATACTAAAATACAAACAATATAAATAAAATTAGATTCCTTGAAATGTTAGAAGTACAAAATTAAGCAATATAATCAACTGAATTCTGTCTTCCATTTCTACCTAGTTAAATATCCGATTATATGTTTCCTAAATAAATGTGTGCTAGAGAAAGTATACTTTCTTTAATAGATTGTGTGATGAACTATATATATAAATCAAAACTGATTATAAATTATAATCAAAGTAAAATTTTCTACTTCACAGCAACAATAAAAATCACTATAAAAAATATTACCATGTCTATAATAATGAAATCTAGTAACTAAACAACAAAATCAAATATATATTTTTTAAACAGTTCAAATGTCAATCTTTTTCAATGCTGAAATGAAGTATAGTCATTAGAAGTCTTTATCAGCAAGGACAAGGTTAATTTCATTTCAAGGTGAATTATTAAATATAATCCATTAATTATGAAATATTTTTAAGAAAATGAAAGGAAAATAAATTATCTACTTAAATTAAAAACGCTAAAGTATTAGTAGGGATCAAATTAGGAATATATATTTAAAATCATAATAAAGCAATAATAATAATAACAAAAACTTACATTCAGCTTTGGTTGGCCAGTTCTCTTCAAACGACCAACACGTGACCAGTTGGGAATTTTCAGCACCACCATACGGTGTAAAAGAATATCCAAATCAAATCCCAAGATGTCATGACCCTTAGGAACACATAGAAGAAAAACTAAATATAATACTGCAACATATTTCTTATTCTACATTCTTCTTGTTTATATCTAAACAAATCACAAACCTAGCCCCTTCCAATATTGGAGATAAAAATATTCGCTACTGCCTACCAAAAGAATAATTAAAAACAAATATTTACAGTAAAATTCTTAAATCATACCTTTCAATTGAAGTTAGAGTAATACTAGCCTTACTAAATTTAGAACATGTTCTCTAAAGCCATGAACATAACAAAAATTACAAATGTTAATCAGGCAAAAGAAAAATTGGTAATTTATTTTTCCAAATAGGTATAAAGTACTTAGAATAAAAACAGAAATAAAACCAATAATGATCACATGAAAAAAATAAAATAAAATAGGATCTAATATTGATAATTATTAACAATATTTATGAGAGAAAGATACACATGTAATTTATGGCCATCATATTCATTAAATTTTTTTTAAAGTAATAGCGAGAGTATGATGCACATCTTTAAACCTTCAACCAATGATTAAGATTATATAAAAGCTAGTATGTTAAAAAAAATAATGGAACAAAATAATATATTTTATAAGAAATGACAACAATTATTCTTACCACCACAACATCAGGATCCATTTTCTGCAGCTTTGCCAGGAAATAAATCAGTAAACTTCGCTCTGAATCAACCCTTTCCACTTTTGTATTTTTATATCTGGTGAGGACCTCTTTGAAGTCATAAGGAAATATGCCATTGCTTGGTTTAGTAAGTACTGTAAAAATAGAGTAACAATTTCATCAAATTATAAACCATTGCAGAAATAATCTCATTTAAATAAAAATGTACCCTTGCAAAAAACTTAGTACTCTTTATTATATTTAATTCATTTCTACCATCAATGATTCTATTGTTGAAAATATTTTTTATATTCATCTGCTATAATAGCAGACAGGTCCTTTCTCATTTTTTTTTTTTTTTTTTTTATCATTTCTACATCATGAAGTTGGTATCCTTCATGCTCCTTCATATGCAAAAATAAGAAGAATCATTTATAGCTGTCAGGTGCATAAAACAAGGAAGTCATGTTCTTTTAAGTAAAAAATTGGCACACCATGACTACAAAGGTGGCCATGTGAGCAGATGCATTATCACTGTGGAAATACAATCCCACATCTACCACATGTTTATTTGATGCATATTATGTAATATACTAAGAACCTCCAAATAGAAAACTTGATAAATGGTCTGAATTTGTGAAACAAACTCAAATTATACTATCCAATTTTAAAAAAATAGATGAAAATTCTCTTGACTGTTGTTTGGTTGCAGCACCATAAGTTTAGCACTGCGATAAAAAAAATAAATAATGACAACAATAACGAAAAAAATATTTAAAACAGCTTGGAACTGTTCTTTTGAAGTATTCCATTTAATCCTCTTTTTGCCAATCAGTAAGAACCTGGTGAAAATATGGCAGCCACACCTATCTCATTTCTAAGTTTTCTGTTAAAATTTTCTGAACTAAGTTCCAAGACAAAGTAAAGTTTGTCATATGTTCAACGATCCATTGTTGAATTAAAAAAATTTCTAAATATTTTTGTCTGCTCAGTTGTTTAATGTATATCTAGAATAACACCACTTTTATAAAGAGAAACTCAATTGGATACTTGGGTTTTTTCCCCAAAAGTCATCTCTATTAATAAGTATTTTAAGCACAATAATATCTGCAGTGTTTTTCCCAATCAGGAAACAAAATTTAATGGTCATTCATTGCTCATTTAAATGCAAATTTTTCCTGTAAAAAAAAGGCAGAGAATACAAAATAATTACAGTAAAAAGAATCAGGATGGATGATAGATAAAAACCTTCCTGTGCAATACCACACAGTACTGAATTGGTAAGGAGTTGCATAATACATGCTTAGTACAAAATATATATTCTACAAGCTTCAAGCAGAGCATAAAACTATGGGTACCCCCTTCATATTTTGTTATATTTTTAAAAAAATTGCAAAAGCTATAGTTAACTCAACTAACCACAGAAATGAGACTGATACTGGGGTGATGGAGCAGTTTTATCCAATGGAAAACCCTGATGCAAAAGGCAAGATACAGCAACTATCTAAAAAATAAGCAAAATTATTTCTTTAAATACATTTAGCATATTATTTAATGAATTACTTGATAAATAAAACGTAATTATTTTTATACATTTTACAGATAACTCAGTTTTAAATTAAATTAATACAAACAAAATGTTCATTAAATATTTTAAATTTATATTTATATTTATTAAATTTATCAATAATGAAGCCAAAGAATTTATTGCATATTGAAAATAAAACAGAACAATTCAATACAGACACTATCAATCAGAATAATACATAATATATAGTGGCTCAAACAACTGAGAATACGCCTTACTTTTACTTGATAAATCCGACTTTCAATATAAATAACTCATTACCGAGAAGCGCAAGCATGTTTTTAGTTTTACACATAACAAATGGTTTAATTTAAAGTAAAAACAAATAAAAATCAACGAACAATTTCTAAATTGAAAAGTTTCAGAAGCATTTGAAATAAACGTATGCAGATTTTTATCTCAAAAAATTGAGAATACACCAATGAAATTTTTGTAATTTCTTGCATAGAAAGAAAGTGTCAGTATTTAGTTGCAGGTCTTTTGGTTTTTATAATGACCTCTAAACGTCGTGGTACCATTTCGACCAATTTTTGGTGGTATCTGAAGATATTTTATTCCATTCTTCTTGCAACACTTGCTTTAAATGGGCTTCTTTTGTAATTTTGTATTTTTGGACCCCTATTTTGAGTGTGGCCCACAGATATTCAAAGGCATTGTTGTCGGTGGACTGTGGTTGTGTGTGCAATTACTGTTTACAATGAAACGTTATTTTCGTCGTGTGTGTTGCATGTCGTGTGTGTTCATAAACCACAAATAAATTTTAAAGAAACAAATAGTCAATAAATAGTGCTAACTATGGGTAAACAGAAACAATAGTGCTCTTCCAAAGACAGAAGCAACAAACAACTTGCACATTAACTGCTAAGCATAACCTATTTTTTGTGGAGAGAGGATAAATAGTTGCTTTCTGGATAAATGGAAAGAAATCTGCATAGAAGTGTACCAACATTTTACAAAAGTATTATTATTGTTACAGAAAGATACATCTGGATACTGTTCAATGCTGTAACCATATCAAAATACATCAAGTAAATAAGAATTCTACTGGGACAAAAGAAAATATCATAATAAGCAAATTTATTGTTACAGCTAGTATTGTTATTCAAAAGTTTCATTGTAATAAAATATTGTTTGCATTTTATTCCATATATTACACACTACTTAAAGTGAATGATCATTAAATAATCAATAACCTCATTTTACAAGGAAACTTACTTCATTCTGTTGAGTTTTAGAATTCACAGCTGTTGTCAGATTTAGGCACATGAGTACCACTGGTGGTATGGGTAAATTCTCATTCACACAGACAAGATTGCTCATTTTAGTAGTGAAGGCCTAAAATGTTAAAAGAAGAATACCTGATGATGTATAAATTAGTAATAATTTGAACTGAACAATAAAATTCAGTAGTATCATCATAAATGGAAAAATATTTTGTAGCCATAAACAAGTTACAAGATAACTGATAAAATAGCACTGAAATAATGTAATAAAAAGTAAAAAGAAATTTTGGATTGCATGATTTATTTATATATACAAACTAGACAAAAAAAAAAAAAATCTCCAGAAGCATTTATGCTCCCTCCAATACAGGTTGCTGAACAGTGACACCTATAATCAATTATTTTCCTTCCTCTTTTTATAAATCAATTATTCAAATAAAAGTAACAGTTCAACAGAAAGAGATATTTTTTGCAGTAAGTTTTTAAACAAATGTTCAAGCATCGTGTGAGATGCTATATTAAACCGTTAAGAGGGAGGAAAGTATTTTTCAATAAAAGTAAACCTGTTTAATTAATAACACCAAAAAGCACTTTCACTTTTTTTTTTTTTACATTACAAAATGAAGCCTCCATTCTATTCCAAAAAATTAAAACTGCACAACCATTGACTACAGTAAAATACTTTATATAACACTAGAAAGAGGGTAAGATTGTGTTTAATTTCACTTCCCCAATTTATACAACATAAAAATCTGGATTATGCAATGAGCTACAATAGCTGACAGGATATTTTCCCCTAACCCTAAGGAAAATATATTTATAGAGCATATAAACATTTAAATGCTGTTAAATTGCCTTCTCCACTACTATATGCTAACAGTAAAAAATTTTGGACTCCAAGATATATATTTAGATCAAATTGCTCTTAAATTTATTTTTAATTTCGATTAAATTTTTAAATATCACA
Organism: Argiope bruennichi; assembly: GCF_947563725.1. Classification (NCBI taxonomy): domain Eukaryota; kingdom Metazoa; phylum Arthropoda; class Arachnida; order Araneae; family Araneidae; genus Argiope; species Argiope bruennichi. The sequence continues at coordinate 9,517,658 of NC_079160.1, forward strand.
ATACTGATACTTAAAAAATTTTTTTATCAGAAAACCCCGAGAGGAAGAACTTTCTAATTTTTGAACTAGAGGTTCAAGATTTGTTCATTCAGTTTTAATAAATCTTGTACTTCTGTAGAATCTAAAAATACATATTGTCCCCCTGATTTATATTTTCATTATTCTGTATAACTGAGAGAGAGTGAAGGGTGTTTAAGAACTCATATACCATTCCAATAAACAAAATAAACCTATAAAAGCTAAAAGCTCGCATTTGAACTTCTGTTGCTTGAACTTGGAACCGAACTTGCTGTTCTGTAAATAAAAAGATCAAATATGTTCCAATAAATATGGAAGAATATTGAGAAAGTATGTTTCTTTCTATTGTATAGATCTCAATGAATGCTAAAAGCTACCATTCTAAACATTAGACACAATCTCAGCATCCTGCAATTTAATCTAAATGCATAATATTCATTTCAAAAAATGCATATAATTATAAATAAATATATATACTTTTAATATGTAAAGAATCATAAAAAAAAGAACAAATTGCATTCTTTTCTAAAATATTAACTTCTGATCAAAATACAAATACATAAAAATTAAACATTAATCAAATGATAAGGTTTCAAAGCATACCAAAATTAAAGAAACTATCGAAAGAAAAATTTTCAGTTAATGATTGAAAAATAAACTACAAACCTCAACTTTACACCAGCTCACAGGAGGAGATGAAGGTTCTATATGTAAAAATTGAATTTAAAAGGAATTAATATTCATTCATATTTACAAAAATCTACAGATTAAGGAAAAGTATGATAAAAATAAGGTAATCCAAAACAGAAAATTATAAACTATTAGCAAACACATCACTTTATCACAAACTAAAGAAATTAGGTTTTTTAAAGTATTTAATCATATCATAAATAGTATCAACAGCAAATTTGAAAAATTGCAAATAAAAAAAGCTTTTAAAAACTTTTTAGTAAAAAATATATAGTAAAATTTACAGTAAATTTCTACAATTACAAGGGTGACACCAAGTTCAAAAAAAATATTCCTTTTATTCACAACTCAATTAATTCAGACTGATTGTTAAATTTGTTTATTTACTTAATTAACATTAAAAATTATATTTTTAAGACATAAGTGTAAACTCACGTGGACAGTGCACATCTATCCAACAAGGTCCTTTGATTTTTTGCTCTAGTAGTAGAATTTCCAGACTAGAAGAATCTGTTCCCAGAACATGACTGAAAGTAGACCCTCGCAAATTGCTGGGAAGGATGGGATGCTGAGACTATGGATACACCAACTAATTATAATTTCAGACATGATACAAAGTTAGGGTACATACACAACATTTTTTCCACTGACATCAAGCTTTCTTTAATAGTTTCTCCAATATAGATATATCAGTTTCTTTTTTACCACATTTTTACTTATTTTTACCAAGCTTTTACATGGGAAATTCCCCACATCCATTTTTATCAATATCACACAATGCCAAATATTGGAAATGATAGTTACCATCCTCAGATAAGGTACCAAAAACAGACAAAACTGAAATTGAAATAACTAATAAACACATAGGAATGTAAAAAAGAGTGCAAATATAAAATAGCTGTCTTAACAGAAAGCAAACCGTCTTTTTCTTTTACAATCAAAATTGTGCATGTAAGTTGCTTCCCTTCATTTCAAATATTCCTTGATTGGTGGAAACAAAAGAACACAAGCTTTATGCATTCCTACCAAAATGCTGCCAAATGCAACCACCGTTCCCCATTCTTTCCCACATATGTTCACTCACACTAAAAGCTTCTGCCATGATTATGCAATATCCTAAGAATTTGAAATTTTAACTTTGAGACGCAAAATCTGAATAGAGTATAAATTTTTTATTGTATGTCACTCATATCTTTTATGTGCACCCCTACCCCCTCCTCCCCCCCCCCCCACAAATACAGATTAATAAAAAAATTTATGCAGAGGTGTACTGATCTAATAGTGCATTAGGTTCCCAGAATGCCAAAAATCTCTGTTTCCGCAGAAAAGTGTCATATCTATCACTTTATTTCTTAAATATGCAATGAGAAATATATGACTTTATTCCTTAAATAGTGCATATAGCATCAAGAAAGCTTTAGTATAGTCAGAGAATGATTCAATTTGATAAAAATTAATAAGTTACAAATGAATGGTTCCTAGATAAATGAAAAAAAAATAAGAATTTTTATAAGTGTCATGGTTATAAAAAGAATTTCAATGAATTAACAGCTTTTATTTAAAATATAAAATTTGTACACAGAATATTAATTATTAGTGTTTAAGAGACTAAATTCTGTTCAATTATATCAACTACTTCCTAATACATAAATGTAATACTTAGGACCACTTAACTGAACATAATGATACACAACATAGATATTCTCATAATTTGGGAATATCTATGAGTTATTAGCATTAAAATATAAATCACGGTAATAAACTGTTATAGATTCCGTTAATTAATGTGTAGATTTTAACCACATTCATATTCATGTACGACAGATAATATAAAACACATTTTACACTCAAGTTTAAAAACTGAACATTGATTAATCATCCAAAAAACAAATAATGCCGTTCATTAGCTTATTGTCAAAAACGCCTATTTCCAATATAAGTTAACTACTTTTGTAAATCATTGGTTTTTTTTTTTTTTTACAAATAATTTTTAATTTTTTTACAAAATTTTTTTTCTCAAGATTTTAAATTGAATATATATATATATATACAGCACTATAAATATAGAACAAGCTATTTAGCTTTTTAATAGAAATTTCAAAACTATATTTAATCCCTGGAACTGAAATGATAAATAAATAATACATAAAAGCTTTCAGTTTCCATATCTATCCCTCCTCTTGAAACTAAAAAAAATAAAATTATCAGCTTTAACAATGCTACACTGAAAATAATTTGCAGTCCAAGGGTTAAAATTGTAGATTCTGCATAAAAAACAAAAAAGCTTTCCTGCTTTTCAAATCCTAACAAAAGAACTGAGGCCATTTTAGACTACCCTTAGGTTTAGTTATAATTGATCTTCATAACTGGTAATAAAACTCCATCATATATAGGATGACATATTAAAGCAATAGATTAATTCTCCTCACAGGACAAATAGATTATTCCAAAAGGGCAAGAAAAACTTTGTGTTTTAAGCATGCATCATCCCAAATGAAAAAGGAAGTCTATAGTATTTGTAAAACCCTTAAGGGAACACATTAAATAAAAAATATTTGTAAAAATCAAAAAATAATTTAACAAAAATATTATTTAGAAATCAAATTAAAAATCTCACCGAATATTGCACTTCCAGATATTCACAAACATCTGGTATGTCAGTAACACTAAAGGCATACTTTTTTGTAGTTTTCTAAAAAAAAGGGAGAGGGGAGAATTAAATAAAATATATTATGAATAACAAGATAAATATTCAATGTTCCATACAATTAAACTGTAAGATGACAAACATTTTAAAATGAGCCTGAAAGTAAAAATTATCTTCATACATTTAATCTTGCACATAGCTTTCAGTTACAAATAGAAAACTGAAACTATGTCATCTACATCTTTGAAACAAGATGAGTGCAAAATAAAGCTACAGAAATTTAGAATTTTATGCTCATTAATTAGCTTGATAACAATCAAAATTATCAGTAGGTTCACTAAAGTAGCTTGATAATAATCAAAATTATCACTAGGTTCACTACAATAGCTTCTTTTGTCAGATGAGCAGTGTTTTGCTAACTTTACATTTGTACATATCAATATATATTTTTGTGAATTCCATGCAAATAGGAAAGTGTATTTCAGCAATATTTGGGTTTGAGAAAAACTATTGTTCAAATATGAAAAAAATATTTTGTGAAATATACACTCACTAATAACATTCTGGAATAAGCCACATTAAAGGATAAGTATGAAATAATAATATAGATATATATGCATAAATAATATTTATGTTATTTGAAGCTATGTGAGCATTTTTTAATTTTTGGTATCATATTCATGAAAAAGGAATGTTTATTTGAAATGATACTCCCATATTCTATCTTTAATTTAAATGTTACTAACTAAAAAGTATCTTTTCATAAATTTTATTCATAACAGATACTATTTTAACCAAAAACAATTCAAAATTATAATTTAAATTCCATAAATGTTAACAATATTTTCAACTCAAATTCATATTTTTTCTGCTTATAAATCTAGAAAATATTAATAAACAAATAATAAATTTTCAGTCCTTTAAAGGTATTTTTAACTGTCAGGAAAATATAACTAATCTTAGTTCCTTCAAACAGATTAACTTTAATGATATAGTATGTTTTTTTTTTCTTTGCATAACAACTGACAAAAAAAAAAAAAAATTGAGACTTAAATAACAAAACAGATTTTAAAAGATGTTTTGCCTGGTTTATAAGGCAATAAACCAATTTTATAAAAACATTTACAAAAACAATCAAATTGAATAAAAGTGCATATAAGTAAACTTGAATAAATTTTTATAAATAAATAAGACCAGACATATTTTTCTAAGTATACCAAGCATATTTTATTATTCCAATAATATATATTTTTTTAAATGATTTAAAATTGTGGAAAGGGAAAATGCATGAAAGGCCTACTGTTATGATCTATCTATTTTTGCTCAAAACAAGGCATAGAGCTTCGTGAGGCTATTTACATATGGATGATAGAAATTGATCAGAGTATTTACAAGTTGAACGAAAGTTTACGAGTTGATTGAAATTGATCAAACCATCTATACATCAATAAAATGAATATCAAACGAAAAAATTGCTTTTCTTAAAATACATAATTCCACTCAATTCAAAACTGGATTACCAGTTGAATAAGATGCAAATCTAACTCTAAATTAAAAAAAATAAAAAAACAGGAAATATAAAACTTATTAAGAGTAGCTACACCTACCTTGCTTCTGAATTCAGCTATCTTCATTTTTTGCATTATTCCACTGATTTCTGAATAAACATCTTGCATAGATACTGGTCTTCCTATATCTGTTTTTGTTTTAGTATCATATTCCTATTAAAAAAAAGGACATAGGTTTGACTTATACACCATTCTGAAAGTAAATGATAGTTTCAATTGAACCGAGTTTCAAATCTACTATCATTCAACAAAAAATGTCCTTGTTAAACAATCAAAGGGTAAAAATTTATAGGAAAGAAAAACAAGCAGAAAAATTAAATAAATATACAATTTCTAATATTCTAATCAAACAGAGCATCAATTCATTAATTTAACAAACATGGAAATTTTGTTTAATGTATAGGATCTATATTAAACAAAGTTGAAATGTAGAACCTATACAATTAAAGATATTTTCCAAAATTATTACATGAAATGTACAAATTTCATATTTCATTCTTTTCAGCTCTCATTTAGAACTCTACTTGATTTTTGCAGTATATTTATTCATTGTTTGAAAAACTACACACACACAGAGAGAGAGAGAGAGATGCTGTTTTGGAAGTATATAAAATTGTGACCTTCAATTATATATATATAAAATTTATACTAATAGAAAAAATTTATGAAACCAGAATAAGCTAATATATAAGTTAGTCTAATATATGAGTAACATAAATTATAATACTTTTATTTGCAGATTAATTTTTCCATAAATACATTTAAATAACAAAAATATAAGCAGATTTTTAAAAAAATGTTAGAAATTTATTTACATAAATTATTATGCTTACTGTTTCTCTTGGAAGGATAAAAACACGGCGTGGAATATTTCTAACTATAACACAGCAGCTGAGATACCTCTTTAAGTCTTCTATGTACACTTTTCCAAATAAATATACAACACCTAGAAATACACATGAAGAACCAATATAAATAGCTGCTACCTAACTCTTTCAAGCTTTATTATTCTATTATTGCATTCCAGTCATGGCATCAGAAAAACTCAGTCTAATCTCAATTCCACTCTTATGATGTCTGTGCATTTGCCGCGTCATAAAATGACTTTTAATACCTCAAAAACGCTATATGCTGAGGATTCATCCTAAATCAAGTGATATTAAAATAATAAACATACTGAAACATACTTAACATCCTTAAATTCATCTCTGGTTGAGACTAGGGTGCTGATATTAACATTCTAAGAACAACTTATACCTTTCACTGTGCCTTACCCTTATACCTTTCAGCTTATCAACCAGCAACTACCCTTCACTGTGGTTGCTTGAATGATGTATTATATGATATTGATATTCCAGTTCTTTCCTTGAGAAGTTACTACCTTTAAAAATACTATAATACTCTTTTCAATTATCGTGATCTATATAGAACTTCTGCTTGTTTTCATTCCTGACATAATAAGCCTCACTTGAAGAAATAGTCATTTTCTTTAGCAAAAGAAATGGGCAATCTCTCAAATAATATGGAACTATACTCCTTGAAATCCATTTTGGACTTCAAGTTTGATCCTGATAAATAGATATCCATAATGAATTTTTGGCAAGGGTGAATAAAAAAATCAGAGGCTGCTGAATTATCAAACACATATTTCTAAAGATCATACACAGCATCCCACAATTTGCTCTTAAAAAGCATAATGATGACTGCAGGGAAAATGGAGGTATTTCTGGTAATGATATGAAAACAGAAAGTATAAATATAATTATCATTAAAAATGCTGATTACTGTTCTGTATTCAGGCTTGAGCTTATTGTAATTTATAAGAGTCTACACTATACTGATACTGTTGGCGAACCGGATTTTAAAGATATATGGATTTATTTTAACAGAGTTGTACCTCTATACAACACCTTCCAAATTAGACAAATGTGGCAGACAGTACAAGAATGGATATTATAAATCTTATTTCTCAATTATCTTTGGGACTTTCCATCCACATTCAATGGGTCTCATCCCATGTTGAGCTGAATAGTAATGAACTAGCTAATGTGTTGGCTAAGACAGTGTCTGCCGAAATCATGCATGGAAACAAAGCACTCACTTCCAATAAAATCTTGTAAATTAAAAAAAAAAAAAAAAAAAAAAAGGGAAGTAATTAAGCTTTGGAAAGCTCCACTCAACCATGTATAGTGCTTTGATAAAGGCCTTGGTGGAATTGGTCAATTCCAATTGTAAATTTATCAAAAAACAGCACACACCTTTCTCACAATTTATTAGCAATCACACCAAGCAGGATCAGAAACTCTTTTCAGAATGGTGTAAAACTGATCAGGCATCTCTCTTCCACAATCTTGACTGTCCAGGTCTTATTAAAGATGGCATTTTAAAAGACCTGATTTTTATCGAATTTTTTAAGATTTTTTAGATTTATTCAAAGCTAGACCATCTCAGATTAGTAACAACAACAATAACCATACACAAGCTACCCTTGATTACCAATGCAAGTTACACAAATTCAATATTTTGAAAAACATAATCATGCTGTCACATTTAATAAATTCATTTATTACTTAAAAGTAAATATTTTAAAGTTTTAGACAAATTAGTAAATACTACAAGCAAAGCAGTAGATATTAGTAAGAGAGTATTTTACCCGGATGTTTATAAGGATCTTCAAAACAATCAAGCCAAAAGAATCGAAATACAGATTTCCCATCTGCTGTCTTTACCAGAGGCAGAGAATCATAATCAATATGGATATCAGCAATAGCACTGAAATAAATAAAAATGGGAAATTCTAATATGAATCATCAAATCAAAAAGAAATATTGCAATTTCCGCTAATGCTTTCCATAAAATGGTAAACACAGAATTTATATATATATATATATATTTATTTATTATATAACACATATGGCACAGAAATCAATCTTATTAATTATCATCAAATGTCTAATCACTATATGAACGTTTCAGATTACTTCATTGAATGTTTTTAAAGCTGCATATACTGTTATGCTTTGATAATTAATAGAATTAATCAATTATGAAATTATATATTGCTACAAATATTAAATTACCTGTCAATCTCATTGCTTAATGATCCTTGAAAGGAAGTAGTTATCACTGGTATATTTTCTTGGGCCTTTTCAGGAGATAGGGGTTTCTCAACAGCAGCCATTTCTTCTTCAAAAATATCACCACTAGGATCTAATATATATTAAAAAAAAAAAAAAAAAAAAAAAAAAAAAAACTTTTGTATATATTGACATTTGATTTAACTGCCTCAAAACCAAACAGGGAATCAATATAAGGGTAGTAACTAATGTATTGGCTTCTGTACGCTTCATATTGCACTTTTCAAAAATTATCCCAAAAGATAAAAATTGAAGGAATACTTTAGTTTAAATATATATATTTATTCAACACTTTGAAAGTTTAATAATTATTGACACAAAATTTTAACATAATACACATCCCAACTGCTTTTTTTTTTTTTTTTTTTTTTGTATTTGATACAAAAATACTTTTAAACAAGTCAAATATAATGCTTATGTAATTTTTAGACAACCAATGCTCAGAATTAAATACAATAAATTACAATATATTTTAAGGCATTATAGTTTTTGTTCAAATTCACTTCTTAAAGTTATTTTCAAAGTTATTATGTAACCATTTGAAGATTTATTAAAGAAAAGGTCTTCTTATTATCTAATAAAAACATTGAAGGCAATATGATTTCTAATATTTTCTCTTATGAATTTTTACACCCATTAACACTATTTCTGTCAAAAAAAAAATAACATATATCCCCAAAAGTATTAAAAAAATATTCCTAACTCTTTCTTATATACATATTTTTTCAATCTATTCTAATTATATATAATATAGCATTCAATATTCAATTCTGCAATTTGACTTTCAGACAATTTGCCCATAATACCCAGAATTGAAAGGAAGCAAAACATAAGCAAAGTTTCATTTACTAATTTAATTTAATTGATATTATAAATATCAATACTTACCAAAATCTAACCCTATTGAATCTATCTCCCCTATATTAATCTCTTCAGACTTTTCTTTTGTCATCAGTTCTTGTGATACATCTTCAATAACAGGACTTTTGGTAATCTCTTCAATATGATTATCAAAATCCACAACTTTGGGCTGCAGTGGTTTTCGATGAACAGAGTTTGATTTTGGAATGTCTATTTTTGGCACATAGCTCGATGCCAATGGAGTCTTTTGTCTGGAAACTTCAAAAGGATTTGGAGAAGATCTAAAAGATAATGATATATGAATCTATAATAGTTTTTTCAAAGGAAAGTTTTTCCATAAAATCATCTAAAAAAAATGTAAAGCATTTAAAATACAATTTATATTTTATTACTTTGTATTGAAATTAAATACTTATTATTAAATATAATTATTTCCTTTTCCAAATATAACTTCATGTAGTTATGATGCTCTCAATCATAAAGCACCATAGCATATAATAAATTTCAAAGATTCCATCAACTTTTTAATTCTCTTAAAAAATACAAAAGATTGAAATCAATTACTTTACGGTCAGAAACAATATACCTTTATTCAAAATATTTTAAAGCATTAAAAGCAAACATTCAAGCTGCAAATTTTTTAACCTTATGGCTTTTAATGATTTAGGTCAAAATCTGAATGTAGTTCCATAAGATTGTTTATATATATATATATATCATGGACTCACCCACCCCATCTGAGCTACAAACTGAATTTTGGTAAATAAATTCTTTAAAAGTTTTTAATTTAAGTGAATTATTCTTACAATTTAATATTTCTCATATTTTTCAATACTGAGTTTAATAACAAAAATTTTTTAAGTAACTTCATAATTTTATTTTGAAAACTCAAAACAAAATTCTGAATTTTAATGCTCAATTCTTTCTGTAAACTTATAGCATAAGGAAAAGCATTTCATCACTGTTAAGTATCAATAGTTCAAATTTTTCTCTTGGGGACGTTTTTGACATTACAGAAGCATTCTGCACCCTTTTTTTCAAACAGAAACTGGCTTACTAATATAGAAATCACAATGCCGACTGAAAGGTTAAACAAATATAAAGTTAGGCACAAGTAGTATACTTTCAGAAAAAATTTTTCATAAATAAATCAAAGAGAAATTTTTAAAAATACCTCTGAATAGGAGATTGGTGATTAAATTTATGTTTTTTTCGAAGTACCATAGGTTTAGGAGTGAATGAATTTATATCAGTCTCCTTGTGCAAATCTTCCATGATACTACCCAAGATATCATCATCTTCTAATTTAACATCTTGCTATTGAGGAAAAAAAGTTACTTTAAAAAGACTAGATTAAACTCAGACAAAAGAAACAAATGTTCTAAAATGGAATTCTATCCACTTAAACAAAATTTAGAATGACAGAGAAAAATAAAACAACTCAATTTCTACATAATAACTGAACATATAGCAAGCTTCAGTAATGAAATAGGAAAAGTCAGAACTTGTTTTTTCTATCCGGAATTAGTATAGGATGCAAAAGAATATTGCAACTTATATAATAACTAAATTAATCAATATTATTATAGTGAATAATAGAAAATTTGAGCATTTTTCACTCAAATTCTTCAGTGATATAAATTTTTGCCTAGCCCCTTGAATTTCCTATTGTTTTCATTAATTAAATATGTTTGTGCCCCTAATGATTAATAATATGTTTGTGACCCTAATGATTTTTAAGGCTGTTTATTTGCTTCAACAATTTATATACTTCAGAATATATTAAAATCAGCAAATTTTGAGTAAAGATTTTTAAATTTAAATTTTGGTTAATCAAATTCTTTGCAATATCCTATCAGCTTCCAATCAATAAACTTCCACTGTTTTTTTTTTTTTTTTTTTTTTTTACTTTGCAGTGCTTACTTTTACTTTTGTTCCATTATTTGCTTTAAACAGATTTAAGGCAATTCTGAAAATATAAATTGATATAAATTATAAGTAGATGTTAACAGTTAAGTGCAAAAGAATTTTTAAAATTTCATTTGCAAAATAAGGGTATTGTTTCCACTCCAATATTATTTACACACCATTAAATGTAATACATATTCTGACACAATACTCATGTATATCAGACACTTTAAAAAATATTTTTTTTGATAGACAACAAAACTCATTATTAAACACACCATTTTATTTAATTTATCCATTTAACCAGATGTAAGATACTTGCCACATCCCTGTATTCAGATTATAAACATCCATATTATTCACAAAGTTCAAACAGCTTACTTTTGTGAAGTAAGAACCACAGATTTCTCCTCACTACAAAAGAAAACTTACTTCAATTTTTCTCTTAGTGGGTAATGCTTTAAACATGCTTTTGATGTCAGTGGATTTGTTTTTCTTCTGAGGTCCTTCAAAGCTTTTTTTGGATGTTTTCTTGTTAGTTTTTTCTGGCAATGAAAAACAAAGGTTTAAGGAATATGATATATGACAAGTCTTTAAACTTAAAAAACAGATATATTAAATCTGATATTTACTTTTAAAAATCTAGTAACTGCTGCAAATATATTTTTTGTTAAAATTTTGTTTTTTTCTATAATAAAACAAGATTTTAATAATGAAATTTTTTAAAAAATGCTCATTTATCCAAAAAAAACCTTACTGTTATGTATTATGACTGCTAATCAACTCATTTGAAGTCATTAAAAAATTTTTTGGACAAATCAATCTTTTAATAATATATCTGCTAATTATATATGCACTTCATTAATTCTTTCCATTTCTCCAGTAACTTGCATATCATTTAAAATATAAAGTATATACAAGGTGATTCTCAAATCATAGGACAAATTTTGAGAAGTGATAGAGCCCACTAAAACATACAATTATTGTATAGGAATATATGGGTAAAAGAGATCCATTGAAGTACAACTACTAAAAAAAAATAACACATACGAGGGAAAAAAAAAACATAGTACAAACAAGTATAAAAAATAAACATAGTTCATATAAAACTCTCCAAACGGTTGGTTGACATGTAAACAACATACTACAGCTCTTGTAGTTATGCCAGATGTTTCACCCACATGGTTCAAGATTATTTCTTCCAGGTGTTGTCATCGTATAGTCCTCAATCAAACTCCTTCCACCAGTACTGGTGCGAAAGTACAGAGTTACCGATGTAATCACTCATTCACTTTGTGATTCAGCATGCGTCTACTTGAAAAGTGTTCCGGATACAGCTGTAGTGCTGCTCTGCTGCTACAATTTGCAGCACCTACTTTAGATGCATATCTGCCTTTTCATTATTAGTAAAACCACCCATCACAGCTGAAATCTCAAGTGCAAATACTTTTTTTTTACTGATGCAGCAGATCATTGGCACTCCGCTTTACTGCCCTCAACTATCACCAACATTATCAGCCTATCAAACCATCAAGGTCACCAAGCATGCATATTGATGGATGGAATTTCCAGCAACAGTTTAACAGCAATATTTTTTTTACGGAATCACTCGTTAAGTATGCTGCTAATGAATATTTTATTCTTCCGTTATTTTCTTTTATGTTTGTGCCGTATCGTGACACTTCTGCCTATATATTCCTGTGCAACAGTTGATTGTTTGAGTGAGTTGTAATACCTCTCAAAATTCTTCATTTTTGTTCAAAGTAGTTCACTTTAGAATCACCCTATATATATATATATATATATATATATATATAGCGAGAGAGATAGAGAGAGAAAAATATTCGGTTTTTGAATTAAAAATGAGTAGCAAAATTTTTAACTTATTAATCGGCACTTCAAAGGGAGAAAAAATACATCTAAAAAAATATAAATACCTGTATATATATCATCACCAACTTCTTCATCAAATATTTCTCTTCCATCATCAGCATATCCAAATCCATCTAAAAAAAGGAACTTGCATTTATTTATTTCAAATAAACATAAAAAAAGATATGCAAAAGATATACTTAATTGTGTAACATTCATTTAAATTATTGTGCAACAAAATATACTAAGACATATTAAAATTATAATAAATGCAATTTCCTATTTGGAAACCAACTTTACAATACACATTTTGAAACAGAGCAGATTTCCTAAAAAACAGAAAAAATTCTAATATTGAATTTTTTTAAAAAAAATTTCAATCAGTTTTTAATAGCATATTTTAATAACATATACTAAATAATTCTTCTCCGATTTAATTGCAGATGGAATAAATAGATTACTGGTCAAAAAGGATCTGTGAAATATGAGGGGCAAAAAAACAAGAAACAAATAACATTACTGTCATCGACAATCCATTCATCTTCTTGCCTTTGTTGAACAATGCGAGAAAATTCTTTCTCAGAAACTTCCTCATAAACAGGAGCCTCTTCAACAACCTGTAAAAACATTATGGAGTGTTAAGAGTCAAAATTTAAGTTATGAACTTTTTTTGGATGTAATGATTTATTATGAAACAGGTCATTACAAAAAGTGCAATATTTCATTACACCAGACTTAGAAATTAAATTTTTCAGCTGTTTAATTTTTATTTTCTCAGCTGATAACATCAATAAAGTTTAAAATTGAATATTAATTCTAAATACTTTTTTTCTTTTATGGATTACTTTTTGTCATGTTTACTAAAAATAATAAAATACATGCAAATTCTCTTTCATGCAAATATAATCCAAACTCACTTCATATTTATTCTTTGTCCCTTTAAGAGACTTGAGTCTTTCAAATGCAGCTAGTCTTCCATGCTTGTCATGTTTGACACGGCGAGAACGACCAGTTGCTCCATCTAAAAAATATTTACAATTTATTTAAAAAGCATTTGAAGACTTATTTTACTAAAAAATTCAAGAGTATAAAAAAATTTAATAGGATTTAGCACTTTGATTCTTTTTTAGATTAGACTTACATCTAAATATTAGGAGGTGCATGCAAAATCAGAATTAATGAGTAACAGTTAAAATGAAAAAGTGTATAAAATCTGTATATAAAAATCAAGCTGTTTTTATATGCAGTATCTGATGGATAAATCATTCTAGTTATAGTACACAGAATATGAGAAACCAAATCACAGGTGAACAATTGTAATGTATTTCCATGCATCATAAAATTTAAGAAGAAAACTCCAAGGAATGGTACTTGCGTATTATTATGTCGTTTATTGTGTTTCTCAGCAATTAAGCACCCAAAAAATATTAAAGATAGTTTTTTTGGCCAACATACCACCATTGCCAATGATAGGTGATTAAGCTAAAAGTTCACCAATAATATGTGGTTAAGATACAAGTACTCATGGAATAAAATAGTTTTAATTTTAAATATAGTTTAAATGTTACAATATCAATATATCCCCATAGCTTTCCCTGTTTCATTGAATTTTCTAAATATAATATCATAATTTAAAGAGAAAAGAGTTATTTTTTAAGCCATTAGAAGATTAAAAGAGGCATGAAACTTTGAATACAGAATACCATGAAAGAAATGTAAAACTCATTACATCTATTTTAATTTATTTAAATATATTCATATTAATTATCAAGAATGAATCCTCTTATTTTGATAAACTATTGTATCATAACGATGACATCAGAGCTGGGTTTCATCCTCCAAATTTCTACATTACATCAACATCAGGATATTTCTGTTAACATCAACATCAGGATTCCACCCTGAGTTTGAAATATATAGACCAGTCCTCTTTGGATCAATTTACTGCTACAAAGTCTTATTTCTAGAAGAACAAGCTTTAAAATTCATGTTGAAAATCAACAATATAGAGGTGCAGCCCAGATCTAATTCAAAATTATAAAATAAATAATAATGCAAATACAGAACAACAAAGAAAAGAAGGATCTAAATGCATCCACTTGCATTTCCTTGCTTAGAAGTAGTCATAAGCAAAAACAAAAATGATATTTTAGAGTGCCTATGCTTAAATAAGCAGTACAATCATCAAACATGAATACTTCCTTGGAGACGGATCTTTCAAATATAAAACTCAATTAAAATACCAGTTGAATATTTGACAAATTTTTTTTAAGTCAGATATGAATTTGGCAAAAAAGCGCTATAAAGTAATTAACATTATGGAAGAATAAAACAATTAAGAAACACAAAAATAATATGAAAAAGAAATAATATTTTTGTTGCTGTTGTTCACTTAAGAAAAAGTGAAATTAAAAAGTGATTTTAAATATAATATTTTTATCTGAAATTATGGAAAAGAATTTTTTCTGAGTAGCTACTTCTTTTACATGCCAAAAATAAATAAAAAAAACCATTGAATATTTTCATATATAAATATATATATTCCTGGCCATGTGAAAGCAATAATGTTCAGTTATTAAATTTCAACAAGAATAAAAATAACAGAAATAATAATTTACTTTTAAAATACATAATCGATCAATGATTTGACTAATACATGAATGATAAAAAACATGATCCGATTGAATAACAGGATGAATTTAAGATATTGTGCTAAGATTATTCATTTCAATATACTAAGTTAAAAAATTTACGAGTCTCAACAAACAGTTAGAAATAATATTTAGTGAATGTATAGCTACTTGCTAAAGAATAAGATTTTTATAATCAATATTAAAAATATAAGATTTTCAAATCTAACTATCTCTTGCAACGTGAAAAAAAACGCAAAATCAAATCGGAAAATATTTATCATTTATTAAAAATTATATCAGAAATAAACCAAATATTTTAAAATTTAAAAATAGAAAAATTTTACCTGCATCTTGACTGTCCATCTCCCTTTTAACCTTTATTAAAGGTTCGATAAAAATTTAATATGAAAACAAGAAAAAATGTTGATGATAAACACGCAAATTTGGCGGGAAGTACTTGTTGCCATTAAAGAGGAGCATCGCATACAAGAATTGTACCTTTTTCGCGTTAAAGTCAAAGTAGACAACAAGTATAAACAAACAATTTTTCTGTTGGAAGTTTTTCGGTGGCCATGATGGTTTAAAAATTAGAAGCTAAAAAAATGATTATCAGCCCCTAATTTAAACAATTTCTAATGTGATTAATATATCTATATAGTATAAATCTATCTATCTCTGTATACTGTAGTAGAATGACCAGGTTGCCCGATTGTCCCGCTCAGTTGCGAGACAGAACCTCTTTAGTGGAATTTTATGATCCTATTGAGAGATAAATAAATAATATGATTTTTATAGGTGCAGTTTATTGTCATAAAATTGATTAATCAGCAAACTGGTCTTTCAGAAGTCTTCTTCGGATCGCTAAAATCATTACAAAAGGGTAGAAGAATGATGAATTAGATGCAAAGCCACACCTGAGAAAAAGAGTTTGGGAGCATTTATTTGATCGTGTTGACAGTGTCGTCGGCAAAGGAAAAGGACCATAATTTTATTGAATAGAGTTCCTAATATTGTTTCGCCAAAAAGTGCAATTATTTGTTGATCAGCCCAGAAAAAGTGGGAAGTGTTTTAACTTTTAACACCGCATTAGAGTTTGTGAAAAGAATATAGCACTGTGCAACTCATCTATGCTGACCCTTCATTCAAGCTTCGAAGAGAGATCTTAATCCTATTATCATAACCTAGTATGCTCTTGATAGTCCAAGATTTATTTATTATATTATTTGCATTTTAAAATAACAAACTTATGAAATGATTAATCATGTAAGTTTCAGTAGAAAAAGTCAAGGGGAAAGTGAATGCGATAATCTCTCAAAATACATCAACTAAATTCATCCCTCTTGATGGAATAATTCATGCATAATCTTCAAAAGCTTAAGTTTTATTTTCTCAAAAAAGCACTTAGGAATATTTCTGAATCTCACAAGATAAAACAAACCAAAACATTTTCGAAATCAATGGGGTCAATTCATGTGACGTAAAAGTCACATGTCAAGAGTTATCCGCGCATGGCATTTAAGTTTCATCCGCACCGCTTTCGTCGATTAGTCTGCCATTAACGTTTTCCGCCGAGTATGAAGTGGATTTTTTTGTTTACATTTGAAGTTATAATTTTTGAGTCATTTTCTTTCCTCTTATTATGTGTTAAAAGAGGAAATACTGGTGTGTTGATGGATGCTTTAATGCGAAACACAAGAGTGACTGTCATAATAAAATGTTTTCTTATTTTCCTTTCAACAATCCTGCCATATAAAAAATTCCATATAAAAAAAAGCCAGCAGTGAATATTGGGAAAATTACAGTAATAATTCGAAATCCTAGATTGCTTTTAAATGCATTGAATAGATTTTCAAATTACACTAAACCAAATTCTAAATGTAGCAATGTAATCCTCCAAAATAATCGTTATATTTTAGATCCAAAGTTAACGTTTCACGGGTCACTTTTCGCACCACTGAACCCATTCTATTAGATTTTTCTGGTATAGTATCTTCTCTCTACAATTTTAAATTTTGGGAATTAATTAAAAGCCATTAACATAACTAAGAATGTGCAGATAATATTTCAGCCATCTGGTTTAAAATCCTGAATTCTTTTCAAATCAGTTTAAATTTTTCCCTAAATCAATTTGACTCTGCAGCCAGTTACCAGCAATGAAAACATTCTTTTATTATCTCAAATCCAATTAAAGATGCGAAAATACACCCTCATATTATCCATTCCTCAACTGTAAAATCTTCGAACACATCCTTTCTCACAGAATTATTCGATTTGGTTTGTTAAAAATTCGCATTATAGTATAATTATTGATTTTATTCCTTTTCGTGACTATCAAGCCGCAATTAATAACATTCACATGAATAAAAGAAATCTTTTGTAGGTATAAATTTAGATATTAAGAGCGCTTATCAATCTACACTGGTGAACTTATTTCTAAATGTTTGAATTTGGTTTTCAGGTAAAATGGCAAGATGGATTTTCAACAATTCAAGTACATTCGAGAAATTCCATCTCTAAGCCCGGAACATTAATTAGTGGCTTATCCCAAAATAATGTTCTCTGACAAATTATGTTTATCATTTTCATGAGATCATGGCATATCATCATCATAAAAAAATAAAAGAAAGAAAGAAAAAAGGAAACACTTTACAATGGAGCAATTATTGGAGACTCAAAATCAGTCTTGAGGAAAGCGCAATATCGGAGTTACCAAAGAAAATGAAATAATTCTCTTGCTTTATATTTAGACTAATACCAGTTTATAATGGAATGAAACGATTAAGATTCTTGGTATTGCTCTCTCAAAAAGAAACATCCTTAAAAATCAGAAATAAATCTCCCAAAAATTCAGGGCCCGATCTAATTTATCATAATTGTAAACAATGGTATTTGTAGTCTATTCTGATATCATACTAAACAAATTTTTTGAAACGAACTTAAAGCATGTAATATTATTTAAATCGCTTCTCTACGGATTGCTTTAGGCCTTTCTATCCGAACTCTTTAGAATTGCACGATATCCTCTTGGAAAAATTAAAATATTTGGTTGTGCCAATTTTTCATTATGCTATTAGCTTCCATTCCATATTACATAAAGCGACTATCCTTATCAATCAGAAATATAATATATGTAATATATAATATGCAAAAAACAATTAGTCTTGAATGTGTCCAAAAATCTAAATATGACGAAATGATAAGTCTAACCAGACAAAATTCCGAGCAAGTAAGCCTCAGTTAAAAAAAAAAAAAAAAAGAAGAAAAAAGTTGAACATATTTACCCCAGCATAGAATATTCAATGATTTGCAATGCCCAATTACAATTTTTCTATGCAATGTTTTTTCGTTTTACCTTTGTTGTTTGAATTGTTTCCATTACAGCATTTAATTCAATGACTTTTAAAGAAAATGTTTTTAGATCAATTATTTTTTGCATAGTAAAAAGACAATTTGCAAAGATACTTTTATTCTACTTTTTTTTCTAAAGCATGCGTGTTATTTAATAGATCAACAAATTAATTTTGTTTATCAGTATTTTTAGCCTTAATATCAAATTTTTTAAAAATCAAATATATTTTATATTGTTTTATAGTGAATGCGACTCCATATATGTGAACTACAATCAAATGATCAATTTTAATCCGAATAAATAAAAAATTATATTAACCTACAGCAGGGCGCATAGTGAGAAACTGCTACAAGAATTAAGCATTTTTTAAGTAACTTTTTACATTCAGGCATATATAAAACTCTAAGCATTTTCTAGGTGTAGGATGTTTTCTATTTTATAATAATGCATTTTCATAGAAAAATGTTTACATAGAAATGTATTTTTTGAAATTAATTTTACGTACTTTTAAAATTTTAATATTTATTTCTGCAATACAGCAAATGTACATCTAATATAAAACAAAATTTTACATTTTGACAAAACCATAACAATGAAAAGAGAGAAAAAAAAAAAAGCTATCTTTACCAAAAAATTAAATCAACTTTTATATTAAAAATAAAAATCCGAGATCTTTTTAACACTTAAAATTTACAAATTACTAGTTAATTTGGATGGATACACCATTTCTGAAAATGTTGACACTGACATAGAAGCATACGATGACCAAAAGTTTTGTATTTGATTTTTACATATGCAAGAACAAATAAAATCCGATATGGCTAGAATGGAAAGTATAAATTTCTCTTATGCCAACTCATAATATTTAGCAATGCAGAAAATTTTATTTGCAGCATTATAAAGTTAAGAGCCAAAACATTCCTGGATGGCTACTATAAGATTGGCAAAACCGACAAAGCAAAGTCATGGCTTAACTGAGTTTTTTAAGTCACATTTTAATATAAAATAATAACAGCATATAGAATTATTCAAATTACAAAAAATTACCTTATTTCTTCATACTTCTGAAGTTTAGTAAAAGGCTTTTTTTAACGTTTTAAATTTCAAAAATTTAATAAAAATCTGCCTTTTATCATATATTGAAAAATAAATAAAATTTTCTTCCTTTAACTTAAAAAAAATTATAGAAACGTTATATAATTTACAAAAAATGAAAATTTCCTAATTCCTAGTTTCCATAAGTAACAAATGCACGAAGTTAAAAAGATACCAGCCATTAATTAGAAGTAAAATGTGAAGAAAAAAAATTACAGTTAATGCATTTTTTTAAAGAATATTTTTTGAATATATCCCATTGTTTTCAAATTTAACACTCACCAAGTGAATAATTCTATTCAGTGAACGGCTTTAAAATTATAAATTGAATCAAGAAAGCATTTTTCTTGTCACGTTATCACATTTAACAGATTCAATGAAGAATGAATTTGTTTTGAATGTCCAAAAGTAATCTTCCAAAAATTACCATGTTGAAGAGGAGAAAAAATACCATCAAGTGTCATCTTAATAAATGTTGGCACCCCTCAAAAAGTTTTCCTTGCAATTCTCGAGAAAATTAAGCACTTTTCATGATGCTATGCACCTGTAGCCAAAATGATTTATTCCGAAAGTAATATTAATACAATCTAAGTTTCAAAAATTTCCCCATTTTTTAGAAAAATTATAAGTACAGCCCCCTGTCTAAAAAATAAAGATATCAGTATCAAAAACTTTAAACAGAGAGAATATAGGATTTGTATCTGTATTTATACATGATTATCAATAACAGACAAAATAAGATTCATGTTTTTTTTCTCTTTTTTTTAATTTTATTTTCAATTTATTAAACAGATTCTAACACAGGAGGTTCATAGCCTTCTGGTCGATCTATTTTTGTCCCTTCTTCACCAACTTTGGCAGGAGCAGCAGATGATGATTTTGTACCCTCGCCATGTAACTCCATCAGTTTTCCAACTGTAAAAATAAATTAGTATATAAAAATTATTTTTGCACTTCATACTAACTACTAAAAAGAAACTTTAAATAAACATATTATAATAGCTGATTCGATCAGCTGTATCGTAAAAAAACAAAAATGTTCCTGCTTTTAGTAAAGAGAGAATCCTCCACTAAAAAACAATTCTATAAAGTTCAAAGATCATAAAATTTCATATGTTAGACATAAAAATGAAAATGACAAATTTAATCAAATATTTTCACTACTGATATCAAATGTTCCATTGTTTTTGTGCTTATTAGTCACAGATATTTAATAGTTTCCTTAGTCACTATAACTTGGTCATCGAAAGCACTTTACGAATTAACTTACGATTCAAAACAGACTTCAACAGATAACCTTTTTTTTTTTTTACTTATTCTGAACTAACTTATAATGTGTTCTGAGAATATACAAGCTTTATGCCAAGCCTCTTCTTTACATTTTCTTTAAACAGATAAACATTCAATCTATGATTATTAAAATTTCAAATTATTTTGAAATCATTTGTGTTCATTTTTAACAAAAACATTAACATATTAACTTGTGATAATTATTTACCATTTATTCTGTACAATAAATATTAAAAAATACAAATAATTAGAAAAATATTTGTAAAAAAGTTTCTGCAACTTAACAGGATTCTTAGAATACTATATAGTGAAGAGCACTGAAGACATTTATGAAATTTATCTTGCAATTAATAAGCTTAAAATGAAAGACAAGCAGATATGCATTCAAAATCACAAGCAGCACCCTTACCACTGGCCACTAAAGGGACACTATTAGATGATAAATTTACATTATACAACTTAATACTTATATTACAACATTCATACTTAAAGAAACGACATTCATTTTCTTAGAAAAAAGCAACTTACCATAGCAATTCCTTTTGACTGAGCTTAACAAACTTTTGACTGAGGTTAACAAAATGAAGAGGGAAATTTAAGATGCAGAATAAACTAACAAATCTTAAAGTACATCTTTAATAATCTTTTTCATTTTAAATAATTGATATTTAGTCATCAATAATGCATTTCCTTTTCTTATTCTTTGTATCATTTTGAAACTGTAATCTTTGCTCGTCAATGTTTTTGACATATTTTAAATTTTAAGGGCACTTTTTTCCCCTATATAATGATTTGTATATTTTCTATTTCATATTTTGTCAATTAATTTGGTTAATTAATAATTAAGTAACAAATCAAGACATCATTTTGTCCGAGATAAAGAACTGAAGCATCTAAGTTTCTGACTTACTAAAAAAATGTGTCAGAACTTATGCCAACCTACATAATTTCATACAAAGATTGATAAATTTGGTGGGAAGCATACTTCCCATGGCTCTAGAAAGGGTTAATCAAAACCAAACATTTTGCAACATATTTCTTCCAAATTTTCAGCTTCAATACTGTTATCATAAGAATTTTTTTCGAATATGGTCTGACAATAAGAAGCATCATAATCTTAATCTTTCACAATTACTGGTAAGAATTTAAACCTAAAAACCTTTCAGAAAATCTGATCAATTTTTATCTTAGATAAAATTAAATTAAAAAATCTAATAAATTGCAAGTTCCAGCATTTAAATAAAATTAAAATAAACACATGTTCTTTAACTAGCAGTCACTTGTAATTTCACAGGAAGAAAAATGAAGGCTTTATATCTTGTAATAGCAGAAATGGTCTGGTTCACAGCCATTCTCTTTGTATCAAAACAATTCATAATCTTGACAATTACATACTTGAAAGGGGATTTATAAATCTCTATGGTAGAATCTTAAAAATATTTGGATACTTTTAATCAATGACAAACAAGTTGGATGGGTTACATTTGTAACATATTTATATAATCTAAATGTTGGTGTATAAAAATCCAACATTCTTTACAATATTCATAATAATTTAGATATATCATGTTCCATATTTCAATTGCTCAATTACTAATAAGTGCATTTTCTAGTCATCTCTTCTGCAAATTTTTTTGGGAATTTTTCATTCTCTGAAAATTTTGATTAGTCCCCCTTTCTCACTGGCAAATTTTTCAATAATTTATTGGTGCATTTCCAAGGTACCAAACCAAGTCCAGTAAAATAAAACCAAAGGAACCCCACAAGATATTTTAAAAACAATGTGCATAGGTTTTGGTTAAAACACCTTCAATTTTTGTTTTAGCATTTTTTAAAACAAAAATACAAGTTTGTTAATTAAGTAAAATATTTCAATACTTCATAAATCTCATTATTTGACAAAATAGTAACAGTGTTAAAAACAAATTCATTTTTTTAATAAAAAATAAATTTACAATTTTAATGCAGACAATGAGGAGATAAACTTTTTGCTTATAGGATACAACTGTTACACTAGCGACAAATTAGGATTTCCTCTACCCGATTAAATTTTCCAGCAGTACTCTAATTACCCCATAAAATCATTTCCCTACTATGTCATACCCCATAAGGTTAGGAGATTTCCTCTAGCAGAAATTTAAAATTGGTGTTTTCAGAAGTTTGGTTCCCAAAACCTAAAGGTTAACCATAATGAATTTTAAATCTAAATCTAATGGGGGAAGGGGGGAAGTGAGGGAGCAAGTTTAGGTAATAAATTAAAAATACACAAGAAACTAATTTCATCAAGCATTTAGAAAATATCCTGTAATTAAAAGAATATAAAAAATAAGAGGTTCTTCTAAGTTCAGATTTCTTATAATATTTCTTTTCACTATTTAAATACACGCCAGGACAGATAAATCTATAAATAACTTATGTAAGGCAAATAAATACAATTTTATACTGCAAAATATAAAATTTCAGTATTTTCCCAAGAAAGTTTCAAAAATTATTTTTACTAAATTTAAAACATTAGATTAATTTTTTAAAAAAATCTCTTAAGACTAGATGAGAAATTAGACATATCCAACATATCAGAATATTATGCATTTTTTGGCCCATGTCACATCACTTTCTGATATATCATTGAAATTAAGGCATGTTCAAAACTGTCTAATTTAGAGAAATTTGATCAGTAAATAATTACAGTATTTTGGTGAACTTAAGGATAGTTTCATAAGGGTGTCAAACAAATATAAAAAAGTAAAATAAAATTAACTGAACAATTAAATACAAAAAGTGTAGGCGATAATAAAAATAATGTAGAAATATTACATAAAAGAAAATTAAATCTGAAGAATGATAAATCCAATTCAAACCCACAGAATTGTTTCATATCTAAATAATGATAATGAAATAATATAAAATCATAAAAAGCATACTAACTATTTATCAAACAGTGAATGAATCTTCTCAAAGAATTTAAGAAGAATAAGAAAATTCAAATTCAGAGGGCACTATCTACTTGCTTTGAAAAATGCCACATTTCTAAATTAATAGTTCTTTTTTTTTTTTATAATAATGATGGTCTCATATTATCTCAATGTCATGTATTCATATCAGAAATTTTTGCTTTGCTTTTTCTACTATTTTTACATGTTCCAAAAAATTAAAATTAAAACAATTTCTACAGAGCAACATTAAACAATACTCACTATCAAATTTGGGCTTTTTAAGAACTTTTACTTTCCTGATCATAACATCGTGAAGTGGATAAATACCCTGACATGCTTTTTCAATATCACGACCAATGCTGTCTGGAATTCTACCAAAAAGTAAAAAATATTAATTGAAAACAGAAAGGATATAAGTTAACTATTCAATTGGTACACTGAACATTTACTGAAAATGTTATATAATTGCAAGTCAGAAATTATTTGCAAATAACTCATTTTTATTTTAAAAGGCAAGGAATAAAAATAATTATCCATTTCTATAAATACATACAAATAAATTCAAATTAGTTCAAAAATTTAATCAATTAACACAACTAAATGTTTGTTAGAAAACTAACTCATATTTTAATTAACATGAAAAAATAAAATTCATAAAAACTTACAATTTATTTACAACTTCTTTTAAATCTGAGGATGAAACTTCACGGACCATTGTTTCAACCATTTTTTTCCTAATTAGTTTTACCTATAACAATAAAAAAAATTAATAAGAATATAAACATTTTTCACAACTACAACTAAACCATTTGTTAATAAGGCAAAATACAGTTTCTAATGTCTCAGATTCTTCCAAATGACATCACTTAAAACTTTTCATTACATATTTTTTACAATCTTCACTCAAAAAGTAGTTAATTCTCAGTAAAAGAATCAAAAACTTAGTCAGCAATTACTCTAAATGCCTTATGCATAATTTCTTAACTTCAGTAGTTTAAACAAAGTATAAAAATAAAATTTTTAATCCTTCATAATAATAAACAACAAAGAAATACCATATGTAGCAATATTATAATGCATTAGTATAAAAAATTTCCTTTATCATGCTGCAGATATTCAGAGAATTTTATTTCTGCCAAAATATTTTCTTTTAGAGATAATTACTAATAAAATAAACTAATACCTGATAAAGAGACATAGAAGTCTTATAAATATAACAATCAACAGAAATGACTGTATTCTAGTTATAATTAATTCTTTAAAAATAAACTCTAGTAAACAATGCCTATATACTAGTCGCAGTCTTTACAAAGAATTTATTTAACGAAAATTTTTAGCTTCCAATTAAATATTATATTTCAGTGGTAAAATAACTTATAATTTCAAGATGCTTTCATAATATTTTCATAATTAAACAAAAATTGCGCTGAAAGAACAATTCAAGATAAATGCTTAAACTTACTTGTGCATGTTGTGCATAGCATGTCTTTTTAACTTGGGTGGTCCATTTTTTAGTAAAACCAATACAGAACATACGTAATAGATAACCATCAGTAGTTTTTACATCAACATTGGCTTCAATTAATGTTTGCCATTTCTTCACCATTGATCTTAATTTGTCAGTAGTTAAATCCATTCCATGGAAATTTGTTAGAACATTCCTTCCTTGTACTTCTTCAGCAATCAAGCGGAACTTACGGAAAGCAATTTCATCATTTTGGAGATCGGCTAGTGAAATTTCAAATACTCGTCCTTTCAATCCTTCAGATGCAATTTCTAAAGAGAATAACTGAATTAAAAAAAAATCTTTCCCTTACATTTTTCTATTACAGATACATCAATTTAAGAATTCTCAAAAAATTATACATTTTAATGATAAATAACACAAAATATCCTAAAAAAGTAAAATCTTTAGAGATCAACTTATACATATATTAATATTTATGGTTAATAAATTAATATTTATGATTTATAAATTTTAGAGGAAAATTTATTAAAAAAAAATAATATAAATAGAAAATTTTCTTAAAGATTAGCTCAGGTAAACTTAAATATTTATTTTACAAAGCCGGATTAAAGTGCAAGAGAAATCTGTCTTTGATTTGTTTTATATTTTAAACTAATCTGTTTCTATTAAGAAAAAGAATCGCTATGTTACAATAAAATATCAAGAACTTCACCCACACAATCATACAAAATATATTTAAAAAACACTACAAAATAAAAATAATAAATGAATGAACACTTAAATATAACATTCTTCAAATTTTCTCGATGAAGTTTTTGAAATATTGATCAAAAATAACATTTTAACATTTCCTTTAACATTTCCAATAAAAAGCTAATTTATTTTGATAGCATTGATAAAATAGGCATATATATATATATATATATATATATATATATATATATATATATATATATATATATATATATACACATACAAGCTTTAAATACATGCCTTATTTCTTTTAACGGTATTTCACAATTTATGCTTAATTATTTGACTAAAACACTTTATTCATTGAAAATTCACTTAAAAATTATTACAATGATTACATTACAATTGTAAATATATATTTATTCAATAAATATACTGAATTTAAAAAATTAAAATACAAATTACTACAGAAACAGATTAAAAAAAGCTTTTTTAAAAATTCTTGCACATAACTACTTCTAGTTCACAAAAGAGTTCAATAACATCAAAAATAAATTTGTGTTGGAAACCAAACTACTTTAATAAGGTAATAATGGAAATTGTTATTTAATGGTATTTTAAAATATTTTAATTAAAAAATATTAAACTTATATGAAAATTTGAATTAAATATTATAGATATTGCAAGACCATTCAATATCTTGGCCAATAATTTAGAAAGCCCTAAAATAGATGTTTTTACACAGCTTTTAAAATATATTTCAAATAAAAAAGAACTCAATTAAAAAAAAAATGTAGATTTTCTAATCACAATCAATTATTTAACTTCCAGGTGTTTTTTTTTTTTTTTTTTTTTTCAAAATATTACACTTACTTGTTCCTTGTGTTCTGTTGACAAGTGTCTTTCCAACGTTTCGAACACTGAACATGGCTGGAGCTTTAACATCATACCAATCCTTGCGAGTGAATGGATCAACTCTATAAGCAGACATTATTATTATTATTGTTGTTAAAGATTCAATATGGTAAATAATTAAATAATACTAAATACAACAATGAAAATTAAATCTGCTATCATATACACTGAAGTGCCAGAAAAATTGGTACACAAATTTAATATAATAAGGCTATTTAACATGGCTGGGTAAAATTCAGATAGTATTAGCATTATGTCCCTCCCCTTCATCAGCTAGATTTTAATGCTAACCCTGTTAACAATCTATAAAGGGTTAAACATACATAACTAAGATAAATCCTTCACCATTTAAAAACAAATAAGTTTTTTGAATCATAGCAAGTCTGTCACAATCCATATCTTGTACTGCCCTTTCGGGAAAGTTATAGCAAATTTTCAATATTGTTTCCTATAGTTGAAAAAAGTAGGAGTAGAAATAAAGTCAATAAGTTATATTTAAATATGTGCTCATACATGAATTCTTTTTCCAAATTCTTCCCTTTCATCAGCTTTCTTGATTTGATTCACTCATTAAACAAAAAAAGAATATTATCTATGTTATTAAAAAGAATGGCTGAGCTATTAAACAGAAAAAAAAAATATTTTCTTTTCAAAACTAAGCATTTTTTATAGTGCTACTATGTACCTTGTTCTTTAACAAGAATGCTAATAAAACAATTATAAATGAATATATTTCTAGTATTTAATTTAACAATCAAAGGATTAAGGAATTGAAGATTTTTTTTTTTTTAAAAAAGCCAATCATTTGAGAAACAGCGTAACAAAAACTTTTAAGATACCTTTTTTTTTTTTTGGTTGTCTGTAACCAAATATTACATATTTTTTTAAGCGTCTTCGCTCACAACTTATGCATCCATTTGAAATTGAGATAAACGGAAATGATTTTTTTTTCAAAATGACTTATTATAGTCAATAAAATTAATTATAATTAATTTTACACAATTTCGAACTGAGAATATAAAAACCAAACAAATATCAAAAAAAATGTAAGGAATTCGACGTCATGGTAAATATAATGATTGATATCAAGATCCAGAAGGAATGCTC
The DNA here is from genome assembly GCF_947563725.1 of Argiope bruennichi. NCBI lineage: Eukaryota > Metazoa > Arthropoda > Arachnida > Araneae > Araneidae > Argiope > Argiope bruennichi. Next base: position 9,545,842 of record NC_079160.1, read on the forward strand.
TGTAATTTGAGTCAATTTAATTCTCATACATTATTCCTATTAATTCAATGTACAAGTAAATCTACATTTATTTATAATTTCGATCAAATTCATGCTTCACACGAGGCCTACTTTCACCGACAGTTGAAAGGCTCTACTTTTCCTAATGTCAAATATATGAACTAATATAAATACATAAAAAATTCATGTCAAGTTCTAAGTTATTCTTTTTCATACTTACACCTTCTTTTTAACACCTTTCTTTCCTCCTTTAATTAAACCCTTATTTTTTCCAACAGCCATTTTCAGTGCTCAAGACTCCACGTGAAAACAAGATTGAGAACGGGCTAGGATTATCAATTCACTTCATTACACCAATTTCTACTTCCATGCGGCTCAACCGGGATAGGCACATATTTTTGAAATAAGCAAATTCCTCCAGCCAATATTATACAATGCAATGTAATATTGCTACATTATGCTATATTGTATAATGTCATTCATTACCTAAATCTAAAATTTCTCTATTAGAATTTAGAAAAGAAATTTAAGCTTCAATCTTCCGTACATCTCTGCATTGCTCTTTTTATATCTCTCATTAACGACATTAACATTTCCAACTTACTTTCAGTTTCGAACCCAAGACCTTTCGGTTGGTTGATCGAGAATCTTATCCACTAGATTTGACAAACACAGTGATAAAATTATGGTAACGAAATATCACTTAATCAGTTAACTGTTTTTGACGAGTATACTCGTCATGGAAAAAGTACAACATTTTGTTTTATGACGAATTTATTCGTCAGGAGTAATAAGTAGTGACAGTTTGCAGTTTAAATTACAATTTTAGTAAAACTCAAACATATTCGTAAATTTCAAGATGTATAAAATATTTTGAAGCCAAGTCGAAATCAAAGGAACAAATAAAAAAATCATTAATAATTATTATAAAGAAAACCCGCATATAATTTGAATTGTTTTTCTTAAATGTATCGCTGTGTTGTATTAGTCATCTCAGAAGCAACTAAGCAACCATTTATGGTAAAAGATTATAAGCCAGTTAACAGCTCCGCTACACGGGCAATTGCATTTGTATTGTGGTCTAGTTACTTGGCTACGAATCATAACGTCCCAGGTTCTATCCTCGCTGATACCAATACGCTACACATTAATTGTTTTAAACTATTCAATAAGTGGCGCACCTGTTAATAAAAACCGGAATGAGGATTCTTTTGTATCTTTTATACATGTTTTCAAGAAACGGCATTTTTTATGGCTCATGTGCGGGCTACATCCAAAATAAACAGTGGACTAACTACCAATATATTTCCCTGCACATTTTTGTATATATTCTATTACGGGTCAGGAATTCGTTTACAAAAATAAAGGCCTGTAATGTTGCGACCTACTCTAGATAAATGCAACGGTGGGCATACTTTGTAATTTTGTATTTCGGTGAAATATAAATATACGGAATGCATCGCGATACTGGTGTTCAACTTGCAAAGTCTCATTATGAGTTGTATCATGCTTTGCTCAATACTATTCACTGACAGCAAATTAAAATAATATATAATTTTTTTATGTTTCTTTTTATGCTTATTTTATTTTTGTTTGTACGCAAAAAAATGTATGCTAGTTTAATTAAATATATAAATGTGATTATTGAAATAAAAAAAATCAGTCATTCTATTGCAACATAATTTCATATTACACATGAAACGACGTGTTTGACGAGTGTACTCGTTTTCGCTAAATTTTTTGCGACACAATTTGGATACGCATTTTCTGAGGAGGTCGAAACAGTTAACTGGTTTAAACGTTCTATTGCAAAGGAAGTAGAATGCAATTTCTAAATCTAATTTTCTAAATCTAATTTAAGTAAATTCTATACAATTTCTGGCTCAGAAGGATTTTTTTTTTTTTTTTTTGTGCTCAAAACCATGATTTTTTTTTATTAAAGTAAAGTAATATAATATGGACAAAAGTAATTGCTTTTAACAGAAAGATTTTTTTTTCTGAACCCATTTATTGCTTTTTGAATTTGGTTTATTTTATAAACAAAAAAATTCAAAATTTATTAAGAGGTGAAATAATTCTTAGTAAAACGTGCATTATTAGTCATTAAAATAAACAACAGAATGATATAAGATATGGTTAATTTTTATTATATTTTGGAGGCATTGCAAGCCATTTTTAGTATTTATAATATTCTTATTCAGAACTGTATTAAAAATTAAATAAGTTTGGAATAATTATTAAAAAAGCTAAACTTTCTTAAATTTTTAAAAGAAAAAAAAAGCTTTTCGAAATCAAAGCGAAAGATTCTTTCTAGAAGTGAATTTATTTTTACCGTCAGCAGTTGGTAATATATTATCTCTACAAAATAACAGAAATGATATTTTAATTTCGAAGTTTATCAACAAAGATCGGTATGAATTGACATTTATCTGCATCGATAAACATAACATTTATAATACCGTTTTTATTTTATTGCATTTGAATAACATGATATTTATTATCGTGGAGCATATTTGCCCGGTGGATTTTTTTAAAAAGAATAATAACACAAGTTACAAGATATCTTGAATTAAAATTAATATTATTATGTTTACATTTACAGAAATTTGAAGATTTGGAATACTGGAAGTATTGTATATTCGTCAACAAAAAGAATCGAATACCTCTATAACTTTGTTATTCATTATCGTGTTTTCTCAAAATTTGTGTTGATGGAAATGGCTTAAGGGGATAGGTTTGTTTAGACAGACAAATTGATAAATCGATTTAATTAACATAGTTAATTAACTGCTATTTCGAAATTTTTCCATCACAGAAGTCGAAATTTTTAATAATTTGATTCAGCAGATCTTTTTATGTATATGTATCAAATTTCGTTCCGAAATTCGTCATGGGAACGAACTTCATCAAAATCTCATGTTTGAATTTGTTGATGCTTATAATATTTTCTCTTTGTATATTTCGTAATGAGAAAGTAAAAATGAGAATTTCTGAAGGTGAGAAAATGACGTACAACCGGAGCATTGTGCCCTTTGCTTCTTACGAATGATATGCTACTTCGTCATTATTATGATTACGAATGATTCGGAAGTATGATGAAACGATGTATAAACCGTACTTCCGTAAGTCGCATAAAGGTTACTTTATTACATATCAATATTTCTAGCCTTTCAACTGGATTTTAATGATGACAGCGTTTTTGTAACTTAATTGTAGAAAGTTGCATTCTTAATAGCTTTAAACATTTATTCTATTTATGAAATTTACTCACTGTTAATAATTGAAGATGTTAGGAACTGCGCTCTGTGGCCTTGATGGATGTGATGGAACAGCAGAACTTTTGGAATTGCTGTATTAAATTTTTAAGTCTGTTGTTCAATTTTATTATCACAGTTTTCATAAAACTACAGTCATAAATTCGTTGATTTTTTTTGTTAGCAAATTGATTATTAAATGCAAAAGAAGATTCTAAATTGAAATCTGATTGAGGAGTTTCTTCAATGCTAATTGTAGCATTTAAAATAATTTAATCCTCTTCTCTAAGGGAAAAAAAATGTCTTCATATTTTTCTGATAAAAAATAGGGTCATATGTTTCTTAATTCTTGTTGCACTATATAAAAAAAATCAAACGATTAACCATCAAAATAGCCATATTTGTTTAAATAATCATATACAGGGTGTCTCAAAAATTTTGACCGCGACTTTTATTCCTTAAATATTGATCATAGACATATACGGTAAATTTCAACGTTGCTTAAAAAAAGGTGCAAAATGTTATGAAATCGATTAAAATTTTCAGGTGATTAAACATCAAAAAATATAAAATTTAAATCTTTATACAGACCCCGTACAAAAAATTCCCAGTGAGTAAAATGTGCCCCATCCTCTAATAAGGTCATGCACAAAATTTTAGCAATTTATCACAAAAAGTCTCAAAGATATGATACTACACTATTATTTACACCACTTTTCGATGCCTGGGTACGAGTTCGCAAAAAGGAAAAATCATGTCAGATGTTCGTGTTTTTGGGGTCGTACACAAATTAACAAAGAAAGTAATGATTGAATAAATAAATAATAATTTTGCTATTTATTGGTCCAAAAGTATTAAAAATTTGTAGAAATAATAACTTAAAGGAAAGATTAGATACGTTTTTTTTACATGTACATGTACATGCTATTTTTAAGTTATATTCTGTAATTCATGATATAAAATTTTAAATTATATTTCAGAAAGCATAGATTTTAAAATTTGTGTTTAAAACTAAAGATATAAAGCATATTTTGTGTCCTTATGATGCATTCCTGCGTCGCGTCATCTGCACTGAAGCTCTAAACATTTGCATTTTAATTTGTGATTGATCCTTCACCAAATTTGTTTTAACATATCTGAAATTTTGTACATGACCTTATTAGAGAATGGGGCACATTTTACTCACTGGGATGTTATCTGATAGAGCCAATCAAATATATTTATGAAGCATAAAAAAAATCTATGAATTGTGAAAAATTAGGTCTGCAGTATGTATTTACATTGGATTATAAAATCCATTATTAAATCAATTTAAAATAATAACTTATTTATAATATATTGTAATATTAATTATCCACGTAACTGTTTCCTGTATCTTTCACTTGGCAGGTCCTGTAAAATCATAATTTTTAATGTTACATTTGCTTGAAGTTTATTAGTTCATTGTAATTTATAATAAAAATAAAATGCTTTTCTTTCTTACTAAGGAAATCATTAATTAATAATCATGGTTCATTTTTCAGTAATTTTGTTACATTGGTCCTTTTCCAATTAGTATTTTCGATAAATTCTATTTCCCATTTTAAGTCATGATCAGTTACTTAAAAAGGGCCCATAATGCGATCCACCTATGGCCGAAAATTGTCCCAGTCTACTTCTGGCATTGTGCAATGGAAGCATTCTAAACACAATAGGATATTGTATAAGGTGATACACATTAGAATATCGTTAAAAATAATTTGGAATAATGACTTTGTTGGAATTATTCACATCGTAGTATATTTAATAACAAAAGAAAAAGTTGTGGAACATCATAATACAATTATATTTTGGCATTGATTCCTCTTTCTTTATCTTTAAACATATAGTCATAATTGTATGCCAGTGAAAACATGCAGGCAAAAATATATTAGACATCTTTGCGATGGGCTGTGTTTACTTGCAATACCTAAAATAATGAAAATTCTTGTTTGTAGAATATACCCAAAAATCTTTTGAAAAAAAATTTAAATTAGAGAAAAACCGTACCTAAATAAAATTAGCATCACTGAAAAGTTATTTTTGTTTAAATTTTCAATTAGTATGGAAAGAGTTTTTGTTAAATTAGCCAAACTTACTGATGAAAAACGTTATTAAACATTCGATTAACTTCCAATTGAAAATCTAGGCTAAATTTAAAAAAAAAAAAAAAAACTTTTTCAGTCAGCACTTAAACTCAAGTAACTATCTGCCAAATTTGGTAGCTCCGTTTCCAAAAATGTAACCCTGTGTAGTTCTTTGAACTATTTTTGTACCCCATATATTGCAATTTACTGAAAGGATGTCAGGCTGTAACTTTATCTATTTAACAAAAGCAAGTTTCATTTCCTTCATATGAAATAAAAGACACAAAAAAACACTTGAAACATTTTCATTCATTACATTCATTTTATTAATCACATTTTCAATTCAAATACTTTGGCACGGTATTTTGGCCAAAGAAATACTGATTCAATGTTTAAGTACACAAAGTCGTTGCACAGAGATATTTATAAAACATCACACTCAGCAACATTAAAGTTTCAAAAAGTATCTATTATTTTAAAATATTGCCACCAAAATTTAATGCAAAATACAATTTAAGGATATAGTTATTATTGCGTTTAGCATTCTACGCAACACAGCTGCTATATTTTATTTTATATGACTTATTATTTTCACAATGACTTCAAATATTAAGAATAACAGAGTCAATCCATGTCATGTCTCAGTCCTTTTAACATCTGCCAGCTCATCGTCTTACTTCCATACTATGATGTAAATACCACAAGCAGCACGTTCATGTGATGAATTTCAAAATTATACCGGGACATTGGCATGTATTACAAGACATGGATAGACTCCATTCATTCCAAGCATCTTGAATAGATTAAAAATGAGAGTAAAATTAATATTCTAACTATTTATTAATACTTTTAAAACAATAACAGCTTAAATCGGGATAATTTAAAATATGTACGTAAAGTTGGCTTGCTGTTAACGGAAAACTTTTTATATTATTAAAATAAATTGAAAACATTTTTAATGAATTTCAATACATTAAAGAAATAGAAAAAAATGTTTCTTTTATTTCCAACCAAAGTAAAAGAAATACTTGTAAATGTTTAATTTGGTTGTTCTTTTCTAATGATTATTTGGGTGATAGAATTAAAAATAAAAAGTTCATTTACAAATAGGAACTATCAATGAAAGTATCAGAAATTCCGAAGAAGAGTTACAATAATTTTTAAAAATTTATATTCGAATTTTAATAAAAATTAACTGTTTTTGACTAAACATTTTTTTCTTAATTCAAACAAATCTGTGTTCAAAATTAAAATATAGTCAAATAAAACACTTAATATCTTTTATAATATATTTCCTATTAGAGCATTTATAACTTAATTTAGAATATCATTAAATGTTTTTTATTGCTCTGCAAATCTTTTTAAAAATCGTTTGCTTTGATATTATCAAACTTTCACCGGAATTTTTTCCCCCTGAAAATATTTAAAATCGGTTTGAATCATTTTCGGAAAAAAAGTAGCGATTGAAAATGATATTTCAAAAAATGTTTTCTGCACAAATATTACATCAGATTTCCACTAAAAAAATGGCACTATACATTAACTAAGAACATTTCACAATGTAAGAATTACTATAAAATCTGATTAATTTCGTAACAGTTTTCTCCCTTATAAAAAATAGTCACACTTATATTTAAGTATACGTTTAAAAAGGTGTTCTTCTTAAACAAGTGAGATGAGAAAATAAAATAACAAAAACAGCGCATTATGGAATGCGATATCGTTGAAAATATATATGCAAACTAAAAATTTCAAGATATCAACAAACTATTAGTAAAAGACTTTCATTTACTAAGATCTACTTTAAATAGGCACTATACGAGACAAATACTGAAGTACACATGAAATTCTCGATCTATGTACAAAGATGAAACTTTTTAAACACAAAAACTTGCACACAAATACAACACAAATAATATTGCGAAACTGGAATTTTTTTTCTTCATACAATTAAATAAGCTCTGTACACTCGAAATTTTAATTCAACAAAACATTTCGTTTTTAGGAGAATTAAGAATGTTTAATAAGAAAAACATGCATGAAATATTAGGGAAAAAAAAGCACTACTCGTTAAAGTTTCTTCAGAACAAAAGAATTGTTTTCGCAACTTTAAAATCATAATTAAATGGGTCAGATTTCGTATTCTTTTTTTAAGGGGAAGTTATGTTTATTTATGTATTTAGAAAGTTTTAAATGTTTTTTTAAAATCCAATATAGGAGATTGAAACTATTTGAAGCTATTTATCTCATTAGATGTCAATACAAACAAGGTTTATGTTTTTATTATTCGATAAATCCCTCATTCATCATCTTTAATAAGATATTCTGTATTAGATCACTTCAAGAGTGAAATTATCAAAAGCTATGTTGTGTATTTTGAAAAGTATGCGTTTCTTTTATGCATTATGCATCTTTTTTATGTTTTTTTTTACAGAAGCAATTACAGATTAATTGGTCAAAAAAGAATCCATGCCATAAATTGATAACAGAAAACATTTAATTGGATATCAAGAAATAGAGCTTGCATGATTTTTAAACAAAATGAAACACAAAGAAAAATAATTTTTTAAGCGGGATTTTCTGAAAGGGATGAAAAGGCCTTAGTTTTAATTTATATCAGAAAATAATAATAAGGAAATAGAAGCGAGATGAACAGTTTGTTAATATTTAGGATATCGTCTCAATAAATATAGCTGAACTATTCTAGAAACAGTATTAGTTTTGTAATTTAGAACAATACAATGTGGTTACATTAAACTAGCGAGTAAAGAGATCCGTTATTTTGCTATAAAGCCCAGTAGAGACTTTACCTGAAGAGTTTATAATGGAACTATTTATTTGTTAACGAATTAAAATAGTTGTAAACAAAGAGATTAATAAAAAATTAAAACAAAGAGATCAATAAAAAATTATTTGGGTTATAAAAACGTCTTGGTGTATTTCTTATCTGAATGTATTTTTAAATATGACCGGTTAGCGGACAATAATTGGTATGATTTTTTTTTTCTTTCTTCTTTCGTCCAAAAAAAAAAAAAAAAGAACTGGAAGCCAGAAGAATTTTTATATTCTGAGGTAATACCGAAAAGGGAAAGAAGGAACTGACAACTTTTCTTTGTCCTATTTGAGAAATGGAAAACCAATTTTTTGTAACAATTTTTACTGGAAGCTGTTGAAAATTAAAATTGCTTTAAAAAAAATGGGAAATCATCTGATATTTATAAGAAAGGTCTCAGAATATTTCGTGTTTTTCTTTTTGTTGAGTTAGAGTAGAACGTAGAAATATGCTTTACGAATGTTTAAACTAACATTTAAAAAACAGCTTTAAAACACTTAATAGGATGAAACGTTTAAAAAACGCTTTTAAAACAGAAACTGGCCCGCTAGGATCGAATTTTCTGGGCAGTTTGGGTCGGATCAGTAATGAAAGAGTTAAGTATTTTTTTATTTTTTTTATTTAACAAAAAGATGGGGATAAAGTGAGAACAAGAAAGAATTACTATAGGAATGTTAGTCTTGAGGAGTACCTAGACATAAATTATTTTCTTTTGTAGACTGACTTTACATTTTTACAACCAATTTGCACAAAAGGAGATAAAAAGATAGAAAGAAGAGAAAAATATTATTATATCTAAGGCGCTTTTTATTTTTGCTAAACCACTGCCTGTTCCTGCACCATCCCTTAACACGGAACGGCTATTTTCGTTGTAAACGGTATGGTATTTAATCTGCGTATAATTTTTTATTAACATCTTAGAGTAAATAAAAGTACTAGAGGTGATATCCCTTACAATATTGTGTCTTGCTATGGGAATATCAGAGGCAGTTTTTCTCACAGGAGCCAGCTCTTGCTTTGATTCTGAAGTACCTCAGGTATATTCAACGAACCACGTATTAAGCCACTGGATAGTGGAAGAGCATTATGTTTGCTTTTGGGCTGAAATTTGTCACTGAATAGCTGGTAAATAGCTTTGTGAATAAGCTTAGCAGATGTTTGGAATTAAATTTCTTTGCAGTGGAAAAAATCCAAGTTTCCACTCTCATTCACTCAAAGATTTTTGTAACATCTGGGAATATCACTTTGTTAGGGAAGTCATTGAAGAAATCTTATTTATTGTGTAAGTCGCTCCAAGGAATCGATGTAATTGATAATTTCTGTTGAAATCAAAGCTAATAAGGCTGAAATGCAGATGATCTGTCTGGTATGTACAAAAGGCCGATCAGAGTCATCATCATTTCTCCAGAGTGGTACAGCAGCTCATGAGTATGACTATGTCTTGTCTAATCAGCACACATATGTTTAATAATAAAGAAGAACTATTGTCGCAACGATTCGAGCCAGCTGTCAGCAAAAAAATGTCTCAGATGAATAAAGAAGCTTTTAACATAAAACCAGTAAGATCACACATGTGCAGAGAAAAAGAAACACTGTTGAATAAGTATATTAGTTCAAAATTTCAAGTTTAACCCAAATTAACCTAAATAAATATTCATAATCGGTGGTTCTGTAAATGTTTCATTTTTCGCATTTCCGATTCCAAATCGTAATTTTGTGGACGCCAGTTTTATCTTCATTTTATAGATGAAATTTTATTTTGTTTAGTCGAATATCACAGCCAAAACAATACTCATCTGCCCCTTGGGACAACCTGAAGCTTTATTGTTCGTGACGTTCTATGTTTAATATATAAATAATGTTGTTTCTTTTATATACTGAAAATTAAACATCTCCTACACGTTTATAACAAGAAAAAATATCCCGTTTTGCTCATAACTGTATATTTAAGGAAGAAATCGTGGCTTCTTAAACTCTGCGTCACGACCCAGACTTTTCAGCATATGTAAGTAGAAATACAACAAGGCTTAAAAAGTTTCCCAAAAATTAGCTAAATAAGTATTTTAAATGAATTTTATTTCGGTATTTCATTTTTTTTATTTGTTTTACTTCGCGACAAATTTTTCTGACCTTTTTTTAGCTTTCCTTAAAAAGGGGATATGGGACCTGGACAAATTTTGAAGCCTTGCATAAAAATATTCCCTGATTCGTGAGATGTTGTAATGATGTTAAAGTGATTTATCATTTTAGAAGCTCATATAAAAATTCGCTTCAGAAAAATTTACCCCAAGACATTTATTTGATTACATGTTTTTTTAGTGAATAGTTATTAAAAATGCATGTTCTTCATTAATTCCTTACCTGTGTTATTTTCGCTACTGTCTAATTAAATGAAATCTTCTGTTTTTAAAATGTATTTTAGCATTGATTTAACAATGTGTCCATAAAGCACTTGAGATTGATTTTTCATGGATTACCGGTCATTTTTGTTTCTAGTTATAGCATTTGTGTATGACTTGATATTAGATTATAAGTTTAAATTGACAATAATTCGTTGCACGAACCACGATTGGGCACCACAGGTAAGGGATTCATTTTTTAACAAACATCAGCTGATAATATGAAATCACATACAATAATTTTAGTTATTATGATTAGTAAGCTTTAGATTTAATGATGAATATCAACAGGAGTAAATTATCAACAATTTATGAAATGAATTATCAACATCCATGAATATGATATAAATTATCTAGAAAATTTTTTAAATGTTTATTACTTGCAATTTAAAAAAAAAAATAAGATAGCAGTATATTTTTATATTGATTCTTCAAATAGGTTAAATTTGTACAGATACTTAGAAGATTAAAAAATTTAATTATTAATAGCTAAAAAAAGTCACAAACTTCAGGCTGATTTATGGATGGCGTAGCTAGAGTTCATACTTCTGGAAATGGTTATATTATTATGGGTATACAGTCTATCCTATACAAATGTAATTTAATAAATTTTATAAAAACAGTCTTTAATAATACTGTATTTATGCTAAAAAATAATAAACGTTTTATTCAAATTATTTCTACTTTTTAGAATTTTATTTTCAATCCCTCGTTATATATATTAGAGAATCGAATTAATTTATACTTCAAATTCACTACTAAGTGGGACCACTAGTACGGAATCGAAATTTAATTACATTAATCAATTTATCAATAACAAATTTCCAAAAAAATATAAATAATATATATATTCTAGAATACATACGCTTTCTGGTATTCAAAGTTTAAAACTCTAGAACATCAGAAGGCGAATGTAAAATAGATTACAAAATTCCATCTGTACAAAAATGAAACAAATCAAGTTAAATAATTAAAATTAAAATAGAATATATAGCAATATATAAACATTTTCTTACAATTAGTAATGATTTTTTAATAAAACCTCGTTTACTAATAAATGAGATAAAATAAGATTGTAAGAATGCGACGAACTATAACATAAAATGCAATACACGAGCTCCAATTTTATACATGTTCAAAATACAGTCAAATATTACGATTGTATTGTTAATCAAGAAAAAATGCCGCTGCAAAATCATCGTCGTTTAATTTCTAACGAAGGCACTGATTAAACAAAAGTAAGCTTCCCCAAAACGTACTTCCTCTAGCTGGGCCACTGCGATTTAGAGAATCAGGGAATTCACATCGAAATATCAATCTAAAAATTTAAGAATATTCATAATAACATAGAGTTAAAAAAATTAAATTCATATTATCTTAAAATATACTTTTTAAATTTTAATGAGGGTTGGGTCGAAATAATTTTACATACAAAAATTCGATTTTAGCATTTGTACATATTTTTGCGATACGTTTGTACTATTTGAAATAAGACACGAACCATTTATTGCTATTTAAAGCGGAACCGAAAACAACGTTTCTTGCTAAAATCTTACAGACTAATGGTTCCGTTTACTCTAACACTTTCGTTATCGTCGGACGGTCCTCATGGATGCCGTTATAAAGAACAAGATATATATGAAGTCAACAGTCATTCGATGTAGTTACAACTTGAAATTCGCAGAGAAGAAAATCTTTATGGACTAAGCCTACAAGAAAAAGTCACAGGAAAATACAATTTTGTTCACATACACAGAGTAGAAGTCCTTCTCTTCGTTTCTTTTTTAACGTTCTAAATACAACTTATTGCTTTTCCGTTGAGTTGAATGGAAATTTCGAACACTTGGCATAGCTGGAAGCACTAAATACATGCCGACGTCTATCCTACGAACTAATTTTCCTAATCCTGAAAAAAAGAAACATATACATATTAGAAATCAGATTTAGAATGAAAGCAAGAGAAATCACATCACCAAAACAATAAATCAGTTTTCAAAAGTTTTAATTCTTAACCTTAAATTAACTATCTAGATTTGCTTTTCTGCGACCAAACGTCCTCAATGTATTTGCCCTTACTTATCTTAGGGTGGCGAAAATATTGCCTACATTTAAATATGTAAAATATAAAGCAGAATGTTATTTTGAAATATACATACATATATATATATATATATATATATATATATATGTATATGTAGTGACGAGCGCCTGTTGGCGAGCGCCATCTGCTGGTTGTTAGACGGAGTTGACGCTGGTTAGACGGAGAGCAGATCAGACGGATCTGGACGAGAGTGAATACGTAGCAGATCAGACGGATCTGGACAAAAGTAAAGACGTGTCAGATCAGACGGATCTGGACGAAAGTAAAGACGAGACGTATTCGACGAAATCTACTGAATGTTCAATTCTTTTATGTTAATGTATATATATCCTAAATGTCCTAATCGTCCTAAATGTAATTAAATGTGCGTTCTAAAATAGTAGTGATTTCTGAGTCCTACATATATATATATATATATTTTCATCAAAATTATTATATTTAATATTATTATTATTATTATTTATTTTATTATTTATATTTTAATTAACTATCATATATATTAATAAATCTGATAATAATTAATGATTTTTTTAATATGCTTTTACTTGAGTTTTGTTTGTAAAGGTAATTGTAATTAATTTTTTGTTCATTTGCTGGAGTGCAGGAGTTTCGAAATTTGGAATTCACGGGAGTATTTCTTGATGAAAATGCCCTTTTTTAAGGTTTTCTTAATTTATTTATCGATTAATTTAACTTAATTTTAATTCTGCATATTTTTCGCCATTTTAGAAGAAATGAGTTCCGAGATTCTACATTTATTACAGTGAATTATAAATTAAAGACGTATAGATGCAGAAAAATAATTTAAATAAATTTCCACTTTTTAGTTCACTAATAAAAACGCGATTTCAAATTTTTTTTCCAAATTTTATTATTTTTATTTCACTATCCTCTCCTCTACCATGCTTAATTGCAAACATAAGGTTCTCAAAACACCGTATCTGGTTTTCTCCATACCATTTACGTCTTTTGATGTCAAAGATATAGAATAAGTGGAAATTTCCAAAACTGCGGAAGATTATCAATATTCTCATTTGCAAAATCTAAACGCTTTTGCACTTTGACAAGTGATATGTGTGGCATTCTATGAGTTAAGCGACTATGGTACCCAGATTTTCACAAAATTTTTCGTATTTCTCATCATGAAGATTTTTTTCTTTTTTCAAATACATTTCTAAACCCATTTTTAATTTAAGATGAAGTTATCCTAGAGTTTAGACGTTATCTTTAAATGTATCTTTTTCATGGACAGCCAACTTAGATAGGAGTCATTAGAGGCTTCAAGATATCAATCATTACAATTCGTCGAAATCCGTTACCTCTTTGGATAGAAGGGTGAATTTTTCTGACAGTGTTGCCAATTTTCCAAAGAAATTTTGTCTGCATTCCTTAATTTTAAGATAATCACTCTTTTCCTTTCATTTCAATTTTAACTCAATTCTCCCAAAAGTACTTTCATTTTTACTTGCATTAAATAAGGGACTGTAAGAAAAAGGAAATTTAACTTGAGAATATTTTTTTAATTCTATTAATATATGTAAAATTTTGTTGGGGCTTTAAAATTTAATTAATTAAACATAACCAAATAAGTTATCTTTCTATAATTGTTACAGTGAATTGTGCAAGGAATAAAATAAATAAAAATGTAATTATCATTAAAATAGGTTTTCTTTTATTCTTGAATATTTGCTATATGTTTATAAACAGATTTTTTTATCCTGGCAAGCGTACATATTATATATTCTCCGACTTGCTTCAAATTTTAAGGGCGTTAGCCAATAAGAAATTAACTCATGATTATGTTACTCAAGCGAAAGCCACAAGTACTCATATACTTTAGGCGGCATGTGTTTCTGTCGTTTGAAACGGCCCTGCTTTATAGCCCCAATGTGTCTCAACGTATCACGTGAGTCATTCTCAACACAATTATAAGTACCCAATCTCCCTGAAGACCGCCACGTGCCGGCATTCATCAAAATCCAGTCGACCGCTTGGTGAACGAATATGCATTGCAGATGTTACCGATACAACATTAACATACACTTGAACGAATCAATTGTATTCATCACTTCCTTTTGAATTCACAAAAATCTTTTTTCTAATTCGCCGATAGCATTTTTGATTAAAATAGAGTGCGGTGGTAGTTTGTTAAAATACTTCAATTTAAATAAAATACTCAACAAATAAAAATTCATACCAGTTAATTTACTTTACTTGATTTGAAAAGATTTCGAGTGCTATTTCAGACTTAAAAATTAACAGTATCAATTTCAATTTGCGAAAAGTAAACAACAATTAAAAAAAAAAAAACTACTCATATACTTTATAAAATATTTAGCCAAACTAGCATTCTGAAAAAAAGATCATGTGATGCAGAAAAATACGAAAGTTATTTTAGAAAATGCAAATATTTTACTATTATTACATCATTAAAAAATTGAAAGCTTCAACATTTTAATTTTAAAAAATGAATTTGTAAATTAGGAAAGTAAAACCGATTATCTTAATTTATTAATTTTACACTATATAAAAAAATTGAAATGTATGCTAATTCTGAGAATTTTGCTTCAACTAAAAAAAATAATTCCAATATAGTTTTGCTTTTTTGGTGGTAAAAAGATAATTTTATGATTAAAAATGCAGTTAGAATGTTCTGGCATATATTATCTTTTTATTTTCTAAATATTCTTTTGATACTTCATTCATTCTGAAGAAAGCATCGGATACTCTTTGGCATTCCGATATGTATGCTTGCCTTTTATAAACTGTTGATTCATAGTTTTATCACTAAATCGAATTCTGATTAATTTTTTTTTTTTAAGTTTTAGGCAATGAGAGTTACAATATTAAAGATATTATGAAATGAGATTTTTAATGTATAAAAAGTTAAAGATATGAGACATGAAGCTATTTTCATCATGAACAATTCGAAGTAATCTAGTTAATATTACTTGATCAAATTTGAATAAGTATATATCAACTAAAAAAATTTAACAAAATTAGCAAAAATAATAATAATAATAATCATACCACCATCAATAACATTTTGCTAGTAATTGTACATTTAATTTTAGTAGAGAATCATGGCAATAATTTTGGACAGAAAAAAAAAAAAAATTCTTCAAAAATTAATTTTTACATACAGCGGAATCAAATTTCATAAATATCTTTGACTTTCGCAATTTCTTTACTAAAAACGATAATCAAATCCAAATTTTCAAAAAATCACTCCTGTAGGTCTTTTCTGTCTCTTTGAGAGACAAAGTAAATAATAGTAAAAAAATCCGGGTAGAATTTTCAAATATAACCTAAGGGTACGTAAACACATCTGTCAAAGACCAAAATGGTTATTTATATGGTGCCAGATACCACAGAAAACATACGAAAACCTTTACGAGGATCGTCTGCTATTCCTGGAGGGAACAAAAGTGCTCCAGCTGTTCCCACCAAAATAAAACTGTAGCTCTACACCACCCCTAGGGGGCTGCCGAGAAACCATTCCTTTGATTGCTTATTTAGCGATTCGGACGGATGGTGCAGGTGCAATCCTTTGGATGCCACGTGAGCCGCCCGAAGAAATACATCTGGGACTTCCTTTTTTCCTGCCAGCGAAAATAAAACAAGGGAGACTGAATTTTACAAAATGCCATTCGTCACTTCCTCGGTGATAATGGATTTCCTTAAAATACTGAGGTCGTTGACCTTCTAAATGAAAATTCGTTTGATAGTCAATATTTAAACCAGCAGAAAACAATGTGAATTGCATCGTCGTTCCGTTAAATTTAAACAGTCGATAGAGTTTGACATTATATGTCATGATGCATTTGTCTAATTGATCCAGATTTTTTTTTAATTACAATGAAAAAAAAACTTTAAAAATATTAATATTTTATTTTGGTTTTAATGAAGACAAGTATTTTATTTTTGTAAAATTAACTGTAGACAGAACATTAAAAAAAATCTAAAATTTTGAAGAATGAAAAAATCTTCCCCATTGCATTTGAAACTAATTCAAATATTGAAATAATCAGAAATAGGCAAAAAATTTGAAATAATGAGAAAACAAAACAAAACAAAAAACCCTGATCATCTCCACATTGCCATACGTGAATAGATATGAATTAAATATGTAAAATTAAGTCGAAATTCTAAAATATTTTCCCTTCTACTTTTTTTACAAATACTTTTCATCGTTAAGTATGAAAAAAAAAAATTAATTTTTTTTGAGAAATTAAAAAAAGTTTATATGATATACATCTGGGAGAACACGTTTCAAAAAAGATATTTTTTTTTATCAATGTTGACAAAAATGTTACAATAATTTAACTTCAAACTAGTACGATATTTAATAATCTTTAATTTGAAAAGAAACTGACAATCGAGCAGAAAAATCTGATATTATCCCGTCCCCTCCAATTGTTTGGAAAGTAGTCTAGTAGTGCTGCCATCTAGAGGAAATGCTGACAATAACTTTATCATTGTAATAAACTTTTTATTACAGAATATCATCGAATATAATTAATTATTAAATCAAGAATTCATTCTCATTATCTAAATAAGTTACTAGCTCTAAAATTGGTTGTATGTTGAAGTTTGATGAATGGGTAAATTTTCTAGGGACTTTTCTAAATTTCGTCAAAGAGCCTGAGATAAATACATTTTTCTATAGATGAAGTTCCATATATGATGTAATTCATATTAGGATTTAAAGGTAGAATGAAGATAGTTTTTTTTTTTTTTACTAATCCATTTCAATCTTTTTTTTTTTTTTCGTTTTTCTTCTACTGTGGAGAAACAATCTTGAACGATTCAGTGAAAAGTCTTAGTCACCATCAGGAATTATAGAAAGTACTTATAGTTGTTATATTTTTTAGAGCGAACAGAAAAGGAAACTAAAAAATTGTTTAATTTTTGTTTAAGAATTTTTGGAGCATACATGAATATTTTTAGTGTATACATATTTTTAAAAATATCCGATAATATTAATATGGGAATAATTTTTGGAATTCAAATACAAAACATTTATATGATCAATCAGCAATAGCATATAATTCCAAAAATTAAATATATAGCAACAGCTTCTAGAAGGACATCGTTTTCTTATTGTAAACTATAATGTCAATGAATTAGTTAAATTTGTCGTTATTATTATATTAATGCTTATAAACTTTAAGTAAGTTAATAGAAAAAGAAAGTATCATGACTAAGTGCCAAATAACTTTTGTATACAAACTTCACCAAAATCAAAGCTTCTTAAATGATAGAATCCGATTCAAGGTCAGTGCAAGGGGATAGCTCGAAATAATAAATAAAAGTCCACAAATTATTTCCCAAGTGCATTTATTAATTGAAATGTCCGGGCAAAGTTAAGCAAATGTAAACAAATTTGATACCAAATATGCAGAGTGCAAATTCAAGCGTTTAAATTCTACAAAAAATGAAAATTAATTTTCAGTACTATCTATTCATTTGTATTTTAAGCATCTATAATTAATTAACGTAATAATATATTTACAGTTGTTACGATTCTCCCAGAAGGGGAAAAGGGCGATCTCCACTTCGTCAAATAAAGCACAGGGTAACGTAAAACGTAACGGTAAAGTAAATGTCGAGAAGTCGTCACATAAGTAAACGGGTACCCGCTAGTCCTAGATTAACAGAATACCTGACGGAGCTGCAATGATTCCATTTTCGATGACGATCAATATCTCCTGCCAGAGGAATCAGCATCTGTGCCTTTGATGACAACTAAGTAAATGTTATAGTCGCTGCGGTCCGAGTATTCGATGTCACCCAGGAGCCAAGACAGGACGGATGCTATCATTCAATATTTATAATGAGGGGTAACAAATAACACTGAGTCTTGAACGTCTTATAGCTAAATCTGCCTTGCCTCGACCTTAAATAGCTTAGAATACACGAATTATGGAGTCAAGAAAAATTAAAAGCAAGCGTTGCTATTGTTTCTTTAATATTCGAATGTAAAAATTAATCCAGAAGCTATTTTGAGATGAAGTAAATATGTTTTTTCATCAGTTATTAATGGCAAAAATATTTTTTTATTCATATATGGATTCGGAGAAAAAACGCCATCACAGAAATTAGGCATCTAGTGAAAAAGTAACAGAAATAACGATCTCAATGTAGATTTATTTTCCAAACTATAAAATGACACCAATATAACATAAAATGAACCAAAATAATATTGCATGTAAAAAGTTAAAAGATGAATCATCTGTAAAAATTAAATATACTTTCTGGTATACACCTTTTTTTTTTTTTTTTTCTTTTTATTATATTAATTTATACGAATAGAATTAGCTAAAAAATTTTGAATATCAAAATGATTTTAAGTTTCATTCTTTTTTTTTTTTCTTCTTTTTTTTTCCTTTTCTTCTTTTTTTTTATCTCATTCGTAAGATTTTATTTCATATTTCAAATTTTGTTTATTTTGTTCTAGATGCTTTGACTATTATTATTATTTTTTATTAGATACTTCTAGAATTTTTGGAATTCTTATATTTATATAAAATACAAAGCATACAATTAATATTATGCGTTCTAACTCCAATGCAAAAAGTTTTATATACATATATATATAATCGAAGAAAACTTTTTGTGTTCCGCAGATGCAAGTCATAAATTTTTACTGTTCACTTTTACTTGTATTTGATATTAAGTATTGCCTTTTGTAATAAATACGATCACTAATCATTAAGTTAATGATTCTGAAATTAGGTTTATCAGAAATTTTAACATTGAAGCGACAATTTTAGATTTATTTTGTTGGCGGTACTTTACACTTTCAAAGTCACATGCTAACATCAAATACGCCGCACCAATTTCATTTTAGAATCACCAACGCCTCTTGCAAAATAGAACAAAAAAAAAAAAAAAAAAAAAAAAGTCATAGCTCAGCGAAAGCCTACTTACAGATAGATGTCATGCATGTATCACGTTGCTAAAGTGGCAAGTAAAATCCATCCATTAAAAAAAAGGGGGGAATAAAATGTCATAAAATCCATAACAATTATTTTTTTTATCGAAACCTATATAATAAATTCCTTAAAATTAATTTAACAAACGCAGTCATTAGGCAACATTGACTTTTCCTCCACTTTATTAATTTTTGACATGAAATAATGGCTAAGCGATCGGTATTCGCAATTAAAGCAATCTTCCGCCAATGAAGCACTTTTTTCCTTCATTATTATAAAGACCCTAAAATGATGCTGCGGACGATTTATCAGGTGACTTAAAAATGATGAAAATAACGTCCTGGCGTCGATCGGCTCCTTGGCGATCGAAATTTAAACCGATTCACCAGTCTTTAATTACCAATTATTAATTATCTTTTCGCCGCTGCAAATATCGATGGTTGCAGTTGGAACATCTGCGTCCCCTCGACCTTCGTTCAAGCTTGACAAGCGATCGAACTCCTATCCACCCCACCCCCTCCGACATCCCTCAGAGGGAAGAACAGGGAATATGGATTGGAAAAGGGATGGTTCTTTGCATCGTGGAACAAAGGATCTGAAGAGTTCATCTTTGTCCAATGAATGGCTTCTTAACTTAGTGGAGTCTTTTAAAATATTCATATTTAAAAGACTTACCCCTTTTTCAAAGTTTGTAAAAATGGAATTTTGTTATCGATTTTCCCACTTCTTAAAGAGCTTTTTGAATTTTGTGTAGTTTTGATGACAATGTGCTATTTTATTATTTTCAGAATGTATTTATGAATGAATCGATTAATATAATTACATTTTAGTTTCATATTCGTGGCGCCACTTGCAATGAATTTGTGAAAACTCCGCTTTCAAAGATGGTGGAACATTTAAAATAAGGCATTAGAAATGAAACACTAGATGATAAAAAATAATTAAAATAGACAACTTTAGAAGCATTTAAAATTTCTAACTATTTAAAGTGCTTTATTAAAAATCGTTTTTAAATATACCTAAATCTGCTTTGAAAAAGATTCAATTAGACGGAAACTTTTGGAAAATAAAAGTGAGTTCGAAATAGAGGAAAACGCAGTTCAATTCTAGAACAACAAGCGGAAAATAAATGAATTAATTTTTTTTTAGTTAGTGATTGCCATGAAAAAGAAAGGAGTATTTTCATAATCAACAAATTCCAAAATTCGCAGTTTTCGATTTTCTTAATACCAAAAAATCATTTTTGGAATTATGTTTGCGAATCTGATTATCGAAAATGACTCAAAAATACGAAGATTAAACGATGAAATTTGGCATGTGGACTTAACATCAAAATGGCTGTTCCGTATAAATTGGGCAAATTCGTCAAAAGAAAGAAGTAATTTTCCAAAAAAACTTGCTGTATCATGTAATTACATAAAACAGCTATATATTATATACCAAGATATTTTTTCACGCATGCATGCATTTTCATGTTTTAATAAAATTGCACATATCTTAAAAAAATAATATTATATATAAATTAAAATTAATATTAATAAATTACATATTAATATTAGTGTAATAGATATTAATTATTCTTTAAAACGTTTTTAAACTTGATTATTATCAAATATTGGATTTGAAATATGGTTTTAATTTTTTTAACATTAAATATATTCAGCTATTTTTATATATTATAAGCTTTACATTTTTAATTAATAGTTTTAGATTACGGCATATATATATTAAATTTAGCCTTTGCCACTAAACCCTGACTTAGAGACTTACTAGATCTAGAAAGGCAATGAAATCGTAATCTTTACAACTAGAGTATAGTGACCTCGAAACGGAGGAGGAGAACTATGCCGTCATCAGCTACGTATAAAGCCCTTCCATAAGAGGTATGCCCCGTCACTGGAGTTGCAGTAACTCTACCTTACATCATTACTATGCCCAGGAAAGAAAAATCCAACCACTGAACTGGGAACTTCCTAGTTCTATATCAGTGATAATTTTTGGTGATATTTAAATTGCCATTATAGGATGGTTCAGAGCGTTATCTACAAATTTCTGGGAGTTGTGGCCTGCGTCAAGACAAACAACATTTGCAATTGCCTATGTAGGCACAAATGCAAAAGTTCAATCATCACAAGGAGCTCTTTGTCATTCAATTATATAAAAACAGATCGTAACTTAGACAAAGTGTACAAAACATGTTTAATGGAATATAAATTCAAACTACACAACATTAACTAAAATGAATGAAACATCAAAAGCCATAACCAAAGTAATAAATACAACAACAAATAAGAAGTTCACATCAACAACAAGCCTTTTGAGTAATTTAAGACAAACATTCAAAGGATTTGCCGTCCGAAGCGATACAGGTTTTGCGTGCTTTTGTATGAGTAACTGTTTTGCAAATTTATTCTCAATGAAATCTATGTTGTATATAATAATCCTCTTTTATTTAATTTACTGGCTAAGCAAACTACCAGTTTTTACTTTTGTCACCACATATTCAATGGAAAAAACTTTGGTCTTGATGGGTAGGATCATTCCAAGAACTTTATCGGGAAATTTCTAGATCACCTCATCAAACATAATTGACATCTTGCCATTGATTGACTTCTTTTGAAATTTCATAAAAGATTAAGAATTTCTATCTTTACAAAGATTCTAAATTAAAAAATTATACCCAGAATTCGGATGTTATAAAAAAATATTTGTTCATATTCAAAAATATTAAGTAATTTATTTTTCAGTTACGCAAAATTTCTCTGAAAACAGCATAGGCTTTTGAACCAAAGTGAATTTAAATTATAATTTCTGAAAATTATAATTTTTGTATTTGCTGCTTCTGTATTTATACAAAAACATTTCGTAATCTAAAACCTAAATAAGTAGCCATTAATTTATTAAGAGTAAACGAAGAAATTTTATTTAAAATGATTACCACTCTCATTATTTCTGTAATCCACAACAACAAAATAGATGCGATCCTCAACAAAACATATGCACACATGAGTAACATTTCGGCTACATTTTCACAGGGGAAATTCTTGCGGGTGAAGTGGTCATATTTGACACGAAGATCACTTCTGGCACAGATATCCTCAGATAATGAGTTATTCTAATGGCACTGACTGCTCTCTTTTGAAGAAGTATCTGTTAACCGGACAGGGATGATCAGTTATGCACCTGATCACTATCCAAATGGACATCTGACTGAGCTTGCTGCAGTGCAATGCTTGATTGTTCTTAATCTCTTTTTAAGAGATCCCTTCTGCTTTAACCACCTGCGGTGGCAAGGAACTCACAGAGGCGCGTGCCAAAACAGTATATTGTATTTCGCTAAGTAGCAACACAGAGTATCTTGTATCTTATAGAAATATGAAAAAGATTTATAGCTTTTAAATGAACTAATTTTAGACTGCTCTTGTAAACTGTGTTCCGACAAGCGAACTGATAACTACGGGTCGAAGAACATCGTTTTTACTTGAATGACAATTGCCTGCCGACGTGTGTAGCACGTCGTTGGAGATACTGTGCAAAAATATCTCGACGTACGTGACAAGTCTTCCCACCGCAAGTGGTCAAAAGTGTGATTGATCAAATTGATTCAACTAAGACTTGATGGAGCTCTTCAGATGTTTAAGGATTGTGTGTGTTCAAATTGATTCAACTAAGAGTTGATGGAGTGCTTCAGATGTTTACGGATTATCTCATTGATTGGTCACATTTTATAATGTCTTTGAATGACGTAATTCAATGACTTGACTAACAGTTCATAGAGCACTTCAAATGTTTAAGGATTATTTCACTGATTGGACATGTTTTATAATGTCTTTGAAAGACTTAATTCAATGACTTGACTAAGAGTTCATGAAGCGCTTCAGATGTTTAAGGATTATTTCACTGAGTGGCCATGTTTTATAATGATATAATTTTCAGTCATAAGATTAAAAATAATTCAATGTGCGAATGGATCCGATTTATTTCAGAAAAGGACCAACGCTGAAATGGAAATGCAGAGTTGTGAAGACTCTACAACAGAAAAACCTACTGCAGTGAAAGGAAAGAGTATTTCTTCTTTCTAGCGATGCTTTATTTGGTCCCTGGAACCAGTTCTTTCTTTCTTTCTCTCCCCCCCCCCTTTTGCTTTATAAAAACCGCCAAAAGTTTGGAAAAGAACTATCAGGATCAGGAGTCAAATTGACCACATGTTTATACTGAATTGAAAAATCACCATTCCAGAGTTAAAAGAAATGTCATCAACTGACGACTCAGCTGGGTGATTATTTCAAATCCAGACATTTATTACTATACAATAATTATCTTTCAACAGATTGTTTCTCGAAAAATGGCTTGTATGGCCTACTGAAATCGTGCTAATAAAAATCTATTATTAAATATACGGCAATTCAAAGAAATTGTTCCGATTGAAAGAAAACAAACGAACTCAATACAAAAGAGAGTTCAAAATTTTCTTGCATATTTAATAATAGCTCAACGTGATTATTCTAGCTCACAGATACAACATCCAAGAGGTGGTGCATCCTATTAACTGGAAAAGCACTTTCTCATTACATTCAATTTATTACTACTGCATATAAAAAAGAAGTTAAGTCTAAGTAAATGCGATATCTGAATAGAATGAAGATTCAAGAAATCATTTCAGGCGATTCAGATAGTTGTAAGCAGAATTAAATTCAAAGAAATTGTATATAATAATAATAAAAAAGATTCTGTGCCTAGTAAGAGACATTATATTCGCCACGCCAAGCGAATGATTAAAAATCTTAAACTTTCTTTGAACAGTCCGTCCTTCCCCAGCAGCGATTGACATCCGAGATTACCATAACCGCCTAATTTCGTATTCCTAATTTTAATTGAACCCAAACCAGATGAACAACACACCAAATTGTGCGGGAAAAACACCGCCCAAATTCCTCCTGCAAAATAAAACCCTTACAGGGGCAGAGATCCATTAAGAGCAGGGGCGCACAGGTTCCTCCAATCCACTGCAAATTAATGCACACGCATTCCATCTGGATCCTCTCCTCTGCCGCACATCCCAGAGAGCGCCGGAAGGATGCGGAGGAGAGAAGAAAGGGAGCATCAAGAGCAAGCGGGATCGATCATCAGTGTCTCTCCCATCTGCATTCTCCCGCCGAACACCCCGCCGCCATCCACCACCCACCCATTATTGACAAGGGGAGAAAGAGGAGGGATGCCCGAACGCACTTCGCCATCTGCATTCGCCTCTCTCAAACACGTGGCCGGGAGAAAGGAGTGCGTTCCCCCCTTTTTTACACTCCCTTTCCAGGGTGAAGGGCGGGCTGCGATGCTTACAACCCTCCTGCTATCCTGAAGAAAAGAAGGGATGCTTTTTGTCCTTTATTATTATGGAAAGGAATGGACAGTGGATGGTCAGCAGAAACTAAATGGCGTGGAACTGGACGATCACTCGATGATGAAAGTGGCTTTTTTTTGCTGTAGTTCCTTTTAGGGGTTGTTGGAGTGACACTGGTGTGATTGCGTCCTTTTTTATCATAAAGAGAGGGAGTCCAAAGTAGGTGTGGATACGAGAGGGGCGCAAGTCAGTATTATAGAAAAGGGAGTTTTAAAGGTCTCACGAATGTCGCTAATTTGATTAGCTTAATGACTTTTAGTACAAGAGCAAGTACTAAAAAGGTCGGTAAAATTTTCTCTTTGGTATTAAGTATCTTAATATTTCAGAAAAAAACTTTAGATAACTGTAAAGAAATGAAAATAAAATTATTAAATCGTATCACTTGATCTAAAACATGCAAAAAAAGTCTTGATTGAAAAAAAAAAAATAAGAACACTTTGCAATAAGTATGTCTTCAATTTAACACAATCTTTTTATAATTTCACAAATGAAACATTATGTGAAATTTCCAAACAAATGGGAACCAAAGAATTGAACGTGGAACCTGCAATCGCTATTTATAATACGAATATCATCAAGACTTCTTTTGCCTAATACT
Organism: Argiope bruennichi; assembly: GCF_947563725.1. Taxonomy (NCBI): domain Eukaryota; kingdom Metazoa; phylum Arthropoda; class Arachnida; order Araneae; family Araneidae; genus Argiope; species Argiope bruennichi. Next base: position 9,571,468 of record NC_079160.1, read on the forward strand.
AAATCACAGGATCCACGAGAAATATCTTCATTAGTCTTAAAATAAATTTTTAAAAATGCAATGATGTAAAATGAAACACAGTTTAACGCAAAATAAAAATAAATCTGTTTTTTCTATAATGGTTCATCTCCATAAAGTAAGGATAAAGAATGCTCTGAAATTCATCGCACTTCCGCTTAACACAAAACAGGTCTTTTATACAGCGCTGTAATCGGCTTGGTTTTTCTTTGTGGAGAAAACGATGTAGAACAAAATACAAAATGTTTACAGCCACACACACAATTTCACAATTTAAACCTTGAGGTCATTTCATTAAAGTGAGGCTTCTCACTCAATGAACAAGTTTTACATGTTAATTACTTGATAGATGCTTTTCAGAATAATGAATTTGTAGTGGAGGATTTATGAAATGTCTCCGTGAAAGCCCGACATAACTCCACTGGATTTCTTCTATAAGATTAAATAAAAGACAAGGTTTATCAAATCCCTTCTTTCTGTTATTTACATTTTAAGGTTATCATTAGCAACTTTCATTGTGACATCGCAAATGTTAAAAAAACACTTAGATGGACTAGACATTATCGTGTTAATAGAAAAGCTCAGATTGAGGTGCAGAAGAAAAAATAGATTTCTATTCTTTTGCTAAAAACTTTCTCGGACACGATGCTTGATTAAAAACTGAATTAATACCAAAATGAACAAATCAGATTAAAGAAGAATCCTAAAAGCATTATATTTCTCAATATTAATACAGCGGATTCACTTTTCTAAGTGAAAACGATATAAACATACTTGGGGAAAATAGGTTTGGAAAACGACCGATATTTCAATTTTGAAAAAAAAAAAAACGAGTACTTTTTAAAGCAATTCTAATTTACTAACGTTGTTAAAAATAAAAAAAAAACATTGAACAATTATAACTTTAATAGAAATTAACTGGTGCAAAATTTAATTAATTAATTGCAAGCAATGTGCGAACCAATAAAAAATTTTACACTCCTTGAGCTGGATTTTTTTTTCTAGTATGTTTTTGAGTGTATTAAGAATACTTCCAGTGAAATTTTTCAATAAACACAGCTCAGTTTCTTTTAAACTGCAACGTGCTCTTTTCCTTCTGATTTATAATACCGCCTTGTTTTCGCAATATTTGATTTTATTATTTTGTGGCTGTCATTCATCGCGACATTATTGAAAATCGGAATTTTAGAAAATCGAACTTTCACATGATTCGATAACCTCATTTTGAAAAACTATGCATGGCGATGTGGTCTCCCAATCAAAGCCTAAATGTTAGCGACCGCAAATTCAATTCCAGGACTCAGAATCTATTGCAATTAAATTGAACTGTTCTTTCGACCCATGAATTTTTACAAAAAAATTTTTGTAAATAAAACCCACAGAGATCCGCAACATTTTTTTAGATTGGAGGAAGGGCGGGGGAGAAAATACTTCTCTTTAGTGATTGAAATGAGTTAATTGAGAAGAAAAAGCGTTCCTTTCTCGAATACAATTTTTTTTTTCCCTCCCTGAAAAGTATATTCCATTTCCAAAATTAAAAAGAAAGAGAATTCGGCCCAGATGCTGAGGGATACTAAAATGCATCTGGTTTCTCCATGCGCATACATTTTCCTTAGCCGACCCACAAATGGTAATTTATACCATAACACACAAAACCACTCCGGACTACTTTGCAATATATATTCTTCCAATCTCTTGCGATGGTATCTTTTCCCTTCGCTTTTTCCACTGACTTAAAGGGGAAATAAAGCGCCAAGGGGAGGAGCAGGAGGAAAGGAGGAGGGGGATGGAGGAAAGCAGGAGTAATAATAAAAAGGGTGGGGGAGGAGGGAAGGGAATAAAAATACAAGATAAAATTCCCTCTTGTGAGCCAAACGGGTGACTCAGCGGAATGGTCGATTCATTATTGCGTCAGCTGGTTGAGATGAACCGGCACGGATCGAAGAAGGGATGGGGGGAGGACTGAGGTATTCTCAATGGAGGGAACAGTGGGACGAGTCCATTATTTGAAGTGTAATGATATTTAAAATCCGCAGTTTGTATTCCTTGGGTATACAGAAATAGATAGTTCAGGCGCCAGGATTTTTAGAAGCAACTCGTGTTCACATACAATTATCAGAAAGTACTCTAGAGAAAGGCCCCCTGTACCAGACGACGTCTAGTCATTTTGTTTTGAGTAACGGACATTAATGACAGTGGAACCTCGCTTAACCAGCACAACGACTACGAAAATTTGGCGAAAATGAAATATAGCACTATAATTAAATGAATTTGTAGCACGCATAGCTATTGCCTCAATATACGATGCAATTATTTCCCACGCTTACACCATCTCTCTGATTTCTCTGAAAGGCTATTGCTAAGTTACATCTATTAGTTTCTTCCTCTTCTGACCAAATCTCTCCCCAACTTTTTGTTGTGACACAGAATGTAGCTCCATAAGGTCTTTAGTGATGTCGTTGCCATCCACTTGCAGCCCATGATCTTGCCCAATCTTCGATTAAGGTTCCACAGACACTTGCTCAAACCCCTTAGAGTCGTGTTCAACAACCCTAACCGCTCGAACAAGCGCTCGACGCTACCTGATGCAAGCCAGTCTAGCAGGCGATGTCATGCCTCCTCGCCGCTCGGTCTGTGAAACATCGCTCTTTCAATGAGTCACTTTTTTACATTTTGTTTCGCTCGTTATGCAAGATGCTCATTAAATGAGGTTTGAATGAGAAAAGAATTGTTTTACTACTAGTCACAGATATCATGGGAATGATTTTGAGAAGCTCAAAAACAAAATTTTTGTATTAACATTATGAAGAAGTGTTTATGTTACCATAAGGCAACACATAAATGTAGAGAAAAAAAGTGTAAAATAAAAAGTTCTCCTCAGGTACTATCTACCCTCGCAACGCCACTGAACTAATATCAGATGACCGCCATTTATATATGACGAATTCTTAAACTGCGGATTGAGAGTGAGTTAGTGAGCACTACTGAAGTTGCGAATATGACACCAGTGATTAAACTGGTTCATGAAAGTACTTTCTACAGTTTCTTATAAAAAAGTTTAACATCAAGTACCGGCCACTCCTAAATTCATCTTATTGAGAGAGATATATAAAAAAATTAATTCCTTCTTCTGTAATTTAAAAAGGGTCGAAGTTGTTGAAATAAAGATTGATCGAAGAGAATTCACCTGATTGTACAGAGTGATTATAAATGAATATTCCAACTTTGCAGAGCTATTTAAGGAAAATAAAGCAAAGTATAACCTTGTTGTTCGTTGGAAATTACAAATAACAGCTGAAAGTTTAAACTCAACACAGTTCTAAGTATTCTTGGTAAGCCCCTCCATACACGCGAAGGATATCGATGTCATACGATAGCTCAGCCCATACTTTTTGAGCAGCTTTCATCTGGCACTTTGAAAAATTGTAGATACGCATGTCTTAAGTTTATCAACATCATTTGGTAATTGTAGAACAAACACCTACTAGCCCAATAATAATAAATCAAATTTTGCCTCACACGCATATCTGCATCCTTTCAAAGCTTCATGCCAAACATGCAGAAAAAATTGTGGGAATGATTATCTGAATTCTTCTATATCCTTCGCATGTCTGAAGGGGCTTACAATGAACACTTAGAACTGTGTCGAATGAATACTTTCAATTAAACTTGGATTTCTATCGAAAATTGAAATATTCAATCGAAAAAATAATAATAAATAAACTCGAAAAATAATAATAAATAAACTCGAAAAATAAACTTGATAAAAATAAAAATCTTCTTCACTGGTATGACAGCCCCTAATGGACCCTGGCCATTCTCTGAATTTCCATCTCATCCGTCCTGTTCTTGTCTAAGGTTTTCAATTTATCACCATAATAGTTTCCAATCTTTTTCCAGGCATTCAATCCAGGAAAGTTTCGGTCCCCCACTTTTTTTTTCGGGTACCAAATGGTTTAGCCAAAAAGGTCTTTTTATTGGCTCGATTGTCACCCCATCTTATTAAGTCTCCGGCCCATTTAATATTCTGAAATGCAACACATTTCATGAAATTTGGTTCTTTATATGTGAAGTTCCGAGTTGGCACTTCTCCAATAATTATCATGTTTCAAAAAGAAGAAAGTTAATTAATACTTATGAAATTCACGGCTTTGCCGACGATTCTCAGTTTTTAGCGAAATCGAAAGGGAAATAAATAAACACTTTTATATGACAGTCCGCGAGAAAGTTTCAGGTAGATAGATCCCTCTGGTTTGAAATATGAACTTTTCATTTATCAATCGAACCATTAGAGAGGGGCTTTCACGCTGGGAGGAAAAGCTAATATTCGGTACTGACCAGGCAAATCGATCACGTCTGGTCAGTTTAGGTCAGATTTACTGATTGAGAAGCGCCGGTTGACGAATTTTGTAAGGATTTAATAACGTAAAACACACATTTATAAGTTTCTTTGTAAGCTAAAGTGTACCGAAAACCATGCATATCCTGTTAAGAGATAGTGTCTGTTTTAACGATACCTTCTGCAAAAGAATCCAATAAATGTTTACGCACTCAATGTAATCATCTTATCGAGCATAAATTACTATTATCCCATTATTCACAGTTTGTGATTTTTAAGATTTCCTTTTTCAGTCTGAAGAATAAACCTGACTTATAGATTAATCAATAAAATTGCGACGAATCAATATTTGTAAACATGATGGTCTGAATAGTATTTACAAAAGTGATCGCGTTGCAAATAAAGAATTGTACGTTTTCAAGCTAGTCGCACGCATCAAAGGGAGTTATGGAGTGCATAAATAGCATATTTTTAAAAAAAAGTAGCGTGAAGGTCGACTGAAAATCAACTTTTGTGTTACTTTTTTTATTTCACTGAGTTGATACGAAAAGTTTCGTCAAAATGCATCCAATTATAAAACGATACATTACCACTTATAAAAAGTTCCAACAATTTAAAAATATTTTCAAAATTTGATTGAACTCGTCATTTTTTCTTAGAATAAGCAAAGAGCATCCTGTGACTGGCTACTCAGAGCACATTTCATCCAATTTAAATAAGTACAGCACATTGAGAAATCAAATGGGAGGTGCTGCATCATAAAGAAATTCCAATTTATAAATCTCTCCTGGTATCAAATTACCTACTAAATGAAATCATAAAGATATTTATGCAACGATCTTATTTTTCTGATCGGATCCTCCCCCTCCCCCCCTTTTTTTTTCCGAATGAAGAATTTACCTACAGGACTAAGATTCTCAAGTTCCAAAAAAAGTGCAGGCACTGCAGGATATGGAGAAACAAGCTTGCATTCCGCATTCTGAGTTTTTTTGTGCAAACTATGGCCGAAATGCATAGTTGCAAAGGGTGGTTACTTCGAAGGAAACCTCAAATAAACAGTTTATCTGTGCGTAATAAAATAAGTCCATGGACTTTTTGAAGGAAGTATTTCTCGAGCATGAAATCCATGACTAAGAAAAAGAGCTATTCTCAGTAACTTAAATAAATGGCAGTTTGCCAGGGCAAATGACTATTCTCAATTTGTCAATCACACTTTCTAGTAAATTTTTTAATGTATCTGATTTGCAAAGTGTTTTTTTAACAATATTGCCACAGAATTTGTTTCTGCGGATTTCAATTTTATATATTAAGATTCAGTTCGGTGATTATCTTATTACTATTAGAATACTAATTACGAAACACCTGATTAACTTTACTGTCATTTATGTGCAAAAATGATAGTGTTTTAGCTCAAACAGCGACGCTATCGGCAAAGCGAGGGAGGAAAGCATGCCACTGGTATAAATATAAAAGACAAGTTGTCATTTTAAGATGACTATTTTCCTTATTTTAATTCCTAGTAATTTTATTTTTTTTTTATTTTTTATTCTTTACATTAAATCAAAACTTTCACAAAGTCTTTTCAAAACTATCAACTTCATCAACCTACATTCACCGTGTTTACAAGCTGGTGTGGTGTGGTGTGGAGAGGGGGGTGCCAGCTCAGGTGTCGTCCTCGTCATCTGACCGCGGTTCAAAATGACGAGGTCCGTCCCAAAATAGCCCTAGTGTTGTTTCAAACGGGACGTTAATATAACTAAACCAAACCATGTTTACAATCCGTTACATTATATTTAAATGAACAATCACAGAGGCTTAAAGCATGAGAGATTCTAAATAAAAGCAATTTTGCTTATTTGGGTGTTTTATTTTTAAAAATCTACAGAACCAAGAAAGAAAAATCATGTTTGCAACTTTTTTGTATACGAACACAATACAGCATACTTCGTGCTTCGCAATTGAAAAAAGAGAATACATATTTTGGACATCTTATTTTCTTCTAAAGAGGTCAATACTTGGACACAAGTCTATCATTCTGATGGTAAAAATAAATGCTAAATTTCATCCTTCGAACTCTTAGTATTTTTCAGCTATTATTTTATTTTTCCGGTAAATATTTTACTCAAAAATTTGATGCAAATTAATATTTTAGGTGTTATGGCTACATGCTAAATATCATTTAAGCAACATATTTAGTTATGAGACAGTAAACAAAGAGACAAAAAGAAAAAAATTAATTTTTTTTCTGAAATTTAATAAATTTAAATTTAATAATTTTAATAAAATAATTTGAATTTAATAAAGATTTTAATAAATTGTAAATTTATTAAAATCTCTGAGGTGATTTTTTTTACGTTTCTAGACTGTTTCTTCAGATACTTCATACACAAGATTTTTTAATTAGCTCTCTTTTATTTTTAAACCCAATTTGCAAACTGTGCCGAACACCTCGGACATGTGCACCATCTTAGTTACGCCACTGGACTTGGAGGAGAATGATAGAATTTTGGCACTGTTGACGATTGAGAGCAATTGGTCCACTCGATTAACGGCCGACCCTGAACATTGATAAGATGTTCAAACAATAACATAACTAACTCCCTTAACTTTTCAGTCTATTTTCATTCAGTGAAACAGTACAATTGAATCAGATGACTTGGAGAGATAGATTTCATTTTGGTGACTTTTGATGGTGACGATTTCATGTTATGGAGAATCTTTCAAACGTTCAAATTATTTATTACATGGGGGATCTGGCATGGGTTTTATACAAATGACATCAAAGTTACATTATAAATCTAACTGTTCAGGTTATAAAATACCGTGGGGCGCTGTGCGTGGCTAGCACTTTTTAAGATGTACAATAGATTTCAAAAATGACATCGGCGTTGTGAGTGTGGCATGTATCGTTTAAAGACGAAACGAGTTCATTTTTCATTAACGAGTCCATTCATAAACGAGTCCATTTTTCATTAAAGGGTAAATGTCTTAAGTTAAGGCATCTCTTTTGCAGCTGATTTTTCTGCAATATAAAAACGCTTTTTACGATTTTACTTACAACATAATTTTAAAACCTTTTATTTATTTATTTCCTATCTCGTTTTATTTTGAATGCAAACTGACAAAACCCACAACGTCACACCAAAAAAGAAAAAGAAGAAGAAAAAAAAAAAAGACTTCTTTCCAAACTCTTTACTACCTATATTCTATCAAGAATTTCATCGATTATCATCGCAAGAACAATAATCGATTCAATCCTCAATCCCACATCATCCTTTCGATCCCAGAATCCTAAAACTAAACCAAACCAGTATCGCTCTCACATCCCCCCCACGCCGCAGTGGATGCCGGGAGGAAGCGAAGCAGTTGGGGGGGGAGAGTAAAAAGAGCAGGAGGGGGAGTAGAGAGCTCCCAGATGTTTTCGGAATTAGAGGGGTGGTGTGGAAAGGGGGAGTGGGTGGGTTTTGGGTAACTGTTGTAGCTCGCGTGGGAGGAGGGGGGATGAATTCTTTGGCAGGGGTGTTCCCAGCCGATTGGGAGGCTATTTGCCAGTTTTCATGGCGTTTCTTTGTCAGAACTAATTTTTATACTTATTATTTTTCTTTCTTTCATATAGAACGGTGGTAGCATTTCTTTTCTCTTTTTTGTTATGACGCGATAAGATGCGACAACCTGTTTCGTACGGCTCTTTGAAGGGCTGGACGAAATAAGGAGAAATCGATTGTAAGGTTACACTTGGGTTAGTTAAGGAGGATAGTTTTTTTCGGGGGTGGGGAGTAACAGGGGCACGAACAAGTTAACTAAAGGAATTAACTTTTCGAAGAGCGGAAACAAGAGTTTTACCGATAAAAGAAAATTGGATTAGTTTGTGTACTGAAAATGACTTGAGAAATTGAATTATGCGTGAATTTTTATGAGATGGTAATAAAAATGTTTTCGAAGATTTTACTTCGGTCGATATTGAAAAGATTAAAAATTTATTCCATATAATTGTGGCAGATTGCTTTAAACTTCCGAGGAAAGTTTTGCAACAGCGTAGTAGTTATCATAGATTACTTTTTAGCCTTTCAACATGGAGTCATTTATATGCAAAGCTATAACAGAGTAATATAATTAATTTTAATTAGTATATGTAAATTGTCGCTCCACAAGCTATATAAAATTAATAGAATTCCATTTTTACATTTTTTTTTGTTGCAAAAGAATTAAAAAGTTTTTTAAAGTGATATGAAATGGCCGAAAGAAGATATGGTAATATTAATTTGTTTCATTAATATGCTTGATTATTAAAAGAATTGTTAATTATTAAAAAAATTTTTAAATGTTAATAATTAAAAGGGGAAAAAGATCCAACTAGTGATTGATTTTCTATTCCATAAATTATCTTAGCACTATTATTATATTCCATTATTATAGCACAAATAAATTTATAATTATATAAAATATAGTAAAAATCAAGCAGAAATGTGTTTCCAGAAAAAAAAAAGTGTTAAAAAATTAATTTTACATTTCGTCAATAAAACGAATTAATATTAAGCATAAAAAAAGTATAAAAGTTTGAAAATTTTTTTATCAGAACATTAAAAAGGAAAATTGTTGTTGTTTCTTATGGCACTTGCATTGGACAAGCCCGCTGTTTCATAAGCCGGTGGGGGAGCGTCTCTTGTTTTTTTAGTAGCGTCAACTAGGGCCAAGAGTACGACTGCTACTCACGCATCAGTCATTCGCTTGTACAACCCCTTTTTACAGGAGGGCACATTCACACATCTCACAAATGGAAGAACAACCATGCTCAAACCGGGACTCGAACCCAGGAGGCCCAGATCACGGGGAAGACGCGCTATCCCTATGCCAGGACGCCGGCAGAAAGGAAAATTTATTTTATTATCAAAGCTCTAAAGAATTAAAAAAAGAATCCCACAAATGTGAAACTCAAATAGAAAAACTAAGTAAATTGGAGTCGTAATCATATTTACAATGTATTTTAATTTTCTTATATACTGAAAGTTAGGGATATTTGGCTACTTATGATATTCATTCTGGTTTTATAGCTTTCCGCGCCTCGTAGTTTTAAGATTTTTGTTTTGACATCCAAATTTTTTATTAAATTTTTTTTTTTCTTTTCAATACGCATATAAAGCATTTCGAAAAAGTTGTTAATGTCTACTATTTTCAGGATTTTACTCTTTATTTTTATCCATAAATTAGGACTTTAGTTTTAAGTAAGCTTTTATCGAGAATTGAAAGGCTTTGACGCCGCCCCTGCAATGCTGTACACGAAACATCATACTGTACGAATCTTATGAAATTTGCTTTTATTACATCTCCAAGAAAGAATATTTGATTCTGTTCATAATCTATATATGTAAAATCTACTAGAACAGTAAATGTTTTAGATCGCATCAGTAATATTCCTATTCTAAGAATAATTTATTTAATTTTTAACTTTTTTTATAATAATTTTATGTTTTTTTTAAAGGGATATTTTTTTATACGAATAACCAGACAATCATAAAAGGCTCAGATCGCAATAGAAATATGCTAAGTAATTGAAATTTTCAATTTCTAATACATTTAAATTTAATTAATATATCTAAGAATCTTCTTATGATATGATAATATTGCTTCCGAAAAAGAAATATTTTCTGCTTTTTACTACACTAATAAAACGAAGTTTAAAATTTTTCTTACAGATAGTTCATACGATGTTTAAAATATTTTTATTTTTATTCTTTATTTTTTTATACTTTAAATTCACAGTTTTATAATTCACAGTTGCAAATATTTTAGAATCTCAAAAGTAATACATTAATTAATAATTAAAAGTTTCAAATTGTTAAATATTTTATTTTCTGAGATTTATAATTCAATATATGATGAAGTGAATGAAAAATAGTTTAGAAAATTCCATTTTTACAAACATAAAATATTCAAAGTTAAATAAACGCACTTTAAAAAAACAAATAAAAAAGACCTATAGTTTGAAAACCCTAAAAACTTAAACAAATTTAGAATAATTTTATTTAACTCAAAAGAATCTTTACCGAGGCATTTATTCAGAAATTTTAATATTTTTTTTTTTTTAAATTCGAAAGCAAATCATCCAGTAGAAGTTGGTCTAAAAATTATATCTGGATCTTTTTAGATTTTTTTCTAACATCCTTTCTTTCAGATTTTAATCCATTGTTCCAAATTGGGAAAAATACCCAGATCACCCTCGCATGTAAAGAATGTCTCTATTACCCTTTTGTTACTTCTAGGTCAACGGCTCATTAAAAAAAATGTAAAATGAATAATTAGATTATTTTTTGTAAATTAGCTTCTGAAAAATAATTCTACATATCTGTCAAAGAATAAAATTTATTTTACAAATTGCATTAAACATTTCTTCTGTTGAATATTATCGCGTTTCTTCGTTAATTACATTATCCTAATTGAAGTTGAGATATTTGATTCATTATTTATTGCCACAGTTTTAAGACTACGACTTCAATGTAGTTAAGATGTACTACTGAACAAAACTGCATATGAACATCGCATCTATTTCGAAAGATCCTGAAACAAGAAGCACACTATGTAAAATTAATGTCACTGATCGCGAACAAAAATATCTTCCCACTTCCATCTTTTGCTTTTTAAAACTCCAATCACGAGACAAAAAAAAATGCCAAATGAAAACCGTTCCAAAACACACAATCTAAGTGAACTAAAACCAGGAACCACTGTCACTTCTCATCCAGTGAACGGGGCGTTGCGAGGAGGCGCTGCGAAAAAAGAAGCGAACCTAAAGAAAATAAAGAAGGCAAAAAAAGAAGAGAGGATCGCATCTGGTGGAAGGGTGTATGTTGCTCCCGAACGCCGCAATCATGCTACGGGCTCATCTGGCGCGAAAGTTGGCGGCGTTGACAGAGGAGTTGGCTAAAAAAGAAGATGGCCGCTGCTCGTACATTGCTGCTTATTTTTGCTCGCTCCTGCTTTTCTCTTTTGTGTGTACTACTTTGTAGTTTTCTTGGGTAAGCAGCTGCCTTTGCCGTTTTGGCAGGATGGGAGTTGATTCTATTGGTTTTTCTTTCCGTTGCAAGAAAGATGCAGCAGACGGGATTTATGATGCTGTTAGGATAGAACGCGTAAAAATCGAATTCTGTCAGCAATACAGAATGAATGAAAGTTCTGGATTAGTGAAGTTTCATTTAAAAGAATAGTATTTCAGTATCAAAATCTATGATACAAGAATTTATTTCATCTTTAATAAACTATCTGATAATCCTGCCAGTTCGAGGCCTATGTTTCTTTTTATACAGATATCATCTCTGATTTTCCACAATAAATGTAAATCTCTTTTGAAACCTTTTATGTTGAATGACACTTTTCAAATCTTATTTGTAAATAAAGTTTTTAAAGTTTCAATTGGTTTTAGAAATAAATACAAATGAATTTTCCCGAATTAAATGTACTGCTACTCCATTGGACATTATCTTTTCAGTATTATCTTCTTCCTTCAGCTTGAACTCATGTTGCTCGTCAGTTCTCGGTTGACTTCCTTTCCAGCATTCAACTAAACTCTATTTTTGCTGTTCTGTAGTTCCTCGCCGTTCGTTGTTCTGCATTTCTTGCTGCCTCACAAGGGCAGTTCTTTTTCCGTTTTTACATCTACGTTCCATTCAATTATTGTCTACTTCCCTCTGTTTTTTTTTTAAATTTATTTTTTCGCAATTGAATTACCAAAAGAAATACATTTAAGTTAAGATTAATTTAAATAATTTAATTTAAACTACCATTTTGTAGCAATCCCTTCATACTTTTTCTTTTATGAAGTATAGAGAAAGTATTGTAATTGTGTAAAAGTACGAACTTGAGGCTTTGACGTATGTGCATATTTTAGACCTCTCTGATTTCAACAAAGACATTTTTTGAAAATATGTGTCAGTCTGTGACAAAGATAATTCAAAAACACTTTGAGCTGGATGGATGGAATTTATATCAAATATGTAGATTTCTATCAAATTTTTAGACCAAATTTATTCAGAGAAAGTCGGCATGTCCAGTTGTCCGAATATAAATTAACACGATAACTATGAAACGAAGAGATCTAGATGGATAAAATTCGGTACAGATTTAATTTTATAAAGATTCAGCTCCCTTGCCCTGAGACACCTGTTAACCACTGTAACGTTCCCTAATTCCCAAACTTGATAATTGGCATTTCCGGCCAGCTGTGTCAAAAACACCCCCACATTGTTAAGGACCTCCAGACTGCTAGATGGGGATCCTCTTCCCTAGTAAGGTCATCTGGTCATTATAGTTGTGTCCAGATACAGAACCACACGAGCGTTTTTCGTCGTTCCAAGGAAATAAATCGTATCTTCAAAGGGGAAGAGTGTCAAACTCTTCGGGTGTAAATCTTTATTTGTTCCTTGTGAAGGGTCAGCTACGAGGATGTATCATTAATGGACATTCCCACGACTGGAGGCCATTGAGGATTTTTCTGAACAGCTATTGGGTGACAGGGAGCTCAAGTGCACCAGTGTGAAAATGAGAGGAGGAGATTTTTGGAAGAGAGAGTCGTTTCTAAGGAGAAATCAGAGAAGCTTCGTGTGATTCTTGCTTCTGAGTTAAGATTGTAAAGTCTCGATCCAATAAAAGGTAGCGTAATGATCAAATTCTTTATTTACATAAAATTACAGTTCATCATCTAGGTTAAATGTTTCTTATTTGACACAAAAAGGATAGTTCCTCGAATACTTTCGGAGAAACCTTCCAAGGAAACTGCTCGCCGACTCTTAGCGTTCTCGCAAACAGGCGTAGCTCCAGGGATCCACCGAATCTTTTCGGGTGGAATTCTAGTCGGACACTCCGCTCTCTGCCTCAATGTCCACGATTCTCTCTCTTCTCTTCCAGTCTCCTCGCACTTTTCTCCTGTTCCCACCCTCATTCACATCGGACCCTTTTCCCGGTTATCCAATAATCGTTCAGCAACAACTTAACTGGTCTACCGTCGACCGTGGGAAGCCACCCTCCACAATATAAAGAATGCAGGTTTACATATGTTTCAAATACAATGCAGGTGGGGTCCCTTATCTGGACTCGCACTAATTGCCCAGATGTCCTTACTTTAAAGGGGTTGACCACCTGGCACTTCTGGAAGCACTTACACTGCGGTAGGGCGTCGCCATTGCTGATACTGCTGTCTGGATGCTAATTATGGAGCGTGGGAAAAGAAACGTCACCATGGTCAAGCAGGGAAGAAGCTGAATCATTACAAGATCCACCCGATGAAGGTCGGTGGATTCCTAGACCTACCCCTGTAGTAGCCGGATGCACTAACAGTCTGCTAGCTTTCCTTGGCAGGTTGTTTCTCCGAATGAATCGAGGAACCATTCATGTTTAACTTTCAACTGTGTTGTAAATATTATCAATCATATTAACTGAGATGAGAAGGAGTTGTTCTTGTGTACATAAGGCTGCAAATAAAGAAATTGTCTTTTGACGCTACCCTCTAATTTGATCGGTAAGGATCAAATCATTACAATATTTACAGTGTAGCACATCAAATTTTGAGTCAAATTCGGGAAAAAATAGATGGTTTGTACTTCTTCGTAGCATTCTTCAGAATAAAAATATTTTCCTGTTTTAACAATTAATTATCTCGAGACTTTCACTAAAAGTGCCCCAGTTTCTGCCAGTAAAATTTGAAATAGTTATAGCAAATGCTTACAGCCAAGATTACAGAAGTTTTTAATTTATCGAAAAATTGAGAGATCGCATCAAATGATGTTTTAAAAACCATTGATAGTTATATTATTTCAAAGATGTTAGAAAATTTATTTAAACAATGCAAGAAAGAACAAAGAAAAATACATAAAATGATTTACATCATTTTTAATACTTTCAATCATTAAGAATGTCAACACGATAATGACAGAATAATTTTTGTATTCAAGAAAATGAGAAAAACATCTATTAACTAATTTAAATTTCAAGACAATCTGTATCCTTTTCCGGGTATTGTATTCAATAGTATTTTTTGAATCTCTAAAGTTTAAAGTTTTTGAATCTCTAAAGTTTAAAAAAAAGGTTTAACTCTCTTTAACGATCTAGTAAACCATAATTTATTAAAAGTTTAGAACAATTTATTATAATAATGAACTACTAGCAAGATGTGTCTCGATAACTGCAGCTAAAAAAATGAGAAATGATTGGTGGATGATATCGATTTTTATATTCACACTAAGTTGTTAAACAGATCTATAAAAATGTGTCGGTCAGATAAAACGTCAGACACATTTATAATAATAGTCAAGTAAAAGGCAGGAAGCTAGATTAATGAACTGAATTGAAAAAGCCTTCTCCACCCTTCCAACAGGTGCGTAGGTGTTCACTGCCGGAGACCTTGAACCTATAAACGTAAACCGAGGCTTCATCTATTTTGCACGCCTTTTGTAAATGAGTGTTAAATGATGGAAGGAATGGAGGGGACAATAATTGACCACTGCAAAGCAAAGGATAGGTGGAGTTCATAGATTAATGATTAATATTCAAACTTGTAATCGAAATATTTAACAATGCTGCATATCAGATACGTGAAAATTCATTTTATGCATAACAGAAACGGCTTCTGCTATGACCATCGAAGAATGGAAATACAAATGAGAATTTAATGTTGAAATAATAAAGGAAATAATGAAATAAAATGACAACGATATTTTCACAAATTACTGCAAAAAACATTTATTGTCAGTAAAACTTAATTTTAATATTTAAATTTATAATTACAGTTAATATCCGATTTTTTGAAAACTATACATTGAAGGAAAAAAAAAAAAAACATTCAGCGCTATGATCGATTTCGGCACAAGAAGAGTCATCAGAAGTATTAAGAGAAATTACATTTTAAATACCACACTTGAGTAGTTTAAATAAACAAAAATATATGAAGGATAATTTTTAAAAAATTATATTTTCTACTTCAGTTATTACTGCAAACGGTATAATAAACAAAGGTAGATCAAAAAAAATTTCAGATTTTCAAACATAAAAATATTATTGATACGGAAAAAAAAAAAAAAAATATCTGTGAAATGAAATCTGAGAAAATTAAAAAAAAAGAAAAAAAGAGTAATCTAACATTAATGTGCAGAATAAAATATTCCAGTTACACTAGATTTCCAATCAGACTAAAAAACGAATAAATAAATATTATTAATAATAATAATAATCTTTTAACAAGAATATATAGTGGCCTTTTGAATTTTAAGAAAATAACCAATTTTCAGAACCAAATATTTTTTTTATCTAGCACAGAAAAAAAAATACATATTGATTAAATTGATCTATGCTCTACACTTGGAAAATCAGTAGTAACTCGTTCTAAAAACTTTTTATTGCGAAATTAGGAGATAATTCATTTTCTTTAAAAAAAACCCAAAATACATAAAAAATTGATAAATAATTTAAATTGAAGCATTTCTACTGTTATGTTCATTGAATGTTTTATAAAATACTCGACGTTTTCGGCACTTATTTTGTTTATACTACAGCATAATATAAAAATTTAAAAAAAATGTTTAAAATTTTGGAAGTTAAAAAAAAAAAAGAATCGTTTCTTAATTATATTGTTTTTTAAATTCCATTCTTATAGAACAGCATTTCTTTAACCGAAACTGCCAGGAAAAGTGGAGGAACGAAAAGACTGCAAATTTACAAGATTTTCTTTCTTTCAGGTTTTTTAACATTTGTAAGTAAAAATAGACAAGAAGATTCTTTTAACTGAAATATTTTATTAAAATTTAATTTTTTTAAATCCCATTTATTTAGTAATCGCACATTTTTTTTGCAATTGAAAATGTTGCCATAAGATTTCAAAGAAAAAAAAAGTTCATAATTGTGATACAGAACAAATGGAACATACAGAACAAATGGAACATACAGAACAAATGGAAGAAAGAAAACGATTTTTATTGATAACTACTTTTCTTATTTTGCCGGCAAGGAATGAAAAAAATCAATCTTCACGAAAAAAAGTAAAAAAAAAAAAAAAAAAAAAAAAAATCCTATTAGAATGAAAAAAAAAAAAAATATATATGTTTTCAAAAAAATAAGTTTCAGTTTTAGTGACTGGAGTGAAATTAAGAACACACGAATGACTCAAGCGGTTAACTCAAGACATCCATCAAGTAGGAGCGCTAAACCAACGGCGCCGAGCAGCATGACGGAAACACCTTGAACTTCAGGTTCATGGTCAAAAACAGAAGGGACACATTTCGACAATCCACAAGTGGCTGTTTACTATTTTCAGCTGTGATTTGGTAACTGCTGTTGCCGGAAAACTCTAAAAACCTAATCATGAAACAAGTTTGCAATATTTATTTAAAAACGAAAAAGAATTACCCTCACATATGTAAACTTTTATGATTGCTACTTAATAATTTTATTACCTCAATAAATCTTATTAAAAAAGTTCCATAAATGCGTCATATAGGTTAGAGAGGTGAGATGTAAGTAGGACATGAATGGCGAAAATATCCTTCAAACCGATGATTGATTTTCAAGCATTGAACTCCTGAATACTTGACTAACCACAGGCAATCTTTTACTATCTCCTCATTTAAGGGGGGAAAAAAACTTAGTACAATTAGAACAGGGATTTCTTTAAAATTTTCTACTCGCGTGAAAGCTAAAAAAAAAAAAAAAAAAGTTTTGCGATCTAAAGTGGAAAAAAATCTAAAGTATCTACTACCCCTCAATAAAAATTTTAGGGCCGCGCATAACTTGGTGGTAAGGTCTCGGCTTCAGAATTGGAAGGATACAGATTCTAGTCCGGATTCTACCGAAGAACTGTCGCGTAAGTGGTTTGAGTACATGTTAAATGCAAGGTGAATGTCCCTTCGCTGGTGTGTGGCATACTTGTTTAGAGAAGGGGTGCCAGTTCAGGAGTTAAATTAAATGTTAATAAATTTCTAGGGATTTTAAGTTGCTAGGGGCTATAAATTATATTAAGGGATTATCAAACATACGCCAGCATTCTGCCCCGTGAGTAGCCTGTCTTCCCCGTGATCTGGGCGTCCCGGGTTCAAGTCCCGGTTCGGGTTGTTGTTCTTCTTCTGTGTTCTATGTATATGTGATTGTGCCCCCCTATGTAAAAAAGGGGTGTGCAAGCGAATGTGACGCATGAAGTAACTAAGTCGTACTCCTGGCACTAGTTGGCGCTACTGAACAAACAAGAGACGCTCATTCGGCTTAAATCGCTGACAGATCTGTCAGCGGGCTTGTAAAGTGCCATAAGTAACAACGACAACAAAGATTCCTATATGCGTCATTACATGCAGTCAATTGTTAGATTTATAAATACCAGACAATTGCTTTCAATAATACTGTATACAAACGTGTATGACAGGCAGTCCGGAGTCATAATAAAAAAGCATAATTTTAAACAATAACAAAAACAGTATAAAAATACTTTTCACACAGTTGAAATTAAAAAACAAGATTAATCTAAAATAAATCATTCACATGTTAGAAATGCTTTGAATTGTGACTAGTTTACCGCAATTGACTAGTTTATTAAAACAAGGGTCTCATTATATGCATTGTATAGAATTGCACAATACTAAGGTCCATCACTCAGTAAGAAACTCCGTTTTAGATGACTGGACGCAAAAGGGAAAAGTATAAACTATCAGTTTTTTTAAATGATGTCCGCAGAATTAGCGTGGAAATTTAGAGAGGAGGAGGAGTCCTCGTCATCTTATCATGATTCAAAATTACGAAATCGATTTCGAAATAAATCCTCGCTTCCAAACAGAACATAAATATACGAAGAAACTAAATTTGCAAACATTATAGAAGCTGACAAATATTAGTTATCCGTGTTTCTATGATTCTCATAATTTAAGGAAACTAGATTTCATGAGATAAAATTGCACTAGCCTAACTTCAAAAATTGGGTTCATAAACGATTCCAAAACAGCAAAATGCAAATTTTTAGGTCATATTTTATCAGAAAATGATAAAAAGTTTAAAATGCGATGGCAAATGCTTACATTTTAATAATAATAAAAGAATGAAAAAGAAACCATAACATCGTCAAAAAAATTCAGAAAATCAAAAAAAAAAAAAAAAAAGATGATGATTTTATTCGTGTTGACGATGAACAATTTATGTTGCAATAAGATGTCACGATTATCTAAGGATATTCCTGACGCCACATCTCACAGCATGCGACCACTTAAAAGAACAGATGGAACGTTTCTAACACAGCGGGTAACACTAAATCTTGCATCAAGTTCACATCATTTACCATAATAAGTAATTTGACTCAGAAGAAGGAAGTAAATAATGCGATGCTTTTCTTTTAATATTTAAAAAAATTATATAATTAAGCAAAGTTTTTTTTGTAAATTCGGATTTTTAAAAAAAAATTTTACAAACTTTTTCACGGGCGACAAGAAACGAGTGAATTAAATTAATTTGTGCATGTGCGTACCCTTAACAAGATATTTATTTTTTAAACTATTTTATAAATCAATAGAATTAAATTATTTTTATTTACGAGTGGAGGTTCAAAATTCCATAATAATTAATTGTAATTTTAAGGCTAATTTTAGTCTTTAGCTTAAAAATATAGTTAACGTTTTAAAAATCTCTTCGATTTTGTGTAGCAATGTTGCCTATTTAAAAATTGCTTTCATTAAATTTATGTTCTTTATTGAATATACCCCTAATATTTATTTTGAAGTTTCGCTTAATTTATTTAGGATTTCGTCTCTGTTTCAGAATTAAAATATTTGAACTAATAGTAATACGATATAAACACAAAATTGTTAAAATTTTAAAAAAATGAAATGTTAATGTAAAATATCAATACAAGAAGTTCTTGGATGGGGCGACTTTTCGCCTTCTGCTGTGTCGCATAGAACCTAAACATATCACCGATAAAAAAAATAATAATGTGTCTACAGCATATTTAGAAAGCTTCTCATTTCCACTAGAAAAATTTTAAAAATAACTTTTAGAACGAAATATATAATGCACTATGGTAAAAAAAAAAAAAAAAAAAAAAAAAAGTTAATGATTAAGATAGTGAAAAGAGTTTAATTACCAAAAAAGAATCGAGTACAATATCTTTTCTTTGAAGTTTTGTAATATTTTAAAAAGCAGTTGAGAATGTCACTTTGATGTCATTTAGAGAAGAGTTGAGAAGAATCACACTTTGCTGGCGTTATTCACATTTACGAGAATCTCAAACAGTTTTCAATCTTGAAAACTTCCTTTTTCCTTGCAAAATTAATATGTTTATACAAGGAAAAAAATTATTAGATGAAAAATAATTATACCAATAACTTCGTAATACATCTACCTAAATCACAGTATGTCAAAATTGCCCAATAAAAAAAAGTTAACTTTCTAACTACAACGATATATATATATATATATATATATATATATAAACGATAAAATATTTTTTTAGTAAAATTTTGATTTGAGTTTTTTTTTTTTTTTTTTAAATCTGAAAATACGGCATATAGCACATCATATTTCATTCGAAGAGTTATGCTAGAATTTAGTTGTTATTTGTTTACCTCGACGAGGAATTTTTTTTTCTTTTCTTCTTTTTTAGTAATACTTAAAAGGGGAGTTATGAAGGAAATTGTCCATTTCTTACTCAAATGTTCAGTTATATTGGAAGCTATCAAAACATTACCGAGTTAATTAATTATTTAAAAATCAAGTATTTCAATAATTTAGCATAAGGACGCCGCAAAACATTTTTTTTTCTTTTTTGTATAAGAAAGAAAGCTAATGTATATTCTTATAAAGCAAATTTTTAATAAAGTGATAAAAAAAAAATAAAAACAAAAAACATAAAAAATGAAAAAAAAAATGTTTATGAAAATAACGCTGCACTAAAACTTCTAAACATCTACAATTTTATTTATTGATTAATATAAGAAAAATATTTAGAGCAAACGATTTTTTAAAATAGTCAAAACTATCTTTTATTCCATACGTTTCTTAAAAAAAAATTTATGAACAATAAAAAATTTAATTTAGCATTGGAAGTATCAACATTAAAAATATAAATATGTATTAATATTTTAAAAAATAATTTGTTGACAAAAAATTTAGCTAATTAACTGTCACGAAACTTTCGCTAAATCCTTCCTTATAATTCAATTATTTGTGAGCAATATTTGAAAAAAAAAAAAAATCTTTGAATAGGTTGCATATCCAAGGCATAGAAATTCTGTATTTTTCTTCTTATTCATAAAGATGAAATTATGGTTTCCACTTTTTTTAATCTAGAAAAAAATTCAAACACACACAAAAATAGAGGAGTATGGGAACGAATTCATTACACCTAGTCGTATATAAAAGCGCACTCAACAATAACATTGAAAATAAAATATGGCTTTTAACACATAAAGCAGATATTCTATTTTGTGAGAATTGACACTCATTTGTTGAATCACATTTTTATTCCTTTAAAGATACAACTGTATCATACCAGTACAAACGTCAAAACGTCATGCGATACTCGTTTCTCGAACACACATTGCGCATGTGCGCGCATGTGACACACGCAAATGATATCAATCACACTAAGTGAAGAGCAGCTGTTTTATAACAACATTCCGGTTATGCGAGAGAGGCACTACTTTTCATTCTTTCACAAAAATAACCGATCTTTTTCAATTGAAAAAAAGAAAGAAAGTATTTAAAAAAAAAAAAAAAGAACGGTGCCCCACACAAACGAAATTTACGCAGAAATATTCTCTTCTTTCAGCGCGACGCCCCGCAGTCGGATGCGCGGAAATAAAATAAGAGAAAATAAATAAATAAAAAAGCCCTCTCGTCACACAAGGCATCTGGTTCGTTAACTCTACTCAGTGCATTAGAATTTAATCACAATCATTTACAACAAGTGATGGCAACACGAGGCATGAAAGAGCTGTTGTCGGTGGTTGTTGACGTTAATGACGTATATGGGGAGGAGGGGAGGGTTGGAAGCCTTACATTCCACAAGCGGGCGTAGGAGTGTCATCCAGATGGCCTGAGCGGAGACCCTTTCCCCCTCCTCCCCCCTCCATTGCACACGTGATTCGAGTTGAGTCGTGTGAGAATAATTCGGCAGTGTCTCACAGGTGTCTTGTGCCTTTTTAGGGGCCACCCAGATTCTCTCGGGTGTCTTTCTGGTGACCTCTCGAGGTCGCTTTCTTCTTCTCTTGATATCCCTTTTTTTATATCGTGTTTCTGTAGGGGGAGGTAACCTACGAGTTGAGCTGTCTACTTTACATTCCGCAGATGATATGTATTTCTTTAGTTTTTTAGAAATTGCTAAAAACGCTTTGATAGCATCAGTTTGGTTTATTGAAAGTTGGAACTACTTACTATTTTTCGCATTTACAGTATAGTTTTTTTAATATAAAATATTTCTTGTGAAGATGATAAAGCTACAAATCATTTATTGATATATTTACGTTCTTCTCTTTGTAGTATTAAGCATCTTTGTTATCCAAACAGTCAGACAAAATTCAAATTTGGGCAATTAACTTCAGTGGTCAGTCCCTCAGCGGTTGGTAGAAACTACCGGCCACAGGTTTAAGGTCCAAGGCCGAAGAGAAGATGATTCGAAAAATCGCATTCATCTTCGAATAGAAAAGCAAACCCCTTCGGAAAACATTTAAAATATTCAAATGAGCTCATCAGCGAGAATTGCAAATCCTTCGCCTCTTGTACTCTGCTCAACAGATGCAACGTTTTTAAGAGTTAATGAGTAAAACACAAATAAATTTGCCAATGGCCTAGTTGCGGTAAGTTGAGTTATTTGAGGAAAGAGGTGTAAAAGGTCAAGGTATTTATGATTTCAGTTTAATAATGTAAAACAATTGACTAGCATAATCAGTTAATCATTTAATCAGGTTATATTTTAATAGTCTGTCACTGAGGTGCTGAAATAAAGAATTGGATGCCTACACATAAAGATGAAGCTGATATGAAAATGACAATAAAAGATCAAAGGCCATAAGAAGCGGATGCATTAATAAGAGGATGAATGACAACTATTAAAAAGATGTTGCTGTATTATTTATACCTATAAAAAAATCTTTTGGAAAGCCCCAAATTGCTGATATCGAAACAGGTCCACTTTTGATCGGTTTCAAAAAAATCACTGCGAACAAGATTTCCGCCGAATGGAGAAAAATACTTATGGCGAGGATAGTTATTATAGTTATACACATACACATGAATTGAACCACTGCCTCTTCTACTGTTTTATACTGCACCTTTCGAAATAAATTTCTATTTCTATAAAAAGGGAGAGGAAGATCCCCGACTTTTCAAAGCTTCAGATTTGCTTGTGTGGCCACTACTGACTTTCAGATTTAACACAATTTAATCTTAAATGACAAACGTTTCTGGCCATCAAACCAAAACATGGTGAAAATCTGAGACCCTATTTATGGCGGATATCAAAGTAGAGTTAAAAGTCTTTTGAAGTAAAAAATGCATATAAATTTTCGGTAAAAAATAAAATAGCGATTTATAAAAATCTTCAAAAGAAAAAAAAAGGGGGTGGGGTGGTGTGGGGGTTGGGATTAGATAGTGAAGCAGAAATAATGGACCTTTATGTCACACACTTTGTTGCCACTCCTAATTAGTTTTATATTTCCTGTTTATTTTCATTTTAGAGTTTGCGTTGTATCTTATTCCAGCTTGGAATCTAGCAATCTGGTTTTGATTTAAGTAGAATATGTTGTGTTTACTTTAAGAATAGAATTTTTGTACGTTACGTTATTTCATCTCTTTGATGTACGGATTATTTGATCAATTTCAATCTACTTCATCTGTAAATACTCTGCCAAGTTTCTATCAACGTTATGTAAATAGCCTCATGAAACTCTCCGTTTTGTGTTGTGCAAAAATAAACTGATTTCAAAACGAAAGTAGTGTTCCGAATCAAAACAAACTTTTTTGCCTATCAAAGTAATTAGTCTATATAAGCCATATTAGGAATAACGTTATTTTATAGAAAGTTTGAAAGGCAGAATGTTTCAAAAATTATTTTTAAAAGAAATTTATTTTTATTCTGAATGAACAATTGAATAGGGCACTTAATTTAGATTCGAGACATTCTTTTAATCCAGTACAAACTAAAAATTTAAATCATTCTCAATGAATCTGGGACGCCATTCCATTTATTAAAATTTACGTACATATAAAGATGAAATTCCCCCCCCCCCAAAAAAAAATCCTTCAGAAAAGAAGAGTTAAACAAAAGAAAATAGGAATATGCTTTATTGCTATTATCAAATCAATGAAAATAAGATCTGTAGTTTCCTTTGGTCGCCCGGGGGATATTTTTCCTTTATTAACTGTAAATTTGCCTAATTAAAATTTAATTTTAAATTAGGCATCATGGTGGAAGGATACTGTTCATTCGTGGATTCTAAAATCTCCGCGCACTGACGCATGCGTCAAGAAGCATTTATTTCATCAATAAACGAAAGAGAGGAAATGTTCACATTTAATAATAAAGCAAGGTACACACGTGGCCAACTACTGGCTTGAATAGAAGGTCACGCCTACTCCAGGAAGATCATGTGACCGCAATGGCACAATGGCAAATAGTTGTCTCGATGAAAAACCCATTCGCCATTGTCCCATGGTCACGTGATGTTCCTGAAACAGCCATGGCCTTCCATTGCGCTTAATAGTTGGCCTCGTGTGAACGCTGCTTAAGGCGAAATAATATTATTCTAGGACTTAGGAAAGTAATAACCGCTCATCTTTTTGCATACCACTCCTTAATGAAGTAAAACCATCAACAAGTGATAGTTTAGAGAATCCAGAAACGAACAGCATATTATGATAAGAGACAAATTAAATTCGATAAGGGAATCAAACATTGATGATATAGGGGCACAGCATATACACCAAAGCATACGCAGTGAAGATTCTACAGATGCATCTGTACCGTCAAAAAGAAAAAAAGTATCCAGAAAATCTATTTTATCAAAAAATAGAGATGAAATGTATTAAAAAAAATTCTTCAAGGCAATTTTTCACAGTAAATTAACGATTTTGCAGATAAGTATTTAGGATATTTTCGGAATGCAAGCATGAAGGAATTTCGCAGTTCCTTTCGCCGAATTAAGTGGGGGTCTGGAAAGAACTTAGCGCGAAGCATTTCTCTAGACGGGGGCTGGGGGGAGAAGGACTGTTTGCGGTGTCCCACTACAAACAGGAAGCAGTCAGGCGTGCACCCCTAAGTACTCGCTCTCCATTAGAGGATTGTGGGGAATCAGATAACATAAGCAGTCATTTCGGCGGAAACGGAAGTATCAATAGTGTTTGGATTCCTCGAATTTACTTTCATTTTGGTTTTAGTTTTAGTTTTCCTTTTGCAGGTGGTTTGCGAAATGGCAAGAAAATATTGAGTAAGTGAAATCAAAAAGTGTATCCGTTAAAAAATGTGCAGCATTTGTAAATATTTTTTAGTCGTCATCGGTGACTTAGTGCGTGTAAAAGGTTAATAAGTATCTAGAAAAATAATTTCATTTTTCTTCCTTTTTTCGCAAATTGGATTTAATGCGTTAAGATTGTCTTTATGGCTACCCCTCAAACAGGCAACCGGGGGCATCTCATCATTACGCCACTGTGTCGCGATGACCTAATGACGGGGTCTAGGCTTCGGGATTGGAGATCGACAAATGCCTGAAAACTCTCACAATCGGCGGTGTAGATTCGGTATACTCTCAATCGGACGTTAGCGTGGCGTAGAACTTAGAAGAGGGGATTCAGATGCAATCTTTGTCATCTTGCCACGATTTCGGAGAAGACGATTGTAATAAAATACGATTTTTACATATTTAAATATGTTTAGATGCGTAACAAAGTTTTGTTGGTAAAATACGTTTCTTTAGTTTGTTTCATTAATCCTTTCGTTCCTTTATGCAATCAATCCTTTCGTTCACAATGAAGTGTCCGATTCGTACCTTGAATTTGAAATCTATAACTAACCAAAGTAGCATAAAATAATATAAAATTAAAAAACATAAATCACTTGTAGAACACAAATATCTCTAATATTAGATACGGTTTCGGAATTTTAATAAAATCATAAATAATACATAATTTTAAAAAACAATCCTCAGCCCTTCAATCCGTATCCCTCTATCACTATGTAGAGCCCTAAGAGGAAAACGTCTTTAGAAAAATTCGTCTAAAAAATCAATTAGGCTATTCATTGATAATCTTGATGCAATGGTTCTTGAGCAAAAGCTTTAATAATTGTAACGTCCAATAAGCCCGTACGAAACTTTCTATTCAACTTCCCTTAGCCCCCCCCCTCAAAGAAACTTTTACAACATCCTTTGTTAAGTTGTTTAAATTAAATACTAAATAAATAAAGACAATATATGGGTGAGCTTAGTTTAGTTATATTAACGTTCCGATTTAAAGCAACAATACGGCTATTTTGGGACAGGATCTCGTTATTTTGAGTAGCGGTCAGATGACGTGGACGGCACTTGAGCTGACATCCCTCTCCACGCTTTCGCACAAGACCAGGGGAGGGCATTTGGCCACACAGGGATTTAGCGAGCACCAGGCTAGCTTACCGCGACCCCAATACTTTGGCGAGAATGTATTTACAACATCTCTTTGTATACAATATTTATGTCAAAATGCAATCATTTTGGAATTTTTTTATTGTCATTTCTAGTAATTGATACAAAAATATTGTTAGATTAGGCGATAGTTAAAATCTGCATTCGTGAAAGAAGTTGCATATCAATATCCTACGTTAGTTTAATGCTCCTTCTAAATTGAATTTTAAATAACCAGTACTTGTAATGTACCAGTCTGAGTACTTGCTTTAACATAAAATGAGTATGTTACATTTAAAATCTGTAAAAAAAAAAAAATCCTTTCTACTTTTAACTTTTTCACCATTGTGGGTTTTGTATTAGACAGGAAAAAATGAAAGAAGGCAAAAGAAATAACAAATAACATTAACTGCCTTTGCCGAACAGCTTCTTCGCACAGATTATTAACTTTTGGGATTGTTAAATATTAATGTGAAATGTATCGATGTTAAATTTCACCTTGCTACTTAATAAGATCAACAAACATGAAACTATTTGTATAAGTCAAAACGAATTATAACTCATGCAAATCAAAAAGTATCTACTACAAAATAAAAGCGGAAGTAAAAGTCCCTATTTCAGAATTTATGTCCAAAGAAGATAGCTTTTAATTTTAATTTTAACACAGGCCAAAGCACGTGATTGAATGTTTTGATGGATAAGTTTGAATCTCATGACATAAAAAAATTGTTACAAACTGCGTATTATATTTTAAAAATTCATTAAAAAATATGAGAACATAATACAGAAATGAAATTGATATCATTAAAAAGGTAATTTAATGATTTGAGATAATGAAGGATATCATCAGTTTCGGTGGAGATATCACCCATTTTCGCGAACGATTAAATTTTGACGCTTATTTCTAGATTTCTTTCACATCTTTTCTGTTTCCATTTTTTTGCCAGTCTTACTCGGAACATTTCTAATAATATGTTTCAACTTCTTTAATCAGCGAAGCGTTGAATTAAATGCAGCTATAACGACGCTCAGTGGAATAGTGTAATGATTTGCTTACATTTGATTGTTGACATTCGACAATATGTTATAAATATGTATGATTTATGTGCCCAGGGCCTGACTTTGCCCAATTGGAGCCAGGGGCAAAACTTCTTTGGGGGCCCCCTCTGTCTTTTTTGTCTTTGAAAAGCAATGTTAAAAAAAGTTCATTAAAGAAGGAAACGTAAAATAAACTTTCTATTCACTTTGGGGACCCTCCTCTGATGTGGGGCCCGGGGCAACTGCCCTGTATGCCCCTCAGGCTCTGTCTGTGCCACGTACATTAGCATCTTATACATAAAGATAATTATTACTATAATTAAAACTCAAGCTCCTAGAAATAGCTCAATTCAGATTTTCTACTGCCCGACCGTGCATGGTCACGCTTTCTTTTGTTTTTTCATCCCGCAGTCTCTTTTGTTTCTTATTGGCGAGCAAAAAGCGAGACACTAAGTATGGAATCGGATCGCAGCGGGCCCTTGGCGCCGCTCTGACAGATAGCGCCGCGCCCTGTTCTCTCAGCCTACCGGCGACTCCGACATGTCCCGTTACCGCTGCTACTTCTAGGAGAGGACAAAAAAAAAAAAAAAAATAAAGAGAACGGGTTGTGGGTCGGGTCAAAGAGTTTTCATTTTATTGGGTTCCTCGCCTCTATTTATTGGGAAAAATTTGCATGAGATGGCCGTTGGACTCGCGTGCTTTGGAATTTAATTCGGCACCAGAGGCAATGCGAAATGAAACCACCTGTAAGGACAAGAGCATCATTAATGAATGTTGCAAGTCTGGGTAGAGACAAAAATCAAAACATTCTTTTCGCCAAACTTTCTTTATTGGCACTGAAGTCATTTTGCATCTAGGCTTTGACTTGTTCGTATTAAGTAATACAAAATGTTTATATACATAGATTCTTTACATTTACGCATCTTATTATTTTTTAGGAGAAAAATATGTTGTGATTCCATTTTTTTTTTATCGATTTTTTTAAAGTCTCAAATGTATAGAGAAGTTATGCGATAAATAATAAGCCGATAAATAAATAATAAATAAGCTATGATTAATAAAAATGAAATAGTATCAAATTTTTTATTGCAGACTAGTGCAAGTTAATCTGAATGCAAAACTTTTAAAGAAAGCTGAATTTTAAATATTGATGCTTTATTAGTATAAAATGTAATTAAAAAAAGCTCATTATTTTAAATGTCCTAAAGCGGAATTATGATCTATAGCATAAAACACGAATTTGGGCAGGATTTCATGAAGTGTGGTTTTCGACTCCCTGGTTTTCTACTCAAAATCTTCTTCATTTTTCACCCATTAAATCTTTATCTGCTTATTTTATTCTTTTTTGTAACTGAAATTTACAAAGAGAAAGTTTTGTAGTGTCAATAAATTCATCCTCAAAATTTTGACGAATACCTCCTTCGAAATGGGTGCATTACTGAATAAACCTGTCACTCGATCTGCACAAGATAACTACAAAAACAGGATGAGCTGTATTAACTGAATGAGCTATATGTGCACTACGGTACGTTCCCCAAATTATAATTTTACTACCTATAATATGACAAATGACCGATAGAAAAATCGATTAAAGATCGATTATATTAGGCAAATATGATAATTCACAAAATATCAGTTGTAAGCTTTCAAAACGAAAATCGAACATTTTTTCTAGAAAACTTTTTTTTGCTGCCATCCAAAATGTCTCACATTTGATAAGTATTAATGACTGACGAAAATGTCATGCGTTTAGTGATAAAACTATACTTCTCCACAATAAAAAAGGATTAAAAAAATAATTAAAATTTGACACGAGAACTTGATGTTCATACTGGACAAGAGAAAAAATTAGAAAAATTTATTATTGGTACCACAAAATTTAATTTTTCCTTTAGCAAAATTTGAAGAACTGAAAACGAAGGAATTTCTTGTTAAAAATGAAACGTTGGTTCAAAAAGATAAAATAAATAAATAAATCAAATCAAAACGACACATGGTTTTGCATGATACGTGAGAAAAAAGTGAAAAAGTAATGATTAAATGCAAAAAAAAGTACTCTTGGATCCTTGCAATATGTGCCAGCATGAATATGAGAGTCAAAAAGTACTTTTGCTTTAATTGAGCTGAAATACATTAAGTTGTACCTTATTTTGGAGAATCAGTTGCTATCATTGGACCCCGTGATACAATTTGTAATAATTTTTTACTGTTTTATAACCCTTCTGTCCGAAAATATGAAATACATTTTAAAATTTTGAAACTTTTAGAAGCAGGCAAACATCCTGGTAACCTAGCAACGCAATAGTGACAGTTTATGAAAAATAACAGATTTCAGAGGGTACATACATATTTTTTTGAATAAGTGAAAACCTTTTATACCAATAAATATATCTTACTTATGTAAGATAAAATAACACCGACCATTATAAGAAAATGAAGGATTTTAATAAAATGAGTATCGGGTTGCATAGATAAAACATCAAATCAAAGCAACTCACTAATAACAAGCATAATGTTGTATTACAAAGTTTAGAAGAGAAATCATAACTATCAAGCAGTTCAATTCCATATAATGTTTGCAACATAAAGCTTCGCCAAAATGCGTGAGTCAGATAAAGACATGTTTGATAAAGTTTTTGTAACATTATAAATATGCATGAAATCGAGTAAGTTGACCCAAAGAGGAAATTCTCATAAAATCTCTCAAATAATCTCCCTCATCTCCCCTTTGCGAAAGACGGTTATCAACAAACATAGCACGTTCAAACGATATCCTGAAGAAGGCTAGACTTCACTCCAATTGAATTTTATTTCGTCGTTGCTCAACTCAGAAAAATTATATGATAATATCGCAAATACATTTTTCAATTTTAGGATGGACTCTTTTTCAAGTCACAGAATACTCATAATTTTAATTACAAAAATAGAATAAAAATTTTAATCTATTCATTTATTTTATAAATAACCATATGAAGAATCGTCGTGTAAGCGGGCCTGGTGTACGTCTGGAGAAGGAGGTGGCAGCGCAGATGTCGTCCTCATCATCCGACCACGGTTTGAAAGTACGCGGTCCTTCCCAAAGTAGCCCTACTGTTGCCTTAAAACGGGACATTAATGTAACGAAATGAAACATTGTTTTGATAATAAATAAGCTACAAAAATTTCGTCAGCCTTTGTTTTTTTTTTTTTTTTTTTTTTTGTATTACTATGTAATAAAAAAAAAGTTTAGATTATACAAATGCGGCAAGCTTCTCCGATAAACAGAGACAGATGAGGGCGGGGGAGGCGTCAAATTTCTTTTCAAGCACAGGAAATTATTTTCCATTTCTTCTCAATATCTGCTTGACGGAGAAGGGGAAAAATCGTCACTCAGTGATAAACCACTCTTGCAAGATCAAAGGCACGGCGAGAACGATGGCATCACATGACTGGCACAAAACAAAACAGCGCGAGCGATGATTATTATATCCCGACGACCCGTACTCGTGTTTATCGTAGAACAGGTGGTCAGGAAATCTTCTGACGTCACCATCCATTCACATGCCTCGACACGGCAAAGGACATTTATCCGAAAACTGTCGGAACTCTCTTGTGAAAACTGAACAAATAAAGCGTTATTCGAAATAATTGTACAGCACTGTTAAAATGTGACGCTTTTAAGCTTAAAAAAGAATCTGCATTTCTTTATATGACAGATAGACTAATTCGAGGATGAAAAAAAATCGGAACTCCATTTAAACTTGGCATTAAAGTCCGTACTCTTCTTCAAAAATTTTTACTATAACTAAAATAAATAAAGGAATATTGCCTGATAGAGTTGATAAACTGCGTCGAATCCAAATTATTATTATAACAGCTACATTTTCATACGGATGGAATTGCTTTATTAAAAAAATGAGCAATGTTAAAAAGGCATTAATATTTTTTTATGTATTAAACCTTTAGAAATCGGGACATAGTCATAAAGAAGAAGCAAGCTTATTGAAAGAATTGAAATTTGACAACTCTTATTTTTATGGAACGGAAAAACTATGCTTTGCATCCTTACTCGCAGTTTCTTTCTTTCGAAGATTATTTCAATTTATCTAAAAGTAACCGATGCCTTTAATAGAAATTTAGTTTTAAAAAATCATTAAAAAAATATTCTGTTACAAACTCCTGTTTTTGAAATTAAAAGCATATGAAATTCTTTCTATAGCTATTAGAGACTTAGAAACACTCATTACACAACTCACTGGTGACGTGCACTTGCATTGCTGTGCCTGAACATTTCTTAGTCTGGTGGTTGAATTGAACTCATACTCACAGTCAGTTTGAACAAAATGAAAAAAAAATCGAGAAAAGATTTGAGAAAAATTCAAAAATATTCTGTACTGCACACCGTCCTCCCACTGGGGGAGGGGGGGGGGCATCTCGTAATTGAGGATGAAAAGCTTTCGGCATGGTGGTTGGTTCTAGCCACCCTGGTGGGTGCAGAAAAAGATGGGAGGCTGGCTCCCCTCATCAATAACGGGACACAATCCCAGAGGAAGGGTTGTACCGTGGCCGGTGATGACCCTTAGGGCTCAACCACAGTTCCCGCCAGTTTTGCTGTCACGGCTGTCCGGTCATTCAGATTTTTCCGTGTGCCTTCGCGCGGGTCGGAGTAGCCAATTTAAGATACTGCGTACGATCAATTTAATAAGAATGGTTGTTGTTGTTTCTTATGGCACTTGCCACGGACAGTCCCGCTGTTCAAAGACAGCTGATTTAAGCCTAAGGGGGAGCGCCTCTTGTTCGTATCGTAGAGCCAACTTGGGCCAAGAGGACGACTTTGCTACTCACGCATCACTCATTCACCTGCACAACCCCCTTTTTACAGGAGGGCACATTCTCACATCTCACAGATAGAATAACGGAAGAACAGCCATGCCCTAACCGGGACTCGCCCCCGTGGTGCCCAGATCACGGGGAAGATGCGCTATCCCTATGCCAGGACTCCGGCAATATGAATGGTTCTTTTATTATGCCGAACGTGCAAGGGCGTCCTTGTTTCCTTTCCTAGGGAGTCAGGACATGCTTTTTCCATACCTAGCTCCACCCCCAAGAAGGGCAGAGAGCATGCAAACTGACTCAAGATCTGTAAAAGTCATGTAGGATTTTTCTTCTTGCAGCAGAGGGATCTTGTTTGGAATCGAATCATGATGACTCAGTGTTTCTTTAATACAATAAGATCCGATTCAAATATATTTCAATTGCTGCGCTGATATACAGCGTAGACCCGTCATGTTTTCCAGGAGAGCCGACTAGAGTAATCACAGACTGCAGTGGTCTTCTCAAAACTTCATCGCATAGTCTCTTGTAATCTTGTGTTATCTACCTCATAAGAAAATGAGGATCTTGGGTAAGGCAGAGAATGCCTTGCATGGCATTGGAGAACAATAGTTAAAAATATTAACCTTTGGTGTAAATTTCGCTGTTTTACTGAATTTACCGAATTTTTGGCTATTAATCCTTGACATGCTGTTATTAGTATCCGAAAATCGAATTTGTGTTCAAGATGAGGTTTTCCAAATTCGATTGAAACTAAAATTTGACACAAAAATATAACTGTAGTCGCACAATCACATATAAAATTCGATATATTTGAGTCATTCCGTTTACATGGTTCTGAAAGTACCCATCGAGTAAATGGTTAACCCTTTGTTGGATTTGGCTCAAAATTTGATAGGTGTCTATTCTATAGATGCTACATCCGTGTTCCAAATTTTATCCATCCAGCTCTCTTCTTTTTATAGTTATCGTAGTAACTTACATTTGAACAGCCAGACAGACGTGTTCAGAATAGACTTTGCTCACAATTTGACAGAAATCTACAAGTTTGATGTAAAGGCCATATACTAAATTTCATCTATCTAGCTTAAAGCGTTTCTGAGAATGTTTATCACAGACAGGCAATTCTTATTCCACGAAATCGGCAGCA
This sequence comes from Argiope bruennichi, assembly GCF_947563725.1. Classification (NCBI taxonomy): domain Eukaryota; kingdom Metazoa; phylum Arthropoda; class Arachnida; order Araneae; family Araneidae; genus Argiope; species Argiope bruennichi. The sequence goes on from NC_079160.1 coordinate 9,604,433, forward strand.
TCGCACATAAAAAAATTGTGAAGAATGCAGCAAGCGGTTAATACAAAAAATGCCGCTGCGGATTCTGTTACCCGATAATGATACAGTTAAAATTACAGATCAGTTCACTTTCAGTGAATCTGCAATAATAATAATAATAATTTTTTTTAAAAAAAAAAGAAAGAAAAGAAAGTGGGAAAGAAAGCGGAAAAAGAAAAGTTTTCACCTGCTCAGTAAAGAGGGGGGGGGGGTAGTCACTTGACCTTCACTTTTGATTACATGATAAAAGAAATAATAAGGGAAATGGCGCAAATAAGTATAAAGTTACCCTTTTTTTTCCCTTCAAATGAATGGTTGTAATTACCATTTGGTACAGAAAGCCTCTTATTATATCACTTTAAAACTTAAAATCATATAATTGAATCGACTGTACAAGATAGGAAGAAAAAAAATAATTAAGTGCGAAACATCAGTAAATCATTTTACGTATATAATATAAACCAATGGGTGTGGTCTCCCCGGAGCTTTCTCGCACACTCTCGAGTAAAGATGAATTTGTGCTTTGGACGCGTTTTTTTCCCAACAGATTGAAACCAAAATTTGGTGCAGAATTACAGTTGCAGTTTCAATATTACATGACAAATTTGATATGTTTAAGTTTTTACGTTTTTGAGTATCGAGTTTATATGTTTCTGAAAGTACAGACCGAAAAATATTTAACCTCAAGTTGGATTCGACACAAAATTTAATAAGCGTCTATAACATAGATCTTAAATCTATTTACCGAATTGTATCTCTTCATTTTGTAGTTATTATTTCAACTTATATTCGAACACCCGAACACCTTTCTCTGAATAGATTTTGCACAAAATTTGATAGAAATCTACAAATTTGGCTTAAAGACCATATACCAAATTTCATACATCTAGCTCAAAGTATTTTTGAGTTAGCTTTGACATCAACAGATAAACAGAGAGACATTTTCCAGAAATGTATTTTTCGAACTCGGAGACGTCTAAAACAATGATTCGTCAAAATCTCGAATTCGAATTTTTTGACAAATACTTTCTCTATATTTCACATAGGAGAAAGTAAAAAGTTGGCAAACTCTTTCTTGCACCACTCTTTGACCCATTTGCGTTTTCTTTGATGGATGATTTTGGTATTAGATTCGTTCCATCCTGACCAACCTTGTAAATTCAGAAAATGAACGTATCCCATATTATTTATACGCTTCTATGCTAATTCTATAGAAAGGAACTTTGGAAGGATACATTCATTTGAAAGTTTACAAACCGAAAATGTAAAAAATGATGAAATCCCTGCCAATTAGCATACTTAAATGTTAATTTAATATTTGCAGTTTTTCAAAAACTTTTTTGTTCACATTGTATGCACTGGATCAATGTTGCGGCTATCCGTTGTAGCTCTTATTGTAGAATTCTTCCTTTTCATAAGAAAAGTTTCCTCAGTGGTGTTTAACAAATGAATATTTGGATAGGATTTGAGAAATCGCGCAATGGTTGGAATAAGCAGTATAAGGATGTAGTGGTTATATAACTCTATTAGCTTCTCCTTTGATGCAACAGATGGCGTTACCTTATTAACATCAAGGTATATTTCCCATGATCTTTCTTGGGGGTCATTATTAGATTGTATTTCTAAGTGAATGTCGTGTATTTTCTTGTTCGTGTTTGTTTTGTCTTGTGAAACCTGGAACTGAGAAAATAATGAAATAACTGTTCCTGAAACTCGTCTATTATTTTCATCTACCTCATAGTGAAGTTATAAAGAGTCTCGTGCCTCTACAGTGAGATATTTAAATCAAATAAAGTTGAATAAAGCAAATTTTAAACTTTAAAGTTAGAATCATATTCTTCGCATTAGCATTCTTTTAAACTGATTATTTTTTCTTCTTTTCTTTCATTTTCACTTAAAATAATTCGATAAATAAGTCTTCCATCGATTTCTCGATTAAATTTTCTTTTTCTTTTCTTTTTTTTCTTTCGTTCTTTTTTTATCGATGTAAACGTAACAACACAAATATTCTGTCAAAATGGGGTCGCAAAAGCACTTTTTATTCGGAAAAAAATTTGCATTTTGACACGGAAAAAGAAATCGAGAAAAGAACGTTTTGTATTTCTACAGATATAATTATGAAATGAAAAAGAGTATTACAAGTTAAATACGATTTATTGAAAAATAGATTTTGCAAATAAAATGCTTTTAAAAAATTCAATAAAACACCTCCTAAAACAGAAAATTTTTATACATGCAAATAAGGCCGCAAAACATCTTCATAATTTTTTCATTTCATAAATGGAAACATAATTATTTTACACTTTAACTTCACGCCATTAAATGCCGAGAAAAGGAACTCTGTTCAACTTTTCGCCGCCAAACACAAAAAATATTTGTTTCATCCTTTCCAGTGATTGGTAAAAATCTGTAAATCCGCAAAGTGGTTACAGACTAACTGTCTCTACAACCACCATTTATTGAAAACTAATATCTAACGGTTAACAACCCTGTTTACAACAACATGACAAGAGATGTAGCCAGAGGTACGTCACCCAACTAACTGGTATGGACTGCCACAAGCAGACATTCAGGATATCAAACACATACTTCTACAAACAAGAACAAAGGTGTCTTTTTTTTTTTTTTAAAGATGTTTTCCATCACATACCTTTTGTGTAGCCTCACGCACCTTCAGTTTTAATTTTTTTTTCTTTCTTTTTTTTACGTTCTTCCTCATAAGCTCGTGGGTTCAAGAAAAAACACCACGGCGCCGGCCCTGAAACGAGAGGTTTTGAACTCACCTGTTTGAGCGGAACTGGATTGGTAAGGGCGCACCTACTTAGGCACCCCGGGCACGTTTCTTTAACAGGTGTCAATACGTTTGCAAGCTCAGTGGAAAGAGTGTGGATTTTAATTAACACATTAAATGTAATTATGGGATTACGGGCACGATTTTGGCAATCGATCCATTTCGAGCATTGCTTGACTGATTGTAGTTTTTTCAAAGATATTTTCAGCACAATTTAAATCAGCAGTTAACTAAGGTGTTGGAATGAAACTTATTTCAAAGAGTTAGTTTCAATCCCCAGAACAGAGGGGGTGCTCTGTACTTGAGTCTTCCGTATGCTCACATTATACAGCTGATATTTTTAGAATAATTATGAAAACTGAACACGCCTTTTGGATCTCTTCCATTCTTGCGATTGAATCGAAAATCTGAAATAGAAATTAAATAGCGGTTGCAAGACCACGTACAAGATTTCATTTATCCACATATCTACATTTTTCAGTTAATGTTCACAAACACACGAACGTACAAAAAAGGTGGTCAATTTTTTGGAGAATTTCGGCGAAAATGTGTCACAAATCTACAATATCACTGACTCGTAGCCTCAGGTTACCAACTGGTTCGCCGGGAATATTAATTATATTTGATTTTAGATAAATCGTTTTTTATATCGTCATGCTCTTGATTTCGTTAAACTGTCTGATATTAAAGCCATGTTACTTTAAATGTCTTAATTAAGTCCTGCTTATCGTGTATATGAACCTTTTTGATGAAGACATAACATCATAGCTCTGTTAAAAACGTAAATATCCGATATTGTAACTTCACATTTTTTTTATTTGTTTTGAAACTATACAGATATTAAATAAAATCCTTCTTCTTTAGTTTATAATAATATAAGAAAATCGTTAGATTAAGTAAGTATTTGATGAAACAATAAAAACAGTTTAAATTTTAGGGCAGCAAGGTAATATATCGTCAGAAAAACGGGCAAAAAATTATTTTAAAAAAATTGGAAAATTTTACAATAATTCACAAGATTATTAAAATGGTATAATTAAAATTATATTTTTTTAAAATTTAAGATGATGATAAAATTATTTATGTGCTGAAATATTTTCGGAAGTTATCGCGGAAAAACGATAAAATTTAGCTTAATATTTCATCAGTTAAAATTATAATTAAATTTCAAAGAATTGCTCTAAAAAAATCACGCATGCTCCCAACTTTCAAGATATACATGTGCCAATTTTGGAAGCTGTAGGTTCATACGGCCTGACTTGTAGAGCACCAACACACACACACACACACACACACACACACACACACACACACACACACACACACACACACACACACACACACACACACACACACACACACACACACACACAGAGAGAGACACACACACACACACACACACACACACACACACACACACACACACACACACACACACACACACACACACACATTCATCTTTATTATTAGAATAGATAAGACTACGTCATATTTCAATCATGAAGCTCATTGTGTTCTTAAATTATTGTACTACATGCATATGGACTCATACGCAGACGGGCTTCTATTAGATGTATGTAGTATAAAATTGATAGAATTTGATACCATATTAAGTTCTCATGTTTATTGACAGACTTTATCTCACAAATGAAGGTTTATCTATTTATTCATTTTTCGGACTCTGGAAGATGACTATAAATGCAGTATTATTAAAATCTCGAGATCAATTTTTCGAAGGTTGTATTGCTTTCTCTTCAAATAGTTCCTCTTAGATGAAGTGATAAGGGTATGACGGTCTTATTATACTTTACTTTTTGGTAATCTGGAACCCATTTTCCGATTCAAATTTAATCACACATCTTTCAAATAAATTTTACAGGCTTTATGTTTTTCTTTTGTTGCATATACGAAATTACTGCAATGTTAACATTTTGTACAAGAAATTTTATTTAGACTGTTAAAACGATGACTAAGCAAATGAAAATGATTACTAGAAATCAGAACAAAGAAATTCCATCTTTAAATGGAATGACATTTTTTAACGAATAAATCGGATAATAATATCGAAACTTTAACTTTCGGTTAAAGCTTGACTTTTCTTTCTAAACAGCATTCTTTCTCATGTTTTATGTAATAAGTTAGTAAAATTTGGTCGAATTCAGCCCACTTGTTGAGGAGGAGATGTGGAATATGCAGAGCCACGTAGATTTTTAGAGGTTATTTTTGTGGCATCAAATAAAGACATTTTTCTTTTCTGCCAGACAGAACTGATACTTTGTTTTAAATAATATTTAAAACTTGAACAAATAACTGGGTCGAACCGAAAGCAGGTATAGAAAGCAGAGCAAATCAAAAACTGCTTTAGTGCGTCTAAACTCGCCAATATAAATCATCATTTGAATTTCTTTCTATATGCAAGGAGTTAGAGAAAAATATATGCTAATTTTTCTGCACGGGTGTGGTGCGGACGCATTCCAACATTTGTTGATGAATAAAGTTAGTTTATAATACCTCAGGCCAAAACACTTAGGATGTGTTTAAAAAAAAATCTACTAAACTGCGGAAGTATTCTCCTCTTGTTTTTCTAGTCTACTGCCAGTGTAAGTCGCTTAAAAAAATAAAATGTCTCGATTTCCAAATAAATAAGTTTGTAAATAACACATATTCCATAAATTATAAAATATCAAGATAATATTAGCCCTTTATCAAGTAAACTTGGTCAGATTCCTATATTTACATTACGCTCATTGTATACCCATTACGTTCACTTAGTTATCAGAATATTTATAAACACGGAGCTTTTGCTTCAATAATGTTATATACAAAGTAGATAAATAAATTCTAATTCCTTTCTACTAAGTTGATACAAATTATAAACAGATTAACCTAAAATATATCATTTACCTGTTAAAAATGTGCGAAAATGTGAACCTAAATTTACTACTTTATTAAAAGAGAAGTTTCATGAGGCGCATCGCCAAAGGTCACAAATTATCTTAAATTTAATTGAAATGTGAAACTAAATTCACTACTTTATTAAAAGAAAGATTTCATAGCCGAAGGCTACAAATTACCTTTAATTTAATTGAAATGAGAAATTAAATTTACTACTTTATTAAAAGAGGGGTTTCATGATGTGCATACCGGAGGCCACAAATTACCCGACTAATTCGATTTTCACGTTCACTTAATTATGATGTATTTTGGATCAGTCGGATAGTGAAAAGAATAGTATAAAGTTTGAGAACAAACTTAAATCGTAAAAAATATACTTTTGTTATATATTAAAAATAAGAAATGTTTTGATCTGACTTATTTTCTATTTTTGAATTTTTCATCGATTATTATAAACATTTTGGAATGCAGAAATCAATTTTTTTTTCACAAATTCACTATCAGATAAGCTTCACTTGTACAGTATCAAAATTTGATGAATTGATTTGTTGATCATTAAGTTTCGAGAATATTGAAATTATTATGAGCGAGAACACACAAGTGTATGAGATTCTAGATTTTTAAGCCTCAGCAAGCGAGAGAATAGCTTACAGAATTCCATTTTTACGAGTATGAAACAAAATAAATAAAAGTATATAATTTCTTTTTTCTTATAGGATACGATGTTTTAAAGATGAACCCTTTGCTCTTGAATATCTCCTCCCAGGCATCATTCAAGACGGTGCATCATTTTGAAGTTTTAATTACTTATTTCTTAATTTGATGTTTAAAAATACTTGTAGAGAGATAAGAAGATATAGATTAATTTAGGAGGAATTCAACTTAATTACATATATATATTTTTCGGAGTAACAAACAAGTCCTTGAATTAGGTGAATGGTTATGCAATCGAATTACTTTAGAGAGTGTAAAAGGTTAATAGGATCAATAATTTTAGTGTAATGATCACAAACAAAATTTCACTCGTTTTACATTGTTTCTTTACTTTTCTTTTTCAATTATTGTGTCTTATATAGAAAGAAAAACAATCTACCTTTTTATGGATTAGATTGAAAAATTAATGCAGATCAGCAGTTGTGGTGATTATAGAATACAAGAAAATGTGTCCGTTTAGATGGGTTGTTATCCTATTAACAATACTTCGGAGATGATTGCCAAAAATTAACATTAAATGACGAAAGTTGTAGTAAAAAATCTCATGCACATTGGCAGAGTGAGTAAGAATTAATATATATACATATATATATATTACTGTATTATACTTTAGATTTAAATATATAATAACATTAAAAGTTTTATTTCCTTGCAGGGTGATGTTTTTTATCCGTACTGTTCACGAATATTCAAATGAAAACTAATCACAAAAATCAGTTCAAATATAAAATAATAAAAATTGAAGACCCCAATTAATGGATCCTTGCTCAATCCACCATAAGAAAAATGAAAAATTGTGACTTACGATCCCATAACTAATTTTTATTCATGTTTAGCTTTATTCGTAGATAAAGATTTCATGTAATAAATGGAATTTTATGTTCAGAACTAAAAACTCTCTAAAAATCATCAGTCATAGGATAACGCATTTAGTGAGTGGTGTAGGGAGCAGATGATGTCAAAATTAGGAAGGGGCGAAGATTATATATATTTTTAACAAAATATACTTCACATTTTTAGTAGACATATGTTTAGTAGACATATGTTTAGTAGACATATAGACATATATACTCGAGTAATACCTCAGGGATTATTAACATTTCAGCACCACCAATGATATGATTAAAATTAACATACAAATAAAGATCCAAATATTAAATTGCTGGAAGTATTCACTTTCTGGGTCGATTCTAATCTTACACAGTTCCAAGTAATATCCGCAATGCATTCATATCTTAAAAGAATGGAAGTCATCACTTGTCAAGACGGCTCCCCTCAATCCACAATTTTTTTTTTTCTCGAGGTAGCAGCATTTTCATGGAAAACCCCCTTTTCAGGCCTCTCGAAATCTCCCCCATCTAAGATTCACTTTCAAAGAAATCTTCTGCACGAACAAGTGTCTGTGCCTCATAAACTTCCCTTTCAATTTATTTAGCCTCTCGCTTTTATTACTACTTCTGGTTCGTGCGTTTGGTTTCTTTTCTGCCTAATACTTCAGCTTTTTTGTTTCTCATGCATTGGAATGGACTCTATTTGAAGAACTCAAAAGCTGTGTGGGGTGTAGATTTCAGCTTTGAAACTTTTTCTGCATTGTTGTAGCTGTAATTGCAACGCATTAGAAACTTTGCTTTTACACTCTTATCTTTAGTTTTTGACGATGAATCATGGAAATTCCATTATCTACAACAAGGCTTTTGAAACTTTTCCAGGAGGGGAAAAAAATTCGTGGTCCCAAAAATGAAAAATAAGTACGAATAGAAACATTAAATTCAATTAAAAATAACCCTTTGATAAATAAATGTTAATGAAGTCTTAAAGCCAAGATGAGTTTCTATTCTAATGTTTCTCAATAGGTTAAAGAATTTGAAAACAGACAACCATATATAAGTAATTTAAAGAATTTTTAAGACATTCCTCATAAGTAGTGTAAAATTATAAGGATATGGAGAATATAGATGCCTTGTACGTCATTAAGATAAAGCCTTTATGTTTATACACTTTTTAAAGACAAAAAGTGATAAGGGTGCAAAAAAATAATATGTAGGTATAAACATATGTGCATACTTACACTGGCCTTAGGTACAGTTCTACGTATCTAATCTTATGGTCGCTTTAAGTATCTTACGACAATACATAATAAGGCCCTTCTTTTAATAATCTGAATAATTTAATTTCATATTTCAACGTATTTTTAATATGTTAATGCTTCATTTTGGGCTGATTGTTTTTTATTTTCTGATATACGAAATATAGAGAAAGTATTGTAATTATCAAAACATCCGAACTAGAAATTTTGAGGAATTTCCTCCTTTTAGACCTCCGTAAATTCTAAAAACACATTTTTGGAAAGTGTCAGTCTATATGTCATAAAGAAAACTATATATAAAAAAAACGTTTCGAGCTAGACGGATGAAATTTAGTATATAGTCTTTACACATTTTTATTTACTCCTCTATTAGAGATTATGTGTGAAAGTTTTAGGCTAACCCCTCCCGCTGGTAATTTTATTAAATTTGGGAAAATATATTTGTTTTTATTCATCTTTTATAACTTCCGATTGCCCGGCATCTAGATTTATACATAATTATTATTTAGTATTTAAAAATGATCAAACATAACAACTTGACCAATTGTGCTTAATTTTATAAGCTTATTAATTTGGCAACTACGAAAATAGAGTTGTTGCGGTTCTCCTCCGCCTACCGATCCTTGGTGGTAATTAGAATTCCGCCTCCGGCTAAGTTCCTGGGGTGTAAAAAATAATTTTGTGCAAGGCGTCACTAATTCTTACTACGCCGCTGTTTCGTTTCGGATTGTGAAATACAGTTTAAGAAAAAAACGATCTTACAAAAATTAATTTACCGGCCAATACATGAAGTTAAAAAAGTAAAGTACAAAAAAAAGTAGTAAAAATCAATCTAGCAGCAATGGTATGAAATTTAAAAAAATTAAAAGTGGGTGAAATAGTCATTTTTTCAACAACAACAACAAAAAGATACTGCAAGCTTAAGGCTAATTGCGGAGCAAAAATTGATGAATTTGTTCTTTAGTTATTATATAATGCACAGAGAAGTCATTTTTTTTAAAAAATAGTATTGTGTAAAACTTTTGGGCCCAGTGTAATCATCAATAGGGAATTCATCCCAGCGAGTTATTTTTCAAGAGATCCAAATCACAGTGGCGTAGAGAAGTCATTCTCATATTTTATTAAAAATTTCCAAGATTCCAGCCGTCATTAGTAGCTCAGTAATAATAAATGGTGTATATGACAAGATATTTTTCGCTATCTCACGATATTTTGCTTTGAAAAGCAACAAACCCACAAATGTTTTATCTCCAAAACGCTCCATACGGAGGGACATGGGCAACCCCCTTTTTTCCTTTTGCTACTTCACCGCCTAAATTAAAAAGGCTTTATGGCGCTCTGTTGGTTCATCTCTGTTATATATGCGATTTGAAATGTATTTCAGAGCAAAAATAAACACATTTACGAAAAGATTGTTAAAAAAAATGTTTTCCCTGCTATATATTATACGATTAAATCAATTAGAAATAATTTAAAATAACTGATAAAATAAATAATAATAATAAATGAAATTATGTTTATTTATAGGAATTGCATGCATCTGTTTTCATTGCATATTTCGACCCATTATAAATGAAACTTTAAATTGCAAAACTTTTCAAAATTTGAGAAATATATATTGAAGTTCTAATAACATTATTCACATCATTCAAAATAAATTATGATAAATTTTTAAATATAAAGTAATGATTCAGTGCTAAAAAATAATTGAATTTTTCACTCCAATCCCCTTTTCTCCCCTCCCTTCTAAAAAATGTCAAAATATTAGAAGAAAAAAATATATTCGTTTTCATAGCTATCGATAAGCTCAGCCGCACTTTAAAAGGAAGAGAAGTGCTGCTTTTCATCAGTGGCAAAATTTTTTCAATCAGATTTTCTCTTTTTAATCTTTGCTTGATTACGAATTGGATTATTTCATTCCAATTATTATTCGGTTTTCTCTTGCCATGTAATTAGAGAATACTTTTTGTCTGTGAATATATTGAGGTGTAGATGCTACAGAAGGTTCACAGTGCACTTGAGATTTTTATAGATTCAATTTCATTTTAGGATTGAATGATAGGAATAATTTTAATTTTAAGCTTTAAAAAAACAAACAAAGTATAATGGAAATATGACATAAGAAGCAATTGAAGAAAGCTTTTTTTCCCTTACACAAGAAAGTTTTTCGAGTCTTGCAGAAAAACCCAAACAATAGCAAAAACAGGTAATTTTCTATTAAAAGTTAAGATTTAGATTTAGATTTGCTATTATTACAATGTTTTCAAAACCATTTGAATATTAAACTACGGCCAGTTTTCAAACAATTGTTTCCCAAAACGATTTGTATCAAGCTTTTAAGTAAATTAACTTGAGCTACGAAACATCATAAAAATTTGTATATATACAATTTTAAATAAATGTTAATCAAAGAAAAAAATTAGAAATTATAATTCGAATGCAAATATAAAAGTAGAGCCATGGATAAAATGTTTCTTGATTAAAATTATATTCTATAATTATATATTCTTATTATATAAAAGATTAAAAAATCCATAGTACATATGATTATGGATTTTATTTATGAAAGAATTGATGATATTGATTCATCAATAAAGTAATTGAATTGAATTACTTTACTGATGAATCAGTATCGTAAAAGACAAATATTAGAAGGACAGACGCAAAAAAATTAACAAAGTAAAAAAATACTTAATTATTCACAGTATTGGAAAATAAGTGAAATAAATCAAGATTTACAATGGAAAGCCGCCAGAATCATTGAGTGAAAGAAAAAAATTACTAAATTTGTCATAGAAAACAATTGCATGGCATCCTTTAAAATAAATTTACCGATCATTGCATACTATTCTTTCATTGAATTGAATAATGTAATTAAAATTAAATTACATTTAATTGAAAATTTTTTTCTTTCTTTGTCATCATTACACAGAGATTCCGTCATGTTTTGGTAGGGACAGGGGGAAGGTAGAATGTTTTCTTACAGCCCTTCTACTTCTCTATTTTGACAGTAAGATGTCCTGAAGTAATTATAGTTTTCCTTTAATAGGGAGTGCGTTACAAATTGAATACTTTTTTAAAAAAAAGATGCTTTCAAAACAAACCATAGCAAACGAAAGACGAAAGACATGATAATTATGGTTTCGCATGTTTTACAAAATAAAACGTACGCTATCTTAACGGAATCATGTGTCTTCAGTTCTTTCTTCCTCCGTGCGATGAATTTCGAAACTAAATAATGCATCTTGTGAATATGGTTTAATATCATTGAAATCACTTAATTCTTTAGCTTCTCTCTTCTTTAATAAACATCATTTTTTGCCACTATGTTATGTACTGTTTCGGGGGGTTTCCTGCATTTTTTTTAACAAAACGTTTGTGAATGACAATTTTAGTTTATAAATTTAAAAAAATCTTGTAGTCATATTAAGTACAATTATGGGAATTAAAGTCTGTTTGGGATCTGTGGCACAAGAGCCAGTAATGGATAAATGACATGAAGTATATGACTAAAAAAAATTCAATAATACTTAAAGGATATGAATAAGAGTGTAGTCATTAACATACTTAAAAAAATCAGTAAAAATATGAAATTTCTGATAAAATTATATTGCGCATGTGACAAAGAATTGTTCAATATAAAATTAAAAAAGAAGGCACTAAATAATGCAAACTAATTGGAGAGTCAAATGCATGCAAAACAAAACAAAAAAATATTAAATAAATAAACTAAACCATTAGGTGGTATTAAAGACTCACCATGTCGTGCAGGTTTAGAGAGGACGAATGAAAAAAAAAGTACTGGCGAATTAAAAGCTGCACATGCAACTAAAATATGTTTTACTAAAATCAATTTGACATGTGGGACAAATCAGTGTTCCCTCACCGGTAATTAACACTGGAATTACTGGACCAATCAAAATGACTGGTAGAATCTATGTTTATGTCGTCCTTTGCAGTTCTAATGTGAAACAGCCAATAAATGATGATAATAGTAAAGATAAAAGAAACTCACTTTCGATGTTCTGCGCCTGGACCTTCCCTCGGCTTGTATGGTTCTAGTACACTGTTCCACACAGTCCGCTAGAGTGGGCCGACTCTGCTCTTCGCTGTAATCCTGCTCACTCAGACACGCCAGGGCCACAATGTAGGCACTCGCGATCCTCAGAATGGCCAGCTTCGATAATTTCTGGTTGTGTGCATAAGCTGGAACGGCTCTCCGCAGATTTTCGAAAGCAGCACTGATGGTGTGGACTCTTGTTCTTTCCCGAGCGTTGGCTTCAATTCGCCGCTGTCGGCTCATGCTTTTGTAATTCCTCGGCCTTCCCACCGCACGGTTAGTCCTGCCCGATGGGTCGCAGCTGGACTCCTCGGAACCCCCTACAATCCCATCGTATTCACTTGACTTCCCTATCGGAGAGATGCAGATTTGACCATTCAAACAATGCGAAGTAGTCAGAGAGCAGCTCCCAGAGCTCGATGACAGAACTGAAGTGGATTGCAAATCTTGCGTTGATGAATGACTATGTAAAGTCGATGTGGAACTTGCATCGTGCTTTCGGATCACAGACTGTCTGAACGTTTGCAAGAGAGTCTCTTGCTTGACAACAGGGGCATCTTTTTCCACTTTGGGCTTCCTCCATTGTCTGGATCTCTTTTTCTTTTCTTCTGGGGCTTTGGGTAAATTCGTTGTCGGCGTTGCAACCTGGCAACCACTGTCTCCACTGCTGGGCCTCTCCCGCTCAATAGCATCGAAGACGTCATCCACATCTCTAGGGTCCTCCACGTTATCCTCCTCATCAGAGTCCCATCTGAATCTTTTCATCAAGAGAACGTCTTTCCTTTTTTTGGGTTCAGATGATTTCCGTTTGTTGCGCTTACTGGATTCGGTGGTCATTTCTGGCTCGTGGTTGAATTTCAGGAACCTTTCGTGGGGTTTCCTGCATTGTGGTTTCACGTCGACCCCACTGTCATCACTCAAAGCATCCGCTTCCTGGAGATCTGTCGCAGTGGTTGCTGTGGAAGTGGAAGGACTAGTTGATGAACAAGACGGAGAGTTGGCCATGGTCACTTTAATATACTACCACTGATTAACAAATGTAAATATAATTTGCAGAGTCACGAATAGAATAACTTGGTGAATTCAAAATGCACATAGTGCTTTACAGTTAAAACAAATCAATAGAATAATCCTTAATGCACAATCACTGTCGAACAGCTATAAAAGCTACTAAATAAATTAAAAGGGTCTGGATTATAACACTTGTTGGCATAAAGGCATACATAATCTCTGAGATTTCTTAAAAAATTTCAAAATCCCCAAAATCCGTAGTGTTGCTGCAGTAAAAAACACTCACAAAAATTATATGGACAGACTGCATTCATTTTTCAAAGATCAACAAGAAAATCTACAGCGTATTTTCCCTCTTGTTTTTCCTTATCCATAAGCATCACCATTCAAAAAAATAAAAATTCAACTTTGAATGTGTTGCATTACCGAAATCTTTTTCCCTAGAAGAATAATCCAACACAGAATATGCAAAAAACCAAATTGCAGGCTTGAAAGCGAAACTGATGATGCGCGCGGAAGCAATTAAGCAGTTTCTTCAGAGGCACCATAAACACCGGTGATGCTGATCATGGTGTGCGAGCTTTGGCGGTAGGTCACTGCTTGTGTCTCGGTGGCAGAACGTAGCATCTCGTTGAACGGCCACACGAAACGCTCCGCCATCATGATCGGAGAGCGGGTTACCGCAGCAAGTCCTCGCCGTCGATCGCCAACTTTATCGCGCCAAGGAGAGAAGAAATTAATTTCTCTCTCCTCTCCCATCCGAGTGTATTGCGGCTCTCCCTCTGCCGCATCAGTCACTGTGTTTTATTAGGTATCCCGTTAAATAGCTACGTAAATGCGATTAAAAGCGCCCGCTGTTTTCTTTTAAGAAATGTTTTTGTTAAGAATAAAATAGATGATAGCGTAGTTGCGTTTAAAATTAAAACTGGTTAAACGTAAGAAGACCTGCATGCCATTTAGCGCTTAACTTATCGATTTAATGTGATTTAATTATTCGAAAACTTTTTATTCAGCATTATTCATCGCAATCACATTTTTAATAAGAATAAATTTAATGAAAACAATTTTTAAAAACAGGTATAAGTATATAACAAAACGGAATTATTTGTCTAAATTGTTTAATAATTGTTAGTTTATAATTTATTTTTATAAATATTATGGATTCTCGAAATCATTATTTCGAAACTTCATTACCAGGTGGAGCCAAGTGTATGGAATCAAATTTTAATTGAATTTATCGACCAAGACTCTGTAAATATTAAAATAGTTTATTATCATCGAAATGACAATACTGCACAAAATTTCAAAATTCTTTCACACTAGAAAATGAATGTAAAAGTGATTTAAATATTCCATCTACACAAATATAAAATAGATCCATTTAATAAAAGTGATTAGTAATTAAAAAAGCTATTTGTGCGGCACTTTTGACACCCAAACATGTCTTTTATCACAATTGGAAACTTCCTCGGTAACCTGCAGGTTAAATCAAGGTTTCGGGACCAGAAGGTTTCAGAATTGGCATTCGAAAGCACCAAAGATCCACGTTGAATGTGGTCTCGATGTTTGTTAAATTTGACATCAGTGTGGGAATTTGTAGCGGGAGTGCCAATTATGTGTCGTCTGACTACTGTTACAGAATGACGAGACCCGTCCCAAATAGTCCAGTGTTTCTTTAAAACGAAACGTTAGAATAATTAAATTAAACTAAACTTGTACGCGTCATAAAAATTATTGAAAAAGCATTTTGATTCAAAGACGCACTTTAAAATTTAGAGATTCATGAAATGTAAATATTACTGGTAGTGTTAAAAAAAAATGCAAATACATTAATAGATTCCATACACCCTGGTATGTTCACATCTATTTCATTGGACGTAATGATATACAGCATTCATTTCACCCTTCTGTCAATTCTAGTTATCAATGACTACAGAATCACATATTTGTGAGTGAAAGTCTCCTTAGTGTGATAAGTAAGTCTAATAACATGAGCGGCCGCGGTGGCCTGGTGGTAAGGTCTCAGATTCGGAACCGAAGGGTTTCAGATTCGAGACCTGACTCCACCAAAGAACCTTCGTGTAAGCGGACCTGGTGCAGGTTAAATCCATCGGGGCTGAACGTCCTCCCGTTGGTGTGGTCCGGAAGCTTGGAGAAGGGGAGTGGCAGCTCTGCTGTCTTCCTCTCCATCTGACTTCGGTTCAAAATGACGAGATCCGTTCGAAAATAGCCCTAGTGTTGCTTTAAAACTAAACTAAACCAAACTTAATAGTGTGAAAGAGGAAATAACATTAAATTGAAAAAACAGAATGAAAACAATGATTAGGTCTTTTGAGTTAAGGGAAACTCTTTGACAATTTGTACATTTATAGAAAAAAAGAGCTTAAAAACATTCCTTTCAAAAAAACTTTTTTTAGAAACTTTAATAAGGAAACAGATTTTCTTACCAATTCCTCCGCGGACTCTCAAAAATGTTTTCAAATGAATAAATAAGAAATATCATTACCAGTATTATAAAACAGAAAGAGTGAATTCACAATTTATTCTCAAGTTTGCAAACAATTTGCATCAGATTCTATTTTAGATATCAAACAAACTATAATGAAAAATAATTTACTTCAGATTTTATTTGATCGATTCATTTTATTATTTTTATATTACTTAAAAATGTCATCAATATTGTGTTAAAATGATAACGTCGGAATAGTCTCGCCATTTGATTTTGAAATCCGTTGAATATTTTGCAAACAGAATAAAATAATTTTATGATGCTGACATTATATTTATCACGTGAATGTATTCTAAAATTAAGAAAATACTTTACATTTTTTTCTCGGGGGGTTTTACCAATAAAAGAATTAAATTTAAACTTAAGCAAATCTTTTCACTACGTAAATATTTTCTCTGTAATCCTGTGTGTCACTCCTGAATAATAATACATGAAATCTAAAACTGTCATTTCACAGTATTTGTGTTGCGTGCTGTGATGTCCCCACAGCAGCAAATCACTCTACAGGAAGGCCATTTCCTGTCCACGTCAGTCATTTCCTGCTTTACGAACTGGACCGGATGTTGATGGGGATGGACAGTATCCCCCATGAGAGTAGACGAAGAGGGACAGAACAAAATCGCAATCGAATCCATTCCAGAGTTACGAAACATTTCCAATTTTAAATCCAATTTTGTAAGCACCATTATTTAACGACCTCCTTTATATGCAAAACAAGGTTATTTATTGTAAATGTAAATTATTTTATACTATAGCCCTTCATACTTTTTCTTGCATCACCTGATCGATGATTATGTGGAACCTTATAGATGATTTTGATGTACTGTTTGAAAACGGATTGTAACACATTCCGCGCTTTTGCGCATGCGTTAGGATGGATTTAATTCGACAAAATAGGGGTGAGAGGAAAGATGAAAGGAGATGTTTACATTTAACAATGAAGACTCGCGGTTTTATAAGACGTAAACATTACACATAATTAATAATACAGAAGGAAAAAGGTACCAATGATTAGTAAAATATTTCGGAGCAATTTTTATTTAATATAAGGAACATAAATATTAAATTACGAAGAATAAATGAAAATTTTCTGTTCTTAAAATCTGGTAATTACTTTTTTACAAAATAATAATGATCTTTTTTATATTAAAATATTTCTTTTTTATATGTTATTAAATTTTTTCAGGAATATTTTAATTCTCCGTTTTCTGCTTCTTAGTCACAATATTTAATGATATTATGCAAAATTTTCTTCGCACCATTCCTGAAAGATTTTTTATCACTTTTGGCTACACATATAAATTCGAAATTTTGAGTTAAAATAAAATACTGTCAGAAATAATACAACACTCACATACACGTGAAAAAAAAATTGAACTATCTAATGGGGAAAATCCAAGGTCAAAGGTGAATACCGGAAATGCGCTTGTCGTTCTGCGTCTCACCCCTTAATGAGATAGAATCGTCGAAATGTGGTCTCAGAATCCGTTGACGAACAGTAGTTGCATTCTCCGTCACCGCTATCAAATCAAAACATTAGCATTTGATACATTGGTAGATCAGGTCATTTTTTTTTTATTTTAAGATTACGGAAAGGGTCGAGGGCCGCAATGTTCCTCAGCCATTTCTCGGTTTCAGGGAGGAGGTCTCCAAGTTCGAGTCCTGATACCACCAACGGCCTGCCGCGTGTGCCGGAGCCGACACCCCTGGCCAAACACACTCCACCACCGACCTGGCGTGTAATCCCAGAGTGGGGGTCACTAGCCCAGCCGTCGCCATCGTCGTCTGACTGGGGCTTACAATTAAGAGGGCAGTCCCAAAATAATCCTTGCGTGGTTTCCAAACAGATTATTAATTTAACTAAAGGAAAATAAATCACTCAAATGGATTTCGAGGGGTACTCGTGAATGGCTGTTAGTATACAGATGATGTAGTTTATCCTTGAATCCGCTTCAGTTTTAATAATTAGTTATTAAAATATTAGCAACCATTCCTCGTTATTCCCATTGTTCATCCAATGAACATGCTGACAAACTAGTAAAACAAATAATATAGCAGAATAAACTAATGACGAATAAAAAATTCAAGTTGAAATAATTATTTGTTAAATTTGATGAGTTTCAAATTAAGATATTTTGTTAGATTAGACTCTTCCACTGTTTTTTAATTTTAATATGAAACATTTCATTAATTAATTCCGTTAACTAATATATTAAGAATCTGGTAACCTAATGGAAAGGCCGGTTCTGGAATCAGAGCATCACGGGCTCAGAACTCGTTTCTACCCAAGGATCCGCTCTGTTCTATGTCAGTTAGATAAACTTTAAAATTCCGCTAAAAATCAAATGTCTTCTATACTTGTCCTGTTTGGGATGTTGGATAGGATGACATTTTCAGAATCTGGCCATGATTCAAAATGCTAAGATTTGTCGCAAGATATTCTTCAAGTACTTAGAAATGAGATGTTACATAATCTACCTAAGCTTAACGAGTACAGAAACTGTGAACTCATTTTTACTTTCTCGTATGCGAAGTGAGAAGATATTGTAATCGTAAAAACACGAACTCGAGAACTCAAACTCAAATCTCCACGTTTTAGACCTACCTGAATTCGAAAACCACATTTGTGGTATTATGTCTGTCTATCTGTCTGTGACAAACGTTTTTAGCTAGACGGATGAAATTTGGTATACGATCTTCACACCAAATTTGAAGATTTCTATCAAATTTGAGCAAACTTCATTCAGAGGAAGTCTGTCTGTCCAATTGTTCGAATATAAGTTAACACTATTATTACAAAGAGAGATAGACTGATAAAATTCGGTACACAGTTTAACATTTGTATGACAAACACATATCAAATTTCGAGTCAAATTCAATAAGGGACTGAACGTCTGTCGGGTTGTACTTTTAGAAGCATATAAACATGAAAACTCAAAAATGCAATGACTTAAATATATCGATTTTAGTACTACATTTGTTAGTAAATCTGTATCGGTTGTAGTTCTCTTCAATCGGTTGGGAAAAAACGGGTCTAAAAAAACTGAACAGTGAAATTTATCTCTAAAATGAAGGTGGTCTATTTACGTAATATGAATAACTATTAACTTAAGATTTAGGCTTGTTCCTGGCAAAAAAAAAAAAAAAAAAAAAAAAAGAGAGGGAGAGAGAGAGAACCGAACATATATGATATATTTTAGCTAAAAGCTCCAATAGAAAATTGCAAATGATATTACTTTGTTTATCAAAATGAACATGAATGTTCCAATCACTTCAAGAGCTCTGAGAAAAAAAAAATAATCAGAGGAAAAAAGCTCTTTAAAGGAATTTTTATGACTTTTGTCAACAATTTTTTATTCAAAATTTTACGATCGGAATTCATTTTTCATCTTTTCCTATATTTCTTTTACTTATGATGATTTATACAACTACTTTATCATGCGGTTGAAATAAGGATTCATGGTATGAAAGGGTAGGAAAAGGTTTAAGTTTTTATTTCGGAGTTAAAATTTTATTATTGTTATTATTATTTTTAATGTAAGAACACGATGCTGTTTTTGTTTAGGGCGTTTGAAGCCTCAAAATGTACAGGCTGAAAATTGGAGATTTATTACAAAATGACAAAGAAGGTTGTAACATTTGGCGATTTATTACCAACAAAAAGTTATAACTTGGTGCGAATATCCGCAATGTATCTGATTCTCCTGTCAGGCCAATAAAGAGCAAGTTGTAAGAAGTATCGTTCGAAGAAGCACAGAGAGGAAAATAAATCCTAATTAATTTCTTAATTTTCATCTTAATTTTACCCATATTCACTTAATTCTAAAATATTCTCTTATTTCCTGATCCGATTCCATTATTTTCATCTAATTAATGCTACAAAAACTTAGTAAAAATGCTGAAATCAGCAGTTCCTTCACTCCTTGTGGAAGGATAAAAATCTGTCAAGGTAAGCGATTTCTTTTAAAAGATACCTATAATTCACTTACCTAAAACGATACGTGTAAAAGAATACCTATCAGAATCTCATAATATAAAATCATCGGGGATAAATATTTCTGTCTCTTTTCGTTCTTTTCTGCTCTTGTATCGCCTGTGAATGAACGTCAGTTTAGTCAGCGCTTCTTGTACATAAATTATACCTCCCGGAATGGAATAAAAGCGAAGTTTAAAAATTCAAAGTATCTTCTCTTCTCTTCTGCCACGAATCTGCTTAAAAACTTTGCGTTTACACTATAAAGTATGTAATTTTTGTTACTTTTTTTAAATGTTAGTTTACATGTTAGCGAATGCTATAACATTCATGTTCATTCCATTCCTCAAACCAATCTATTCAATCCAAAATTTTTGAAATCTTTATCTATTTTTATTCCATTGTAAAATGATATGAATGTTATAGCATTCGATTTTTCATTTAGACAGAATATAAAAATAAATCGTTTGGTCTGTTTTTACATTTTATGAATTATCTGTTAGCAAATCAAGATAAAATAAGTACATATAGCGATAAATATTTTTAGTGTAAAAGTTTTACTTGATATCAAAAGTTTGGTAAAATCATTGAGTAAAAATATTTCAATGAATGCAAGAATAAATATCAATCAATAAAACTGAACTTTATCTAGAAGGCTTTACTAGTGCTGTTTTGTAACAGCACACTCATTAAATGGTTGAGTTGAATGGAATCTGCATCCTGCGATATATTTTCTTTAAATTCACCTGCCTCCTCATCGAAATCGTCTGACAAATGAGATAATGATCGTTTGCTTATCACCTGCGTCAAAGCACCGGTCTCGAGGGACATGCTTCGCATCTGACTCGGAGCAGCATTTCGGAAACATATGCGCACAGTAATTGATGATTAGCCTGAAGGATAAACAAGAGGTAAATGTTTTGTTGTCTTATCCTTCTGATGTTTAGGAGAGGTTTCTTATATTCTTATTATACATGTTCTTCTAATTGCTTACTTCTATGCAAGCTAATGAATGTTTTTATTCATAGCATTGTATTTTTGTAAGGACCTCGGAAATTTTTTTTAATTATTCAGTGTTACTATTTAAATAAAATAATTTTTTTTCTTTCTGTTGGTGGACTAAAAGGTTATAGAAATACTCTAAGCAAAATATTAGTTGCTTTGTTAAAACTCATATTTTCATAGAACATTTCTTAGAATCAGTTCTAATACGAATTTTGATTTTTGTTCTGTTAGAATTCTTAATATTGATAAACTTGATTTCAATACTTTTAGAATTTTTTAAACAAATAAATTTGTTCTTAAAGTATTTTCATATGAAAATAATTATAATTTAGAATAACATATCACGATAATGATATAAAAATGTAAACTCTCATAAGACAATATATGACTTATAAAAGTCTTGTCTTATGATAACTATAAATTTTCGGTAAACAATATTTATCTTATTTTTTTTAAAAATTCATTTCATATTAATTGTTTTCTTTTTTTTAATTTCTTTTAAAATCTATAAAATTCATGAATATTTTTCTTTTTCTTTAGCATTCATAAAATATGTGAAAATCATTTAAGTGCTTTTAGAATTTTTAAAATGTGCAGATTTATTTTTAAAACATTATAATAGAATGAAATATGGAAATAATTATAATTTGGTATATATAATGAAATATAAATTTTTTTTTATTGATCAGAGTTTCACAGTTAGTTCTTAAAGACTCCACAACTATCGAAAATATATTTATCATTCTTTTAGAATTTGTAAAATATTTGAAATTGATTTCAACATTTAAATTTTTTAAAATTATTAAACTTATTTTCAAAGCTTGCCATTTGAAATAATTATTATTTGAAAGAAATGCAAAATTGAAAGAAAATGCATATTTTACGGATGTTCTATTCAAAATTAGCTTATAATTTCATTTTTTTTAAAAAAATTATCCTTAAAATTAGAAATTAAAAGAAATTAAATTAGAATTTAGGTCAATTTTTAATTATTCTCTTTAAAGAAATCTATCTCAAATATAATTTTTTTGAAAAAATCCTTACATTATAATAAAATACTAAAGCAAAGAAATAAAGCAAAAGCGCTAAAATCAGCTGCAAAAATATGTTTTGAAAAATTAAACAAAAGTAAATGCTTAAATAGACTTTACTTAAAAGGCATGATATAGTCACGAAGATTAAAAAACCCTCGAAGATTGCGCAAGTTTGGCTTTAGAATCCATGGCAGATCTTACTGATGGGGGGGGGGAGGAGGTACGTGATGTCACAACCGAACTTAAGGCAGCTTCCAGTCAGATATTAATTGACAAGTATGATGTCATTTCTCATGCGACTGTGATGTCATTTGAGTCAAATAGAAAAAAAAAATTATATAAACATTTTGTTTGATCAAGAGTTTTACGCATTATTCGAATTTTTCTATTTAATCTAAGCATTTTATAGATGTTATGTATAATATTTCTCCTTGAAGTTTTGATAAAATGATATACGGAATCATGATTCCAGAATTTAAATCATGTTTTTATAAAAAATGGATGTTTATTTTTTTAAATATTAACAGTGCATTTACATTTATTTTACTGTCTGTTATTTTACTCTTCTTTTTGTACGTTATTGTATTATTTTTAACAAAATTATGCAATCAAATAATTTTTTCTTAAAAAAATGAAATACATAGTCTGATAATCATAATAATGTCGACGTAATTTTATAATAATTATTTTGCATTGAACTCAAAACAACAATGGGTTCTTAATTTTTGTTCTAAATTATCTAATTCAGTTAAATTATGTATTATCTTTATAAATCTTACTTTCCGTATGCCTGGAATTTTTTATTTTGTGGTAGTTAGCAGGAAAAAAGAGACAAAAAAAATACTGACAAATTTTTTTTCTCATTAAAAGTTATTAGTCTCTTTTGATGATATTGGTTAAATCGTTAAGATGTAACATTATGATTCCGTCAAATTATCTCATATTAAAGTCGTACTATTATAATTGCCTTTCATATTCTCTCCTTATTATGAGCATGAATCTCTCTAATGGAGACTAGCCCTATTGTATCAGAATGCTTTTAAAACTGTAAATACGTGATTAGTTTATTTTCTAAATTTCGTTGTATTGTAATTTCATTTTTTTAAATTCATTTTGTAAACTATGCATAAATAATATAGAATCTTTTTTTGTTATTTTTCATGTGATTGAAAATTTAATGAAACAATGAAAATGTTTGAATTTACTTTCAAGTTTATAATCGATTGTTGAAAATCAGACAAAAAAAATATTTTTAAAGAAACTATCAAAATTAATAAAAAATTTCGATGATTATTAAATTGGTAGCATTAAAAAAGACAGCTTTTAAAATCTGAAACGGAAAATATAATTACTTTCGAAAATTATTACGGAAAATTATTGCTCTTAATACTCACTCTGCAGTGTGAACATTTCCACTCTCCAAGGTATATATGTGTCAAATACGATTGCTTTAAATCACGTTTCTGACTTGCAGAGTGCCAACGCACACACATAAACATTAATACAAAGACTCGTATTCGTTTTTATTATTAGTAGAGATTACTAAATAAAAAATGAAGGTTTTTTTTTTTTTTAATTTGAGAACTTTAAGAATAAAAAAAATCTTTAGAATTCCTTTTTTATTTTTAAAATTTATTAAATAATATATTAAAAATGTTGAGATGAGAAGATTAGTACAAGAAATTGTGTTAATCATTCGTAAATAAGGCTTAATATTTAGAACGAAACAATTGAAAAATATTTTGTTCTTAATTTTAAAAGCATTAAAACGATTTAAAATAAATAAATTGATTAATAAAATATTTTTACTCTATATATAAAGATAATTATTGGATTGAATTTTCTATAAATGTCTGCAAATTTATTAAAAATTCATATTTTTTTATTGTTTACTTCGGAATATTTTCGAATTTGGAATTACACTTTGCTTAGTTATGAATTCAAATGCGAAATTATTTTATTGACTGCATAGTTGAAACGCAATATTATGATGTGATATGAGTTCTAGAATGAATACAATAGTAGGAAAATTATTTCGGAGCTAAATTATTGTATTGAATATAAAGTAAATTTACTCAATGTCAATATATCCACAAAGAATCGATACGGAGAGGTTGCTAGGGGTAAAACTGTGCTATTGTTATCGTTAAATTTTAAAAAAAGACGGGGGGGGGTGATGACAAGAGAGAAGCTATTCTTTTCCTCAAAGTAATAAAAAAGTATTGTATGGCATATTCTATAGGTCATTTATAAACGTTACCTTTTATTTTTCAAATAAATTGCTTTCTCTAATTCTTTTGTTTAATGAAAGTCAGAGGTTTTTAGTAATTTGTTTCTAAAAGTTTTGTAACAATTTAATAATTTCTTTCTAAGAGAGATGCTACAATTTTAATTGCATTTAACTCCAGAAAATTTTATTACCAAAAATCTCGTTTTGGTTAACTTTATTGAATTGTCCATATTTATATAGCAGGAAATGAAATAGATTTTTCTTACACGTTTAGAATTTTACAAAAATTGAAATACTATAATTCAAATTATTTTCATTCGAAAAAAAAATTGGAAAAGTGTAAAATTTCTGGCTAAAACTAAGTATAGATATTTAAAAAATGCTTCATCTTCCACGTTTTATTTGTTTCAGAATTTTTTCACAGATTTAATTGAAATTTAAATTCTTGAATTTACAGCATTAGAATTCTGTCGATATTCTTGAAATTTTAAGATCCGTGATTTCCTTGCATGTCAAAAAATCTCCAGTTTCGGGATTTTGCTTTGATCCCCAGAAGCTCTAGATAATTTTTCATAAGGAATTGAACGGGACTTCTAATTACTGCTGCTCTAATAATAAAATTTTGCTGCATAATTTAAAAATAACTGATTCGAATAATAATAAAGCAATACAAATTATTTGATGATGCTTTTTCATAAGTATAATAAAAAGTGTACTAAAATATGTAGAAGACGTAAAATAAAACTAAACATAAAATATTCTGCGATACTTTATTTTTGTCAATTTAATAACCATTTGCAACTCATTAGATTTTTATCACAAAGAAAAAAATTTCTACGACTTTTTTTTTTACATGTTTTAATTTATTTGAAGTAACCTATATAAATCGTGAGCCACAAATTTGGAATTTTTAATCATTTTGTATTGTTTATTGGTACTTCATGAAATATCGCTGTAAAAGCTACTGAAAGAAATCAGATTCAAAACCTTATTCCACCAATGATCTGCCAAGATATAATGACGAGCATTGGATGTATTGAATTTGTTGGAGCGAATCTCTATTTGCTAGTGTGGTGTGGTATTTTGGAAAGCGGGGTGTTGATTCAGATGACTATATTCTTAAGTCACGAAAGATTGGAAAAAATCTATTGCACCACTAACTATATGATACTATTTTTAATCATGTTTAAGCATTAAAATACTATTTTTTAAGCATTTTTTTACATAAGCATATTTTTGTAAAGAAAATGTCAAAATAGAGAAAAAATTGCCTACAAAAATTTCAAGTCCAGAACATAAAATTTTTTTTATAATTACGGAAATAAAAGAGAAACAAACTTGATATCAGTGAAAAGCTAATTTTTTTTTTAAAGTTGTAAAGGAGCATAAGAATGGTTTTTATGCAGTTCATACACTCTGAGGTTAGAGAGAAAAAAAATCATTAAAATTTTGATTAAATTTTACTTAAAAATCTAATAAAGATTTAAAAGTCAGCTTTTACAACCCAATAAGTAATTACCTCCCAAATGTGGTACTTTTAGGCTGAACTGTTTGCTCTGTAAAGGGTTTTGAAAGATTTTTCCATTATGAAGCCGCACAACGCATTTTATAGATAATATGCTTACATTACTCCTATAAATATTATCACTTTAATATTCAATAAAATGTTACAAACAAATATATTTCTGTATATTCTTTACAGTTTATTAAAAACTAGCTGTTTTTAATTTTTTTATGTTAAAAATATAGAATTTCATAACAATTTTTTTTTCATTTGATTCCTGACCCTATATTGAGTGTTTTTAATGACATAACATTGTTTTACAAAAAAATTTCAGCGCAAAATTAGGAATTTAGCAATTAATTTAATTTAATTTTAATTCTTCACCCATTGGGCCATCTGGTAGTGGATTTGAGAAAAACTTATCTTCGCCATTCCTTCGAATTATATTTATTATTGTGCATTTCAAATTAAAGACTGAAAATAAAAAAATTAAAATTAAAAAAATGTCTCCTTTATATATTAATTAAAGTATATTAAAAAACGGGTTGTTAAATTCATATATCATTACAGTCATTTCACTTGTTTCGCTTTTCTGTTTTTGTATACATTTAACCTCGCAAATTCAACTCTCATTCATAGAAAGAGCTGTAAAATATTTTTATAATTAAATGGCATCCAAAAGTGGAAAATGCTTGCATGCTAATATTTTAGAATGTTTGACGCTTAACCGCTTTTATAGTGCGTGAGGATACTCATTTTAAGATAATTGGTCGCCAACCGGATCGCTAATCTCGCCAAGTACGGCGCCCCTCATCTCACCAGCCGATTCCTCTCCTCACTGGATGCGGGTCTCCATGGCAACGGACAGACGGGGCGCGCTTCTGACCAGATGTGCATCTCGCGACCAGCTGACGGGGGAATCAGAAATCATTCCTCCCACTATTATTCCCAATTCCCAACTCCCGGAGAGAGAGAGAGAGAGAGAGAGAAACGGGAGCAGCGGGATTAGGCGGGAATTTGTTCCCAACTTAATGGCCGCTGCCATCCGCACGGCGCGGGGGAAGTCGGCGCAATTAAACGATTTAATTGAAGCACTTGTTTTCACGAATGGTTATAAATTTCGGCGTGAATTCACTTCGGGAAGAAAAAAAGAAAAGGCGACCGATTTCGGTGGAGGTGCCTTCGAGCGGCTTGTTAGAAAAGGGATGAAAGTCATAACACCGTCATTGTTGGGCTATTTTTTTATATCACCCCTCTCTAATATTTTAATGGGGTTAGAAAATATTTAGATAAAAACGAATGAGTGAAAGGAGAGGAGCATTCCGTGTTTTAATCTCTTTTCATAACTTCGTTTAATCGAAATCGTTTGATTTGTGAAGGCTTTATGGAAATCGTATAGAATCTCCCTTTTATTTTATACGAATATGTTAAATATTTTCAACAAATTTGCAACAGAGGTGTTATTCTATTCTAAACAGTAAATAAAAGTTATAAAAATATCTTTGTTATATTTGAAATTATCTATCTTTTTGATAAAATATACTTTCAAGTTTTTAATTGCCTCTAAACTCGTTGGATACATTTGACGTAACAGAACGTCCTGTATTTATTTGAATTTATGTTTCAATTCTTTTGTAATGCTAATTAGCTTAAATTATTTCAATATCATGTAGCAGTATATATTTTGAATAATATGAAATATATTAATTCTTACATAAAACCTACTGCCTTTTCATGTTCAAAAAATTAAATGCGTTCCAAATATAAATGGCGCTTTCAAATAAATCTGTAGTCAAAGGGTTAAAAAAATATCTTTTTTTTTTTGTCCTTCTTTACGAAGTAGAAAATGTTATTATCGTCAAAAAATTCGCAAAGTTAATTCGATTTAAATGTGTGTGGGGAAAGGCAACGACCAGCATTAATATAAAAATATATTTATTATAATTAAAGGACAAAACATTACTATACTCACATAAAACACATAAAGATACATGAGCGTGAGCTGTACGTCTTGCAGTCTCACTACCCAACTCTCGTCTGCCAATAATGGCGGGAAAGCATCACGTGATTAATGACGTGACGCCATACAGGATACGGGATCTGTCAACATGTGTCTTTTAAAGAATCCCTGAGCTCGATGTTATATATTCACAGATAGATATTATATATATGTCTGTGAAACACGATCAATAAAAAATGCAGCAAACCATAGACACGAATGTTTTGTGACTTTTACGTAGAATGCGTAGATTTCTTTCAAATTTTAGTGAGTCAAACGAACTAAAAAACTATATTAATATGATCCGTCTATTTATCCACATGTATCTGTGACGGTAATTGTGATGACTATATATAATTACCGCACATTATCCATGACCACCGGTAATTATACACAATCTCAGTTTATTACATTTACCGTTATTTTGCATCCATGATAACACGATAATTCAAAAACATAATTAACCGATGGATGACTAAAAAAAAAAAAAAAACAGATTGGTCATCGGGATTGTATATCAGAATCAAAATTTAAACGCAATCCATCAAAGGGTTGACTTTCTGTCTGTCTGTTCAATCACGAGAATAGGAAGCATAAATGCTACTACTTAAACTAATGAAATTTGATATGTGGTTATATCGACAGTTTTTGTAGACCTGTGAGAAATTTTTCCATTTGTGGAAAAAGAAGACATCCAAAACCCATCGTCGATTTCCTCAACTGTATCATAACGTTTAAAATGCGCCATATTGTGTTACTGTACGAGAAAGTCAAAGATGAGATGCTTCTACTGGCTAATAGATCGCTATGATCGCCTGGTGGTAAGGTCTCGAGATCAGAGAGTTCGAGGCCGGATTCCACTGAAGAACTACCGTGTAAGCAGATCTGATGTACGTTCATTGCTTTGAGGCTAAATGCCCTACCGCTAGTGTGGCGCAGAAGTTTAAAGAGTTAGACTCCAGATCAGGTATCGTGCTCGTCATCTGACCACGATTCAAAATTATATATGTTCTGTATATTTATATATGTTCTGATTTTTCTTCTGTTTCCTTTAATAGCAGTACTATAAATTTTTATAAGCGAAGTTAAATACTTAAATAAAAATTGTTAACTACTTGACCAAAATTTATTTTGTTAAATTTATCTTCCTCTAAGAAGTCTAATTATTAATTTCCATTAATAAATTATTAAGTTATTCTGAATTAACTATGAAAGAAATGCTTAAAGCATGCAAAATTGAATCTTTTCTCAAAATTGATATTATAAATTACTGAACCCACGCGATAATTATGCACGCCATGGTTTGAAATGGTATATTGAAAGAAAATTTAATCTTAAATATTCAACACTGTTATTCTTCGGTTAAAATAATAACTTCTAATTCCACACTTTTCTTTGAGATCATACATTTTGAAACGCATATTACGTTATTCGTAAGTGATATAGTTACTCACGGAACTTATTCTGTTGTCATTTTATATTGTCACTGATTTTAAAAAGATTAACTGATAATAAAAACGAATGTGTACGTATATATGCTCTGTAACACATGCCAAGGAAATAAGAGTTAGAATTTGACCCAAAAGTTTAAAAATTTTAATTCATTAAAATTTGATTTTCATATAGTTTTGCCAATATCATAAGACGTTAAGTAAATGAAACTGCCCAGACTTTATTTAGCAATCTTTTTTGCATTTTGAATAAGGAATAAGGAAACGTCATTACAGAATCACGCAGGGCAAGCCATAATTAGATGTTGAATTTCATGAACTATTCATTTTTTAATGCGAATTTGGCTCTATGTGAAGTTGAATTCATGCATATAATAAATAACGAAGGTATAAGGCCTCTAAAATAATTCTGCTTAAATTTCTATAGCAATTTAAACTCATTAGAGATTTCACTGAAATTCAGCACAAAATAATATATTCTCATCAAACAAAGTGATCACTAAAAACGGTGAGATTCATATAAAACAATGTCACTGATAACTTATTGTTATTAAAATGCTGCCAATTTTACACATCCGACACATGCAGTAAAAAAAATTAATTTCTTTTTTTCTTTTTCAGATTTAATGAGTCATTTTATTTTAAAAGATTCAAGAGATTCATAGTATTTAAATTACCCGCATATTTTTCTTATTCAGATAATTGGACCCAATTTGAAGCCTTATCGCTTAGAACATTAAACAGCGCAATTAGCCTATATTTAATATAATATTTAAACTACTTTAGAGGAGAATTTGATGCCCCTTTATTTTATCAGCGTTAATCCTCATTTTTTTTTTTATTTCCAAGGATAACTTCTTTTTTGATTAAAACAGATTACGCTTTCTACACTTTCGCCTGCTAAATTAAGTACTTAAACGAACACCTGTTTTATCAACCCTCACCACTAAAAATCATTTCCTGTTCTTCTGGATAACCCCACTTTTCCCCAGCTGCCTGTAAATGGTCCTTTGTTTCTTTTCTTTCTTTTGTTTTTTTTATCCCTGATTTTTTCACGCTCTTGCACTAACCATTTTTTAAGAAAATAAACTAAATGCGAATAACTTTTTACTTTATTGGAATTTAAGTGTTTAATTTAGGTTTTGTGGTAATTTTCTGTGAAAGCTGGTAAGAAAAATCGTGCAATTAGTATAATGTTATTTTTAAGACAGTAGTGTCATGTTTTTTCCCCTCTCTTTTATGAGCATTCAGAGTAAGAGATGTTTTATGTCATTTCATGAAAGAGTTTCTTCATAATGATGCAGATTATAACCGATGAATATTTGCTTTTTCACTCTTATTTGACTCTCACTTGTTCTTAACTTATTGACTTGTTTGTAAAGTTGCAACTTTGTAATCTGTTTTTCATTCTGTTTAAAGAAATATGAAATTTTGCACAGCGGTGTTTTTTCCAAAACGATATAGATTCAAAGATTTTTTTTATAACTGAAAGTTTTATAAATACTTATAAAATTGCTATCTTATTGCCGAAGTAGTATTATAAAATGATTGGTTGTATCTCATTTTTAGTGAAGTAAAATTCGTTCAATTCGGAACAAGATATCCGTTTTCTACGAAAAATACTCGAAACACTATATAAAGAACTTCCATAGATTGAACATCTTTATATCTATGTTTTGTTTTTCAAAAAATATTGGATTTTGAGCAGAAAATTTCTGTGCATCGAATAAAATCTGTATATCAAACACAACTTTTCACATAAAAGAAATCATATATACACCTGTGAATAAAAATGACATTTTAAAATATATTTCTTCAATCTTAAATTATAAGCCTAGCTACTGGTTTTTGTTTAAATATAAAATGTATACCATGATAATATGAGATAATAGCTTTAATAAAGTTATATGCGTCTTTTTTTTTTTTTTTTTTTTTTTTGTAAAAAGTGTAAAATTTCAGATTTTCAAAAAGGCGAAATTACAGGAACTCGACTAGCTGGAGCATCTGGGGCCAAAACACTCCAGCTTTTAGGCGTTTCTAGAGTTACGGTTACAGCTAACAAACAAAGCGGCCAGACAAGCGCACTAAAGCAAAATAGTGGGCAGAACGAGGAACTGACGAATAGTACCAAGCGACCAATGGTTATTGAAACAGATTGTAATTCTAAAAAGGAAACAACGGTAGCCAAAGTGACTACAGAGCTCGATCAGCATCTGGATTCTCCACTGTCAATAATTAAAGTTAGGAGGCACCTTCGTAAACAGAACATTTACAGCGGAGCAGCAATTCCCAAGCCACATGCCACCGATGTTAATTCTAAACGTCGTCTACAATGGTATCATAAACACAAAACCTGGCTGATTGATAAGTGGAAGTCAGTTATATGATCAAAGGTATCATCGTTCACGCTTTTCCCTACAACAAGACCGGTCCACGTTAGAAGGATACTTGCAAAATCATATCATCGTGATTGTCTTCTTCTAGCTGTTAATCCTGGAGATAAATCTGTTTTGGTATGGGGGGTCATGTTGAGACTTTCTGCTGGCCCAGTGTCCGATATTGATATCCTTCACCGACATCTCTCCTGAAACTTCCTAAATATCTCCATGAAGAATGGTATAAAATTCCCCTAAAAGCTATTCAGTACTTTTATGATTCGATTACCAGGCGAATCCAAACTTCATAACATGCCAGAGGCAGCCCTACACCTTATTAAAAATAGTTTAGTTCTTTTAAGTCATTTTTAACCCTAAAATACATCATTTACACATAATCTTTTTTAAAAAAGAAAAAAAAAAATGTAAAAATTTACGGAACATGTTTTATGCCAGCGTCCTGGCCTAGGGGTAGCGCTTCTTCCCCTTGATGTGAGAGTTCCGGGTTCGAGTCCTGGTTCAGGCATGTTTGTTCTTTACCCTGTGTCCTATCTGTGAGGTATGTGAAAGAGCCCCTCTCCCCCCTATTTAAAAAAGGGTTGTGCAAGCGAGTGTGTGCGTGTCATCTTCATAAGAGCTGGAAGTCAGACTTGTGTCCTCGAATACTCATGGTTATTTACCCTCAGAAATCACTGCACCCCTCTTCCGATGTAACGCGGATACGACATCATCATCAACATATTTCATAAAGAATATTTAAGTTTGATCTATGTTAGTCCGATTATGTTCATAAATGAATCAAAAGCCATCCTCTGCAATTATGAAACAGCGTAAAATAAAATGTTAAACCGCATAAAAAAACAGTTACACAAACAAGCATTCATTAGAAAACTGTGTAATGCCATTTGTACAAAAAGAAGAAAATCTATCAAAGGCACTGATGTACTCGTCAAACTTTCCTTTCCAAAATTTGATCCAACACGGAGGTACAAAAAAAAACCCCTCTTTATCTTGTAGAAACAACCATTTAACAAGAATTAGGGAATTGATACGTAAAAAAATGGGGCCCTATAGGGCGTACAAGAACTTCACTCCAGCAGGTGAAATCTCAAAGAAAGATCTTAACCCTTGTAGCAAATCGTGACATGAACAACTGTCTTTTTTTCCCTCTCTACAAGTGAAAAATATGTTACCCTTAGTGATTATTTAGAATGATGATATCTTGAAATGCCGCATCATTTGTTTAGAAGGATTGCCTCATTTCAAAAACAAGCAAACAAAAAAGTTCTTTGAACATGGAATATGCATGGAATGTAGCTCAATTGTTCTATAAAACTTGATAAAGTAACCACCTAAAATAGTTAATATAATAGCCTAGTGAAGTAAATGAATAAACATTTTGGTAAAGTAACTTAATAAAATAACAAAAAGTAAAAATGTGTAGAAATCCATTGCACGAGCACTTTTAATGAAGCAAAAATAAATTACAATGCTGAAATTAAAACATTTAAAAATATTTTTAATTATTAAAATTTTAAAATTCTAATTACTTCTTTTTTCTGTTATTCAAATTTTTTTGTTAAAGCCATTAAATGTTGTATTCGATCATCATTATTTATATTGCCCTGCAGATAATTATAGGTGATATCTTATTAGAGTACGAAGAATTTCATTTATATTCATTGAAAATTAAAAAAAAATTATAACAAATCAGTCACTGATTACATTTAATGACACCTCTGAATGAAAGTTGAATAGCTAAAAACTGCAAAGTATTCAAAAATTAAATCTTTTTATTGCTATAATATTAATATAACAACGCTGATGATCCCTCGGAAAAAAGTAGTTGCAAATTATAGCAACCAAATTAAATGATTTCAGCAATCAAAAGAATGTTGTTGCCAAAAAAATACAGTTAATACGACGGTTGTAATAATTAAAATAATAAGAAAACTTTTTAATAAAAAATGCAGGTAAGCAGAAATTGATAAATGATTACTTTTTTTTGGCTTGAGGTAAATAAAATTAATTAGTAAACAAGATTTTTATGTAAAATATTCATATATTATTTGAAAATATTCCAGTTCACTTTTGCTGATTTATTTTGTACTAGCCGCCTTTGGCGACCAGCTGGTTCGCCAATCTTAATGCACATTAAAATTTTAATAATTGAATATTTTATAGAACTCTCATTTTAATTGCTTCTTCATTAAAATATTTTAAAACTTCAAATTTTAATAGTCATATAATTCACTCGTAATATTATAAAGGCCTTCAGCCATAACATAATATGTATCTCTCTAATTTTCTATTAGCTCCCGTAGAATTTACGCTTTAAATTAAAGTGGAAATGATTAAACTGCAATAAATATAATAATATTTTTTTTTTTTTTTTTTTTTTTTTTGCTGAAACGAAGCATTTTTTTTTTTAAATATGAGTACTGAAAACAGAGTCGCTGAGTATTTAAACCTTATGGACAATAAAGAATATTTTTCTGAATTTATATAATATCTCAAGAAGTTTTCAACAAAATTTTCTCAGATTCATCATGAACAGATCGATTCATCAACAATATTTAGTTTTAAATGCATCAAACACTAAAAAAATAAACAGAATCGTTTGAAATAATCTGTCGAAAACATATTAAGCCTTCGAAACCAAGTCCGTATCCGTTGTCAACAATCAGAACACAATGCGCATGCGTGAATTTTCAACGCCAATTACGGTAACACAAATGCGTGAATTTTCTTCGCCAGTTGGGGAAATGCTATGCAGATTAAACATTTTTAATTTCCTTTATTCTGTTTTATTGTAATTCAAAAGTACTTCAGAATGAATCTGAAAGATCGATTCATTAACAACTTTTAACTTTAAATGCATCAAACCTCAAGAAAATAAACAGAATCCTCTGAAATAATCTGCCAAAAATTTCTTAAGCCTATCCTCTTTAGCGTGGGAAAAAGAAAAAAGAAAACTGAAGAATTACTCATTTGGCGGTGGGGAAATGAAAAGATTTTTTGGCGGGAAAGTTAATTTTTAATTAATAATTAAAAATCTAATTAAAAATTCAAAAAGGGAACCCCAGGTGCACATTCCCGAACTCCAAGGTATGCATGTGCCAAATTTGGTAGCTGTAGGTCAAATGGTCTGGCCTATAGAGCGCCAACACACACACACACACACACACACGCACGCACGCACACACACACACGCACGCACACACGCACGCACACACACACACACACATTGAGCTTTATATAAGTATAGATTTTTATTAATTTCTTTATTTATTACTATCTTGCCAAATTACTTTTTGAACATTAAATATTTTGGTTTAAAATAATAATAATAATAAAAATAATGGTGGTAAAAAAGGTATTGTAGTATAATAAATTCACTTTCATTCGTATTGTTAAACTCAAAGTGTTGTAGAAAACATTTTGACCATAGAAAAACTAATCTAGATGTTTGAATACTAATACGGAATGCGGATCTTTGAATGCTAATACGGTTTGAATACTAATACCGGAATCTACTGTTTGTTTTATCATAATTGTATCGTAGGCCACTTATTGTTAAATTAATTGTTTTAAAATTTTTTGTTGATCTTTATCGTTTTTTGGTCCTTTATGAGAACAATTCGCAATGGCTGCGCTGTGCGGTTCCTCAGATACTGAGGAACTTATTTGTTTTTAAACATGTGAAACTATCTGGAATAAATCTATTTATTATTAAGACAGTATATTAAATTTCAAAGTATTTTTTTTTTTTTTTAATAAATTTCATATTCAAATATCTTGGTCCGTTAAACAGATAATGAGTTGTAGAAACCTTGGTAAAAAAGAAAGATATTGGTTTTTAGTACGAAAAAATGTTATAAATTATTTCTGAGAGATATGTTCCTGAACTACTCATTGCTTGCCGAAAAATGAATTCACAACTTGGAAATTCTATAAAACATCATGGCATTTATGTTTTAATTTCCTACAGCGAAGGATCTGATGAACATGTTTACATTTTCGCATCATTAGAATTGGCGATTCAAGTAATGTAATGTTCCAGAAAAACCTGGACGGTACAAAATCTAAACTCTTTATCCAGGACTTGAAAAGCTGTCCTGCATTTGAATTAAATGCCTCAAATCGTCTTTGTGCTTATTTTAAGCAGCGCTTGGTAATTAAAGACTAATGAGTTAGTATTGAAAAAGTTGATTGAAATTGTTAATTCTATCTGGAAGTTCAATGAATTCTTCGTTTTTACTTTTAATTTCCGTATAAAGATATTAATCGATGCATCTAATTTTGAATCTTCTGAAGAAAATATTCTGGGATTTGTATTAAACGTACTGAATTACGTCTTCCTGATTTATTAGTAAATTGTTTTGATTAAACTAGCGAGAGTTCCCCCTCACCCTCCTCCACTTTCTTGTAAATGAATACAGAGCAGTTTTGTGTTTCATCACGCAATGAAAAAAACCTGAATGTGGACTATGGGACATGGCACGTTTTGCTCTCCATCGTACAATGAAGAATATGGACTATGGATATCAAGCATATGGCACGTTTATGCTTCATCGTACAGCGAAGAAATTTTATTATAGATGTCTTACTTTGCAACAATTGGGCACAAAATTTTACATAGATCCACAATGTTGATGACTAGACCAAATACCAAATGACACTTCCCTATCCGTATGTTTTCAAGTAATGTTATAAAAATGCTTCAATACGCACACATATAGATCAGTAACCTGTTACATTAATGATCTGATGCTGATCCATGATTCTAGTTATAAATCTTTATGTTTAATTTCGTTCATCTGGCTATTAGCGTCTTTGAGTGAACATATTCACATGACGTAGACGGACGAACAAGACGAACTTCTCAGCACCGAAGCGTGAAAAAAATAGGACCATTTTGTGAAAAGGCTGCATAAAAAATTTCATACCTGTAGCTTGTAGCGTTTTTGAGTTATCGTTTCCATAAACCGATAGACAAACATAATTCAAGAATATGTTTTTTTGGACTCGGTGAGACCAAAAATTCGAAGATTCCTCTAAATCTCATGGTCATTTTTTTTTTCTTTTTTGACAATTGCAGTACTTTCTCACCATTCAAGTGAAGAAAGCAATTAAAATAGTGTTCTCCTTTTCAATGAATCGTGTCGTTTAGTACTTATTAGCAAACATAGAAAAAAATATGTATTGATAAAAAAGGATTAATACGATCTTGTTTTTCAGAGAGTTAGATTCTGAAAAATTTTACTGCGCATTCATTGGGTCTCTTTAATATAATAAGAGTAAAACAATTAGCCTGGAACAAAAATATGACGATAATAGCAATATATTTTAGTTTTCATTTCTTCTTATAATTTATATTGCTATACTTTATTGATCTTTATTCTACATCTACATCTATTTCTTTTTTTTTTGAAAATTTTTGCATTTAATTGTTGTATAATGTTCATTTTTTACTTTCTCGTATGCGAAGTATGGAGAGAACATTGTAATCGTCGAAAAATTGGAATTCGACATTTTGTTGAATCTTCACGTTTCAGATCTCCATGAGTTCGAGTAACACATTTTTGGAATTATGTCTTCCATCCCTTTGCCTGTGACAAGGATAACTTAAGAATGCTTTGGGCTGGACGGATAAAATTTGGCATATGGTCTTTACGCCAGATTTGTAGATTTCCATCAAATTTTGAGCGAAATCTATTCAGAGGAAGTCTATCTGTCTAAGTGTTCGAATATAAGTTAACACGATAACTTCAAAATAAAGAGAGCTAGATGGATAAAATTCGGTACACAGATTTAACATCCATAGTATAGACATCTATCAAAATTTTATCCAAATCCAAACAAAGGATTGACCATCTGTTTGGTTTGCACTTTCAGAAACATGTAAATGCAATAACTCAAAAATTAGATTTCTAACATAAATGAAATTTGGTATAGGATTTTATGATTGTAATTACACTCAAGAGCCAAAACATTATGACCACCTGCCAATAACGAGTTGGCACACCTTTGGCGCGCAACACAACTTCAACCTGCCTTGGCATGGAGGCCACAAGTCCTTGGTAGATGGTCGGAGACAGATTGTACCAAATGTTTAAGCAACGGTCACGCAAATACGAGATATTGAGGTCTTTGAACTCTGAGCTGTCCCATGTCATTCCAAAGGTGTTCGATCGGATTGAGATCCGGTTAGTTAGGCGGCCAGGACATTAACTGGAATTCAGCATCATGTTCCTGGAACCACTCCAACACAATTTTAGTCTTGTGACACGGGGTGTTGTCCTGTTGGAACATTCCATTTCCAGCTGGAAAAACAGAGGCCATGTAAGGGTACAACTGATCCTCAATGATGTTCAGATACCCTGTAGCATTCATGGTATGCTCTACCACAACCACGGGTCCCAGAGACGCCCAATAGAACGTCCTCCAAAGCATAATACCGCCACCACCGGCCTGTGTATGACCTACTGTACATTGAGGGAGCAACTGTTCGCCTGGAAGACGGCGTATCCTGACACAGCCATCGGCGTGATGCATGACAAACCGTGATTCATCTGATCAGGCAACTCTCTCCCACTGATCCATGGACCAGTCGCGATGTTCTTGGGCCTAGCGCAGGCGCTGTTGGCAATGACACTTGGTCAGCAAAGGCACACGAGTGGGACGTTTGCTGCGCAGCCCCATATCCAACAGTGTGCGCTGAAAAGTGTGTTCCGATACTATTCTACTTGGCCCTGCATTGTATTTTGCTGTCAGCTGAGCCACTGTCTGGCTCCGGTTTTGCTTCACCATGCGAGACAGTCTCCGATGACCTTTTTCTTTGATAGCGTGTGGACGTCCAACACCATGTCGTCTACTGCAGCTTTCACCGTCATTCATCCACTTTGCATATGTACTAACAACTGTAGATCGCGCACAACCCACGAGTCGTGCAGTTTCGGAAATACTTGTTCCGAGCCTTCGAGCTATTACAATCTGCCCTCTATCAAAGTCGCTTAGATCCGCAGCCTTTCCCTTCACACACAGAAGTAAGTGAAAGAATGATTCTTCAGAGTCTCCAGCAACAGTTAAATACCACTTCCACCTGATCACGTGCCTTCCACGTCATCCAGGCGAGTTCATTGCAAAATGTAGGGGTGTTCATAATGTTTTGGCTCTTGAGTGTATATTTATGTGTTAAAGTTGGTTTCAATCGGTTGGTGCAAACGCGTCGAAAACACAAATTCACTTTTCAAGTGCTATTAATCGCCGAAAAACCTCACGAAAGATCACATATAGAACCAATAAACGTTAAATCCACGCCAACGGTTAACATTTCGTAACTATTGTACGCCAAATGCCAATGCAAGGCGTTCTCTGCCTTACTCAAGGCCCACAATTTTTTGAAGAGAGTAGGGGGAGAGTGTACGAGTAATTTTTGGGGAAACCATTCAAGCTGGCTTCATTTACTTTTTGAATTTTGTCAAAGATCTCCTCTGTCTTCATCCAGTAAATTTTAAGGATGTTGAGCATTCTGAATAATAATCGAGAAATGTATTGAAGAGGTAGTCATTGTAGTCAAAACCTGTAACGCATTTTTTCAGCGAATTCTTTCACGTTAAAAAAATTCGATAATTGATTTTTCAGGCATTTTGCAGATTCGGCTCAATAGTGAGGGTGATCTCTAAAGATCAGAAGTTCAGTTATGGTTAAGGACGGACTAGTTAAGTTACTAGTTCTAGCAACTTAACTAGTTCCAGTTTAATAATAGATTCTAGTCCAGAAAACTAGTTGCTGAATTCCTTAAACTGATTCCGAAGAATACTCTACGCAGACATATGATATTATTCATGATGTCCAGAAAACTGGTTGTTGGACATTGAATTCCTCAAACTGATTCCGAAAAATTCTCTACCCAAATGTATTATCCTGCAGTCACTCAGTTATACGAATTTTTGTTTCTCATCTTGAAATATAATGAACACATGTTTGTAACATGTTTTTAACAATCCTGTATATATAGTGTAAATAAATTTTAACGCTAGATTTTTGTAGCTAAGCGTACTGAAAAATGAACACACATCAAAACCAATCGCACTTTAGATTTGCCGCTTGTACGAGTCTTGAACATGTCCATATTCTCGCCACCTTATCATTGATTTGCTCTCTATTCCTTTCATGGCCCTACTTAGGAGCTTTCATGATTAGTTTCGAGTAGCTCTAAAATGCAACGTCAATTTAAATAGTTCCCAGTTTGCTCCCCCCCCACCACCACCACAAAAAAATGATCGGAATAAATTTCTTTCAAACAGATAAAAACGAAATAAAGCAGAACAAAGAATGTTCCTTTTCATATTCAGAAAATAGAACTGCAAACGCATTTCAAAGATTTCCCGAATTCATCCCTCAGAAAAACAAATCGATAACATCGATCTACATATCAAAAAGGCAAAGAGGCAGATATTAAGTTTTTCTTTTAAAAAAAACATTTTCTTTTTTCCTCCATTCACCTTCGAACTTTTATTTTCTTCCTTCACACAAAATCCCAAAAGAAACAAATCAAAATTTTGCAAGCTACGAATGAATATACAGTTTGTTTACTTTTTTGTTTTATTTCATTCTTCCTCCTCTTCTTTTCTGCTGCAGCCATTCCTCGAATTTTAAGTCACGTTTTTGTTGCGCTCCAGTTTCTTGAAAACTTTTCGACTTCTGGCGGAATTTTCAATCACATTTCCATTCGCAAATTAGTTTCTTCTCATGAATGCTAAAGAGGGGGGAACCCTATTTAACAGGTAATGAGATGGGTGTCGACAAACTGCGAACGAGCAGATGAGCAAAGCAAAAACTTTTAGGTAATTACATTAGTTTCTCTTCTAAAAATAAAATGTTATTCGAACATAAAAATTTTATGAATAATTTATATTTAACTGTTATTACTTCTTTAAGATGGAGTAAAGAAATTTCTTTTTTTTTATTTTTGAGTTTATAAGGAATATAAGCAGCAAGCAACCGCAAAATGCCGCCTACTTGAGTATTTTTACTGCTTTGTATACGAAGAAATACGCAAATAAGAAATATTGTTATCATCAAAAATCTGACCTTCAAATTTGTTTGAATTTTCACGTTTAACACGTTCAGAAGCCCGAAAAACACATTTTACGTATTGTGCCGTATTTGGTATTGTGTTCGAAAATGCAAGAAACTAGAGCAATGATTCTTTTCATTCTTTGCTTGATTTATTATTATTTTTTTGAGCACCTACTAATGTTATATCCTCCTCAACCATTTTTTTTGCTCAAAGAATTTGTTTATTTTCCCGTATAGGAAGTGTAGAGAAAATATTGCAGTCGTCAAAAATTCGAACTCGAGATTTTGACGAATCTACACGTTTCAGACTCCCTGGTTTTTTCGAAAAACACATTTTTAGAAAATATCAGTCTGTGTGTGACTGCTTCGTATATGAAGCAGTCATATATAAAGCAGTCAAGATAACTCAAAAACGCTTTGAGCTACATTGTTGAAATTTTGTACACGGTCTTTACACCAAATTTAGAGATTTCTATCAAATTGTGAATATAATCTATTCAGAAGAAGTCCGTCTGTCTTGTTGTTCGAATATAAGCTAATGCGATAATTCAAAACGAAAAGAGCTAGATCGATAAAATTTGGTACACAGTTTTAACATCTTTAGTGTAAACACCTGTCAAAT
The DNA here is from genome assembly GCF_947563725.1 of Argiope bruennichi. Lineage (NCBI taxonomy): Eukaryota > Metazoa > Arthropoda > Arachnida > Araneae > Araneidae > Argiope > Argiope bruennichi. Next base: position 9,645,797 of record NC_079160.1, read on the forward strand.
TTTGAACCAAATCCAATAAAGTGTTAACTGTCTGTCAGTCTGTACTTTCAGAAGCATATAAACGCGATAAGGCAAAGATGCAGTGACTAAAATATATCAAATTTGGTATGAGATTTTGTGACTACAAGTGTTGTTTTGTTTCAAACTTCGGTGGTCGGTTGAGAAACAGATCTCCAAAACACAAATTTGATTTTGAATTCTATTGACGCATGTCAGGGATGAATCGCCTAATAATTCGCCAAAGATAGTACGATAGATTCAGCAAAAATGCTAAATTCACACCAAAGTTTAATATTTCGCAATGTTTTTCATGTTTTGTGTTTCTTACCAAAATTCACTTTCGCGCATCCGCTACGTATTTCCAGGGTTTCACGTACCAGAAAGTGGGAACCTCTAAACTAGGTGGATGAAATCTGGCTCGCAGTTTTATCACTAGAACTACAAATTTTTAATATAATGCATAAAATCGTTACACTCTGTTTTTATATTTATGCATATGTTAATAGTATAACTAAAAAAACACAGAAAACTATATCTGTGATATTGGGTATGTGATTTTATAACCAGAATTGCAGATATCGAATTTTTAATCCAATCAATTAAACGAAAGAAGCACAAAATGCAAACTAGATATCTTCACCATACTATGAAGATAACTTCAAAAAAATATAAAATATTAATGATATTCTCATTTAATTGAAATGATTTCACTTAAAACAAAATAATCTTTTTCATAAATTAAAAAAAAAAGATTTTTAGTCAATGAAACGTTAACTATAAGATTAACTGTCAAGAAGCTTTCACTAAAATATTACCAATTATATCAGCAGTTATATAAAATTCAAATAACACGGCTTTTATGTTAGAAATTTGATGGAATCACGAACTTGAAGCTATATTTAAAGAATTTATGTGAAATGAAATATAACCAATATTGCCGGCAAACCAGCTGGTTGCCAAAGGCGACTCATTTCAAATAATTTCAAGATAGTTGTAGTAGATACTATCAGAAGTTTACTTGTTTATAAGAAAAGGATAAACATAAAAGTGTGAATAACAAGACAACAGCAACAACCACAACAAAAAATGTCATTAAAATTGTTGCCGCATGCTCAGTGCAAAAAAAAAAAAATATTGAAATACGCAGAGAGCGCCACATCTGTTTTATAGTAACAACTAATTTTACATTAATTTACTCTTTTTTTTTTCCATGATGGAGTCTCTTTCCATGGTATCTAGTCATAACAAATGTATTGGGTATGAGTGTATTTCTAACGACAAATTATCTTACAACTATGTCATAAGACGTTAAATGATGTTTAATGTCGTTTGTGCTATTATGACATCACTTGTAGCGTAAAGACATTCTGCCAAAATGTTTTCTCTGCTTTGAGATGTGATTATAATGGATGTCAAGGTTCAATTGGCGCGGCACACTGAACGTGTGCAACGTGATTGTAGTTGACTGTGTTAGTATTCTATGTACAACGTGATTTTTTTTTTTAAACTGACACTGTTCAGAGAGCTCTGTAGCTGAAACTATTGGCTGAGAAAAAATTTCGTTTGGGAAATATTGACGACATGGGAAAAAGAATTCTACGAAAGAAAATTAGTTCCAAACTCACCGACATGTGAAAATTTGGTGCTTTTCGCATAAATTGGAGATTTAAATGCAAAATAAAAATGTCTGACTATATTTTAAAAAATGCAGTAAACAGACAAAGGAATGAAATAGCAGTCATTTTGCTAGAAATGTGTTTTATTCAAGAAATTCCCCTAATGGTTGAAAATAACAAATGAAAAGCAAATTTGGAATTAATGTTCAATTTTATTTCTTTCTCTGTTCATTTTTCTTTATTCAGTTGAGAATTAAAAAATGAAAAGAATTTAAGGAATGAAAATAGTTTTTTCCCCAATAGGTGACAAAGTGGCCGTTTACTTTTTATTTCAACTGAAATTTTGCATGAAAAAGCAAGTAAAACTGCAAAATACAAATTCTTGATGACGTAGTCGACAGCAGCGCCAGTAATCTGGATTATAAAAATAAGCAGCGATTCGAAATCATTAGTTGACTGTAAGATGGGTCTCACTTTACCACAAAGTGCGCTACTTGTGAAGCTCTTTTATCTTGGCCCTTGTAATGCTGCGGCTTCTCTTCGTAAATTTAGAAGTTTAAATAATTTGTGTAAAAACCCTTTATCGATTAATGCATTGAAAGCCATGATTTAGAAATTTGAAGAAACAGGATCTCTTGCACTTCGCCAAGGTAGAGGACGGAAGCCGGTGTCACAACAAACAGTTACTGACGTTGCTACTGCAATTGTTAAAAACACCCAGGTTACCACTGCTGGCAGTAGAAACGCATGAACCGTTGCACGACAGCTCAACTTAAGTGCTTCAACAGTAAGGAAAGTTTTGTGAAAAGTTCTCCAATTTTATCCTTATAAAATTACCCGCCTGCATGAATTAAAACCCAACAGTTATGGTCAGCGATTAATATTTGCTTTGACTTTTCTTGCCAGGATGGAGGTTCACGATTCTTGGCCGTGGAAAATTCTGTGGACTGATGAGGCCCATTTTCATTTGAATGGGACTGTTAACACTCAGAATTCCAGAATCTGAGCATCCGAACATTACCATGTGGTTAATGAAATCCTACTCCATTCGCACAAACTAACTATTTGGTGTGGTTTTACTGCAGACTTCATCATCGGACCATTCTTTTACGAGACTATTACCCAATTAAGACCACAGACCTGTACAGTCAACACGCAAAAGTATCAGGATATGCTGAGAAGTTTTGTAATTTCACAACTGCAACAAAGGAAGTGCTTGGATAGGATAATCTTTATGTAGGATGGAGCACCAAAACACAGTGGTCTATCGACAATTATTGCGGCATCACTTTATAGAAGAAAGGGTTATCAATTGCTGTTTTCCTGTTGCGTGGTCGCCTCGCTCTCCGTATCTAACTCCATGTGATTTTTTTTCCTGTGGGGTTGTTTAAAATCGAAGGTTTATGTTGGTGGAGTGTTGAACTTGTTGAGTTTAAAAAACAACATATCGAGGAATGTCATTAACATTCCTAGTGATTGATATGTTACGATCAACCGTAGAGAATGTTGTTTACGGAATGGAATGTTTGAGCCAAGAAAATGGTGGTCACATTTACAATTAACGATCCGTTCGCAGAGAAAAGGAAACTACTGAGTAAAGAAAAATGGACAGAGAATGAAATAAAATTGAACATTAATTCCAAATTTGCTTTTCATTTGTTATTTTCAACCCTTATAGGGAATTATTTTCTTAAATAAAACGCATTTCTAGTAAAATGACTGCTATTTCATTCATTTGTCTGTTTACTGTATTTTTTTAAACAAAGTCAGACACTTTATTTTGCAGTTAAATCTCCAATTTATGTGAAAAGCGCCAAATTTCCCCCTGTCGGTGAGTTTTGGAACTAATTTTTTTTTCGCGGATTCCTTTTTCCCGCCGTCATTAGACCCCAAACCAAATTTTGGGATTTTCCAGTCAATAGTTTCAGCTACAGAGCTTTCTGAACAGTGTCAGTTAAAAAAAAATCGCCCTGTATATCGAAAGCTTTAGGGAGAAAATAAAGTAGTAAAGGTTCTGCGCAAACGCAGATCGTTTGGAGCCCCCCCCCCCCCAAAAAAAAAAGCTACACTGAGGTAACTCAGGAAATCTTTCTATAATAGATTCCAAATGTCTGAATAAACATTGAGTGGAAATGGCAGAAAAGATTTTGCAGTATCTTGTCATGCATAAAGATAAAAAAAGGTTCTACTTATTGTTTTTTCTCCTTTACATAGAAAATTTAACATCGAATATGAAACATCTTTGACTTTAGGTGAAAGTGACCTACAGTTACATTTTTCTTCATCAGACATCGCTTAATTTGTTGGATTGATATTTTGTTTTGAAGCTATATGAAAAATACAGGACACGACTTGCAACCATGATTTGGTCAACATTTTAATTCAGTTCATGGTGCAAAGACTATTATTCCATCATGCTGAATAAAAATCTAAGGTTTGATTTCTTGGAAGTGATATAAAACAATAATTCTTCATTTTCGGAAAGGTGAAAAAAAATGCGGTCCGGTTACTGATCGAAAAATTTTGTTAATCAGTTCAAAGTACAAAAGTAAATTAGAAAATGAAATTTTAATAATTGGTCTATAAAAAAATTAAATAACATTTATTATTTATAAAAAAGATTTTCTGCTATTTAAAATTTTGTGTAACTCAAATAACAGCCAAAAATATATATACCAATATAAAAATAATTTCCAAACAAAAATCAATGCACCCTGAAAGAAATACTCATAATGGAAGAATAAAACATTTCAAATTTACATCATGCAATATTATAATTTTGAATAACATTTTTTAAATTATAATAAAATATAAATTTATCATATCCTATAATAAACATTGGGATTATAATACCGTATATGCATATTAAGATTTATTAGTTATGAATAAGAAGAATCAGTTTCATTGTAACCAATTTCAATATAATGGGAATATATGTTGGCATATTCCCCTAAACTCTTCTACCCCACATTAATTTGAAAATGGCGATAACTATTGCCACAAACTTGGTATTTAGGTTTATTAAAATGATCATGTGCTATACGGTGATATCAGTTATTGCGCCCCCTGGTCGTAGAAAAGGGAGTTATCGTTCTTATATATATATATATATATATATATACACTGTTTTCTTCAAATGTTTAATCGAAATCTTTATTATGAATTTCTTTTAATTTTCTCAAAAATTAATTTATTGGACAATACAGATTATAATGCTATTTTTGCTTAATATAAAATGTGTCTATTTAATATTCATTATTTGGTGATTTAGCGATAGAAAGAAATCTCATAATTTAGTCCATTTTTGCTTATTTCAAAGTCTGCTGTCTCATTAAATATATTAACGAATTATTGATGTAAAATAATGAATGTGACTGAAATTTGTTTTCTTTCGGCATGATTTAAATGCGTTAATTAAAAGAATTATAATAAATTTGTGTATATTTGGCCGTGTGTGTGAGTGTGTTAATAGGCCTTTTTAAAGAGTGCGAGAAATTTTCTTCTCCATGAGCTGTCCTTGAATTTATGTGAAACCAAATTAAAAATAACTGGAAATGCTAGATTTGAATGTAAAGATATTGAGTTAGGAATTTAAATACGAATTATGTTTGGTGCCAATTCGACAAGTTTTAACTAATCATCGCCTGCAAACGCTGAACTCGGATTTTCGCTGTCACGAAATTTCCCATGACCGCTAATGTCAGGCAACCACCAAATTCTTCGGAAAAAAACTTCATCGTCTAATTGCCCAAGACTGAAGACTCCCGTCGCCAATCGGGCAACCCAGATCACCAGATTCCACTACCCCAACTCACCTGTCCGACCGCAACGTGAGCACGTATGCACAGGTGCTACGCCCCAAGGCTCTTCATACCTTCGCTTCCCGCTTCGATTAACCCAAGGGCCAAAAGGGGAAAACACAGAAAAAAAAAAAAAGAAATTAATAAGTGAAAAACAACAAAACTCTCCTCAGTCGTTGCGTCACCTTAGATACTCGAGTCGTTTGCTGTGAAGGTTGCCGGTTAGGTGGAAAGATTTCGTTAGACTTTAGTGGGGGTGCACCTAGATGGGGGAGATGAAAACATAGAATGTTTCATCTTAAAACATAAACTCTCAATTTTTTTTAGGCACTTTTTTTTAAGGTAAAATAATTTGTGATTATTGTCGGTCGTAAAGCTTTCCCCTTGGCATTCCATTGATGCTCTTGTGTGTTCTTCCACATTAGACAGTTATTTTACAGCGTGGATTCTTTAAATGGGTTGAGTAAAACATGCTTTAAAGTTTTGCAGGAGACGTGATTTATTTATCTCGTTGTTAATTAGCATGAAAACGACATTCGGCGAAAACATACAGGATTCTTGCAAAATCTATTTATGATTTTCTAGGAACTCTATATGCCTACAGATCCTTTGGACAATCACCTCTTTGATTAACTGGGATTCCTACAAATTCTATTGATGATTTTGTAGGAATCCTATTGTAAAGATTAACTCCCTTGCCCTGAGACATCGGTTAACCACTGTAACGTTCCGGTCATCTGTGACATCAACTGTGTAACAACCCCCCCCCCCCATTGTTAAGTGCCTCCAGACTGCCAGATGCCGGATTGTCTTCCCCAGTACTGTCATTGCGTCTGGACATTAGTCGCGTCCAGATAAAGAATCACACGTGCGTTTTTCATCGTTTCAGGGAAATAAATCTTCAAGGGGGAAGAGTGTCAAACATTCTGATGTTAAACTTTATTTTTTCATTGTGAAGGGACTATAAACAACATGTGTTCGGGAAAGGTCAGCTACAAGAATAGATCATTAACGGACATTCCTAGTATCGAATGGAGACTATTGAGGAAGGATTGCTGAACGGCTATCGGGTGACAGGGAGCTCAAGTGCACCAATGTGAAAAGGAGAGGCGGAGATTTGACAGAAAATAAAATGCGGAGATTTTTGGAAGAGAGAGGAGAGGAGAGAGTCGTTTTGAGGAGAAGTCAGAGAACGTTCGTGTGAATCGGGCTTCTGCTTTAAGATCGACCCAATGAAGATCACTGGATTGCTAGAGCTACCCCTGGAGTAGCCAGATGAGTTAACAGCCTGTTAGTTTTTCTTGTGGTGTTATTTCTCCAAATTGACCGAGGAACTATTCTTGATTAACTTTCAACTGTAGTGTAAATTTTATCAGTCATATTAACCTAGATGAGAACGAGCTGTTTCTGTGTATATATATGAGGCTGTAAATAACTGTAGCTGTACGCTACTCTCTTATTTCATGGGTCTGGATCATTACACCATATGTCTACTGATCCTTTGGACAATTAACTCTTTAATTGGGATTGACTAATTGTAAGAACTCTATATATCTACAAATCCTTTGGACAATCAACTCTTTGTCTAATTGGGGCCAAAATCTGATAAATATCTACAATTCTACGAATAAATATATATTTTTTATTCTGTTCTGCTTGTTATTTTGAGTTACTGCGTTCCCAGACAAAGAAACATAAATTTAAAAATGTATTTTCTGGATTTTATCAAAAAGGATTGTGTACCCACTTTTCTCTTTATTAATACAATGTGAAGAGTTTATGTCAGGTAATAAAGAAAACCGAATATGGACTTCGAATATCTTATTTCCCACAAAACGGATGCATAATTTGTCAAAGACCTACACTACTGGGACATGACCACATATCAAATTTCATTTGTCAAGTCACAGATCATTCGTCTGCTAAAGTATATGTAGAGTGACCGACAAACAACTCTATGACTGATTGGGCCCAAAATGTGAATTGCAAGGATAAATATATGTGTTTAATTTTATTTTGCTGGTTGTTTTGTGTTTTTGAGTTACTGTATTTTCAGGCCGATACAAATAAATTTAAAAATGTGTTTTTGGGGCTCAAGAAGATTCAAGATTTATCTCAATTTCAATGTGGAATTTTATTCTGTTGTTTGCTTTGAGTACTTTCTAGTATACGAAGTACAGGGAAAGTATTTTAAGCGCCAATAATATCTAACTCGAAATTTTGACGAATCTCTACGTTTCAGGCATGCACCTATCTGAATTCGAAAAACACATCTTTGAAAAATGTCTGTCTGTCTATGACAAAGATAACTCAAAAACGCTATGAGCTAGAGGGAGGAAATGTAGTATATGTTCTTTACACCTAATTTATAGATTTCTAACAAATTTTGAGGAAATTCTTTGCTTAGAAAGACTGTCTATCCGGCTATTTGAATGTAAGTTAACAAGATAATTGCAAAACTAAAAGGGAAAATTCGGTACTTGTAAGCACATATTTAATTTTAATCCAAATAAAATTAGGGGGTCTGTCTGTCTATACTTTCAGAATTATATAAATGCAATAACTCAAAAACGTAATGATTTAAATTTATCAAATTTGATATGTAATTTTGTGGCTACGATTGTAGTTCTATGCCAAATTTTATTTTCAATCGGTTGCGAAAAAAAATCTAAAAGACAGATTCATCTTTATTAGAGAGTCTTTATGAAAGAAAGTTTTTGAGAGACCATACCTGATGTTCGAGTTATTTTATTCCTGTTTTTTTCCTTCCTCATATTCTGTGTAGCATACCATCAGCAATGAAGCAATTGTATCAATTCACTTCTTTCTAAATTCAATATTAGCTCTGTGCACCCATCAATGTATATGATGCTGAATGCTTCGTACAATTAATCTTGCGGTTTCATTGAGCGTGTATTAAATTTTTGCCAATTGTCCGCGATGCCCGTAGTGTCTTTTGTTGATCAGTAGTCAATTTTAGGAACTTTATCATCTGTTCGTCAGAGTGCCTGAACCATAAAAATTTAATGTAATCACAAACTTTGGGAGAGATCGGGTTCATAGAAGATTTATTTATCAGATTTTGTTATTTGCCTTTTTAATAATTTATTCAAATTATTAAGATCATATGTGTACATTGTAACGACGTAATCAAGTTTGGCCACGACTCGTGAGTGAACAATTTTCGATGAGTCAAGACAAATTTTCTGAAAATTTATTAACAGTTAATCAGTTTTAATAAAAAAAAAAACATTGTAAGAATAATTTAAATCTTGACTATTGATTTGTTTACAAAATATGCAAGAAAAAATAATCTCCAAAGGGGACTGCAAGTTTGTAGTGTTCAAAAATTTGTCCGTCACTGAATGACGAAACTTTAGTACCAAAATTCCTTTTATCTACCTACATCTGTGATTATTCCATGATTACTGACTGCTCTTCTTTCTCTAATGAGAAAAATCTAATCATAAATCTCAGGGACAGAACTGCAACCTTCAAAAAACATTGGTTAATCTTACTTCTTTGTCGGAAATTCAAAGTGAAGGGACATTCCAATTCTTAATCGGAAGGATTTGTTTCTACAAGACCTCTGGTTGGCTTTCCTGCTTTGACGAGAATCAACAATGCGACATAAACAAATATACTTCTTAAATCCAAAACGACGACTGAGTGTTTTAAAATGTATTCATTTTTCCTATTATAAATTTAAAAAAATATTCATCATCCATTAGATCAAACCGTATTCTAACTTTCTTTTCTTTTATTTCAAATCCATCAAACTCTGCCTTGCTGCCCAAACTTGGAAAAAAAAAAAATTAAATTGCCTCACCGGCTTGCGAAGAGCGAGAAGACACCAGTTGGCTATGGTCCTTTATAGGGAACTGAAAATGGGGTCCATTCGTCTTTGGATGGGGTGCCGTTAGATTCGTAAAAGAGCTGAGATATGTCTTTGTATGGGATATATGCTTTTCGTTTTCCTTTTGAAGCATTGGTTTCACCAAGAGTATAAAACTCGTGGCCCACGGGCCGTAGGCGATTAGCAATGAATATTTTTGTGGCCCGACTAACATAACTCTTACGTATTAAAATTTTTAATACAAATTTCTTAATTAAGTATTTAAAATTCCTAATTATGAATAATTATTAATAATGAAACAATATACGCCAGTGTGAGATCACAAGCATGATACATGTATATACCATTTTCCCCAACAATATCAGGGAACATTTTAGGAATAGATGAGAATGTGATATCAAGTCGTTAGTACTTTAATGCGCTTACGGAATTCCTGAATTCAGCACACATTTGCCATCCACATTTGAAAACAATCGAAAATTGACGAGTGATCCCTGTTCTATGGGGATAGAAATTATTTCCATTCAGGAAATAAACCCCCTGACAATTCCAGAATTATTACATTCAAACTAATTCTAGCTGCGAACAAGCTATCGGGCGAAGTATGAAAGGGGATGGCATAGAAGGTAGACCAAGAATCGGGAAGAAAATAATTAAGTTTACACACGTTCTTGTTACAAACGTTAAATACGTTTTGACACACGTCATTTCTATTCTTTTTTATATTGTGTTTTCTAAATAAGCCCTGCTTCTCTAAAAAATATTATTATTATTATTTTATTTATTTATTTCTGAAGAGTCTTCATTTACATTTCGCATGCTCATACGATGATCAAGCACAAATTTATACTAATACTGATATTAGACACATAAGATAGACACAGAAACACAGACAGAGGGCGCTATAAATATTATATTAAGTTAGGCCGTCACACACCTTATTTGAGTCAAGATTGCTTGACAAGTCTCACACTTTCCTAATATTTTGAAGAAAATACTTCAATTTAAATAGCACAAGCTTGGAACAGGGAAATACAATGCGAATATTTTGCAATCTGAATTTAATATTTTACACTTAGTACTTGAAGCTGTAATTGGAAACTCATTTGTATTTTATGACTCGGAAAAGAGTATTAAACAGAAGTATTTGAAAAAATTCAGCTTTTCATAATTGATATGCTTTAATTTACTCATCGGGCCATTCATTCTATTAGATAATTACGTGAATAAAATGAAAGAGGTGGAAAAGGCAAAGTCGCATGCAAAGTTGAAAGTAACTATTTTGTAAAGGAAAATACCCGTAATTAATACAAGCCATAATATGTTGAACAATAATATGATCAATGAGACGACTGATAATAGCATCCATACTTAAATATCCTTTATATTGAATAAATTTAATCATAGTGATATAATTTCTTTCTCCTTTAATTTATTTGTTATAAGTGAATATTGTTTTAACAAAGTGAATATAAGTTAAATCTAAGCGCAAATAGTTTAACAACCAAAATCAAAAGAAAGGAACATATAGGTTACCACACATGACTAGATTATTTTTTGAAGAATATTGTCTGATTTAAGTAAGCAACTATTTTAGGTAATTAGCTTTCTTTATTCCTTTATATATATATTAACACGTTAAAATTAATCATTGAATTTTCTGAAAACTGCAGCTCCTGCCTTTCATGTTGCTTGATACATTTTGCGTTAATGAGGTCCTAGCACTGAAACCACAGGATTGCGGTTATGGAGATGATGCTAATCAGTGATTCCATCACTTAAGATGCCAGGTGATTCACTGAAACCTATCGCTCGAGCACGTGCGTTAAGATTCTGTTTGGTAAACAGTTCTCTAGGTTATTTGCCTTTCCTCGAAATCATCAAATACTCGATTATCGCTGCATTAACTTTTCTTAATGATGCAATCAAATGCACACACACACACACACACACACACACACACACACACACACACACACACACACACACACACACACACAGTTTCGAGTGCAGAATATATTTTCAATACATTAAAGTGAGAATACATTTTCTTTCTTATTTATTTTCTTGTATACAACGGGAAAGCATCGTAATTATATAGATATATGCACTCATATAAATTTAATTTGTATTTGAATTAATTTCTCGTTTTTTTTCAATCTTAAATTAATCCACGTTAGTCTCAGTTATAATATTCTTAAATTTTCTCTTATTTCCAGATCTAAATCCAACTTTTTTATTTAATTATTTCTAACACAGGCTCTAAAAAATTGTCAAGTCAGTAATTTTCAGTCTGCAAGCGAAAGGGTAACATTGCTTAAAGCCCATGGCATTTTTTTTAAAGATAACTAAAATTCCCTTTCCTGGATTGATCTTAAAGTAATCCCTGAAATTCCTGAAATAATCTCTTAGTAAAAGCATTAAGAGAAAACTTCGCATACTTCCGCTCTTGTGACCTGGTGCGGACGGACGTGTTCCACCTTTGTTCCCCTTGTACAAACTCTGTCCACCCATGGAAAAATAAATTGAAGTTAAATTTCCAATTTGTCTTCTTTTCTGCTACTCATCTGCAAAACTATATATATTATAACTGATTTAGAGATTTTGATGAATTTCCACATTTCAGATTTGTCCAATTCAAAATATATGATTAAAAAAAATTTTGGAATAATGTCTGCTTGTGACCACAACTTAATATCGGAATAAGCTAAATAAATGAGATTTAGTACATGATTTTGATATCAAATTGGTATATCTATGAAATGTTATGCCTGATCGGTTAAAAGAAAAATTCCAAAATACACACTCTATCTTATTCTAACAAAAGAAATGCACCGTCTACGACCACCGTCTCTTATACGCATCAAACATGTCACGTTATGTGTTTCTCAGTGCCATAAAGAAACTCGAGTTTCGGTTAAGAGTATCTTCCGTTTCATCAGTTGGCTTCAAAATTCTGTGCATGTGTTCTGTGCTGGTGACAAAACCTATGCCAAATTTTGCTTGTCTAAGTTGTTGCGTTTTGTGTTATCACATTCACATCCTTGTAATTAAACTGGCCAAGAAGTGGTCAGATTTTCGGCAGAATTGCTCTAAAATTTCACCAGGTCTATAATTTTAATGATAAAATCTAAGTGTTTACTTTTAAGTGCTTCGCTGTTTGCTTTGATAAGTATATTCACGCGGACTATATATTCAACTCACTTTCGAATTCCAGTTCTCTTGTTGCTTTGCCAAGCGTGACACTTACCTCGGGCCGCTTTTGCCGAGCATCTATTATTTAATATATATTATGTTGTAGAGGGACGAGACTCTTTATAACTTCATTATGTGGTAAATGAAAATAATAGACGAGTTTCAGGAACAATTATTTAATTATTTTCTGAGTGCCACATTTCTCAAAACAAAACAAACACGAACACGAAAATACACGACACTCACTTAGAAATACAATCTAATAATGACTTCCAAGAAGGTTTATGCAAATATAATAAGGTAACGTCATCTGTTGCATCAAAGGAGAAAGTAGTAGAGATATTTTACCGCCACAACGTATTTTTTTCCGTCTGTCCCTTTTTTTATGATGTTTTACTCTGCCCGTATTTCCAAATTATTCCTTTTTATTACTTAATGTGAAGTTTTTATTTTCTTGTGCAATCTTTATTTTTCTTATGTTACTGCATCTATTTGGTAATCTCCTCTCAACAATGTTAGGCCCGGAGGTCAAGAATTTCGAGTTCAAGTATTTCGCGATCTATCCCTCACATCGGCAAATTGGTAAGTTATCGTATTCATATGGGCACTGACGCACTGACACACAACACCGCTTCATGCCTCTGCAACTATAACCCACTGTTTATTTAAACAGTATAATGAGTATGAAGTGGGAGAGACATCGAAAGACTCTCCTGTTCTATCCATCGCTGTGACTATTGTTCAACGTCTTACATTTATTGATTAAAATTTGGTAAGGGGAGTTTAAAATTGGATAAAAGAAAGCCAAGAGCAATGAGCTGTTTGAAATTCAAATGAGAAATATCTTTGGCTCATTAAGCAAACTATCAGAGAGAAACTGAAAACTTATGCTACTTACAGTTTGTTTATGATTACAAAATTCAAAATAACCATTAAAAATAAAAAGGATTTGACACTTTTTTGGGAAGAGGCAACACTACGAAACCAAACTCGTTCTAGCTCAGATGTTGGCTTGGTCATGTGACGCACTGACAAACAGATTTCTTCCTATAAACTGATTTCGTTCACAGTTTGGAGGAAATCTAAACACAATCTACAAAGTCCTCACACCAAATGTCATTGTTGTAGCTCTCTGTGTGTTTCAGTTCTCTTATTCTCAGAGAAACGGACTTCATTCCGAGAAATGTGTGTTTTCAGCCAACGAAGTCTGAACGTGGAGATTCATCAAAATGGAATTTTCGAGGAACGAATTTTTTGACGAATTCAAGACTTTTCCTCTGTGTGCCTCACCTAGAATAAAGTAAAATAACCATGATGAGAAGATTTCTGATAATTTGAAGTCCGCCTTAAACTTCTTGTGCACAGCCGACCACCCCGCCAGCACTGAACACAGTAGTATAGACAGGATTTCTTGTGGCCAACTGCTGTTTTAAGCATATTCTGTCCATAACACCGGCCGATTCACCATTCTCTTCGAGGTAATTGATCCCCAGCCACAAAGTGGTCAATCACTGTCCCTCCTCCTCATCTCCTCATTCGCTTATCTTCCTATTAAACAAGGAGCATGCCATCACTTAAAGAAAAATCTCCTCGAAATACTCAGTATTTCTCCAAATTCTCGCTTCGCAACAGCAGAAATCAGGTCCATCTTAAACTAGCTGGAAAATAAATTACCTTACTAGTAGTCGGGTAAGAATTTTGGAATCCTTTCTTTCTTCCCAAGACTAACATTAAATTTATCATTAGAGGAAATGCATTCAATTAATTCACCCACTTTCGTCATTAAATCATTATTTTTAAAACTGTAAATCATTTAGGATCGCTTAGAGCTTCCCTACACAGCGAATAAAAATCATTTAGTTTTTTAAAAGCCTTCTATACATCTTCAAGTTCGCCATGGAAGGAAAATTCATTACTGTTAAAATGAATAGCGCGTCTTAATCATTTGTATCGATTACATATAAAATCGACACCGGTTCAACTTCCATTAAAAATATCCCTAATAAATGGTTATTAATTAGTTGCCATGCTATTCATCAATTTCTTCATGGGTGTTAAAAAAAGAACAACGTTTAATCTCATTTCGTTTTGAAGGTACTTGATTTAATGCCTCCGGGTACAAGTATTACGCGGAGTGCAGGAAATTACCGGGAGTAGAAAATTTAATGTGAAATTTCATGGAGTAATTCATTCAATTTAATTCATTCATTTGTTTTGTTTTCTTGGAATCATTTACGGTGGTCGGAGAATTGTTTTTAAAAAGTTAAAATTCTGTTAGCAGTGCTATTTTTAGGTGTTTTAGTATAAGAAGATTATTTTAGAAAATTGATTGAAAAATCTTAACTTATTTATTAATTGTCTATAAAATATTTTCTTAATATTAATTTTTTTTAAATTGCTATTTTTGACTTTTTGGTATACTAATAAAACCTTATTTAAATCTATTTTTATCAATTAAACTAGTTTTGATTGCCACACTGATCCTATATGAGACATTATTTCTTCAATTGAAGTAGACTGCTTATTAAATTTTATTTTACGATCTATAATTTCTTACTACAAACCGTTTTATTGGGATTTAGACTTAAAAAATACACTCTATTTCTAATAAAAGTTTTGCGGAAAACGTAATATTTCTTTAATTATTTTCCTGTCATTTTTTTTTTTGTTGTTGTAATGAAAAGTTCACATTTTGCCAATTTGATTTGGCAGTCGTATTAAATAATATAGAAATCTGATACAATAATTCTTCAGCCTTATAAAAATCAAATACTTCTTTATTATTCTCTGCAGTGATAAATGTTGTTAATAATAAGCATTGCTTAATTTACAATAATGATTCAAAATCAGAGAATAATTCTATTTAAAAATGCATCGATTATTTTTTTGCAGTTTTAAACTTCGGATAAATGGGCATTTAAGCTAACAACAGGTTTGAAATGTTAATGTATTTTATACTTATAATGTGGATTTAATCTTTCTTATAGCAGGTTATTTTTAATAACAGAATTCCAATATGGAAAACAAGCATAGCCACAGATGAGCACAGCGGGGGGGGGGGTTGAAGTATTTTGCTATCAGAAGTAATGAACAAAATGATATCCCTTTTTAAATAAGATAATCAAATATTTTCACATAGCAGCAAATTTTTTTAACATTTTAATGATTTCATTTAAGGTATTTTTTATTTTATTAATTTTGTAAATATGTGTTTATATTTATTAATCTACTAGCCGTCTTTGATGACCAGCTTTTTCGCCCTGATTATTGATTTTATAACTTATATTTTCTTTTTAAAAACTTATTTTTAAAAAGAAAACTTTTTATTTGAAAAGACCGAGAAACATGAATGTAAAGGAAAAAGTCAAAACAAATTTTAACGCATGTAAATTAAAAAGTGTACATATTACGAAATGAAAACGGAACTGTCAATCCTACTTCAGAGTCAATGAAATAATTCCAAAGAAAGCATTTTTTGAAACTTTATTTTAACGTGGTTGAATATTTTGATAAAGGACATTAAAATTTCATAACTTTGATAATTGTTACAAATTATGATCTAAAGGAAATTAAAAATAAGATAAAAATTGTACAGAAATGAAATTAATATCATTAAAAATTTAATTTTTTTTAGTTTTAAGATAATGTAAAAACTATTTTTATCAGATTAATAATTTTGCAAGATATGATCATCAGTTTCCATTGGCAAATCGTATCGATTACCCGTGTCTAACAATGGTTAAGCATATTTTCGTACTGTGGTGGAATGAAGATCATTATGATTCGTCCAATGGAAGCAAGAGGACGTATGTTTTCGGGAACATTTCTTTCATGATCACATTTCACACGAAACAAGCACAAAACACGAAAAGACAAGACATTGACGTGCGCACATCTGTAACAGAACAGTATCACATCTCCTTATTATTTACTATCGCAATGCACCATGGGATGCGTACCTAATCAAGCATCACCATCTATTATCCAAAAGAGAAGAGTAATGCAACTGCTACAGTACTCGTTTACTGACTCCTCTTTCTTGATTTCTTGTGCATCTTCTTTCCTCTGAGTGAGTGGAGATTTTAATGAAATTTATCTAAAGCATTTCAAATAATATTTTTTCAGTGTTAGTAGTTAGCGAAGCGTTAAAGTAAGTGTATCTGTAAGTGAAATAGTCTGAAACGTTTGTTTAGTGATTTTTTTTTTTTTTTTTACATTTGACAGTTGCCATTTTTACAGTACGTAATAAAAGCAATTTCTAGGTCACGTACGTCAGCGTTTTATATGTGTATATTACGGCAGCATACTTCTTGGATTGTTCAAAATATTATTGAAGCAGACGTTCGGGTTTTATAAATATTCCAATAAACGAAGAAACGTAATGAAGCAGATAAGAACCTGAATAATTATACTTGATTAAGTATTGATATTAAGTTAACATTTTATTATTCATAGTTTTTACTATTTACAAATTTATTTATTTAGCAATTAAGAAAACAAAGATTTTTAATCCAATTGCTTACAATCCCCCTCTTACCATGGCGAGTCTTACCCAGTAGTTGGAAATCCGTTGCTGGACGAACTGAAAACTTCAAAGAATGAAACTGCTTCAATGACGGATGCTTTTACCTCAAATGATATTGAATTTATAGAAAAAAAATTCAAACGATATAGTATTAAACAAGGATTGGATACAAAGTAGTAGCAATATTTTTGTATTTCAAATAACGTGCACCAGACGGCGCTGGCATCATCCGAGCTTATGAAAGACCGTCACATGAAAGCATACCGAGAGAACATTCATTCGCGTTCTCGACTCGTCCTTGTAAGAATCAGCAACGGAAGGAAATGTCTAAAAAGAGCGTTATGGCGAAAAGGCAATGCACTCACCCTAGTCCTGCCAACATGGAAATTGAATCCGTTAGCTTGGAAGGCGAATGTCAGTGCATTAATTGTAAAAGAAAGAAAGTGACCAGGAATCAGATTTTGAAGGATGAACTTCGAGTGGAATACTTAACAACAGTGATAGGCATACTCGGAGATGATACTCGCCCTGAATACCAAGAATACACGGTGTAGAGGAAATTAGTCATGTAGTAACTGGAGCACTTGAAGGATGAGCATGAGTTAATTAACTGTCTTAAACCCCATGGCTGCCTAGAAATTGAACAGGTCGAGGATTTTAAACTCTCCCCGAAAAGAAAGTTAGCTGAGTACTTAAAAGTAAGTGTAGAACAATTCCGAGGAAGAAATACTAATCCAATAAAGATCCAATGTCCAAATTATTCATATTTGTAAGCTTAATTTCTCAAACAGTAAATGTAAATTAATTTAAATCTAAATACTTTAGAACCTAGGTTCAAAATGAAACGTCTATATCTCTCCTTCGACAGCAGCCAATGGGAAAGTAGTTTTGCAACCTCACTCACCCTCCCCTCACTAGGAGGAAACAGACCGAGTCAGTCTGTCCGCAGCAGCGTCTACTACAACTCCCAGGACAGGAGGTAGCCCGTTACGGCGGGCGGGTACTCCGTCAACCTTGCAAGAAGAGCATACATCGAGCATAACCTTCATCCCCATTGAAAAATAATTTACTCTCCTTAAATTATTCTTAATTAAATACTTAACACTTATTAATTTATATGAATTAAATTACCTTAAATAACACTAAAATTGTAACTTAACCATTACTTAAAATTTTCTAAGTCCAGTGGTTGCATATACTCGCACCCCACACCCTCTAACAGCCAATAGAAATGCTTCCTGATGTTCTCCACCTGCCCTATGGACAAGACTGGAAGGAATCAGTTCCACCCTAGCTCTTGATGGAGATGGTCGTGGCAAAAGATTGAAGGCCAAGCACTTTGAAGTCCATCATTATTGGGGGTAAGCATATAACTCATTTTCATACGGAAAGCTATGACAGGAGGTTTACTTAGTAGTATTGTGACATGATTTTATGGAGTAAAAAACAAAACGCCTTAAAATATACTTACAAAACAGGAACAACGAACGCTATTGGACAAAATCAGTATTTCATTTGACTATAATGCAGTTAACTGTTCTCAGGCCCTGCAGAATGCATATAGTGGTCCCTGCATTGCGTATAATGAATGAAAAGGTTATGTGAAGGATGTGTTCTCACTCAGGATCAGCATCGTTGCGGACAACCCGAAGCTGGCAATTAAGCAATTCATCTCATGGTTTTTTTATTTTTATTTTTTTGTCGACAATAGATTTCGCGAGAGCCGGCCACTGAGAGAGGGCCATAAAACAGTACTCCACATTCTATATGGCACCCTTTGAAGATTGAATTTCGATATCCTTTATGCTGTTCGACATACAAAATTGTCTCCCTGAAAAGGACCTTTTGAACTGACACCAAGGAATAGTTTTATCTATACCAAAGGAACAGTTTCAACGGATGTGTCGTCATATTGATGAAAACGTAGGATCGCTCCTATGAACCAAGACATCTCCAATCAATTGAAGGAATCTGATTTGCCACGTCCACAAAGGATGCTTGCAGCGTGGTTTCATCTGAAGATTTTCTGTTTATTTTCATTGTTGCATTAAATTTACACGGAGTAAAACTGCGCCAAACTATAGGATAGAATGATGATTAGATGGATGAAAAAATAGGATAGAAACTTTGAGGATAAAATGTTCATCCCGCCTATTGCTTTGAGTCCTTAGGCATCACTTATACTCAGCACTCAGGAAAAAGCTCCCCACTTTTTGATTTTAATCATCCTCCATAACAATGTGCAATTATAGCCGCTTTTGTAATAATAACAATAACTGACTGATGACGTCAGAGACAGCGCCCCTTGATGTCTTGTGGCGCAATGACTCAGTCAGGCGACGGCATGTGCTGCATGCTTTGATCCATGCTCTTG
This sequence comes from Argiope bruennichi, assembly GCF_947563725.1. Classification (NCBI taxonomy): domain Eukaryota; kingdom Metazoa; phylum Arthropoda; class Arachnida; order Araneae; family Araneidae; genus Argiope; species Argiope bruennichi. The sequence goes on from NC_079160.1 coordinate 9,665,163, forward strand.
TTTTTGTTTTAAAAATTTTAAATAAAAACTTGAAATTTTGTACGTAAATTGTCTGTGTGTAACGTAACCTGTAAATAAATAACTGTTACACTAATTCGAACTTTTTTTACTGAACGGCCCCACACAGTATGAATATGTAAACGCTGTTATGGATTTTCATTGTGGTGGTAGAGTTACTGGAACATCCATCATATTCATCCTATATGAGTTAATGTGACCATAAACTCTTCACCAAAATGAAAGAACACTACACGGAATCCATTTAAGTAGTTTGGTGGTAGTTACCCATATTAAGGGATGATTGTTGTGGATCATAAACAGAAGCGGACGTGCTGATGGATTGCGACAGCTTCTTGAATTTGGGAAAAGGTGGTAAACGTAAAACGTGATTACTATACTACTAAAAACATGAATGTGTGTGTGTGTGTGTTGTCGCTCTACAGGCCAGATTATTTGAGGCAGCTACCAAATTTGGCAGGTCTAATTTGGAAAATGGAAATTTGTAACTCGGAGCGATATTTTTAAAGTTTTATTTAATTAAAAATTAAGCTGAATTTTTTCCCATAATAATCCCAAAACATTATCGCACAAAAATAAATTGTACATCCTTTCAAAATTGTTTTTATAATGATATTAATTTAATAATCGCGCAAATTTTTGCTGAATTTCGGTAATTTTTTAAAATATTATTTTTGTCTACTTTACAAAGGTAAAATTACATTATTGCGCTGAAGTTTAAAGCGTTTTCATTCTTTCATCAACTATCTGATCTCATGATTTTTTTTCCATTATTGAAAACTAAAAAATGTGGTTTCTGTTTAATATCTCTGTAATTTGAAAGGCGTATAAAAATATAAAGTTAAAATATCCCAAAATTCAGAAAATAAATCAGAATGATATTTACGTTTTTAACTGAACCATGATATCACGGGACTGATCTCCATTAAAAATGTTCAGGTGCACAATAAATAGAATTATAGAAGTGACAGTTAAATTAACATGGCGTTAATATCTGATAATTTGGTGGAATCAAGAGCATGAAGCAAATAAATTTCAATTTCAGTACAAATGAAAATTGTAATATTTGGAAAAAACTTCCAAGAAACAAAGATCGACATGCTTTTAAAAGTTTAAATCCTGCTGCTGAAGACGGTTGATAATTCGCCAGCTGCAGAAAACATATCAGCTGAAGAAAACTTGTTCACATTTTATCATGATAATGTCATCTGCAAAATGTGCCATAATTTAAAAAAAAAATATGATAAAACTGCCAAGAGTATCTCTCTAAAACTTTCTCGCATACTTTCTAATGAAGGGGTTATCCCGGAGATCACCTTGCATGGGATTGGCGCACAATAGTTACGAAATATTAACTTTTGGCGTGATCAGATAATGTTGTCGAACGAAACTCCGAGAGGATTGGGCAATTGCTTGTGGAGCCTGAATCTACGAGATTGCGTATTTGGCCAGGATTATGAGCTTAAAAGTGGTTAACAACAGCTTGGATGAGCTGGCGGAGGAACATATCTAGAACAACCAATGAGCTCATGAAGCTTCATTCTGAAGCACAGCAAAACGCTGTGGAGGAGATTTGGTTCGGGGAGGAGGAAAAAATGGATTCAACAAAGCAACAACCTTTCTGTGATATGCTGAAAAGTGAGGGAAATCATTGCACTCTATGTTGAGAAGCATTACCCAAATAAGGCAGCTAACGATGCGCACTATAAACTCATCTAACGATAATGTTTTCAGTTTCGATAAATCTTGAAATATAGTTAAACCTGGCTTTTAAATAATATTTTGTAAAACCAGCGGGAGTCATCGCCCAACACTTTCTCGCATACATCCAAATAAAGGTGTCATACCAGAGAACACTTTTCATGGCATTGGCCTACAATAGTTGCAAAATATTAACCTCTGGTGTGAATTCAGCATTTTTACTGAATCTATCATGTCAGCCTCGGCGATTAATCTCTGGCGTGCGGTGGATTAATCTGGCTTGGGAAAAATGCAGTAAAGCATAGATTTCAATATCCGAAATCTGTGCTTTACATGCATTTTTTCCCAGTCGATTGAAACAAAAATTTGTTCGAAAGCTTATAGTCACAAAATCTGATACTAAATTTAATATATTTAATTCATTGCCTTTTTGAGTTATCGCATATATATGTTTCTGAAAGTATAGACCGACAATCGGTCAATCCATTTTTGGATTTGACTCAAAATTTGATAGGTGTCTAGACTAAAGATATTAATTATGTGTTTTCGTTTTAAATTATAATCAAACAGCTAGGCAGACAGACTTTCTCTGAGGGGATTTTGCACAAAATTTGATAGAAATCTTTCAATTCGCTGTAAAGACCCTATACCAAGTTTCATGGGTCTAACTCAGAGTTTTTTTAGTTATCTTTATCACAGACAGACAGGCAGATATTTTCCAAAAATGTGGTGATGGAGGTTTAAACTCGTGGTGATTCGTCAAAATCTACAGTTCAAATTTTTTGACGATTACTATGCTTCCTATATTATGATACTATGATTCACTGATATATGAGGACGATTACTTTATCTGTTGTTGTTGTTTCTTATGGCACTTGCCACGGGCAAGCCCACTGTTACGAAAACAGCGATTTAAGCCGGAGGGGGAGCGTCTCTTGTTTTTACAGTAGCGCCAACTAGGGCCAAGAGTACGACTTTACTACTCGCGCATCACTCATTCGCTTGCACAGCTCCTTTTTACAGGAGGGCACATTCACCCGTCTCACAGATAGAACAACCATGCCCAAACCGGGACTCGAACCCGGGAAGCCCAGATCACGGGGAAGACACGCTACCCCTATATCAGGACGCCAGCAGGCCAAATGCTATACTTCCTATATTATGATACTATGATTGACTGATATATGAGGACGATTATTATACTATGTATACGAGAAATTAAAAAGGCCTGCGTTGTAAATAATATAATATATTATAAATTTCTTTGAAGTCTTTTTTTTTTTTTTTTCCAAAATGGTTTGCATTGTTCCATTTTACATGGGTTCTTACGGGAAAATAAGTTGTTCCTTGAAACGAGTGCTTTGCATTACGAGTAAGATTCGGTGTTCGTTAAGTGAAGTTCGAATGTACTCAAGTTTCCTTGTCTATTTGTGCTTCTGCGTAATCATAATCATGTTCACATGTTCATAGACGGATGAGCATGATTATGTTCAAAATTTAATAAAGAAACCCGCATATTTGTGAAATCGTCTCGTGCTATTTTTATTGTTTAGCTCGTTGCGGCATTTGTGAGTCATTGTATTCTGAAGCAGACAGACATGCCGAAAATGCTTTTTCTAAACTCGGGAAGGTCTGAAAGATGGACATGAACCCTCTGACTGCGTAATTCTTTCAAACCACTATTTAGATGCGATGCTTGAGAACAAGTTCAAATATTTTTCAAAGAAAGTGAACTGATACCATATATTACACGATAATAATATAATACAATAAAAATCTGTAATCGTAAAAACATGCACTCTAAATTGCGAAAAACGCTGGATGCAACAGAAAATGGATAGATCGCCAACCCTCAGAAATCGGGGGATAAGCAGCTGGAGGTTTAATCAAAATCTTAAGATATTTTTTTTATGATGACTGCAATCCTTTCTTTTTGTATATGATTAAGCAAAAAAAAACAAAAAAAACCCGTATTTCTTAACAAATATTAACAAGCATTTAAATTCCATTCGAAGAAATGATCTAATCACTTATTCATCTACGACCCTTTAAATCAAAAGCCATAAAATCGAACTATTGAATTAAAAACTGATGAGATTGAAAACCGAAGAAATCTGCGAAAACGATTTAAAAAAATAAAAAGCGTGACTATCCGGTTCTTTGAGCCCAGGTGTCGGCCTGCACGGTCTTAACAGGTGGGAAGGGGGAGGAAAGAGACCCACACCTGACCCACGGTCTGATGATGAAGTTGACGGGGGCAGTAGAGGGGGGAAGAGGAAAGAAACGCAACAAAATAAAGCGTTCTGTTTGCGGATTATTATTATTTTGTTCTTTTTTCTTTGACGTCAGTATTGCTCACCGCACTTGCTGCAACAACTTTCACAGGTGTGTTCGGGATCTTGGAACGAGGCACGTAGCCTTTTATTGGACGTCGCAGGTGAAGGGTTATTTGCATAGCTGCAAGACTCGGATCGATAGTTTATGTCCATTCCCGGTTCTTCGTGATGTCCATATTAAAAATAGTTTTTCTTCTTTTATCTTCGTTTATTTTCTTCCCCCCCTCGAGGTTTTATATACTTCGGCTGTGGAATTTTCGGCTGAGCAGAGTGGATTCGTGAGACGGAGCAGCTGTGATTTGAAAACACCGAGCAGATTAAAATAAAAAAATAAGATGTGCAGATTGATTTCGTTCCGATATTCGTGCCCGTTGTCAGATGGAACGGAACAGGTGGTTTATGTCGTATGAAATTTGAATCTAATCTGAATAACTACATAAAACTGGAGCGATGAAATGCTTCTTCAGTGTTACTTTGTTTGAAAAAAAAGATAAGTTTTAATTATAATGAAAAGTTCTTAACAGATTCTTGTTTTAAAAGAAGGAAAAAAAGGACAAATGCAATATGATATTCAATGTTTTTTTTTTTTAAAACATTAAAAAATCTTTAAATGCAGCAAGCGACTGATCGACGAAAAATTAGATAACTAATCTTTTAAAAAATAGGAATTTATTGTTAGTGGCATCATTAAACTACATTGTAGTAATAACAATTTTTTATTTATTATTACTAGGAGATAAATAATTTTCTGTAAACTCTATGCTAGACAAAATATAAAAAAAAAAAAAATTAAAAAAAAGTAAAAACAGTCAACAACTATGAAAAATTTAGATTTTTTAAAGAAAAAATATTTCTGCAGACAAATTTGAATTTTTATTCAGTTTCTCGTATGTGATAAAGTTTATAATTATTACAGTAGACTCCTGAGTATCCGGTTCGGGACTATCTGGTCTAGTTTTCTTTAGTCGTAATTAAATGAGGAAGACAAGGCGTTGCAGTGGAAACATTGCCAAGGTATCGGAAGCGGGCCTCTGCTACTCTCCTCCTACGTGTCGTGTGCAAAATACAAATTGTGACAGGAAAAGAGCAGTGTTCTGCTCGTTGTTCATTGTTTCGTCAGTGTGTGACGGACATTTATTGTTACCGCTTTTTCTGATTATAACTGCACAATACGTACAGCATTCGTAAATTGTTCTGGGGCTGTGCACTCTTAATGTGTTTTTAAGTGAAGTGACCACAGTGAAGATTTCAAAATGGGTGATAACCGAAGAAACGCTGTAGTGACTAGGGAAAAGAAATGACACGCTCTACAGCTACTTGTCTCTGATGTAACAGCAAAAACCGGCAACGGCCTCTATAATTCAACGGGCCGCGTTCACTTTCTACTTGGCTTGAGCTAAATGGAGGGTTTAATACTCAATAAAAAGTGAGAAAATACGTATTATTCGGCAACGGCAACGTCGTGATGTTTCAGAGTTCCACGAAGTGACAAAGTGGTCACGAGCACCTCCACATTATAATTTGGAATAAATACTTTAATTTGTTAGTTTAGGGAAAAGTTAAAATGAATTGAAACTAGTTTGGCCGAGCGCAATAAAGCTCTAACGTCATGAGATTTGGTATTTAATTTTTTATTATTATTATTTATGATATAATTAATTAATTAAAAATAATATTTAGATTATTTATGGAATAAATATAGAGAATTTTAATGGAATTACGTTGCACGTGCCTTACTAACTACTGGGACTGATTTGTCAATTTTGCTTATTTATTTTAAGATAAAAATTCTAGAAATTTTACGCGTGTAGCTCATCATAGCTATCTGAGACCTAAACAAATAATTTTGAGAATTTTATCCACCAGATTGGTAACAGAGTTAATTAGTTCTCAGTTTTTTAACTGAGGGAAAGTGAATGTAAGCATTATCTATCGCAGCTCTCGGCCTTTTCCTCGAGCTGGATACTGCTGGATCATATGCAGGTAAATTGAGTAACTTGTCGTATTATAACAGTGAGTTTTGGCAAAAAAAATTTTTGTCTCGTGGTATTGGTGGGCAAAGAAATAAGTTCATAGAACTCCGGCCTATCCGGCGTTTTTGTTATCCGGTTTAGCTTTCCGCCACATTAGGCCGGATACTCGGGAGTGTACTATATTTCCATGCTGTAAGAAAGTTTTCTACTTTAATTCTTTTCTTATGCATCTATTAAAATTAATTCAGAATCCAGATTTAATGGAAGAAAAATTTTATGACATTGATCGTGTAAAAAAGCAAATTAAATTTACTCAAGTTTTTTTTTTTTTTTCCACTTATGAAAAATTTGTTGTTAATTCAAAGAACATTTAATGTTTTATTGGAATTTTTCTCAGTATTTAGAGAGATTGAGTGAATTCTCGACACTAAAAATAACAGTTAAATAATACATTTTTATTCAAGCTAGAATTCATCTTTGTCAAAAATTATCAGTAAGACTACTACATTTTGCGTTGAAATAAAGTGACATTTTTTTCTCTGAAATAAAGGATTCCAATAAGGAAGTAGCGTTAAAAAAGAAAAATTTAGAAAAGAAATAATTAAATACGAATGAAGGCATATGAAAAATATCAATCTCTAAAGAAAAAATTTAGTTTCTAGAATGATTTAAGGATTTATTTTAATTATTTTTTTTTGTATGGAAACGTTTGAAATTATTATTTCTATTTTTTTTCAAAAATCATTCATTTTTATTCTTATTTTCTAATATTACTTATGAAAAAATTAGCTAAGAATCGACGGATTTTAATATGATAATATCGGATAATCGAGACGGAGGATTAAAATTAAATTCACTTGAGCCATTAACAAGTGGTAAATAACCAACGTGCTGCCATTTAAATGACTTAATCTTATGCTGTGTTGCGTGACATTAGTCATTATGCGTGACTCAGCATAATTTTAATTGATGTTAAACTAATTTGTATTAATTGGATAAGGCATATTAATAAGTTATAGTTTCGTCTTATATGAGGGAGTGTATATACATAGTGTGCTATTAATTCTGTGTTTCATTTGAATTTTTGTTTCAAGAAATATTCGACGAATCATTTATTGTCTTTTAATAAAAGAAATCTAATAATGTTTTTGTCATTTTTTTCTTCGTTTAATTTGGGCTTTGTTACGTCAAAAATTGGGATAAAAATGTTGTATTTTGCTCAAACATTAAGTGTTTTGCATCGTTTATAAGAAATATAAAAGTTTGGATAGAAATAGCTACGCTCTACAAAGATTAAAATCCGAAACAGTATGACTTGTATTTATCCCCTTTTCGATTTTTTTTAAATATTTTTTCTGCAATTTGCTGCAGTCTGTATATTTTATAAAGAAAATAATCTTTATTTATTAATCATACTTTTGATACTACTTATGTTTTATGATATGAGCTTATATACGCTTTTATTAAGCTTAAGCGCGTAAGCTTTTATTCGCATTGTTACAGAATTCTGCTAATGCATTCTGGCAGCAGTTCCTTGTTTGTATTCTTGCTCTTGTTGTTTCTTTTTGTGCTCGTATAATTATGCTATCTAGAAATGAAAATAAGCTTATCCTTTTTTTTTTTTTTTTTTTGAGAAAGCGAGGTTTATTGCTGAAGCCGATTAAATGTACAAGAATTAAAAGTAATAACAGCTATATCGCAAAAGCTTTACTTTCTTACTCTTACGTAGAAGACGCGAATAGGATCCGGAATGACAACTCCTCAGGGATAAAGGTGTGATCTACGAGGTAGTTGTCAGACCTGATGTTTTTACAATACACTCTCGGGTATCCGGTTCGCGACTATCCGGCTTCCGTATTATCCGGCTTAGTTTTTCAAAAACTGAAACAGTAAATTTTGTCTCTTATCTTATGGTTACCTTTTCATATCTGTATGTCGTTTATCAGTGAAAAGTAAAATAAATTTGCGTCAATTTTCTTAAGAATTAGGCCTACGATTAACGTTAATGTTTTGTTTATGTTTGCTAGGCATTACAGAATTTATATTAAAATGTGAACAGTTTATATCCTTTAATTTACTTTTTATCTTATAAATTCTTGAAATGAGCAATACAGTATATAAACTTCCAGTACGGAGCTTCTATTTAAACTCGACATGTTACTGGCAACGGCTTCTATGATTCACCGGACCACGGCAGCGTTCGCATTCTACTTGGCTTGAAATACATGGAGGGCTTAGTACTCAATAAGAAGCGAGAAAATACGCATTATAACAGTGAGTTGTGGTATAAATACAACTTTGTGGACCAAAAAAAAAAAAAATGAGTTCATATATGTATATACTAGCCGCCTTTGGCGACCAGCCGGTTCGCCAATCTTAATACAAGCTAAAATTTTAATAATTAAATATTTTATGGAACTCCCATTTTAATTGCTTCTTCATTAAAATATTTTAAAACTTCAAATTTTAATAGTCATATAATTCACTCATAATATTATAAAGGCCTTCAGCCATAACGTAATATGTATCTCTAAATTTCTATTAGCTCCCGTAGAATTTATGCTTTAAATTAAAGTGGAAAGGATTAAACTGCAATTAATATAATAATATTTTTTTTTTTTTTTTTACTGAAACGAAGCATTTTTTTAAATATGAGTACTGAAAACAGAGTCGCTGAGTATTTAAACCTTATGGCACTAAAGAATATTTTTCTTAATTTATATAATATCTCAAGAAGTTTTCAACAAAATTTTCTCAGATTCATCATGAACGATCGATTAATTAACAGAGATCGATTAATTAACAATGTTTAGTTTTAAATGCATCAAACACTAAAAAAATAAACAGAATCGTTTGAAATAATCTGTCGAAAACATATTAAACCTTCAAAACCGAGTTCGTATCCGTTAAAAATAGTTATCAACAATCAGAACACAATGCGCATGCGTGAATTTTCAACGCCAATTATAGAAACGCAAATGCGTGAATCTTCTACTCGAGTTGGGGTAACGTTATGCAGATTAGAAATTTTTAATTTCCTTTATTCTGTTTTATTTTTATTCAAGAGTACTTCAGAATGAATCTGAAAGATCGATTAATTAACAATGTTTAATTTTAAATGCATAAGACATTAAGAAAATAAACAGAATCGTTTGAAATAAGCGGCCAAAAATTTGTTAAGCATATCCTCATTAGTGTGGGAAAAAAATTGAAGCCTTACTCATTTGGCGGTGGGGAAATGAAAAGATTTTTTGGCGGGAAAGTTAGTTTTTAATTAATAATTAAAATTCTAATTAAAAATTCAAAAAAAATGAGCCCAGGTGCACATTTTTGATTTCCAAGGTATGCATGTGCCAAATTTGGTATCTGTAGGTCGAACGGTCTGGCCTATTAGAGCGCCAACACACACACACACACACATTGAGCTTTATATAAGTATAGATATATATCCACACGAACACTTTAATAAACAACACGAACAAAATTACGAAAGAACCGTTTCCAGAAAGCATTAGCAAAATTCTGTCGGAACACAAACAGAAATACGTTTAAGCAGGTAGACCACCTCAAGGCATTGAAATTTCCCAATACTAGTTTTAAGAGTTCAACCTTAATTCGCGGATTTTATAAAGGTTTTGAGCGGAACAGATTCTAATTTGCTAGCGCCAAAATATCGATTAGAGATAAGTAAAATCAGACATGAAACATCCATGGCGCGACCACAATAAAGATCACAAGACGTTTATATATATATATATAAAGCAACAACAACAGCAAAAGAAAATGACAAAGCGTCGCGTCGTTACGGCTAACGCCCAAATTGAACTTGAATGAAAATAGAATTGGGCTCATCGCACGTGGGCGATTCCACTCCGTTCCTTCTATTTCACAGGTGGCAAGCTCTGTTTGAGAGAAAAGAAGAAAAGAAGCAAGAGCAGGAATTTGAAGTGAGCAAATGTTTCTTTGTATAAAGGTCAGCGCTTCCTCGTGGCAGCAACAGATGCAAAGTATTGTATGCAACGCTCAAAAGGAGAAATAAAAAAACAGAAATTCTCCAAAAAAAGTGCGTCAGTGTTGACATTCAGAAAAATAAAGTGAAAATAAAAAGAGCGCAAATGCAGAAAAACAACCCTATAAAGTGACTGGAGATACTGCTAAATTATTTCGATTTCTGTTGCTATTTTTATCCTGGTACTACTTGGTACCAGGTACTATTACTCCAATTTATTTCTAAAAAGCCGGCGTTACATAGAAAGAAAGTAGTTTCATGTTTTTTTCATTAAACACACAATACATTATGGTCATGAAACTTTGATTAAAATACCCCTACCTTACGCTTCGATATTTTGGAGCAAAATTTGAAATCTTTATTTGTTTAATACAAGTTACAGCAATCAAAACTCAAATCAAATTTCCACGACCACAAGTGGGGAACTTATTTATGGGAAATTAAATATATGTTTAATTGTTATGATATATATGTCTACCATACCATGTTTTGTCTACCATTGTTTGAAATGAAATCTTCATACTTTTTCTAATGAAAAATTAAAGTTTTAATAAACTGCCACAAATTCTTCATTAAAACGTTGCTTATACTTTCTTATTTGTGGATGAAAAAATTTAATTACGTATAATTTTTGATACAGCAAAAATCTATTTTACATTATGCTTTGGGGGAATGCCAACGCGATTGTAGGTAACTGTTTTTAATAAGTTATTATATTTATAACTTATTCACTCAAAATTCGATAGAAATTTACAAATTTAGAACAAAGACCATAAACTAAATTTCAGCCATCTTCCTCAAAGCGTTTTTGAATTATTGTTGTCATTCACAGATAGACAGCTTGTTTTCAAAAATTAGGAAACTCAGGAAGATCTAAAACGCGAAGATTCGTCAAAATCTGGAGTTAGTATTTTTTGACGATTACAATATTTTCTCTACACTTTTATTAAACTTTTCAAATTCATTATGAGTTGATACAAATATAGTGGACACAGTTAAGCACATCTTTATAATGCTGTAAAAGCAAAGGGTTTAGCTGACTTTCCTGTGCGTTAAATGAATGTATGAAAGAGCACCATTTTAACCTTTCATTAAGAATTTAGAACAATACTTTTTTTTAAAAAAAATGTTATTAAAGACTGATCAGTTTTATAATTTGAGCCTCGGTTCAATTAAAAATGAAAATTTTAAAAGTAGAAAAGTCCCACCTTTCATACTCTACCTACCTCCTCCCAGTTATAAATCTAAGGATTCTCCAAGAAACTGAAAGAAAAAAAAATTCCATGAGAAATGATACTAAGAAAAAAAATAAAAAATAAATCTCTTACAAAAAAAAAGTAAATAAAAAGAAATGAAAATAAAGGGGGGGGGGGGAGGTGGAAGAAATGAAAAATATGTGTGCAGGCCAGTCATTGTGGGCGTCCGAGCACGGAGTGAAAGGCATGGAGGAAAAAAGCACATCTTAGACCTGTTGAGATCTCCCCCAAGGTCAAGATATGTCTAAAGGTAAGAAGGAACTATGAAGCGGGCATTTAAAATGAGTCGTGTACAAGCCAACATGAGTACACCTGTGGAGCACCTATGACGTCCCCCTTTTGCACCTGTGTCAAGAGGGGGCGATCATTTAGTGCGCTGTGCACCAGCTTTGTTGTCGGTGTGAGACGCTTCTTCATTTGTGATAGAAGCGATGAAATTTTTAAAACGCTTGACTTGAATTATATTCAATTTATTATTCACTTTTATTTAACTAGAATTGCTTCATGTTTGTGAAAATGGAATTTTGTAATCTATTTTACACTCGCTTTGTAATGGGTTTTAAATGAAAGTTTGAATATTTATGTATACTGCATGCCTATACATAATTTCCTTTTCAGAAATTAATTATAACGTAATTAATTCATTTAAATAAAGTTTGATTTTATACAGGTATTCTCCTGGTATTTTTGTCTCCTCGTAGTTAAATTGAAAGGGGAAAAAAATTAATTTTCAGATTCCACTTATAAAACTGAATTACAAATACATATATCCTAAAAAATAAAAATATATTGAAATAAAAAATCGTCTAAGCTAAAATAGTGTGTTAACAAATGGCAGATCGATTAAAAAAATATTGTTACTTTAATATCCAAAAACAAAATTCGTAATGATACACGATTTCTGCGAATTATTAAGATAATATTTATATATTTTAACATACATAACAGCCGGCGTCATTGCAGAGGGGTAGCGCATCTTCCTCGTCATCTAGGCGTCCCGGGTTCGAATCCCGGTTCGGGCATGGTTGTTCTTCATCTGTGTTCTATCGTTGAGTTGTGTGAATGTGCTCCATTGTAAAAAGGGGTTGTGCTAGCGAATATGTGAGTTTCATCTTCATATGAGCTGGAAGTCAGACTTCTGCCCTCAGGTGTTTAAGGGTCTTTACCCTCAGAAGCTACTGCACCCCCTTTCCGCGGTGACACGACATCATCAACATACATAATTAGTCACCTTTTTATATGCTTCATTACATTCATTCCCCTCTTGTCCCTAGGGTACCTCAGAAATGGGGATGTGAAGCTACAGGAATGATGGCTGGTTCTCGCCTCCCTATTGGGTACAAAAATGGTCTGCGGTGATTACTTCCTACCGATGACGGGCCGTACCTCTTATGGAAGTGGTTGTACTGTGGCCGGTGAGGGTTCTTAGGATTCAAATTTAGGTCCAGTTCCGTGTGTCTTCAGACGTATCTGAGCAGACAACTATGATTATATTCATTTGGGTATTATAGAGTTAATAAACATCAAGAGCCTGCCTAATTAATAACGCTTACAAACGTGAATGTTGTGTAGACATGAGTCACAATATATACATTTATGTGTTGTCATGTTGTGTAGGCATCAGTCACAATATATGCCTAAATGTATATATCACAATATATACATCTAGGTAAAATTGTATTGAGATGTGAAATGGATGTGACCTTTTTGTTAAAAGTGGTCTGGAGATAAGGTCTCGGCTTGTGAACCGTAGGGTTTCAGGTTCGAGACCCGATTCCACCGAAGAACTGTCGTGTAAGGGGGTCTGTTGCACGTTAAATACGCCATGCCAAACGTCCTCCCGCTGGTGTGGTGTGGTGTGGAGAGGGGGTGCGAGATCAGGTATCGTCCTCGTCATCTGACCGCGATTCAAAATTACGAGGTCCGTCCCAAAATAGCCCTCGTGTTGCTTTACAACGGGACGTTAATATAACTAAACTAAACTAAACCAAACTTTTGTTAAAAAAGGGTGCTTCATAATGTGCATTGCCTCAAGCAAGAAAAAGCATAATGTGTGTTATTCAAATACTTGGTTTAATAGTATTTAGTTACATATACATATTTAAGGTCTTGCAAGAACATCACGATATATCCATTTCGACTCTCTAAAATAAAACTTCCGTTAAACCGTTTATCTCCGAATCTGTAATCGTTTCAGCACTGAATAATAATACAATTCCATAACTATGAAAAATTTGAAACCTGAACCGAATGTATTGCAAATGAATTCCATCTACTGTTCTTACGGCATCCGTAATTCCTAGCGTCGGTAGATGGTGAACAGTCAGTGCCCTTTCGAGGGAGGTCTGTCGTAGATTTTCTTTGTGCCCGACACAAAGATACGATATCTTACATCATGTTAACATCTCGTTTAAGTACATGGTCACTTTTTAGGGGAGATCCTTTCTCAATGAAACATTTCTAAAGAATAAGAAGATGGCTTAGTTGACTTACTACGAATCCCCCATTCCTGATATAAGCCCAACAAATGTACATAAAATCGGGTAACAAATCTTTAAATTGCATGTTTCTAAGTTGCAACTCTGCTGTGTGTGTATGTTTAAATGTATGAAAGAAGATGACAGTTTAGGAACTTTAACCTCGATTTATTTTACTACAGGAGTGATAATTTGCATATAGGGAAGAAAAAAGGAACACAGCTGTTCGCCAGAACATAAGAGCAAAGTGACAGAAATTACTAAGAGATTCTGATAGGGACTAAAAGATTTACTGAGAGATTCCAGTAGGGATTTTTTTTTTGACATGTGTTTACAAAAGGAAACTATAGGTATCTTAGAAAGGAAAGCGAAGGTGATAGGGATTTTCAATGCTTCGCTTTTGATGTGAGAAATACAATGGACATTATGTTTTTTAGAGCGCGTGTTAGAAATAATTAAATAAAAAAGGGGGTATTGGATCGGGAAATAGAAGAACATTTTAGAATGAAATAATATGGGTTAGTTTAAGATAAAAATTAGAAAAGGAATTAAGATTTAAATCAAATTAAAACATATCATTACACGCACACACATATACAGCCACCAAATTTGTTATATTTTTCATCAGACAACAGAAGTGCCATCGAATTCAGTTATTCAACTATTTTATTATAATTTAAAACGTGTGTTCAGATTTCTGATCTTAGCTTATCTTTCATAATTCTCTCTAATTATTCCTAGTTCCTTATTCAGGTCTTTAATCTTCAGTTGAACACAAAACATTCTTTCTAGATGTAATAGAAATAAGGGTTATTTCGTGGTTAAATGTCGTTCGCCATTTGGAAAAACAAAACAATCGGCTTTCTGTTTGCATCGGGAGCTTCGAAGCTAATCCAAATGGAAATCCGATGAGTGTAAAAGTGACATGTTATGACTCACTTAACTTGATGGGCAATACTAGAAGTCTTCATTTTAATGAATATAGCTGTTTGAAGTGAGAAATATCAGATCATTTGACATCCACTTCACTATTTACTTTTAAAAACCGCAAGTTCTGCTCCCTACTTCTCCAATCCCACCCTGATCTCCAATAAATATAGCATACTACTTATTCTAGGCTTCTGAAATCCTCAGTACTTTTGCGCATGTCCCAGCAGGAGTTTATTTCATCAAAAAAGGGGTGATAGGAAAGATGAAAAGAGTTGCTTACGTTTAGCAACAGTCTGAACTCGGAATATTCGCGGGAGGCGTAATAACCTCTCATCTTTCTGTGTACCATCACTTAAAGAAATGCCAGCGTCAAAAAGTGCAAATATTGAGATCCGGGGGCGAACATTACTTTCAAAGCGAGACGTTTACTTCTTCGGGCAATTGAGGGAATTTCTGGACCGAAAATGAGAAATATTAGTTTTTGCTTGTCTGAAAAGTTATAGGAATTTTGAAGCTGGTTAACGGTTCCATCGTCGATGGCGTGACATACCTCCTTAAGAGATCATCGATTTCTTCTCCCTCATTCCCATTCCAGCTATAGGGTTTGCTTTCGGAAGGCCAGATGTGGGTATGTGTTTATTTGGATGTTTATATACCGCCTTAAAGAAAGATGTGTGTATTCGCATTAATGATGACGGATGTTTTCAATAGATCGCATTTCCTGTATTATTATTTGAGGTGGTCCAATCTTTCATATTCATCTTTTCGTTCCAAAATGGGACGATCTAATAACAAAAATTTAAAACGTAGTGTTAGTCTAGTAAATCAAACTTTTGAAAAGCAAATACATAAACACAAACAAATTGGATTGTTATAATAGATCAAGGTAGATCTCACATGGCACCTTTTTCTCTTTCCAAGAACTAAGTTCGTATTAAAAGACATTCCATCCTACACAGAACTACAGCGAAATCGTCATCTTTGACAAAATTCTTAACATAGAGTCTGATTATTTTGAAAAATTTGGTTGTATTTTGGAAATGCCTTCCTTCATTTGGTGAAAAGTAAATAATTAAAAAAAAAATCTATCTAGCCTTATATCGCGTCACAAATGCGGGATCGTTCACATCTCGAAACTTTTTAAAAACTTAATCGTATGCAAGCGGATACGTTTGTCGTGATTTCGAGCTGTATAAATTATTCTTGCACCGCGAACTATGCCATCAGGAATCTCGCGGGATGCTTTGGAAAAGTTGAATGAATTTTTTTGCGTCTGGTCTGTCTGGTTAGAGGAAAAGGGAAGTGAACAAACTAACAAAACGACTGACAAGGTTGTTGTTGTGAAGGTAAAGGAACTTGGTAGCATGAAAGGGAAAACCGAAAGCAAGAACAAGAATTATGTCTAAACGTTACAAAAAAGCGCTTGAAGAATTTCGATGTACATTCTTGAATAAAATGTTTTCAGGTACCTTGAGTAGACTAGTCTGAAATGGAGAATATTCAACACAAATTACATTTTTTGTGAAGTCATACAGGGAAAAATCAGTTACATCTTTAGTTGTCTTAATCTGTTAAATCTTTTAGTTGTAACAACACTTACCCAGCAGCACTTTATTTTTTGTAGCTGAATTTAAATGACGAATGGAGTTTATTATTTGCTACTAGCTAGTGCCCCGGAGCATTGCTGCCACAGAAGAAATTATTTTGGAAATATCATTTGAAATATCTATCTTGTTTGATTAGGAATGATAGAAAGAATGATATTTATTTTCTTGTCGACAATGAATGATTGTTATGAATCATTGTCGACATATCATTCAATGAAAGGAAATAATATAAAGGAGAAGTATAAATAATATTTATTCTATCTTTTGACTTTATTATTCAAATATACTTTAGGATAGATAATATTTTTTGTTTTTCAGTCTTCTGCAAAAACAAATAAATCTCGTGGCTGCCCGACTCGTGAGCATCCAACATACAACTGTCCATGAGAAAAACACGGATTTTCTAGGTTCAAAGTAATAAGACGGCAAAGTTTTATCGCCATCGGATGAACGGTTCGGCAACGCATAAAATACGAACAAAAAATTAATTTTTATATATTAAATGAATGAATTTAAACCTTAAGTATGAACGATAAATGATATATATAGTTATGCAAGGTTATCTTTTATGGGATTTATTCATGCTGTCGTTATACCATGTGACAGTATGAATGGATCCCCTAAGAAATAATTCTACAATTTGTCTCCAGGAATGTTTGATTGTTTTTTAATAGAAAATAATTCACAATTCTTTTTCCTCCCATTTTTATTGAGGTTATTTGGATACAAAAATTCATCTACATTAGTTTAATACTTTGAATGCACTTTAATTTCACATGGCTTGCTCGTCCGTCCGACATGAATTTCTCATTATGCGCTGAATATTTTGGAGAAATATTAATTACAAAGACAAGTTAATTTGTGTAATTCTAAATGCATTTATTTTACTGAAGTCATTGGCAACCCCATCATGGTATAGAAATGCAATTGTTTATTGTGTTTGTATGTTCTAAAGGGAATCCATTTCTTCACACCGTTTTAGTAACGGTGATAATATTAAAAAATTTAAAATTTTGTAAATTTATTATGTGTTTCTAGTAATCTTGATTTCGCTGGCCATCGGTGATCCCCATGGCATTCAACCTATTAACGGCAATAAAATTTCCTACTCAAATGGCATCTAAACGACATTTTTAATATCTCATAACAAGTGAAACGACTACTATTGATGCTCAATAATAACAAATTGAATATCATTTTATGTCTCCTTCTTGAAATAATCATTGTTGAGATTCTTAAAAGCGTATTTAAACAAAATTTTCAGTTATATATTTGGTTTTCTGAACTGAGTATTTAATCAATTGCTGTTAATTAAATGGAAAAAAAATACAAATATGAAGTCGTAATACATTAAAAACATCACACACGTTCATAAAATTCTTATAAAATTATTCATAGGAATTATAAAATAATAATCCCCTTTAAAAGCTATATATTGGCACTCGTTCTGCTTATTCTTGAACTCATATACTTCATACACAGAATCTTGTACACACGCACGCACATGCAAACACGCCCCCTTCCACACACGCACACATACAAAAACACAAATCAGCAAAAATGAACAGAATTTATGTAAACAGTAAATCATATCTCTGAATGGGCCAATAGAAAGCAAAACTAAATTTAAGAATCTTGCTTGTAGAAATTACTATGGAAAAAAAAGAGGTATATACATTACCAGCATAATTAAATTTAGACATATTAAAATAAATGTATTCCAAAAACCCGATAGTAATTGTAGTTATTATACATTTTTTTTTCATTTCTATTGCACTAAATTAAAATAAAATGAAAAAAATATATGTTCAGGTGGTCATCTTACATTAATATTCATTTTTCTTTTCCATTGCGATAAAGTTTTATTTTCCCGCTCATTCTCTGGAAATGAGGTGCGCAGTACTGATTTGACTTTGGAATCCACTGAGCATTTTGCTGGATGAAAAAGGATGTGTTGTCATAATTCAGCATAAATTTACATGCAATGATATTACAGGCTTAATTATGTTTATGATGTAACTGGGGTAGCAATTAATCATTTTTTATTTATACCTTAAAATACGTATTTAACATATTTTTTTATTAAGTTTTATAATTTTCGTAAAATTTCTTTATATGTATAAAATTGTAACGTGTCTTTTATACACGACATTTAAGTTAAATAATTCACTCACATTAAATTATGGTTGGTAAAATCATCAATGGAATCAACATTACATTTGTAACACAATTTTATAAAAAATATGGTAAACTGTATTCGAAAATCTAACGTATAGCAAAACGGGGAAAAAAAAAATGTGGCTTACGTAGTTAAGATTAAAACGAGAATAATTGTAAAAGGCTAGATTTACACAAAAACATGATGAGCGTGAAGGAAAACATGAGAAATACAGTTACAGGTATTTAAGTCACGTTACATTTTGCTTTACAGCTTTCAAGATAAAAGCCCGAGTCTCAAGCTAAAAGGATTCGATTTTACTAAATCCTTTTATTTAATATTAATCAGTGGGAACTCTGACAGATATATGTGAGCGAATATGGAAATGAATGAAATATGAAATGTAGTGAACTCCAGCAACTGACACTTCACTGTACTTATTATGAACAATATTATATCTATATGAGAAAATACATTAAAGGGTTCTTCGCGCTTGTTACAATTCAATTGAATAAAAATTGAATCAATTTCCTTCAAAATATCCACAATCAATCACTTTCACAAAGCTTTGACAGTTAAATTTCATTACCTATTAATTTGTTCTACTATAAAGGTTTAAGAGAAAAGAAAACAGTATTTTCTCAAGGAATTAAAATAAATTCTATTGTTCAATTTTTCCAACTCCCCCGACTTCTTAATTCACATTGTCTCTAAACAATCACTATTAGTTTTAATTTATTCTGTGAAATGACTTCCAGATTTCATTTTCCGAGAGTATATTGTAACCAAAGGAAACAACAATGCAGAAAAAGCATAACATCGCGTTGAATTAGCATTTGAAAGCGCCTGTACTAAATCAAGGCTGTAACGCCCTGTCGGGAACGGCGAGCAATAATGTTAGTTGTTACTACTTATTAATCGGATTGCTTTAAGGGTGGTGCAGTGCGAACAGTCAGCCTAAATTAAAAATAGGCTTCCTAATGGGTGTAAACTTTGCATTTCACTTCATTGTCTTTTCTTTTTTATCTTTTGTAAATTATAAAATGGAACAAAATGGACGTATCTTTGATCTTAAAATCTATACCAATAATTCTCACTCGGTTTTTCGGTTTCATAAATTCTCACGTTCCTCAAATGTAAAAAAATAAAAAACATCTATGCGTGCCTATTTGCATTGCTTGTTTTGAATTACAATATTCCATTTGTATTTGATAGAATGATTTCAATTCTTATAAACTGAAAAAATGCGATTTTTTTACTTCATAGATGCTCCACTTAATGTTATTATTTCTTGTATATTAATGTTCCAATCAAAATTCTTTGTTAATGGTTTTTTCTTCTTCATATAATATATGTGCCTGCTTATTCAAACTTCATTGCATACGCCCAATTTATGAATTCAAAGTATTTGAAATGAATTATTTTTCCTAAGCGGATAATTTTCCCAACGACATGATGCTAACGATCTAACATCAGTATACAAGCTTGTTTCTAATATTCTTTTTAGATTAAATTAAAAAATTGGTTCTTCTAGATGTTAGCAGCAACGTTAAATTATATTCAAAATAAAGTGATTTTTATAAAATGTTTAATGAAGTTGTCCTGAGATTAAAATTTATTTATCGAGATATAACGCTACCGTAGACGGCACAGAAATCGTTCTCATTACATATTGTCGAGTCGCATCGAAGCTTCCGACAACTTCATTAAACGTCTTGGCATTTAATTCAACGCTACGTTTAGCTAATTAATGGAATTGTAAGATAATATTAGAAATCATAGAAGGAGGACTCGCAGTGTTACTGAGTTTTGTTGTTTCTTATGGCACTTGAAACGGACAAGCCCGCTGTTCGAAGACAGCCGATTTAAGCCTAAGGGGGAGCACCTCTTGCTTTTATCGTAGAGCCAACTAGGGCCAAGAGTACGACTTGACTACTCACGCATCACTCATTCGCTTGCACAACCCCTTTTTACAGGGGGGCACATTCACACACCTCACAGATAGAACACAGAACTAGAAGAACAACCATGCAGAAACAGGGACTCGAACCCGGGACGCCCAGATCAAGGGGAAGACGCGCTATCCCTATGCCAGGACGCCGGCTTACTGAGTTTTAGTTTAGTATAGTTGTATTAACGATCCGTTTTAAAGCAACATTAGGGCTATTTTGGAACGGACCTCGTCATTCTGAACCGCCATCAGATAACGAGGACGATACCTGACACCCCTATCTCCACACCACACCACACCAGCAGGCGTAGTGCTATCGAAAATTCCATTCAGTCAAGGGAAAAAAGATGTGAAACAAATCAAGATGATAGAAAAAGGCATCAATCAGGCAGTTTAATCGAGGGCGAAAATAGGCCTTACCGTCGCCATCAATTATTTCCAGCCTTCAAAATTGCATTTAGTATATTCTTGGAAAGTGCTAATAACAAATAATTTATGCTGATGTCAATTTATTTAAAGTAGCAAATTTTTTAGAAAATGTAAGATAAAACATGTGACATTATATTTAAATTAAAATTTATACAATTAATTAACCTTTCCTTGGGTACGTATTTAAAATGTGGGATTAAAATAGATCATATGTATGTGTAAAAATATATATGCGCAGTATAAAAAAAATGTATCATTCAAACCATAAAAAATTTACTGAGAAAGAATATTCACCTAGATTACATGAAAGAAAGATTAATCCCTACGAATCATAATTTTTTATTGAAATGTTGAAAAAGAAGTGTAAAACTAATTCAAGAGCAAGAAAACTATTAAAAAAAACATGATTATAATATTTGCATGTAACGTTCTGTTTACGCAAGAGAATGTGTAAATTGAACATTGTATCTATCAAAATTGGGGCATATTTGCAGAAGATCGACTTCTCACTTTCCACTAAGCATAAAAACAGCAAGCAGAATGGTGGATTTCACATAGCGAGACTCTTTTTATATATAGCCGATCCATTTATTTCATATATAAACAATTTTTTTTATTTAATCAACATGCTAGTGATTTATTTTAGTTTATCTTTTATTTTTATTTTAGTAACTTCATGAACATATGCTTTTTTATTTTTCTATTTTTTAAACTTATACATCATGAAAAATGCATAAATAAAACTTTTGAAAAATTCATCATAACTTTGTCTTTAAAATATTAACATTTAGGAAGAATTGTGAAGAAATAATGAATTCAAACAAATGTAACTTTAGATATTAATAATTTACTTGACTTGTCAAGAGAAATGTAATATGATCAATGAATAATTAATATTCCATTCCATTATAAATAATAAATTTTACATCATTATTTCATAATCAATCTAATAATTTATTGTAAGCACACACTGCAGTCCCCATA
The DNA here is from genome assembly GCF_947563725.1 of Argiope bruennichi. NCBI lineage: Eukaryota > Metazoa > Arthropoda > Arachnida > Araneae > Araneidae > Argiope > Argiope bruennichi. The sequence continues at coordinate 9,686,992 of NC_079160.1, forward strand.
TTTTATAATTCTTGGTGTTTTTTGAAAAGTTTTATTCAGCAAGTAGGCTAATACATTTTTAAATCGATCTCTCTCTACAATCTCTGTCAGCCTAGAACGCCTAGAAAACTGTCTAAATAGAGATCTGTTACCAAGCTTGAAGACCAGCAGCGAGCTGCATTTTTGCTACAAATAAGATCAAATTTCTTTACATTTTTGGACAGGTATTTTAATGTTTCAACTGAAGTGTAGCCATGAAAGTTGGAAATCTTTCAAGTTTGGAATTTCTCGGAATACAAACTTGGTTGGGGCATGTTTCAAAAATCAGGCTCTTACCGGGACTATTTTTTTTTTTTAAATAAATGAACAGATTTCTTGGGAATCAGTCTTTAAAATTTTTGAAGATTAAATGGTCATTTTAATGTTTTAAAATAAAAAAAAAGTCTTAAAATTTCCACCAGATTTTAAACACCTTTTTTTCATATTTGTGAAGGTGTAATTTCGAAATCTATTTGTTCCAGTTCTTTTGATGCCCTAGAGTACTGAAATTTTGTACATTTATTTATTAGCTATGACAATAAGTATTTTAGAAATTTGAATGATTAATTATAAATTGATTGAAAAAACTAGTTTGTATTGAATTTGAATAAACTGGTTTCAGAATTCCATAAATTTATGACAATGAATTGAAATTAAAAAACACGAAGATAATCAAAATGTTAAAAAAAAAGAAATATTATAACATAAGTCTTTCGATTTTTTAATACATTAGCAAAAGTTTTAAAAAATTTATCAATTATTTTTATCAATTTATGGGATAAACTATTCTACGTTTGAAAATTCTTTTCGGATGATAATACATCTGGTATTAAAGAAATAAATACAATGACCTTGTTATCGTCTTAGCAAAACTTTAACTAAAATCTTATTAAAACGATATCAAAGATTCTTCACTTTCGTTTTGCAAGTGATAAAAAATTTCCCAACGAATGATTCAGCTTCTAAATCTGAAACGTGTATCTCTGACGTCAAAGAGTAAGCCATTTCATGAACTCACTCCTATCGAAACAGGTGGAACGATCACGCTAAAAGCACAAAAATGGAACATGTTATCAAACAGCTATGTTCTAAGAAATGTGTTGATGATGAAACCATTTTTGTTCAGATGATGAATACTTTGATAATACGCTGATTTCCTAATAATAATATTCACATTATCGTACTATTTTTTTTCGTTTAAATATAAATCAGCAGAATACATTGTAAGTAAATGAGACAAGACTGTTCTTAGAAGAAAAGAACAACTTTAGCCATTTGCATTTATATATAATAATGTTCTGCTCTACTGTAAATTCTTCGACAATTTTCTTTAAATTTAATCATTGAAATGGAATAGGTAATATGAAGTTCTTCATCAGATCATAGTTTCATGTTTGCTAATATAAAGAATGATGTAATTATGAAATTTGCTTATTGGTCCTTATTTGGATCTTTATATTCCGTGATATTAATATAGAATCAAAGGGAAAAAAATCCTTTTCGGCATTTTTACACTCTTTTATTTAATTTTTTTCGTGTTCGTAAAATTAGAATTTTGTAATTAATTTTTCACTTATTTCAGAATGTGCTGGAATTTTGTTCGACGATTAATATAAAAACTGTGTTCTAAAATTATTGAAATAAAACAAGTAATGTGAAATTTTTCATCAGATCGCAGTTTAATGTACGCTGATATAAAGAATAATGTAACTACTAAATTTGGTAATTGATCATGATTTGAATCTTCATAATCCTCATATTAATACAGAATCAAAAGGAAAAATTTCAGTTCGATATGTTTTATAACTCTTATTTAACTTTTTTCGTGTTTGTAAAATTAAAATTTCGTAATCGATTTTTTCACTCGTTTCAGAATGTTTTGGAGTTCCGAAATTTTGTTCAACGATTAATATAAAAACTATGTAACTATTAACTATAGAAAAGATTATAACTTTCATAAATTAATAATTATTTATAGATTAAATTTAATTCAATTTGGATCCATATGAGTGTGGACATCTGGAACCAAATGAAAGAAGACAGTTAATGCACTATTCCATAATAATTATAATAATAAATTATATATATAATTATAAGTAAATTGATAGATATATGATAGATAAGCTCAGAGATGGGTCTTTCAGGAACTTCTTTGTATAGTCTCGAATAAAATTTTATCCTTCTTTTGCATAAAATTATGGATCTTGAATAAGACCACGATTGACGAATAATATTTAAGAAATATAGATCTTTGGTGTGAATTTAGCATTTTTACTGAATCAATGTGCGAATTTGTACTTTTGACGCCTTTTCCCCTGCCTATTGATGTGAAAATTGAACTACAGTTGTAATCATAGATTGATTACATGCCGATTTTCATTGAATGGAGTCATTATTTTTACGATTTATTGCTTTTACGTGCCTGAAAAAGTACAAACCGACAACTCTGATAGATTTGGTTCAAAATTTGATAAAAACTATATTTTAGATGCTAAACCTGCGAGCCAAATTTTATCTATCTAGTTCTTTACGTTGTGTAATTATATAATTCACCTATATTCGAACATCCAGACAGATGGACTTCCTCTGAAAAGATTTCGTTTAAAACTTAAACGAAATCTACAAGTTTGGTCTATGCCAAATTTCATCCAATTAACTCAAAGTGGTTTTAAAATATCGTGTTTACAGACAGATGCAATGCCAAAAATGTGTTGTTCGGACTCGGACAGGTTTGAAACATGGCGATTCGTCAAAATCCAAGTTGGAATTTTTCTAACGATTCTACTTTTTCTGTATTTCGTATAATTACCTGATATAAAAATAAATAAGAGGAATAAAATAAAAATAATAAATTTTGTAAGCATATTATTAAAAACGAATAATATTCTTAATATTATTCTTATATTAATAATAATATTCTTAAAGAATTTTTTTATCTCCTTTTTTTTTCTTTTTCTTTCCCCAAGAATCTAAGGTAAAAAAAAAAAAAAAAATGAAACACCACAATTTATAATTCTAATAAAAAAATTGAAATAGAATAAATGTTTAAAAAAAATCTGCAAATGATCAGCGTTAACATTCTTTCCACAAACCAGGTGTGATACAAAGACTGCTTTGTTTATTCTAATAACACAGAAAAAAGATAAGAGAACAATTGGGATGTTTCAAAACATGCGGCAGTTTCCATTTTCCTCAGTCAGCATATCATTAAAATGAAAGAAGCGTCGCTTATCAAATGGCTTCGGTTTCAGCATTCGAACATTGCCGGGAGATTCGAGGGTTTTACCAATTCGAACATCTTCTGGTGTTTTTCGTTTTGATTCCAGTCACATCGAATCCCTCGAGGGCGGAGCGTACCTTGAAATCTGAGCATGAAGCCTCTTGTGAAACGCTCACTCCTGCCTGGTGGCTTCTAGACGAAGTCTCTCCGACCTTTCGACACGGCTGTTGCCTAAAAATAATTATGGGTGACAAGGAAATGAGCGGATACTCGATTTTACGGTCAGTTTCTCTCGAAATTAAATTCATTTTTTTCTCACCTGAAAATATTTGCTGTAAAAATGGATTGATATCTGCAATGACATGGTGTTTCTTGCAAAAATTTTTATGCCTTTGATCATTATCATCTGTCGTGAAAAGCCTGTTTCTATTTTATCGTTTAGGAAGTATTGAGAAAATGCTGTAATTATCAAAAAATGCGGATTCGAAATGTTCACGAATTTCCACGTTTCAGACCTTTTCTTCTTATGTACCACCACTGAACGTAGCAGTACCGCTTTTCAGACCTATACGAGTCCGAAAAACACGTTTTTGGAAAATGTCTGTGTGTCTATCTCTCTTTGGCAAAGACAATTCAAAAATGCTCTGAGCTAGACGGATGAAATTTGGCATACGATCTCTATACCAAAATTGTAGATTTCTATCAAATTTTGAGTAAAATTCATTCAAAAAAAGTCTATCTGTCCGGCTGTTTGAATATAAGTTAATACGATAACTGCAAAATGGAGAATGCTAGATAGATGAAATTCGGTTTAACAGCTATAATTGTATATACCTATCAAATTTTGAGCAAAATCTAACAAGGATTTGACCGTCTGTCGGTCTGTACTTTTAGAAACATGTAAACTGATAACTCAAAAACACAATGACTTAAATATATTAAATAATGTTATTTTGTGACTGCAACTGTAATTCTGCGTCACATTTTGATTTCGATCGGTTGGAAAATGATGCGTCTGAAACATAAATTCATCTTTATTAGAGAGTATGCGAGAAAGTTTTAGCGTGACCACTCCTGTTGGGTGTCCCTTCCCCCCCCCACATCAATTTTTTATCAAAATTGGTTTAAAATATAAATACACAGTTTATTTCCATATCGTATGTTAAGACTGGCATCTGTACTTCCTCGCCCAACTCCAGCTTTACTTTTTGTTTGCAGTAACCATTCATCAGACTTAAAACTTAATTTCATCATGGCTTCTATGGAGGTAATGGTATAACAGTGTAGAAATGCTTAAAAAGTGGGATTTGGATAAGGAAATAAGAGAAAATTTTAGAATTAATATGGGCTAATTTAAGATAAAAATCAGGATATTAAATAAGATTTAGAAATTAAGAAATTTAAATTAAGAAATATGATTACGCACACATATATATTTCCTCAATCTCTATTTAATTATAATTATCTGATATTTTTAAAAAAATTATCGGCGTTTCATCTTCGGATGTACATATATTAAACAGATATGCATTAAATCACTTCTATTTCAGTTACAGAACACAAAAACGAAATCGAAGGGAGGGGGGGGGGATGGCGAATGGAAAAGCATTTTAAGCGCGCGAAAATGAGCTAGAAATGGGAGGGGGGGGGGAGTATCAAAAGATAAAACATGGATTGTTAAAATGACCACAGACCATCAAATTCATGGTGGTGAAAATATCACTTTCTGTTTGTCAATGCGTTACTTAAATCAAATCTGTTGTTGCTGCTTATGGCACTTGTCATAGACAACCCCGCTGACGAAGTCAGAGATTTTAAACCGAGTTTTAGAGTCTCTTGTTTCAGTTGCGCCATCTAAGGCCAAGAGCACGGCTTAGCTAATACGCCACAGCCTTTTCCATGGGGCGAACTTCATCCATACATTTCATTCACTCATCCACAGATCGTAATTTAGGCCTGAAACAGAGAATGATCACCTCTGATTCAGTAACCCTAGGGGTATAGCCCTGACTTGGAGGACTTTGCGGCCACTACAGATTTATACGTGCACCAACCACCATGTATACGAAGAGTCTTCGGCCGGTAAGGGAAGCCCTACCAACCAGGCTATCCCGGTCTTAAATCAAATCTTATATATTTTAATGATATTCGATTTGCAAATCTCTACTATATTTCTCCCTTTTTTAAAAAAATTCATTTTGAATTTTCTTTTTCATTATTTTTGTCCTCCAATTTCGTTGTCTTTTGAGCTCGCAGTGCCGAAAAATTACCATAAGATTAGACCCGAAAACGGAAGACGAGGCAGATCTCAGTTCTGTGGACGAGACACTGGATATTGAGGCTCAAATATTAAACTATACTAAACAATGATTAATTTATTACAGTCAGTTGGACATCCATCTCATGTATAGGTGGAACAGGCCAAAAACCAATTGTAGGCTTTATAGATTGTAACTTATTATGTGTCTGCCTATCCCACGCCTCTTGCCAGGAAGAAATGATATGGCGGAAGAATGCCATCTTAATGTCACAAAACGGTAGTCCAGTTCTTAAGTTAGATATCGCAGATGTTGCAACCGAGTCGGCCTTTTCATTACCTGAGATTCCTACATGACTCGGAACCCAACAAAAGATATTAAAACCATGGTTGTTCAGTAAATGTAAAGTAAATAAAAAGGGGGTAGCGATAGGATATATCCGATTATCATAATTAGATAGCAATTTCAAAGCACTCATGCTGTCAGAGTAAATATGAAATTACGCTGAGGAGCAGGCGAAATTCTCTGGAGAACAGAGAAAATTGCCATCAACTCAGCAGTAAAAACAGAGCAGCAATTATGAAGTCGGTGGCTAGTGTATCAGATGACAGTATGATACTACAACCAACATGCCCAGCTGATTTCGAGCCATTCGTGAAAATTGGCACAAACAAAGAATACTGATAACGATGAAATAAAAAGAGCTGTTTGAAGATTACAGAAGCTGTTGACGACTTATCGAATTCAATTACATAATTCAAATTCGAGAGATTCGGATAAAATGTACCAAACGATTGGAATCTAAAATTTAGCCACGCATTTCACAGAAGAATAAATAGATGACACAATTCAGCATAATAATGGAAAGTTAAATTACGCGCGCAGTTATTTACATCCTATAAGTATGGCATCACGAGACTTAATTCCATTGTTTTTATTATCTGATTCAAAATAAAGCACTTCTTGTGCCTCTTTATATTTTTCTTTTCAAAAATAAATCTGGAGATATGAATTTCTAGACCGAATCCTCATAGCATGATAATGCTTTAGATTTGATTCTTCTTTTGAATCCGTGTTTGGCTCGATTGCATCAACCATTTTTATTTATGCGTAATGATCCGTGTCATTTTGCTTACCTAGGCCGTGCGTTATAAAACCATCTTCTTCATGTAAATCTCAGTTTAATTACATAATCTTAATCAAAGATTTTTGTCAGTTATATTTTTAGATTAATTTTCTATTTGAATAGCCTCATTTAGTTTAATTTAGTTTTGTTTATTAACGTCCCATTTTAAAGCAACTCTAAGTTCATTTTGGGACGGATCTCTTGATTATCTCTAATTCTGAACCGCTGTCAGATGACAAGGATGATATCTGAACTCGCAACTCCTCTCCAAACTTCCGAGCCACACCAGTGGGGGGATATTGGGTCCAACTGATTTAACATGCATCAGGTTCGCTTACACGGTATTTCTTCGATAGAATCGGATCTCGAACGTGGAATCCTCCGGTCCCAAACCCGAGACTTCACCACCTCGGCCTGAATAGCAATCTAAGACTGCATGTAACTTATTTATTATGACTCATGTTTACATAACCTCCACATTAGTAAACAATATTATTTAGACAGATCTACCAGTTTATAAATACTTTAATAATAAATTAAACATATCGAAATAAACTGGAATCTGACTAATTGTTTTAGTAAAATATTCGTATTAACTAAATAATTTTTTAATTTATAATAATATGTAATTTTTTTACAAATTTATTTATTTGGCAACCATATTAATAACTTCTTTTTTTTTAATTGGCCTGCTTGCTTCTCTTTAGTAGAATAATCTAGTTAGAATTCAGTGTCTAGTAACGATTCGCGAAATTTATAGAACGAATGCAAACTTTGTAGAACACTATATTAAAAAAGAATGACTTATTATTAAAATTTAAAAAAAAAAAAATCTTTGCTCGGGTTATATACGTGGCAATCAGTTTAATAACATTTTTGTAATTGACCTCTCTGAGATTCTCAGGTTATTCTCTAATAAAGGTACTGTACAAACATTCTCAGGTTACTCTCTAATAAAGGTACTGTACAGACATTCTCAGGTTGCTCTCTAATAAAGGTACTGTACAAACATTCTCAGGTTACTCTCTAATAAAGATACTGTACAAACATTCTCAGGTTGCTCTCTAATAAAGGTACTGTACAAACATTCTCAGGTTGCTCTCTAATAAAGGTACTGTACAAACATTCTCAGGTTGCTCTCTAATAAAGGTACTGTACAAAAATTCTCAGGTTACTCTCTAATAAAGGTACTGTACAAACATTCTCAGGTTGCTCTCTAATAAAGGTACTGTACAAACATTCTCAGGTTGCTCTCTAATAAAGGTACTGTACAAACATTCTCAGGTTGCTCGCAAATAAAGGTACTGTCCCTCTCTTCACCGCATATAATTGTGGACTGAGTGCTATACATGAAAAACGTGTGCTTTGTAGTATGATCAAGAAATCAGATGTATATTAATTGCATGCTATTATGGAACTTTAGTTAAAAAGTATCGATTTTTGGCGTGAGTCTAACGTCTTAACGGAATTTATCGCGCTATCATTGGCGATTAATCGATAGCTTGCGATTAATACATAAGTATCAGAAAGTGTACTTTGGACTTTTTTCCGACCCAGTGAAACCAAAATTTGACATAGAATTGTAACTGTTGTTACAAGATTACATATTAAATTTTATTTATTCAAGTTATTGCATTAAGTATATGAAAGTATGGAATGACAAGGGGACAGATTTGGTTCAAAGTTTGATAGAATTTTATTTAAATGCTTGATTTGCTTACCAAATTTTATCTATTTAGCTCGTTACGTTTTTTTCTAATTATCGTATTCGATTGTACTCGCGTAGCTGGATATATTCTGAATGCACTGTGTTCACATTTGATAGAAATCTACATATTTGATATAAAGCCCATCTAACCAACTTCATCCGTCCAAAGTATGTGACTGTGACCATAGTGAAATTTTGAAAAACGCCCTAGCATAGTTATATTTTGAATTTTTGCATTAAAAAACATCTTTGAAACCAAAATATAGCAGTTAAATAATAAACGTTTATTTTAAAAATTGGAAGAATTTTTTTTTTAACAGATGATTTGATTAACATTTGCAGATAGCTTAAGAAAGATGTTACTTAGTTCCTGAACTAAAAAAAGTAAACTGCATTTCTAACCATTTTTTAAACATTGGGATCCAACTCATAAATAACAAGAAAATTTCAATTTTTTTCGCATTTTGAGGCATTAAAACTATTGAAGAATATTTTTCTAAATGGATATGTTACTTATTCAATGGTGCAGAGACTGCAGGACACATTGGGAAATTATTGTACAGAATTTAAACAAAAAACATGAGGTAAATTTTAATTCATGAGATTTTTTGAAAGAAAATTTTACCAAGGATTAGAATTTGAGAAAATAACATTGAAATACATGTCAATGCAAATATAAAAATCAGTGTAACTTCCCAATTAATAGACTTGGAAACGAAATTCAAACAGTTTTATGAGAAAAACTGTACATATGTATATATATTCCCAAAAAAATCGACTTTTCAACGTAGACACTTACTTAGCGTTTTTGAGTAATCTTGTTCAAAGACAGGCATAAATCTAAAAATGTATTTTCCAGACTAAGAAATGTCGGAAAAGCGAAAATTTGTCAAAATCTTGATTTTCAGTTTTTGACGATAGCAAAATTTTCTCCCTTTATATAAAAGAAAGTAATATATTTATGTAATGCTATCTACAAACATTATTTTAATTCATATCTATTGGCTAATTAAAACTCTCACTATAATAATCTAGTTAAGCTCAAATGAATTATCAACAATTTTCAGTTTTTAAATGAAGCGCAAACGATAGTTTTAATCCACTTGCAATGTCGGTGACAATTGGTTACAACAATTTTTATAAACCTCCCCCGACGGCCTTGAGTGAAAGCGAGTCAACAGCCACTCAAAGTCGGCATGCGACCTAGAGCGGTGGGGGAGGAAATGCAGATGGATGACCCACGGGCCACACCTGTGGAATGTTGCTGAAGCACACCTGCGTGGGAAAGTCCTCTTTCTTGCGGGATCTGCTGTCCCCCGTCTCAGTCGGGGTGGGGTTCGGTTCCGGAACTGCTTCCAAACCACTGCTGGAGATGAATTTTTAAACGAGGCCAATTGGGGGAGCTTTCTTTTTAAATTTTTTTTTAGCGAGAGAAAGCGATTGTTTTGTTTGTTGAGGGGGGGGGAGGGGTATGTAGGTCATGTCTAAATATTCGTGAAAAAAAATGAGTTGTTTTGTTTCCCATATTTTTTTTAGGAATCTTGATGATAATTATAGTTTTGAAACGGAAGAGGCCCAACTAATATCCTTTTGCGGTTTGAATAACGTTAGCACTGATAATACTTATGATTTCTCAACTTGTTGTCATTAGAGACATTTGAAGCGATTTTAAGGCGTATATTTGCCATTGGTTTAGCACTTCGAATGTAATTTTTGGACACCTTTAAGAACTCGAGTCAAGAGCCTGTGTGAAAAATCTACTATTGTTCTTGAGTCTATGTTACATTATTTGTTTCTCTTCATCAAACGATGTTAAAACACCGTGCTGTCTACCGACACCACGTCTGTGTCCCGAGAAATTTTTATTTTAATATAATTATTTTATGAAAATTATTCTAATCCTTTATTTTAGGCAAATGAGTATTTATTATCTCCCTAAAACCTCCAAAAAATCTCAGATAACAGAAGTCCTACCAATGTAAAAATTAAAGAATCTCGGTCAGAGGTATGGACGGCATAACGTTAAGAATTGCTCTCATCATCAAAGTGTAGGTTTAGTAATCTGGTACGTCAAGGTAAACCCATTTTGAATCCATCGAGAAAATGCATCAATTCTCGGTGATGCATCAAACATATTTAAAACAAATAAAGCGAGTTCCATTGAACCCTACAATGCATCGTGTAGCCATTTGGCAACAAGGTTTTATTTCCATTTATAAGCTTCACATGACTGTTTCAAATGACAACAATTAGTGTTCTGAAGGCCTTTTATTAAATGCGTTTTGATAAACGGTTGCTAAAAAGACAGATACTAGAATTAGATTCAAACTGAAAACTTAGACAAATATTAAGATGGCTGTTGTATGAATAATTCTACCATTAAAAACGTTACCAATATATATATATATATTGCATTGTAAAAAATATCTTGGTAAAAAGGGATTTTATTGCGGAATTGTCATAACGTGATTTGTGTCAATGGAATTTTGTTTAATTCATAATGTAGCCAATTGGCACATGTTAAATATTTTGTTAAAATTTCACCAGAAAAAACAAACTAAAAATTTGTTTAAATAATTTTCTTAAATTATATGCAGCTATCCACACACACACACATTTGTAAATAAATAAAATCTAGGGTTAAAATATCTGCTGGGTGTATAAATATGACTCAGTCCATTTTTAATAGATGGATTTAATTACATGTATGTAAATAAATCGGGACATTATATCTGAAATGTTTGATTAATAATTTTTAAATTAGAGTGCGACCTCAATGCTGCATTCCAAAAAAGTTATGTTCCAATTCTTCATTGCAAAGAAAACTAGCAAAAATACATCGATCGCTATTGGACATTTATGGTGAACATGCCCCCCCCCAGTAAATACAGCATTGAGAACGATTTAAGCGATATAAAAATGATTTCAATACGCATAACAACAACAACAAAAAAAAAAAAAATGATAAACCACACACACAACAAAATATAATCCAGAATGTTATTTGGGAAGCGGCACTTGATCGAAACCATCAATTATGAACGACGCACGCAACAGCTGATCAATTTGAAAAAATATGTGAAGCAAAAATGTCCATAATATGAAGCCAGACATGTCAAGGTTTTTCTCCCTAACATGTCACTGTACACCATTGTGTTGCCAAACCAGTGAAAGAAACTTCAGAATCACTGTGTTGATATGCTTTGCCACAGCCGCCGTATTCACCAGATAGTATTCCTTCAGACTATTTGTTTCAATCAAGAAAGAATGTCCTGTCTGGAGAGAGGTTCGATTCTCATGCAGATATCAAAAGTTGGTTTGATAACTGGATTACATCTAAACAATTAAGACTTTTATCTTCACAAAATTCGTGTGTTGCCAGGAAGATAGACAAATGCTGCAGTTTCTGAATGAAAATACATTGAATAGATCAATTTTTAACTTTATAACTGGCTTTTCTTTTAAACTTAAAGAAAAGGGACAAATTTATATACCCGATATTTATTAAAAAAGCAGAAATTCCAACGAATTTAAACTATCATTTTTGTAGCAATTAGCATAATAGAATGGATCACAGAGACACAGGGAGAGAAAGCATACAATTCAAATCAAGTGCCAAACCACCAGCAATGAAATTTGATTCCAAATTGCAAACTTTAATTATATTATATTGACTTTTTAAATTATATTATCAGTGTAATCCTAAAAGTGATCTCATTGAAAGAAAAACCAGTTAGAAAACTTTTTCTGTCATATGGGTAACAGAAAAAAAAAGTGCAGTATACATTGCATAGCGATGGACATGAAACTTATATACCTGATTTTTTTTTTCAGCCATAACAAATGTAAGCTAAGGGCTGACATATTAAAATAAAAAGAATACATTAATGCACTCCCCTCTTTCTGACCAGGTCACTTTTAACAAGGTAATGACGGCATCAGTGTTCTTGAGAATGACAAATGTAAAACAAATTTGTAGCAACTTTCCACAAAATAAACTGCAGTAGGAATTTATAAATAGTTCAGAATAAAGTTTAAAAATGTAGTAATTCATGATTATTGCTTCCAGTGATTTTTTTACAATATTTAAAATTTAGAAAAGTGAATTGTTTTTGCTAATTAAAAACATTTCCTTTCCAATAATTTTTCTAAACCAATTATGCTTTACATAAAGAACTAAAAAATGACAGTGCAGAATGTATTTGTATATAAAAAGAAAAGGGGGGAACATTGTAAAAATAAAATTTTATTATATTTTAAAATAAAGAAATATATTTGGTATTCAGCAGTTTCAAAATCAGTTCAAAATTTTTTAAATTTTATTTTTTATACACTTTTATAAACTGCAAAAAATATGTGACGACAAACTGATAAATCTCTACAGAATTCAAAAATCTATTACTAATTTCAAAATATATTCCATACACATTTATAGTAGTTTATATTTCTTTGAATAAAAGAAACAACAAGGTATACAAAACACCTCTGTAAATATGTTAAAATATTAAACAAGCCATACAAAGGTTAAATTATTGCTGTACAATATTATTTATTCCACTATAAAGCACTGAATCAAAAACTTTTACTTATATCTATTTCAGAAAAAGTTTATTTCATATTTTTCTTATCAACAAATAACTCTTAATAATTTTACAGGCAATAATTATATAACTGTACAGATCAACAACCAAATACATAAAAATAATTTAAAGCATGTCAACTTGACAACAACCTTTTTAAAATACATTATATAAAAAGTCCTTTGAATGAAATTTTCAGTATTTTATATTTGAAAAGGATGGATTTTCCCATAGCAATCACATAAAATACATTACTTCTTTAATAAAAAATTATTTTGGGGAAAACATCCTGCTCTCAGGGGGATTTCACAATGAACATACATGAAAATACTATAAAACATCAAAGAACTTGAAGATACACACTAAAAAGAAAAATAGCCAAGAAAAAATTTAGTTTATTGCTTATTTCATAACTTTTTTCTCTCTTTTTAAACATACATAAAAATTTCTACCAAAACATAATAAATAAACTTGTTGTACTTCATCAAAAATAGTTCATGAAGAAGCAAAGTTTTTCATATCTAAGATTGTCATTTGAAAAAATGAGTACATCAATTTATTTTTATTGTAAATTGACTTGAAATTGATCCATATGAAAGTTGCATCATTAAAATGTGCAATTTTAAATATAAATAGAGATTTCAATGATGAATTTTTAAAAAGGTACGAAATTTCTTTATAAGTTTCCCAAATAATATTTTAGAAAACAACAAATCTACAATAAATACTAGTAATTGTATGTTTTCAGTAATCAGATTTATATACATGAATCTTCTTAAACCAACTAAAAGAAACATTGCAAAAGTGACCAACAAATTTAATATTTTTGAAAAAAAAATTTCAAACATAAAGAAAATCAAATTTATTTAGATTTGATATAAAATTATGCAATTCAAAAAGGTTTTCACTTAAAATTAATTTCCCAGTGAATGGCTGGCAAGAAGTGATTTAAACTGTTTGTAAGTTTTTTTTTTTTTTTTTCTTCCCAAACTGTTTAACAGAGAACCCACAAAAAATTATATTACTCACAAATTTACTGCATTCATAACAAATACATGAAACAGTTTCAAACTAATTATATAATACAAAGAAAGAAGATTAATAAAAATCTGCATAAATCACTTAGATATTTTATATCCCGTTTCTTACATTTTGCAAGTAGGAAATAGAATGAAAGGAAAAAGAGCTGCATTTAAAAAGAAATTTCTACATCCACATATGTGCATGTGAAAGAAAACAAAACAACAAAAAAAAAAAACCCAAAGAGGCCATTTAATATAATGAATACCAAAAGAACAAAATGAAAATTTTATAGAGATATATTATACTATAAGGAGTGAAAAGTCCTTTCTTCAATATATTAAAAAATTAAGTGCCTATTCTGTTCTTCACTGAAGGAAAACATTAAGTTGAGAAGCAGTCTGTAAAAGCACTTTTAAACTCGGCATAAAACCACTGATTTCACTAAAATTTGCAGTGGCCACAAGTTGTCCATGGATGCCCAAAGCAGTCTGATAATCGCTTTGCATGATTGCTTGAACTATTTGATGAAGGCCATTAGTCACAGCACTGGAAAGCTGAAATAATAAATAATTATGTTTTAAATAATTACATAACAAATATTGAGAACAAAATTCTTAAAATTTTAAAGATGAATAAGATGGTATACACAATACGTCAAATAAAGATATCTAATGTTAAAATACGCAAGTTTTCTTCACACCAATAAAAAGAATGAAATCTATCAGATCTTATTTAAGGCAAAACATTTTCTTGGAGTCGACTTCCTTTGAAAACACATATATGGAAAGAAAGGCAAAAGATTTGTCAATAGATAAATAAAATTATATTCTTAATCAATGTATAAAGTTTAATGAAATAAAATGGATTTTCATACAACATAAGGATATGATATGTGTAATAGAAAATCAAATTATGTAATTTTAGATGAATTCATACAACTTCAAGCATATTTGCTACTATTAATCAGCAAAGAATTCTAATATGAATAGGTAGAAATTATCAAGCCAGCAAAGTAAGCAACTGCCAACAAATCAAAGAGATTTAGAGGGTCCTGAGATATTTTTGTTGTATTTTCAGACTACTTAATCTTTAATTTTCATTTGATTTACATGTTTAATATAGAATGTAGCATCTTTCAAATTTTAGAGCATTATGCACAAAATTTTTTCCTTCATTTCAAATCTGTTTAAGGACTATTGTGATTGTGTGGACAAAGTTTTCGAAAATAATAACTTTAGGAGAAAAAACAAACAAAAAAAATCTACCTAAAAAATTTTATAATATTGTATATTATTTAAATAAGAAACTGATAGATTTAGGTAAGATAGGAAAAATAAATGCATCTAAGAAAAAGATTTTTCTCTTTAATTAGACTTACTGTATTATCTCGTAACTTGTCATACAAGTTTTCTAATTTTTTAGCTACATCATCTAATTTTCTACGAGTTTGCTAAAAATAAAAAAAAATTAATACATATCAGATTAATAAATAATCATAATACTTCAAAAACACAAAATGAAATGAAAAGTGTAATGGCAAGAAATGAAACTTACAGGATTTGTTGCTACTTGCTGACACTGCCTTCTGAGATCCTCAAAAATATCCTGCAATACTTGATGTTCAGGAGGTATTGGGCCTTTCTCTTTAGGTGGTTCAGGTGCAATAACAGGTGCCTAAAAAATAGAGCATGGACATGATTTATGTATTATCCTAAATAAATTGCGAACGTACTATTAAAATCACAACACAGTCAGGAACAATTTGGGAAAGAACATAATAAGAAAGAATAAGTAACCCTTGGTAGTAAATAAATAATATTTGGTAAGAATAAGTAGTTTATGATTGAATGGAAGCTTCCATTCTTTTCATTAAGACAATAAAATAAATAAATACAATAATGTTGTTCTTTAATATCGAATAAATAATAATACAATTGTATTCCTTTCATAAATAAATGACTAAATATTAGAATTATTTATACACATTTTTAGACTCTAACCAACAATGAAATTAAATAACATAACGAGTTTGAATCATTTCTCCACCAGATGAGCACTTGAAAAATATGTGCAGGGGAAAATAAATAAATAGATGGTTTTAATAGTAAAATTCAAACTAAGTACAGTCAGACAGGAAATGGCATAACAGATGGAAATATTTAAAAAAATAATAAAAAGGAAAGCTTCAAAATGTTTTAATAATACTGATGAGGGGGAAGGACAGTAAACAAATTAGTAGAAATTTAATCTTTCTGAAATAAGCAATTATGATATCTGCTAGCTCCTTTAAAATAATTAAATTATATATATAAAACAAACACACACACTCACTCACTGAATGGTGAAATTATGACCACCTGGCATTTATACACAGATCACTATAACTTCATGTTTGCCTCTAGATGGAGAGATAATTGAAAACGGAAATGCATGTCACATAAAGCACAAATTGATTGCATTAACTATGAAGAAATAGGCAAAAAATGTAATTTAATTGAGTTTAAATGAAGGATGATTGCAGGCACTTGAAACACAGGACCTGTATCTTTAAAATGGCTGCATTTGTGAAGTTTTCAAGAGCAGCAGCAGTTTATGTTTACAGAGAATGGACTATTAAGCAGAAAACTTTATTTCCAAATCAGGTTTATAGTCATCGCAGGCAATCAAATGTTTGGATCAGAAAGGAGACCTGTCAAAATAACTCAGTTCAAAATAAGACTACAACGTGCCAAATTGTGGAGAATCTTAATAAAGAAGCAACTGCAAAGATCTCTAAATGGACTATTCATTACACCATACAAGCAAATCATTACAAAATAAATTTTGAAAATGATAATAAGAAAATTACTGGTTTAGGTTCTTCTGGAATTTCATTGGATACCATAGGACTAGGGTTCATGAAACCTACAGGTGGAGGAGCCTGCACCTGAGGAGGATAAGAAGGTACAAAATAGCCTCCTGGGCCCATATTTTGAGAAGGTGGTGGTATTTGAGGTTCGGCAGGCATATCAGGAAATGGTCTAGTTATAGGTGCCTGAGGCTCATAATTTGAAACAGGAGTCTGGAAAGAAAAAAAACATTCATTAATCAAAATAACAGAAAAATAAAATATGTGCTTTGTATAAAACTTTGAAACATTTGGTATTTTTTCCATTTAGCATGAATTAGTATATTCTTTTTAAGGTGCATATTTAGCATAAAGCAGATGATCTAACAAGTAGCATGAAACAACACCAAGTTATCTTATTTTTTTAAAAACCATTTTGGGTTTTATAGTTAGTGATTTTGAAATCATTAGAATGGTTTAAAAAGAATGATTAAAATCTAAAATTCAACTATCAGTATGTTCATATAAACAATAATAATAATAATAAAAACCTATTAAAATTTGACAAATGTCAAGGACAAGATTTCAAATTATTTTCATGCTTTTCTTTAAAAACATAATATGAATTTTATAAGCTCAAAAATTATTAGTCTTCAGAAATGACTGCCTAATTCAGAACATTTTTCACTTGCAAGAAATTCTTTGAAAGTGGAGAATATTTTTCTCTCTCTCTTAATTTGAGATGGAAAATCAGGATTTTTTAAAGTATTTTTTTATGACTGGTAGAACTTTATGAAATACACAGTATCAAATTAAAAAGTATAATTAATATTCAGACAATGTATAAAACATTCTGGTTTAAATGATTTTTTAAAAAGTTTATTTAAAAGTTTTAATAAAAGTTTGTAAGTTGTTTTAATAATATTCAGAGGGGAATAGTATTTCCAATAAATCTGGATATTAGAATGGCCTTCACTCTTATAAAACAATGTAAATTTATGATGGGATCAGCTATCCAATGAAAATAATTCAAGCACTATCTAATTCATGGAATTTATTCAGTTGGGAGTTTTTAAAACTAGGAAAAGTGCTGAAATTGTCCTAGTTTGATTGCTTTGCAGCTTGAGTTTTTAAAAGCAACAATTTCAAAAGCATTTAAGGAAGGGGAAAAAAAACCCCCACTGATGAAAATTAAACATAACCTGATCTTTAGTAACAATTATCTGAATTTTTATCAAAAATGGAAATACAAGATAGAATATCTTAAAAATATTTTGAACAAAAAGAATACATTGAAATATATTCAATAAAATATCAAGTGTTATATTACTTGTCTTTTTTTTATTTGAATGACAAACAAAGCTTTACAAGGAATATTTCATAAGATACAACAATAACCAGAAAAATATCTCAAAATATTTTAATTCATAAATTAAAATCCATAACAACTAGATAAAAATTGCTACATCAACATTAAAGTTATCACATTTATTTCCACCTAACTGAACTTTCATTCTAATTATAAATGATAATGTATATTTATAAGTGTGATACATACTGATTAATAAATAATGCAGTTCTATGTAAATGATTCAAATTTCTTAATTGAGAATTTAAAAAAAAAAATGAATTTTCTTAAAATTACCTTAGTAGATTGCTTCAGAAGAGGAGGATCATTCCATCCAGGTTTAACTTCATTATAGCAACTTGGCAATGGAACTGGAGGAGCAGGAGGTGTAGGATTTGCATATGATTGGGGTGCCTGAGGTACTGAAATTGAGGAAAATTGAAGATATAATAGTCACACTTTGATAGGTAAAAATTCATTAAAATATCCATTTCAGCTTGCTGAATCTAAATATATTACTTCTATTAGAGGTTAATTTGTTTCTACAAAAATAAAAAATAAAAACTATTTGTTACAAAAAATATTTCTTTTGCATTTCTTTCAAATTCTCCAAAATTAATTGTGAATTACGATCAAGAATGCTGGTTTCCTGGGAAATAAAAATTTATTCCACACCCATGCCAACTTTTTTCATTCATTAATGCATTATTAATCAATGCTTCATTTATGTAGGAACAACTAGAAATAAGAAAGTTATACTATGGAAATGGGACAATTCTTTTTCACCTGAAAAATACTGCAAATGGGAAAATTCTTTTTCACCTGAAAAATACTGCAAATGGGAAAAACTTATGATCTATGTAGCAGTATGATGAAGAACAGTAAATACTGCATGAAAACAGCAAGCAATCTATTAAAATTTTATTACCAAAAAATAAATTTTTAAGAATATCAATTCTTGCATTTGTTTAAGTGATGAGTCATAATTTAAAGTATGTAGTGTGGGTTTGCATGATTCAGTGATAAATAGATATAATATAATACTGGGAAAAAAAAAGCCATTCTTAATGTATTTTATCTGTCAAGATTTAGATACAGTGAATTTTAAGAATGTTTAAGAAACAGTTACAATATGTTTATAAATGTTTTTTCCTCAAATAAAAAAAAAGGAGGAAAATGGTTTTTGGAAATAATTAAATTTGAAATAAATGTCTTAGAAAGGTATAAAGGAATTATGATTATATCATATATCAAAGTTTAATTTTTAAAACAAAATTTCTTTGCTGTTAAAATGAAAAATGTCTTCCCAAATCATTTATATACACATATATGTATTTGTAAATTGAGTTTACATCTACATTTGCACAGCTAATTAGATAGAATGTTAATATTAGCAAATATTGATTCCTTTGATGCAAAGAAGTTGTATTAAAAGTAAAAGAAGGCAAACAGTTATATAATAATTGTTGATTGTGTTAAAGATTATTCAACTTTCTTTTGAAAATTAATAAAGAATGAAAATATTCGCTAATATGATTAACTTATATTATTAAAATAAAAGAGATTACATTTAAAACTCAAACACAATGCAAAATATTCAAATATTCAGCAGCTTATTGGATATTTATCAATCCTTTTAACCAGTTAAGAATGTTTGACATATATACATATCAACCTCAATCTTCATTTTGATGCGGTTGATGTGCAATTTTTTATATGGTAAAAATGAAATCTTATTTGCTTTATTATAATATTTTGCAAACTTTATTATGCAATTATTTGTATTGCATTCAATATGTATATACATCATCCCTTGATTTTAAAAAAGGGAATTTATCTTTAACTGTAATGTTTGATACTGGAATTAGATTAAAAATGTAATAAAGTAATTATAATTCATAAAAGCATAACATATCTTCTAAGTCCTTCTTTAGTTGCTAAAAGGCACAAAAAAATCAATGTCTTTTCTTTTGTATACAAAGCTTTTATTTTAATGCTAAATTCTGAATAATTCACACCATAAAGATGGACTACATTTAATCTTAATTACAATGCAATAATAACAGACAAAATATTTTTGAACTGCAATTTATAACAATACCATCATGTTATTCATTGCTGCCATTCATTCAACCATATTGTTTTACTAGTATAAGACATGAACTGAATGAAATAATAAAGATCTAAGTTACCTAATAAAAAAAAAAAATCAATATAATTTAAAACTGTTTTTAATGGTACCATGAAAAAATAGACATTTTTTTCAAATACCATTTCATTATTTCATTAATGATGAAAATTTATGATTACACAAATACAGAGAGGAACTTAAATAAATGCTTTGAAATGATCAGTATATCAAATTTAGTACCTGATGAATACGAACTATATGGTGGTTGATAAGACGTGGGACCTGCATTACTCACAGGAGCATATGGGAAGTTCGTAGATACACTAGAATGAAATTCAGGAAAAAATAAGATAAATGTATAAAAAAAATATGATTTTTCACTATTATAATGCTAATGAATATTTATTGAACTGAATGAACAAATTAAATTTTATATAACATTCTTCTATTGCTGTTCATAAATAATTTCAGATTAAAAAAAATCATTTATTTTAATCTACAAAAGTTTAATTAAAAAAAATTTGAACCATAATCACTATCAGTGTTTTTTTAATATTTAAAAAAATAATTTATGCATTTGTTTCAGCAAGTTGCTTACATTTTATTTATTGTACTAAATTTAAAAAAAAAAAAATTGAAACAGGTGGCTTATGCATCAGTAATACATAACTTCAGTAACACCCCTTATTCAGTGTATAAATTTAACAATTAACTAATTTTAGATATAATATTTATAAGCATAAATAATGCAAACTGCCTACTAGCCTCTAAGGGAAATGCTGAAAAAAAGTGTGCTCTATATCACTTTACAAAGAGAGAAAGAGAGTGAGAAACTTCCTTAAAGGACTGCAGTTCTCTCTGCCGTACATAAGCTGTAATGTCTTTTTTTTCTACTGAATGGTATGAAAGAAAGACTGAGGAAAATATAATTCAAGAGACCCTAAAAATTGAATTTTAAAACATTTTTCCCATTGGAAAAAATCCTGTGTGCTAAAAATTTGGAAATAAAGAAGGGTATTGTTTGACAACGCATTCTAAAACCCTCCACAATTTTTGCGCATGTATTAAGATGTGTTAAATTCGTCAAAATAGGGATGAGAGGAAAGATGAAAGGAGAGGATGTTTACATTTAACAATAAAATAAACTTGGATTACAAGCAGACCGAATGAAAATAATATGGTCAGAAACAGCACGATATTCCCATACGTGTGGAAAAAAAATTGAACATAAAAGTATCCAATAGGACGAAAGTCAAGGACAAAGTATTCTGGAAATGCGCTCATCCTTCTGTGTCTCCTCCCTTAATAAGATAGAATCATCGAAAATTGGTTGTTTCAGAATACTGAAACGAGCAGCAATTAATTATAGGAATAATTAATCAGACATGACACAGACTTGGAACAAATAAAAAAAAGTGCTTCATAAAAAAATGAATTATAAAAAGCATAAACAAAAAGAAAAATGAATGATTAACTGAAGAATAAAATTATACTAAAAATGCTTAAGACATCAAAACTATTGTAAGATTATCACATAAACCAACTATACTTATATGATACATAAACAGAAATATAATTTCCTGAACATGTTTATTTTATTAAAGTATTAGTTCTTTTTAAATTGTTCAAAGAAACTGGATAAATATTAATGAAAGTAAAAAAAAAAAAAAAGCAGGAAATTTTTATACTGAAGTTAAATTTTTAATCAAAATTATAAATTCTTCATTAGGAATTTAATAAAAAATTTGCATGTAGTTAATTTAATGGCTAAATAATTCAAAATTAATTACAAGGTCAAATGTGATGCCAAAATACATCAATGTACAGCATTGCATTATAAGTTACAGCACCTGCATGATTACAATGTATAAGTCACTCCCAATTGAAAAATTCAATACTAAAACAATTTCTCAAATACTCACTTTGTATCTGGTGGAGAATAATAATTTGAAGTAGGCTGTGGTTGAAAGGAATTCACTTGTGGTTGAGAAACTGGAAACTGCGGAGTTGGCTGATAAAACTGTTGACTCGAAGTAAATGAATTTT
Source organism: Argiope bruennichi (assembly GCF_947563725.1). NCBI lineage: Eukaryota > Metazoa > Arthropoda > Arachnida > Araneae > Araneidae > Argiope > Argiope bruennichi. Next base: position 9,709,277 of record NC_079160.1, read on the forward strand.
CAGAATAGACACTAGGATCATGTAAATGTTTAGGATAGCGTTGTGATAAGTGATGTGGTCCACCAGAATCTTTAAAAATAATTATAAAAATATATCAGTATATTATAAAAAATATCAGTTTATTACAAAACACACACCATAATTACTTTTTCCTTTTATTTTTATCTTAATAAAAATAAAAGAAATCTTATCTTTTAATCAAATCTTCCTTTTTTAATTTGATCAAAATTTTAGATTTCTAAATTATTTGAAACTGAAATTTATATAGGTTGAAGACTACTATGAAGAATTTGCCATGTCCAAAAGTCATAATGGCTGGCAAAACTCATACCATACTACTGAGAGCTGTAGGCTTACCATTTCATTTAATGATTTTCTACATGCAGACAATTTACATAAACTGCTAATGATGTAGCAACTGTTAATGCTGAAGAGGTAATAGAAGGAACTCTTATTTCCAAGCATCCTGAAAGTCCCAGTTCTATTAGTTAAAAAGCAGTACCAATGATATTTGAGAACTAGTGCAATCATTCATTGGCTCAAATACAACAACCATTGTAAAGTGATACTGATATATTAAATATACAAACACCAGTTTATAAGTACACTCAAAAACAGAATACCAATACTTTAAGATTTCCAATAATCAATAATATTGCCATTGGGAATAAAACTATATTTATACGGATTCTTGCATAATAAACTTACAGCTCACAAGTTCATATATATAAGTGCACAAGCATATGCATACAAAGGTTTAGTCGAACCCTAGTTGGTATAATTCATGGAACAAACAACACTGAACAAAATACGTTTTAAAAACTGTAAAACAAGCATATTGAAACTGAAATTACAGAATAAACCAAACAACCGCCTGTTTTGTTTTAAAATTTTCATAAAACCTTTTTCATGCTTACTTTGCCGACTTTTAACAGGTACTTGACTTGGTGGTTCTGCAGGGACAGGGGGAGGTGGAACAGTCGCTGGGGCAGGATTTGTAAAGGTTGGCATCATACTTGCAGGTACAGGTGCACCCACTGATGCAGGTGCTGGTTGATACATTGCTGTTGAACTGGACTGATAAGCAAAACTATTCTGAACAGGTTGAGTTGGACCTCCATAAGAATACTGAAAACACATTCAAAAATTCATTAAAATAAAATATAATTTTAAGCTACTTGTCATGGCATTATACAAATAATAAATTCACAAAAAGTCCTTATTAATTAAAAAAATAAAATAAAAGCATCAATAAATTGAAACCAAGATCTCTTTTTGCAATATTTTATTTCATTTAATTTTAGCAGATAGAATGTATTCACAATTAATATATTTTAAATATCATGGAATGATGATATACTTGATTAATAAGAATACAAGATCCTACCTGAGATTAAAAGTCAAATGGAAACGTGCAACCGAATGCATATAAAAAATTCAATGTCGGATGCATTGAAAAAAAATTAGACTTCTAATAATATATGTAATATTATTAAAGCATTCTATTTAATATGTAAAATGTTAAGCACTGAAATTTTTCTACAAATCAGAAACATAAGTTTGAAGGAATATATAATTTAAATATAATAATAAAGCAAATAAATTTGTAAACATATTTTAATTTTCAAAGTTTTAAAAGAAAAGTCTAATAATGTCAACCATGCAAAAAATAAATAAATAAAATCCTGCACTGGAATACTTTACCTATTATAGCATTTTTATATGCATCAAATAGTTATCTACTAATTAAAATATAATCTTAATGAATTTCTCATTACTTTTTATACAAAAATAATCAAAACAAAAAAAGAAAAATGACCTGTGATGTCTGTGATAAATTAGTTGAGGATCTTCTTCTGTCTTGAAATTGATTTACTTGCTGTGGTTGTTGCGTGTATTGAGATGATGCTTGAGAAATTGAACCAGATCTTCCAACATCCACACGTTGGAAAGGAAAGTTAGGGGAACGATGACCTAAGGCTTGGTAAATTCTATCTCGTAGGATTGCCAATGTTTTCTAACAGAATGAATAAATTAAACTTATTAATTATTAAAACATGGATATCAGCATGTTTAGTAAATTTTAATACATAAATATTCATTAATTTTTTATTGATTGATATTTGTAGAATATATGTTTTTGAAACATTTTTTTTTATTTCAGATACATTTAAGAATAATAACTTAAATTCACCCTCAAAAATAAAACGAACTTCTGATGACAAGCTTTTAATCAAGGGAATTTACTTTATAATAAAAAAAAAATCACTATCATAATAATATTATTAAAAAATAGAAAATCAAATCATATAAAGGCTATTTAAGACTTCATATTAAAAAATATGCATGAAAAATACAGCAAGACCTACAAACACAAAATCTAACACTATATTTCATTCAGCTTCAAAAACTCAGCAATATATTTTATCAAGCAATACAAAGCACAATAACTGAAAATAGCACTTCATCCTTGGTGAATTTTAAAAAAAAATTCAGAACTCAATATTCCTAATTAAAACAAATTAATATTTTATTTTAAAAATTTTACTTAAAACTAAATGCTAAGAAGGAAATGATTTTGCTCAATATATATTTAGCCTAGAAGTTCTATAATGTTTGGAAAGAATTCTCAAATTCTGTTGAAGAAACTTATTAATTTTAAAAGTAGCGACAACAATGAATTTAATGTCATTCAGACTCAATTCTGCCAGTTGTGCAAAGCACACTGGCCAAGGCAAACATAAGGTATGACTGAGCTATCCACATCAAAACATACACTCAAACTTTGCACTGAGTCTATGTTTTGATGTGGATGTTTTTTCTCATTGTATGTCAATAATTTGCATTATGGGGAAAAAAAAAAGTTTTTGTAGCATATAGTGTTTGTTTCTCTAATATCATTTATATTTCTATATCATTTACAATTGCACTTTTAATCTTGTTCAAGAAAATTAAGTCTATAATTAACATTCAAATAATAATTTCACTGATGAATTCAGTACTTTGTCAAAAGCATAAATTGTATTTTCTACCAATAAATATTATTTCTCTAATTTTTTGAATGAGATAATTCAGAAAACTTTAAATACACTGTTTACGAAAATGAGTGAAATTGTTATGTGGTAAAGACAATTGAAATTAAATGGCAAGATAGCAGTTTCACCTCTAGAATGGGCCTGATGATAAATGCTTAAACGTAAGAAACAAATTGGAATTTTATGTATTAAATGTACAATTTTCTTTATAGTTCTGTTCAAAGGAAAAGGTAAAGTTAAATACCTTACTTTATACTTTAGTCTTACTATAACAATGCTGGCTAATTCCACATTTTTCTTGTACAATTAAAAAAAAAATCAAGTGATCTGTTTGTTTATTTTGAAATATATACAAAATCTCTGATTTTATATTGCATATCTAGCCTGGCAATTGTATAAACTGGTGGTACTCTGCTTTTTCCAAACTATCTATTACTAAATGAAGGGAATAGAATCATTATTTTTTAAAATTCTCATCATGCTATTTCTTCCAACAGTTTTCTTTGTTTATATGTGTTTAGATGAAAAGTCCAATAAAATAACTGAAACTGTATGAAAGAAATATTTTACATTTTGGATATATATATATATATATATATATATATATATAATTTTAGAAGCTTTATCTTCAATACTTTTATTCATACCTCATTTGGATCCACTAAATAAGTGGTAGCACTGCTTAAGCATCCCTGTGTAGCTAATAATTCAGCATACTGTCCAAGAAGTGAGGAAAGGACTCCAGTTTCTATTGGTGGGGAAGTACCTGACAACTGTTCAACAGCTCGTCTCAGGATCATGATCTGCTCAATTAAATCCTGTAATAAAAATTAATATATTTTTACATAAAGCAACATTCACTTGCTACAAAACTGAAATATTATATAATATAAATATTTAAAGTTAAATATAAATTTTGAAATACAATTAATTGCTTATTTTTGATGCATTAAAATTAAGAAATTTTCATTTACCTGTAATGTAGTAACATCCAAATTTTTATGAATTCTTATCCAAGATTCAGCAAGCTTTTCTAAATTTCCAGCACTTATATAACAGAGAGAAGCATTCTGCTGTAATTTGGCATCATTCTCCAATCGATTCCCCAGGATTTCTAAAAAATTACAAAAACTTAGGATGAACCGTAGAAAATTTAGTCTTTATTAAAAAGTTCGTTAAAAATGAAGCACATACTTTATTGTAATTTCTGACCATTTCCACTTGTTATAAGCATAACTAATAAATTCCATAACCAAAAGACTTATGATAAAAGAATATGCAACAGCTTCAGCTGGTCAATATGATCCTGGAGTATATACTTAGCTCGAAATTTAACTTTACATTCAACATATTTGGAAGAAGGCTACCTTTTTGAAGATTAGAGGAAAGTAACTTATACAAGTTTCAATTGGAGGTGATGAACTCTAATGACCATAGCAAACAAACCATTGATGAAATACATATCGGTTCTATCATTTTCTGAATAATGCTGGTTAAAAACCACTTTTTTTTCTTTTCCGATTCAAATTTTTCAAATATACTTTGTCTTAACAACACTAGGCTATTGTTAAGTTTAATTCAAATTTTTTTTTATTAATAACATATTTATAATTCTAGGAATCAAATATGTTTAATATTCAAGAGTAAATTTAACAGAAGAAAAGGTTTTTTTGAAAAATGAAATGTCTTACAAACTATAATTCTCAAAAATCAAATTTTGAAATTTACTATAATCAATTGCTCTATACATATAAAATAATGAACAATATATTATGCATTGATTCTTTTATGCTAAGCATAAGTATATAATTAAGTTTTACTAAAAAGAATAAGTATTCTAACATTAAATAAAAAATTAATAACAAACTGATGAAAATATCACATATTCTCTTCAGTATATGATTAAAATATACTTCTTTAAACAAATCAAATAAAAATATTTTTTTGGTATTTTAAAATAACCCACAATTTCAAAGAAAGGTCTTATTTAAATGTTTTGTTTTAAATGAAATATTTATTTATTTTAGCTTTTTTCAATACAAAAGTCTTTACAAAAAAACTTCTTAGTTCCTGTTTAATATAGTGATTTTGTTCAAAATTTTCAGTTATTCACAATTGTTCTGGACAATGGTAGATCAATATGAACTAATGATGAATACATGAATTAAAATTATATTTATAAAAATGTATTTAAAAAGCTTACCACACAGGCTAGCAAAATCTTCAGGTTTGGCATAAGTCAAAATTGCAGCTAACATTTCTTTCCAGCAAGCTATATTGCAATTTTTTACCATAGATAGCCAGTCCGAAGTGACTACAGCAGATATTAACTGAAAAAGAATGATGTATTAATAAGCAGCAGATAAAATATTTTCTCATATACATACAATTAACATTAATCTTACAAATGGATCTTTTAAGCTTTTATGAAATTATGATTTAAAAAATCCTACTAATCTTCAAGTCAAAAAAAAAAAAAAAAAGAATCCATCTTGTTTTATGCAATAGAAGTAACTGTATATACATAAAATTAATTTATGCTGAAGAGGAAAAATTCTAGTATAAAATCATTAAATAAAGGATATTAATTTAGAAACAAAGAAAAAACAATATAATTATCCATTAAATAATTTGAATAATAGAAGAATATTTACATATCTGCACTAAAAACCGTGTTCTGAATTCAAGATAAATTTTACAAAAATTCCAAAAAGCTTAAAAAAAAGATAACTAACAACTTATAAGTATTAGTTACTTTTTAAAGTACATCAATCTGAAACGGAATGCAATTTGAATATAATAAATTAGTTACAATCAGTTCAATACACAGGGAAAAAACAAGTGGATTCAGAAAGTCACCAACATTCAAAAACTGCAGCAGATTTTAATAATGGCATGAATGAAGGACTTCTATTTCTCATTTTTACAAAGATCAATAAGGATAATTTTTCAAATTTGTGTGCAAGTTATTGTCTGTTCCGAAAGAAATGCAAATTAATATTTAAAAAAATAGCTACACTATTATATGATAAATAATAACAATATAAAGCAATGTAATAATAATATATTCATGAAACAAAAAAAAAAAAAAAAAAAAAAAAAAAAGAGGACAGGATTTTTTTTTTTAAATTTTTAATTCAAACTATTAGGATTTTAATTAAGCTTTTGTGCGCTTTGAAGGGAAACTGGGAACTTGTAAATATGTCCATCACTGGTATTCTAATTTTATGAGAATATTTGACAGTTTTGAAAACACTTAATAAAATCTACAAAAACGAAGGATCATCTATAAATACAGTTAATGCATAATTAAAAAGAAACATTTAATCAAAGTGCTGTTCAAAAAAAAGTTACTTAGATTATAGGTCCAATTCAAATATTCTTTATTTATTCTGTCATAAAAGTACACACATGCAGTTTCAATCCTTTCTTCATAAGAGTCAATACATATTGCAATTTTTGTAGATTGTGAAATTCTCGATTTATGATTCATTCCACTTAGAATTAGAAATTAGTATCTATTCTTGATACCCACCCAAATAGGGGTTCAGAAAGAAATGAAAATTTTTCATTTCTTTATCAACAAATTATATTAATGATGTGAATTTGATGTTCAATCATCAAAATATCTGCACTGTAATGAAAACCACTTTTTTAGGAGAAAGAATATCACAAGTTCCAAAGTCTGATAGCTAACATATTAATAGTAAGATAAATTATTTTTATAATTCTTGGCTTCTGCTGTTTAAACTCCTCTTTGAATCAATATCCTGGAAAAACAATTATTTGCTTGAAACAATAAATAGCTTGATTTGAATGTACATAAAATTTACTGAAAATTCAGGATACAATTTGTAATCAAATAATTACCGCTTCACCAATCTTAATGCTCGTTAAAATTTTAATAATTAAATATTTTATGTAACTCCTATTTTAATAGTTTCTTCAAAATATTTTAAATCTACAAATTTTGATAGACATATAATTCATTCATAATATCATAAAGGCCTTCAACCATAACGTAATATGTATCTGTCATTTTCTTTTAGCTCCCGTAGAATTTATGCTTTAAATTAAAGTGGAAATGGTTAAATTGCAATTAAGGAAATTTTTTACTGAACCAAAGCATTTTTTGTTTTTTTTTTAAATATGAGTACTGAAAACAGAGTCGCTGAGTATTTAAACTAAACCTTATGGGCCCTAAAGAATATATTTCTTAATTTATATAATATCTCAAGTAGTTTTCTATAAAATTTTCTCAAATTTATCATGCACAGAACAATTAATTAACAATATTTAGTTTTAAATGCATGAAACTCTAAGAAAATAAACAGAATCGTTTAAAATAATCGGTCGAAAACAGGTTAAGCCGTCAAAACGTCCATATCCATTGCCAACAATCTGAACACAATGCGCATGTGTGAATTTTCAATGCCAGTTATGGTAACACAAATGCATGAATTTTTCTACACCAGTTGGGGTAACGCTATGCAGATTAGAAATTTTTTATTTCCTTTATTCTCTTTCATTTTAATTGAAAAGTACTTAAGAATGAATCTGAAAGACCGATTAATTAACAATTTTTAATTTTAAATGCATCAAACATTAAGAAAATAAACAGAACCGTTTGAAATAATCAGCCGAAAAATGTTAAGCCTAGCCTCAATAATGTTGGGAAAAAAAACTGAAGCCTTACTCATTTAGCAGTGGAGAAAATGAAAAGATTTTTTGGTGGAAAAGTTAGTTTTTAATTAGTAGTTAAAATTCTAATTAAAAATTCAAAAATTCAAAAAAAAAAAAAAAAAAAGGAACCCCAGGTGCTCATTCCCGACCTCCAAGGTATACATGTACCAAATTTGGTAGCTGTGGGTGAAATGGTCTGGCCTGTAGAGCACACACACACATTGTGCTTTATATAAGTATAGATGAAAGAGCCGTTTTACTAAATATCAAATATAATTTATAAAGATCAATCACTCGAATCTAAATATGTAGAATCTACTAAAAATAAACATTTAAATTAACATAGAAATAAAAGCATCATGCAAAAAACAGCAAAATATAATAAATGTTTACCTTGGATGCATTGGTACTGACGGATTTAAAGTACAAACGTTGTGTTTTCTGTAAAATTTGAGTTCCTCCAGCCTGAGCTAAAACCAAAGCATCAGCCCATCTATTGTCTTGAATACAAATCTCCACAGCACTAGCAATGTTGCCAGTTAACAGGGCTTGTGAAATAAGACCATCAGTTTCATCTACAAAATTTTTTAATTAGATGAGAATGCAGATATTAAACTATAAGTAATAAAAAATTGTAGAAGTATAAATCATAACTCAATTGGAATTTTTATAAGAGTGAAAATTTCACAAATCTTCAAAAGCATTTTAAACATAAGTAGATAACATAACTTAATAAAATGAATATTTCAATGTAACAAAATAAAATTTCATGGACACTTTGATCTCAATAATTTTTTATAATATTTTGCTAAGATATGATTATATTTTATTTAATTATTCAATTTATCTACTTAGCAATGTGTTTTTTAAGTCTTTATATGAAAACTTTGACATTTTTATTTTGTCAAATAAAGTTTGAAATAAACAGCCTATAACTGAAAAACCCATTAAAAATGAAAGAATAAGCAATGTATCCTTGCTAATAATTATAATTAGACAAGTGTCTTAATTTCTGAGTCTAATTTAGAAAATTTAATATCTTAAATCAAAATAAAATTTTGGTTTCCATATATTTTTATAAATATTACCATAAGACATTCTAAAAAAAAGTTGGATAAATTTGCTTTAAATCCCTAAAAGCTATATATTAAAATACAAATAGCATAATGAAATAAATTTACTTATATTTATGCATAATCTTAAAAAAAAAAATAATTCACTAATTGTGTTTTGCTTTAAAAATTTGAAAATGAAGTGTTCAGAATTAAATTATTATTTAAATCAAATTTTACTCAAAAGGCTGTGAATACACTGACTCTCTAATATATATTTACCTTAAATCTGCTTCTTTTCTCTTCAAAACTACAGAATGCTTTGTATGAAGAGAATAAAATCTTACTAAATGCATGTTAAAAAAAATATATAATTTAAAGTAAAATTTTTCTTCTAGCATTGATAACTGATTTCAGCATAAGAATCATATTGAAAATTTTGTCCAAACTTAAATTTCAAACCTAGACATACACATTGATAAATTTGTGAAATAATAAATCAATTGCTTTTCATACTTAAAATACTAGAGTGTATATTAAAATTCCAACATCAGCCATAGATCTTATAAATGGTACTGCTCATAAATCAACAGCACAGTTAAATTAGTTTAAAAAGGAAAGAAAAACTATAGTGAATAATGGAGGTGAGCTGTCAAATCATGAAATAAATACTTACCATCCAATGCTTAAAAAGAAACATTAAAATTTTTGAAAAAATATTCTTATTGAGAAAATAAAAATCAAATTGCATATGAAAATCCACATCATGTTTATTATTTAAAAAGGACAGAATAGAAGTGCAGTTTCAATTGCATGATAGTCTTCAAGTCCAAAATGTTTTTAAAAAAATATTATATTTAAAGAAAGTTTAAACAAGGAATACTACAATCACACTTAAGCTCAAAACCAATTAAATAGAAAGAAAAGGAACCTAAAAAAATTAACAAATGAAACAAATTCAAGCAATTAAAGAAAAGACATTCACTAGAATCAGAAACATGCATAGCAATTTAAAAGTTTAAAAGAACTAGGTTTTATAAAATGAGTGTTTAGGAATAGACAGGCACACATATGCTAAAGAAAAGACAGATTTTCATTCATACTTACTAATATCTAAACCATTTTCTGAAGCTGAAATAAAAAATTATTATGACAGAAAACGAAAAATTCCTTATAATTACCATAATGTTAAAGTCAAATTCAAAAACATAACAGCTTCATCTATTTTCTTTTAAATTTTAACAATATTGCTGTTTAGCACTATATCTTAATATATATAAATTATGTGTCACGTTGTTTGTCCGCGATGGACTCCTAAACTACTTAACCGATTTTAATCAAATTTGCACACCGTGTGCAGTTTGATCTAACTTACAAGATAGGATAGCCCTTTTTTAGAATTTTTAATTAGAATTTTAATTATTTATTAAAAACTAACTTTCCCGCCAAAAAAATCTTTGGCGGGTAATCAAAACCGCCAAATGAGTACGGCTTCAGTTTCTTTTCCCCAACAGTCATGAGGCTAGGCTTAAGATTTTTCGGCTCATTACTTGAAACGATTCTATTTATTTTCTTAATGTTTGATGCATTTAAAATTAAACATTGTTAATTAATCGATCTTTCAGATTCATTCTTAAGTACTTTTGAATTAAAATAAAACAGAATAAAGGGAATTAAAAATGTCTAATCTGCATAGCGTTAACCCAACTAGCGTAGAAAAACTCATGCATTTGCGTTATCGTAACTGGAGTTGAAAATTCACGCATGCGCATTGTGTTCTGATTGTTGACATGACAACCATTATCAACGGATGATTTAAATTATTTTTAGGTTAGTTGCATGTTTTTGTAATTAAATTGTATTTATGTTAGTTATATATTTTTTGTATACGTTTATAGTTTTAAGTACATCGTTTTTTTTTAGTTTTTTTAAACCTGTTTTCAACCGATTATTTTAAACGATTCGTTTTATTTTCTTAGTGTTTGATGCATTTAAAATTAAACATTGTTAATTAATCGTTCTGGTCATAATGAATCTGAGAATATTTTGTTTACAAATTCTTGAAATATTTCATAAATTAGGAAAGATATTCTTTAGTGCCCATAAAGTTTAAACGCTCAGTAATTGTTTTCAGTAATCATATTACAAAAAATACTTTGTTTCAGTAAAAAATATTATTATATTAATTGCAGATTAATCCTTTCCACTTTAATTTATAGTATAAATTCTACGGGAACTAACAGAAAATTAGAGAGATACATATTACATTACGACTAAAGGCGTTTATAATATTATGAGAAAATTATATGACTATCAAAATTTGAAGTTTTAAAATATTTTGATGAAGAAGCTATTAAAGTAGGAATTGCATAAAATATTTAATTATTAAAATTTTAACGAACATTAAGATTGGCGAACCGGCTGGTCGCCAAAGGCGGCTAGTAATTTATATGTTTTCTTCGTATAAAAAATTGATTATAGGACTACAACATAAAAAAAAATAGAATGTATAATAGGAAACTTTAAATACAAAATTTAGTGTTTAAAGGAGTTACATTCTAATTATTGTTGAATAACAAAATCTATTGCTTTTAATTTTATGTGTTATCAAGTTATTTCTCAGAATATTTTTATTTTTATATAATTAATCTTTGATAAATTATGTAATGAAAACAGAACATAAAACAATCTATAAAAGCTCAACACAGAAAAATCTATTTTTAATAATCTATTTTTCAGAAAATTATGGAAGCAAACATAAATTGTGCTAATTAAATGAGAAATTAATAAAATACAAATAATATGCATAAAAATTTGAGAATATATATGAAAGAAAAAATTACTTGGATCAGTTTGAATATAAAGAGATTCATCTACATCATCTTTTACACTCATAGCTATACTATCAAAAGCTGTTGTTCCATCATCTACATCTCCAGACTAAAAATAAAAAAAAGCATTGTTTTTGATAATTATAAACTAAGTGTTTAAGGACTTTATAATTAAAAATAAGTTAGTTAAGAATAAGTTACATAAAAATAAGAACTGCTATATATCATTATAGCATAATAGATTTCAATTAGAAAATATCATGAAGTTTTTTTTAAATTTAAATTTTAAAGCGGCTTTAGCATTTGTAATAGTTATGCAAGTCAAATAAAAGTAAAAACTACAACCTAGTTGCTCTTGTTAATTTATATTTTACAATGTAAATTTTACAACGTTTTTTTGATTTCCTAATAGAATAGAGTAAAAATAAACCATTTCACAAATTTTACATTTTTGTATTCTTATAATAATCTCAATATAATGTTTCATTAATAATGCGGTCAATTTAAATAATCTTTTTATATATGTCAATATAAAAAAATTATCTAGATTTATTTTAAAGATAAGTGTTTCTTTCTTTAGCAAGCACACATATGAGGCCTTTAACTTTCAGGAACTGAAAATAACTATATTAAAGTAATCCAGGTATATTTATGAATATTAGCTGAACTATCACATTAAGTTATCAAAACATTAAATTAATTACAACTTCAACTAAGTTTATAATTTAATCTACAAATATATTGTTACTAATAAAATGACACATTAGCATCTCTAATTTTTAACATAGTTTTATCAATTTTATTTATTGATAAAGCTATCCACAAATAATATTAGTTCAAAAATAGAAGAGTTAATGTAATATTTCTTGATAGCATTAACTATAATGTAAATTGATGAAATCCATATTAGGCACTTAAATTTATAAAATACCTGAAATTTGATTTTAAAAATTGAACAACATTTAGAACAAAAACAATTATTTTCTTCAGTTTATCTTTAAAAGAAAAACGCCTATTAAGATAGGATTTTGGTGTCAGGTTTGATCAACATAGCAAATTACTAAATTATACAATCAATTCTTTCAATATTAGAAGATGAAATTAAAATGATAGGTAGAGAGAAAACTAAAGACTTATCAATCTTTTATAAATATAAAAAAGGAATTTAAAAAAATCGTACTGTAGATAAATTAGAGAAATCATCAGTTAATTCTTCAGTATCTAGTTGAATTCCTTTAGCCTTTAGAACCATATTTATCTGCAAAAAATAAAGTAGATTAAAAAAAGAAATTCACAGAACCAACCAAGTTTAACAATATAAACAGTGAGAAAGGGTTTAAATGAATATTAGCTTTTAAATAAAGCATATTTTAAATCCTGTGAAATTGAAGCAATGACCTAAAATGCCATTATTGCAAAAACACAAAAGTGAAAATAAAATGAAAAATGGATTCAAATTTGTTTCAAAAATAGTTTTATTTTTTATTTATTTATTTTTTTGCAGCACAGTAAAATTCTTAAGAGTAAGAAAAGGAATATCAACTCCCACAATATAATAAGAAAAAAAAAAAGTGCAACAAATTATGGATGAATGGAATCATTTTTAAAAGAAGAGCACATTATTAGAAAAGTTTAGGCAGACAGTCTGAAAAATCCCTTCTCTGAATTTTTAAGGATTATTTGAGAACCAATAAAAAAATTCACTTTTCATACATAAAAAAAAGGAATAAAAATTATCAAATTTACAATGAAAAATTAATCTTCGCATAAATATGAACTCATTTTTGAAAAAACACTATAAAATAAATAATGTAATAGAAATTGGGTAGGGACGAAGTAAGTAAACAGATATTTTCAACAAAATCCTTCTGGCATTTTTCATAACTCAATACAAATCAATTATAATTATCAATTGAAGAAATTTTAAAAAATCATGATGTGGTGAGCATGAAGTATAATTTTTAATTTGTTCACTTTAAGAAACTATTTATTTACTTGAATTTCCACTTTAAAAAATTCAGGAGCTCCAGGACATTTATAACTTAAAATCATTATTTTATTCTTTCAGGATTAAGCTACATTTTAAAACTGGCTATTAAAGCAATGTTAAACAAAATTCTTCACAAAAACGTAAAAGTTATTCATTTATCATCAGCATCTACACAAAAATAAAATTCAACCCCATCAATCAATACCATTGCTCTTTGGGTTCAAATCACAGGTTGAGTTGAGTGCATTATTTCTTGGAGTTAAAGAGCACAGATAATAAGAGCATCTTCAATACAAATGAGGAAAACTAATTTACAAACTCATCAAATTGAAATTTTCGATTTAATTTCCATTTGCCTTTGACTACTCAGATATACACATCCTATTAAAATTATTTTAAATAGCTTTTAGTAAAAATTTTTTAGAGTTATTTGACCATCATGTCCCACTTTCCAGAATCAAAATAATTTGGAGAAGGCGGAATTTCAACCAAATTAGTCTTTTTCTGAACTTATTCTCTTCACATGCATAGCAAATGAAAAGAAAAAGGTTTTAAAAAAATCATAGCCAAAAGATGAAATACAAATGCTTAATTCCTTCTTTTCATATATATATATTTCATATTAAGCAAATTTATGACATGGTCTCACATAATATGTTTGCAATCGAAATACAGCAAAGATTGAAGAAAGTCATTTGTATTTATATTTTAAGAATTAAAAGAGATTTAAACAGCAAATAATAAAAATATTTAATACTGAGTTGAAATATGTGAATGATATTTTAAGAATTATTTGATTGTTATGATAAATAAAATAAAAACATACTTCTGAAACAACTTTTTCATAATTATAACCCAACAAGGACAGCATCTGAGACCTGGGAGCACTGTTAAATGTAGCCTAAAAATAATTAAAATAATTCTTTAAAACTAATGAGAAATGCAATGTATATAATTTCTCATATCAAACCCTATTTTTTAACAAAAATTGAAATTTCAAATACTACATTAATAATAGCAACAAAAACAAATTCAAATCAAGGACTGATTAAATTTCAAGTAAAAATACAGTTTCACCATCAATTTTTTAAAAACATTTTAATGATACTATACTGTACTGTACAAAGTACATGATCTTAAATCCCTAAAACAGGCATAAATAGTAAAAACATATGAATGTTTACACCTGTCACAAAAGTTGAATTGCAAAAGAAGTGTACCTTCTGTCAACAACATGTAAATTATATTTCCCCTTCATATTTCATGAAAGGCAACAGAATAATATGAATGCTTTTCTTTAAATAAATTGTAAGTACTTTTTTTACTAAAATCATGCAAAAAATGCTTAAGCAAAAGTAAAAGCAGCATAAATCAGTTTATTCAAACATTTACTGTTTACAAAATAATATGGTATAAATGAGATTTTCCCATCCTTTAAAACAGTTTTAAAATCTAGCACAATGAAATATTGGCTCACACTCATATGCCAATAACTTACCTGCAGAAAATTCCAAGTTATCCTTTCTTGTTCAGTCTGACTAGCATCTGCTTTACTTTGGCAGAATTCAATTAGATTACCATTGGCTAAAGACGATTCCAATTTTTCAGATTTTTTTAAGAGTTCTGGTTCTGTTACAACCTGAGTGATATGTACAATTCTAGGCTGAGAATAATCTCCTGCTTGAGGAGCAGCAGAAGCTTCATGTGTAAAATACACAAGTTTGCCACCAAACTAAAAAAAATGATACAGCTATAAACCAATAAGCTTTAAATAAATATCCACACATATCATATATTATCATTTTTTATTGGAAAATATCAAATGATAAAATGATTCTTTACAACATATGTAGCATGAATTAAATCTGATCAAACCATTAAAAAAGACACTGCACCCTTTGACTCTATTCAAGAAAAATTCAAATTTGCAGAATTCAGCAGTATGCTGTATGTTAAACACCAATGCCAAGGAAAGCATCTAAAGAATTTTATCACAAATTTCCAGTAATAGATTAGATAACAAGATTCTTTAGATGCAATAGAGATTAAAAATAACAATTTTCATTTCCAATAGGAAATTGGCTTGGATTTTTTTTTTTTTTGTAAAAATATAATTAAGATTATTTAAATCTTGAAAAATTTTTAAATATGAATTAAAGATGAATCTGATCTTTTAGTGAATAATACATTACTGCAAAACATTTCATGAAACAAAAATATATGACATAACTTCTCATATACACACAAACAAGGAAATAATAAATATAGATAAAATCAAACATTTAAGCAGTATATGTATAAGATATGGAGTATATCAACAAATGATTTTTAATTCACATTATTAAATGAATTCAAAACTTTTCAAGAGTAAAAGTTAAAGATGAAATGTAAATACATGTCATACATGTATGACAATCACACTTGAAAGGAAAATTATATAAATACTATTTAAGGCATTGTTTTTTTTTTTTGTACTTATCAAGCATAATAACCATTTTTATAACGACTTACTTTTCTAAATGCATAAAGTATAATTGCTATATTTTTTATACTTATTTTCAAGAAAATAGCATGAAAAATAGATTTTAAGATTTTTTTATAAAACAGTTACAACATTATATCCTTAGCTTTATATACATATATAAATTTATTCAGAAAAATAAACAAATACTAATTTCTTAAAAATATTTGCAAGCTTTAGGGAAAATTGTAAATGGCAAACAATTGCAAATGTAACAGATTTTATGCAGAAATCTTATCAAACACTATTTAATGAAATACAATTTAAATTGAATAAAATAAGTAATTACACCAAAAGAAGCTCCAACAGGTTTCCGAACCCATTTGGGAGGTCTTTGAAGAGGAACAGAAATGTGACGATGAATAGAGTCAACATTAGGTGGTTGCGTAAGTGTATCAGAACCAGGAAATGATTCAGCAATCTACAAAAGTTAATAACCATGAATTAAACCAAAAAATATTTAAAAACAATACTATTCACAACAATTTTTCTACTTACAAATATATATACATACATAGTTATCTTAAGGTGTTATAAATTTATCAGCAATAATAAAGTACATTGCGATCCTTTAGATAATGAGGATCCTTAATAAATTTTCAAATAAAATTGATATATCTTGTAATTAAAATACACAAAATCGACAGATTTATAAATGGCAGTTAAGAGGTTCATGAGTAAGTTACACAGGTAATAGTTTAAAAAAAACTGTATAGGCTGTAAAAATAGAATTTTAAAACCACTAATCAAAATACAGAATATTAAAATTCAAAACAATTCTTATAGGCTTGAAATATATACCCTAAATAACAGAATACATTAAAGTATTTTACATAATTTCATGCAAATATATCCTTATTGGTATGTTCTTAATTTTTTTTATATTCAACATAATTGCAAGAATTTATTATAATAAAGCTTTATTGAAAAAATCATTAAAAATGCACTTTATTTTTTTAATTATTTTCTGATACATGCATTTTTAGGTATTCAAGTCGCAGCTGATATACAGCAACTTTTCACTCACTTTTTTTTTTTGTAAAATTCTTAATAGGCAAAAATAATAATAAAATTATTTGAAAGCCAAAATAAATTTAGTACTTTTGAGCTACACTGCACTTGCTGTTGTCCTCCCATTAATGAAAATACACTGACATGACCATCACAAGATGAATTAGCAATGATGGCTGGATTTCTTGGACACCATGCAACATCAAAACTCCACTGACTACCAGCAGGTAATTCACACAGAACCTGGTAAAAATATCAACGATAAATAAATAATTTTCCGTAATTAATTTTTTTCTTCTTCAAACAGGCAGATATAAAGATGACAAAAAATACCAACCTCGCCATTCTCAACATTAGAATTTGGATTCCAACACAAAATGCGATTGTCTTTCCCACATGATAAAAGCAAATCAGGGTCTTGTGCACACCAAGCAATTGATAATACACCTCTGAAAAAGAAAACTATTTGTATTCATATAAATTGAATCAAATGAATAATTTCTAAAATCTATAATTAAGCATAATTTTCAATAAGAGGTTTTGAAGTAAATTGAATTTTACATTTCCAATTTAATACAGAATGCTTGAAAAAAACTATAGATGTTACATATATAATAGAAAATTATACAAACATTAAAAATGGCTTTGAAAAATATAGAGTATGCACACACAAAATCCATACAAAAAAATCAATTCTTCTAAATCTTCTCATTTACATTAATGAGATAGAGAATTTATTGTTTTATAATCATATTAATTTATTTCTGATATAATTCTATATAAGGAAACCAGTTCAAAGTATTTCTTCCCTTTTGAATTCATTTATAAATAATCAGGCTTATGTTTTGACAAAATGTTTAATTATATCAATCTAATAAGAAATTAATTTGATTACCATAGTTTTACCATAAAAAGAATTTCCCACAATTCTTTATAAATACTGCAAAAGTTATGAAGAGTGAGAACAGTTACCAAAGGAGAAAATCATCTGTAATTAACTGATAATTTTTTAAAAAAGTTGTAATGTAATAAGAAAAATATTTTTCAGAAAAAGTATTAACAATTTCTATAAAATCCATTTACAAAATAATTAACATCACTTTCACTAAAGGAAGGAAACGTAATAAATTAATTTTGAATACTAGGGTTTCCAACATAAATAACAATAAATATATAAAATAAAATTCTACTAAAACCCTTAAGTTTCACTTCTTTATTTTTGATAAATGAAAAAATTGTTCATCCATAATTATATCAATGCCAATTAAATCATTTATTTACATTTACAAAACCATTTGTTTTAAAAATACATTACAAACCTTTGGTGATGCAAAAGGGTCTTTAAAGGTGATGTAGCAAACCTTAAGTCCCACAACTGAATAACTGGATTGTGGTCATCTTCAGATGCAAGACACAATTGAGTTGCTACTTCAGGATGCCAGCAAACAACTTTGCAACGTAACTAAAGGGGGGGGGATACAAATAAATATTATTTGATTTTTTTTAAAACCTGCATTATACATATACATAATAAACAATATTTTTCAGAGATAGGAACATATAAGTAAAATTTAAACAGAGAAAACAATACCTTTTTTTAAGTACAAAATAACTGAATATTTTATTCAATACATTAGAAGAATTAGATTAATCATTATATATAAAGCATATTTTCTTATTTTTTTTTCTTACCCTAGATGATGAATCTGAAACTTTAATTATAGGCTCATTTTTTCTTAAATCCCACACAACACATCGGGCTGGAAAAGTGGATGCTAAAATATGTTGAACTTGACAATTCCAAGAAACACATGTCACATCTTCAAGAGGCTTGAAGTAAAAGCAAATAAATAAATAAATGCTGCAAATTATAACTGACATTCTAAAAGATGTAGTAGATGTAATAATATATTATTACTAAACCAATGTTTCAAAATGCATGTAAATTTTAATTTCAACATTAATACCTGAGATTTAGCACCCAGAGTAACAGGAGCAGCAGGATTATTCAAATCCCATATGAAGATTTCAGATTCAGAGGCACCAGATGCTAATAAACAGTCCTGCAATAAAATACATATCATAAATAGCAAGTAGAATATTATTTAAGGGAAAAAAATATTTTGCTTCTTTGAGGAATCAATCAAAACTGCATATTTAATCAATGGAGCAATGTGATCATAGATAATTTTATCTATGAAAGAATAATAGCCATCTCTTTTTCCCCAAAATGTTTTATTCATGTTAATTATAAAATTCAGAGGCATAAGATACCATATGTAAAGTGCAACTCAATAGACTCCAATCAAAACAATTTAAATTCAATGAAATATATTCATACTTTATATTTAGGTCTCAAAATGGGGGGGGGGGACTAGGACAAATTTGCAGACTATAGTAAATCTTTTACAATGGGATTTTTTTATATTTTTTATTTGTGCTTCACAATCTAATATATTAATAATTTTAACAAACACTTCTGCTAAAGTCCAATTCAAAATAGGTTAGGAGGCCAGAAGCAGCAAACATCATTTTTTTAATGAATTTTAGTGAAGCTTTTAAAATAATATATCAAAATTTGAAGCATACAAATATTTTATTGTAAAAGTTATTAATACCAATTTATATATTTAAAACTTTGACAAACTTATTTACTTACCTTCCTAATTAAATACATTCCATTTGAAAAAGTCATCTTAATTCCTATAATAATATATAATCATTTGAGACCACATGTTTTAATTGCTTTCCGATTTTAAATTACTTAATATTTTTCATTTAATAGCAGATTTAAAATTAAAAATTCAGTAATTTGTTATGCGAGTCAGGCTCATAATTGTATGTGACAGGGTTAAAAATTACAGTGACCCTTAATTCCAATGAAATAGCTGGAGGGTAAACGTGGCTAGCAATGATAAATTACCATAAAATTTAATTAAATATGCAATTACCTGGAATTTATTGAAATCAAGGGAATGAACTGGGCCAGTATGCTTTGCATTATGATGCAAAAGAGCAGATTCTCCTTGGATGAGTTTAGCAGCATCATAAATCATGATATTTCCTCCGTCAGCACCTCCGACTATCACACCACTACTCATTTCAGAGGTCTTCATTCCTTCACAGCCCCAGACTATTTTATGAAATCTGAAATAATGAGTTTACAATGATAAATTGAACATGATTAATAAATTGGGTCAATGAAATGAAAAAAAAAATGGTATTCATTAAGACAAGTAACAGATAGCCTATAAACACAGACTGCCCTTATATACAAAAATTATGTTTCCCTTCTGCAGCTAAAATGAATGTAATCTGCTGAATCTTCCTATACTTTATCTGAAAAGTCACTATGAATTCCTAAAGACTTAAACAATTTTCAAATGAAATATATAAGCCATTAATGTGATGTTTGAACTCGATATGTAACCATTATTCCTTTCTCATTTCTTTTTTTAATAGCAGATGATAGTTCACATCAAGCTAATTAATAATTTTCAGCTCTAGCACAATATGTTAAGACTATTTTTTCAAAATTTTTTGTCTAATTTATTTTTTGGGGGGCATGAAAAAAAGTCAGAAATTTTTTTCCCCTACATTTTATTGTTTGCAACTAAAACTATGATATTTTTTTAAAAAGAAAGTATAATAATCATGATTGAAATTAGGAGTTCTATCAGCTGAAAATTGCACCTATCATGTTAAATGACATCCTATGACAGAAAGAGAACATTTGTGCCTACATTTCCTATCTTTCTTTTCAAGGAAAGCAAGCTAATACAAGGAGTACTGTGGGGGAGGTTTATAATTTTTTAGAAATAAATTCTTTATTCTGGATCTTTGAAGTTTTTTTTGGGATTTTTTATCAGTAGTTCTGGTCATCTTTAATTGGAAATGCAGGCTTTTTTTACTTCAGATTTTAAATGTTGCTGCCATTCATTTTATCTAATTGTGTAAATATTTTTGACATTATACACACCATAGTTTATTTATTTTAGAGTAAATACAGTTCTAGTTAACTTTAACAGTATTGGAAAGGGTGTAAAGAGATCCAAGTCATTCCAAAGCAGTTAAGCTTTAAGAATTGTCCTTAAATAGCAAATTTAAGCCTACCTGCTTGTGATGCATCATAGGTCATACTACATGTACTGTAAAGTAATATTTTTTTTCATTCATATAAAAGAAAGTTTACTCATTTTTATGCTTTACTGTAATACCCACTAAGTTTAAAGGGTAGTGTTCGGCAAAGAATTAATTTAAGTACATTTTTTTAAAAAAAAAACAGCTTTATTAGTTATTCAATTGATTAGAATTTTTAAAAAATTGTCTAAAATTTTAGGAAAATTATCTATGATTAAATAAAGTTTAAATATCAAGAACATTATCTTTAAATGTTTAGTGTTCTATCAATTTATTTTAGATAATTATATTAAAAATTCAATATCTAAACAGTTACTCTTTAATCTATATGAGTAGGAGGTTCAATTTTCTTATATGAGGATATGAGACAAGATTTTGAAGCCAAAGAACTTAACGAGTTATCAGGATACAAACAATTTCATGATTTTGAAACCAGGAAACTCTATAAATCATTAGGGGGGGGGGGTCTACTACAGAAACAATCTAATGCATATTTAAATCCACACATATATTTAGAACAAGATCAAAGTAGAATTTTCAATATTGCCATGCACAACTATGCAAGCTAAAGATTTACTGCTTTTAAAGTGATATTTACATATCACAAATTTAAGGATTTGAACTAGATTCCAATATTTCTATCATTATGAATTATTTATTATTATGATTTACAAGCATAGTTTGACTTAAAAAATGAATAAATAACTATTCAAACCAACAAGAAAAGAAATTTGTCTTATTTTTTGATTACATAAAATATAATTTTATGCTATTCTTTGAAGGAATATAACAAAAATCAAAACGATATTATTTTACAAAATTATGCTATATTTATTACCTGAAATCTGAAACAACACTTCCTTTCATACACATGTCAAGTCCTGGCTCGGTCAAATTGAGAGAATATATTTCTAGTGCTGCAGTTGTACTGAAAGTAAGGAATTACATGTCAGAATATATATGTTCCATAATTCAAACTAAGTGATCAATTCTATAGAGATATGCTCATAAAACAGAACTTTGATATAATTCTGCGCATAAAAATATTTTTTCAATAAAATATAATTTTTACAATTTTATGAAAGCACAGACAATGGTGATTCGAAGTAAGCAGTGGACTGTACTTTTGACCAACTTCTTTATTTACAACTATATACACTCCTTTGCTGTGAGTAGTTCATATAATGCATAGCTGATTACGGTATTACATTGCGGTTAGCTTTGTTAGGCCTTACAAACTGAAATTGTTTACAACTTCTGCAGTGGCTAGGGAGTCGATGCAGGTCAACATTCTAATGAACCTCCGACAGACTCGACTGGAAAGGCAAGCAAAGGGGTTGCTGTAATTTTTAGATTGCCAAGTTTAGCGTTAAGCTACATTCGCGTGAACAGTCCATAAATGACTTTTTATATAACAGATTATATAGCTTTTATAGACTTAATGGGATACCTATTTCAGTTAAAGTTTTGGCTCAGCTCCAGTATACGGCCTCCGCCAAATTGGCGAGAAATTTGGCGATAAACGGTCATTTCTGGCTGCCGTTATCGGCATATGTTTTCTTCTTTATGGTAACCTTAAACCTTATCTCTTAACCTTTCACCTTAACCTCTAATTTTAAATTTCATTCATTTCATACTGTACTATCCACTTGTATCTGTCGACGGTTGTTAGCTCCCATCATTTCCCACGTGGCCAGGTTGTATTTTTCCATTTTATTTTGTTTTTGCATTTTTATTTTTCTATTTTTACTCATGGCATCTGCTAATGTACACATTCAGGATGTTGTTGAAAAATTTCAAAATGTTTTGCAGAAAAACGGGCTTGGATTTAGGGTTTCTAAGATGTCAGACAATAAAGCGAGGCCTATTTTTGGAAATCCTGGAGTTGCGACCAGGTATTTTGTCACAGAGTTGATGCGGGATAGGGATAATTTTTTTGCTTTTTTGAAGGAATCGGGTTTGATTAAAACCCCAAATTGCCCTATTTGCAATGTTTTAATGCAGGTACGAACTAGAAATGATGTTTCGGATGGTTATAGCTTTGTTTGTCGGAACAGTATAATTAGGGGTGAGTCACGGAAAATGTGTGGGAAGCAGGTAAGTTTGAGGTATGGTTCTTGGTTCAACAGCAGTAGGTTGACCATAAAGGAAATATTTTTGCTCACTTTTGAGACTGTTATAGGAACAAGGACATTGGAAATAAAAGAGCAATACTTTTTCGGCAACAGTACCTTATCAGATTGGAGGCAGTTCATTAACGAACGAATTTTAGAGTATGTGGAGGAGAATTCAGAAAAAATTGGAGGTGTTGGAAAAATTGTGGAAGTGGATGAATCGAAATTCGGGAATATAATAGAGGTCATCGAGTTGAGGGACAATGGGTTTTTGGTGGTGTGGAGAGAGGATTGGGACGTACGTTTCTTGTACCTGTCCACGATAAGAAAGCTGAAACGTTAGTCTCTTGCATAAAACAGTGGATTGAGCCGGGTACGATTATATATAGTGATTATTGGAAGGCTTACGACAGTTTAGGTGAGGAAGGATACGAACATTTAAAGGTGAACCACAGTTTACATTTTGTTCAGCCGGCAGATTTAGCGAATGGAATTCCGGCTGTCCACACAAACACTGTTGAAAGCCTGTGGAATATTGTCAAAAATACCTTGCCAATATATAATCGGCAAGGTGATTTCAAATTTTATTTGGCTATGTTCCTTTTTGAAAGATCTTGTCGAGATAAAAAGGTTCATGTTTTCAATAAATTCTTAGAAATTATCAGAGACATTCCTTGGGAGGAATACTCCATTAAAGTCTCTGATAAGTAACAAGGGAGGTCAATATGCAAAGTCTTATTTAAAAAATAATAATAAAATGACAGAAAATTATTAATTAAACTGTATTTTTATGTGTTTTTATAAGGAGCAGCTCACATATACAGCTATTAACTTTTATAAACTATGCTTTTAAAATTGAAAAAATAGGAATCTTTTCATGAGAACATATTCAGCATAAAGTTAAGAAATCACTTTAAAAAATCGGAGCAAAAAATAATTTCGTTAAAAAGGGGGGGTTCAGGGGGGGGGCAGCACCACCCCCTGACTGTATTTTATCGGTGTTGGAAATAAGCCTAACGTGGCTTCAAAACTTCCGGGTGAGAATCGCAACATCCTAAACAAACACGCATTATTGGCGACTTCTTGGCGAAAAAAATGGCGCCAATAGGCCGTATACGGGAGCTGCTCCAAAGTTTTAAACATTATATGCCATTAAACATTTAGTTTTGACTAAAAAAACATGATATAAATGATGCATATGATTTAGTAATTTAGCATGAAATTATCATGATCTTAATAAATTTACCATGCAAAACCATAAAATAAGAACATTATACATAAGAACACATTATACATAACATATTTTTGTTAATTATACTTTTTTAAACAGAAATTTCAAATCCATAACTTTAGAAACAGATAATTCAAATGTTTTTATTTATCAATTAATACATTTGATGTACTGATTTTTATTATAGTATTTGATTATATAACTTTGATCTATACAATAAATTAATTAGATCGAAAATTTTGCAAAAGTTACCTTTAAATAGCGTTGTAATCAAAATATAAAAAAATTAAAAATAAAATAGAAAAAATATTAACCAAATTTTGATATTATACCTAAAAGTTGCATCAAGCTGCTGAGCTGCAGTACCTGCAGCTATGTAAATAGGATGGTGAGCAGCCGGCGACCAAGCTATGTTAGCCGTTCGATCTATTTCCTTTACTTTCATGACTGCTTTGAAATGAGCTATGAAGGAAATTTTTATTTAAATATCTAATTAGAAAGATTATTAAAAATAGCAAAGATCTTTAATTTCAACATTTCTTTGCATCTTAATCAAAAGATTAAAAATTTTTTTTTTTTTAAATTCATATGACCTTAAAGTTAATTATTTAAAAAAGTGTACATTTACAAAAAAATTTTCATCATAATTCATATAATGCTTACTATTATTATGAACATTGATGGAACAATTATTCCATAAAATATACATAACCAGAGGGAAAGATTATTAATGCTTTTAAGTTGATAATTTATTATTAAATTAAAAAGACTAACAAAACTAAATGATGCAAAAATAGAATCAGACATTATTACTACAGATAAAATACTTATGAAAGTCAACTACAAATAAAATCCAAACTATAAATCAATAAATATTATATAATTTATAGCATATACCTTGAGTCTTTTGATGCAAATATATGAATTATATGTATAAAAACTTAGTAAACTTTTATGCAAATATAATTAAAAACATGTCAGCAAATGATGTTTAATTTTAATGAATCCTTATGAATTATTTTTAGGAATATACTACAGATTCATAAAATAGTAATGCAGAAATGGTTAAAAGTTAAATACTGTCATATGCTTTACAAACTTTAAATATCAAGAATATAAAAGCAATACACTATAACAATAATTTGCAGATTGGTTTTTACTGTTAATTTTTTATTTCTGTTGAAGCCAAAGAATATATTTAAGAAGTCACCGTAAAATATTTAATATCATTGCACTGTTTCGTAGAAAGTTAATGCTTTAAATAAAATTACAGATTTCATTAAAATCCTGTAAAATATAAAACAAAACAAACAAATAAAACGAAGAACAAAATTAAAATAATACTATTATAAAAGCATACGTGGAATAATCTTCTAAAGAAATTTAACGTAATGCTTAACAGATGTTTTGTCACAGTTTAATGTTTTACATGTTATTGATGACCTGCGAAAATGAAACCGGTGTTTGAAACCTCTGTTACGTGACGTGTTTTTTTATTTTAGGTTTAGAAATCTTTATAAAATCAATTAAGAAAAGGTACTGAAGATGCAAAATATTAATTACCAAAAAATGCAAAAAACCAGAGATGATGAAAAAATAAATACCGGTGTGACACTTAATTCAACGTGGCGTTCTCACATCAAATCAAAACACATCCAGCAGACAGTATATATTTTTTCTTTAGAAAAGAGAAAGTTTTGTTGCCAATAAATTTATAACTTAACTCCTCAAAGTTAATGTCGCACTGGAACAACATAATTTAGGAGCATGATACTATCCTGCATCATAAAATACTATATGAAATAGGGTTTTTACAACGAACAATAGAGTTAAATTTACGTTTTTTTTTTTTTTTTTCGTTCTGCTTCATAGACGTTTACATAATATGAAAACTCATCTAGCAAAAAGAAAAAAAAATGCTAGTTGAGCAGAATAACATTGATTTCTGAATGTAAATCTTTGGGAAATATATGACATTAATAAAAAAAAAAGATAAATGTTTCTTGAAATTAGATTTTAGAATGAGTAACTATTATGGGGATAGTTGCGATTGTAGCTAAAAATCTCGAGATTCGTCGTCTCTAGTCGCAAGATGTTGGTGGAATAAATCTTCTGGCCCAATCCGGCATAAGCAACTGATAGATTAAAATAAAAAAGGAATATCATAAAAAATTAAATAATTAAATCTAGTAATTATTAGATTCTATTTTAAACATCCAAATTTTAGTCCAGAATTCAGCAAAGATACTGATATGGAAATGGCGAATCTCAAAGTCAGATCCTGCTAAAATTCATGGTAGAAAATGCGATGAGTTTTAGTTAATTATGATAACGTTCTATTGTGATACAACACAAAAATGGTTTCTGGATAGACCTCAAAATTTTAAATCGTGGTCATCTAATGAGGACGATTCCTGAGGCACTCCCTTTTCCAAATGTCTATTATTTTCCAGCGACCAGATGGTTCATTCTGTACATCAACTCTAAAAGTCATCAAGCCAACATATGCAGCAAATCTGTGGAGGAATTTGGTTTAAAATTTCGAATCTTGTGATCTGGAATTGGGATCGCGCTTTCGCCCCAGTATATGAGATAGGATCTCAGCGAGTTTGTGACAATGGTTTTTATAAATTCATCTTCATTCTCTTCAGACTTCAAAATTTGAAGATGTGTTTCACATTTCCTGCCTTCTTGTAACATGAAATGTAGTCTTAACCTAATAAATAAATAATATAATGTTTTATTTGAATCTCATGAGTATAATATAAATTAATAAGCAGCAATTTCTTTAGTTGATTATCAATTATGAATTCATCAGTAATTATGTTCATCTTTCACACATTTCCTATTCTTTTTGACATATATTCTCCAAAAAGTTACGAAATAAGCAAGCTGGTTCAATATTTAATAAAAAGGCAAAGACATTTAAAATGTCTGCCTTTATTTTGCAAGTATACGAGTGACAGTACTGATAAGAGAATTACCAGGACTATCAATATAATAGCACTGCGTAAATTTTATTTCCAAATGCATACGCACAAAACGTAACTTAAAGGAGCCAATTTTCATGACAATACAATCTGATGGTTACTTGATAGAGAATGATCACAATCTGATGGCAAACGTAGTTGTTCATGCCCTTAAATTTCATTTTATCTTATATTTCTGAGTAACATCATACTGGATATATAATGCATTCCAAAATTAAACAGGCATGCCCATTTTACGTTCATTTTTGTATAATGGACAAAAAATAATCAGTAACTAGATCATTTCACTTAAATCATGCTTCCATTTCATTTAAATATGATATGTTTAATTCCACTAGCTGCTCGGATATCTAAAAATGATCATCCGAAATCATAACATATATTGTCATTGATATTATTTCTTTTAGCAAATAAAAGATAAGACAATGCTTATTTAAAAAGCATTTTTTTAAGACACTTCAATTAACGTATTATCTGATTATTTTTTAAAAACAATTAATGAAAATTAATAAATGCTTTATTATTTTCGAATTCTGTTTTTTTTTATTATTATCTTTCGTGCCATATATATTATTTATAAAAATTATAGCGAGGATCTCGCTCAAACGCCGGCCGGTGGTATGGAAAAATGGCCGAAGTCAATAAATTTGCTTTTTAATATGTCAGCAAATTTTACAGATAGAAGAATGAAACTCTTTGTCCTCATAGTAAAAAGTATATAGAAACATATTTTACTGATTGACACTTTTTCGTTATAAAGGTTATATAAAAATTTAATTTTTGTAATTTTTTACTATCCCTCTCTACAAACGCCAAAATATTTTTATATAATTGAGCATTTTATTTGATGAAATTTTAGGATCAGATGTACATGTCTAATTGCGATAGCTAAAGAAATAAACACTTTTTCACTTTTTGGGAACACCTTGCATATGTAAACACACTTTGAAGAAATAGATGTTGAGATTCTTCACACTTTTTTTTTTTTAAATTTCAAAGAAATTAACCAGTTTTTAGTCTCTCCAAAGATTTTTTAACCAAGTTACGGTGAGCGCACGATGTACTGAAAAGGAAGGCGGAAAGCAGAAAAAAAAGAAGATGCAATAAAATGTTTAGAATTTATATCTTAGAAAAAACATTTTCCGACTCATTGTTTTGATTTTTTGGGAAAAATTATATGTACAAATACGTATGCGTGTGTATGTGTAATAATTTCAATTTAATTGTGTTCTATAACACGAAATCCTTATCACACAACTTAACTTCTGAATTACGCGAGTTGTTATATTTCTACGATAACTCCAAAACTTGCCGAACCCAAAATAATGTATCAGAAAATTCATTTTTAAAATTATATAAGCTCAAATTATTTTATAATGACCTTTTTCTCTGTTTTCTGCCTTGCTCTTCCAGTGCATTATGACCATGATTCATCTAGTCATCTTCTGCTGCTCAAGTGCAAAAATACGCTTGCCCGTTGCCGGATGGTTAGTCGCTATGACCTAACTATGGAATTTGTTATTTATATCTTCCAAAAATCACTTTTGTATTATTTTAAGGTACAAAAAAGTTATCTTTTGTATGATATCGATTTCATTTCCTTAAAGTTTCCTCTTAATTCAAATATTATTAAACAAATTTAATACACAATTAATTTGATACAATGTTTTTAAATGCTATGATTGTATTAAAACTTATCCATCAAAATATTCAACTGTGTGATTTTGCTAATTACTTTAACAGAAGCTCAAATTAAAAAAATAAATCAACTATTATTGAAAATTAAATATATAAAAATGTGATTTTCAGCACGTGTCTGCATTAAATGATAAAAAATAAATAATGAAATATGATATTTTCTAAAAAGTGAGCGCAAGGAAATGCTTTCTATGACTTTTGACAATATCTGTATTTTAAGTGAGTAAAATAGTTTAATTTGAGAGAAATATCGTTTCATGTATATAGGATAATCACTCTAATCAGCGTCCATCAGCTAATTTTGGGCTTACATCTGCTAACAAAATGGTCTAAATGAACTAAATAATTATATTTTATGTAACTTTAATCAATAAATGATCTGATGAATTAAGAATTTTAAATTTTTACTTTGAATCACATTTAACCAAATATTCTTGAGACACCAATATTTTAATTAAAAATTGTTGAACTCCAATCAAATCAATCACTTAAACTGACTAATTTATGAAATTTGAAAATCACTCTTCTATAAAAATTGGCGTTTTTAGACCACTTCAGCGGTTGTCTCAAAGAATATACGCCAATCTTCTGCCAAGGTTTCCCGACAGCGATTGGCCTATGATTATGAAAATGTTGATTGTTCTAAAATTGATATATAAAAAACTTCATAAATGGGTCAGATTTGATCATAGGAGGTAGAAACGTTTATTTATTTATTTAAAAGTAGAAGTGTCAAAAGTATTTCGCAGACTATGATTCCTTAGGACCAAAGGACTGAGTAAAATTTAAACTTTTTCGGTAAAAGTGAATTTTAGTGTGCACCCAGCTGCGCCAACAATGCCAAGTCGCCAATAAAGATGGCGAACAAAATAAACAAATACTTGCGCGGAACAGTTACGGTTACTATTTCCCGTCATCTAATTAGAACTTTTTACTGATAAGTATTTTTTTTTTCATACTGCCCGGTGCCTTCTACAGATGCCTTCAGCATCTGTAGAAGGCACCGGGCAGAATTTTTTAACTTAAAAAAAAACATCCTACGGCTTCGCTAGCAGCGGGAGATGGAACCTAGTAGCTTCGCTAGCACATTGAACATAAGGACTGTGTGGATAACATGAACTGTACATAATCAATTGAAAAGAAAGAATGAAGGATGTTGTACGAACAGATTTCAGAGGGAATCCTGCCCGGTGCCTTCTACAGATGCCTTCGGCATCTGTAGAAGGCACCGGGCAGGATTTTTTAACTTAAAAAAACATCCTACGGCTTCGCTAGCAGCAGGAGCGGGAACCTAGTAGCTTCGCTAGCACATTGAACATAAAGACTGTGTGGAAAACAGAAACAGTACATAACCAAGAGAAAAGAAAAAAACGGAGAAATAAGCAATGGGAACATTCTCCATACAAAATTTCAAACAAACATACTTTCCCCACCTTCATCAACTTGTAAAAAAATATATTCCACTCATCCTCCATCCATTCTGCCGGTTCGATATCAAACCATTCTCAATACAACATTTCAAACAAGCATCCTTTCCTAATTTCATTAACTCGTAAAATATATATGTATGCATATTTAACTAGCCCCTCAACCATTCTACAGGTTTGAAATAATCCCGACATAACAAATTATGAAGGGAACCAACCGTTATAACACCAAAAGAATTACGAGAACTGCGAAGAATTCCATTTGCAGCTGTCTTTGAAAGTGAGAATGCAGACGATTTTTTTAAAGCGAATACTGACAATTAAAAATTGCAAAAGAATAAATATTTTCTGTTCGTATTCACATTAAAAAAAGAAAGAAGAAAATAACTTTTAATTATAAGCTTAAATTTCTTTATTTAATAAATTTTAATTATAATAAAGAACAAAAGTAAAATCTTTAATCGATATTTTTTTAATTTGACATTTTTCATAATTTAATTGTAGTTTAAGTACAACTCAACCATTGCAAAAAGTAGTAAACAAAACAGCAGTACGGTTGCTATAAGAGGGATCCGATGGGTTGCAATATTGGCGACAATCGGCTGGTGCACACTAATCTTCACTTAGGCCACTTTTTCTAATAAACTAATAATTTTTTCATAAGTTCATTTATTGACTGAAATAAAATAAAATATTTTTATTTATCTTATTTAAATAATCTGAAAGTAAAACTAAAAACTGAACTTTACGATGAATAAAAGATATTTTTGTTGAATAATTCTTTAAAATATTATATAAAATGTGAAAGTTATTCTGCAGTGTATATACAACTTCAATGCCGAACGCTTCTGCTTTCAATTTTCATATAAAAAAAAGATGTAGTTGATTTCAGTAAAAAAATGTTTTATATTAATTGCAGTTAAACATTTCCACTTTAATTTAAAGTGGAAATTTTATGGGCGCTGACCGAAAATTAGAGAGAGATATAAGTAGTACAATGAACAGAACTCTTTAAAGTCCACATTATAGTATGACTGAATTATATAACTATCAAAATCTGAAGAGCAAAAATATTTTGCAGAAAAATTTATTAAAAGAACAAGTTACATAAAATATTTAATTGGAAACTTTAGCTAACATTAATACTGGCGAACCGGCTAGTCGCCAAAGACAGCTAGTAAGGAAATAAGGGTGAAATGAATATCATTAAATAGGTATCAATAAAAATTTATTAAAGCTCTGCTTCATGATTGTCATTATATTTCCTAATTGCTAAAAGCATTTCTGTTAGAAATCAAAATTCTTACATTTTTGTTTTAAACCGCTGATTTTTAATAACATAACATATTTGGTTCTTTCAAATGTACGAGTTTAACTGTAGCTTCAATTTCCTGAGAAACATTTTAAAATGCTGATTATTTAATGGTCTGAGAAAGAGAATGAAATTTTCATATTTATATACTTTTACAGTACAAGATATACTTATACAGTACAAGTTAGGTGGATACTTATACAATGCAAGATATTTTAATTATATAATAACTGGAATTTTACTCAGTTATCTATCTATATCTATCTATATCTATATCTATACTTATAATAAAGCTCAATGTGTGTGTGTGTGTGTGTGTGTGTGTTGGCGCTCTACAGGCCAGACCGTTTGACATACAGCTACCAAATTTGGTACATGTATACCTTGGAGGTTGGGAATGTGCACCTGGGGTTCCTTTTTTCGAATTTTTAATTAGAATTTTAATTATTAATTAAAAACTAACTTTCCCGCCAAAAAAATCTTCCATTTTCCCCACCGCCAACTTTTCCGCCAAAAAAATCTTCCATTTTCTCCACCGCCAAACGAGAAAGGCTTCAGGGTTTTTTTCTCCCAACAGTAATGAGGCTAGGGTTAAAATTTTTCGGCGGATTATTTCAATCGGTTCTGTTTATTTTCTTAATGTTTGATGCATTTAAAATTAAACATTGTTAATGAATCAATCTTTCAGATTCATTCTGAAGTACTTTTGAATTAAAATAAAACAGAATAAAGGAAATTAAAAATTTCTAATCCTCATAGCGTTACCCCAACTGGCGTAGAAAAAATCACGTATTTGCGTTACGTAACCGGCGAAGAAAATTCACGCATGCGCATTCTGTTCTGACTGTTGCCATGACAACGTTATCAATGGATGATTTAAATTATTTTTGGGTTAGTTGCATGCTTTTGTAAGTAAATTGTATTTATGTTAGTTATATATTTTTTAATATGCTTATAGTTTTAAGTACATCATTTTTTAAGTAGTTTTTTAAAACCTGTTTTCAACCGTTTATTTTAAACGATTCGTTTTATTTTCTTAGTGTTTGATGCATTTAAATTTAAACATTGTTAATTAATCGATCTGCTCATAATGAATCTAAGAAAATTTTGTTGACCAACTCTTGAGATATTACATAAATTAAAAAAGATATTCTTTAGTGTCCATAAAGTTTAAACGCTGAGTGACTCTATTTTCAGTAATCAGATTATAAAAAAATGCTTTGTTTCAGTAAAAAATATTATTATATTAATTGAAGATAAATTCTTTCCACTTTAATTTAAAGCATAAATTCTACGTTTGCTAACAGAAAATGAGAGAGATACATATTACGTTATGACTGAAGGCCTTTATAATATTATGAATGAATTATATGATAATCAAAATTTGAAGTTTTAAAATATTTTGATGAAGAAGCTATTAAAGTAGAAATTGCATAAAATATTTAATTATTAAAATTTTAACGAACATTAAGATTGGTGAACCGGCTGGTCACCAAAGGCGGCTAGTATTTTATAAAATGAAAAAAAAAATTACACAGTGAATTCAATAAACATTTCAATAAATAATGAGACATAAAATTGAAGCCGAAAATTTTATTTGTGTGAAGGATCATGACAGGGCTATTGAAAATTTTGACTATTACATAAAAAAGTCTTTATTCTATAAAATCATAAGGAAACAGGTTCTTTTTGAAGTCTCTAGGATGGTAATAGAAGAGCCATAATGACAGAACAAGCTTGGAGCCGTCGAGATGAAAGACTAAGATGATGAATCAGGTACCGCCGAGGTGACAAAGCGTTTAGGAAAGTCTTGCAAGACCGAGATGACAAAACGAGATTCTAAATCTGGAACCACCAATTGACAGAACGAGGTAATACGTTTTCAAATTGTGCGAGATGGAAACTGTGGAACCATCGAAATAGCAGAATGAGTTGATAAGTCTTGAGCCGCTGAGATGAGGAAACCAGGTAGAAATTATGAGTCATCGAGAAGACGTAAGTGAAATGGCAAGTTTGCAGCAATCGCTAGGAAATAAAGCGAAAGAGTGATGGTAGCCATAAAGATGACACTAATGTGATGGCAGTCTTGATTCGCCGTCTTCTCAGAAATTTGCTGATGTCCGAAGTCAAAATCAGTGTTAACCTTAACCTCAGTGAGGGATTAGTCATAGTCGGGAAAGTTTTCAAATCAAGTAGCAGTAATAACAATTGCAATTTACCGTTATCATGCCATGCATATTAAATATACATAGCACATATTCATTATATAAAAGCAACAGTTTTAATGATAAATAAGAGTCCGCAGGTGAAATATAAAAAACAAACACAGAAAATACAAAATAATATATACAATATGTACAATATATACAATGATTACTCGTGCCCATTAGGACAAGGAGATTCTTAGCAGGTTGTTGAACTTGTGCTTTTAAATCCATAAGTCCTTTCATTTCAGCCTTTGTCAGATAGTATATAAATTCAGAAATCTTTGAAGAAACTAAGTGTTCATATATTTCTCGAAAAAGTTGTTCCAAAATGATTAAGTGTTCCATCTCAGCTATTGAAGGACTAGTGATGATATAATATTTTTGTCCCAGTTCTTGAAAAGTTAGCTCATAAGTAATTCAATAACATTTTGCCATCTTTTTTTAAAAATTTGTTTTAAATTACCATAATTATTTCAACATCATTATTGTCAGATTGTAAATATGCATAAAAACACCAGTAAAAGTAAATGTTCCCTATTGTCAGACAATAATATTATTACTTTAGCTTCAAATAACATGGTGAATTGGTAACCATATTTCTTGACTTCAACCAAGACGCAACTTTGTTCACCTTTCGTTTCAAATAACGGTTGGGATGTGATGCCACTAATGTAAGATTATCTTGCTTTGGACATGAACAAATGTTAAGTTCAGACTTTTTTTGTTCATTTGAAATACCAGAAAAGGGATTCTTATTTGCGATAATTGATTCTTTGAACGGGTTTTTATTTGTTAGTTCGAAAGGATTTTTTGCCAAAAATGGATTTGTTGCAAAATCGTTTTCCGAAGGATTATCAAGAATACTGAAGATATTTTTGGAGTTTTCAAATATTTCCACTAACTCAGGTTCCTCCATTTCAAACCAGGATGGATCTATTTCTGGAGGTTCATCAACTTCCTGGTATAAAAGCACTGTTTTCTCATTCGAATAAATATCAGTTTTGAAAGGATTTGTTTCTTTTTTCATATCTGCAAAATCATCAAAATTGTCATAGAAAGGATTCGTTGCTTTTAATTCAATTGGGGACGCAACAAAATTGTCCAAGAAAGGATTATTACCACGTTGAATACATTTAATCTTTATATCTTCAAAATCCGACTGTGCAGAATCAACATTAAGCATATATACTCCAGTTTCGCCAGCGCCATAAATATCGGTCAAAGTTGAAGCATGTTTGGTTGCTTGATTCTGTTGATGATCTGTCTGCACAGAAACGTCAGTCTTTTTCCTGTTTTTCATGCTCGAGTTGCCCATGATGATGAGGTAAATTGCGTATTGAATAAAGTGAAGACAATTGAAAAATTCTAGGCAGAATATTCGAAACAGAGTCGGCACAAAATGGATAAAAGCACAAGGACTAATAGCAATCTCCGCAGTTTCAATGACTTAAATTCACTTGATAAAATCACAAACAAATTCTAGCTCACCACACTTGAATGCGAACAAGCAGATAATATTTTATTGTTAGATTATAATTGCATTGATATATCATCAATAATAATTTCAAGTATTGTTAACAACAAATATTTAATTTTAACAATCACTGTTTAAACATAGGTATGCATTGTTGAATCATAACAATAAAATAGTTTTTAATTCTTGTCTGAAGGATGATTGTAAAGAAAATTTTGTATTACCGATAAACCAAAAAAGTAAATCGAAGCGTTTTAATGATATTCGCAGTTTTTGAATTAATAGAAAATAGCATTTTTAAAATTTCGAATTAAAAATAATACTGTTCAATTTTATATTGAAAGCTTTAATATATTAGGTTTTAGAAAATTGATAACAAAAACGATTAAATAAATATCAAGAGATTAAATTAAATATAAAATATTTAACTTAATTGTATCATATTTTTTTCTTAAGGCACCAAATTCTTCTGAATTTAATAATAAGCAGATATAATTTGAAGAGTATTCACCTGTGTTATATAAATAGATAGTTGACTCTTTAATCTGAGCTTTATTTCGCTGCATTCAATCAAAGGATTTATCAAAAATAAATCAAATCATTTATGAAAGAATAGAATAATATGTATTTGAGAAAATTGACTTTATATTTAAATTTAATGTTTTTATAAATTAATAATTACTCGAACAAAATATATCTATGAAAATGAACTTAAAGCTTATCAAAAATCTAATAATAATTTTTATAACCAATTTTGAAACCATTTTCGAAAATAAGAATAATGTGCAAAATACTTTTGTTGCTGAATCCGACGGTAAGTAGTGTTGAATTTAAATTATAACAAACTTATGTTTTTAAGGGGGTAATCGATATTGTTTTTGACATACTGTAACGTTTCCTCTTTTTCCTCTCATGGTAATTCTCATTCTTACCAGATGTAACGTCGCCCGTTTCTCCGAAAATAGTTAAGTGCTTGCAAAAAGCCAGATAGATATACTCTTCACTACTAGTATAATAATGAAAATTAAGCATGGATCTTGGCTATCTTCCTTTCAATTCATCTTAACAGAAATAAAAATCGTTGTAGCTATGTATGCATGTACATATTCACACATGTTCCGCATCTACTTCTAAGCATTATTCTTGTCCGAATTCTTCCAAATTTTCAAAAGGTGAAAATTAATTAACTGTTCAATTAATTAGAAATTAACAAAAATTTTGGTATTTTTGCCCTTTGAACTACTTTAGAAGAATTTTTTAAAATACCTCTTTTATTTTAAAATGTCTTTTTTTAATGTTTTCATCGGTCTTAAGGTAGTGATTTAACAATACTTAAAACAAAGCTTAAACGAAGAAAACCTTCCTTATACTTAAGTAGTTGTGAGCAAATTTTACAGAAAAAAATTACAATTTGTGAAGAAAATTAGCTACTGGTGATTGTTAAAAACTGTTTAATTCAATAGGTATTCTAATTTTAATTAAAAGTAGACGATAAAAATTTTGGATGATAAAAGAATTTTGTAAATTATTATATTTTATACAAGTTTTTGTGCTAAAATTGTTATACATCAAAAGACTTTAATCCAGCATCTCTGGATATATCAACTAATAGGATATAAAATAATACCCAGGACAAGATTTTACGCCAAACGTGCAGAATTTTATTTATCTGAATTATGAAGTGTTTTTTTTTGTCGCATTTGTTCGTTTTTAAATTATAAACGTTGTATTAAACGTTATATTAAAAATAATTCCAAAATATTACTTTTTAGTTGAGGGAAGTATGAAACGTTGAGATTATCAAAGAAGTTCTCGCTTTCATATTTTCGACGATTACAATACTTTTTTCTAATCTCTTTGTTCGTTCACAAACAACTTCCCACTTTGAAAAGTCAGTTATCAAGTTATAAACTTTTTAAAAGACTTTTTTTTTTGTTAGGCATCGTTCTTTTCTTCTGTTTAAAAACTTCCAAAAAAGGGATATGTAAATAGTTCTTGTTTTGTTCTGAATGAATCAGTTAGAACAGAATATTTTTTTTCTCTTCTTCGTTATTTTAAATATTGAAAAGGAAACACTTTTAATTTTACTAAAAGATTTGTACATTTTTTATATTTATGTTATAAGTTTTGTTTTATTAGTATTCATTTGAAGTTTGGAATGTCAAGATTTCAGATCCTGAAACTTCGGAAGTCTATAAGTAATAAAACAAATTCCGCTGAAACATGATTGGCGATAAATATTTTCCGGACGTAAACAAGTCGAACTCGTTACAGAGTTGCTTCAACCATGAAATGAAGAGTTTTCTGGACGCATCTCCAAGAATTAGTGGAACGCTTCTCCTCTGCCAGTTAACGCTCTAGCGAAAAATACTAGGTTTTGCTGAAAGTAAATGACAAGGGAACAGTTAGGATTAAGAAATTATATCAAATATGCTATATAATCCTGTATACATTTTGCATATATTTATCTAGAAAAAAAATTGATTAACGAAATTTTAAAAATTTGCTTCCGAGTAATAAGGAGTTTATAAAATCGCTCGAATTAATTAATTTGATTTTTCTAACTTTATGCACAAAAAAAAAAAAAAAAAAAAAAACGCTGTTGCGTCTCCAAAATTTTATTCATGACAAAAATGTCCAACATATATGAATTCGAAATTTTCAATTCATAGTCGTAAGATATCAAATCAAAACATATATTGCATTTACTATGATATTTCGAAATTATTATCCAGCGTAGATTATTTTTAATGAATTTAATGTTTTAACTTTTTTTATGTCTGGTAACTGAGCTCGAATAAACTTTATCACTAGATCACAACATGATATAATTTTTTGTAAGTAATCGTGGTAGCTCTGCTATTCTGCTTAATTTCATCTAACTATTTATATTTTCATACTGACATGGATATGGACGATGTACCGGCAGTATGCCAAATACACATTTCTGTTGTTGCATATGCCAAATAGTCAATCCTTTTATCTTTTAATTATTTATTACATCACACGCATTTTACCAACACTGGGTGACATGGATTAAACATTGAACAAAACATACAGGTGGTAGTGCAGAGCCATTTTAAATTATTATTACCGGCTATTTACCGATTTCAAATTCACTCGGCCATGTTTTTAGCCAGATTGGCTGAATTCCCAGTGGAATAGGGAAGACGCGGGCTAAGATTTCTCTCTTTTAGGGATTAATTCCCCCGAAATCTCCACATGCTGATTTGCCGTGATGGGTTTCGGCCACAATTTGATGAATAGGTCACGCACCTTAATTTGACGGTTGTAGTTTGCACCTAATTCCAATATGTATCTTGGAATGGAAGAAGATCTTGAATGTAGAAAGTCATCAAAATCTTGAGATTCAATTGTTGAAAGAAATACATTACTCTTCCTTTTTACACTAAAGTATGAAAAAGTCAAAAGAGTGAAAAAAAAAATAATAGAGAGAGTTAAATCATAAACGACAATATGAAAATGATCCCTTTTTGAGGGCGTCCTGAACTAAATGTGTTCGATTTCATTTAAGATATGCGTTTCAATAAGCCCAAAGGGTTGATTTTGATACTGACTGGTAAATGAAAAGATGCACTTACTACTTGATAATCATCATTTCTTCGAAGGTTTCGCATCACATCACGGTGGATCAAAAGTATCTGATGAGTGTGCATGAATGGACAGGAACTTCAAAAGCGAATTAATTGCTTGTGAAAATTTATATTGGTACGGAATTATTGAAATTTATTTATGCTAATTTTGAATTTTTGCCGGTATACTGTTCAAAGGCTGATTTTATTACACATTTCTAACCTCCAATAATTCAGCAAATATCTATTATTATTTAAACATTTCTAAATCAACGGGAGTGCTCTTCCCGAAACGTTCTCGCTTACGTTCTAATAAAGTTGCTGTCATCCCTATATCCTGCATAAAAATGAGCGTTCTGTGCTTCGTAGTATAGTGAAAAACCGAAAAAAGAAAAATCCGAATTCATTTAGGATATTTTCTTTACAGAAATGTTTTTTAAAAATTGAAATCAAAATGTGAGAATTGATTAAAATTTTTTATTCATTTCACTCGCTCAAGCTTTTAAATGTATAAACAAAAGGCAGTCGCCACTTGACGGATTTGTTTAAAGTTGATTCGTATCTATATTTTAAACTGTGCATTACATTTTTATCCCCCTAACTGTTTTGCGTTTTGTAGTTATTGTTTCGATTTTTTTAGTGCTTTGCCAACTTATGTTTCGGTGGAGTTTTTTTTTTTTTTTTTAAATGTGAACCAATAAAAAATGCAAGCAAATCTGGAGGTGTTTATGAACCCGCTTATGGATAGCACTGATTTATTTATTTCTTTTCTCCTACAGAAAATTTTTTTAAAATTTCGTATTTGGTAATGATTTTTTCTATGTTAGTGCATCACCATTTATTTCAATTTTATTTTAATGTTAGTTCTAATCTGAGTGCTCCTGTAATTATGTTATTATGCAAACTTTATATTTTATTACCTTTTTTTATGCTGGATTGTAACAAAGGTTATTGAACTGAGGTCTGCTAATATTTTCTTACAGCGTCATTTCTATTTTATATTTGATATAGAGTTTCTGCGAAAAAGTGGATTTCAGCGTTTTCGGAATTGAATTTTATCAATCTTGAGATCAGTTAGTTTTCTTTTGTGTTTGTTTGGATAATATTTCAAGTACTTTTGTATAAATATATTCATTTAATCATACTTATTTTATTTCTCAGGGTATATATTTGGAAAAATTTATTATTTTACGAAATTCAGCTTTTTTTTTAAAATTCCAAATACCACGTCCGATTTCTTTCTAGTAATCGAACACTATTTGTTTGAGATCGATTTTAATTTTGATTTGAGAATTCGTGAATATAATGGATGGTGAAAATCCCAATGTAAAGAAACACAAATTTTAATACTGCATAAATTTGCTGCAACTAATATTTTTTTCTTTTATTTTTTAGCATTTTACCAATACGCATGGGATTTTTTAATATATTTTTCGTTAATCTGTGATGAGCTAATGGTATGAGATTTTGTACCACAACTGTTGTTAGTCAATCTGTAAAAATCATATCTTAGATATTCATAACAGGATAATAGCTCGTTTTGACGGACACATCTAGTTATAGAGGAAACTCCGAAGTCCGGAATAAGTCAAGGGCTAGGAAAGCGTAACAGGTACTTGGCACTCAATACCAGTAGTGGGAACGTATCTTTCTCCACGACTTTCTCGTATATTGTATCTCGTATATAACGTGTTTAGTGTTTTGCAATAACTGTGAAAAAACCCATCAACAAACGTGTTTAGATTTTTAAATGTTACCGTTCCATCTAATAGATTTAAAATTTCATGTAAATATACAATTATGATGTAAAGGCTGTATATCGAATAACATTGATCTAGGTCTTTACGTGTTTTGAGTTATAGCTTTCAAGAAAGCACAAATAAACAGATCTACAAGTTGTAAACATTTCATCGAATTCCGTTAAAATTTTATACGTATCTGCAGTTAAACTGATAAAATAATAAACTAAATTTCATTCATCTAGCTCTTTGCATTTTTTTTGTTTGATGATCACGTGAGACACAGGGATGGACAGGCAGACAAACAGACTTGCGTTAAGTATATTTCTTCCAAACCATTTATTCGTCAATTATTCTAATTATTTGCGTTTTTTTTGTATTCTTACACAAACCGATTCATATAGATTTTTTTTTTTTTTTTTTTTTTTTTTACTTTCGTTTATACGAAGTATATAAACAGTAAGTATTGTAATCGTCGAAAAATTCGAACTCCAGATTTTGACGAATCGCCATGTTTTAAGCATCCCTGACTTCGAAAAACACAGTTTTAGCATTATGACTGTCTCTCCGCCCATCCGTCTATCTGTCTATGATAAACATAACTCAAAAATACTTTGAGCTAGATGAATAAAATTTGGTATACGGACTTTATACCAAATTTGAAGATTTTTTATCAAATTTTGAGCTAGATCCGTTCAAAAGAAAACTGTCTGGCTGTTGGAATATAAAGTAACCTGATCTTTAGAAAGCAAGGAGAGCTAGATGGAAAACATTCAGTACAAGGATTTAACATTTTTAATGCGGATTCTTATCAAAATCCAAAAAGGAGTTGAACTTCGCCAATATGTGCTTTCAGAAGCATGTAAACGCGATTTATCAAAAACACAATGACTTAAATATATAGAATTTGGCCTGTGATTTTGTGATTACAATTGCAGTTTTGAGTCAAATTCTTATTTCAATCGGTTGGGAGTAACACGTTTAAAACACACATTTGATTTTCGGATACGATTAATATCATGCCAAGGACTAATCGCCAAAAAAACTCACCAAAGCTCACACAATAGATTAAGTAAAAATGCTAAATTTATGCAAAAGCTTAGTATTTCGTAGAACTAATGCACAGCGTTCTCTAGAATAACACCTTTATTAAAGAGTATGCGAGAAAGTTTTGAGGAGACCATACTCTCTAGTTTTTCACTTAAAAATTACGATCGCAATACTTGGAATACGAGAAAGCAAAGAAAGTAAAAAACAGAATAAATTTTGTTGATAATAATAAAGTACCAAAAAAAATTTTTTTGGATTTTTAGATTTTCCTATTAATCTATAGCTATTCATGAGAGAATATGCAAATGAATGCTAAAGCACTTCCATGCCAAGCAAACAATACTCATACTTAAGCCTGTCTGCGCCCATTTCGGGGAAAAAAGACGAATTCTCCAATCAAGTCAGCGGATTTATTCAACGCGGGAGTTAAGGCGAAAAGCCACTTCATTATATTCCCAGGTCAGGGAACCTCATCAGGAGTGGGGGATTACCACCATGCTGCGATTCTGAGGGAAAAGAGCAACCCCCGGTGAAAAGGCAAAACATTTTCTAGTATCTCTTCTTGAAGAGGGGTTGGAGAGGGATTCTCACCTGACGGGAAAAGAACTAGTAATAATAATAATAAGTAAAGGAAAAAAAAAAAAAGATGAATGACCCAAATAAAAAAAAGTGGAGGGATCAGCTTCAAATTGCCTTAGAGCATACGGTTATAAGAATATTTAACAAAAAAAAAAGCATTATAAAGAATCGTTTTCAGTTTAGTTACGTATGTTAAAAGTTTGGATAGATTTTGTTTGGACTTATTCCGATCACATAATTGACCAGAATATTCCATAACTATTTATTCGAAAAAATGCACATAAACTCAAATGTCAAGTCCAAACGTAATCAACCCAGAGCTTTGTGAAAAAAAAATTCTGTTTTTTAAAAAAAATTTTTTTTTTATTACTTAGTATATTAAACGATTCCAAGTTGATATTTTTTACTTTTTCTTTTTATTCGGATTAAGAACTTTCTTTTGCGAATCTGTTGCTTTAAATCGTTTTAGTGTATAATTAAAAATAAAAATAAATATTTAACTCTGCATTATGCGTTTTAAAAATATTTTCAGCAAAATTAAATAAATATAAAAATTTATTGAAATTCGTGTAAGAAATGCAATAAAAATAACAATTAATTATGATAATTTAATTTCTAAGTTAAAATTAGTTTATTAAAACGTTATTTGTTCTATAAGAATGCCTTTTTTTCTACTTCAAGTCTAAAACGTAATTAGTAAATAATTTTTTAGATCTATTTCTAAATTTCAAACAATAAAATACAAAAACAGAAATGCGGTAATATTGCAAATAATTTGAATTAATTTGAATGAATTAATTTGAATTTCGGATTAAAATTACATAATGATATTTATAAACCATTAACATTTATTACAAGATAATAGTTATTAGTAAAAAGTAACTTAATAAAGATTTATTAAATAAAAAATATTGTTTTTCATTACAAAAATTTACTCTAATACAGGCTATTATTTGATTATTATGAATTAATCCTTAAAAAAGAGCAAAATGAAGTATATATAATATTGGTACAATTGCTATTTCAATAAAAAAAGTATTATTTTGGAAAATGTGAAGGCAAATACATAAAACATATTAACATTAAATAACAAAGCGAAACATGTTTATATTCTTCCGAAATTTATTAGATTTTCAACTCGGTTTTTATGAAGCTGGAATTCTGAAATGTTGTATACTTATGCATTCTTGATGACTATACACTACTTCAATTTTTTCGCAAATTGATTATCAATTGACTGATTAACTAAATTTTTACAATACCACTTTGTGATAAATTTCAGAAAATAATTGATTTTACGTCTGCAGACGTAGGAAATAATTCTTATAAAGAAGTTTCTATGCTAAGAAAAGTAAATGTTTTTAAAAGCAAATTTTACTTTCATTAAGTTCTTTATTATTTGTCAGCAAATTCTTTTAATAATTCACAAAATTCACCCAATAATACAGC
Organism: Argiope bruennichi; assembly: GCF_947563725.1. Lineage (NCBI taxonomy): Eukaryota > Metazoa > Arthropoda > Arachnida > Araneae > Araneidae > Argiope > Argiope bruennichi. The sequence continues at coordinate 9,753,403 of NC_079160.1, forward strand.
ACTAAAATTTAAAATTATAATTGTTGACCTATACTGATAATTAAGACCTAACAATAAACAGATTTCTATATTTATTAGTTGTCGGTTTACTTGCATTTTTTTTTAACGAACACCTACTATCTTTCCATCTTTCTTTTCATTTCTTTTCTTTCTTTCTTTCTTTTTTTTTTTTTTTTTTTTTTGCTTTAATACACAGCTTTTTTATTTATGATTTAATTTTTTTAGCAACATTTTAAAACTGACAATCACGAATGATCCATAAATTCTTGGACAAAAAAATGTACTGTGTTTCATAACCACTTCTGAGGAATACCCAGAGTCGAATTACTGACCTATTGCTTCCAAACGCACTTGGGAGACGACCCCATCTCATGACGCAACTCGCAACGAAGTCGACATGAGCGGCTTTGGTTTTCAATCGCTATGGTAACAAGCAATAGTTTAATTTACGTATCAAAACTTTTCTAGTCTCTTCGGTTTTCATCATGAAAGCTGAAGTCTTCTTATTGACCTGTGTCCTCTGTTTCTTGTACTCTTTTGATTCTGGTAAGTGATTGAATTTTTAATTCGAATTCTTACAAAAACTTTATCCGGCCCAATCTTTCAATGGCGTCTAGTATACCTACAACAGAAGCGACAGGTGTACGTTTATTCGTTACACATGGCGTATGCTTAGAGATGTGTTCGAAAAATAGTATCTGCTTGGAAAAATGTTTTGTAGGGGCCTGCTTTGAAACCAAAGCATTGTTTTCAGATTGATTTGATTTATTTTTTAAAAAATTAATTATGAAATTAGATTTTCCTTGTTTTAAAACTTTTGTCCCATGTTGAGAAAGGGCGTGGCGAAAGTTTGTTTACAAAATTTTTATTTAAAATTTGGACTACGTTTTATGAAAACTTGATATAATATTTCCAAAAATAGCATCTAGATTTTAATTTTTAACATGAGACTGGAAGTGAAGAATTTATTTTAATTTTGAATTGAATGATTTATTGATGTGCGTTAATATATTTTTTTCATCTTGCCCAAATGTTGTGCAATTCTTAAAATATCTGTTAATTTTTTTAAATGAATTCACTTTTAATATTTTGAGATCACAAAATTTTTTGAATTATAATTGTTATTGTAATTTAATTCTTTGATCCCTTGATTATGAAAGTTTATAAATATTAATTACATGCATATCCAGTAAAGTATTTTAATTCTTTCTTTATATGTTTACTATTTTTATGCATCTTAACAGCTCTTTCAGGTAACTGATTATATAACTTCTATATTATGTATATTCAGATAACTTATTGCTAATAATATTAAAATATTTATACACGTGCTTAAAAGAAGCCATTTTTTATCATTTATTTTTAAACAATAATAATTTAAATTATGTGCGAACTAATGGTATAAATCTGTTGAATTTCCTTGTTTTTCTTTCAGCACTTATTTTTAATTTATTTAAAAAGTCATTCTAAAATGCCTCTTCTTCCAAACAGCAGTTTTTTTTTTGTTAGAAATGCATTAGCTTAATAAATATTTTTTTTTACATACCAAAATATTTATAGTTTGTAATATTGCTTTTATCGTTGTGAATCTGAAATTACAAATAATAGAATGAAATAAGTTAAAATTACAAATTCTTGAAAATATGTTGATTATTTTTAAAATGCGTCACAATGGAATAAACAATTTTATCGCATTTTTTCATCAACGATGCTAATCTGAAAATGGCCCTATTTATCAAAATTATTTTTATTATACCAATTTATTCTTCTGAAATTTATTTAATTTTTGCAAATTGATATAAAACATAATATATTTAAATAGGAATTATTATTTTTTTGTTTTTGTGGTGCAATATAGAAATCTTCTTTTTTTAATAACAAAATTTATTTTTTCGTATAATAATATATTGTGTAAGGTTTGAAAGAAGGTTATTGAATAGATGTGACAGACTCGAGCATCGAATGATAGAATTTTCGATGTTTTCATCTGTAATACAGTTAAAATAATAATTAAGTTGAAAGATTAAAATCACTCGAACAATTTTATTCCGGGTATCCCTTTCATTCTCATAGTGATGGAAATAATAATATCTAAAATAAAATATGGTGTTATTGAAAATTTTAACGTTTATTATACACATGCATAAAAGTACTTTTGATCTTTATTTTCCAATTGCAAGGGTACTTACTATGTGTAGAGCACATCGCTTTTTTGAATTGAGATGCAGTGTTTCAAGTGTGGCATTTTTAATAAATTTCTGAGACCAAGAAAAAGCGATAAAAAAAAACCCTGCAAAAAATTATTATAAATTATGTTGCAAAATCATTTACAAGGCATTTTGTTGAGTTTCCCAGTTTCTTTTTCTCCATTTTTCGTTTGAATTAGATTCAAGGCTAGTCGTTGCTCCCGAGTTTCATTTGTCTTTGTTTGAATGTGTGTATATTAATACCCCCCCCCCCCATAAGCACTGAGTACTCAATAACATTGTTACGACATCTTCCTGATAATGTTCGGTATTTAGAATATTGAAGAACATCGTAGATATATAGAACAATTTTTTGCACCAATAGGGTAGTGTATAAAGTATTACACAATAAAAAAGAATTAAAAAAATAATTAACGAGTATTTAAAATTTTAGTACATTTTGCTTCCTTGTTTTTCTTTCGTTATGTAAATAAATAAAACTAATTAAGAAGGTCATCTTGATTTAAATTTATGAATAACTGCACTTATTTTTTTATTGTGAATTGTCGAGGATATTTTACTTTTGTATGAATATATACCAGAGAGTTAAACCTGATGAAGAAAGAGTACAGTGTTTCGATAAAAAATATTTATTGATATTTTTCCAAAAATATTTAATCTAAATATGAAACTAAGATTAAATCCAACACTCTAAAGTGTACATTTATTTAATCAAATCTCCAACAGAAAGAGAGAGAAAAATCTCTCATCCTTGGATAAATTCTTTTGGAGCTTATTCATAAATGAGAGATTTTATTATTTCCAATATGAGAATCACTTTTTTTTATTTGCATTAAAAAGTTTCTTTTGAAAATATAATTTATAAAACCACATATATGTGCATCAGAAATTAGGAGTTGATTATTGTATTTTTTTTTTTTTTTTTTTTTTTTTACGTAAACAAATTTTCTAAATTCAATCTTGATTGCTTTGGAATCTATTGACAGTGTAGGACGCTGGCTAGGGGAAAGAAAAAGGGTAGGGTTCATTTTTTGAACTTTTGGTAAAATCCCTAAAAGTAATTAAAAAAGGTATCAGACGAGGAAATAATTGAATGTAAAAATTATAAAAGGAGAAAAAAAAATAAAGAAGAAGAAGAAGAGTTAAAGAAGCACAAAAAATAATGTTCTTAATTTTGCATAAATTATAAAATGCTTTTTACTCTTTTTAAAATATATGCATTGAAATAAAAGAGAAATTAGAAAAAAAAAATAGTACTAGAATAGTTCAAAGTATTAAAGTTGCCGAACAAAAGAGTACTTACCTAGAAATTTTCTTTCTTCAAAATCGTTCGCGTTAAATTTTCTAAAGAATTAAAAAAAAATGCACAAAACCTGAAATTGGTATCTTTGGAAAGGTAAAAATTTTGGTTTTATAATGGTGTAAATTTCTTTTAGATTAATATACTTCTGTGAAAGAAAAGCAAAATTTTGGTTAATTTCTCACAGCCTGAAGATTTTGCTGTCGATGTACATGCGTGTCATTTACTTTCAGAGCCTTGTATTTCTTATATCCGTTTTGGCGATTAACTTATGTGTATTTAATGACATTGTTCAATAAATACATTATAACCAAAAAGATTAAAATAAAATACTAATTAAAAAGAAGCGATAGAATAGTGGAAGATTAATTTTAATGTTTAATTTTTTTAAAAACAATAACAGTAGAAAAAAAATAATGTAAAAATGAAATTGTGTTATTGAAATGGTAAAATTTTGACTATTCAAATGGTATTAAAATATTTTTTGTTAGATTATTTATTCAGGAGTCATAGGAAGAAAACGGTAAAACATTGGTTGATTTCTAATTAAATGAATATTAAATTAATTATTTCACTGTGAAAAGTTGACATATTCTTTTTCTCATTTTAACGAATAATTGTGCACAGTTTGATTGAAATCGATTCAGTCATTTAGAAGATGTGAAGCACACAGACAGACACACACGTACACGCTCACACACACGCGCACGTACGCACATACAATGGCTTTTATTCATATTAAGATTTTTTTTGAATCCAGGCTGCTTTATCAACATTAGCCATGTTAAAATAGCCATATTTTTGGGAAAGAGAATTTCTAAGAAACTAACTTTTTAAAATTAAATTTACTGTTTTTTGTGTTAATGAACATAAAATTACCAGGAAATTTAATTCAACTATGAAACATTTTTTCAATCTTGGATTATTTTTCTAAGAGTGACAGAATTAAAAAGCATTTTTTTTAAAAAAATGTGAAGTAAGATATGGCAAATTTTTTAAAACAAAATCCAATCAGTCTTTATATAAAATAAGATCTGTTTCTTGAAAAGAAAATTTCAGAGTATATAATTCAAATCCGGTATGAACAGTCGAAATTCGAATATATCTCATTTAATCCTGGATTTCTGACCACCTTAGACTAACTCTTTAACTGACAAATGGTGAAAAATTGTAATTTAAAGTTTTTGGATGCGTATACAAAGAAAAATATAACATATTTTATAAGATACGTATAATATATTTAAGTTTTCTCATTCTTTTTTTAAAAATTGATTAATTCTTAGAAATTTATTTTAATTATTACCCAGAAATCTGCGTTCGAAGGCATGATAACAGTACACATGTAAAGCATTTGGAGCTGTAGATTTCCCATAAGAACCAATAAAAACATGTTGTTTTAAGAAACCGTGCCAAATAAGGGGTTAATATGGCATGCACTTGGAATGATGATCCTCTTTGAAGCCAAATTTTTGACATTATTTCAATATTGGCCGTGATTCCACTCCGTTTATTGAAAATGTCGTACTGTTCTGACGTACGTCCAACCAGTGTTTACTGGTTTCTTTGTTCTTTGGTGCTATCGAAAAGGATTCGAGATATATTGAAATCAGAGAGTTAACTCTTGACTCAAATGAATTTTTATTTGATTTCACTGAACGTTGTTTTCACATTTTATACCTTATCTTCAAAGATGTCACTAGTCAAATAATGACTTGAAGGTCGCTGAGACCTTTGAGAATTAATTGTTTCCTTCCTTCCTGCCAAAATACAAGCCGAAACGGAAATTCCCCTACTCGGCCTACTACGACTTCGACATATACAATGATGCGGTAAAACATTCTTTTAAAAAATTAAACTTTCTTCTGACTTCATTTTTTCTATACAAAATTATAATTAGGACCTTTACTCATATAAACATTACTGAATCAGCAAAAGTAAGAAAATTGCACTTCCTTGTTTATTCAAATACTAATGAAAAATTGAAAGTTGTGATAGAAATGATTTTTTTTTCTAAAGGTTAATTATGAGCTTTACATGTCAAGGTGAGTGACGTCTTTCATATTACTTTATAATTTGGAGGGAAGGTATGTCACTTATTTCTTGTGTAGAATATTCTATCACGAAGAATAGTTTTGATGCTTTCGTAATTTTATACAAAAAAAAAAAAAAAAAAAAAAAAAAACGGTTTTATCATGATATTAGTCTCTTGGGTTGTTTGCTTGTTTTTTAGTCCAATGGAAATAATTTTGATAAAATTATTTCTGAAGATCCTAAATTTATTTGTTAATATATAAAAATGTCAGAAATCATTTTATTTTTTTTCAACAAGAAATTCATTTTTTTATATGTGCTCAAACCTTTCTAAAATGTTGCGTATTTTTCATATCCTCCACCCCTTAAAACGTTCAATTTAAATCCATGGATTGTTAAAATAGATGAACAGATATGCTGGCTCGACTTACCCAACATTTGAAATAAAGTCATGCTCTTAAAATAATAAACTAAAAAAAGTTATTTCACTAAATAACTTTTGCTTCTAATACTTGAAATCCAATTTCCATTTAATCACATCCTAGCAGTTTTTTTAGCCGTTTTAAATTTTTTGGTAGATCTTTAATCTAAAATTTTTTTAGCAGTTTTTAAATCTAATAAAAAATGCCTACAAAATAGGTTGAAGAAATCATTCATTTTTAGAAGTTCAAATAATAAATATCTTATAAACATTAACAATTTTCTGAGAAATCTTCATCTTTAAAATAAAACATCTTTTTTAAATTTTGAATTTAATAGTATGTTTTTTAAATACCCTTTATGTCTTTGGGTCTTGTCTTTTGTGTTATTTCGCATCTACGAAAGCTTCTGTTCTAGATTATATCAAATTTAAGAATTTTTTTTTAGTTTTGTTGAATTCTTTATTGTTTGTTGTGATAAGTAGCGTTAACTTTGATTTTTGATGACGTAAGGTTCTTGCTCTAAAAATGTTGTTTACGATATTATGTATTATTTATACAAATATCGTAATTTATTATGTATTATTTATACCTTATTATCTAATCGACATATATTGTTGTGCAATCGAAAAATTTATTGCCAAATTAAAAACAAAACGACTTGTTAGTTATGAGAGAGTCGATTATTATGCGATCTTTGGCGATTAATCGTAGCAATGCGGCTGATACACAAGTACAAATACTCAGAATATGCATTTTGGATTACTTTTTTCTGAAAGATTCAATCTGAGATTTTACATATAATTTTAATCATAAAACTGCGTACCGAATTTCGTTATTTAAATCATTGCACTTTTTAGTATATGGAAAAGCTTTTGCTTTTTAACACGCAAAATTACAGACGGTCAGACTCTTGTCGGGTATGGTTCAATATTTGATACGGATTTACGCTTTGTTCGGTAAAAATATGTATCAAATTTTACTTTTCTCTTTTTATAGTTATCATATTAACTTACATTTGGGCGGACTGACTTCCTCCGAGTGAATTTCTTTCAGAATTTTATAGAAATCTACAAATTCGGTTTAAAGACCATATACCAAATTTCATTCATCTAGCTCAAAGTATTTTTGACTTTTCGTGTTCACAGTCAGACAGACATAATTTCAAAAGTGTGTTTTTAGAATTCAAGGAGGTCTAAAACATGGAGATTCATCCAAATCTTGAAACTGAATTTTTTGATAATAACAATACTTTCTCTTCACATACTTCGTGTACAAGAATGCAAAAATGATACGAATGCTCTAATGTTTTGTCCTATTGGTGCTCCATAAAATAGGCGCCCGGGGCAACAATATCCTTTTTGCGCCCTGGTCGCTAAGACACTATGAGAACTTTAACAACAGCGTAACCTTATTCTTATATCTTCCCGCCTTCTACTGAAAGGAAAAAATATGCAATCTATGTGAACAAGTACAGAAAAAATGCAAATCATTCTCTCAGAAAAGAAAATAACCTCTTAAAAGACCGATTTATTAGCCCCTTTATATTACAATAATTTTTAATAATTGGCTTTTATATAAATTTTTGTTATTACAATTAAAATACCAGTTGTTGATTTTTCTATCTAAAAGAGAAAAAATTATACTTTTTGTAAATTAAAAAATTTGAAATTGATTGAAAATTTTTTAATTCATTAATTTAGAAGTCTTTTTTTTTTTGTGTGTGTGTGTGTGAAAACCAGCATTTTTTTTTTGTTGGTTTTTTCTGGAACTTCTCAATTTCATGAAATGTTCGGCTAACGAGATGTTTATTTTTCGATGAAAATCGAATTCGACACAGAATAAAAACCTTCTCTGCTTAAAAGTGACATTTGATAAAATCTTAAATCTTCATTTTTATCTTAACTTCCATTAATTCACATTAATTTTCAAATTTTAACAAATCTCATATTTCTGGGGCGAAAAAAAATCCTATGAAATATCTTGTCGTCTGATTGTGTTTCAAAATCCGTTTCTCTTAAGCTTGCCGTACAGAATTAGAAAGAATCCTATAAATTTAGATCTAGAAACATTAAAAATAAAAATAAACGTAGAACATTTTTATTCGAGATGAATAAACATATCAACATTTGTCTTTGAAAAATGTTTTCTTATGTAATTTTGAAATATATATATATATATATATATATATATATATATATATATATAAAGATATATCTTAATGCAATTTAAATCATAATATCATAATTAATATCCTATTTTTTTAATCTTAAATTAGCCCATATTACTTCACTCTAGAACTTTGTCTCATTTTCTGATCGAAATCCCACTTTTTCATGTAAGTATTTCTAACACAGGTTCTAAAAAATATTCTGAATTTGGGCTTTCCACACTCCGAGTAAAGAGATAAAAAAAAATCCCTAATATTTACGCATTCCTTACAACAATGTTTGAGATTCCCTTTTCTAAACCGCAAAGTGTCAAAGAAATTTTCTATCAAAATCTATTAGTAAAAGTAAGAAAAAAAAATTCTCACATTTTGCTTTTGTGTTCTAGTAAGAATAGATGTGTTCAACTTTTCGTCCCATTTACAAATCATGACCTTCCGTGGAAAAAGAAATTGAAGTTAATTCTCAAGATGCCTTATCTTAAATTAGCCCATGTCTCTTCATTCTAAAACTATCCTTTACTTTCTGACCCAAATACTATTTTTAAAAATTTAATTATTTCTAACAAGTGCTTTAAAAAATTGCTGATTCTGTTATTTACCACTTTGCGAGAGTAGGGATAAAAAATATGCACCCCTTCCAAAGATATCTAAGATTCTCTTTTCTAAATCGATACGTGTTAAAGAAATTCCTATCAGTATTTCTTGATAAAAACATGGAGTGAAAAACTCCTCCCACTTTTGCTCTTGTGATGCGATGTTACCAGACGCGAATAATTCTTTCTCACGTGTACAAATTATGTACTCATCTGGTGAGATAAATTATTTAGCCCAAAAGTGTCATCTTTTCGTCCACGCAACTGCCAAAATTTTGCAGATGCGTGGCCGAAACAATGTGTGTATATATATATATTTGTTTCAGCCACCTGCACTTGGACTCGACTGACATCATTTGCGAATGGAACCGATTTAAAAGGGAACTCAAGAAAAAAAGATTTTATTTCTGTTGTATTTGAGAGGCACAAAGGAAACTCAAATAGATGTGGGCTATGAAAGGAATTTTTTCCTTGAATCTTTTATTCTGCGGACAATGGCTTTCACATGCAGATTCAAGCAGATGTTTCTGTGACGAATGCGCAAATCGAATTGTATTGTGCAACTTTGAATTTCATAGGCAGTCATTCTATTTCTTTTCACATTTTAGGAAATATGACTGTCGCTAAAGCTAAAAAAACTAAAAAATATCAAAATTATTCTAAAAGTAAAATAAAATTTAATAATTTAGACAGAATAAACTAATTGGGAGTTATTCTTATATTATGAAGATTTAAATCTTGAAAAACAAGAAAACTATGTGAAATATATAGAACGTTTTATGTATAAGAAGCGTTCTATAAAACGTGTATATATATATATGTAATGATATTTTAATTCTAATTTCAATTTAATTAATTTTCAAGATTTTATCTTAATTTAGCTCATAGTAACTTCATTCTAAAAATATTCGCTTATTTCGTGATCCAATTCCACTTTCGGTTTAATTAATTCCTCTGTAAAACTAATGCGCCATCAGTACTACGTATCAAATGAAAGTGATACTTCCGTTGCTCCTGTCAAAGGTCAACATATGTATTCCATCGGCATGTGGCCGGAAATTCTATGTTATATAAGACTAGTGATAATTTGTTTCGCCTTCCTTTTCTTACTTCTGCTTTTGTGCCGGCTGCGTCTGCTTGTAAATAAATTGCCTTCCCGAGATGGATATTAAAGAGAATTAAAAATACATCGTATCGTCTATGTCTTCAAATCTGCCTTCTACTTTTCGGAAATAATGTTACATATTATTTAGTGGACAGGATTCGAACCTGTGCGGGGAAACCCCAATGGACCCGAAATTTTCAAATTCATCTTGTTCTTCCATATTCGTTCAATAATCAAAGACAGTCTTGGCCAAGGCATTAGCTAGTTCGTTGCCATTCAGCCCGTTGAAGGATGGAAACCATTGAAAGCGGATAATCGTAAGGATAGCTGGAAGATAAAACCTAAAATATCCCAATATGTCCTGTTCCTCCACATTCGTTCAATAATCAAAGACAGTCTAGCTAGACAAGGCAATAGCTAGTTCGTTGCCATTCAGCCCGTCGCTGGATGGAACCCATTGAAAGTCAATGGAGTGTCGCAAGGACAGCAGTTTATTTTTTTATTGCTACTATGGTACTGTGGAAATTACATCTTGTTTTTATAATAACTGTTGACTGCCACTATTATATCAAAATTTCATCTTTTGATCTGTTTTCTGGCTTAAACACAGCAAATACATATGGATTCAAAAGGACTCCATTTTCGGCATTAAATTAATATTGTGAACTTATTACTCGAAACATTAAGTTAAATACTGATGATGGTTGATTTCTTTTAATAAAAAAGAACCTGAGATTTATTTTATATCACTTATTTTTTTCTTACAGTTGCTGGCATCAAATGCTGGGTGTGTCGATCAGACGCTGATCCACGATGTGTCGACCCCTTCGATAACACGACCATCCCGATCTTTGACTGTGATACAATGAAACTGCCACAGTACCCCGAATTGAAGGCCACCATGTGCAGAAAGATTCGACAGAAAGGTAATCAAATTATCTTGCTTCAACGTCAATGTATTAAAAAAACACCTCTGCATTAAATCTATATGGTAGAGTAATATGGATAATGGATGGGCATTCCATTATGTTTAAAAATCCCATATTATTTTAATTGTTCATTAAAATTTAAATTAAATTATAATATTTATTTCCGTATATTGATGTTTCTTTCTCATTGTAAAAATCAGGATTGAATTCTCATACTGAATTTCCTATAAATGAGTTTGTAGATTTCCTTTTTTTTTTTCAGTTAAAGAACAATACCAAAAAAGAAAAGATTCATTGGTTATTCATTGATAGGTTAATTAATATAATTTAGGGATACTATACAAGAACTTGAGGTTTTCTTGCAAGTATATTCTGAAAGTATTATGTCCTAAAAGGGAATTTGGCGGGTGATTATTGAAAAATCACATTTTTAAGTGGTATACCAATTCAGTTGCGATACAATTAAACCCTTAATTTTATCCAAGTTTTTGAAAATACTTCTTTTTTCAGATTTGAAACAATACTATTGCGTTGAAAATAAAAGTGATTTCGTAGATTTGTGATGGCTTATTTCAATGGTTTTATTCTCCGTATTATTTATGTCATGTGAAAATAAAATGATTTTTTTTATAATTATTATTACTACTTGTGATGATAAACTTTACTTTCTGTTATAACTTTCCAGTTTTCTTACTTGGCGTTTTATTTTGTAAGTAATGGTTTAATAACGTTTTTGTTTTCACCAAAGATGGCAAAATAAATAGTTAAAATTTTAAAAAGGCAACAGAGACGTTTTCCGCATTGTATCTTAGAGACATTTCTTAGACCTTTCTTAGAGACATTTGCTGCATTAACTTCAAAACAGATTTTTCACTTACTCGGAGTTTTAAATCATGCATTTTTTTTAAAAAAATTGTTCATTGAATTCATCAAGTTCATTGAATGAAATGAATTTCATTTCACCCAATTTCTTTTCTTTTACACATTTTAATTGAGAAAAATAAACATTAAATATTCACATAATTCATTATTTAAAAAATTCTGACATTTGGCTCTTATTGAATAATCTTTTAATTAGGAAAAAGGCTTTATTATAAAACGATTAAGATTGATGGTTATTTCTATGCTTTATATTTTATTTAGAAATCATAGAAAAGAAGCAACTCATTTTCACGTAAATAGGATTTTATATTAAATTCCTATAATCCATTTTTTATCAAATAAAAGCGCAATTAAAAAATTGTGAGTAGTATTTATAGTTTAATAGGAGGAAAAACAGCATTTTGGGCGAAAAAGCTAATCGACAAAAGTAGCGTGTAAAAAATATTAAAATGGGCAGCTTTTCGCAGTAATTCTAAATATAAGAGTCTTTTTCCCCACTCATTTGTACTATAGTAATGCTTCGACCAACGTCACCTCGACTAATGCAAACAGCTCCATATTTTCTTCTTCAAACTCAAATGTTTCTCGATGTAGAATATAATACAAATGAAAAATAAGGAAATGAAAATCAATAATAAAAATTACCAATTCTTTTGATATAATAATAATATAGACTTGTATATTTTTTATAAATTGTGACAAGCATAAAGTGTGATGATTGTCCAAGGCACTCCACTGAGTAGACAATTGGAGGCAGAGAAACCAAATTTGGTTACTTCATAAATAGTAGATGGTCACTAAGAAAGGGTTTTTACAGTTTTTTTTAGATTTTTAATTAAAAAAAGAATTCAAACTTTTAAATAAAAAAAGAATTAAACCTTTTTCTTCAGTAATTTCGAAAGATAGAGTTGCAGAACAATCCTTTTTTATATCATTTTAAAAAGTGAACTTTTCAGTTATATCAAATGGCAACTTTTTAAAAGTATGTGAAGTATATTTTACAATACTTTTCATGTATTTTCCTCTACTAGATTTCAACACAGGCGCGTTATGGCATTTTTTGATAGCTGTTATACAATTAAAAGTTAAATTTTGAAAATAAAATGAAAACAGATGAATCTAGTTTAATCATCGCCATGCTGCAATGTTTCGAATTGTCTTTAATTTTAAAAAATGAACTAGAAAGACCAATAGAAACTAATTAAGTCACTAATAGTTTTGTAATAGAAAATTTTTGTCCGTCTTACCAGATAATTATATTTGGGAGTAAATAATATATCTATGTCAACGAGCTGTTGAGTTCACATTACAAAGATCTGACAATTAACGAGTTCACACAGATCAAATGACACTACGTAGAAGCTAGCACTACGCCTTCATATTCATTAGAAAAAACCAATGACGAATGCAAACTTGACAGAAGTTCTTTGCGCATATGAAAAAGAATTGCAAATTTTAGAAGCAGTCGCTAGTAAAGAAGTTAGCTTCTAAAATTTCTAAATGAGGTGTGTACGCACCCAAACAGACAGTCCGTTATAAAGAAATTTTTAATGAGAGAAAAAAACTGTTTATGGCCTATTTTTTTTTGATTTTACGGTATTGAGTTTCGAAAATTATCCTTACTTGACAGCTAGATAAAACAGGTTATTTCAGTTTTTCTGTGCTGCTGTATTACGATGATGTTAGGAGAATAATCAAGATATTTGTGTTATTTGGAAATTATTCACATGATTTGATACCTGTTGATTGAAACGTTTTCTTTAAGACCTGTAAAGTTATTTTCATCAATTATGGATAGACAACAACAACAACAAAGTATGTGTTGTGTTTCAAACCCGTGATGCTTCAGAAAATCAAAGTAGGGAGATTTTCATAGACTAAAAAAAAAAAAAAATGCATTAATGCTCCAAATTTGCTGAATAAGAACATTCTCAGAGTTTGCAGTGTGATTTCCGATCCAATTGAGTTAGTTATACAGTCGAAACAAGTTAAGACTGAAATAGACTTCATTTAGACGCAGACAAGCTGAGTCGATCAGAGATTTATCTCGTACATATGCATTGCTTTGACTGCTGCTGCTCGACTAATGGATTCTTTTATAAATAATGAAGAAGAAACATCGCTGTGAAACGCTGTGCATAAATAAGAGATTTTTAGGTGTCGTAATAATTATATTGAATGTTTTTATTATTATTATTATTATTTTGTAGTGAAAGCTGGCACTATTTTGAAATGTACATGATTGTTATAAAGTCGTTGTATACTTTCCCTGCTTTAATATTAATTATTATGTGCTATATATATTCAATTTGTTCTTCAGATTCATCTTAACGAGAAATAAAGCTCGCAAATCAAATTAAGCTAGGCAACTGTTCAGGCAAAGAGAGTAAAAATATTATGGTATTTTCAGTAATTTGACAACCAGTTTATTGTTAATTCAATTAAGTTTTTATTCCGTACAAGCGGCGACAGATACCAATAAATTTAAAAATTAATTCATTCAAAGATAATAGCAAAAAATTAAAAAAAATAAAGAAAAATTTAAAAAAAAAATAAAAAATATCTACTTTTAACTTATAAAAATGTGTTTTAAAAACGATTTTTATTAAATTTATTTTTAATGAAATCTTTTATTATTTTGGTATATTACAAGCTTTTAAAACCAGACAAAATATATCAAATTTTTTCATGGTTTAAAGATTTTTGTTTAAAAATTTCTAAATTTTAAATATATTTTATTGAAGAACTCTTGACAATTATCACAACACTTCTATGAATATTATCTTTCTTGAAAGAATTGCCATCTTTACTAATAAAAAAGGAGAATTTGTACGTGTTGTCGCTCTCTTGGGTAGTCTATAGGTACAAATTTCGATACAGACCTACTTTGGAGGGTGGGAATGTGGATATTGAAGTTTTTTTTCCTGATAATTTTAGTTACAATTGTATTTAACTCAAAATTAAGCGAAATGTTTGCGCTTTTCTTTGATAATTTCCAAAATTCTGGCATATAAATAAATTTTACACCTTCTGAAAATTCCAAAATTATCTCTTCTGTGATACCAATTAGTTCTCTTCCGATTTCACTTTAATTTTAGTAAATTTTTTAAAATATTTTCATTCAGATTTTTTAATAATACTTTTCATCACTGTACTGAAATTCAAACCATTTCCCATTTTTTTCTGTTATGTTTAATCGCTTTTATGCTTCATTGTTAAGAGTTAAGAAATAAAGATTCTTTTTGTTTTCTGGTATTACTTGTGAGTGTTATAGTGAGTTCTTACTTTCTTACTTTTTTGTGGGATATATATACATACACTCCCCCTGAAATAATTTTTTAAAAATATATCTGTTATTTGGAATGATTCAAAATTAGAATGAAGCATATAGATTTCAATACAGCTAACATGATATGAGCAATTTCACCTATGATTCGTTAAGTGCTCGCCATTTCAGCTTTGGAATCAAATACGGATTTTACATGAAGAATAATTATGTGATGTTACCGCATCGTACGCATTATATAATGTCTAATTAAATTTCAGAAACGGTTTGTTGTATTATTATGCAACTGCGATGTTACTCTACATAACGCACAGAACAGATATTAGACTGTGAAAAACACACGATTTAAATGATTATCATGATATGAAATTAAAAAAATATTTTATTTAGGGAATCATGAATATCAAAATATACATGAGAGATTTATTTGTACTTAAAACAACCCCTAATCTTGGCGAGTAAGCTTGTCGCCAAAGGCGGCTAGCTTATACATGATTTTTCTTTATTATATTTTAACATAAAACACAAAACCATAACTTTTATTGAATATATTATGATATTTTAAAAATTTATTATAAACAGAAATTAAAATGATTACTGTAATTAGTTGTTTTTTTAAAAAAGATTTATACAAGAAAACAAGCAAAGAAGCTGTCTGTTTTGTCTTTTTAGGACATCTGCTAATTTTGTTTGCAGTACTGTTTAATTTTGGATTCTTTGTATAAAATCACAGTGAAATGAATTTATATCCTTAAAATTTTTTTCATATTTATCTCTAATATCAGTATGTTCACCATAGCAAGCTTATTCTGCCCTATCCGGTAGTCAGTTTTTCTATTCAAAGCTGAGAAGACCTGTAGTTACCACAGTGATCACCTGTAGTTCTTTGCATGAAAACATAGTTTTTGATATTTAAAAACAATAAATATTTATTTAACTGTAATGAATACTTTCATTAAAATTTTTTTTTGTATTTATTTTTAGTTTCTTGTGGACAAAATATGATTAAATTCTATTTAATATGTATCTCTATACTAATTCTACGAATTTTTGCTTGCATACATTTTTGTTGCACATTTACTATTTTGTTTCATTTTTTTCTTTCAGTTTACGGAAATTGGCGGTTCATACGGACCTGTGCTTTCCTGGGTAGTCCTGGTGAAGGAACGGGAAACGAAAATCACTGCACGATGAGGACTGGAACGTATAACGTCTACTTCGAAACGTGCACCTGCAACAGTAAAGACGGTTGCAATAGCGCTGTATCTATACGGATGTCCTGCATAACACTCTTTTTGACTATACTGCTCATTTTTAAGATAAAGATTTTGCAATCAGGTTGATTTTGAAAACAAGACTTTATTGGCATAATGTTGTCAACGAATTTTCATCCGTCCAAAGAAGCACTCACGAAAAAAAAAAAGACTGTTGAGTGTGCGAAGAAGAAACCATTAATAGAATTGTAATTGTGTAATATATATATATATTATTCTGTGTTGATTTTGGCTACAATTTTGGTGTGCGGAAAATATTTTTTTAGTACATTTCATATTCTTTGTTATTACATTTTATTACCTAGACTTGTGATCAACAGTTTTGTACTTCCTTTCATTGTCTCTTTAAATGGAATGTCGAAAGTATGGTCGCATTTTGTACCACCATTTCGACTGCATAAGTGTAAGTTTTTGCAGAATGGGTTATTTCATTGGAGGTATTATCATGAAATGTGTGTGTGTGTGTGTATGGATTAATTATATCTCAAAAATATGCAGTGGATTCTTATATATTTAATTTTTTTGGAAAACTGAACACACCTGTTTTTAATTCATGCAATTTGGTAACTTTTTCTTAAAAAAATCCACTTTCTTCATGAAGTGTAATATAAAATAATAATATATTTATAGATAATTAATAGCTATTTCCAATTTGTTTTTAAATTCAGAATTTTTTTTTCGGCAATACCAAGAATTTCCTGAAACATGATGTTATCTAAACTCAGGAAAGAGATTTATTAAAAATTTATCAAAAATTATATAAATCCAACAGAAGTTATTTAAATTTTAAACTTTGTTAATAATTTAAATGGATTGTTGAATGTATACCTGTATTGCCTAGGGATTATTGAATTAATTAATTCAGGTTCTTGTGTATTTTTTGTTTTGTTGCATTTTCAGATATTATCCAAGTGGGGTGTTTGAGTTTTTGTTTCATTTTATGGAATTTATATGTTGAGTTTATTTAAGTTGATGTGCGTACTTGATCGTATAAAGATAATTTTGTGTCCTGTGATTAAATATCAAAAATTATTCAATTAAATTTATTTTTAATTTCAGATTATTTATTAATGATTCGATTGAGAATAATATATTTTATCTTTTGAATCGTTTCAGGTTTTAAACAGAACTTCGTTAATAAAATATTTTAATGAACTTAAATATCACATTTGATGAAAATTGTGTCTGTGTTTTGTCATTGAGTTCAATTCCCAATAAAGTTGATTTCCTTAAGAAATAAATATTTTTGAAAATTCAATAAATGAATGATTTTTTTTTCGTGTGTGTTAGCTTTCTTTTGATGCATCATTAGTTTTAACATGTTTACGGTGTTTCATGCAATAATTTTTCAAATCATTGGTTGAAAATGTGGAATACTAATTGCTAACCTGCTTGCATCAATTCTCTATTTTTGGCGTGTTGGTATTGTACCATTATTAAGTGCATATTTTATTACATATGCATATTTAAATGGAAAGTTCCATTATCTGAGGCATTTAAATATATTTTTCAAACTCTTTCATGTTCTTTTTTTCTTATATTTTAAAACTGTTTTTATTTTATATCTATGAAAAGTTATTTTTTGATGTAAAGAGAATATTTAATTTGGCTTAAAGAGGTTTTTTTTTTTTTTTTTTGTGATTTCTTATGGAAAAATAGTAAAATTTTCTCACTCTTTTTCTATTACTAGGTTTCAGGAATTTTTTCCTTAATTTTTTTTTTTCACAACGTTGTTCCATACTGCAATTATCAATCTCATTTGTACACAAAATATTTGTTTGTGATATATCGTTCTTTATTATTTTATTTGAACATAAATCATTATTAAGTAACATGGTTCTTTAATGATTTTGTTTTCTATAAAAATATTGTAAAATTGTAAGAATAAGACTTAAATCATTTTATTGAATTTTATCTTTTATTTTAAATTTAAAATATAATTATTAATCTAAATGTTGTTTTAAATCTTTTTAAAAGTTTTGCACAAATACTAAAATTAGATCATGTAATTTTATAAATTAATTAAGCATTTTTCAAATAACATTGCTTAATTTGATTATTATTTTTGAGTTATTATTTGTTCACGTAAAGATTCTATTACTCTTACTTTCTTTTTGATGTATGTGTGATTTAAAAAAAAATATATGGTATTTATGTTAAGATTGAAGAAAACAGAAAAAGATTTATATTAAAAATTTTACAATTAATATAATATTAGAAAGATTGTTTATTCTATATATTAGAATTATTCAAATATGGTAAATTATTAATTTAATTTGTTATTTTATATTTAAATTGAATATCTATTCAGTAACATAAGAAAAAATTAGGTTTTATATATATACCTGTTAAAAGATCTGTCATTGAAAATGTGAGTAAAGTAGATAGGCATTTATTTTGTGATTAACCTGTATGTATACTTTATGGGTATTATGCTGATCTCTTTGTTAACTTCTCGTTTTCATTTATTATGAATCAAAATTGATTTTTACGATTTTTTTATAGTTTTTATTAGCAGAGAAATGAAGAAAGTTTACCATGCTGTTTTGAATGTCTTGAATGTATCTTCGATATTTTTTTTTTATTTATTGATTTGCATTTAATGATAATTTAATTCAAACATGTTTTAATTTTATTTTTTTGCTTACAAGAATGGATACTGGTTAATAGATGAAAATATTTTTTTAAATGTTTGTGATGTTTGTTAAGAAATGTATATAATGAAGCTGCTCAGTTGTGAATCACAATATATTGTAAAAATTGTTTCTTATTCCCTTGTAAGAAGGATTCTTGAAATAATTTTATACTTTGAATAAAGCATATTTTTTACATCGTTAAATATTTGAAATATTTTCTTACTCATTTTAAAGAAAAGGGAAAGGGGATTGGAAATTCTTTGACTTTCAAGCATAATATTGGAGTGACTTCACTTATAACGTTTGCTGACGGAAGTTTGAAAAGGGAGAGAATGCTGGCTCAGTGATGGGCCTCTTCTGATCGCAATTCAAATTTTTGAGGTCTGAACCCAAGATAACTCTTTCTATTTCTAAACGGAATGCAAATACAACTAAATTAAACTTATCAAGAAATGCGGATATGTGTGTTTCTAGGACGTCAATATGTGCATGTGCATGTGAGGCTCAACATGTGCTATCATTGATCTTAACATGTGTTTCAGGAAATGGGAATTAGGGGCTAAATTATTATTCCCAATTTCATATGGAACTTAAAAATATAATAGAACCTTTTAATAAGTGAGAAATTCGGAGAAATTCGCAGTATCTGTAGAAAACTCACTCAAAAATTATTTAACTCATGCTCTTGAATTTTTTGAATGATTTTTTTTTTTGCTTTAATAAAAATATAATTACAACTATTATTTGTCACAGTATAAATTATTGACTATTCATATGAATATAGATTATTTATTATGGCTTTTAACTGATTTTAAAAAATATTGTGAAATATCCAGTAGTTAACACAAAATAAAACTGAATTGAGTGGTTATAGCTGAGTGACATATATTGAATTTCAACCGCATCTTTTATCATTTCATACATTTGTTTCTCAAATGGAATCAATCAAATTATAATCAACAAGTAACGGGAGTTCTTTATTTTGTTATGAAGTTCATTTTCAACAAATAAATGAAATTCTGCAGAAAAGGATAGTACACATAATTTGGAACGTAGCCAACTTTGATTCAAGTCAGCATGCATAAAAGAGCTTGAGAAATTTCTTGAATGAAAGACCTACGACAGCATCTTTTCAAGGACCTGATAGGCTTAGTTTGATTTTAAAAGATAGATTGTTGATCATATCTAGTTGATTGACTTCTTAAATCTGAGAACTAATGGGGACACTAATTCACGTTCTTCAAGTTTCTATCGTTGATATAGAGGGAGAATCGAGTTTAAATAATTAAAAAAGAAAGAAAAACACTGAAAGCAGGAAACAATTAAAAACAATTAGTAATTAACAATGTAATCAGCTTTTATTTCAAAATGGCGGTATAAATTTTGAGCATCCCGCTCAAATCACTCAGGATATAAAAATGGCAACATTCTTTATGATATTCCGGAATGGAGACAACTCGAGTAGAGACATCAGAAAAAATAAACGAAGAATTATGTCTCCTCATTAAGGATTTGATGATATGACCCTGAGCGGAACTTCATATATCAAAAATATCTAAATGTTGATTTTTTTTTCATTATCTTACTCTCTCTCTCTCTCTCACACACACACATACACACACACTCACACATACTTCATTAAAAAAAAATCTCCATCATATTTTTTCTTCCTGTTCACATCCATCCCATAATCAAAAGCGGCTTGCGTTCTTGGAACGGGTGTGCAATATGGCGTAGCGGTAGTAGTAAGAGTGCACAGTGAGCTAATTTGCAAAATACACACACTTACAAATGCTTAGATTTTTTTCAATAGTTTAACCTTTTGAATACTTCGTTTATATTAATGTGAGAAAATGTTATTAGTAGGAAATTTTGCAATATGTAATTTTGCAGTACGTATTTCCACGTATCTAAATTTTATATGCCATGTTTTTTCAGGAACCTTAATATTCGATAAATAGAGGTTCGAGAATATAGCAATTATATTGACACATTTGAATAAAATTTATACTTAAATAATAATAATTTATATTCTGTATAATGAAATTCAATGTCCAGGTTTTAACGTTACTTCATCTCACAAAATGCTTTATTCAATCTGTATTATATCCTCAATAAATGATACTACGGCCGCTATCACCAATAGAGGACGAATAATAAATGCAGAATTATTAATTTCATTTTGTCATCTGGAGCTTTCTTTTTTCTGCTGTCATTCTATTTACTTTTAAAATGAAAGTTAAAACCTGGAATGGCATTAAGATAGCTAGATATTTTCATTTAAATCATTTAAAATTAAAAAAGAAAAAAAAATCATTATTTAAATTTTTTTTTAAAAATTGTTGGAGATAGGAAATTATATTTATCATTACTTTAATCAAAATCAATAGCTTCATAACTCGATTAGTTACAGTTACGAAAGAGCAAAAAAAAAAAAAAAAAAATGTTTAAGATGTTAAAGTCACAAGAATATGGAAGTCCTATATAACTTATACGATTGGCAAATTGTATAAAAAAATTAAATTTCGCAATTTTTTGGCATTATATCTATTAAATAAAATAATATACAATATAATTTTTTCATGTCATTTAGAAACTTTTTCTATCAGGAAGTATGTGTCTATTTCTAGACATTATATATTTTAGAATGAAAATTTTCATTGCAGCTCTGGCAATCTCTTTTCAAACAGAAAGACATGAAATAAAGAGAATTTTGACTGTAGCATTGTTGATTTACGTGCATGAGAAGCATAGATTTGAAAAGCTTCATTTTTCCTCAAACTCCTCTCAAACTGTTTATTATATCTGTGCCTCAAGGATTGCCTTTTAGATATGGATATAGAAATAATTTAGTCTCATTTTAAATCTCATATATGGTAAAATTTCGAAGACTAGAGCCAAATTAAATTTTTAATCTTAGCATTATTTAATGTTGACATTCTTTACAATAAATTTTAAATCAGTGTTTGTTTCAAGTTCGTTTATAGCATGCTTCAAATCTTCATAGGTAATCTGTATCTTTTTATTAGCTGACTGGTAGCGAATACTTCAGCAATTACATTCATAGTGACGTAAAATGGCCTTAATTACCTTGAAATTTATAAGAGAAATTAATATGCTTTCTCTACTATAGAGGAATAATTTCCTTTTGTCGTAAATTGTGTTTTAACTATTTTGAAATGCACATTAATGAGAGATACATATAAGAGTAGAAAATAGCATTTGAGATCAGACTGCTTTCTTAAAAAAAAACTTTTCTAAAATATTGTTAACCTTGTTACATAGAGTAACAATCAAGCAGTTTATTATTAAAGACTTTTGCTCTTATTAATTTATCGTCATTCTATGATGTCGCAATGACTGAATAATAAGTTGGGTGAAGAAGTTTTCTGTATCTCAACTAATTCTCGAATTATCAAAGAATATTATTATAACGAATTATTATAGAATATTATTATAAGGATATTTATTGAATATATATATATTCTCTCTCTCTCTCTCTCTCTCTCTCTCTATATATATATATATATATATATATGTGTGTGTGTGTGTGTGTGTGTGTGTGTGTGTGTGTGTGTGTGTGCGTGTGTGTGGGTGGGTGTGGGTGTGATAGTCATATTAAAATTGAAAATAAAGAACTAAACAGTTTTGATTTTCTTTCTGATGCGTTTTCAAGAAAGAAGTGAATGTTTGAAATATATTTTTAATATATTTTTTAAAACGTTTAAGTGATTCATAATATTTCAGGGGAATTTCTGAAAGACATTGTCACATTCAAAGTAGTTTAGAGATACCAGATGAAAAATGAGGTTAAAGAAATGTAAGCTGAAATTCTTTCATAGATTCATGAATCGTTTTTCTTAAAATTCACTAATAGTCCAACAACAGAATTATGAAGATTTCTTTGGAATATATGAAAACTAACAAAATTCAAACATTGTTATTCTTGTTTGTTGGGAAATTATTGTGATAGATTAAAAAAATGCTCTCCAGAGTTCCATTTTAGAACTATTCGAATACTTCGCGATAGCAATGGCCTCTGCTGCACACGCCCCCGCAGTAGAAGCGGAACAGGATGGAAAAGGCACAAAAAACTGCTCCATCTCGGGGAGAAAAGGACGCCCAACGAGCATTCGATTATCGATCGCTCAACATCCGGGCAACTCTTCGCAACCCCAGCTAGCAAACGCATGCGCTACCCTCTATCATTTAACTCTCCCTTCTCCGAGCGCGACCCTGTCTTTTAGGGCACCTCCATATCTTAATCTGTGAAATTCGGCTTCTAAATTAGTTTCAAATCACTTCTCTATGATTGGTCATCTCTGAAGAAACTGACAGAGAAGGGAAACGCTCAGCTTCTTTGCCTCTGGATAGCAGCCCCAATCTGGCTGCTAGCAGCTGCAAGGTCGTTGCGGCGTGACCTGGACTCCATTTCCACCTTGGAAGGCAGCTTTCCACCATGGCTGCCCATGAAAGCTTCGGGAGCAGACTCTGGGTACCGCTTCTGTTTACGCTTGCATTCACCATCCACACAGGTGAGTTATCCCAAAATAGCACCCGGCAACAGAATTGAAAATTATACAATTAAAAAAAATATATTTCTTTCGAAATTCTTTCCATTTCCCAATTATCGTAATTATAGATCTTGTCCTAATTGTCCTTCGCTAATCATTCAGGTGAGTTAATGGAAACAACGAATTCTGATTTCATGAAATCAAAAATCTCCAGACAAATGGCACAGTGATGAATTTTAAGAAAAATTCAATAGATTTCTCTACTTTTAGGAATTACAGGTTTTGCCCTCACCCAGCATTCAGTTGAGTTACTCGCAACTGCGAATTTTCTATTCGACAAAAGCAGAATTTATTCGCCAAACGATAAAATAGGTTTCAGCCATTTTCTTTTTTCAACTTCACTAGCTACTAACCTATCGTGAGCTATCAAATAGCATAAAGAATTTGAATATTTGTTCTAATTTACTTATTCTAAATTTATTTTATAAAAATTGCTATTTTAATTATTTTTTCGAAATCTGAAAAAATTTTGAAATAAAGTTGGCAACAATTTAGCTAAAAAATATTAGAATTCCTATGAAAAGGAATGAGTAATAAGATAAAAAGTCGTAAAAGAATCAGTAGAATTGAAAGTATCGATTTTATGCCGCCATCTTTATTTTATTTCTAAACAGAATATATATACACATATAATTTCAAAAACTTTACTTTCTACCCTATAAAATTGAATGTTTAAAGTTTCTTAGCTGCAAAATTAAACTGGTTACATTTCAAATGTGACAAAAGAATTAAAATATTTCTTTCAGAATATGAGTTCGATCAGATTATAAAGTGAGTCTTAGAGAGATCATTTCCTCTAAGGGCTTTATTGTTATCAACTTTATCAGTTTTTAAGTGTTTTATTTGTAATTTAATTAATATTCATTCATAATATTAATATTCAATTGAATTATAATTCAATTTTTATCAAATATTCAATAAATAGAATATTTGATTAAAATTCTTCATCACAATTTTTTAAAAATATGAATAGATACGACTAATTAACTTAAAAAGGTTTCAATCATTTATAAAGAAGCATTACAAAATTATTTTTCGTTGTTTAAACTTGAAAATTTGACAAAATGAAATTTATTTCATTAAGTGGATGATTCTAGTTTCGTAGATTATGAAATGTTGAGATTTTTTTTAAATTGACATAATTATTTTATATTTTGAGTAAACTTTACGAAATAATGGATAGTTTTATCTAGAAAATTTGGAAAAGTTCACTTTTTAAGCTTATGAAAAGTGAAAGAAATTGACATTTATAAAAAGATGTTGTAGTGAAAATAGAAGCAATATGAGAATATATGAAAAATTAATTTGATGGCTAAATTTTTTGAGTTAACATTTCAATTTTGATTTTCTTTTTGTTCTAAAAATAGGAGAAATTATCGTTGTACTTCTTTTGTGATCTATTATAACTCTTATTGATAAAATTTTTTATCAATCAGATTTTAAATTACATTTGTCACGCATTTTGTATTATAATTTTTACCATGTTATTTAATGAAGTTTAAAAGTATTATTACCCAAATTGTTAAAAATACACGAAAATTTGTTATTTCTGATAGAAATTATTCAGATTCTAACATGAGGTAAATATATTTCTGAATAAAATATTTCTGAAATTACGGTCTCCTTTCAAAATATTTTTCATGTTTAAAATTCTTTTGAAATGAAATCGATACTTAAAAACATCGATATTTCCCCTTGTTATCGATTTACATGCATCATCACCCTAGGCAGGAAGATAAATCGATATTAAACGAGGAGATATTGATTTTCTCTGGATCTAGGACATTTTTTTTATGACCCTTATTTATATTGTTTTTTTTCCTCGTTAAAACTTTTGATTGAGATAATTTGAAACCTACTTTATTAGTCTAACTTTCAACAAAATACATACATTCTTTTATATAATTTTGTATGAAGTTCGAAATTTCATTTGATCTTATTGACTTTTTCTGATTATAATTGCGTAAAGAGAAATTTAACATTCATTACTTTATGAAAACTTTTTTGAATATTTAAAGATGTTGCTTTTGTTTTTGATAAATTAAATTTAAATTAATTCTATAATTATTAAAAATATTCATGCATCATCTTTGTTTTTGCATTTTTTTCGTTTGTATGAAAAAATAGTAAAATTGCTGTTCGTAAGTTTCTGCGAATTTTTAAGAAATTTTCAGTTAATTCATAAAATTGAAAAGTAATTTGGACGACGATTCCTGATATTTATATGCCTTTTTATCAAATTAATAATTAGATCATATACTCGAGGTCTTTAATACTCAATCAAAAGCAACGGCATTGAATTTTTTTTAAAGTCTTAATTAATAGTTAAGAATTTTACTTAAAAACATTGATCAGAAAGATTTTAAGAACAGTAGATAATTATATACTATATAAAAAAGAAACACGGTAATTTTTAAATTTAATGCGAGAGAAAGTAATTAAAAAATTTTATTCGATTAATGTACATTTTAATAATTGTACATGAAATATTTTTAAAAATTTGTAATTCTGTATACGAAGACATTTTATGAAAATATTATTTAAAATTTTTAAATGTATCACTAAAATATATCTAATTTTAAATAAAGTTTGATAGAAAAAAAATAATATTTTAATTTTTATATATATTATAATATTTATATATAATGTATGTAAAAAATAATTTTTTAAAAATATTTGCATATCTCTTGTTTTTTTAAATACATGCAATAAAATTATAATATATAAACGTTTTAAAAATCTTTCGAAAGCACGTTTTAAAGTGTAAAAACAAATTATAAATTTAAATTAAGAATTGATCTATTGATTACAAATTAAGTTGAGTTTTTAAAATTAAACAGGAAAAGCTACAAAAATGTGCTTTTAATTGTTTAAATTTTCAGAATATATCAGAGTTCCTTTTTAATTTCTGTTAAATTTAAAGACAGAGGTGAGTATTCATCTCATATGAGGTATGCGCAGGTAACTGGTATTTTTTCATTTGCAAAATTTTTTTCTCAAATTTAAAAAAAATAATGTAATTTGTACTGAAATTATTTCAAATCTAGTTAGCTAAATTTTTTTAGAACTTTTATTCGCAAATTATATTGTTTTATATTACAGAAATCTGTAAAAACTGCAAAATAAAAATTTCTTTTGGTTTTGAAACTTATCTTGAGGTATGATTTCGATTCAGAAGATGTTTTTATGTGGCAAGAAAGGCTGGCACAAAGGTTGACATTTATGAAGGGCAGAATATGAACATTTGGAAACTACATAGAAAAATTCTGAGATTTGAGATGACCCTTCTGAATCATCCAATTTAATTTGTTTCTAACAATATATGGTTTTATTGTTGTTTTGAAATAAAGACGGTAAAAAATATCATACTCAAAAAGTTCTCCCATTTTCTATCGTATTATTCCCAAACTTTATGAGAATATTATGCTGAGAAGAATAATCACTATCATTTATATCTATTTGTATCAGTTCTTACGTGTGAAAAGATTTGTTAGACAATGCTTTCACAATGACGCACAAAGAACGATTTGGTGCAGCGAAGCCAGCTTGCGTTCTTCTTCCCTTTAGAATTAAATTTGCAAATACTTGCAAAAGAAGGCACTTGAGCAGCCCATTAAAGGAACGATATCATGTGATCATTCCCACTAGGGAAATTAATGCTGGAAATTATTTAGCACTGAGCTAATTCGCTTGAATCATAGCTGCTGACAAACATATCTGAGAATCATCTGATAGCTAATTGTGCAGTGCCTTATAATATGCTACGATACCATGCTATGAATCTTTTCAGAGGAATGCAAAATTATACCCTAATGTTAATTACAGAATTACCTGAACTAATTGCAAAAACCTCGATATTGGCAAGAAAATTTGGGATATTAATAATATCCCAGCATGTTCTATCCTAGAGAGCTGAGGAACCCCTCAAGACAAGGCAAAATAACCCATATCTCTTTGCACGAAAATCCATTGAGCAATTAGCATACTTTTGTGATTGAGAGTCGTTGAAAAAGTTCTTTTATTTGACCTTATCTGATAAAAGCCACAGGGATTGCCATGCCCGCAGCAGACGACCCACTGCAAGTTGATTTATTAGTGCTTTGCAAGATTAAATAGAAAGGAAACCTTTTGAGAAAAAATTTCTTTTGTCATTTCCTAGCTCATTACTTGGGTACTGGGCTATCGTACCGGGTACGTGCTGAAGTGGCTTCTAAAAATAGCAGCACTCCCTGCTCGTGTCGAAAGGCCAAAAGCACTTTTCGGAACCCACTCCTCATTGGAGGAACCGCGCAGAAGGTCTCTAGATATCGATCCACAAAGGTACAGGGGGAGGGCGGAAAGCCTGCTTGTCTGGGTGTGCCGTTGCCATGGTTGCCGGTACCTTTCCAGAAGTTTTCCTGCAGCTGAGAGAGGTGACATTCTCCTGGAAAAATGGATGATTTGTTCGAGATGAATTGAATCCTCCCCCCTATAATGTCTCAACACAAGTGGAGGACTAATATTTATATTTTACTCAGTTTTGGAAGGGAAGTTTCTTTAAGGGAATAGGAAGGTTTGTGTTTGAGAATATCAAGTTTTGAAATTTTGAAGTAAAATACATTTTTTGTTCTCCATTTATAAGATATTCGTAAGAGATAGAGAATAAACAAAAAAACACTTATATAGAATTTTTGAAGATTTTTTTCCCATCAGGACTTGGTTTTGCAATGTGGAAAGATTGATTTGCATTCTTACTCGCGAAAGCTTCTTAAAAAGAGGAGACAATTTAATGAGAAATTATCTAATTTGATCAAAATCTTTTCACATTCTTCTTAGAAACTTGTAAAAATCACCTGGATTACAAGATAAACGGCTACGTTCTGTAATTTTCTAAATAATGAAGCTGAACAATATTGATTTAAATAAAATAATGCAAAACTATTTTAATATGAAAATATTAAAATCCAGCTTTTCATTAATTTTCTAATGCAATTAGAAAAAGTAGAGTATTTTTGTATTTTAATCACTTTTACCAAGAAATCAAATGAGAAAATATGAGAATCAACTTCAAAGCATTACAATTTCTGATGAGATCGGAAATGGGATGTTAATATTTTAATCAAGGCAGACTTTGAATTTTGAAAGAAACCCAATTTTCTTTGAAATTTTCCCTAAATAAGAAATTTCCTAAATAAATTTAGAAAAAATTTCAAATAGAATTAAATTTTTATGAAAAATGTCATTATATTTAAGTCGAGAAAGAAAAAAAAAGTCTGATAAAAATGTGAACCCATGTAAAGAGATTTAGCTTGTTTCAAATAATATAAAAAAAAATCACTAGAATGTACCCTTGTTCTAACGGATTTCGAGTCAAGCCCGTAATGATGAAACACTTCTATTAAAATCTTTCGAAATTCATAATCCTGTTACCAGTTTTAAAAAAATCTTTTCTTTTTACGTAAATATACTAATTTTTTGAATAATTAAAACAAGAAAGTAATGATTAATTTTAAGAAATGGGTAGTACTAATGTAAATTTTAAGAAATAAATTTATATCTATTGAGAAACTACGGTTGTTTTCAAATGTTTACAATTTTTTTTAAAAAAATTATTATGATTTTCTTTTAGAGTAATTTAAAAATAAATTTCTTATTGCATTAAATTTTTTTATTTATATTGGGGATATAAAAGAATCTTTATTATTTAAAACATGCATTATTTTGCTCATGGAAGCAATGTTGAATTATACTTTAATTGACTACAAACAGTTATTCAAATTCTGAAAAAAAAAAAAAAAAAAAAAAAAAAAGAAAAAAAAAAGACAATTGTCACTTTAAAAAAAATTTAGTTTCATAAAACCTTTTAAATATTGTTAATTACAATAATTAAAATATTCTTACTTTGAAATTCGGAGCATTGTAAAATGAAATCTATGATTTAAAGGCGTAAATTTCTCTTACCTATTTATTAAATCATTTCTATAACTTTGTATCTTGATAGGTTCTAAACAGAGCTTTAAAATAAAGTATATATTTTTCAAAAATGGGTTAAAAGGAACTTTCAACTCGAAAATGTTATAATTCTTTACTTCACTGAATGAATCAGATCTTTTTTAAAAATCATTTTAGCGAACTTTCTTTAAGAAGCTAGCAGTCATTCCACTATCTTGTAAAATTGCTTTTCTGGCATGAATTCTACAACAGCAGGAAAACTTGTACTCTACCGATTAAAACTTTGAAATGCAAGCAAAATTTAGAACGTTCTGGTTTAAAAAAATACTTTTTCATAAACTCTAGAAAATTAAAAAAAATAATGAAGGAATTGTTTAATTATTTATTATTATCAATTATCATTTTTGGTTATTATAAGTCGAAAATATTAAATAGTTAAACGGTGGAATAAAATTAAAAGAAATAACGGTTATAAAAGGAGAAATTAAAGGTGGTATTTGAACCTGAAGAAATAATTCCCTTTTGGATTTATCACTTTCTAATTTGATTTATAATTTTTCCATCTTAAAAAAATAATGTTATGATAGTAGAAAATAGAAGCTTGTCCTTCAGTTCTCAAAATTTGAGTTTTCTGCTTTTAAGCTTTAATCTATTATACAAATATAAAATATATTTTTGTTATTAATTTTTTAAAAAAAATTTCATCTTTTTGTGACTACAATTTAGTAGGAGATAGTATAAATTCAAGATATTATTGTTTGTAGGGCTTATCAATAATTCTAGAAACTTCCATTTTCGTTCCTCTAGAGAATGTTAATGAATGCGTGGCAAGTTGCATGCAAACTTGTTCTGTTTCCGCATAAAGCCTTTTCAAACTTATTTTTTTTATGAATGGTACTATATTTCCGCAAAAGGGCTTGAATAAACAATGTATTTCCATCACCGTAAGAGGAAAAATATCCTTGACATTTTATTAATTTTTTCTTTCTCTAACTCACGTTACAATCTGCGAACTTTGAAGAAGTAATTCTTTTTATTTCAAAATTCCACAATGCAATTCCATTGCTTTGATTTTTCTAAATTTTTAAATACTTACATTAAGTTTTACCAAGTTTGTCAAGTGTTTGAAACTATATGTTACAATCACTATAATTTAAGTAAATTGCAAAACGTTATATTTCGTTATAACGTTATATATATTTATTTAACGTTAAACGTATAGGTAGGAGGAATATATTGAATGAAAAAAAAAATGAAGAATTCAGAAAAAAAAAAAAAAAAAATGTGTTCCTCTTACCTAGAATAGAACTCTACTTGATTACACTGAATTCTTCATGCAAATTTTGATTGACTACAAATAATAAAAATATTGAGAAAAAGTCAAAATAAAATGTATAAAATAATCAATAATTTTTTAAAAAAAATCAACAATAAAATCCTACAGAGAAATTATCAATACATTTGCCCCTCATTTAAGATACTAATATTGATTACAATGCATAAGTGGCGATTAACTTTATCTATGCT
Source organism: Argiope bruennichi (assembly GCF_947563725.1). Classification (NCBI taxonomy): domain Eukaryota; kingdom Metazoa; phylum Arthropoda; class Arachnida; order Araneae; family Araneidae; genus Argiope; species Argiope bruennichi. The sequence continues at coordinate 9,784,267 of NC_079160.1, forward strand.
TGAAAATTATAAAGTGGCAACTTAAAAAAATTTATTTGCGAATAAGCAGCTGTTCATAATTTCTGATTGGAATAGATAGACGTTTTGCTGTGATGGAAGTGAAATCTGTGATTCAAGTGTATGCATGAACAAATGAAATATTCACTACTGGTATGTGATCACATTCGGGATGAATTTTTTTAGAAACGCTCTAAAATAGTTGTATTTTGAATTTTTGCATGAAAAAGATTGAAAAAAACATGTGTGCACCCAAAATAAACCCCTGTTAAACGATAAAAGTTTTTAAAAATAGAGAAAAGGATTTTTTTTTTCGTTTAAAAAGAGGTATAAAGCAAAAATCTTTTAGTTTAGAAATTTATCAAATGATTTGCTTAAAATTTTTAAAAATAGTTTACGAAATATATTACTTAGTTCCAGAATTAAAAAATGAGCTTTATTTCTCTTTGTTCCTTATGTATTAAATTCAGTTGATAAATAAAATGAAATTTTCAATTTTTTTTTTTGCGTTAAGAAGCATTAGAAAAAATGTAGAATATTTCTAAATGTATAGAATATTTATTATCTTGTTAAGGAACCGCAGAACATAATGAGAAATTATTATACCAAAATTTGAACGAAAAATATGCTTTATATTTTAATTATGAGGTTTTTCGTAAAATAATTCTACTAAAGATAAAAATTTCAGAAAATAATTTTTAAAGATGTAAAATAGCATTCAAACGTATATAAATGCAAATAAAAAAATTAATGTAATTTCCAAAAAAAAAAAAAAATGACTTGAAATTCTTAAAGCTTTATGAAGAAAACTGTTCAACTGTACTGTAAATCAACTGTACATTAAAAATATTTTTTAAAAATTCTCATTTTCTCTAAAAAATCTACTTTTTAATGTAGTTGCCTATCTAAAGCAACGAAATGAAGTGTTTATAATAACAAAAAATCACATTGAACGATGAAAATGAAACCGTTACAATAAAAGTGCTTGTGGCGCCATCTGGTGGGACATGTGAACGAACTGTCTCTTTCTGAAACTCTCTCTTTGCTCTCTTTGCAGGCACGGCTATAAAATGCTGGGACTGCAACTCTCACTACGACAGAAATTGCGCCGATCCCTTCAGGAACGCGACGTTCGCCCTCACAGACTGTGATCAGAGAAGCCTCGATCACTTCCCTCAGCAGAAAGCCACCGTCTGCAGGAAGATCATACAGAAAGGTACGCTACGTCCCTGGTAGCAGTTGCAATAAAGATAAAGAAATGATCAGATTTCGCTGCTTTTTGTTTAAATTGTTATTTTTTTTTACTATCAATCATAAATTATTCAAAACTCTCATTATCTTAAATATGTTAACAAGCTAGTTTTACATTAAATAAAATTTTCTATAAAAAAACTGGAAACAATTAAACCTTTAGATTTTTTTAAAAAACATTTTAGTTACATAAAATAGGAAGTATTTCACTGATTACTGAAATGTATAATTTGAAAGTTTGTAAATAGCTATAATAATATTTATAGGTTTGAAAAGTCAAAGGTTATGTAAATTATCCTTTAACAATGAGGCGAATAGGAACTCCTATAATAGAATTTTTTCTTTCTTTTTTCTTTTGCCTTTTTCTTGAAACACGTTTTTTTTCTTCCAAATTTCTGTATACATCGAATGCATTAAATTCATTGTAATCGTTTAAAGTTTTATTCAACAATATTTACGAATATTAAGCCTCTGTTAAACATATTTTAATTTTTTCTACGTGATGGCATTAATATTTAAAGATCATTAATATTAAAGATCATATGTATTTTGATATTCAAATTACACGACAAATTATGGAGAATTTTATGATTATGACTCTATCAGTGAATCTTAACACTTTCGTTGCCATGACTCATACTTTCTATCAAATTAAACGATTCCTCCAATACTACAGTAGAAAAAAAAGATTCATTCAATTAGATAGAATGTATGAATCACTTCCATGAGTCAAACGGCCTCAGCGTAGTCAAGTGATAACGTTAGTACAATTAACAATCTTTCAGAAAGGATAAGATTTGTACTTTTGTATTTAGATTTTCGATAGAAATATCAAACTAATTTAGTTTTTTCTTACAGTGAAGGTAATGTAGATTGTTATAAATGATAGTTAATTTTAATTTATTATTAATAGTTAATTTTAAATAATTTAAATTGCTATCATAAGAACTGCTATCATAAGCTATTTTAAGAACCCTCATGAACTTTTCAAAAAAATAGTCAAGAAATTCTCACAATAATTAAAAATTGAAGCTCGTAGTTGCGGTTTAATTTCTTGTTTACATATATGTTTTCCACTGCTATTTCTCTATCTTACTTATTTTTATATTTACATAGAAACGATATTCTTTAAAATTCATATTATAAGATTATCTGACATATGATAGACAAACTCATAAGCATATAAAAATTAAAAATTATATTTTCAAAGGTAGTTATTATTTCTTGTTTTTTCCTCGTGGGCAGATTAAAATTAGTTTTCAGACTAATTTAAAAATCAGACTTGATATAGTTAATAGCTTGATTAAAAAATTGAATATTGATTCTTATTCGTAAATATATGCAGTCGGAGCTACTGTTTTAAAATTTGAATGAAAGTAGCCCGATTTTTAATTAACACTTAAAATCAAAATTACAAGAGCGTGACAGTCATTAAATATCAGTTGGCAACTAATTACATCATATACTGTAAGAACTAGCTGTTACTTCTGCATTATTATCTTATTCAGCAGATAACATTTACAATTCTTTGTACTTTACAGTAATGATATATACAAACTGAAAGGATGGTAGACTTCATTAAATGAATATAACTAGGAAAATACAAATACATTAAGAAAATTTGAGAAACTGAAATTCTAAAGAAAACCAGAAAGAATAACGTCTCCTTTGGAGATAGTGGTAGTAGTTATTTTTTATAGATTATAGGAGTCCTGGAGCTGGAATGTTGACTCTGGTGAGTGCTTCCCCCCCCCCCCTTTAGCTTGAAATCATTGAAAAAGCACATGCTCTCCTCATAGAAAACAAATTGACTAATTCCGTGAAAGAAAAGGAATACCGAATGGCAAAGTGTTGCAGCGTGTATACCCTTTTGTAAAGCAGCGGAAAATTTTTTTTGTTGGTATAGTATTAATACAGATCTTAAGAGAAAAAAGATTGCAATTTCATTTTGAAGTTACATTAGGATTATTAGGAGCAACATTTGTGACTCTGAACCGCAGCAATGACTCATTGCATGGTTTTCTGACTATAATAATCTTTTTTTTCTCCCCCCAGTGAGGGATGATTACCGCTTTGTTCGAGGCTGCGGCTGGCTGAGTAGTGAGAAGGAAAGCACAGATTGTTTCAAACGTGCGGGAACCTTCAATGTCCTGATACAGTACTGTAGTTGTGATACGGACGGCTGCAACGCCGCTCCCCACACCATCCAATACAACTGGATCGGACTGCTGGCGGCCGTCATCTTCTCCACCCTCATGGCGGTCAAGTAAGAACGCCACAGAGCTCCTCCAAGAGCGTGACCACTCGAGAACCTGGCCGTGCCAGTTTATGTTTTTGCAGGCTGCAATTATATATAAATATACATATGGAACAAATACCGAGATTTAACTTAACCATATTTTGTTGCTAAGCGGTCGTTGCTAGACGAGTAAAAAAAAAAAAAGGTTCGCTTGTTGTAGCGTCAACTCCCAGCGGCCCCGGTGACATCACTACCTTACCAAAGAGTTCGACTATCATTTCTATACTTTTTATTATATTTTAGAATGTGTTTATATATTTACCATATGTTGATTATCTTTTATTGTTGATTTTTGTTTTCTATTCTCGTATTTGCTCATTTTAAATCTTGTTTGTATTTTTTTATAAACAAATCTGTTGGATTTATTTTGAAGTTTCCACATATTCAACATAATTTACTTTTAGATTCGTTTGTTGTTAAGGAATTATTTCAATTTCCTCGTAAGATATTGGTGTCGCTGAGTAAAGTATATGACAGCGCTGCAGTGTTATTGTGTTTATTGAAAAACATATATGTTGTTGTTTCTTCGTTCATGTGAACATGTTTTGTTTTTAAGTTCTAAAAAGGAAATTTCCAACTTTCAATAAAAAAATTCACAAGCAATCTCAAAAAATGGCAAATATTCCAAAAAAAATTAAAGATAAAATAATAAACGTTTATATTTAAAAAACATTGCAAAATTACATTTTAATTATTGAATTTAACCAGATACAATTTAGATATGCGGCTTTAAAGAATAATTTAGAACTTCTAAAATTAAATTGGCATCCATTTGGAGATTTTGTTTGAGTTGAATGATTATAAAACTATCGATATTGCAAATTCATCTGATAATAGCCCGATTTTCTTTTAGAAGCCTTAAAGAATAAATAAATAAATAAAAAGAAGTAATCCGTGGAAAGTTGGTAATCTCTTTTATACACTCTTTTATTTCGTTTAGATGTTTGCTGTTGATGTATAACGCGCTTGACTGTTCAAAGTTCCTCTTCGTTACAACCGAAACATTATGTCCCAGAATTGTAACAATTTATATTCACTTTTGTCAAAAGTATATTAAAAAAGTAAATTACTGAAATATAGAAAAAAATTAGAGCTTAATTGCAAGGAACTCAATGCTTTTCATGTCAAATTAGTTAGATTCACAGCTGAAAAATTAAAGCACCCTTTTCGACCACCACGAAAAGTCTTTTTGGAAAGGATCGTATAAATCGCATTTCATTCTGGTGAAAAAAATAGTTAATTAAAAATATTTGTAACTGTACTCACTTAGATATTAATCTTGGTACATCTAAATTGTTATTAGCTGTGAACTTGAGGTCTTTTGAAAAAAATACCTTAGATTCGTGACAAAAAAACTGCCTTTTAGTGTATGCAATGTTTTGAAGTACTTTCACGTTGCTATACACAAGTGTTATACCAAAAAAAAAAAAAACTGTATATTAAGTCGTTAATGCTGTTATTTAATACAGTGACTCTTAGAGAAGACGTATAATAATGCTCGTAGCTAGATCTCAAGCGATGCATTTACTGAAGCACATATTCGTTTAAGATCATGCCATTCTTTCAGTAGGCACTATGTGCAAACGATATTTGAAAATACCATCTTCGATTTTCATTTCATATCAAACTTATTCAGTTTTTACAAACAACAATAGACACAGCCTTTTTTTTTGAAATTTCAATTATCTGAATTTGAACGCTCATTTCTTTCTGTCTGGATTACTTTTTGCCAGACGATTTCAAATTTTTCCCATTTGTATCGATAATAATCGCCAACAAATTTTATTTAAAAAAATTTCATTTATATTCTAAATCCGAAATTTTAAATGTTTCAGATGTATTACAGAGGAAATTAAAATTGGCAGCAATATTTTTTTTTTTTTTTTAAAGAGACGTTATAAATGATCGTATCCAAAAGTAAAATATAACATCGGAATTGGATGCAGTTAATTTTTTTGTTCCCGACATAGACATGGATATGGAGTTGCCTTAAATACACCATAAAAAGTTGTTGTATGATTTCGCGCTCAATTCCCCCTTTAATTCGGTGTTAAAATAATAAAACAAATTTTTGTGTGTTTGTATGTTCAGTGTTTTCAGTTTCGTGACAGGAAACCACAGTTGATTAGACAAATACATTATTTGCCATTCCGTTCCATTAATTCATTTTGTTCCATGGAAGCAATGCAATTTAAATTCTTAAGTAAATGTATCCAATGCGTAGACAAAAAAAAATCCGTCTAAGAATAGTCTCATAACCATTAAAATGAATGTTAAATTGTCATAAAGGAAATTCATTTAGCACCTTAACGTGCATTCTTATAGCTTGGTTTGAAATGTGTTCTTTGCCCGAATGTGGCATTCTGGATTTCTTTCATTCCTTTAATTCATTCTGATTTTAAAAAGAACAATGAATTCAGATTTCAGTTCTAAATCGAACACAAATTTCAGTGTTAATAATGCCCATGCATTCCATTCATATCCATGTGAATTTAATTAATCTTTTGTATATATTTGATAAGTTATTGAAAAAAAAAAACTTTTTAAAAACTTTTCAAAATTTGTGATTATAGTATAAATTTTATATTTTAGTCATGCTTTTTTTATTTTGAAAAAACATTCTAATTAAGCGTGGTTTCTACATATTTTTGTGTCACCTTGTACGTGGCGTTTGACATTCTGTCCACTAGATGGAGCTACAGCTACATTCCAAAGAATTTTTAGTCCTGCGAAGAAAAGATTCATTTGCATGATGTTCTTCGTAGATAGAGCGCTGTCACGTGTATTTATAGAAGTTTCACTATTTGTACTTAAAAAAAATAGTATTGCAAAATGTATTTCTTTTTACTCTATAATTTTCTTTTTTCTTTTAGACTTAAGGTAACTTTGATTGTACTGTGGCGAAAAATATGGTTCGCAAGAATTCTTCGTATATTTTAAATTTATTTAAAAAGAAATAACTCATTGGATAGATCCATAACTGATTTCTAACAGGTTAAAAATGCGGCAAAATTTTTATGGGGGAAAGTCTTCCACTATTTTCAAAATGCTGAAGGGAGAAAATAAATATAAAAGAACCCTGTTCTTAAAGTTCATAACATTTTATATCTTAACTTAAGAAAGCAGATTATTGTTTTCGTCGTCCATTACGTCTCAGAAATTTTAATGCATTTCAGCATTTTTTGAGGCAAATAAAGATTTCATCATTTTAATATTTACAAAAATTACTGTGATCATATGAAAAGTGACAGTTAATTAAGAAATAATTAAAAAAAGGTTAAATATAATTTAATGTAAGAATTATTTTCTATCTGATACGAAGTAAATTTAATATCCTATAAATTAAATTTTCAAAGGGATTAACAAAAGTTGATGATGACTGTGGAAAAAAAAATTATATTTTTAAACGACTAAAAATATTTTTCTAGTTTTATTTTTAAAATTCGAAAAAAATGCTTAAATCTGAAATATTCTCATATCTGGAGCATATTTTTCGCCAAAGATTGTATAAAAAGTCTATCTTATTATTAAAAATTTGTATTATTCCATCCCTACTATGTATGTTTGTTAATTATTATTTTATTATATTTAATATTCTGTGTGCTGTTTATTTGTGTGACTCGCAATACTTGTTGCTATGTTACAAAAAGTTAAAAAAAATGCCAGATAATGGCATGAAAAAAAAAAAGGAAAACAAGTCATCAAGAAACTAATATTGCTCCCGTTTGTTACGTCATGACAATGTTTGTTATTCTTCATTTAGTATTATTTTGATGAAATTGAAGTTATCATTTAGATTAATGCTTTTGAAATACTAGAATAATTACAAAGTGTTCGTTTCATTAATTTTTATAATTGTATTTACTCAATTTTTAGGTTATGTGTGTTAACAGCTGGTTTCCAAACGATTATTGGTCCAAAATACAATTCAGAATTAAAGTTCTTTGACTCTAAAGTAGAAAATATTGAGAAATATTACATAATATTCGTTACGAGACAATCTGAAGACATTTCTATAATCATTCCACATTGTAAATGTTTTTGTTTCCATTGCACAGATTAAATTTTGCATAGGCAATTGCATACTCGTAGTCTTTAGACAAACTTAGAAATTCATTATGATTTTGTTACAAATTTATCTCTTATTAATTATTACACAAAGGTAGTAGAAACCTACCTTTTGAATTGCGGGTTACAATCAACAAATCGTCAAATCTAAAATGTACACATTAATAATGGAAACTCATTCAGATTTTTTTCTTTAATTTTAAAGATGATTTGCATTCATTAAAGTTAAATTTAATATTGGCTTTACACTCTAATTCTAAATTCACAAGCGAAAGAGTACTACTGGCAGTTACCAATCTTTTAATAAATAAAGCCTTGTTCAAAAAAATTACAACTAAGGCAGTTTTTGACTGATTTTGAACCATTGTTCACGGTTGTTACTGCACTGCAACTTTACTCAAGGAGTTGTCTTGGATGACTAACTGTGCTGAGTTTTCGATAATGGAAGCAAACTTTTCGAATCAAAATTTGTAAGCTGTCTAATGGCTGGAAATGGTCGTCTTCTTGTCATCACTGATACCCGCCCGTCCTCAAGATCGAAAACCACGCTTTCTTGAACAAAGGGGACCAACGCGCATTTATGAAATGTTCTTGTTTTCTTATGTTCCCAATTTGGCGCCATTCATTACTGCTTAGTTCCTTTGCTTCCAGAACGATTAATGATGCACAGTTACTCATCTAAAAGACTCGTCAATATGCTCGATATATTTGAAAAAAAAAATCATCATCATATATTTGTGAGTATTTCTAACAATCAATCGGGGGAAGGGAAGTTTCGAATATCAAATAGGGGGAAGTTTTGTTTCCATTCTAGGTTCTTCCCTCCGACATTGCTGAACATTAGCCTCGACGGTTGGTTCCAAAGGTGAGTCCAGTACACGGAGCCTATCGAGATTGCCAGTTAAAAATTAAAAAGGTGTCATGTTCCTTGAGTTGTGTACTGATAACGATACAGGGCAGCACTTCATAAAAGAATAAAAAAAAAAAATGCATAGCACTAAAAATTTGGTGCTACGTTTTATACAAATGAAGATTCGTCGAATACTACTTCATTCAATAAAAAAAAAAAAAAAAAAAAAATCTTGAATGCATTGATGGAGCTCTAAATGAGGATCATCATTCCTATGTAATGCAAGACTTACGTGCAACGAACGTTGGTGTTAATTCAGAAGCACGTGTATTCGAATTCGAACACTAAGGTCCCGAAGAGAAGAAATGAATTCTCATTTGTCACCATTTCAAATGAATGCAACCAGGAATATTTTTTTTACAGTCGACGAAATTCGGAAATGCGCGATTTAAAGGTTCTTGATAAGCACTCTACGAGAGAGCGTGTCTTCACAGCACTCTTAATTTTGATCGTGGGGGGTAGCTTTGATGCCATGAGGTTGGCCATTTTTGTACGCCGGGACGGCGGTTTTTTCAGTTTCGTTTTGGTTCTTTCAGTTTCCTGTTATGAATCGTTTTAGAATCCTTCTCCTCTTCTTCGGGATCTTATGTGCAAAGAAGCGAATCTCTGAGTGGTTCGTGTATTGACTCACTTCTACTTCTACAAGAATACACTTAACGATTTTGAAGCCTCATCGATTTCGTGTATTCGAATTTCGAACAAAATCGAAATTTGGGCGGGATAACAAAATGGTATAAAGTTGTGAATTAAAAAGCAACAACATAATTCTTCTCAGGAGTCATTAGCGGTGAAGCTGACTTTCTTTAGCAAAATAGCCCGACAATGAAAGTTAGTACTCCTTTGAGGTAAGTAAAAGTGGCTAAAGTGGAGCAAATGTTTTCACCCGTCATGGTGCATTTGCCGATTTTTTAACCGTTTTAAGGTATGCACTTATTGCCCACTTGCTTAGGAATTTAATGAATGCAGATTTTCTTTGTACTTGAACAGTTACACAATCTTACTTTCGTATTCACAATTCACGAAAATTGTCAGCTTAGCAACGTTCCACTAAGTTCTTCGTTTATTAATACTCTATTTGAAATATTTGCTCTCTATCCAGTATTTATTATAAATTGTTTACATCGTTTCATAAAATTAGCACAAAAATATAATTATAATATTCTAGAGTATTTCAAGAACTTTAACTACCTTATGGAATTTAACAATTTTTACGAATAAATTGGCATTTTGTTTGATCTTGTGCAAAAATAAAAAAAAAGTCTTGTACAAAGATTAACAACCTGCAAAACTTACTAAAAATTAATTTAATCTAAAGAAAGTTTGATAATTTACTTGTTTAAAGGGGTCTGCTTAAGTTTCGATGATTAAGATTATTTTTTACATGATTTTTTTTGAGTAACACGTAGTTAATTCATTCCAAAAATTCAACGCATGACATAACAAATGTGAAAATAATACCAATAAATTAAAAAATAATTTTTTCATTTTTGTTTGTTTTCAAGTTTGTTTCATTTATGCTTTCATTATAATATATTTACATATAATACTATTGTTTCCATAAAAATTGTACTTTCAATTGATTGTAAATTTTTCACCTTATTTCATGTTGATATAAGTATAAGGTAAAATATGTATTCCACTTTCATTATCATTTCCTTTTTATTTCAAGGATTTTAATCATTTTCATGTAGAAGTATTTGATTTGCTGTTTTGAATAAATTTCTTTCAATTAAAATGGCTCTGTTATTTATTTCACCAATTCATAATTAAGTTTCAGACATTTTTTCATTGGAAACTACATACTTGAGATATAGGCTAATCTTGATTCTTTCCATCTAACCTCACTTATAAGGGGTAAACATTACGCATATCTTCTAACTACACATTGTCTTGCTGCGTCATGCTTTTTAAACTTTCAGAAAAAGCATCATAGATAATCAGCGAGTCCCATTATTAATGTGCATCCAATGATTGCATGCACTGAGTTTTAAGAATTGTTTGATTTAAATTATGGTTGTTCGATTCATATTATATCAATCTTTAAAGCATTTATTGGGTTCCAGTGTTGACTTAAATTTCGCAGCGAGTTTGAAGTTACCAGAATTACAAAAACAAGAAATATCAGCGAAAAGGTTGTAGAAAATGTATTGAATTTTTTTGTTAGTTTTTCATAACTTGAAAATCAAACAATCCTTTAAAAAAGATTTGAAGAAATTGTGAAAGCAAATTTTCTCTTAAACACTTAAAAAAAAACTGTGTAGTTAAAAATCTGACAATCGATATATTTTTAAGAAACCATTTACTACATTATGCAAATCAAAGCTTTCTTAAGGAATTTTATCAACAGGCAGGCATATAAGTCCCGTTTGTCGTCAAAGGGACTTATATGCCCATCTTTGGGGGGGGGGGTTACATACTGAAAATTCTGCGATGAATTTTATTGATTCGATCAACTACAATAAATAAAAAAAAAAAAGGCAGCCATCTGGATTTTATACATTGCATTTACTGCAAATAATATCTTCTACTCTATTTTTCGTTTAATGTTTGTTTTATAGAAAAAGGTCTTTAGTCAAAAAAAACGATGTTAATTTATATTGGGATTAGCGGGATCTGATTAGAAAATCAAATTTGTCAACTTTTCTTTTAATCTAAGGATTTAGAATTAAGAATGGGAAAAACAGGAAGTGTTCTGCTTTCGATTTTCTGGTATATTTGCACGTTATGACATGTAAAATGCTTCGTATTACAGTGAATATAACTTAATGAGCAGATATTTTCTCCCATTAAGAAAAAAATGGCATACAAAATTAAAACTTGGGTAGCAAGAACACAAAAAAAATTTCATGTATCCAAAACATTACAATTTTCAATTATAGCTCTTGCATACCCAAAAATATGCAGATTTAGAGGCAGTCAACCCTTGTATGGATTTGGTTCATAATATGAAACAGATCAACAAATATAATGATAAAACCATACGATAAATTGAATCTTTCTAGTTATTTTACTTTTTGAGTAATCGTGTCTTTGCACAAACAGACGAAAAGCTTGGTTTCCTATAAATGGATTTCATCTCAAATTTGATAGATGTCTTCAGTTTTTGGTGATCATAAACCAAATTTCATTCGTTACGTTTGCTTCACGTTATATCGATTTAATTCCAGAAAAAAAAAATACTGACACCGTTTTTCAGCTGAGGAAGATCAAAAACTTTGAAGTTCATCTAATTAACTAGATTGAATTTCACGAACTTTGCAATAATTTTCTTTTGTATTTTTCATGTATTACTAAATAAGGGGGAAAAAATTCAAAAACTCTCTGAAAATGCGGATAGGGCATTTGCCCTCTTTAACACATTCGCTGCCACTGACGCGATGGCGCGTCGCAGATAATATATAATTGTACCAAGCCATCTATATTATTAGATGACACCTTCTCTGCTGCATTTAAAAAATAGCAAAGAAAGGATCATCTAATTAGACAGAAGACCCGGATATCAGGCTTGAACCATGGCAGTGAACGTGTTAATTCAATTCTACTAATGCCACTGAGCTGAACTGAGAATCAACAGCAGCCCCTTTAAATGGGTTGTATATTAGTTATATTAATGTCCTGTTTTAAAGCAACTCTAGGGCTATTTTGGACGGACCTCGTCATTTTGAACCGCGGTCAGATGGCGAGAACGACACCAGAGCTGGCATCCTCCTCTCCAAACTTCCGCACTACACTGAATGGGAGTTCAATTGAAAGTAATTGATTCTATCGCCTAAAAACCGTCCCTGTTATTCTCAGAATAAAGGGAGGAAATGTTTCATGATGAAAGTTCAAAATGCCCTGTATTAAAGAGTACTTGTTTATATTATAAAATTACTAAGAAAGACTAGCATTTTTCTTATAAAACGTTGGGAAAAAACGCAATATTTGAATTTCTTTTTTAGAAAAGTAAAAATAAAAAATAAAAAAAGTCTTTAATGCTTAAAATTAGTTCGCAGATCAAAATAATACAGAAGCTCATTTACATTAACATTCCAAATTTTAGAGCTCTTAATAAGAGCCTTCCAAACGGACGCATCATTCATTTCTTGTATGAATAGCTCTCGGTTCCACCTCGTCCAAATCCTGAAAAAAAGAAAGAACTTGAATGAATTCACTTTCGTCAGGAAAAGTAAGCATAAATTAATAAAATAAAATCAATTAAAAGATATTAAAAGCAATTTTTTAAATACACTATTTTCTGCCTTTTGAATTTATTGCTTCACATAGTCACAGCCTGATTAAGCAATTGCTACACAAACAAAATTTAGTTTTATTAATAATTAACTAATAATTAAGTTTTGAAAATATTAAATTAATATATTATCATCTAGAATATGCAAGTGTACAAAATATGAGTTATCTAGTTCTGAAATTCTCAATGTGAAAAGCGTTTCCTGAAAAATGATGTTGCCAATGGTGGAAAACGCAAAATATAAAGGGTTAAAATGAGATCAGAGGGTGTGGTCTCTCCAAACCTTTCTCCCATACTCTCTAATAAAGATGAATTTGTGTTTCAGGCTCATTTTATCCAGATTGAAACCAAAATTTGACTCAGAACTGCAATTGCAGTCACAAAATTACAAACCGAATTTGATATATTTAGGACATATGCGTTTTGCTCGCAACTATGAAAGTATAGACCAACAGACGTCCACCTTCTCATTGGATTGAACTGAAATTTAGTAAGTGCCTCTATTAGAGAGGCTTCATCTGTGCAAGGAATTTTATCCATCTAGTTCTCTTCGTTTTGTAATTACTGTGTTAACTTATATTCGAACAGGTGGACACACAGACTTCTTTTGAACGGAATTTGCTCAAAATGTGACAGACATCTTCACATTTGTTGTAAAGATTATGTCATATTTCATTTTTCTAACACAAGGCGCTTTTATCTTTGTCGGAAACAGGCAGACAAGCGGATGGACAAATAGAAAGACATTTCCCAAAAATGCCTTTTTCAAACTCAGAAAGGTCTAAAACGCGGAGATTTGACAAAAGCTGGAGTTCGAATTTTTTGACGATTAGAATACTTTCATTATATTTCGTATACGAGGAACTAAATGTATGGCTTAACGTTCATGATTCAATGTCAAGATGCAGCTTTTGTAGAGAATTAAAATAAAATCTGGGCAGTCATGGTATAACTGCCTATATTCTGATAATAAACTGAAAGGAAAATAAAAATTCCGTTGGGGGTACTTGGTATATATCTAATCTTTAAACCACACTTTATAGCATTGATAAGTTGCAAAATATCTCAAAAATTAAATTCTTGGCGGGAAAATATGTCCGATATATAAAAAACGATTTTTTAGCTATTGTAGTCATGCGTGACTCTTAAAAATGATTCCAATAATTGCATTTATTAAGCTATTAGAAATCTTCTATTTATGACGTAGACATAAATTAATAATTATGGATAATTATGCTCTTTGAAATAAGGAGAATTGCCATTTTCTTATGAAATATAGCATTAAAATTACCCATAACTTTAGAAGTTCAAATGCTAAAACTGCGTGTAACAAGTTTTATTTGTCTAACTCTATACATTTTAAAATTATTAGATTCACTTTTACTTGGACAGATAGACAAACTTCCTTTGAACAAAACTTCCGGATCTTCTATAAAATAAACCACATTTCCATATATGTGCCATATATGGAAATATATATGGAAACCATATTTCCATATATATATGCCAAAGTAATATATGTTGCTAAGACTTAGCCCTACTTCACATGATTTTTTTCTTTTTTTGTGAAATAAATTAGGGCGATATAATTCATGATCTATATTAAAGGGAAGATGTTTAAAAAAATTCTAGTATAAATATATAATATAAAATAGTAATTAAAAAACAGTATGATGGAAATTTCCATCATCATGCAAATTTACATGTTAAGCTCGGTATAAAATTTTCCATGTCCTTTTCTTCTAAATTTCTCCATATTTTCGCTTTTATTAGTAAAAAAAAATCTCAAATTAGTTATGAAAAATGTTCAGGAAATCGAGCGTTTCTTCCAATGATAACAAACAGCGGAATGACAAGTCATCCACTATGATGATTGTGATATTTGATTTTTTCTTACAGCTATGTTCCTTATTATGCAATAGTAGTGAAAAATGTTGCCAGCAACAACCAATTTACAGTACACCTGTGTACAATTTTTTGTTCACTAAATGTCATGATAGAAATTTCCAACATCATGCAAAGAAGGGTTAAAGACTTTAGAACTTGCATAAATTATTCCGATACTGCATTTCTCATGTTAAACAGTTTCCTATTGCTCGTAAGATAACAAGGCGTTGTCTGCACTGCAAAGTTTTTCTGTTGCGAGAATACTGAAAATACTGTATTCAGTATAAATACAGTATATCAAGTAAATATTGAAATTGAAATTCTAACAATTTGTCTCGAAGAAATACATGTAATGTAATGCCAAGGGAATAAAACTGTGAATTCTATATTATGGCCCCGTTCTTTCAAGTGAAGAACATACTTTCTTGCTATGTAACACATATGAAACATAGGAGGTCACCATAAAATTGATAAACAAGAACTTTTTCTCTTCATATTCGATAAGAATTATTATTTGAAGTAAACTATAGGTTATGTAGCAACAGTAGGCAAGGATGGATTAGATGCCAGTTTTAAGGGCAGCCACGGACTTGTCTATTTCTAGACTAATACGAGGAGGGATTTAAAAAAGATGCAATCTGTCGTGTATGAAAAATGTAACATGAAAAAATTTCACATCTCGAGCCAAGTTCTTATTATTTTCGCCCGGAGTTGTTGGACTATTGGGAGAAAAAAATCACATAATGCTAAGGATGCCGTTTACTCACGTTAAAAAAAAATTCATCAGTTTCTCGCCAGTTTTCAGTTTTTGATAAAAATATAATGACACATGAATAATTCTCACTTTCCAAAAGATGATACATTTTTAGAAAGAGAACCAAGTGTGTATTGTGTTTTATATAAGATAATAAAAATATTGCTACTTTACCTCCGGGTCCAAACAGAGCCCCATAGCAAGGAGTATTACAATAAGGTTTCCCCTCGTGCTAGAAGTAAAGGAAACAGATGTGTTATGTTTCTTAAATAATAAACATGAAATTAAAATATACTACTAGAATTTTCATGAAAATATAACCGATAAGACTTGATTCATTCTAAGGCATTTTGGTTGAATTAATCAGCTACTCAAATAAAGTAAATTTTATATATGATTAAAGAATAAGGGTTGCTCAAATGGAAAGTGGACAGGTTGAATTAAAAGAATACCTTTATTGGAAATCAAAAGAAATCGCCATGGGCGTTGTAACATTGGTCTCATTGTTTAAGTAAAAGCTCAATGCCTTTTCTGTAGAAAGAGATGATTGATTCTTGACAAAGTTCTTCCCAATTTCCTTCACTTCGCCGCCCGAATGGAAACGTATCCCCTGTAATGTTCTCTTAAGTGGCCCAAAGATGTGGAAGCCCCAGGGTGACAAATCCGGGTTATACGGTGGATGTTTCAACACTGCTCAAAGGAATTTTTTTTAAGGTGTCTGGGTTGTACGGGAAACGCGTGGGCGGACATTGTCACGGAGAAGGATCACTTGTATGAGAAGGCCTGACTGTTTGTTTTCGATTTCTTTCCGTAGTTTCGTCAGAGTACTGTATCATCGTTGATAATGTACCCTTGGTGCAGGAAATCAGTCAAGAGTGCTCCACGGCAATCGAAGAATCAGAAACCGTACTACGGCTCTTTGTTCCTATCTGGGCGCATCCATGTACTGCACGACTTTACTTTCGATCCATTTCCTCTACCACAAACAGCTTTCACAGTTGAATGACGTATGCAGTGCACATCTCCTATTGCCTTTTATATCCCTGTTCAGAGGCGCTGCTAAAGATACAGTCATTCCGACGTCATTTCAAGTGTCCACTTTTCATTTGGCCAACCCTTATATAAATATTTTTCTTTGCCGTTTTAATTAATTATAATTGAACAAAAATGTAAGTTACAATATAATATTGTTGATATCATGCCTTGTCATCTGAGTCGGAAACATTGATTGATCTTCTCCGAATTTAGAATCTTTTTCAATAGCGTTATCTTTTCGATGCTCCAGGGCATTATTTCTTTTATGGCCATTAGTCAGGAAATTGATTAACTCTTTCTTAAAACATGTGTTACGGAAGATTTTGAAAAACCAGTTGATTGATGGCTTTTAATTTAGGCATAAAGTAACTTCATATGAAAATGTAAAAAAAAAAAAAAATTCTTAGAAAGGGTTTAAAACCCTATGAAAAGCAATTTAATTTGGTATAATCGCGAAACGATGTTGTGATAATTATTATAATGATATATTTTGTTTCTTCAAACTGGTAACGAAAGATTAGCAAAGTCCATTAAAGCGACTAAACATATGCAGCCATAACTTTCTTTTACGTAGTGATATCTTCAGAATCGGACAGAATTTATTTGAAAATGCATTTATTACTGTTTCAACCAAGCGGGATTTTATTTTTGCTAAACATTTAAATTAAGTATTAGTTTATTAATTTCGTCTAATTTGCTCGAAATTTGTCTAAATAAGGAGTATGAACAGTTGATGATATTATAGTTAAGAATAAAAATTATAATGGTGACATAGATAATAATTTCAATAAGTTAAAATTAGCGTGACTGTTAACGCGATGAGTTAGTTTAATTATGTGATATACGTGAAATTCATCTCATCATTTTAAATTTAGGATATTAGAAATATAGTATTTTTTTGCTCATTGAAATATTTTATTACATTTCGTTTTATATTTTTTTTATCGATAGCATAACATTGGTTCTTTAGAATTGTTTGAGTTGGCTTTCATTGGATTAGTCATATTAAAACAAAAATGATTGTTTCCCCCATTCTAACTTTGTTATTTTTTTTCAAATTTTTCAGTAATACCTGAAACATTTCTCGTTAATTCATAAAATGTTTTTTTACTGATTATTAAAAAAAATGTTTTCTTGATGTGTCCGATTTTTTTTTTTTTTTTTTTTTTTTTTTTTTTTGCAGATCCACAGAAATATTCCCTTGGCTCTCTCGATTATAATGCTTTATTTTAATATTTTCAGAATTTCCATAAGGGTGGAATCATTTGACAATAATCCAAAAAATGATTGCTTGATTATATGGTATGAATAAATCTACGCCATTCATAGAATGGATCTCCCCGGAGGATATGATCTCCAATTTGAGAAAGAATTCAAATCGCCTCAAATAATTACCACAAGAGCAAGTATCCAGCTTTGGTCGGGGATTTTCCAGACATCAGCACAATCACTAACTGGACTAGACGTAGGATTCAAGATAAACTTATTGCACGAGTGATTTGTAAAATGATGTATATTCAAGTTCATTATAATAATGAATTATAAAATTAGGACTGAAAAGCAGAAAGTAACAAAAATAAAAATTGTTTTCCCGAAATTTTTTCGCATACTCTCTAATAAAGATGTTATCACAAAGAATACCGCGCATGGCATTGGCATACAATAGTTACGAAATTTCAACTTTTGGCGTGAATTTAGAATTTTTATTGTATCTATCGTGTGATTCTTGGCGAGATTTTTTGGCGATTAATCCCTGGCATCCGGTTTATAATATCCAAAAATCGAATTTGAGAAATTGAGAATACATTTTGAGCGCCTTCTTCAAAAGCCAAACCAGTTGGTGCCAAAATTACATACAGACCTATAACTCTTAACATGACTATGTATCAAACTAAGTTGTTGCGTTTTTGAATTACTCTTTGTATATATATATATATATATATATATATATATATATATATATATATATATATATATATATATATATATATATATATATATGCCACAGATTTTTGGTTGAAGAAGAGTGAAGACATAGACAAGAAATTGTATTTGTAATTCTCTTTAATATCCATTTCGTGAAAGCATAATTATTTACAAGCAGACGCAGCGCGGCACAAACGAGGTAAGAAAGAAAGGGGCGAAACAAATGATCACTAGCTTTATATAACATAGGATTTCCGGCCACACGCCAAGTCAATACATATGTTGTCCTTTGACACCTTTTCAAGATATCACTATCATTTGATGCGTAGTACTAATGGCGCATTATTTTTACAAAGGGATTAATTAAACCCAAAGTGGAATTGGATCACGAAATAAGAGGATATTTTTAGAATGAAGTTACTATGGGCAAAATTAAGATAAAATCTTGGAAATTAATTAAATTGAAATTAGAATTAAAATATCATTACACACACACACACACACACACACACACACACACACACACACACACACACACACACACACACACACACACACACACACACACACATATAGTAACCAATATTATTTCATTCTAAAATTTTCTCTTATTTTCTGCTCACATTCCATTTTTTATTTTGTTATTTCTAACACTGGCTCTAAAAAATTACTGCCATTTTAAATTCGCATGTTCCAAGCGAAAGGATAAATATTCCTAACGCCTAAGGCATAGCTTCAAAGATACCTACACTTCCCTTTCATAAATCGATACATATCAAAGAAATCATTAAATGAGTCTCTTAGTAAAAGCCCTAAGGAAAATTCTGCACACACTTTGCTCTTGTGTCCTAATGCGAATAGACTCTTTTCACCCCCATGTGAAATCATACCCTCCCGTGTAAAAATAAATTGAAGTCCATTCCAAATTTGACTTCTCTTCGGCCTCTCATTTGGAAAATTGTTAGATGTATTACTATATATATATATATATATATATATATATATATATATATATATATATATATATATAGTAATACATCTAACTATATATGTATTACTATATATATATAGTTAGTAATATATCTAACAATATATTGATCCAAACTTTGATACAATCCAACAAGTCAGTTGATAAAACTATGCAAGAAATTTTACACATCTAATTCTTTCCATTTTTCTTAGTTATTGATTTCATTTATAAACGGACAGACATCCTTCTGACGGAATTTTCCTATATTTGAACTTTAATTTTGAAAACTTCAGTTTTGTTATTAAAACTTGCACACCAATTTTTATGCCAATGGCGTATTCGCATTTGAATTATAGGGTTCACAGACCAATCGTTAAGCATATTTCCATTTTTTTTCCGGATTCGGAAAGATCAAAGCTTATTGAAATGTTGAATACGAATTTTTTGACACTTAAACATTTTCTCTTAAGGGTACTTAATAAAGCAGAAAGACAGGGGGGAAAATAAAGTAAGACGGTTTTTTTCCCTCCCACTTCGGATTGTTTGAGCAGAAAAGTTGTAGCCGCCCTTTGTCACCAACACGGCAGGAGATCCGACTGTTGATTGCGATCGCATCTCGCATCAGTGGATATTCTTGCTGACGCCGCAGAACTACAGACAGAAAAAACTGATGAATCACGATTCTTTTTTTTTCTATGAAAGAACACGAAAAATATCGAAATATTGATTTGGGAAAGTGTTGGAGTTGGGAACGAACTGTAAGTAAAAGTACAAAAAGAACAGTTTGTAATCTTTCTGCACTTCAAACTTTTCTTAACTTTTTCTTGTGAATACTTTAATAATGGAGACTTAGTATGTTGGCTTGCAATCTAGACAGAAAAATCTTACAATTTTTTTTTTTTCATTCAGATTTACAGACCAAATGCTTATAAAATCTTTAATTATCAAAATTATTAAATTTATGTACAAAAATCATTTTTTTTCTTATATTATTAGCTTTTCGTTAATGGTTTTTAATTTTTTATCCTATTATTGGAACCAGTGTAAGAGATGAGGAGGCTATCAAATCCGAGTTAAAAGAACATTTTATCCCTCATTTGATAGCACTCAAGTGGCGAAAAGGCAACACTGCTTCTATGAAAGTGCTCTTCTCAACGTTTAACAAGTATCGGAAACTATTAACAGTGAGTTTGAAATGACTGCTACCACATGTCAACATTCAAATCGTCATCTAAGCACATATACTTGACCGTTTTATTCCCCAGATATAAATCCATGATATTTTTTTTTCTTTGTGATCAGAGGAAAGACTTAGGCTTTAAAAAATTGATTTTTATTAGCTTTAAAATTGCAGGAATTCTTTGCACATTTTTAAAATTTGCAATTTTTTTAGAAACCGAATCCATAGCTATCTACTCCATCCTGGATACATTGAATTTTTTTAAAGATGAACATCCCCCGTTCTCTGCGAAAGAGGTTTTATAGCCCAAAAAGGAGCTTTTGCGACAAAAACGCACATATAATAAAGGTTTTATAGTTGAAACCGAACCGTATATACAAATTCCAACAAATCGAAATCTGCTCCGAAATTAACACATACATAAACTGAACTGAGCATTCATAGTAAAAAGGAGTTTCTGTTTAGGTGGTAGAGTTGCAAGTGCTGTATAGAAACATAATCTTAAACTTAAATTGATGTACTGAGTGCAAAAAGCCGGTTTCTTAAGTGCGTCTCTGTACGTTAAAAAGTACTTGCTTTCCTTCTTCATACTTTTTCATTCAACACGAGTCACTTGTTTGGGTATTGCGCTATTTGATGAAGATTTTAATCCTACATTACATTTTTGTAAACTATGAAAAATTCATATACATTTGAGATCTTATCGCGATCCACCACAAAATGACTCGTCACCCATCAGTAGGTCGCGATCCACAGTTGGGATCGTTTCACCTATTGTATTGCTTTTGAAAGTCTTCTATGTTCTTTCCAATTAAAGAAAAAAATTAGCACGAAAGCTATTTCCATTCTAAATTGAAACTTGTTTAAATGCTCACTGTAGTGTAAGTGATGCCAATCGCCAGAAAGAAATTCCATTTTATTTTCCACTCACCTCTGCATGAGAGCCGGGAGTCAGGGTTTTGTTGCACTTTTCGCATCTCAGACAGGCTCGATGCCAATCCTTGCCAAGGGAGGTCAGTCTCTCGGCTGCAAAAAAGCAATGCGACATAACATCAATCGGATCTGTTGCTGGATTAAATCATAATTTATTACATTCTTATGCAGATTTCCTGTATTAGAGTTAGCTGTGTTTTAGCAAATATAGGGTACTAAAGGGGTGAGACTTTTAAACTTGTCTTCTTTCTGATTTTAAAAAATGAAATTTCGGAATCAATTATTCTTAATGAAATAGATTTTAAAAATTTACACACATGAGAGTGATTTGATATAACAATACATCATTTTAAAATTTTCAGAACGTAATTATCAGTCAATCAGATTATTCAATCAAATTGTGATACTATACCGGCGATATTGCCTTATTCTGTAAAATTCGAGAAAAAGATAATTTCAAGATACCATAATATTTAAAATAATAAGTTGTAAATGAAAGCTTTAAAAATAGATCATAATTAAAATAAATTCACCTTTTTAATAACAGTGATAAATTTCTTTTCAACAACTGTGTTTATTAAATTTATTTTGCACCTAACTGCAGCCTTTTTAGATAGTATGGAGTGGAAGGATAGATCTAGCCCTAGTTTAAATCCTAGAATTTACACCCTATCTGTTAATTCTAGGATTTGGAAATTTAATACAGTGTTCATCAAAAAATAAATAAGGATATTTTAAATGAATTATACGGATGTTTTCCATTTAAATAAATAAATAAGGATATTTTAAAAGCCAAGAATTAAAGAGAATCATTATTACGAATCAATGCATTTTTGCAAACACCTTTTATCCTTTTTTTAGAATTATAAAAAGTGATCAAAATGAATACATTCAGGGGGAAAACGGATGAAGCTATTATCTCTTGTCAAATTGCTGTGATCGTATTATGTATGTTGAAAAGGTTGGAAATTTACTTGTTACTAATGATTACAATATCGAACAAAGAATCAAGCGTAAACTCCCCCATCTAGATCACTTGATTCCTTTAAATGAAATAATATTTATAAAGCGCTGCTGGAATTTTTTTTGATAACAATTGCAGTGCTTGTTTGCTGTTTTTCAGCAGGAAAAAGAAACCTGTTTCTTCCGAACAGTGGATCCAGAGAAATCTTTGTTTAATTTACAATTATATTTGTTTGTATAAAAAAATAAAGCAACTATTCTCAAATATAGATATTGAATAAACTTGTTTTGACTGGAGTAATTACAAAAATTACTGCATTTTTTAAAAAAAAATGTAACATCCTGAAAGAAAGAAATAATAACTTTTCTGATGCATATCTGAAGTTCCACTTGCAGTTAATTAGTTGAAGGTCAGTTTTTTTTATCAGTCGGTTATATTATATATTTTCAGATTTGAAGACTGAAATGAACTTCCGTAGCGATATAATTCCTAGCAGAATTCATTTGAACGATATAACTGTCGAAAAACACAACAAATAAATTTAAATTATTAGCTCATTATATAGCAAAAGAAAAACTAAACTATGAAATAATGAATTTAAAGAAGACTTTTTTTAATACCGTTCTTTCAAAAACGTAAAAAAAAAATCCAAAGTGCTAGAAAAGGGCAGTTTTTAATGTTAATTATTTAATTTTTAAATACTTTTATTTAATTTTCTTTATTTCATGTTTATAATTATAGTAATCGATTTTTTTTTTCATTTTCTAATATATAATTTTGTCCACATGTGATTTCTCGAAGGAAATTCATTTTTACACCATTTTAATATTTTCTGTAGAATATTAAAATAGTGACATTACACTATTTTAATATTTTCAGAATTTAAATAATTAGTGACCGATTCATTCAACTTTTTTTTATTTTAAACGAGTAACCTTAAAATAGTTTGACAAAAGCTGGCATAGCAAGCGCATATATATTGTAAACCATGAGGCATTGCACCGGGTTTCCCCAAAGTGACTAAAGGATTTTGAAAACCAATAAAAAAATATAAAAAAAGATAATATAAATGTAACACTTGAGGGCTTACATTTGGAAAATCAGAGAATTTTATTTCGATAAATTCAAATTTAGTTAGCATTGTGACTAAAAGGCGGCGCAGCAGGCGATCTGCAAGAGATATAGTTAAAGCATAGTACTTGAAATCGCCATTATGTACCTCATTTTTTCTTCAAACTGCTCCTCATTTTTTTCCTGCAAATGGCCGTAACATTGAAAACATCATTGTTTAATTTTTTTTTTTTTTGGAACAGTCCTTACGACATTTTCATACCGGTTTTCATTTATCCTATTTTGGAGCGCCGCCTGTCGTTGGTAATGTTAACCACTTTTGTTTGCGATCTTTGATCTCAAGACCGAAAACGATGCATTTCCATGTTTTTTTTAAAAAATTAAGTTTCAAAATCTATCAGTTATTTTTGGAACACGCGGTACTTAGCCACTGATAAACACATAGTTTGGCGCCATATCAATATTTGACTTCAAAAAGTGACACTAACATTTTGTCACCGTAACATTTCCATCCGTAGCATTTCGTAGCTCAAATGGGATGATGCTTCAATGAATTTCGCTAATAAATGAATAAAAATATGGTTAAATAAAAAAATAACAACTTAGCTCATTTACGTCCATAATGGTCATAACTCGTCTTTATACCAACGATCCTTTAGAAGTAGGTTATTAAGGAGATAAATTAATCCTGTCGCAAAACATGTGACAGTTCTTTACAAACACAACTATCCAAAAAGATCTGCACAAAGAGCTTTCTATGAGTTGATCACAAAAATCTTTTTTGATTTCTTAAATGGCCCTTTAAATCTCTCATCCAAAGATGCTAGAGTTAGAGGGATTATTAATCAAAGGAACTTTGCAGCTGTTCCAATTATCATCGTTTCAATGAATCATTCTTCCGCCTCTTTCACAATCCCTTTTCTTTTGCTTTCTAAAAGTCACTCATGTACAACAGCAAGGAACAAGATTTATGATTTTTTTTAATCAAAATGATTAGAAGTAATAAAGTTTGTTTAAAATAATTTAATATATTAACTTACCTTACTTAATTTGTTATTATAGATTATTAAATATTTTTATATAAAATTCATTAATCATTCAAAAAATGTTTATATAAATATTTTTATATAAAATATCACAATTCAAAAATTTTATATCTAATTAATAGCAATTTTCATTCCTTTAAAAAGTTTATATTCAAAATTCGTCAATAGAAATCAGTAAAAGCATGAAATTAATTATTTTGGAGGAAGTTATCCAATCAAGGAGACATAAAGGATCCCATGAATCCTTTTTCCTTACGGTTATAGCAGATGCTGTACCAGCAGATTGTTGCATTTGCTTACTGGTTGGTGCAAATGCTGTATCGCTGAATCGTCAGGATTTACCTTTTTCTCTCAGAATAACGCTATCTGTTTCTTTGTCTGATGGCATTATTTTATATGACATTTGGATTTATAACAGATGCTGTACCAGCATAATGTTACATTTGTTGGCCACAGCTTTATCAATTTTGAGTGAGTTATATTTATATAGGATATTTTTTCTACACTAATTTGTTTTAAAAGTCGTCAATACATAAAATGAGGAAAAAAATGATAAAAATGAATTCTATCGTTTCTTTCTTCCTATTTCTTTCCTTTATTTCTTTAATTCAAATTTCTATTTTCTGAAGCAGAAATTCTTTTTTTTTTAAACATGAGAAGGTTTATAGTTCGACATATTATTTATAAATTGCATCATATGAAATACTTGATGCAATATATTCACGATGGAATATTCGTTCTAAATGCTGTACAGGGTCAATCTTTGTATTTAAAATTACTAAATTTTACTGGAAATTAGTTCTTGCGTAGAAGATGGGTATTCACTGAAATAAAGGTTTCCAAAATTTTAATTAGATACTTAATTAAAAACTAATTGAAGCTGTAATGTTTTTTCTAGATAACCTGGCGTATTATTGTAGAAAAACTATTTAGATCAAAAATGTTTATATCTTGTTTGAAATTCAATTAAAATGTTTTATTGAATGTCTTATATATTTTTTAAATAATTTTTTTGTCAACGGTATTTTTCTTATCTTAATAACACTGAAAATTCACTCACACACACACACACACACACACACACACACACACACACACACACACACACACACACACACACACACACACACACACACACACATTGGTTAATGTTTTCCTTTTCACAATGTTTGAAACGAAAATTTTCACCATTACCAATCTACTTTAAATGAAAACACACACACACGCATACATACGATAATTGAAGCTACAATATAACAATTTATTTAACGCCTCTTCAGCACTAAAGAAACAAAAATTAATCAAGCATTTATTAAAACCAAATCATTCAATAAAAACTGAGTAACATTTTTTCTTAAAAAATTTCTCCTTTTTGGTGTTAAATAATGAACAAATTGAATTCATTTTCCAATCTCCATGTTGCAGACGATAAATTTAATTTCATTAAAATAAATTTAAAGTTTTTTCATACAAAGCTATAACGTAAATTGAAAGGAAATGGGAGTTGCTACTCACCAAAATATACCGGTTTCTCGCATTTAGGACAGTTGGGCATGTTGACTGTTGAAAGATTTTCTATGAAGTGACCACTTGTGTGTGCTTTGAGCGCCTCCTTTGACTTTTTTTTTTCTTTCTGCTGCCGTTTATTGCGGAAGGTGACGTAATTCCTAGTTCCGCGTCTAGAACTGGTATTCGGGTAGAGGTGGTTTTTGTGTAAACCTTTTGTCTTTTTAACGCTTTTTCCCTCTTATCAGAAGCATTTTCCCCCACTTTAAGAGGACTTGTCATATCTTTTTTTTATCAGCAAATGGTCGTTGGAGAATGGAATTTCCTTTCTCTTCTAGAAAGGCGCGAAAAGTTTTTCTTTTTCCTTGAACAGGAGTAGGTAAATATGAGGCGGGAAGAGATATAAATGTTTCTTTTTGTAACTAACGCATCCGTTATAAACGTGACATTGTATTGGGTTAGTTTTATTAGATAAGGTTTAATGTATCCTGCTAGAAATTTGTCATTAAAATATCTAAAGCTACAACTGGGGTTGACATATACGGAATTGTCACTGGATTTTACTACTTAGCAATGTTCCATTTTCTCCCAAATCTCTGCACTAAGAATCGATATTGGCAGCATTTAGATTCTATATTATCAGTTTGTGTATCTAAAAAAATATTTTGAAAAGAAATAACATTAAACAAAACTTTGATACAACCATAAATATGGGCGAGAAATGACGGAAGATTTTTGCAGTTCCAAGTATATTAATTAGAGATGATATTTAATAAAGTTATGTGAAAACGTAGTTGCCATTTTAATTCCCAAATGTAAAGATAATACTTTCGCTAATGCCAACTCAGTGACCAGTGTAGATAAATTAAAGTAATTTGAATCGGTCATTATAATTTTAAACTGTTATAATGTCTTTTACAATTATGTGAAAGCAGAAAACGATATGATTTAGATAGTATAATAGGCATTATTAAAAATGGTAGAGGTAAAAACAATTAGCTTTATATCTTTTTTTTTATTGCTGTTGTTAATCTACGTATCCCTTTTATTAGAATGTTGAAACTTTATTCATGCTTTGTCAGAAACACATGATTATTTGCCGAATTTTTTTTTTTTTTCATATTTCATATATTTAGTACATAAACATCCTGTATCAATGCTTGACATCTATGGCAATTCTACTTATAACATGAACTCTCAATTTAAATAATGTTTGTTTTTAACCATTGGAATTCTGTGAAACCAATTATTTTCAGTTTGTAAGTGCGGGACAAAAAAAAAAAAATGATATGAATAATTTTTATAAAAACAGTTTAAAAAAATAAATTTTCATTTGTGCATTGACAAGTAAAAATATTTTTATTGTGATTATCTTTCACTTTTCAATCTTAAATTTGTATCTCATTATAATTATTATGGAATCTTCTAGTTAAATTTTCAAATCAGTTACTAGATGACGCTCCTCGTATGAGATCGAAATTTAATTGATAGTGAAATTTTGTAAAAGTTTTGAAAGTATTACTATAGGTATTAGTATTATCAACTTGGCTCACAAGTGTAGAGAATTTGAAATTTCTATTTTACCAAGAGTTAAAAGAAGAATCAATAAATTTTTTCCATTACAAACATGAAGCAACTCACACTAAATAAAAATGCGCATCAATTTCTGAAACTAAATAAAACTAATACATAATTTCTATAAATACAAAAATAGCTTATCAAATTTTGCATATGCATTGATGTAAATCAAAAGAAACATTAATATTAATTATTTGGAATTCCAAAATTCTTTGAAAAGGAATAGCCCAAATTGAGAAAAGAACGATTTGATTAATTAACTATCAGAATGACTCCTGTTTCAAAGATAGGAGAAAGTCTATTTAGAACACACCTTATAATTTTGCATCAGATGTTGAGGGGTCGTTTGAGCAGCCAACTCTCCTGCTGAACTTCCATGCCGCTCCAATGTGATTAAAATTGATAGAAATCAATCCGATTAAAACTAATCGAGAAATTTAATTCCGTAAAATCAAAATCAGAAAAATTTTAATGTTAGATGACAGACGTCTAAAAAAAATACTAATAATATATAAAATACAATTACTCAAGCATTCTTTACAAGCAGTTGTAATGATAAAAATAACGTGATATAAAGAAGGACATTTTAGAGAAAACCAAACTAAAATGCCGACATTTATCCTTTGGAAAAATATATAGAAGTCCTTTAAGGAATTACGTATCTCAGAGACACACCCGAGTAAAATGTTAGTGCGTGGGATGTATTTCCTGATTCACAAGAAAAACAGAGCAAAGAAACTAGTTTGATACCTTAAAAGCAGAAAAAAAGTTAATTTCAGAATTATTTTAAAATTTATTTTTTCATTTTTAAATATAAATCTTGACTAATTAAAAAAGTTTCGAAATCATTTATAACAAGGAAATGAGACCTGATATATGTTTAATAAATGTACTTTATAGTTTTTATTGTATAAAATAATATACAGGTGAAATTTAATTATTCCACCACTTTGAATTGAAATAAAATTTAAGCCCGTTGAAGATAGTTAAACAAATTTTTACTTATTCAAAAGAAAACAGAAAATAAATTTTATCCGATAATGCTTTCAAATTGAAGGTATGAAGAGGTAACACAGTTGAGCAATTTAGTGATAAAAATTGCTATGTGCAGATTCAAGTGCTTTTTCGCTTGGAAATACAGCATTTGTGGTATTTTGTGGTTAATAAAATTTTTCAGCTTCTTTTTATAAACCAAATTATTCACATGATTCAAAGGAGAAATCACATGGATTAATATCTGGTAAATAAAGTGATCTAAACAATGCACTTGAATGCATATGAATCCTGACAGGCGATAACTCTCTATTCAAATTCATTATTAATACTTTAGGGTAATTTTTGTATCTCTTCCGAGATTTGTTGTATCCTTCCATACAATTTTTAACAATTATAATACGCTCTTTGGTTGAATATGATGAGATTAGAAGATTTTTTTTAAAAAAGAGATTAAAGTATTTAAAAATTTCCTTTTATGACCTTTCTTATTTCATGCTTTAGTAATGCCTTTTAGTGATATTATGAGATTTTTTTTCCTTCAAAATTTTAGATTATTTACAGTAAAGTGTACTTTGACAATATAATGTACACTATACACTGATGCATATAAGCATTCCAACAAAAAAAGAAAGATCATTAGAATTCTAAATTTAAACAGTGTACTCAGGAAATGTTGCAAACTAAAAGTATTTGTGTGAAAAAAAAAAAAAGTAAAAACCCGTTGAGTTTTGGTTGTACTGAAAAAATGACAAACTTTTATAATAGCAAAGGACATGGAATAGGAACTTAATGGAAAGTATCCTTTCTCAATAATCAATTACATCTAGATTCAAGTTTAGATATAACAGAAAAAAATACCGTAATAAAAAAAATTCCTTTAAAATCATCTTGAGTTTGTAAAAATTTTAAAATTTATTTATCTGATCTTTTGCTATTACCGATTAAGCCGATTTTTGAATGTTAAAGATAACTTCCGTTAGAATAACATGTATTTTCGCTACATAAATATTACTTTTCAGCAACAATAATATGATCTTTGATTAAATATAGCGGTTTCGAGGCCATTGGAAGATAGATACAAGTGGCGTTAAGTAACTTCCTTCTAATCTCTTTTTTCAGAGATATCTAGTAAGACATTGTGAAATTATTTCAGTTCAAATTTATTAGTTCATTAGAATTAACAATGTAAATTTCTTAGTATATACAATGAATAAAAAGAAAAAAGATGGCGTTTATGATATTGCTAAATAGTTGTAAAAATTGGTCATTCTTGCTTAAAGAAATATAATAAAAATCTTCGTCATTGATATCTATTTTGCGAATTTTATGCCTATTCTTTACTATGCTGCTGAAGAGGAAATAAGAGATTTTGATCCATTTTTATTTTGTGGTACTGCTCGACTTTGAGTTTCTGAGAAACAGGGATGACTAGTGAGTTGTCGCCTTGAAGCCACTGGATTTTTCTTGTTCTAATTTGTACAATTTTCGTTTATTTACATTTTTGTCTTATTTAATTATCTTGCGTTTAAGCTTAGATGGACTACGTATGAAGCATATTAGAAATTGCAATTTTATTTGAACTGAGTAGCCTTTTTAATAAATTAAAAATTTTAGAAAAAAATAATTATTTTCAATTACTTTTTCCACGTATATTTTCATTTATAAAATAATTCGAAATTGTGTCCGAGTAGCGAAAATATTGTGAAATATGCAGTTAATATGAGTTCAAAAACATGAAAATTATTTTAATTTATTTTCAAGAAATGCATTATTAATTTATATATTAATTAAAACATTTTGCCTTAACCTCTATTTTTTCGTTTTGTATATATATTAAGATTTTTGAATTAGCTTAAATTGATTATATTACAAATATAAGAATCAAAGTAAGGATTTTTTTTTCAAAATAATAATGGGAAAAAAAACTGAAAGAAGATTTGTGAAATCTGTTTTATTTCACATTTAATCGATTATGAATATTTAGTCATTATTTTTAGAAATCACATTATCGAAAAAAAAAATTGTTTTAGAAAAAAAATTATCCGAGAATCCATATGTTTAAAGGTAAAGTATGCCAAAAAAATGACAGCAGGAAACATTTGCTCTGCTGAAAG
Source organism: Argiope bruennichi (assembly GCF_947563725.1). NCBI lineage: Eukaryota > Metazoa > Arthropoda > Arachnida > Araneae > Araneidae > Argiope > Argiope bruennichi. The sequence goes on from NC_079160.1 coordinate 9,814,983, forward strand.
CTTGCCCCGGTTCTTTCATTCAATTGAGGCTGAATTTCATTTTGTTGCACAACCACGGCTGACATTCGTCAATTCTTTTTGCTTCGCGGCTGTGCTGCTTTATGTTTAAGAGATGCTTCAGATCGCGAACAGCTGTTTTGAGATGCGATTTCAATGAACAAATCTCTTGAATGAATCTGTTTAGACTAAATATAACTAGAGTTCCGAACGAGCTTTAACAGATCATTTGCAAGCAATTTTTTTAAATTATAATGAAGAAAGCACAGATACATTTTGTATACAAACCTGATAATTAATATTCGTATTTATTTCAAATAGATTATTACCTTTCCCCAATTTATTTTGAATAACTAAAATAAAGTTTTTACATATAATTTAGGTCTCGAAAAAAGATTAAAGGAGTTTTAAATATATTTTAAGGCTTTTGTAATTGTATATTATAGTTTAAAATTAAGGTGAAAATAAATTTTTGAAACAATTTTGCTTATTTATCACATTTATATCTTTTGAATACACAAATTTTACTGTAGAAAAAAAAAAGAAGATTGCTATCTAACAACTAGATTTCTTTAATTTAGCTAAATTCCTTTTGTCAGGATATGTAAGGAAAAGGAAAACGGATTATTTCTTTGCAATTTCCATCTCCACTTTGATGAATGGCAAATTCAGACATTTTGCCGTCCTAGACTAGCTAGCACACATGTGAGCCCACTTTTAATAATTTCACGTTTTAGAGCTTTTTTAAGTTAATAGATAACTTTGATGAGAAGTTATTGATAATATTTTCTTTAAGTATTTTTTTTTTTTAATTTTGTATTTGGCACTATTTGTTTCAAACCGATTTTAGTGATTGGTTTTGATTTGAGTGTTCGTGGACATCATAAATATCTCACTGCCAGGAAATGAAACTTTTTTTTTATTACAATAAATTTGTACCTAAAGTATACTACAAATGATATTTTTTACTTCTTAACCTCTCTGCCAATGTGCATGAGATTTTCTGCTATAACTTTCATCAGTTAACGTTGATTTGTGACAATCACATTCGAGTTATTCTTAACAGATTTACAACCGGCCTAGCAGACAGATCTTCTTGTAAATTTAGATAAGAGATGCAGATAAAAGAATTACAAAGTTAAATAATATCTAAATAATGCCTAAAAATTGAAAAATAGTCATTAAATTTTAAAAACTCCACCTTTTAATTCCCTACTAAAAGCGTGTTTTAAAAAAGTTGTTTTTATTAAAGTTATTTTGCTGTTGTTGATGATTTGTAAAAATCTGATAATGTGAAATGATTGAAACTTTTCACCAGAAAATATTTTTATTTATAATAATATCACAAAATATCAACATACCATTTGATGAAATATATACAACCAATCAAACATCATCACTCAGCGTCGAAAATTACACTAAAATTGATTATTCTTCTTGTCCAAAACAATATTGTGACAAAAATGTTTTTTTTCTACCTAAGAGGATGATGGGCGATCATTGTATCGTGATTCATGAAAAGCATTCATAAAGCTTCTTTACAACGAAAAAAAATAAAAAGAACCTAATAAGCATATTTTACTCGTCAGCAATTCTAGAAAATCAACGTACGTTTGCAGCTTCAAGAAAAATATCAATATTTATGTAGATAGATGATGAAGTTTTAAATTTTTTGTTGATTTGAAGTGAAAAAAATATTTGATATTTCTAGTTCTGTAATCTTGACATTTTTCCAAAATGAAAACTCAAAATAGTAAGAGGAAAGAAAGAAATTATTTACAGAAAAACGTCTTTATGATAACGAAACTTTGTATTTCATTAAAGAAAATATCAAATGAATATAAAAGATCGCAATTGAAACTGAAATCACAACTTTTCTCATTCTTTTATAAATAAGTACTTTTTCTACAGTTTAATATTAAGAAATAATTATATTTTTACGAATGAATCAGTTTGCAAATTTTAAAATTTCAATTAAATACAAAATTTCTTCGAATTTTGTACAGAATCATTATATTTTAAGGATTATAAACATAAAAAGATTTTACAAGGAATAGACTATTATAGACGATTAGAGCATTTTTTTAACTCTAGTTATAAACAGAATTACATTTTCTAAAATAAAGTTTATCTTCATGTTCTAAAGTTTTTTTTTGTTTGTTTATGTTTGTATTTTTTTCGTTTATGTTTTATGTTCTAAATTTTTTTTTCATTTTTTAAATGAAAATTATGTGAATTCATTCACTATATTTTATTTTCTAAGACGTTATACAAAACTTCATTAAATGTTCAGAGCCTTTTCAGCCTCTTGGTGACATCGTTTGCACTGTTTTATACACTGGAAATGTTTGTTATGATTTCCTCAAATGACTAGTTCACCACTTCGAAGCGTCTGAATCTCACTCTGTTGCCTAAAAATCTGTTCCACCTGAAAATTTTTAAAAAAATCGTTAGATCCAATAAATTTTGTTTACAAAAACGAATTTCAGCCACTACATTAGAAGACATTATTACTATTTAAATATTTAAAAAAATAAAAACCTGATTGTATTTTTTATTTCTAAATATTTTTAGATGGTATTTACTTTAGTACACAATTATAGAAATTCATACTGTTAGAAGAATGATTGATTAAAAAATATTAGCAGCAACTTAATTTAGTTTATTTCGCATTCATAAAGTGTTAGACATCTTAAGATATTTGCTTTAAAATTAATCGAATTTTAAAAACTCTTTTTTAAAAAATTTAATCGAAATAAAGTCAAATTTTCGATGCCGTAAGTCTTAGAATTTATTCAGCGATATTTTTAAATAATTTCCAATCTTGCAACATGATGTTGGAATTAAAAAATTCGAGTCCGATTATGTCAAGTAGTTTGTGGCTACTTTCTTGATGTATAGTTTATCTGTTTGTGGTTGGCAACAATGAAAATGACAATAAAGGAAAGCATTTAAATTTATACCAGTAACAACTCGACATGAAGATGGAAATGGCATTATATGTAAATATTAAAAATTTTCTCGTTCGATATTACAATATTATGGTAGCAAATATATACATTAAACTATTTTGTTTTTAACTTAAATAGAATATCCTAGTCTAGTTCAATCATTGTGTTTAAAAGGATGTAATATATTATTTATAAATATTTAAAAGATTCTAATTATCTTTTCACTATTCTTATTTACCTTAATTATTGCATCTTATTAACTGAAGTAAAATAATAAAATATAAAAAGATGCACGTGGCCATCGAACTGCTTCATATGCTACAACACATGCATCATAGCGTTTGGTCAAAAGGACGGATATTATTTATGACAACAAGAAAAATCACATACAGTGGGTAGAAAAAGTTTCCGTACGCAGCTATGACTGTTAATAAAAGTTTAATTTTTGGCACAAAATATTTTGTTATGAAAATGAAAATTTTAAAATTCGTTTAACACAATTTCATTTATTATTTATGAATATTATAAAGGAAAAACTATGAAGAAAATTAAATACTTAAATTGAAAGAATAAAAAAATGCCACTGATAAGGAACAAAAAAGTTTCCGTACGGAATTTACATAGTACATGAAAAACCTTTTTCATGCTGACCAACTTGCATTTAATGATCGGTAGGCATTCCTTTGGACTTTATCACTTCTTTCAAATGTTGCGGCATAACCCCATCAGTTTTTTTGTTGTTTCTGGAGAAATACTATTCCAAATGTCTTGAATAACCCTTTTGAGTTCAACCTTGTTCTTTGTGTCATATTTTTTTAGTTCACGACCGATTTCTTCCAATAAATGTCCTATAAGGATTAAATCGAGAGACTGGGTAGGGCTATGAAGCAGTTTTTTTAACATTATAGAGACATTACTCTTGACAAATCTTGGAGGTGTGCTTAGGATCGTTGTCCTGTTGAAAAGTAAAGTCCATTCCAATGGACAGTTTATCTGCTTTGGTTAAAACATTTTGCTTTAGAATGTCAAGATATATGTACCTATCCATATTTCCATTTATAAAACATAAATACCCGACACCAGCAGCACTTATACACCCCCCTACCATATTCCAACCATCAACGTGCTTCACAATTCCACATATACTCTTAAGTAACATATGCTGTTTTGATTCCCTCCAGATCATAACTCGACCATCTGACCCACGGATATTAAATTTTGATTCATTACTAAAAATGTCCGATTCCCAAAAAAATAGAGGCTTGCTTATATGCTTCTTTGTAAACTCGAGAGCTTTTTCTGTAGCAGAGACTTATAACAGGCCCCACATCCATTATAATCTTTTTTTAATGACATTTCTCGCAATTTAAGATGCGAATTTAACGTTGTAATTAACCATTAAATCAGTTACAAGTTGAGGTGCACTAATCCGAGGGATTATCTTGCACTTTAATCATGATATTTCTTTTATGCAAGCGGTTTAACTTCAGAGCTCTCCCGGATCGATCTCTATCCTCAAATGTTTACACATCACGGTATCTTTCAATAATATACTGCACTGTAGACTTTGGTTTGTAAGTCATTTCACTGATTTTTTTTTCATAAATAATCCATTTTTTTCGTAACCGAATCACTAACCCTCGAATGGATTTCTGAATTTCCATTTTAAGACGATCAGCGAAACATTGGAATTAAACAACTGTTGTTATGTCGTATTCTTCACTTTGACAAACCATCAAACTTCGAATATTTACTGTGGATTAGTTGTACAGCGCGTCAGGAGGAATTTGCATATTGCGTACGGAAACTTTTTCTGCCCGATACTTCGTTATTTATCTTAAAAAAATTGCAAGCGGACTTGCTGAGTTTTGTAAAAAAGAGAAATTTATTATGAAACTCCCTTTTAAAGACTCATATTAACATTATATAAGTAGTTTATAAAGATAAAAAGCAAAGATTAGAAATTATGCTAGTTTATTTTTATTTTAGTCTTCCGTACGGAAACTTTTTTTATCCATTGTAGATCAATTATTACAAAATACAATACAAGCAAAAATGAAAATTTCTCTTTGTATTGTGTTCGAATTTTTTTTCTTTATAGCACTTTACGAGGAAGTTACATTTATTTGCAAACTGTTGTAATGCCGCCTTTGATATAATTGTTTAAAAAAACTCTGCACCTTTTAATGAAATTTAGAATAAATAACATTTAATATGCATTTAAAGGAGCATTTGAATTTAGAATATTTGAGCTTTTTTTTGAGCACAAAAGAATTAATTTTGTTCACTTTAACGTGAACGCAAAAGTTTCACAAAAATTCCTTTGTTTCTTTATTTTTTCTATATACTCTATTTATGACTATTCGTAATATAAATACATTGATTTTATTGTATATGTTCTACAAGTTGATTTCTCCCCTTTCCGGTGGATATTAATTTGTGCGGAAAATATTATTCACTCATTTTATCATCTTCGCACATTCGAGGAAATGGGCCCGGTAAAAACATTTACTCACCTGCACAAGATTATCACAGATAGAATAAGTTACCAGAATAATTCTTGAAATGAAGACTCCTCTCAAGGGCATTTGGGACTGTAAGTTAACTAGAGCTTAAGCAGCTGATTTTAATTGAGGAAAAAGTGTCAAGGATTCATCTTTCTTTGTTTGCTTCAGATGCAAAATTTCTTAAGGGAACTGGGTCGTTCTCGACAATGAAAAGTAGAGGACATGAGAGAATGGATGATTTAGTTCAATTATAAAATAGTAGAAAAATATTTGCTGCTCAAAGAATTTGCTTTTTGAATGGCAAATTGAATATATGTTGTGATGTCATAGTTTTCAAGTTCATAACCACAGATCAATAAGCCCAGAAAAAATCTTAGTAAAATCACTCCAAAATTAGCTAGATGAGCATGGTTTGATAATTGCAGCGAACTTATTTTTCTTTAAATGCATTAATAATAAAAATTTAAAAAAAATGCATGTTATGAAAAATCTAAAAAAATATGATATTTTGTATGATAAATAGCTTGTAAATAGTAATACTATTAAGCTGAAATAATAAGAATATGCTTAACAGATGCATATTGTTTGTAAATATCACTGTATAAAATTTCATTCTATTGTAATAAATAAGTTGTGACGTGTATCAAAATTTTTTTTTAAAAAAAATGCTTTTTGAGAAAACGGCCAAACATTCTTTCTATTTTACGAGATTCACTGTTAAAGAATAATTTATAAACTTTCGAACTTTTCAAATCTGTAAAAATGATATATTTTTGTAATTTACAAAAATCTTTTTTCTTTTTAAGATACAAATACTCCCAGTGCCCTTAAAACTGATCTTGAAGAGCTTGTGTAGTCAAGGCACATAGCAAGTGTTGCTTGGCAGTGATTACCTTTTTGGGACATAATGATTTCGTGGCAATGTTTGCAATGCTGCAGTTAAGACGTTTCATTCATAATATTTTTCAATAACAGAAGACCTTATTCAAGTTTCAAAAATATATGATACTTATAGCATAAAAGAAATGAATTTCTTGATTTAAGTCAATTATCAGTAACAAAATGCATATTTCCCTTTCCGAATGTCATTTCTCACTTACCCTGGTTCGATATCTTCCTCGGTCCGTTGGCCAGGAATGTGGGGTGGACGGGCTTGACTCGGCTCAAAGGATCCGATCCAGTCTTCATGGGCAAGAAGGCCGCCGGTCTCTTCAAGAAGGCGCTGTTTGTCTGTTCCTGGGGGTGAACCGGATGGTAGCTGTTCATGGGTTGGAACTGGGAGACCTGATGATTCTGAACAAACTGCCTCTGAGGAGGTGACTGGCCCCCTGGCTGCTGTTGAGGAAGAAATCCTGGTCTTGTGTGGGATTTCTCATAGGTCGTAGGCTTCGGTGGTTCTAGAGAATAAAAATTAAAGAGATTTCAATTACCTAATCTGCTATTAAATAGATTATTGTAACATCTACAAATCATATAATCTTTGTTTCAATAACTTAATATGGACTGCGTGCGGCAGCATTACTTTTAAAAAAAATGTACTTAGATTTTTTTTTTTTTTTTTTTTATATATAATGCTGCCATTCGCAGGCTACGCAGAGCTGTCGAAACAAAGATTAAATGATTTGTAGAAGTTATATGATTACTTTTTTCTTATTCAAATTTTCTTTTTCTTAAGATAAATACATATAGATTTCTGGAAGCACACAGGTGCTGCACAACATAATATGATTTACAATATTCAGAATATCGTATGTTATTACTTTATATCGTATAATATCGATCAATATTACAAAATGTCTTAAAGCACGTCGTGTTTGCCTGGAAGATGGATTTCTTGTAGTGATCTGATGGTTAAGTTTCTGGCCCCTTAATTTTAAAAATCCTTATTTCATTTGCAGTCATAAAAAGCATTTTAAGCATACCTTATACAATATACAAATTTTTGAATGAGTGAATAATTAATTTTTAAAAATTTTGATCGAAGTATTGTTATAACTTTGTGATAACGGTTAAGTCATTTAGTATTTACACTTAATTTTACTTAAGACAAATGTCCATTAGCAGATTGCTGTATTATCGAGTTCTTACTGCTTTTATTATTATTTGACAGATAAAAATATACATTTATATTGAAATTTCTCCAAGTAAATCAGCAGTTTTTTTTCTTCTAAGATTGAATTCTGTGCTGCATATATATTTATACGGCGTACATAAATTTGATGAAACGTTTACAAAATGGGTGCAGAATAGTTTATTATTGAAATATTAAATTTACATTATATATTCTGGTAAATAAGCTGAGAAATATTGTAATAATATTTTTTTTCATTTTTAAGACATCGTATGAATAATGTCTTAAAATCAACACAACTACTGAAGGAGTTTCTATAAAACTATATTTTTCTACATAAAACATTCTATAATTTTTGATTTACTTAAAAATTTTTTTTTAAATTTCTATTCTATATTTTATAAGAGGCAAGTTTTTAATCTTTTTTTTTTGTTGTTGTTAACAAAGCACTAAAGTAATGTTAAAGTTACAATAATGCAAAATTTAGCAAAATAATGCGAATTATATATTTCTGTTCTTAATAGTGATACGATGCTACCGAACTAATCTATATTAGAAAGTTTCTTTACACGATGAAGAGAATATATGTAAAACAATTAATTTTACACACACACACAATTAATTAACACGGCTTTAAAATCTAACAATTTGGCGAATCATGCACATGAAAATTTATCTAAACAATTTAACAGGAATTAAATTTAACTAACATCCCTGACGAACCAGCTGGCAGCCAAAGGTGCCTAATCTTTAGTATATTTAACAAAATCGTCGATAATTTCATTTGATTAAGCAATATATCGAGAAGTCTTCCGATATTGCTTATTTCGGGGTCCAGAGACTAGCAGCTCTTTTCAGAAGATTTAATTCCGCAAAGGGATGATGCGCAGTAAAACGAATACATTTCTTGAATTTTTTTATCGGCATTGACCTTGACTTTCATCCTGTTCGACGCGGTTTCCTCCATTTTCCTTTAATTTGATAAAATAAACATCTGCAGGCGCATGCGCAAAGGCATGAACAGCTCTCACATCTAAGAATTGATAATAGTTTTTTTTTTTCTGTTTTGTATGATTTTTTTTTTTGTAAATAGAATAAATTATAGTCTTTTAAATTAGGTCTAATTTTGCGTCTCATTTTGAAGATCCGCAAAAGCTATTTTGAGATGAATATTTTAGTTTTGCATCGTGGTTAAATGATGAAGAAGATATCTAAATCTCTATTCCCTCTTCCCAGCACATTCCTTCTCCAAATTTCTAAAACCACAAAAGCCGAGGGCGTTTCACTAATGACAGTTTAAAGAGGCGTTATGAGTACAGGAGGAATTCTGGTGAAATTAAATTTAGAATCCAAGATACTTATAGCGAATATACTTCAGAATTTCAATTATCATCCGAACTTCCTCTAGCATAGCGATTGGAAAGGCAATTTTGAGGTGAAAATAAAGGAAATATCAATTTATGTATCACATATTTTAAAGCCAGTTGTAATAAAAAGGACGGAGAATGTATATTCCACTGAAGCAATATTTCAGTTAATGATTGTCTTGTCTTACCAACACGAGTTACATTCTGTGGAACATTTTCTTCTTCGTCGTCTTCTGCAGTTCCAGTGATTTTTTGCAGCGTCTGGAAGAATTTGGATGGAATAGTTTTACTGTCTCGAATCCCGGTGAACCTCACGTCTTCGTGAAAGTTGTTGTGTTTGCCTGGAAGCAAGGAAAAAGAAAGATGTAATAAGAACATATTGCGTTTGTCGTAAGCAAGAAAGCAGCAGCAAGATGTAACGAGAGCATAAAAATGTTTTTTTTTCATTCTCTTATATTATCAAAGTATTAATTTGTATTTTCGTAGTATAATTTTTTGCTTGCCAGGGAGCAAGAAATGTTGTGTTTGGCTGGAATCAAGTTAAAAGAAAGATGTAGTGAGAACATAAATATTTTTCTTCATTCTTTTATATTACGAATTTTATTCAAAAGAGACACGTAATAAGTTAAAAATCAATTTGACGAAGCAATTAAATACAGATTTCACTTTCTAATTTGAAAGAAATAAATACTTTGCGAAAGTTATAGATAACAGTAGAATGTCATGCCGGATGTATCGTATCTCTTCCTTTATGGCCAATGATTTTCACTTTCATTTTAACTTACAAGTATGTCTTTCATAAGGCACCCAGTCGATGGAGATTTAATTGCCTCATATATGTACTTTAATGTTGCTAGGTGTCTATAATATAAATATTAAATCTATGTGCTGAATTTTATCCTCCTAATTCTCTCCATTCTGTAGTTGAGTTAACTTATATTTAAACAGTCGGGCAGACATCCATAGAATGGATTTGCTAAAAAATTCGACAGAAATCTACAAATTTGCAGTAAAAACCATGTGCAAAATTTCATCTATTTAATTTAAAGCGTTTTTGGAGTATCTCATTTCAAAGTAATCATTTGCATTAACATGGCAAGATATTTTTTTGTAATGTGTCCTCTTAAATTTAAACATAAACTCGCTTGTTTTAGACCATACAATGTGCGAAATGCATTTCATTGAGATTATATTTTTTTTATTTTCTCATTTACGGGATATAATGAAGAAAAATTATTGTAATTAAAAAAAATATTTCAAAATTTTAAAAAAATTCCATGTTTTAGAAATTTTCGCGAAATTGACAAACTTATTTTTAGAATTAAGTCTTGCTGTCGTGTGACTTTATGAATCAAAATAACTCGAAAATGCAACCGGCATGTCATTTAGTGTGGAATTTTTAAGCTGAAGTTACAGATATTTATTCAGTTTTGAAAAAAAAATCCATTAATGACAAGTGTGTTCATCAATGGGAAGACTACCAAACAAAGATGATGACTCCAAAAGGCAAACAGCTAGATGTTTGAAATCAAGCACATGTGCATGAATCATTAAAATTGCAGATCTGTATCGGATTTTGTATCCGATCTTTCAAAGAACCTATCTACCTAACCATCTATCAGTCTGTGTATCTTTGAATCTGAAAGAACGTGAAAACTTGGAACCCTATCAATATAAAAAAGTGAAAATAGTCATGCGGTTTGGGCCCTATTGATTGAAATGGAGACTCCTAAAATTCATGCTAAGTTTATTTACTTTATCATTAACAAAGTAAAAAGAAATGATTGTAATCGTCAAAAAATTCGAACTCAAGATTTTGACAATTCTTTATGTTTTAGACCTCCCCTGAGTTCGAAAACACATTTTTGGAAAATGTCTGTTTGTCTGTGACAAAGATACTTCAAAAACTCATTACGCTAGAATAGATGAAATTTGGTATTTGGCGTTTATAAAATTATGCAGATTTTTGTCAAATTTTTGAGGAAGTTTGTCTCTCCGACAATTTTAATACAGGTTAACATAATAACTACAAAACGAAGCGAGCTAGATGGTTAAAATTCACTACATATATTTAATATCTACAGTATAGACACCTATCAAAGTTTGAGCTAAATCGAACAATGGGTTGACCATCTGTCGGTCTGTACTTTCAGGAGTATGTAAACGTAATAACTCGAAAGCGAAATGACTTAAATATATGAAATTTGGTATATGATTTATGATAAGGGACAGTACTGTGTAAAATTTTGATTTCAATCGGTAAGGGAAAACGTGTCTAAAGCACAAATTCGATTTTCGAATTCTATTAACCGCATTCCGGGGATTAATCGCCAAGGATAACATGATAGATTCAGTAAATATGCCAAATTCACCCCAAAGCATAATATTTCGTCAATACTTTGCAAGGCTTTCTCTGTCTTACCAAAGGTCCATAAAGTTTTCGGGGATGGGGGATAACACTTTTGTTACACAATATGAGGGAAAGTTTAGGGAGACACTCGCGCTGATTTTCACTCTATCTCGAAACACAATACGTGCAATATTGTTTTAATATGCTCTGAAATCGATCCATCTTCCCATATTCTTCTCCGGTCATTTCATTTTGAGCTCTTTTTCCTTTCTTTCATAACAAATATTTTATTTTAAAAAGTCTCATAATAAGTCAAAAGGGACACTTTTGCAAAATTAATATATAACGGAAGAATGTCATGTTAGAATTGCCCTACATCTTCCTTTATGACTATTGAATTTTCACTTTCATTTTAACTTACTTTATTTAACTTTCATTTTAACTGAGAGTGTCTTTCACAATTCAATCAGTCGCTAGAAATTTAATTACCTCATATTTGGTTTTTGTGCATTCTAATGTAGATAAACATCTCTCTGACAAACATTATGTGTTTCCTTGCTCTAATGAATGATTAAAAATGAAGGTACGACTTCCAAAAATACTAAAGGTGCATGGAATTCCCCAAGTAATATTGGTTACATTAGAAATTGTTAAAATATTTCTTGAGCAGATAAGTTATTTTTTTAAATAAATAACTTTTCTTCTTTAATATCAGTAATACGAAAACTTCTTTTAGCTATCAAAATTTCACCGATTTTCAAATTGATTTTTTTGATTCAAATTATTATTCACAGAATAGATTCTTCAAATTGGTTTTTTTCAGAATAAAGTACGCATTAGTTCGAAAAAAGTTAATGTAACAAACTATTTTATTTTACGAAGTAAAATAAAATAAAATATTACATTAATTTATAACGAATGTAATAAATTATTTTATTTTAAAAATATAAACTTCTATTTTAATTGTTCGCGCAATTATTTTTAAAAATTCACAATAGGCCAATTATTGTGACCTATTAATCCCAGCATTAAAAAGAATTATACTTAAAAATTTGTCGTTTATATTTTATAGCATATTTATGTTAGGTGATCGTTTGATTGTATAATAAATAAAACAAAAATTCTCTCAACACCAGCATCTTTTTTTTAAAAAAAGAAGTAATTATGCAAATTACGAATCTTTGAACATTAAAAGAAAATCGAAAATTAATTCTAATAATGAATTTATTTATTCAAGCTGAATATTGTTGATTTCTAATTATTATATAAACATTGATCAAACAACTTCGAGCAATGACGTACTTAAAAAAAACATAAAATAAATTTATTCCATTCTTATAATTAAACGTTCATAAAGAAATTTTTAGTCAATAGCAAAATTAAAGTTTAAAAAAATGTATAAATGTATATACGAATAAAACAAAATATCTATTCGACAAGATAAATATTGATAACTAGTTTTATCTCCTTCAGAGACTAACAGATGGCGCTGGCTTTTCATTTTCCCCCACTGAAGTTAGTTTTTAGGTTCAACTTTAAATTTAGAAAAATATAATATGAAATAAATTGTGTTTTATTATATATTATGGATAATGGGTTGCACTTCCTTAACCACTTTAGGTACTCAAATCTGCAGATTGCATGTAAATAATATTTATTAGATTTAAAAATAATTCCATTTTAATTCTTTCGAGTCTGATGGGATACTTCAATACATATATATATATATATTGTTGGCGTTACAATGCAATTTTTTATAATTATATATTTAAACTTTTTAAAAATTCAAATTTAGAGCGATTAATTGAATTAAATAAAAATGTGACATTACAGGATCAAATATTTGTTTTGCAATATTTTTATATGCTTTTAAATTTTTCCTAATTTTATTGTTTGGTATTAGAAAATCATATTATTAAAACAAATTATTTTTTAAAAAAAACATTACATAAATTTTTAAACAAATTAAATAAAAATTTTCTTAAAACCATTAAGTTTTTATTCACATTTTTTCTTTATATGATATCGCCAGATGCTCCATACTTCAAAAAAAAAAACAACAAATAACAATACAGGCTTAACAAGTGTACTGCTTAAGTAATCAGACGATTGCTAACCGACAGTCGAAAATTTTCCGTTACTCGAAGAAGTTAAACAAATTGAAAAGCTTTAATGTTGCCACACACAGAGTGTCTGAAAGTAAAATTAGCAAATAATATTGTTTTAAACTCATTTGCTGTTACTTTAGTGTTAATTAAAGTTTTAGTTTTCCGTTTCTGTCACCATTTCACCATCAAATGCAATATAATTTAAAAACGTAATAAAAAATTTCATTAAATATTTCAAATAATGCTGGCAGAACAAACCTCATATATCTTGGTTAGGTGACTCCCTACCTACCAATCACAAAGCGAATAAAACACAATGTTTACATACTTTTTTTTACACAATAGATAGAAATACAAGCAAATGTTGCATGATTCACGTTTTCATGATACACTAATTATAAATTACAATTGTTTTAGAAATGCAAGAATTTAAAGAGTGACTTTTCCGATCTCAAAAAACAGCAGTTTAGGTACAATAAATATGAAATTTCCTTTTTTGAAACAAAATAAAACGTATAGAGCATTTCTGAAACCAAATTTAAGTAATAATAAAAACGAAAATAAATCTATAATAAGAATAACGAAGTACCGAATCATTCTTCTTCAAAAGTTATACTCAAAACAATCTCTGCTTCATTGATGAAAACAAGATTCATAAATATCAAAGAAAATTATGTTAGATAAAGAAATGAAACATTATATGATGGAATATAATCATCGTACGAATGAAGTAACGAATCTTAAATTAATCACAATATTAGGATTTAAATGCATAAGCTAATTCCAAAATTATATAAAGCCTCCCTGTTTTTTTACAATATATATATATATATATTAGATTTTTATAATTAGGGCTAATTTGATATAAAAGTGTCGAATATCAATTATCTATAAAAAGATTATACATTAAAAATTACTAATACAAACTAATAGAAAAAAAAAGGAAAATCATTGGCAGGATTTAATAACCATTCTGTCAGTCATTAAACTATTTCTTCATAGAATAACAATTCTTCCGATTCTAAAAGAATCGTATTTTCTTTTTCGATATTTTCCCAAAGAGTTAATTAATATCTATTATATACATTACATCATTTTGCTAAAAAGGTGTTGCAGGAATTTAAACTGTCGCTACCTTTGTGAAAATTCTTCTTTGACATGAAGAAGGTGGATAGTATGCAGACGATAATTTATTGGTCTGTCTCAAAATCTATAGGTTACTTAACTTGGGAAAAATACCCCTCCCTCCTTAACCACATGTGGCAAGAACTTAATTCGAGTGGAAAGAGGAGTTAAAATGACTCATTTTAACATTCCAGTGTTCAGATTTATTTTACAAATATGACCATTTTATTACCATATTAATTTTGTACCATAAGACACTGAATTTTGCTTTAAACAATTTTCACTTTCTCGTATAAGTATGGAGTGTTGTAATCACCAAATCATTCAAACTCGAGATTTTGATTTCTGGTGTTTTAGACCTCTGAGTCCGAAAAACACATCTTTTGGAATTATATCTGTTTTCGAACAGATAACTAAAAATTCTTTAAATTCTAGATCGATGAAATTTGGTATGTGGTGATCTTAATTTGTTTCAAATTTTGAGTAAAATCCGTTCAGCGGAAATCCGTCTGTCCGGCTGTTCTAATATGACACGATAACTACAAAACGAAGAGAGCTAGATGGATAAAATTCGGTACAGAGATTTAACATATATAGTGTAGACACTTATCAGATTTTGAGCCAAATTCAACAAGTTGTCTATTGCTCTGTGCTTTCAGAAACGTGTAAATGTTATAACTCAAAAGGCAATGACTTAAGTGTATTAGATTTGATATGTGATTTTATGACTACAAATGTAATCCTGTGATTGAAATGTATCCTCGATTTTTGGATACTTTTAAACGCATTAGTCGCCAAAAACTCACCAAGATATCATGATAGATTCAGTAAAAATTCTGAATTCACGCCAAATGTTAATATTTCGTTAACTATTGTGCTCCAATGCCATGCAAGGCTTCTTCTGCGATAATATCTTTATTAGAGAGTATGCGAGAAAGCTTTGAGGAGACAACTCCCGCTGGTTGATTTTATTGTGTAATTGTGTTGTAAGATGGCTTACTTAATTAATATCATTTCATTTGAAACAGCCAGAAAAAAATTTCTAGTGCAAATGTATGCGCAGTAGTTTTGGTTCAGGAATATGTCCATTTTTACCATGCTTTCGACTATTTTTGGATTAGAATAGACGAGAAAATAAAAAGGATATTTACCTTTAGGCGAATTGTCTTCATCGGTGTCAGTAATGATCTGCAGCACTTTGAAAGCTTTCGACTGGGCGACGCCTCTGTTCGGTTCGTAGTCTTTGTCGTCGAATTTGTGATTTCGAGGCAGAGTGGCGGACCTGCAAAGACTAAAACATCAAAAAACCGGGTTTTTATAGAATGACCCATAT
This sequence comes from Argiope bruennichi, assembly GCF_947563725.1. NCBI lineage: Eukaryota > Metazoa > Arthropoda > Arachnida > Araneae > Araneidae > Argiope > Argiope bruennichi. The sequence continues at coordinate 9,830,792 of NC_079160.1, forward strand.
TTCTTACATATATATAATAAATATGTTAAAAAATTATAAGAAAAATACAGTTCGATGTCCAAAGAACCGAATTCCCCTCTTCACCCCCTGAAAGTACAAGCATGGATTTAGATTTCTGATAAGCTCCTACTGAAAAGTCATGTCTGAAATCGGAATGACGTTCACACAGTCGCAACGACAGCTACGTGATGAAAACATTTACTAACTCCTGACCGATTAATAATTCTACCATATTATAAGTCTAGCAATATTATATAAATTTTTATTGTGCACTTTCAAAATTTATAAATTATTTCTTTAATAGCGTTCAGCAGTCATTTAATGCTTTATCTTCGTTTCAATTTAATTTTTAAAATTTCCAATGAATAAATAAGTAAAAAATTCTTATATATTGATAAATTAATTTATATAATTGCGTTAATTTAAGAATTTAACATGTCACTGCATTAATCATTTAATTCCAGTGAGAAGTGGGAGATGAAAGACTTTCGAATACAGTGTTCCTCACCATTCTTCCATCTACATTTTTAATTTCCGTGTGTTTAAACAAAGAATGCTTTAGCAGACATAATATTTAATGAAATGCCTATTAAAGGACAATTACCGATTAAAAGAACAATTTTAATTTTGTATTTCCTTTTTGGACTTTTAAAATTCACCATCTCATTTTTCAAAAAGTGCATTTTCTTTTCTTGAAAGCCAGCAAGTTTTTTTTTAAATCGAAAGTACGTCGGTTTTTGAGATTTGATACCAGAGTCGATATTCCTTTCTCCAAAATATTTATTTTAGCCCATACCAGAACATACAACTTATTTTGAAAATATTTTCCCAGCGAAATTTTTTCCTTTTAATTTCAGTGTTTGATTGCCAGGCATATGATAAATTAAACCAGCTTCAGTAACTTTAAAAATGTCCTTTCTGTTGTATAATCCTGGATGGTCTCAGACCGCGCCTTTTTTTTCAATTGTTGGCCACTAAAGAAAAGTTGCTAGCGGACTCCCCACGATTTTTTTGCATATAATGTTGATCTTTTCCTTAACTCTATCCAAATATCCGTCCTAGCACACACATACACACACATAGAGAGAGAGAGAGAGAGAGAAAGAGAGAGAGAGAGAGAGATTTCATCAAAATGCTTTGTTAACTCATGTACCTTCGCTTTGAGAATAGCTTCCATGATTTTCCATGATCAGCTTTTGCAATTTCTTGATTCCATTAAGATTTCTTTTACAGATGAGATTATGATGCTGCCATTTTTTAAAATGGTAGCAACTATAAAACGTTTAAAGTAGAAAATTATCTGCAAATAGCAAATTGATACTCGTAGTATTTTTATTCCTTTAATAATTTCCAGTTTACCCTCGTTCGGCAATTCTTCCCTTTTTCTAACACCAATCACTTCAAATCTATGCGATGACCACAAGTCGAGCAACAATCAATAATAGGACTAAAAGTAGTCAAAGAATAACTATGTGACTGTTGAATGTGGACAAGGGCAAAGGTGAGCATAAATGTCTATTTATCACCCTTTGATAAAATTATTTCTATCAAAGGAACAAAATCGAAGGAATATGTCCGAAATCATTGAAAATCTTGTAGAAGAACTGAAACCAAATTTGATATGTTAGTTGATTTTTCTCTATATCCGAATTCTTGGCTTTCAAAGATTGTTAAAAGCACTTCAAAGTCCATTAGTGACATATGAGTTCGGTTTGAATCTTCGAAAATTTTATTATAATTTAATTTTTATATCCGGAGTTCGTTTGTGCCGAATTCCGATTGCATTTTAATTGAAGAAAATATGCTGAAACTTTTTTCTGTGAATAAACAGTTTAAATAAACCTCTCGAATGAAAATTTGAAATCATGAATGCCTTTTATATATAATCTGACATGACGAAGAATTGCAGTTAACTTTAATTCAACAGGAAACTACTTATAAATAAATACTACCGAACATTAAAAATAAGATTTTTGAAAAAGGTTCCAATTTTTCGTTACCTCTTATCGTTCGCCACGAGCTCGGCCTGGCATTCGAGGGCCTCGAGCGCGTTCTCCATTGAATACATGTCGAGCGGGGTGTTGTAAGTGGGCATCACAATCACCTGCTTGGGCGATTCGAATTTCGGCAGTCCGTCGTTGGTCATCTCGGCCATTCGTTCCTCGGAGTACCTCTTCTTCCTCTCCAGCCTCTTCTGGAGGCGGGCGTTGAGGACCTCGTTCAGATTCACGCCGCCGGGGGTATAGGTGAAGGGCTTCTTGTCCCTCTTCAAGGAGGCCAGCAGAGCAGCCGGCATGTTGGCGTACTGCTGGGCCATCATCTGGGGTTCGGGAGAAGATGTGGAAGTTGTCTAATGAAAAGACCGAAGAAAACTCTGTGAGTATGATGTTCGGACATTTTTTTTTTGTAAACTTGCAATGATAGCTTTTCAATAATGACCTATTGGGATCCCAACATCTCCATTCAGTTGTACATGCAAAGTATTATTGAGAATAGAGACATCTTTAAGATCTGCATTCATGAAATATCACAGATATTTTTATTTTATAGTAAAGTATTTCTTAAAATTCCTTCAATTCGTTTTGTTTGATTAAGATGTTTTCAAGGCATGACCAGTTTGGAATTAACTCGCAAGAAGGCTGCACGTGTTGTTCGCAAAGGTCAAATAATAAAGACGCTAAAAACCACGTTTTAGCTTTTATATTTTCCAAAAAGAAGAGTTTCTAAAAAAAAGTTCTAATTGAATATTTTTAAGCGACTTGGAGAAACTAAAGATTCTCTGGACTTATAGGATAAAGTAAAATTGATTTTATCTCTGGAAATGAAGAGGCACCAAAAAGTATTATCATGTATAAATTAAAAAGAAAAATTATTTTTTCATCAGAACATAAGTAAAACTTTTCATTAATGAGAAATCGATTATCAGATGTAAATACATACCATATCTCTTATAAGTCTGTAATCACAGTATGAGTGGAAAATTAGATGATCGACTAGTAAAACATATTGTAAATAAAAAATAAAAATAAGAAAAAAATATGAGTAACTAGAAAATTAATCTCGAAAAAGAGTTACACTTTTTTAATATTACTTTTATAAACATAAAAAAAATGTCTCATATATCTAGATGCAAAAATTTTACATCTTTCGTTTGCACAAGTACAATTTATGAATAACTAAGAATTTAATTTTCTTTTTATATATGTACTTTGACTACAGGCATTTCGTTTTGTTTGATTTTAATACTTTTTTACATCGAATATTACATACATCGAAAATCTCTATATATGCAACTCTTCCAGTAAACTTGATTTCCATTAGAAAGTATATACGTATCAAATGAAGTTTCTATATGTCGATCAAAACAGTCTTGTTATTTAATTTAACCTAACTTAATGTGCATTCACAGACTTAATGTTCTAACGAGAAACCTAACAGCTGAAGGAAATTACATCCAAAATATTCTAATCGGCTTAAAGATAATTTTTAATGCTCTTGAGTATTATCTATTGAACAATTAAAATGTAGAAATATTTTAATTTATTATTAACTGCTGGAATTTTAGGATAATAAAAATCAGATAATATTTGGGCTTTGAGTATTTCAGCTGTTGAGAAATGTATCCATTCTCAGAATGCAAATTGTCGTATAAATGAGATCTCCAAATATTGAACTTCCATACATTGAAACTCTCTATATATGAAAATTCTTTTCAAGAATCTTGAATTCAATAGAAAAATAGTATTTTATGTATATGAAATAAAGTTTCTGCATGTCGAACCCAATTTTCACGTAAAAATTCATGTATAGTTCTTGCTCTAGAAAAGATGTTCATTTCGTTTTGATTTAAAAAGGAAAATAAATTAAATAAGTGAAAAAAGTGTTGCATTGATACTCATTGTAATAAAAATTCCCGAAAGATTGAAAATTATTTCCGAAATTATACATATAAACGCTTATATGTTATTTATAAGTTATATGTTAGCTTCATCTTCATAAAATCTTTTCTTAACTTGGAGCTAGAGTTTTGCTTTGAATTCAGTTTAGTCTTAGATTTTTCTTAGTAAATATAATATTTTGTATAAATACATTATCTTATAGTAAAGATGAGGCAGAAAAGTATGAAATTTTGACAAATAATACATCTGCAATTTTAAAATTCATTCTTATTTTAATATTTTAAACATTTTGTTTCTTTTGTAACAATTTTTTTTTTTTTGGTTTTGGTTTTCTTTATTTAATTCTAAACAGTTTTCTTTCGTTCCGAAAAAAAAAATTTTTTTTTTTGTAATTATTTATAGAAAGAAATGATGAAAAATTTGAACTGTATGTTTCCGTATATTGAAATCGCTACATACCAATTTTTTTAATAAACCTCCAAATTCTGCACAAAGAGATTCAAATGTATACAACCTTTTGCACTTTTATTGATAATATTTTACTGTCAAGTTTTTTTTCTTATATCACGTTTCCAGAACGAGTTCTAATTTTCTTACTTGCAAATGTAAAAGCACAAATGATAATATTTCTCTGATATATTCTCTGATAACACAAATGATTTTTAGAAAAGAAACTTGAAAACAAGGAAAGTAAAGAACTTTTCAAAGTGCACATTGGTTCATGTATCGATACTCAAAAATGTGTAATGATCTTAGGAATGCCAACAGATGAACCAAATTCCCAAAATAGTAAACATTAGCTTGGAATTATCAAAATTCCCTTCTTTTTACTGTACTCACTGAAACTGGCGAGTCTCTGACTCCGTTTTCTTTCCCTGGCGGAGAGTTTTGGTAGGTCGTGGACGAGACGTTCTCCGTAGTCCAGTTGTAACCCCATGGGGACGGTCGGGTGTTGAACCCGGCGAAGGTTCGAGCCTCCATCAGACGATGTTACCTGTTGAAGAGAAAGATTTGTAAACAAACAGCATTAAATAAATTAGGCCAGGACTTCTTTTTTTTCACCCCTTTCTCAAAGGTAAAACATTTCGCGATCTCATTCCCATTTAAAAAAAAGTCATAGTCTTCCCGAAATACAAAATGAACAAGAAATGAAGCATCAAGGATTATTGATGTGAAATTTAATATACAGTACACTCCCGAATATCCGGCTTCCGTAGTATCCGACTTAATTTTATCATAATAAACGAGGAAGGCAAGGCGTTGCATTGGCATCATTGCATTCATTGTCATCTATTAAGGACTTTTTCTAAAGCTAAAAACTGTAACTTTTGACTCTTATCTCAGAGTTACCTTTTTTATATCTGTTTAATCCTTTATCAGTAGAAAATAAAATCAGTTTGAGTCAATTTTCTGAAGAATTAGGCCTACAATTTACATTAATGTTTTGCTTATGTTTTCTGCATTTAAGTTAGTTAGTACAGAATGTATGTTAAAATGTGAACTATTTATATAGTTTAATTTACCTTTTTTTCTAATAAATTCTTGAAACGTGCAGTGCAGTATGTAAGCATATATAAACTACCAGTATAGAACCTAAACTCGACACGTTACCGACAACTGCTTCTATGATTCATCAGGCCATGGCCGTTCTCATATTCTAAGTGGCTTGAGATAAATGAAGGGCTTAGTATCAAATAAGAAGTGAAAAAATACGTATTGTAACAGTGAGTTTTGGTATACAAATTTTTTATTCTGGTATTGGGGGATAAAGAAATGAGTTCATAAAACTCCGTCCTATCCGGCTTTTTTTGTTATCCGGCCTGCCCCCTGCCACATTAGGCCGGATACTCGGGAGTGTATTGTAGTTTAATTAATCAGTAAATTTTAATGAGTTTCTTTAATTCAAATGATTGTATTATTTTTTGTAGGGAAATATAAATACAAATATAAAAATTCGCGACATGAAAATTTTCTAGATTCCTTTATCGTTCCGGGAAATCCCCATTTTGGGCTGCGACCCGTTTTTAAAGAAATTCTGTATTAATACATTTGCCAATTCCAACCTAGTGTGATCGTAAAAGAAATTGGACATGCATAGTAATGCAATTTTAAACTATGCTCCAGGTTAAGGATTTCAAATTCCTAAATTCGAACAACAGTTAGAAGTTGTAATCTGACATATAGAACTGCAGCCGGATCTGCTTCATAAAAACAGATAACTTGGAATGCAACTATTAATTTTGGAGAAAATAACAGTCAGAAAATAAAAATATGCCACTGTTGCATTACATAAAAAATAAATTTAATTGTAATATCGTTATATTCATTTTGTCTTCCCTAAAAATGTATTTCAATGGTTCAGATCGCGTTTTTTATTGATATATCATGGCGTGCTATGAATAGATAATTATAAATCAGTTGTTTTCGACAAATTTACGAATGAAAGATTTTTTTCATGATTTTGAGAGATGTTAATGTTTTATTAAAATCGTTTACAACATTTGCGATTCTAGGACAAACACTACAAACAAGAGAAAATTTCGATGTAGCATGTTGCATTAATGCATCTTTTTGCGGGCTTGCCAATATTTTAACAATTTGATAACTACCTATTCGTAAATATTATCCTATGATATGAATTATAGATATTTCCTGCAGGAAACTGAAACTTGGAACAGGTTAATTTCATCTGAAACTTTAAAAATATGTTGTTTTTTTTTATTAAAAAATTTATGTGTAAAAGGGAAAAAAATATCTTCATTAGTGAGTCAATATAATATTTCATCATGGAACTTTCAGTCATAATATTAAATGACATAAATTATTATGATAAATCATAATATTTAATGAATGTATGTAGTAGTTATTGAATTTGAAATGAAGTCTACAAAAAAAGTCAGGTTCGCTTCAATTATCGTTATACACTGACTGCAACATCATTAGTTTAATAGCCTGAATACTATTGCTGGCTCTTATTATTGAATACTTAAGCATTATTTTTATTTTTAATTTTGAAATTTAAATAATAAGAATATTTGAAATTTAAAAAATAAGAATATTTCAAATTTAAATAATAAAAATTTAAATTGCAGTTATATCCGGCTAATAGTAAAATTATCCAAATAGGAGATTTTAAGAAATCTTATCGTTTTCAAATGGCCTCAATCTGTAAAAAATAAATAAATAAAAAATAAAAATAGAACAATTGGTACTTAAAAGAGCTGAATTGGACAATAAGATTACTACATAGATGTTATTTAATAATGACTCCCCGAAAAAAATGCTTTTAAAATAAAATAAAAAGTTAAAAAATTTATTTAAATATTCTTTTAAACTAATAATTCAATTTAGTTATTCAGAATTCTAAGATTAGAGCTGTAGCTTCAAATTAAAACATCAGAATTATTTCCCAAAAAATTATCATTCTTTCTTTATTACATTTATAAGAACCTCACAAATGTTAATCCTATTAAATAAGAAAACAAGCAACTTAATAAAACTAACGCAAAAATCGATTTAAAATATTATACAGATTTTGTGTTTTAATGTATACATTTCATGATGGGAATTAACATCTCAAAATTCTGTTCTGTATTGAATGTAATAACTATATTTTATTAATTTTGAAATTTTACCCCCCCTAAATATATATATATATATATATATATATATATATATATATATATATATATATATATATAAAGCTTTTGGAGATTGAACATTCAGTATTGATAATCTTATCAACAAACTATCTCTTCAGTTTCTGAGATGTTCTTTCTTTCACATGAAGTTTCTCATTATAAAATTAGCCATCATTCATTTTTAATACAACGTTGTGTTTGTATGATTAAATCATGATCTATAAATCAGAATCAAATAAATTATATTAAAAACTTTTTTCAGGATCTAAAAATAAATATGTTCAAGTTTTTTTTCCTTCTTTTTTTGTATTTTATTTGTTTCGTTAAATGTCAGTTACTAACTTTATAGATTATTTAAGACATTTCAACAATCATACTTTGAATCTCAATGTTATCCTCAGAAACGCCACCTTTTTAATGAAATTCCACAAAAATTATTAAAAAAAGATTAAAATTCAATTTTTCTTAATGGTTAAAAGTAAATTAAACAATTAATTTCAATATAAAGGAAATAAAAAATAACAAAAAAGTTCTTCAATATTCAACAAAATTGTTATTTATAATAAGTGATTAATGTAGTTTACAGGAAATAAAATATCATCTTCGGACTACTTAAATTAAAAAGTTAGGAAGGATTAAAAAAACTGGAAATTGACTGTCTTTCACATGCAATTTCGCATCGAACAATTAACAATTAGTTAAACTATTAATTTAATATAAAGAAAATAATTTAAAAAAGAATGTTTTGATATTCAACAAAATTACTATTTATTGCAAGTGATTTACTACAAAATTACTATTCATGTAGTTTGTAGGAAATAAAATATCATCTTCTGAGCATTTAAATTTAAAAATTAAGAAAGATTTAAAAAATAGGAAATTGATTTCCTTAGGCACAAAATCGCGCATTGAATCAGAACATTTCTTCCAATGGAAAAATTAAGGATAATTTAAAAATTATATAAAAAAGTTCAAAATATTTGAATTAAGTCAGATTTATATAATATAACAAATACATAATTTTTTTTGTTAAGCTTGCTATAAAAGGTAATTTTGCACACATTAGTCAAAGACTGCGGTTTTACATTAGAGACAGAATAAGTAAGGATAGTTCCTGGTTAGTTAAAAAAAAACTATTTTAATTCATCACATGCAAATGTAGTTCACGAAGTAAAATTCTGACACGTCACTCTGCACAATCACAGAACAAGCACGATGATGCCATTCAAGTAAACAAAATGTTTCAAAATCTGGGAAAAGTTGCTATGTTATCTAAGCCAATCCTCGTCTTTTCGTAACAGGTTGTCAGAAACTTCCCAACTCGCTTAGTCAACGGATACCGGACTCGTTATGGAGGTGGAGAAATCCGACACCTCACCTTCTCCGAATCACCAAAGCTATTCTCAACCGCTTTCTCTCAGACACAACTTAAGAGTTGAAATAATGCGACATTTGCAGTTCCCTCTCCTACTCCGGCCCTAAAATACTGTTCTGGAACCGAGTGGAGCAATGTTCCGAGAAAGTTAGTTTTCTGGGCTTCTTGCACCATAAATCTCGCTCTCGGAAAAATGTATCAATCCATTTTTCTGAAGCAGTGGTTGTAAATATTTGCCTCCAGTTCCAGATCCCTGATGATATTCTAAGGGCTCAGAAACAGGAATGTCACAATGTTCAATTGCGTGGGTGTTCTTTTGAACAACTGTGACCGGGACGGCTGCCAATGGCTGGTTGCCATTGGCAGTAGCAAAATACATTTCACCTCGTGTACTTCGGGGAAATACGAGATCTCGAACGCATTCGGGATTGCGAATAAGAAGTTTAATTCTCCGGCTTTCGCCAGCTGCCATCATCTCCGAAGAACAAGATCGCATTGTACCTTATAACTCGTGAGTCATGTCTGAGCCTCATCTGCCAGTTCGGGGATTGAAGCAGGGCCAATGTCATTGAGTCATGTATGCAAATCTGATGTTTGGCCTTAGATCGAGGAGATAGAGAAAAGCGAAAGAATTTGAGGCATTTTTTTTAACAGGCAATAAACGAGATTGTGCAAAAACGGATAATGATAATAATCAGCTACAAGCGAAAGTTCTATTACTAACCTGTTTGAAATAAAATCAATAATTCAGATGCATATGCCAAACAAATTAAATCCATTTTTTGTCGTTTTATTCTGTTTTTAAAGCATTGCCATTCGATTTTTATAATACAGAAAATTGATATTAAGGAAATTATGAAAGGAATATAACTAAAATCAGATGATTTTAGTTATATTCCTTTGATCAGAGTTCGTTGATTTTAGTTATATTCCTTTATACAGATCAGATGATTAGATTTTGAATCCGTTACCTTAGGATGAAAATTACTATTATCAGCGTTATATTACTATAATAACATGAACGAATTACAAAGGGAAGTTGTTGTTGTTGTTGTTTATAATGGCACTTGCCATGCACAAGCTGACTGACGAAGTCAGCGATTTTAAGCCAAGGGAGCGTCTCTTGTTTTAGTAGCGCCAACTAGGGCCAAGAGTACGTCTTAGCTACTCACACATCTCATTCGCTTGCACAACCCCTTTTTACAGGGCACAAAGGGAAGTAAAGTTCGGAAACTTTAAAGTTTTAAATTATAATAAATTAATTAAGTTTCATTAAAATTTCTTTTTATTTTGATAAGAAAAGATACTTTTGTTTAGTTTGTTCGATACGAGTTTATTTGTTCGATACGAGTTTAGTATCGAAGCATATTTTTTAGTTCAATTTCTCTGCTTTAGATAGGAATAAATAATGAAAAAGCTTCTTTAATAAGGAACGATGATAAATAATTATTTAAAAATAATGATTATGGAAAGAAAAATACTTGTATACTAGTATTACATTTTGTTGTAAATGATATATAACAATTTTTGCATAAAATAAGCCATATGACGTTACAGCATTTCAAGAATCTGAGGCAAATAACCGCTATCGTAAAATTTTGTTCTTTGTCAGATTTATTTTAGACATTTAAAATTAAGAATTCAATAATTTTAGAATGTTAAAAAATAATGAGTTCAACACCACTTTACTGTTCTTATTTCCTAATTAGAATTCACTTCAAAATGTTTATAATTAAGTTCTTAATGAAGTCAATTCACATTAGAGCACGACTAGTTTAACTGTCACATTAGTAGCCTCGATTATATTGATCGGCAACTGACGCATTAGTCACATGTTTTTCTAAAACATTTGCCAACAAGTTGTGAGATTTGTGTTTGAGAATGTAAGAAATATTTCAATAATGACAATGATGAGGTTAAAAAATCTTCCTTAATTTACTTTGAATTGATGTAGAAATGTTCATGAAAGTATTTGCTTTTTTTTTTAAATTAAAGTCTCTTTTCTCTTTAGGCATTATTTCAAAATTTCAAAATTGTCCTTGTTATAACTTTGAAGAACAAGATGCAAGAAAATAACCTGAAAGACATTTTGAAAAAATACTTTTTTTTATTTTTTTGCTTCCCTCTCTAAATTAAAAAAAAAATAGAATGGATGAAAAAAAATTTAATTCACATCACAAGTAGAAATTTTTTCGAAGAACTAACTTTTTGAATGCTTCTAATTTAAAGATAAAATTAAAATGTTTGAAAAATATACAAAGTTTTGTGGCCACAAGATATTTTGCCTAATATGACACAAGTTTTATATCAATTCAAATATCACGGCTGTACAAAAGTATCCTAGCATGTAAAAATTTCGCAAAATTTGTTATTTATTTTAAAATGAAAAGGTAGCTTTTATATCAGTTTACAAAATAATAGATTTTAATAGTGGTTGTTGTTTCTTATGGCACTTGTCATAGGCAAGCCCACTCACGAAGTCATCAATTTTAAGCCGAGAGAGCGTTTCTTGTTTCAGTAGCAGCAATTAATAGATTTTAGTTAAAAGATATAAATTATTATACAAGTGGTATTATGTATTCATACATATTTAAACACAGATTATTTTTATTTATTTTGTATCATACTCAAAGCTGAATTTAGATACTATACGACCCTGTAAATGCACTTTATGAGGTTCTTTGTTTTACAAGACGGTCAGTTAATTTCACATTTCAATACATTAAGATTTATTTTAAGTTTATACTTTTTGTTTTATTAAATTTCTTAACTTGTTTTTGTCGATTTCCATGACACCATATTGCTTGCCACCGACTTTTATTTAAAACATTATTGAAGAAAACAAATGAAGAAGTGCAATAAATATTCTAATTATTAAGAAAACGTAATGAACTATAATCACTAGAAACAAATTTCAAATATTGTAATAAATATAAAAATTTTAATATAAAATAAATTAATGAATAAAATAATAAATAATATAATTAATTAATTGATTTTTTAGTATAAAAATTTTGAATTCTGGTATTCAAAGAATTTGTATTTTTTAGAAATTTATTTATTTGGCAGATTTAAATATAATTATTTTAAAATCTTACTGCTTGTGGCCCCCCTTTTTGCCCTTAGTCCTTAGGCAACTGCCTAATCTGCCTAGCTACAGATTCGCTCCGAAATTTAACCTAACGTACCTTTGAACACAAATTAGAAAGTATTTGTAAATGTAATGCAAAATAAAATATGTATAAAAAATACATTGAAAATGGAAAACAAAGGTGTATAATATATTCTTAAATATCAACTTATTTATATTAACAAACAACAAAAATATTAATCTTTTTCTCTTTTGAAAATTACGAAATATAAAGCTGTAAAAATCTAAATAATTCTGAAGTTACAAAAAAAAGGGCATTAAATTCTTCCCGTTTAAAATGGCATTGAAATTAGATTTACTTAGTAAGAAATCATTTTACACCGTAAATGTTAGGTATAGTGTTTTAACACAATAAATTTATCAATAATTAAAATCAATGAATAAAATACCAAAACTTACATCTCATGAATGAAAGTACAATAAAGTTTACGAATAATAGATCAAATCAACGTTCAAATCCATTCAAATTTGCAGGAAATCATTCTGGCCACCAACATTTAATCATGTAAATTTTGTTTGATTAGAGATAAGATTTTATTAGCTCTATTATACTATCAGTAAAATTTATTCCACGTGATCACGTTGCTATTTATACATATTGAGAAGGGTTTAAATTCTCGATGTGTGGTGATCTGAAAGTTGAAGAAAATGTTTATCTGTAGCACTGGTTACATTTTACAGATTTCAAGTGATTTACCGTGCATCTTTCAGCTTGAAATTCTAATCTAATTTGCATATATTTGAAAGGAAGGCTCACATTTTCTAATAACTTGAAATTTTAATATTCAAAAGCATTTGGCATAAGTTACTCGAAAATGCCATCCGACTTCGAACTATTAGAAAAGTCGAAATAAATGTTCTGATGAAATTGTCGATATTGAATTAATAATATTTGAATAGCACAGACAATATGCAAGAGGCATTTAAAATTGACTGGGTTTTCATGTTTTCAGTTCTAATAAAGGAACGGATTGAAATCTACTTTCCAAAATCCTAAAAAAGAAAGGGAAAAATCCTCATACTTATGACTATAGAATTTCTTAATGAAAAAAAAAAAAAAAAAGGAATATTTTAAACGCCATTAAAAAGAAAGTACAGTACACTCACCAGTATTCTGCCTAATGTGGCGGAAGGGCAGATCGGATGACAAAAAAGTCGATAGGCCGGAATTCTATGAACTCATTTTTTTGCGCACCAATAACAGAAGACAAAATTTTTATGCCAAAGCTCACTGTTATAATAGGTATTTTCTTACTTCTTATTGAGTATTAAGCCCCCCATTTAGCCACGTAGAATGCGAACGCGGCCCGTCGAATCTTAGACGCCGTTGCTAACGAGTTGAGTTAAAATAGAAGGCTCTGTTCTGGTAGTTTATTTATGTTTATATACCTCACCACAAGCTTCAAGAATTTATTAGCGATAAAGCAAGTTAAAGGATATAAACTGTTTACATTTTGATACAAATTCTGAAATTCCTAACTTAATTACGATAAAAGAAAACTAGGCTGGATAGCACGGAACCCGGACAGAAGCGAGTCGGATACTCGGAAGTGTGTTGTAATTAAATATGATAAAGGAATAAAATTATGCTGAATGAAAGTCCACAGGAGACAAATGGGAAATGAGAACCGATGAACTTGCAAAGTTCGCGACCAAAACATTAGACATGAATTATAAATTCTTTTTATTTAAAAGATCAAAATAAATGAAATTGAATGAGCAAAGAAACCTTTACCAAGACAGATGCTCTATAAAAGATAGAGTTACAAAGACATTTTTGATAAAAGAAACTTGAAAGGATTAAATATTATTTTTCCCCTTAGTGAAAATTTTACTGGGCACGATATCTTCAAAACAGGCCAGAAGTGATTCTTTGGTAAGAGTGAGAGATATGACTGTGAAATCAAGAGGAGGTACCATACCTCTTCTTTTGGAATACAGGATTTGAAAAGAGAAGATCTGAAATTAAATTGTAAGACCCCATTAAAAATTCTCCTGTGGTGCCCTAGTTTTCAAAATGGTCCGATGAATAGCAAAATTCTTAACTTAAGAATTTCAGAGTGTGTGACAAATTAATATCGCTTTATTTATTTATTTTTTTACTTATATTTTATTAATTTATGTATATTATTATTTTCTGCTCTTCTCCTTTATATTATTGTTTTTTATTAGTATTGTGTATTAATTTTTGTCTTAGTTATTAGTTAAATTTTTGTAAATATTTTCTGAATTTCTCTAAAGTTGGTATGCATGTCATATGCTTTAGCGACATGACTTTTTTTTTTTTATGTGTTTGTAAAAAAGGAGGCTTCCATGCATTGTACACTATTTTTTAGGTAGGTAGGTGAAATCATTGACAGTTAAATAAATAAATAACAAATGATAGGAAAAGTCCAGTAAGAATTAATGGGAGAATAAACTTTATTGAAGTGATAAAGATTTAAAAAAAAGGATGGAGAAAAAAAAAATGGATTAAAGGTTAATTAAAAATATTGGAAAAAGTTTCCATCCTTTTATGATGAATAGATGCTGTAAAATTAGAATTTTTTTTCTGGCTGTTAATAGTACAGATGCTACTCCTCTAGTTCATTAGGATTTTTATTCCGTCCCAGAATTAATCTATTTATTCTCTAATTACCATATAGATAGTTTTATTCAAGTGTTTTTATCAGCTGGATTGATTGATAATAAGAGAAGACAAGAAAGAGCAATTCCACAGTTGGTTAAAAAAATCACAGTAGAAAAAAAATGTTTTCCTGAATAATCCATTTAAAAAAAACTGTTCTGAAACTTCATTCAAAACCAATTTAAATATGTTGTTAAAGTAGCCTAATCCCGCTAACTAGTTACATACAAGCTGTACAGTTACTCATGCTGATCATCATTCTGAAGAAAGGAAAGAAATTTTTTAAACATTTAAAAAACGTGTGGAATAATTAACACAATAAAAATTAAATGCAAGATAATCTGCAATAATTTCAAAAAAATGAAAAATAGAAACTCAATTTAAAATAATCACAAATTATTGGATGCCCTTCAAATGAAGCGTGGATAATAATTAGATCCATTTCAGATAATAGATTTTCTCACAAACAGTTCATAAAAAAGCCAAAACCGTCCTAATTGTTTACTGAGTTTGATAGAGGGTGAGTTTTATAAAGTTTAATTTTTCTGAATACATTTGTGTTAGACACATTGGCAACAGTTCTATGAATCAATTAGCTTCTCTACAATCTGACTAACGCATCTAGTTCTTACGATAACTGATATCTATAACAAAGTTGGTAGATGGACAAAAAAATAAGCAGTTCTTTGACTGTTTTTGCCTGATAACGAACAATACCGCTGAATCACGTTAATTGTTTTCTTTCAAGAAGTAGAAACGCTGTCCAATTTAACTGAAGGTCTCTTCTGTTATCTTATTCAAACAGGAAAGTTAATTACTCTTAAATAATGCTGCCAGTTCACTCTCACGTGATTACATGCGCCAGATACGTCCTGTGAAGTTGCATATAATATAAAGTTAGAGGCAATGGCGTCACAGCACAGCGTAATACATAGATATCAGAAGCCGAATTGTTTCCTATGCCTTCAAATCGATAAAACAGCATGTGAGAGAAATAAGAGAACTCGAAGTAAATTTAAAATAAAATGCAATTTTTCCAAGTTTATTGCAGTAGAAAGGTTTTACTATCTTTTAATCAGAAATTTTATCTTGTTTTGAAGGCGCGATTGGCGAGAATAGCCTCTGCCAAAATCGGAAGGCGGCGAAAAAAATTACCATTAAAAACAATTTAAAATTAAATTTGTATGATTTTTTATATAAATAAAAAAAGAAGAAATAACGTATTAAAAAAGTCTTCTTGGGGGGGGGGGGCAAAAATTGCAAATAAATCAAAACCTTTAAGAAAATTGTGATTCTTATAGTGCAACGATATATTTGATTTGTTATACCCAAACTTTTCATCAATATATTTGATTAAAATAATATTTTCAAGAAATATATTATTTTTATTGAAAATTATAAAATTTGCTAAATTTGTGCATGCACAAAAAAATTCAAGAAGGTAGGTTTCCAAGTTGATAGAGGGATGAAAAATGAACAAAAATATTGTATGTTATGTGTGGGGGAGGATGAAGAAAGGTCAACTTTTTCATTTCTGCCAGGGGTGCAAAATCAATTCCGTACGACCCTGACTCTACTACAAGTAAAAAATTTTCTATTGCAATGCGTAAAAATCTAAAACATTACGAAATAGTGTGTTATACATATTTCTATGCATTTTCCCATGAACTGGAGTTATCATCGAATATAAACCTTTCATCTTTCTACACGTAGATTTCTCGCAATGGGTAAACAAATTACATCGAACTTCAATGATAAATAGAAGATCATGCGTTTATTGCTAAAACTGTAAAACAGTGTACCATTATAAAAGCCACGTTGCAAACATTTTTAGTTGTTCAGAAAAGCACAACGTTTGGAAAGAGACAGCAATGGTTTGTAAACATTTACTATAAAACAAATTGTTCTTTGTATTAGTTCTTTTCGAAATGGCTTAATGTACTTGGCTGTTGATCAACCATGCACAAAGGAGTAAAAAATGTTTTCATTCAGACGAATCAAGTATCTTCTAAAAACATATTGTTAGTTCGCCAAAGAATTGCAAAAGTCGTAACTTTGAAATGTCTTTACAAACAATTTTTTTAAAAAAATCAGCTATTTAACGAAAAAGCGCAGTTAAAAGTATTTTGGTTTAATTGTTATCATTTTTAAGTTTTAGCGTTTTTAGGCTTCTTTCCTTTTTAGGTTCATTTATAGGTTTTAAGATTTTTAGATTAAATTTTAATGATTGTTAAAATTAGGACTAAAAAATATGTAAGCAATGTGTTTATAAATAAATTTAGTGATTTGTTTCGCATATTTTAGAAGTATCTAAATAAGTTCTTCTCCCCTTCTTCTGTACATACTGATTTTGTAAAAATAAACTCTCTAGAAGTGAGTTTTTTTCATATTTATAAATAAATACAAATTTAAATTGTTGAAAGATTACCAACATTAAAAATAATAAATTATAAACTAAAAGATTTCATCTTAATACAAAAATTCAAAATTCTTTTTCATCCATTTAAAAACATCATTTAAAAGAAGTTTTCATTGAAAAGATGGAATCGACGTATATTATTTAATAAACTTAAATGGTGATAAGTTAAATATCACACGTAAAAATCTTCATGTAAATATGAAAGATTCATACAGTTCTAATGCAAAAACTGTATTTCTCATTTATGTTTCATAGAGATTGTTGAACCGTCAAATATTTTAGTGAAACGGTATTTTAAACGCACACTTATTTATTTGCGTAGTAAAAATTGTTTTAAAAAATGTATTTATGCATTTTTACGTTCTAGTTTTTAGTTTGTAAGTTGTTATTATTAATATTATAAAATATTCAAATCGCTTTATTTTCAAATCTGTGCCCCAGATATGGAATAAAAATTTAATTTAATGATCGATCGATTTTAATAATTTAATAATAATCGTTTAATAATAATAATCGATAATAACGATCGTTTTAATAATAATCGATTAGCTGACAATTAAGATCTAAAATTAAATTAATGTTATATCATCGAAATAACATAAGGGTATCAAATTTCTAAATTCTAGCATATAGGGCTAGAGTGGAAAATCACTTATAAAATTTCCTGTTTAAATATGAAGCAAGTCAAAATGATTAGAAGTATATAAAAATGTACAAAATCTGATGATGTTTTCGAGAATTTTGCTTAATGGCTATTCTGTTTCATTAATAATTTGTGCAAAAAATCGTGACCCAAAGACTGATCCCCCACCAGAAGAAATCAATGAATTGAATTAGAAAAAAAAAGAACGAAATCGTAACACCTGAAATTTCATCTTCATGCTGTAAGTTTAACTTGTGATGGTGGCGATTTGTCAATCGCTGAACTCGCAATTATTTCATCCGAGGAAAGTCAATGACGTATGGACATTGTGACAGTTTTTAATGGATATTCATTTCTACCGAACATATATTTAAAAAAAAAGAACATCATTTTACATCTATTTTTAAGCAATATAATCCTATACATGTATCATAAAAAGTGCGCAAAAGGATTTACTCTAATTCGATGTCGTAGTTAGAAATGCAGTTAAATTATAAATTATTTTAAAAACAAAAATATTTTAATATATACACAGATATATTGTGTTGCTCTAATGCAAAAGTGAGATGTATGAAATTCTCAGAGGCAATTTAAGAATATGCCTAAAATGAAAATGCAGTGCAAACGTTAAAAGTAACAACCAGAACTGCGTATAGATTAGAAGATGTTATCGGAAAACATGATAGTAATACTGAAATTAAAGTTAATGTAATAGTTGAAACATTTGTGCATAATTCATATAATTCCGAAAGTTTTTAAGCTCTTATTTAATAAAATTTTTTTCATAAAAATTCGTTTTATTTCTTGTACTTCATTTTTCCTCTTTCTGTTTTGTTCTATTTTGTATACGCAAAGTGCAAAAAGTTGGGTGGGGAATTCGAATCTTTTATGTCTTACGCAACATTATTTGAACTTTTAAAAAGTTTTAGTTGAACAAAAAAGAAAATGGGGGTATTTCCTTCACTTGTAGAATTAAAAAATGACATTCAATGGCTTCTGTAGAAAATAAATTGGTTTAATTTATTGTATATTACTGAATGCAATTTATAATGTGTAGTCGAAATGCAAATGGATGTAAACTATTTAAGCTACATGCAAAATTCATCTTTAGAATTTCTTATTTAAAATATTTTATTTAAAAATTGAGGAGTTAGAGTACATCCCTAAAACAGCATTTTAAATATTTAATACCATTTCTTTGTATACATGAGGATTTATATTATAACATAGAAAATAATAATTCAGCAAATAAAACTTATTTAAAAACCTATTTAAACTTTATAAGTTTTCCAAACAAAAGTACAACAAGCATTTATTTCCTTCACTATTGCAGTTAGACGTATATTTCCAATTGCAAAGTTTCATCCAATCAAGTACCCAATTGTATGAAAATACTTCGGTTTCTATAGATAGCGATAATAAAAATTTATAAAAAATCAATTTTTATACGGCTTTCTTAGCAAAAAAGTTTCAATAAGTAAAATTTTTTCTGACACATGTATAAGGATACAACGTCTGATATTTCTATCAATAAATTTAAATTTGTTGAGGTATTTAAAGCCAAATTTGTTGACTTTTTGACATTTTTTTAACCTCTTACTGATGTTCGAGTTATACATTCGTTGTAATTTTCAGAATTTAATATACATATCATATACATAATATTTAATATAATAAGATTATTAGAAGAGCAAAATCAGGAAATAACAGCGCATTTATTAATTTTCATTAACTAAGTGATTAATTTCTTTAATTATTTCTTTCGACACTTATGCAAAGTTGCATCTTTTTAAAAAATACTTGCGAATATGCGATTGAGTTCATCACTTGTAACTTAAAGACAGACTTTTTGAATTCGCCAGCAGAGATTTACAGAGCAGATAATGCCTGCCAAACCTGACTCATACCTTAGTCCTTGCATAATGTCAATTAAAACTAACTGAATATACTGCTCTCCATTCAGCATATTCTTATACAAAATGGAGCCAACCAAGGAGTTTCTAAAAATTCCAAACCGTATATTTCAAGAAAATTGCTAGTTGTACAAGTCTCTTGTATGAAAATGGACTTTTACCATTTCAAAATGAATAGTAATGAATGAAGATTAATGTTTCTATCTTAATAAAAGCAACATTTATCTTACAAATTGCATTTCTCAAAAAAGAAGGAATTGATTTAACTAATGTAGGACAATTGTAAAATTCTAGACTTCGATCGTGTAGTTGTCCATGAAACTACTGTAGCAGTTCAAAGACTCCACGAAAGGTTGTATGGTCACGAAATGTTTTATGGTTGTTGTTGTATGATTGAAAAGTTCTCTATAACTTTAAGTCTGGATGGTTCTTTCATACACTAGCATGAAGGTTAACCAAAAATTAACCAAAATATCAATTTCTGTATCACATTCATAAAGTTTCGAACTCTCCTTCCTCTCTGGGAAAGTAAGGATCCTATAGCTTGCAATTTCAAAATCTTTCTATAAACTCACTTCCTAAAAGGATGTCGAGAATTCTGAAAATGAAATTTGTATTCTTCTACAACTAGGCCGACCTTGCATGACATTAGCATAAAATATCAGCTTATCCAAAAGTTTTTTGTTATTAAAATATGTAATTTTAGAAAGCAAAACTTGCGAACAAAGAATTTTACTTTCTTGCTTGATATTCCAGAATTTCTCTAAGATATCTTAAATATTCAGTTTCTCAAATTTGTCTTCCTTTTCTTATGAAATCAATGTTGTAATTATGAATCAATCAAAGTGAACAGCATTATCACCACACTTCTTTGAAACCATGATGATTGGGATGATGACCATAAATATGACGGTTTTTCAGTATATAATAGAATTGTATTTCTAAAATAAATGCTTTCATCTAAATTTATGTTTGGCCCTCTCAATTTGAAAATACAATATCTCTGCAAATTTTGTAAATAGCAATGCAAAAAATTTTATGTACATAAATGAATGTATAAGAAGTATTATAATAATAAACACTTTTACATAATAGGATACATATAAAAATTTCCTCTTTTTATTTTTTACTGCCAATATCCACAGAAAGCAAGGCATTTTGATGCAATGACCCAACTTATTTTTTTGGAATTTGAAGTATATACTTACGTGCATTATTTTGGGAAATAAAAGCTTATTCCACTTTTTTGGGATACCCTGTATATATAAATATCTAAAATATATACCCTCTATATATGTGTTGTTTATTTGAACTTTATATAATTGCATACCCCTGACGGATTTAAGCCAAATTTAGCAAGCACGTTCCTTGGCAGTTGGGAGGATTAGATGTTTTATAGTTTTCTCCATTCCGCAAGTAGGGGAGAAGGTGACTATAGAAGTTTAAAGATCTGAACTTCTTTGCCATAACTTCTGAAGAAACCACAGTAAAAATATTAATTTTTCACTAAACATTAGCATTAAAGTTTTATTAATTTCATTACTATGCAATATTTCTTTGGTTTTTAATCAATTTTTACATTCGAAATATAGAGAAAGAAAATATTGTAATCGTTAAAAACTTCGAACTCGAGCTATTCTCGGATTCCCACGTTTCACACCTCCCCAAGTCCGAAAGATACATTTTTGATATTTTGTTTGTCTGAGCAAAATAAATCAGAAACGCTTAGAGCCAAATCAGCCAAGTTTGTGTATAAACTTTACAATAAATTTGAAAGTTTCTATCAAATTTTGAAAAAACTCCATTCACAGAAAGCTAGTTTGTCTGATTGTTCGATGCAGGTGAATTTGATAAGGAGAAAACATAAGGAATTAAATAGACAAAATTTGGTACACAAGTTTAACATCTAAAATGTGGATTCTTACAAACTTTTGAACCAAATCTGTCAAAGTGTTGACCGTCTGTTGATATGCACTTTCTCGTGCATGAAAATGCAATAACTCAAAACCGCAATGATTTAAATAAATGAAATTTGGTATGTGATCTCCCTCTATTTTAAATCAACAACTATCGTTCTATAACAGATCTCAGTTTCAGTCTGAAAAAAGGCGTCCCAAATACGTATTCGATTTTCGAATATTCACAAGTAAATTTATGAATCAATCGCTTGCTAAGGATCAATCGTTTAAAAAAAAAATCCAAAGATCACATGATAAATTCAATACAAATTCCAGCTTCTAGTATTTTTCGCCAGTGTCGTGTAAGTTCTTGCCTAGGGTCTACAATTTTATCCAGGGCAGGAGAGGGGTTACATCTTTATAACAGAGTATACGAGAAAGTTTTGAGAAAACAACTCCCTCTGGTTGAAAGTTAATTTAAACACAATTTTTTATCAACTGCAGTCTTTTATTTAATACTACAAATTGTTTGACTTGCAAACATTACATTACATATCTGTGTTTTGCTTTTTCTTGCATATATATATAGAACAAAGGCGAAACAGAAGGTGCAACGACTACTCAGGTATGATCGACAAGAATGCTTTTATTTAACCTATAAAAAACTTTTTCAATGAAACTGTGTTTTATTTGTCTTCTATTTAAAAAAATACAAATTTGATTAATAAAATTAAGAACGTAAAAGTTGAAAAGCGGAGAGAGTGAACAAGCGTTTTCATCAGACATCACTGTTGAAAGAATAGTTGAATCCTGGTAACATCCAGCGTCCTTCACTAGCTGTGATTCGTTATGGTACAAAATATACATGTCTCACAGCTGCTGCCAAGAAGGCCATTCGAATGTTTTAGAACCATAATGAACTGTTTTCAGTTGATCTAGTTGGAACAAAAATGCCAGAAATAAATGCGACCATGAAATAAAATAGCAACATTTTTCGCATCCACCTTGAGAAAAGTATTTTAATCCTTTATTTTCTAAACAAAACGCTTTCAAAGATGCTTAATTATAAATAAAAAAATCTTGTTATTTTGTTCCTACAGGATGTTGCTTTTGTTAATGTTGGTGACATCTATAAAAATTCGTTGGCAATAAATAATAGCAAATAGAGGAATCAATTAACGCGACATCATTATCACACGATAAAAGTAGTTACAAATGTCATTTGGCATCTTATCTGGCGTTATTTTATGCAATTTTATCGACAATGGACCTAAAAATTCTCCTCCGAAATTAAATTGAAGCGCCGTAACATATGACAAAGAATTGACTACATTATTAATGTATGCTCTGTAACGTAAATACGTTTTGAAAACATTAATTTCTTATTGAACTTAAAATGTGCCATTTTATCATATAATGAATGCATGTGCATATATGTTGTGAATGCACAGGGAAGACAGAAAGACACTTTGTAGGTCTGTAAATTCCTTGGGAATGCTCCGTTCAATCACTCGAAATGAAATATAAGATATTTGAAAGTATGTACGTAACCGTAACCGTATGTACAGCCTGCAGGATTACGGTGAATTGAATTTCTTCACTGTAATGTGATTCAAAATTTTCGAATTGCAACCCTCACTTTTTGCTTTCTTGTATACAAAATATAGAGAAAAAATTGTGATTGTCAAAAAAATTCGAATTCGATATTTTGACGAATCCCCTCGTTCTAGACCTTCCCGAGTTCGAAAAACACATTTTAGGTATCATCTATGTCTATCTGCCTGTGACAAGCATAACTCAAAGGCTCTTTGATCTAGACGACTGAAATTCGGTATATGGACTTTACAAATAATTGTAGACATCTATAAGATTTTGAGTAAAATCTATTCACAAGTCTATCCAGCTATTTGAATGTAAGTTCACACGATCATTACAAAATGAAAAGAAATAGACGAATAAAATTTGATGCACAGATTTCACAACTATATTGTAGACACCTATCAAATTGTCAGTCAAATCCATAAAGGGGTTGAACGTCTGTCTATCTGTTCTTTCAGAAGTATGTAAACGCGATAATTCAAAAACGTAATGACTTAAATATACCAAATTAAGTATGCAATTTTGTGAATGCAGTTCTATTTCTGTGTCAAATTTTGGTTTTAGTTGGTTGGGAAAAAACGTGTCTTAAACAGAAATTCATATTTATCAGAGAATATATGAGAAAGTTTTGAGGCTACCACTCCAGCTGGTTTCTATTGCAAAAAGATCAGCGCATTGTTAAACCATAAATGGCGCTGGAAAAGGGCATGTAATACTTTGATTTAGAACATAACTTGTGCATGAACTTTGGACACAAGCAAAAGAAACTATAAAGAGTCAATGACAACAGTAAGATGAGGCTGGCTCACTGTAGCAGCAGAACCGCTCGCAGAAAATTGCTATAGCTGATCTTTACTGTAATTATGAACGAACAAAGTGATGATAATGTGTGTCCTAAGAATTGTGTGATAGTTCCAATACCCGCATGATATGGTAACAATTTTTTTACAAGCAGCCAAAGTTACTGTATGATGGGACATCACAATATACATCTGCTCTTGGCCCTCACTTCTTTTGAAGAAATTTTTTTTCACATATCTGAAAACGCGCTTTGTCACGAATGATCAATATGCAGCACTCCAGAGCAGCAGCAACGAAATGCCATTAATGATATAGTATAGATGCGAGATGATGATTCTCCAAATGTAATGACATGTATTTGAAAACTACTTCACCCGTCATTTTAATGACAGAATCATTCAGTAGCCAGCAAGATCATTTAATCTAACTTTGATAGATTTCTAATTCTGAGAATATCTAACATTTTAGATGTACTTGCGAATCCATCGACATTTTCTTACAGTTAACGGCACAGTTAAATGTAATGTAAAGTTATGCAAATTCCTCAGGCTGTCTTACTGTTGTCATTTTAAACAAGAATTTACAATATGCATGAGGTAATTCCCTGTGAAGGCCGCCACGTGAAATAACCTCAATAAAACTTTTTTTCCTTTCATCTCTCAATAGTTATTGTTTGTTCTCATTTCTATTTTTTGCATGTGTTTCTCATTTTGCTTGCGACGTGTGCCGTTCCAATGTCATTTTTTTCACTGCCTTGATCACTTTGCAATGGAACACGGAGTGTTCCCATTGTATATTTTCGAAATTTTTTCGCTATAACTGCAACCGCATTGACTCCATTATTATTGTTCATTAAATTTTATAGAAGTTTCAAACGCTGTCTCTCTCTCCTATGATGGAACTAAATATATAAAAATTTAGATAGAAAATTATTCAAATGAATAACACAATGAACAGAACGGTGTAAGGCTTCTCAAGTAAAATTTGTAAGGCTTCAAGTAAAATTAAATTTATGATTTATATGTCTATTAAAATTTGAAATTATTTTCCCAAAGAAGCATTATAGACATAGTTACATAAAATATTTAATTGAAATTTTTAGCAACATTTAACCTTGGCGAACCAGTATCGGATGTAATAAAATAAGCTTAATAATTGACTGATAGATTATCCTCAGATAAATGCATTCTAAGTTTCATCAAACGCTGTTCTGTCTAAAAAAGGTAGAGTATATCACGAGGACGGTCAACACTTTCAGTAAATTTAAAATACGTTCTTTCTCGCTTTCTATTTATGAATATAAATCAATGTTTTGAAAACAATAAAAGTCTTTCATATTAGTGATAATAATCTAGAATCAAAAGTCTCCCAAATCTAGTGAAATACCTTGAGTATCACTAATAGGTTGACTAAACAAGTCAACTTACACTGATCTGGGACCCGCAATGGAAAATTCAAAAGCCCGTTAATGCATTGTTATATTTTAGTTGTATAAAATTACAAGGTGAAATATTTTTTAAGTATCAGTTTTAACGGAGTGCAAAAAGCGCCAAGGAAAAAAAATCCCCAATTTGGCTATTTCAATCGTCAAATTATATATCCCATATTAATCCATCCATCTTAATAATTCACATATTAATAACTAACAGTCTAAAAACATAATAATCTTGGCAAACAAACTGGCCGTCAAAGGCGGATAGTTGAATATAAAATCCTCCGTGTTCGCCCTATAAAAATGTTTTTTAGCTTAAACTTAAATCTACAATATTCGAATCCAGTTTTGGTATTTTGATTTCACCCTTATTTTACCAAAATCAAACTGGATAAGAATTTGCCAGATTTCGAAAACGGTAGCAAGTTCCATGTGCAGTTTGGTTCTTATTCAATGAACATCTCACAGCATTATATAACTGAAGGTGTGGCATGTTCATTTTTAGAACAATGATCAGTTGATTATGCAAGCCTCATCAACGAATAATGAGAAAGAAACATAATCTCTGCATCTCGCCATCTTGTGGTCTTGCAAAAATCTTGATCCGCAGCCAATTTGGTACAGGTATGGCAGTTGTATTTAAAGCTCCGGCTGTAAAAAAGGAGCTGTCAGGCCGGTTGTGATGGATCAAGTAATGTGACGAAAGTGCGCTCTCTTGGATTTAAGCACAAAACTAGATTTTATTTCAACAGAAAGTTGTATGCTGTTTCTAAAAACAATTCAAGCCCACGGTAACTACGTTTGATGAAATACAAATTACTCCATAAATTATTCACTGTGTTAAAAAAAAATTCGCGGTATTCTATAAACATTTTTTTTGTGCAATTCTGTTTTAACGGCGACCAAAAAGGGCCAAGAAAAAATTTCTCCAAATTATAAAAATAGACTCAAGTGCGTTATTATAAGTGAAAATTTTTGAACGTACGAATCACATGCTATATAGCTTGACGATTGAATTCTCTAAATTGGCTACTTTTTTTCTTGGTACTATTTGTCGTCATTGCAACCGACAAGTACCCATTCTCTGAAGGAGAAATTATGTCGCATAGTGAAAAAGCAATACCCCAATTTCATGCAAACAAGTATTGATGTTTATGCCGAAATAACTGCCACCTTTAATATTATAAATCACGTCTGAAATATTTATTAAATGCTGAATTATGAATTCCAGTAAGAATAAATTTTTACTTTCAAATGTATGAAGTATTGGGTATTTTGGGATTATCCCGTCGACCATTTTTTGCCAAACCCGATTTTATCGCCAAAGGTAGTTTTGCGCCTAATAACCGCAAATTACTTTTCATTATGATGACGCCAAAGGATTGGCGAAAATGCTCCAATCCTTTGGCGCATTTCACGAGGATTGGTGCATTTTCACGAGCGTTGACAGTCGACGAGATAATGCCAAACTACCAAGTATTGTTATGTCAAAAAATTCGGTTTCAAGACTTCAACTAATTATCAAGTTTATTGGGTCAAGAAAAATGTAGGGACTTTAAATTGTAGGAAAAATTGCACTTATTATTTTAGGACGAAATATATTTAACCAAAAGTTGATACTTTTTTTTTCAGTTATAAGTTTGAAAAATCGGATATTCCTAAAAACATCATTCTTTCAAAAAGTCGGTCTTTCCGTTAGTGTGTTATGGCAGGGATACCAGTTTAGGTATCGTCTTCGTCATCTACCCAGCTACAAAATGACAGGGTCCGTTCCGAAATAACCCTTGTGTTGCTTTCAAAAGGAACGCTAATATAACTAAATTACAATAAACTTTTAAAAATTGGACATTCATTCTTTTTTTTTCATGTTTTTTTTTATTATAACCAAAAATACAAAGGAATTTTTTATTGCAAACTCAGATTTATAATCAGCTATCCCCCAAAACACAAAAAGGAGCGATTTTTCCAAGACTGCATTGGAATTTGTTTTAAATAAATTACCTAATGACATAAGTTACCTAATTTCGCTCTACACTAGAAAAACACGTTTAGGATATTTTGTCTATTGGTCTATAAATACGGCGAATATAAATATACTGTACTGTAGTGAAAAAAGTGATATATGCATGAAATTTGGTATGTGGGGTTTATTGGATGTAGGATTATCTGGATTAAATTTTCAGATTCCTGTAAACTTTAGAACAAATTCTGCATATGGGAAATCTGTTTGTTCATCCGTTCATTTCAATATGACTAGGATAACTCAAAACCTCAAATATCTAGATGGATGAAATTAATCGTATAGATTTATTGCTGAATTACATACTTGTATTAACTGTTGAATCGAATTTATTAAATGACTAACCATCTGTTGGCATGTACATAACAATGCATCAAAAACTTTACAAGTTAGACAAATGAAGGCTGCTTTTTTTTTCCCTTCATCCTCGTCATCAGACCAGATTCAAAATTAAGATGCCATATTTATGAAATTTCTGATCTATTCAACATAAAACCCAAAATCCACACTTCGGTTTTTCAATGTACTACGAACCGCAAAAGGCGTCATATTGTGTGTCAAAAACACAAGTCCGTTGGTGCGTATTTCAAATAATCATTTTTTGGGGCCTTTCCCTTATTTGATTCGAATCTCACAAATATTTCCTGCACTCAGGATGACATGGATTTACAGAGTAAAAACATTAAGCACATAAAGATAATGATTCCTGACCTATTTTTATTCATTTTAAATCGGCCATTCACTGTTCCTACATTCATTTGGCCATATTTTTATCCATATGGGCTGAATTTCTCCTCGCATTGGAAAGATACGAGCTAGAATTTCCCTTTTTAGGGATTTTTGTGACCTAAAGTCACCACATATTGTGTTAATATACGAGAACTTCGATGGAAAAATGTTCCACGTAATTCTCTCAATTTTTCCATAACTTTTTATCATATTTTAATTAGCGGATACTCTAAAACTACTCATGAGATAAAATTGTCACTGAAAAATTATAGCAAATGATAGAAAATTTTTCATATTGGGCCTTACTCAGTAACTTTTAAGATTTATTAAATAAAATGCATACTTCAACATACGCATCATAAATTGTTCCTATAAAATTGAAATGTAATATTTTCACAATGGGAAGATATCTTACCGTTAAAAAGACAGATTGCAAAAAGTTTGTTCTGATGTCAGTAGCATAATAAAACTCTTCGAATTTAAAATTCGTTGATATAAATAGTTTCTATTTGATTTAAGAAATGTACTTTATGAAATGTATGTATATTCAGAAGTTTTTTTTAAATTAGTAGAATAAAAAAATCAATCGTTAAGTCATATAAAAAAATATTATTTAGCATTTTATAGTATGTAGAGAATTTTCCAAATATTTACTTTCGATATTTTAATACAGTTCGGTGATTAAGACCTTCCATAAGTCTGAAAACAATTTTTTTCTAATATTATGCCAATAGATTATTTGAGTATACATGAGCAAAATCGTGACAAGTTGAATCGATGTAATTTTCGGAAAGGTCCTAAAACTGATATTAGTTTTAATAGAAAAAAAAATCGACATTTTAAGAAAAACTATATAAGTATATTTCAAAGTCAAAAAGTATTAATATAATTTGTATTAGGCTTACTTTATTTTTATTAATAAAGATGATGTAGTTTACTGATAACGAGATACTATTTAAAATAAATCGGATAAATTTTAAGAATTAATAATAAAAATATTAAAATTCTAATGAAAGAACTAAAGTTATACTGAAGAAAATATTAAAAAATCAATTCAAATGATGAAAGAATTGTTCTTAACATTTAGAACAATTATTCGCAATTCGTCATAGATTCCGAATTGTCAATGGATTGTAATTTAAATGTTCATGGGTCATGTTACATTTACCAATCATAATAATATGAAATGACACCATCAGGAATTAATTATTGTATAATGGATTTCAGATTAACTATTAAAAATTGCTACGCCTCCGAATACAGTAGAACATTTTCCGTTTTCTGAAAATGAAATTAAAACAGTAACCAATAATACAATAATAGGAAAGTACTAGGGTCTGATGAATTTTATGGAGATATCATTAAGGAAGTGTTCAAAACTAATAAATCATTCCTTATAGCAATTTATAATTAATATCTTGAAGAAGGATTCTTTCCGATGAAAAAAAAGAGAGAGAAAGGAAAACAGTAGATTTAGTACTCTTTAACAAGAAAAACTAAGCGGATATGGATTCTTCGGCATTTTGTTCGATGTTCCTGAAAGATGTACTAGGAAAAGTTCTGGACAAGTTAAAAAGCAGAGAATTTTTTTTTTCAATTTTCTAAAATCAAAGCAAATAAATATTAATTTCGTTTCCCATACAGTAGAAGTGCACAAGAAACAATTATTGTCTTTAAAGATTGGATCTCAACAGCAAGACAACAGAGTAAACATAGTGTAATAATTTCATTTAATATGAAAAATGTATTTAGCAAAGTGTGGTGGCCAATTGTTGCAAAATTAAAATAAGTAAATAAATAAATAAAATATCTAATTCCCCTCCCTCAAAAAAAACAAAAAAAAACAACCTTTTATGGAATGAATGACAAATTTGTCATTCCGGGTTATTTCGATTTTTTTGGATGTCAAATCTGTTTCTTTCTCTCATATGAAATATAAAACTCTTTATAAAATATAAGTTTCTCTCTCATATGAAATATAAGACTGTTTGGACAATAGATTCATTATCCAAGCAGTTAGTACAAAGCATGATCTTTATTCCGAATATCTGCATAGTTTTAATCTTAAAATCTGCAACTACCCAATATAGTGAAAATATTAATGATACCATAAACTGCTATATAATCTCTTGTACACTTCTGGAACCTATCAGAAGAAATATATGAATGAAAATGTCTACCTCTAAAGTTAAAAATAAAAAGAAACAGATAAAAGAAATACAGAGATTGTATGCTTAAGTTGAGAAGGTCAATCAAATATGTATCTCCAGATTTCGAAATGAGCTCTCTTTACCATACATGCCAATTTAAGAACATTCCTGTTTTTTTTAACTGTTTATTTATTTATTCTATTTTCATTTATTTATATTCTTTGCATTACTTTAATAATTTTTTATTACTTTTTATTTTATTCAAAATGTAGAGGTACGAGACTCTTTATAATTTCATTATGAGATAGATGAAAATAATGATGGAGTTTCAGGAACAGTTATTTAATTATTTTCTAAGTTCCTTGGCTTCACAAGACAAAACAACCACGAGCACAAAAATACACGACACTCACTTCGAATACAATCTAATGATGACCCCCAAGAAGGATCATGGGATATATATCTTAATATTAATAAAGTAACGCCATCTGTGGTATCAAAAATGAAACTAGTAGAATTATGTAACCGCTACAAAAATGTATTGTTTTGAATAACATGTGGAGAAGCCTTTGTGACTTATTTCCCTTTACAAGTATTTTCTTTTCCCTTTCAATATTTTTCCATTTGGCTCCTCCCTCCCCCCTTTATCTTCACTTTCTTCACATCCAGCATACAATTTTTAGGAGGGAATGTTCTTTTACCTTTAAATTATTGTTAAATGAGTTGATGGTTGTGTAACACTGCTATTGGCACATACCATATGATCTATAAAATATACTAAGAATTCTCAGTTTCTTATTCAAAACTGTTCCAAATGACATGCAATTCTTTGTTCAAAATCAAACTGCAAACTGTTGTCGCACAGTAGAACGACTTTAAATTCAATAATTCATTTTGGGAAAAATGCAGAATTCGATTTTTTTTTTCGTTTCTGTTTGCTAAAACAAACTAGATCCTAAAATATTAATTTTGGGGATGTTTTCTTATGACGTAATTATATTCATCTGATAATTACAAACATTTTAAATTATGGAAATTCATAATTATTTATAACATAGATTTAAAAAAAAAGAAACCAGCTTCCATTGGTGTGGAATGATTACAGAATCGGTTTACGAAAACACGGACCGGAATGGTCGAAATAGTGTTTTTATTTTATAGCATGTTCTAAGCTGCTAACTCTGTAACACATAAAATGCAGTGCAGATCTTTTATTAAACCACCACGCCTCTAAAAGAAAAAATATTCCATTCCTCTCTTCCATAATAGTTAATCATACCAAATATTTAAAATACTGTTGAATCTGGGTGTTGTCGTCCTTGCTATAGTTGGAACTTATAGAATTAATTTAAACAATTTTAAAATTTAAATAAAACATCAGAGAAAAGAATTAGTTGGTTTCAACAATTATCGCAGCAGTTCGAACATTTTGATAATTTTTTTTTTTTTTTGCTCAAAATTAATATTAATTTTTTTCTTATAGTTTTGAAATTATGAAAAGTTATATATCCAGTAGAGCTGCTCTTTTCACAGTTAAAGGACTTTTTTCTTATATATTATAGTATGATTCTAGAATATATCAAATGATTAGAACTCTGATATCTAAGATAAACAAGTATAGAGCAAATAAATTAATAAAAAAGTCTTTAAAAATACATTTTTATTATTAAAAAGTAGAAATTTTTATAGTTATTATTATTTTTTAAATTTAATTTTATAATTATAAATAAAATTAATAATCTTGAAATCACCTTGTTTTCAAATTTACTTCCAGGTGGAGCCACTTATATGGAATGAAAGTTTAATAGAATTAATCGACTAGCAGGTAATTAACTTCTGAAAACATCAAACGGTGTATAATGGCATTGAAAACCGATAAGTGTTCAAAATTTCAGAGCTCTCTAATATTAGGAAATGTGCTAAAAGTTCCATTTTACAAATATGAAGCAAATAAAGTTAAATAAAAATGTATAATAAAAATCATAAATCGTAAATTGCTAATTTCGATGATGCATAGAGAAGCGGATATACCATGAGTTTCAAAAATGATTGATAAGGGAAGATTGGTAACAGTTCCCTTATTAACACATAATTTATTTACCTTCTATTATTAGGAATTATAAAAAATCTGGGAGATATAAATTTAATTAATGAATCTAAGATAAAGAGTTCTAAAGTAAATAAATATATAACCCTTCCTAATACATGCATTTTTTCATTCCTTTTTTTCCCTGCCATTCTTGATAGTTTATTTATAATCACTTTAAAATATTATATTTCATCTTTTGTGCGGCGTATTGTTTCTGTGAAAACAAACCATAGGCTCTATTTTCGCAAGTCTCTTGGCATGTTACCGCGATACAAGTTCAGTAAAACTTATGGATGAAATAGTTACTTTCTAAGATGACATTATTTAGAAAATTGGTGCATTTTTTAATGCACATTTTGATGCAGAAAGTGCAGATTTTCTCTTTCGGGAAAACGAGTCTATAATTGGATTTGAAAATTCCCCCAGAAAGCAATTCTATACTGAACCTGTGAGAATAGTCTCCTCGAAACTTTCTCACGTTCTCTCTTTGTCTTATAGATGCGTTTTTTCCCAATAGATTGAAACCAAAATTTGACACAGAACTAAAGTTGCAGTCACAAAATCATATACAAAATAACTAAAGCATTGCATTTATCGCGTTTATAGGCTTCTGAAAATACAGACCAACAGTCGTCAACCCCTTGCTTTAAATTTGATATGTTTACACTACAGATTTTAAATATTCGTGCCGAATTTTATTCATCTTACTTTCTTCGTTTTGTAATGATCATGTTAAATTGTATTCAAACAGCCGGATAGGCAGATTTTTTCTGGGTTTGGCTCAAAATTTAATAGACAAATTTGATGTAAAAACATATACCAAATTTCATTCGTCTAGGTCGAAATGTTTTTGAGTTATATTTGTTACAGACAGACAGACATTTTCCAAAAATGTGCGTTTCGAACTCAGGAAAGTCTAAAATGAAGAGATTTGTCAAAATCTTAAATTCGAATTTTTGGACGATTGCAATATTTTATCTGTACTTCATATAAGAGAAAGTAAAATAGAAAATATTCTGAAGCCTATTAGAAAAATAAAAATATTGCACAACATATTAGGGAAAAAAAAGAAAAAAATTAAGAAAAAATGCTTCATCTTTTTTTATTTTTAAATCTATAATTTAGTTGTTAAACAGTGAGGGTATTAATTTCAAAATAAACTCAGAAGTCAAGGTATTGGATCGAAGACTCTTTTCTGAAGCTTTGTTCTGACTCTTTTATGAACCTTTGTTTTCTTTTTTGTTCTTTAACGTATTTTGAAGAAAAAAAATTGAGTGGTAAATAATATCTGCTAATTTAAGAATTTGTCCCAGAAGTTTGCTTATAAATGTTTTATACATTTTTATACATTTCTACTTAAGTTTTTTCAGTTATTATCCAGAGTAAATTAAAAAAAAAAAAAAAAAAAAAACAGGAAAAAGAAATTCCCCCATATTTTTCTGTTCAAAAGTGTTATGTATAGTTCATTGTTCTTTTTGATATGGGCTTTTTTTATTTCAGTACTTTAAGGTATCGAATTAAGCAAATTTTCACTGTAGTTATTTCTTCAAAGTTGAATGTTTTTTTAAATAATTTCTTTTCAATAAATGGAATATAATAAAAATTTCTAGTTATGCCCACAAATTTTTAAGATAATTAATAAAACTGCTTCCTACAAGAAAATGTATCCAAATCCCGCTTCTATCCAGGTTTGCAAACATCACGACACTAGAAATGCCACCTTTCAATTAAAAAAATTAAATATTAAAATTTTGAATAGAAGTTTAATTATGGTTATAGCTCCAGGCAGGAGAAATAATATGCAAATTTCAATACAATTTATGAATTTGAGTTTGTGAGAAAATATCAACTTTCTACATTAATAAATTGCCCAAATTTCAAAAAAATGAATACAATGATATGTTTATAACCAAACCAAACAAAACAAAACGATTCCAACAATGGAACAAAGAACACGGTTGTTTAAGCTTACTCCTGAAGGACTTAAAAAAAAAACTAAAAATATCACAGTTTGTTCCAGATTTTAGCTCATCTAGAAGCTTATTTGATAGAAACACATACACACCGAAAAAGAAAAGCCCGTTCTTATTTTAACTGGCGAGAGAGAACGAGAGGTAATTATACATAATCTTACCTTCTTTCGAACAGGTAATCCGTCAAAGGCGGGAAAAATCGCCTGAAAGAGGTTTCGATTCCAGACGGAGTTCGTGAAGAAAGTAGGACTTTAAAACCACTGAGACGGTTCTGAGGGCAAAATACCACCTGATCCTATGAAAACCGATGTGTACCGTTTATTTCTGGCATTAGTCGCTCGTTTTGCAGACGGGCTTGGCGCTCGCATCGGAGAATTGGCGTCCTTGTTTGTTTTTATAACTGTGAGGAAGAGGCGGTTTCGCGGAGGGGTGTTGTGTTTGAGGAATTTTGAGATCGGAGTTTTCATGGAGTAAAGGTTAACTGACTAGTCAGTAACAAGTTATATTTAAGAGATCGAATTTTCTGAATTACAGTCCAGGGTGCTCTTGTACTTGGGTTGTCATTTCGCGCCGCAAGTTGAAGTAAAAGGCCAGGGCCTGATTAAACCCTATAGTGACTCTTAGACAATAAAAGTTTTGTGGTTCCCTTTCCTTCCCCCGCCCAGATACCAAAGTCAAAGTTCATTGATTTTAATTTAATCTCGATTTAAGCAGCGAAATAGCAAGCATTGAAAAATTGAAATCGTAAAATATTAAATTGCTGTCATTTCACACAAAATAATTTTAAAAAATGACATTTTTTTATACAATCTAAATTTTTGTTAATTTTAGGAGACGACATTTTTTTTATTTTAAAACAACATATTTCATCAATTGTAATTACCTTAAAAAATAAATAAAAGCATGACAAAATAAAAAAAAAAGCAGTATTGATTTTCTAACTGTTTTTCTTCTTTTTTACTACTTAAATCTGTTAGGCGCACTAGAGTGATCATATTCCACGAATAGCAAAAATTATTAAAGACCAACCGTCCACCAAGACCAAGTTAACCAAGACCATCAGATGCCAACTTTTTTTCAAAAGAATAAAATGTGGATAATTTTTTTTCTACTGTAAATGAATTGTTTTTCTTAGAATTAAAAAAAAAAGAAAAGGAACAATATTCCAGGCCATTTATTCTGGGTTATCTAAAGTTAAGCTGAGACAAGGAAGAAAATGCTGGATCGCAATATTTATGAGTGATATAGAAAATTAAAAAAATTTGTTCATTAATCAATGATGTATCAAGAAGAGTTATTTCCTAATGGAGTAGGGACGTTTCGTCATCTCAAAAACGGAAGGGGTCAAAAAACATTTCTCAAAAGAATGCAATTGAAATATATTCTTTTACAATAGGTTTTCCGTCAAGTAGAGCACCTTTTTAATTGTAATTATCTGAATTGCATTTTAGAAAAATATCGATCTATTTTTGATGAAGGGCTTCTAACAACAACAACAAAACCCTAATGCTATTAAATCAAATGTATTCCGATCGTGGCAACATGAAAACGAAAGTAGCAAAAGAGAAGTAAAAAAAAAAACATAGATGAAGACACAGAAGATGAGGATTACGTGGAAAACAGATTTTTAATAAAAGTAAAATTATCAATTAATCTAGCACCATGTCAGAATTTTGAAAACTCTATCTAATTCTGCACTTTTTTCGAGGAACGTACGTCTCGCTATTTGCCTTCCGGTGTATCACTCAACTAAGCCTCGTGAATGAATTTGGATGCTATCTATAGTTGTTCAAGGGGACCTCCAACGTATGTCTCTTCTATTAGCTGATTTATTTGCCATTTATCTATATTTTACAATACTCTGCCCCATTTTCAATAACCTTTGAGCTCTTAGTGTGGAGAAGTAATTAAACAGGATATAAAATATAAAATCAAATTTTTGTAGTAATTTCAAGTAGCACTGTAACTCTAGTGGGCAAGCAACAAACCATCACTGCATAAGACACTATATTTCTCTCCCATAAAATAAGCTCATGGATTTTCATCTTCACGGCAGCCCCCTTAACCCAGACTACAGCCTGGGATATCAAAACACTCCATTATCTTTAGATATCACTGTCTTCTTGCGATTTTATCCACACCCTTTTGGGAACAAATCTAGAGAAAATCACATATTTCACTGCCCATCGCTCATCGCCACCTAACATATTTACTTCTTTAGTTTAGTTTCGTTATATTAATGTCCCGTTTTAAAGCAACACTAGGGCTATTTTGGGACGGACCTCGTAATTTTGAAACACGGTCAGATGACGAGGACACATCTGAGCTGGAAACCCCATCTCCAAACTTCCACACCACACCAGTGGGAGGATGCCACCCAACTTATGTAGTAAATACAAAAAACATAAGTAAAGAAATAAGTAATAAGGATGTTGCTGAATTTTTTTCTTTGTGATCAAGTTAGTCATAAAATATATTTAATCATAAAATATAAAAAATGCCTTTTAAATTATTTGTTAAAAACTAATTTTTGATCAAATGAAAAATACCTTTAATCAGGTTTTACAGGGAAATATCGAAAAGAGCTTGATTCGTATAGAAACAAAAAATATTATATCCCTTCGTAGTACAAACAATTTAGTAAATAAGAGCAGAACTGAATAGTAAATTTTCAAATATCACAGATTTTGAGAAAATTTTATTCTTGCAATCGTAATGAAACTTGTGTGTGGATGCGAAGAAGAAAATTTTGAAGATTTTTGTTTGGAACAACGTTCTAATTTTCTTAGTCAATAATAACAATCCAAACTCTATTTATCACAGCTAAAGGAAGGATGAAGTGTTATTTTTCCTCCCCCCCCCCACTCTTTTATTTTTCCTAATTCTTCTTGGACGATTTCCACTATGATAATGGTCGATTCCAAATCGTCTCAAAACAACGCACTCCTAACCCTATTTAAATATTTTGAAACGAAGCGAGGAACAAAATATTAAAAGAACGAGCAGAAAGCAAGAAAAAAAACTTTCCTCTCACGGCGCATGCGTGGAAGATGTTGCTGCAATGGGATATTTTGCTCCCATTTTCTTCTGCCGCTGAGACAGAAATAATGCTCATCCTATATATTCCAGCGCCCACACGTGTAAGAAAAAGCGAACGTTTTGAGTAAGGGAATAAAAAGAACGAAAAAGAATTTTTCAAAAATCGAGCGCACACCTGGCAAAGGGCGCGAAGAAGGTTTGGTTTTGAAGCTGTTGAAGGTCAAACTGAGAAAGAAATATGTTTGTGTCTCTCATTTAAACTATTTTAAACGCGCATTATCGAGCTATTCGTACGCGGGAGCAGATACAAGATGGACGGGAAAATGATCACCATTCATAACTTTTGACATCAACTGCCAAAGATAATTTATAGGCGGAACTCTTTTTGTTAAGTATTCAGTTATGTGTTTCTGGAAGAAACCAGTATGAAAAAGGGAGTTTTAAAAATTTAAGGAAATATTTTTATGGTTAATTTTTTATTCCTTACAACATCTATTTATACATTTTTACCAAAAAAGAAATAAGAATTTATCACTTACATATTTACTAGCATAGAATATATTTTATGGAATGATCTTCAGGTTACAAATAGTACTCAGGAATCATCGCATGAAAGCCGCCGCTTATTTAATGTAATAACAGATTTAAAATTTGCAATATAAAAAAGAATCTAGAAAAATTAGAATTATATATATATTTGTAAAAACCATATAACACGATTGTGATAAATTTTAATGATTTTAAATGGTATTTTTATTTTAATTCAACCATAAATATAAATCAAAATTTTTGGTAAAAGGCAACTTACCTGGTCTTTACCGAAAGAAAGGTTTTTTTAATTAATTGTAATAAGACAAATTCATATAACTACAAATTCATAAAATGATAATGCTGTGTTTCATTTTCGTCACATTTTGAAGACAAATGTCTTTAGACAATTTTTTTCTACGAAAAATCTTGCATTATAAATTACTTTATAATAAATTTGTTTTTTTTTCTTTTCGAAATGAAAAGTATTATCCTGTTTAACATGGATTTCTATGGACAAGGAATCTTTTAACGAGTGTTTCATATTGCGAATAAGATTCAGGATCGAATTATACTTGCTAAGCGAGGAGTGAATAATTGTGAATTGCGCTCGAATCAATTTTTTAATACATTGCGAATCATATAGGATTAAAAACATATAGGACGAGAGTCTATCTTAGTAATTCACAATCACTGTTTCATTGCTTTTGCTGAAAGAAAAAATGGGATTATCCCGTGGACCTACCAACGCTCGAGAATCTACGCCAATCCTTTCGCTATCTTTTCGCCACCTTTTGGCGATAATATTGTGTTTGGCCAGAATGGTCGACGAGATCATCAATGCATCTATCTCAATTGCATCCATCTCAATTTTTCTAATCTTTGAAAGGAATTCTTATCCTTTTGTAGTGATTAAAAATAAAAATTTTTAAAATCATATTTAATTTCAGATCTACTAATGATGGCAATAGTCTTAATTTCAATTTCAGTCTAGAATGTCTTCAGTCAGGTTGAAATGGTTATAGAAAGCAAGTTAAGATAGAAGCCAGTTAAAGCGAATCCTGAATTTTTACTTTCTTGTATGCATAGTATTGAAAAGATATTACTATCCCGATTGGAGATAGTAACTCGAACTCAAGATTTTTATGAATCTCTACGTTTTAGATACATCTGAGTTCGAAAAACACATTTTAAAAAATGTCCGTCTACCTATCTGTTACAAAGGTAATTCAAAAACGCTTTGAACTAGATGGTTGAAATTTGGTATACGGTCTTAATAAAAAATTTGGAGATTTCTATCACATTTTGAGTAAAATCTGTTCAGAGGAAATGCGTCTGTCTATCTATTCGAATATAGCACAATAACTGCAAAACGAAAAGAGCTAGATGGATAAAATTCGGTATGTAGATTTAACAACAATATTGTAGACACCTGTACAACTTTTAACCAAATTGAACTGTGGGCTGATTATCTGTCTATCTGTACTTTCAAAAACATATAAACAGGATAACGCCAAATGCAGTGACTAAAATATATTATATTTGGCATGAGAATTTATGACTACAAGTGCTATTTTATATCAAACTTTTGTTTCAATCGGTTGAGTAAAAGCTTTCATTTGATTTTTAATACTATTAACGCATGCCAGGGATTAATCGCCAAATAATTCGCCAAAGATAATACGAGAGATTTCGAAAAACTGTAAACCAGCCAAAAGTTAATATTTAATAACTATTGTACGCCAATGCATGCAAGGAGTTCTCTGGCACGACAAGTTTATTAGAGAGTACGCGAGAAAGTTTCGGGGAGATCATTCCAGCTGGTTTTTCATGCCGATATGAAAGAAACTTGACCATGAGCTTTTTGTAAAAAAAAATTGTGTAACTTTGTGATCTCATCATCTTTTTTCTGTTCAACTAATGCATGCATGGATTCCTTTTCCTTTATCTTGTCTAAAATATTAGAGAATCTTTAAATATATACCAGACATTCAGAAATTCAACCTCCTTCTCGTCCAAATGATTTGGTCTTTTATTGGGTTTGAAATGAAATGGTCACTGGAGTTTTTATGCAAAATAGCAAAGATTTTAATGAAATGAGTGCATTTATATTTATCAATATGTCTTTGTGCATAAAATTTCATACAAAATATGTTTAGATTTAGTGGCTCTTCTAAAAGCTATGTAATTTAGAGAATATATAATAATCTACTTTGTAAAATAAAACCAGCAGAACTTATCTTCCCAAAACATTCAAATAGTATGATATATATATATATATATATATAAATTTCAATCCTAATTAATTTCCTAATTTTTATCTTCATTTAGCCCATATTAACCATGTTAAAATGTCCTCTTATTTCTTTACGATTCCTCTTTTTACTTAATTAATGCTACACGATCTCTTTAAAAATGCTTATTTCTGCGTTTTCTCACGCTCTGAGTGAAGGTATAAAAATCCTTATTGCTTAGCACATTCTTTTAAAGATTCCTAAAATTCCCCAAACTATATCGACACGTGGCAAAGAAATCCATATAACAATCTCATGATAAAATGATTGAAGGGAAAATTTTCTGTTTCTTTTGCTCTTATGTTGCGATGTAGACTGACGTATTTCTTACACTTAATCTTATACATAAATAATGCCTCCCGGAATGGAATAAATCGAGTTTAAAAATTCAAAAATGTCTTCCCTTCGACCACGCAACATATATATATATATATATATATATATATATATATATATATATATATATATATATATATATATATATATATATATATATATATATATATATATATATATATATATAATATTTCTCGTAAAAAGACGTTTTTTACCTTCCTATAAAATTGCGAACCATGGGCAAAGTCGCGAACGCCCCAAATGCTCTCATTTTTATTTTCAGAGCCCATACATGAGAATTGTATGCTTATTAATAAAGCAAAGAAAGCCAGTGTTTGTATATTCGCAATGGGCGAATAATAATTACGAAAAAAATCTATTAGTATGCGCTCCTTCGCACCTTTCTTAGTATTTAATCGTTGGTATGCGTTTAATATACAATCAAGAGAAAATCAAATGTGCGTTTCAGAAACTGTTTCTGCGCCTGAGTGAAACCACAGTTGCAATCACAGGTCCACTGATCGAATTTCGAGCTATCACATTCACATGCATGCGAAAAGTAAAAACTGGCAGACGTTCCACCCCTTGTCGGATTTTATTCAAAATTTGATAAGGATCTACTCTTTAGGTGGTAAATTTGTGGGTCGAATTTTACTCCTTTTGCTCTTTTCACTTTGTATTTATCATGTTATATTCTGGCAGCCGTACAGACTGACTTACTCAGAATAGAATTTGCTCAACATTAGATAAAATCTGCAAATTTATTGCAAAGACCGTATAACGAATTTCATCTATAAGTTCATTAAAGCGTTTTTGATTTAACCAGTT
This sequence comes from Argiope bruennichi, assembly GCF_947563725.1. Lineage (NCBI taxonomy): Eukaryota > Metazoa > Arthropoda > Arachnida > Araneae > Araneidae > Argiope > Argiope bruennichi. Next base: position 9,872,175 of record NC_079160.1, read on the forward strand.
CACAGACAGACAGACAGATATCATTCCAAAACCATGCTTTCGGATTCGGAGGGGGGGGGGGGTCTGAAACTTAAAGATTCGACAAAATGTAGTGTTCGAATTTTTTGACAATTACAATACTTTATCTTTATAAACTTCGTATATGAGAAAGGGTGAAATAATTTCGCATTATGATCCTCTTTTTTCCTAATTAAAGATTTGTCCAACCGCTATACATATTATTAAGAAACAAAGAAGTGTGCGAAAAGTTGATAAAAGTTGACCTAAAGACTGAAGAAACCAATCTATGGGGGCAAAACACATACGAGTTCAATTGTATGTTAACCAGTATTAACAATATTGTTAACCCAGTATTATGAAGAATTAAAAAAAAAAAAAAAAGGATATTGTGTCTAGAACTATGCAGTATACTAAAAAAAAAAAAAAAAAAAAAATGCCTGTTGACGGACAAAGTATAAACTTCCTTCGGAGTTGGTAAACTATTGATAGTGACAGGGGCGAATACATACACATATACATAATGGTTCGATTTCTATTTATATTCGTTCGCTAAGCCACTGGAATACCACACTGAAAAAATAATTATTAGTTAACACTTGTTAAAGAAAATGGAGAATCGCTGTACATATCGCACTACCATGTCACCGGATCTCTATGAGAAACAATCTATTTGATTCTAAATGTAACAGCTGAGTATAAATGAGTCATTCGAACTTCTTGAAATTGTTTTGACTTCATTGTATTAATGAGAATGCATTGACGTCAAAGAGAGCAACACTAACAAATGAAAAGATTGCGTCTGGTTCCAAAAATAAAACGCGAATGATGCCCGAGTCTTAGTTGAATTTCATTTGTGGTGCAGATGGTATTATTAAGAAAAAAAGAAATTGTAGGGAAGGGGGTTAAGGAAAAAATAAAATTTCCGTAAACATGTTTATTAGTCCAGAAATATGAAGTTATTATAACCTAGAATCAGAGGACTGTTGGACTAAAATAAATGTCGGAAAATAGCAATTTGAAAAACGCTTTTTGAGATACAAGTCTATGTTTTCAATAAACCCATGTAAATATGCATAAATTATATCTGAAATAATGCTACGAATATTAAATATGAAATAAACAAGTATGAAGCGGCCAGTTGTTTATCCAGTAACAAGGCTACTAACATCCGTATATAGCGACGAGTTTCCCTTTTAACTTTTTAAATTTAGGTTAGATTTTTCGTTTAGAATGTTTCAGTTCGACTTACTTCACAGATGGAACCAGAAAAACGTAATTGCACATGATGTACGTTATGCTGCTGCCTCATTTTATTTTTCGTGCCCTCGGATGAGCAACAGATTTTAAATAAATTAGATTTTCAATTATTAAAATATTCTTTTATTTGTGTATGTGAAATTAGATATTCTTTATATTAATTATTTCCCGCCATTTAGACTTTAATTTCAAATTCATTGTTTTAAATTCTAGTCATTGTATCTACAGCTGCACTTGCATCTATTTTTTCTGTGTTTTTAAAAAAAGCGAAGTACCTATGTTGCTAAGTTCACAGAGTTTTTATATTCAGTCATTAGAAATTTTAACCTCAGCCTTAATTAATTGTCATTCTGAAGAATTCAGATAAAAATATATATGTAAACATATTTTAGCAATTACGTGGCAGAATAGAAGAAGCTTTTGAAATTTTAAACTTCGATTTATTTCATCACGAGAGGCATATTATGCACAAGGAGGAAGCGATGAGATACGTCAGTCTACATCGCGATACAAGAGCAGAAGAGACCAACATTTTCCTCCTCAGTGATTTCAAAATGACATTTTGATAGGAATTTCTTTCTCACGTGTAGACTTAGGGAAGGGAAATTGAGGTATCTTTAAAAGAATGGAGCAAACATTAAAGATTTTTATCCCTTCACTCGGAACGTGAAAACCTGCTGAATTCAGCAGTTTCGCAGAGCACATGTTGGATTAATTAAATTAAAAAGTGGAAACTTGATCAGGAAATAAGAGACCAATTTAAAATGAAGTTAATATGAGTAAAATTAAGAAATCCATTAAGATTTAAATTAGATTAAGATATATATATATATATATATATATATATTGACTACTTACAATTGGTCATGGAAGAAATATGGAGTTTCAGAGCTTTTTAGTAGATTTTTTAAGAGATTGAATTTTAACTTAAAAATTTAATAATATCTAGGGGAAACAACTTAAAAGCGATTTTGCTGAGATACTTAATAATTTCTCACTCACTATCTCTTTTTTAAAAGAAAATATCTATACTAATTGGGATCTTTACCAAAAAAAAAAAAAAGAAAGAAAAGAAAAAAGAAAGAAAGAAAGCTAAGTCCTAATGACTAGAAATCAAAAATTCTTCAATGATCGAAGAAGAATTTGCAGATGGCTCTTATTAAAAATTATTTTTGGAGAAAAAGAATTAACAGACATTGTTAATTTATGATTAAGATTATGTTTGTTCTCCTAAGTTTATTCTACGAGTTGAATATTTCATACAGTACAAAGATAATGTTATTAATGTACTCTCTTCATTGCAGGAGTCGTCTAGTTCAAATTTATTTAGAAGGGCAGGAGTAATAACATTCCGGATAATTACACCTGTTATTTTTAAGTCTTCTTTTTTATTTTTAAGCCATAGAATAAAGAATAGAATAGAAGGAATTTCCCTTACAGTTACTTACTATTTTAATAAATTTGGTATTTATGTATTAAAGCAAGGTTTTCTGCCAAAATGTGGTTATATCTTCAATTAAAACTGCAATTATTTCAAAGTACGGGTCTGAATTCTTTGTGAGAGAATCCGCTTTATATTCCAAAAAATATTGAATGCCTTAAATTTCAAACCGATACCATTTTTTGATTTAGATTTAATCAAATTAATTATTTTTAAGCTACTCTATTTTAGCACTTTACAATGATTTGAAACTTTTCCCGAGGCTTGAGGGACAGAAAAGGACAATCAGCAATAGTAAATTCGTGTTATATGTCGGGATAGCCTGGTTGGTAGGGCGCCGGATTCGAATCTCTTGGGTTGTGAGTTCGAAGACTTTCCATGTGAGGTGGTGGCTGGATCACGTATAAATCTGTCGTGGTCACAAAGTCCTCCATGTCGGGAATAAAACCATTAGGGGTACTAGATCAGAGGTGAGCGTTCTCTGGTTCAGGTCTAAATTACGATCTGTTGTAGAATGAATGAAGTCCGCCACGCGAGTAGCTAAGATGTACTCGTGGCGCTAGATGGCGCTACTGACAAATACGAGACGTAAAAATGTTGGCTTAAATTTGCTAACTTACTCAGCGTGTTTGTCTATGACAAGTGCCATCAGAAACAATTACAACAACAAATTTTTTTTCTAACACTGAAAGGTCATCAATGGTTTAAATGATCGTTAAAGATTCACTCGTAAAGAGGAAATTAATGAACTGACTTCAATAAAAGAAAGATTACAACAATTTAACTAAAGAAGGAAAACACCAACAATTTCGTTAATAATTAGAAGAATTACTAACAGAATTACTAAAACAGAATTCCGACAGATTCTGTGGTACCTGAAATAAAATAATCTTAGAAATCAGAGGTTTGAATTGCTATTATTAAAAAGGATATATACATTTTTTTTAAAATTTTGAAATGGTGTGAAATTGGTTTTTATACAATAATATTTTCGGAAGTGTTCGCAGAACATTCTAAAATGTCACTTAATTTTTAATCAATTAAAATTCTAATTAAATTTCAAAAAATTCTTTCGAGATGCATTTTTCCACTTTCCAAAGTATCTATGTGCCAAATTTGATAGCTGTCGATCAAATAGTCTGATCTGTAGTACTTCAATACAGAGCTTTTCAATACTTCAAAATCTTTATAATCCCTCAAACATATGGGGAAGAATACATTCGCTAAATTTCTGACGAATACGATGTTCAGTAATCTTTTAGATATAAGAATAAGGCATTGAAATTCTTAATACTTGTTCACATTCAGAAATCGCCTCATCAAAATGATCTGTCAGCTTATTCTCTAAGTTTTTAAAAGGTACTTCGATGCAATCTAAGTATAAAAGACTTGATTCAAAATTTACATCTACATCTAATACAAATTTGGATTTAATAGCAGAACTCTTTAATTTTCGTGTAGAAGACAAACTATCGTGTAGAAGACAAGATTTCGTTCCGTCACTGTTCATTAAGATTCATTCTAGCGCATTATTAATTTCGATAGATCTATCTAGAGAACTTTTGAATTGTTATATACGTTTTGCAGACCACACTGTCTTAAGTGTGAAGTGTCCACATTGTCTCAAGTGTAAGAGTCCCATTTGGCATTGAGCAAATTGGTAACCGGACCAGTCTGCGATTGGTTTCATTTGAAGTGATCATATAATCCCATTACATTTTTGATATCTTGATTCTGATCCTTTGTACTGATTAAAAAACCTCTGATTTTTAACAAAAAGTCCTAGCTGATTCTTTATTTATTGAAAGTAAAATAAATTGATGTTAGAAAGTGAAAGAAAAGTATATGAAATTAAAAGAAGTAAAATAAAACTAGCTGATCATGTGTAGATATAAAACATACTTTAGGATTTTTTTTTACCATGAATAGGATATGTCAAAATAATTATGTTAAGTAAATTATCAAGAAGTTTGGTGAGCAACATTTACATTACAGATAACTGAATTTTACCTTTATCTGAATATTGACATTTTAATTTTCATGAACTAAAAGAAAAAACAACGGTAAAAAATTAGAAGAAAATGATATATTTAATTTCCTCATGTATTTAAAAGCTATCATTTCTTAACTTCCATAATTAACTGCGAGTTACATCGCTTAATCCTTTACTTAAAATCTTTTTTTTTTTTTTTTACATTTTAAATGCAAAACAAATAGATAAAGGTTGAGCATATAATTATCATAATAAGTTTGTGTAATAGCCCTGGCCCAGTGGAAAGATGTCGCTTACAAGCCGGAAGGATGCAGGTTCGAGTTTCATCTTAAGTAAAAAAAAATAGAATATTAGCAATTGTGCTTAAAAATAGTAATAAACAAAATCATTAAAAATAATTTTTCCAAACTCAAATCAATTATTAGAATCAATTTTTACAATATTTATACCATTAGTGTACACCAAGAAAAGTATATATTGTACGATATTGGAACCAGTGCTGACCAATATAAAATTCTTATATTTTGCATTGTTTTGTCATTATGAAACAACACGGTACATTTCTCTCTCTCCCCCCCTCGCATTTTTTTTTTTTTTTTTACAATATTGAGTGTTATTTGGGATAAGTGGTGACCTGGAAAACTTGGGTATTAGCAGGAAAACTTTTATTAATGTAAATTTCCAAATAATCTGATTTAATTTCGATACTTCTGCTCTAAATCCAAATCTTCTTTTGTATGTCATGAATTGAATTCTTTAGGGGATTAACGTACCTTCAAATTTTGATTAAACTATAAATATTTGTGCAACTGATTTTCATTCCAGAATTAAGATTAGAATTATTTCTTGTATTTGACTCAGTTTACTTCATGTGTTCAATTATGTCTGATTTTATTAGCGGTTTTTTTTTGGTTACATTTTTTTTGTATCATTTTAGATGTAAGAAAAGTTAAGTATTGGAACGTACGTTTAAGTTCACCAGGCAAGATTTAAAATCTTTTAAGGAAAATGATCCGAAATATGACATTTAAAGTAAAGTATTTCTGTGATGGCGTATCCATGTCCTTCTAAATTAAAGCCGCTTTTGAAACACCGTTACGTTTAAATTTTTAGCGTGGAATTGCCTGCTATCGAGCCACTTACAGCATACTCTCGGATCTTGCAAAAGTGATTGCAACTCTAGTTTAACAATTATGAGGTGTTTCCTATTAGCACAAAATACCGAATGATATCGTTATAATATCTTCAAGATATATTGAACGACATTATCAGAATATATCAAAACATCGTGAAGATTCCAATAATATCTTGTGTTAATAGGACCTCTAGTGGCAATGAGATTAACTAAAAAAAACAAAAACAACAACCACAAAAAAACTCAGAATACAAATAAATTGCAAATATTATACTATATTTAATAAAATCAATTGTTTTAATTTTAACATAACTACATATCCATTTTGTGATACCATCTGCTTTTGTTTCATTCAGGATATGAGATTGTGTTATCTGATTTTGGGTATTGAAATGGGCTTTTACCGGATGACTGACATTTTTTTAATTGTTCTGGATACCACGATTTCAGTTACATGATATTCAATTTAAATTTGAATCTTAAGTAAAATGAACATTTCATTTCCGAAATTTAGATTTTTCGGATAGGATTATTTGTTCATTGATGCTTGACCTTACTAGTGAAAAGCTCGCATAAGTTCTGAGGAGACTAAATTTAAAACTAAAGAAAAAGTCTTCTTTAAAATGCATTTCTGAAACACTATTTCCTTGAGTCTATATTAAATTTAATGATATTGAATCGATTATGTTGATTATTTGACAATTAAAAAAAAATATTACAAACGAAATAAGTTCGATAGAAAAAAAAAATGTAAAATGTATGTTTATAACATCTCAACCCAGAAATAAACTTGCGTCTGTCGTGAAATAAAAATAAGATATTAAAGTTTTGTAAATTATTTTTGAAAATTAAATTAAATCACCTTTTTTTAGTTTAACAATTATTTATATTTTTTATAAAATTATTATGCTAACATAAATCAATTAAAAAAATTACGAGATGCCACGCTTGTGGAAAAAAATTTGCAAACTCATTAGGTTTGTTTATATTATAAATCTTTAATTATAGGTTGATACTTCTGATTTAAAATTGTAGTTAGATTAAAACCGTTATCTGTTTTATTTTGAAGTAATTTTATTTTTATGCTTATGTGCACATAATTTTGTATAAATTAATTTTCCAATAACCGTATATTTCATGCAATCGTTAATTCTTTTTTGCCTTTGATCTCTCATGTCAACTGATTTTCTAAAATTATTTATTTTACTGGAAAAATATTGCATTGAGTTTTAATTCGATAGATGAGAGGGTGCGTTTTTTTAAAAAGAAAATTAGCTTATTATTTAAGCATGAGAATGAATAAAAATCAATTTCGCAAAAACTTATTATTATTATTTTTTATTTATATGTGATAAAGTAATATTTTTCTCATCTTGGTATTTTTGGAATAATGGCACTGTTTCAGATGTTAAGATTGTATTTTGATAGCTTGAATTTTGGATAAGTGCATTAATGTTTCTCATTTCTGCTTTATTAAAATAACTAACCTTTTTATTGAATAAAAATTCAAAGTCCATTAAGTATTTCATTACTTTTACATAGAGCATGAAAACTGTTTCTAAAAAAATATTCTAATATTAAAAACAAAAGTTTTCTTAACTTTTTGATTTTTCGATTTCATTCTGTTACTTGTTAATTTGGTTTTCCATCTCCACTGTCATGTTTATGAAATCGTTTTTTTGAATTATCAAAAGTACCTATAAGTATCCTTTTTTTATGTATGAACTTTTTGTAACTGTCACCAGTATATTTTCTTTTTAAAGAATTATTTTAATGTCCATGTTTTCAATAAATATTTAATAGCATCTTATATACATAGATTTTCTTCCAGTAACTTTTATGATATGATATTATTTTTTTGATTAGATAATTTTAATATTTTCGTGCATAAAGTTAAAGTTTTCAACATAGTAACTTTTTCAACATAGCTGTTCTTTGTTTTTCATTTGATTTATTTTTAAAATCAATTTCAATAGTGTTATATTTTGCATGTATTTATAACTTCAAGCTTTACTTTATTACATAATAAATTATATCAGTTGTTTAAATTCAATCATTTTTCTGTTACATTTTTGCTTGATGAATACTTTTTAACAATTATTGCTTATAAACAATTGCTTAAATTTTAATGAGTATTAAAATTCCTATTAAAAGTATTCCAGATAATATAATTTTAATGACAATTTAATTGAATTGTACTGATTTGTATTCAATTATGATGTGACCGTAAAATGAAGTAATAGAATTTTCTGTTGCATTTTTTAAAAAACTAGTTTCTTTAGGTATTAAAAGAGTGAGTGATGTAATGGAAATTTAAGATTATATTTATTTAGAAGTAAGTGACAGGTATACTTATTTGCAGAATATAAGGCACATTGATTCATAATTGTGATTTAATGTATTAAATGAATTTATCTTTGTTAGAAAGAATTAAAAAAAACTGTATTCTAATGGAATAAGAATTCACCTATTGCACCAGTCTGAAAATAATTTTTTACTTTTATGTCACAGTAAAATGAAAAGTAATTTGTGCCAACTTACCCTAAAATATTTAAAAAAATATAAGCCAAAAGTGACACATTTATTTTTTCAGCAAAAGATTATATTATAATACAATCGCCACAACCTGGTGAACACAACTTTATATATAGATATTATAATCAACAAATACAAAACTTCTAAAAAAGAATGTTTACATTCTGATCAAATAATACAAAAGAAAAAAAAAGAAAAAGAAACAGACTAACAATAGCTACAAATTAAAAAAGAAACAAGAGGGGAGAGGTGAGATCTAAAGAAGAGAGAAAAATAGATTAAAATCCTTTGTAATTTCATTGAAATTAAAAGTATACATTTTTTTTTAGGAATTAGGATGTAATAAAAATGGCTGATGATCAATCTGGAGTAGCCAAACCAGATAAAGAACCTACAGAAACAGAAGATGAGAAAGTATCCATTTCATACAACCATCAGTTAGCATCGACTTCTAGGCTTTCCGTGGGAGATGCTGAAACCTACGGAAAGGAAGGCTCAACAAAAGTGCAGCAGGCTGTGTTTCATAGGTCCATCTCATGTGATGCTGTTGTCCCCAGTACTACAGATCCGGTGGAGTCTCCTTCAAAAACATTTGAAGCTCCTTTTGGCATTGACAGGATTGCACCACCCACCGGAGCTAAGAGAGCAAGGGGTCGACCTCGTAAAGAATTTACGCGACCACCGAAACATCACCTGACGCAAAATGTTTCAGCAAAAACGTATGTTTATTTGCTTTTTCTTATTATAAGAGCTAAAAAAGTTTTGTAAAATTATTTAAATGTAGAATATTAAAATACAACTGGTTTAATTTCATAATTTTATCAGAAACCATTTTATAAAAATATATTTTTTTTTGTATAACTTTTTAAAGGCTTTTCTTGTTCATATTTTATTTATTTATTTGTAGTTCATTTTGGCAGAAAATTTCTTTACCTCAGCGAAATTAAAAAAAATTCCATATATGTAGTACTGTTGTTGAAAAGTATCTGTGATTATTATTGTGTAATCTTATTGATATTTAGGTATTTCTGTCTGTGAGAATACTTTATTCTTTTTTGCCTTTTGTGAATTTTTTATCATCTATATAAACATTTTATAATTATTTTTTAATGTTACACTGAATTTATATTGCATTTTTTTTTTTATGCTGTCTAAGGGTCTATATTAAATAAACTCTTTTGCATACGAAATTATATTCAAGTTTAATTGCATTCAGAATTTTAAATCTTATATGAGTAGAATGAGTTTGTTTTTAAATAAAAATTTTACATAATTATTTTTCTAGAATAATTGTTTTTTTTTAAACATATTTTTAATCTCTTAAAAATAATGTATGCATTTATGATAATTAAAAGTAATTTGGTCTTGTAAGTGGTTAAATGAACAGTAATGCTATTCATAATGTTTTATATGTATAGGTCTATTTGTACTGTTCATATGTTTTGTACTATTGTATTGTAAAATTATATCAGCAAATTTGAATTTCATAATCTTAGGATAAATGGGCTTTTGTTCACTATTTGATATAATCCTCAAAATTACCTCTTCAGTGTTATGTCCTCTGATAATAATTTTAATTTCATCTAAAATAAAAACTGGTAGGCTTTTTAAAATTGAGAATTATCGTACTACTTTGAGAGTCAAGGATGCTGTAATATATTAGCTTTTCTCTCACAATGGAGCAAATTGATTAACAAGAAACTAACAATTATGTTAAATATCATGTCAAATGGTAATATAGGTTCCATTTTATCATATTGTATTGTTATATGTACTTTATGCTTGTTTATTGAAATTATTTAATATAATTTGACTTGATTGACTTTTTTGACTTGACTTTTTTTTTTTTTTGCAGTATGAGAGGACGTGGAAGGCCTAGAAGAGATGATATTCTGCATCATAAAATGTATGATTATTTTTCAAATATAAATATTCAAGTAATTTGTTTTTTTAAAAATGGATATTATCTGTTTTAGAATGAAAAGATCAGATTGCTTGGAAAAAAAAAAAAAAAAAAAAACTGCATATCATTTTAGTAATATTTTATAGATTTGCTATGATGGCATTTTTAATCTCATTTTATGCTGTCATAAACATTTCTTCCCTTCTTTTCTAAAAAAAATTATAATTTTTAGTATATATATATATATCACATTTTTTTTACTGTATTTTGATACACTTTATTATGTTATGCTATTCGTATTCATTATGGTTTCAAGTGCATGCAATTGTAATGATTTGGAGTTAAGGATGTGAAAATCTGTACTTAATTAGAATATAAAAATGTTTTAGCAGAATCTATGTTTTATAGCTAATGTTTCTTTAGATTATAAAAAGTTTCTGTGATAATAATATTTCTGAAACAATGATTAGTGAAGTATTTTTTGACATATGCAATCAACAGCTGTTTTTACATATAATATTTTTAAAATGTTACTTTCTACTGTATATATATATATATTTTAAAGATTAAGGAGTGCAAAATCGATCCCATTTTTTAAAAATCAAATATACTTTTTTTTTAAAGAAAAAGTATATTTATTGACATATACTTATAAGAGCTAATTTTATTCTTTTGTACTGTTATAATATAAAAGTATTAATGAAATGTCACTGTTAGTGGGTATATTTATATTAGCAACAATATTTTTTTTTATGTATGTCTCTATTTCAAAGTAAAATTCTTTTCTTTGTATTAATAATAGGAAATCCTTATATTATTTCAAATTTTTTTTTTGTCATTAATAAATTAATTAATATTTTAGCTTTCCTGGACGTCCTCGCTTTAGAGGTAAAAAATTTCCGTATTTTCCGTTGGCTCATCCATCTCAAAAAATTCAAGATGCTCAGCTTAATAAAGATCTGTATGAAGATGTTAATACAAGTTTAAAAGCTGGTTAGTTTCCTTATTTATACATTCCTTTATCTCGAAGATATTCTTTTGAATAATATAATTTATAGTTATAATTTAGATCATTCCTTTCCTAATTATTGTTCTAATTAAATCATAATATATTATTTCTCTATTGAAATTGGTTATTCTACTTGTAAATTATTTTATTCTTTTTGGTACATTAAAGTTCAGTATTTCAGTAGAAATTGATATGAACACAATCTAAAGTTTTAAATTTAGCTTATTTTATGTAATATATTTCGATTTTCACTTGTACAATAAATTGATATGAAATTTATAGCCGTGAAGTAAAAATTGAGCTGATCATATAAGTTATGAATATATAAAAAAATGTATTCTTTTTTTCTATAAATAATCATTTTTTTATAATTGTTATATATTTTTAATCGTACAGTTGATTATACTTATATAAGGTTTTTTTTGTTGATATATTAATAATATGAAATTGTGATGCAAATTTTATAATATTTATAATATAAATATTATGAAACTCCACTTTTGTATACTACTAGGACTGCTTATATATATACTATATGTGAAAAACATTCATGATTTCTTTTCATGTAATTAATTATTTATTAAAGACAATTTTTATAATAACTTTTAATTTATTATACATGACTTCCTGAAAATTTCAATCTTTTTTCCTTTCAGGTGCAGCACTGCAAGAAAAAATATTGACATCTGCGAATGCTCTTCCTGATAATGAATTAAAGTATGTACATATTTCATGAAATTTTTAAATATTTGTAGTTACCAATTATCTTTGCTTTTAAAAAATTCATAAAATTATTCATATAACTGTTCATGAACACATAAAACTATTCCTTATTCTGTTCTTACTTGTTGATTTATTTGTTTACTAATTCTTTTGGATGCATATTATGCATTGATTTGCCATAAACAAGTTCTGATATTTTTGTATATTTTAATTTCAGAATTGAGCATTTTTGTGCACTGTGCAATCTTTCTGAAACATCTGTTCTTGGTCAAGGTAAACTTACTCATTTTAAACCCAGTGAAGATTTTAATTGTTTTGAAAGCATGGAACAAAAATCAAAAAGTATGGAGAAGACTGTTGAAGTGTCCACTGAATCTGGAAGTGAATTGAAGCTTTTTTTTAGAAAGCAGAAAGCATTAGAATCCAACAGGTAAATTTTATGTAGTACAAGTTTTATTTTGTATTTTAATGTTATATTTTTATTCAGGAGGCATTATTAATGTTAGTAAACTAAACTGCAGTAACTTTTTTTATAGAATTGCTGTTTAATCTGATCTATTATTTTCTATTATATCATACATATATATTTACAGTGAACAAATAAAGATCCAGAGATCGAAATCACTGCAAGGTTTTCCTGGAAAACCAAGTATTATAAGTGATGTATTTCAAGAGTTAGAAGCTACTGGTTTTAAATCTCCTCCTGGAAGTAATGATATTTTTGAACCGTCAGGTAAATATGTTTTTTTTACTCCTTTGTCTTTGATATCAATTATGCATTTTAAATATATAATTCAGCTTTTAATGTGAATGTAACTCCAGTCTACAAAAAGTGCCCTTTAAATTTATTATCAGAAATGAAATAAAGTCATTCATGCATTAATGTACATTTTGTTTTGCTTGGTAATTCTTGATCATACTCTATTAACGAATTTTTATAAATGCAAGGAGAAGGATATGATTGTCTGTGGATTTCATTATTTCAGTTTGCATAAAAATTCTAAAATATGTCTCTTATTATACAAATTTTACAAAATATTGGAAATTCATGCATGAAGAAACAGTCTGTTTTGAATCATGTGGAAAATATCCATAATTATCCCCATATTAATTTTATTCAGTGTTGTGTGATATATATATCATATTTAGATTATATTTTAAGTATATCATATTTGAGATCAAAATAAAAGGAACTTGGATATTAATGAAAAACTGAATTGCAATTATTATTTATTAAACAGTCAAACTGTGTTTTTAATAATTATTTGTATTTCTTTTAAAGATTACGGAACAAGTTAATTTTTAACCAAAACATTTAGTGACAGTTAAGCCTCTAAGCTTCATCATTGCTATGAAAAAATTCAAAATACAAACATTTCTATGTAAAACAAAATTTAATAAATAGCAATTAATACTGTTTTTATTATTATTATTCTTATTTATTTTATTAAAACTTCACCAACTGATTTAGGTATTATTTTAACAATCTTAGCAAATTTTGATGGTTTCATAGTTTCAGATCTCCTCCAACATTTTCTAACACTTTAATACTGCATTTGTTGATATTTTCTCTTTATGCTGCTTCTGCTTTTTGTCCTGCTTTCTAATCTTTTTAAAGTTGAATTTTTCTGACACATGTAAAGATTATAGTTTAAAGACCATACTTGCTACAAAAAAATCTAAAACTAAATTGAATTCAAAGTAAGAATCTCATTTCAAGTTAAGAAAAGAATTTTTAGAATAGAAACTAAGAGTGGTATATGAACTCACGGATAAGTCTTTATTGCTTTTTCATCAATGACTTGCAAACATTTGTTTACTGTTATTGGTTTGCATAACTTTTTTAATAAAATTTTTTGTTTGATTTATAGAAATTTTATTTGAAACATCAAAATCTTTTCTATTAAAAATCCAAAATTTTGGAGAGATTTTTGATTTTAGAAAGTTACAATTCAAATATATATATACAATACAATATACAAAATTTCCATGTTGTATGATGTGCAAATAATTTTATGCTCTCGGAGATTGTTTTTCCTTTCTTCCTCTTATTGTGGTAAAATATATTTTAATATGCTTTTTTTAGGTCTAATAAAATTGAAATTATTTACCTACTTGGAAAAAGAAGGGTTGAAGATAGGGTGTGAAGATCATTTAAAAATTTTAATGTGAAAAATTTATTAGTGGATTATTTTTTTTGGTCATTAGTTATTAAATGATAATCAGTTTATATTATTTTATTCATAGGTGAACTATATACTCATTTTAACTGTGCTGCTTGGTCAGAAGGTGTTTCTAAAACATTTGAGAAAAAACTTTTTAATGTTGACAAAGCAGTTGTTCAAGCAGCTTTTCAGGTATGAAATAGCATTTTAATTTACTTAACTTGTAATTAAAACATTTCCGCCGAATTTTATGATGTATAATTTTTTCCAAAAACCAATTATATGAATTGATTTTTTTAGAAATTATAATCTTATGATATTAAAAGGTTGTTTTTATATTTTATACTTAAATAATAATTTACAATATCCTACTTTTGTAATAAAAATTCAAAAAGAATTTGCAGTTTTGTTAAGTTTAATCTTTTATACTTTAAGAATTTTGTTGGTAGTCTATAGAACTTTTAAGTCTAAAATTACAAAATTTTGTACAAGTTTTTTTATATGCTGGAAGTATGTAATTTAGAACAATTTTCCCAAATTTTAACTGCTAAATTGGTCTTTATAACTACAGGGTGCATAGCATCATGAAAAGTGCTTAAATTTGAAAACCATTTTTAAGCACCTTAAAAGTGCTTAATTTTCAGAAAAGGTCTTTAAAAAGTACTTAATTTTCTTGTGAAGTGAAGAAAGCGTTTTGCTGCATTGTAAAAGTAAAGTTACAATATTTCGAAATTTAAAAGATAATAGAACAAGATATTTATATTTTTAATAGCCTTATGATGATATGAAACTGTGTCCATTAGAAAAATAAACATACACATTAAACATAACTAAAGTAAGATACTTAAAATAATTTAATATCAAACAATTTGGCAGAATCATGGATATGGACATGGACATCTAGATGATTTATCTGAAAGCAAATATAATCACAATTCCTGGCAAATAAGCTAATTGCCTAAAGGCACTTAGTATAATAATTAAATTATATCAAGCTTCTTATGCATTTTAAATTTGGTTTTTTTAATTGTAAGTAGTAGCAATAATACCAATAGATTGGGTAGTAATTTTAGTAGTAATACCAATTGGACACCAAAAATATTAATCTCTATCTGTAACGAAGAAGAAAGCATGTATGCTATAGTCTGTGTATTTTCTGTAAGCAGTTCAAGGTCACATTTTCTACCACGTTACTGGTACCAGACAACCAATAATGAGGTAGAAAATATGACCTTGAACCGCCTGCAGAAAATACACAAACTATAGCGCTCTAAGACCAATTTGATTTGGAATTACCAAAATACATGCAGATATACATGCAAATTATAAATGCATGTATATTTTGGAAAGTATGAATAAGTATCTTGGAGTGATTTTTTTTGAAATTTTAATTAAATTAAAAACTAAGTAAGATTTTATAAAAAGGTAATTTTATGTAATAAATGCAAAAAATATTATTGCAAAAAAACTGATATCTATTCTGTTTTAAAGTTCAAAAAATTATCTTTTTAATTGTGCAAATTTTTCTTCATTTTTAACAATATTTAAAAATATTTATTGCACAATTTTCAGTGAAAGTTGCATTGTAGTGTTGAAATCAAAGCAATTTTCTTTGTTTCATTAAATATTAGAATCTATGATTTTCTTCCATTATTTAAAGCTAAAGGAAAAAAGATTCTATTTAATACTTGAATAGTTTACATCAAGAATAAGAAATATAAGTTATAGTTTTATAAAAATTAGAAGTTAGATGAAATGGAAAGTTATATTTTTAATAGCACTTTGATAGCACAAGATTTGAATCCGTTGATTTATGTATTCATTGAAAAAAAAAAAAAACTGTAAGACTATTAGAATAACTTGTTTTTAATATAATGGCAATTTGATTTTGAAAAATAGTTTGTTTGATAGAATCATGATAATTATGCCCAAGAGATATAATTGAAATTAAATGCAATAAGTATTCCCAATTAACTAGCTGATCTAAAAAGACAGCTAGTCTTAAATAAAACGAACTGAAAATATTTGCTTTGTTTTTTTTACGACATATTTTTAATAATTTTAATGCAAAGAAATCGACTTTGACTAGTTCTAAATAATTTTAGTTGAGTGCATGTAAATTTCTTTATTATATATTTATAAAAATGTACTTATTATGCTTATAATACTAGGTATTATACTTAATTGCTAATAAAATTATCTTTACTTTCCAGAGGTGCAGTAAATGTGATAAGTATGGGGCATCTGTGAAGTGTTGCTTTTCAGAATGTACAAAAATATATCATTATCCTTGTGCCATAGTTTCTGGTGCATTGCAGGTAAAATTAATATGCATTTTATTAAATCATGAAATAGAATTTCTACTTTATTAAACCTCTTCTGTCTGCATTTTATGCTGAGTTTATAAGTGAAAATTATCTTTTATTTTTTATTTTTATAAGTAAATATTTTTTAGACAAGATTGGTGTGCAAGTTTTTCTTTCTAAAAAAAGTACCTTCAAATTTGGCTTTCCACATAGTCTAATAGATTAGATTTGAAATATTGCAGTCTGGTTGAAATTTATAATATGTAATATAAGGAATTGTGCTGTCAAATACATTGTAGTTTTATCTTAAACAGTTATTTAATTTCTTTCATTTTAGCACAGAGTCAATTTGTGGTTTTTTTTTTATATTAAAAAGTTTTCTTAAGTTTTGTCAAAATGTATTAGCACTAAAAAATAGTTAACAATATCTCTGCCACATTTTTTTAGGATCAGATTTCACTAATCTTATTTTGACTCAGTTTGTGCTAAATATTGGGTCACATAACATTTTATTGCATTGCAAATCAGGTAAAAAGTTTTCTGATAAAAAAAAATATTATTGGAAGGAAAATCCCTAGGAATATGAAAGTAGTGACTCAAGATTTCATATATCTGTATTCAGTGGATAATGGTGATGAGCAGTGTTCAGCTTTTCTGAAATCCATTTTTCTATTATCAAAAATAAATAATAAAATAAGAATTATCAAGTTCTGAAATATATGTTATGTTCATCTTCAATATCATTTAAACCAGGTTCACTCTAATTATAAGGCTGCACATAAGCAATGATAATTAATAACTGGATAAAAAGGATCAACATTTGATATTTGAAAATCCTATTCTATTAAACATAAATAAATGAACAAACAGATAAACTTTATTGCCCATACACTTTTAACTTGCATTTAGAAAAATAAGTACAAGTTGATGATTGTTAGAAAAATCAAGAAAAACCATCAAAGGATCTAAGAAAATAATTAGATAAATGCCTGCTACACAATGTAAAATTTTCTACTGCCTGGACTATATTTGGAATGGGTTAGATTGGTGAGATGGGAAGGGGTTAAAAACAATTTAGTTGTTTTATATTTATTGATTTTTGTTGTTGTTTCAGAATGCCAATTGCTTCAAAATAATATGCTCTGTTCATCGAGAACATGCATTTTCCTTTGGTAAGCTTTTTCCCCTCCTTATTTTTTAAAGTGTTGCATAATTTGTTATTTTGTTTTGTTATATTTGGTTGCAATTTAAGTTGTCAATGCATAGAAAATTTTGACTGGCTGTATCATTAATGAATAGTAATAGATATATTTTTGCATGTCTTCTACTTATAAAGGTGTTTTTATGAAATAAATAAATTATTTTAAATATGAAGTTTGATTTTACAGTATATTGAGTGCAATATTAAAAACTATGCTATCCTAATATATCAAATACTTTAAAATATATCAAGTTCTAATTGGAACTAAACAGATTATCTGATGAACCTGTAGCTTTCCCTGAACTGTCAATTTGACTTGTGATTGATTATAACACTAACTGAAATTATTTTACTATCATTAAATTTAGGTATCACTTTCATTTTCAAAAATTTGGAAATTATAGATATAAATATATATGTTTCTCCAATTATCATAGGTGTTTTATGTATGGCATGTCACGAAAGTGGTGATTTATCTCAGTTGTTACTTTGTACAACTTGCGCCAATTACTATCATGGCAACTGCTTGGAACCTCCTATAACACCTTCACCTGATGTTAGAGCTGGTTGGCAATGTTTCGACTGCAAAGTTTGTCAGAACTGCAGGTGATTATAGTCTCCGATAATCTCATAATATTATATGGCTCATAATATGGCTGAATACAGTAAATAAGGATAGCTTAAATTTTGTATAACATATGGATAATACTGTAAGCTTTTTTCGCATATAATATTGCAATATAAAAAAGTTTTGAATTAATTTTCATATTTTTTAAAAAATTAGTTCTATTATTATTTTATTGTCAGTAAACATTATTTTTTAAAAATATTAAGCGTTTTTATTGTGTCTAACATGACTACCAGATATTATTTAAATTAATGATCCATTTGTTCAAATAATTCTGCATTTATTTGAACATACTATTTTAAATTTTTATCATTTTAAGTAACTAGTAAGAGTTATTCTAATATTTTACTTTAATAAATTAGTAATATCAATGCAGAATGTTTTGTCTTTAGAAATGGATTAAATATCATTTATTGGTGTGATACTGCAAAGATAAAGGTTATAATTATAACTATCGAAGTTTTGTTATGAAAGTTTCAACAAATTTTAATGTTGTTTTAAAAACTATGACAGTTTTGTTGGATTTAAATTTATTTTCATTTTTTTTCAGCTTTTGTTTTTAAATGCTAAAATATAATATTATTAAAATTGACTTTTGTTGCATTCTGTCTTTCTTTTTTTAATCTTTAGAAGTCTATTGCAATTCACGGACCTGATATTTTAACTTTACCTAACTTAACTGACTAATACTTTTTTACTTTAACACGGACCTAATATATAAACTTGAGATAATTATCTATTAATGATCTCTGTACGAGAATTTGGCACACTGTTGTAAAGCAAAAGCGTTTTTATGAATTTGATGTCTAAAAAAATTATGGTTTGGGATATTCTTATTCATAATCTTATTTTTGCAGGCTTCCTGAAGAAAGCAATAAAATGCTAGTGTGCAATACTTGCGACAAAGGATACCACATATTCTGTGTTAAACCACCAGTCTCCTCTATTCCTAAGAGTGGTTGGAAGTGTTCAGTAAGTTAATACAAATCGTCAGTAAATTAATACATTTAATTTTATATCAAAAGTTTAAAATTAATAATATAATTAGGAGAAATTAATTACTTTTTGTAAGATTTCTAATATTCTATTATTGAGCTGTAAGATTTTAAATATTTAACAGTGCTCATCATCAAATGTTCTTCAATATATGCTTTAGTAAACGATTCAGTAGTAAAATTGTGTTCTTTAAATATTGAACAACAAATAATTTAATATTGTATTTTGTAGTTTGTGTGATTATAAGCATGCAACAAGTATTTTTAATATGAAATCAAGAAACTCTGTAGTTGTAAAATTTTATTTTTATTCATTATATTTTTAATGCAAACAAGATGCTTTGTTTAAATATTTAATTTAGCTTTTATTAAAAACATTTTAAATATAACTTATATAAATTTTTATAAGTGTGTATTCCTTGCTATATGAAAGAAGGAGGATATTATGAGTCCTTGTTTATTAAAAGAAGTTTGGTGTATTTATGGCAGGAGGATTGTGAGATATTTCTCATTCTAGAAAATCATCATTAAGAAAGTTTGTTTTTCTAACTATATATTTTTAATTTATTTTTTTCTTATGCCATTTCTTAGCATGATTTTTATATATTGCATTTCAAATTACTTTCATTATATGTGGTTTAAATTATTATGTTAACCCTCCATTTTTGTTGATATTTTAAACTTCATTTTTTAGAAAAGAAATTTAAAATGGATATGTTGCAGTTTATGACTTGTAATTAAATATTTATGATCTGAAGAATATTTCAGTTTCGTAATTTTTAATTAATAAAAAGTATGCATTAGTTGTTGAGAAAATAGCTGAAAATGGTAGAGCCCATTGGAAGATTAAATACTTTATATTATTTCTTTATTTAATGAAAAACTCTTCTCAGGCATGCAGAATGTGTGGTGACTGTGGAGCAAGAACCCCAGGGAATGGGCCCAGTTCTAGATGGCATTTAAATTATTCAGTCTGTGACAGTTGCTATCAGCAAAGAAACAAAGGAGTTGCATGTCCTCTTTGTGGCAAAGCGTATCGTCAGTGTAGCCAAAGAAAAGCTATGAGGCATTGCACAATATGCCAGAAGTAAGTTTTTTTTTTAATTAGTAGTGCATGAATATTTCTTATACAGTAGACTCCCGATTATCCGCGGTGCGGATTATCCACGTCTGCCGCACAAAGTTTTTTTTTTTTTTTTTGACTGATTTTTTCTAAAAGGTGCAGTTTTACAGTTATGCTTTTGTAATTACATAATACATTACAGTATTAAAACAGTACATATATATTAATTTTTCTGTGTATCCTTGACGCCTCTCGTAAATACTAAGCACTTTTTTCTTTTCATTAACAAAATGCATTTTAGGTTAGTTTTGAGTGATATACTAAAATATTAAGCGTTAGTTAAACATTTCCTGCTGTTTATTTTTCGTTTTATTGTAAATAAAACAATTTTTCATAGTTGGAATGACGGTTTTTTTTTTTTTTTTTGCTATACCCGTTTTTAGTTTTTTTCCGATTATCCGCGATTTTTGTTATCCGCGGCGGCCGCGCCACCCAATTCCGCGGATAATCGGGAGTGTACTGTATATGAATATCCATTATATGCTTCCAAGAAAAACATATTTACATCAGTTTTAATTATTAATTTGTAAGGTGTGGTGATATCTTGATACACTATTTTATAGCAATTGCTTTGTGTTTGTCTGTAAAGGTTGTTTATAATTTATAATAGTTTTAAGTGTTAAATGATATAATGTTTGAAAATGACAATTAAGCTTAAATTGTTATATTTTTAAGTTCCAGTTTTATTCCAGAGGTTCTAATTTCTTTATATTGCATAACTTACCAAACTGTTGTTTGTCATTGACAGAATTTCCTTTTGCAAATTTTTTTATCTGCTCAGATTTGAATTTCCTCGTTGTATGTCTCTCATTTATTTGGTTCTAAAGCAACAGCACATTATAACTTAATAAACATGGAACACAATTTACTTATAGTAAAGCATTTCTATAAGTAAATGTATTTCTGCAATTATTTTGAAAAATAAAGAATACAAAAATTAAATGAATAGTCTAGATATAAAAAACTGACTAACTAAAATCAAAAGAAATGGACGAATAGATCAAGGTTTCTAATCATTTTTATGAATATTTTTATTGTGGTGTAAGCATTTGATTATCCACAAAAAAGGGTAGCATGGCAACTATAAATAATCTGGAAAGTGACCTAAGAAAGGACATATATCAACATGAAAGTGCTTTTATAAATTATTATTTACAGTGCAGAAATCCATTCATGTATAATTAATTTATATGCCAGTATATTTTTATGTTTGAAATTGTTATTAATTTGCTTTTTTACTATAAACAAAAGTAATCTATTTTTGTATGATCTTAAAACATCTTTTTTTATAATTAATATTTTTAGTAGGGGGGGATATTAATAAACATGGCTAATCCAGACTTTATTGTACTTATAAAGCTACTGTTTTAAACAAAATGCCTTTTCTATTATTTTTTTTAAACACTTGTCACTTAAATGTGACTTTGCAACATGATATTGATTTATTTTGCAAGATCTTATTTGTTATTAGGTTTTTGCCTTCTATGAATACAATTTTATTAAAAAATAGTTTGAATTGTATCCAAATTTTGCTCTTAAATTTATATTGACTTTACCAGTTGCAACCACATATATGAAAAAATCTTTTTCAAGCTGGAAAATAATAATAATAAAAGAATCATGAATCTTTCTTTCAATCAAATGACTTAAATAAATGAAGAACAACTTTTTTTTAGACATTTTATTTTGTTAGTTCCCAAAATCACAAAATAAGTAAATCAATATATCATTGAAGAATTTACAATAACACTTGTGAGAAAATAGAGCAAAAATCAATAACCTAATTCTAGTTCTTCACATACCAATTTATATTTAATAATTTAGTGTAACAATTTTTTTTAATTTGTTAATGATTATTTGTGACAGAAATATTTTTTTAAAAATAATTAATTTTTTATATTTTTTATGTGTTCCTGTAGTCTTTATTACATCCTATGTGCAGTATAATAAATAATGAAATGGAATGAGATATTGTCTTGTTGAATGAAATTTTTTTTCACAATCTCCTATTCAATCTTGCATCAGGTTTTACTTTTGTTTGATCCGGCCCTGTTTATCTCTATTAAAGTATGCTTTTTATTTTACTTAATATATCTTAAAAATATTTCAATAGGTATATCCATCCCGAATGTGACAGAAGAACAGGAATGAATTCGATGAATTATGTCTGCCCCATATGTACTAGTGCTGAGGTAATCGGTTCTCCTGCAAAATTATTTTATATATGATTTTGTGTTTGTGAATGGTTATTGTATTATATTGTAATTTTAAACTTTTCAGCAAAAATGTTTAGACATTTTTTCCCTTTATATTATTTAATTAAATATATTTAAAATTAGTTGATGATTGAAAAAATTTATTGTTCTTCTTTAATGTAAGGTATAATAAAAATGTATTATTATTCTTTCTTACTGTTCATGATATACATATAAATATTTCAACATAGGGTACTTTAATATTTCTGGGATAATTTTTTTTCATAGCTCATCTTGATTTTTTTTTTTACTAAACTATTAATTTTGCTGTAATTAATGATATCTTTGTCTTTATAAACCTATGTAAACTTAACGATATTATTTCAGGACAAACATCTTGATGAAAATTATGTGGAACATCATATAAAAGGTATGTTCGAAATAAGTTACATATTTCATTAGAAAAAAAAAACTGTTTAGTATTATATATTTTTATCCACATTTTTTGGATGACATATTGCATGCAAATATATATATTTATATATGATTAAAAAGATATTCTTCATAAAAATTTGTGTATAGAAACATTATGAATGAATGAAATGAAATTATAAAATATTGTTCACACATGCTATGAAAGAAAACTAGATCAGTTTAGGAGTATAGTAAATTTATAAGTTTAGAAAAATTTAAAAATGTATTGTAATCCATACTTTGGCTTAGGGGTAGTGAAAAGTAATGTTCTAAAAGTTGAAGTCTTTCTATAAAATCTAATTAAATCTATGCCTTCTCTTCATTGAAGTATACTATCTGAATTTAGTCTTGCATACATTGTGACATTATATCATAGAAATTTTATGAAGTATGCTAAAAGGATTTGTGACAACATATTAATAAATGTATATTTAAAACTGAAATGGCATGTTTAGATTTCTATTTTTGACTTTTTTTTTCTTTAGAATGTTGTTTTCTTTGCCATTGTAAATTTTATGACATTTCTTGAGATGTTGCAAATTTGGATGTTGGATAGTTAGAAATATGAAATTATTAATTAGGATAATTTATAATTTTAGAATAAATAATTTGATCTCTAGTTTTACTTGGAAAAAAAAACACCTCTGAAAATTTTTATAATTATTGGCAAAAGTAATAAAGTGTATTCTTTCACTAATTTAAATAGTCCTTAATATGTGCAATGCATTTAAAATTATTTGATACAATTAAGTTAAATTTAAACACACCAATTATTGGTATTCTGAGAAATGAAACTGTATATTTAAGATGGACATTGCTTAATTTCTGAAAATTCCTTTCCTAAACATTAGATATATAAAACGATATTATGTCATTCAACTATGATTTGGATTTCACAAATTAGCTTCTATTAATAAAATTCTCTTAGTTAATCTTGCTAATATCATACCACAGAAGTATCAATTTAGTGAAAGTTTATAAAAAAATACATTGGTAAAAATATTTAGTGCACAAGGTATACAAAAAAAAACAGAAAATTATCAAATTGTGAAACATTTTTTAACATAATAAATATTAGAAGTTGTATTTCAAAACCTATTATTTAATTTGCTCTGAGATCATTGATATCTACAGGTAGTGACTTGTTTTCCCTATAACACTTCGTGCTAAAAAAAAAAAAAAAAAAATTAGGAAAAGAGGAATTGGATTGATGCATTATCAGATTATCGAGATATTTTATCTCATGTTTTTTTACATATTTTAATTTTGCGAATTATTTTTAATTTACTGCCACTTATACTGCAGAATTTTTTAAAATTACCATTAAACATTTTTTTTCTTCTATATTTGAACAGTGGTTGAGTAAGACATTTAATTGAGTGTTTATTTATTGTAGATACTTACCAAGGTAGCTCCAGAGATTCCTTTTTATCTGGAAATGAAGACACTTTATCTTCAGATGAATCTGAAGGCTACATTGAAGCAGTGAGTATTTACAATATAATTTGGTGTTTTATAAATTATATCCATATTCATTTATAAATGTAAAAATTGTATTTAATTATGATCACATTCAGAAAGTTAATATTTTTTTTAATTATAATAGTTGCATTGTATTATTTTTTGTTTTAATTTTAAATTAAATTTTTAGTGTTCTTTAGTCAACCTGTTCACTCAAACTGATATAGATAATATAAGTTCCATTTTAATAAAACTTTTTTAAAGCTAGTTTATGGGGTTTTTTTTACTACATTTTTTTCTAATATGTATTTCCTATTGTCAGCCTAACAAAGTTTCAAGTAGAAGAACAAGTTCAGAACAGCAGCAAAAGCGAAAAAAGCGTCCTTCGAAGAGGAAATTAAAGGCTTATGCTTTACCTGAAGATATAGATTATCCTATGGTGATTAGTTTTCTTTTTTATCTGAAATATTTTTTTTATGATTAATATATTTATATTCCACTGTTGTGTTAAAAAAATTAACATTTCTGACAGATCTTGATAGCAGCCTAAATTGTAAACTGCTTCACTGAAGATTCACTATTTTTGTGACTACTTACTTGTCTTTGGGATTCAAACGTCCATATATTGGTTTTGTATAGAATTTAGAAAGTGGATTATCATCAGTCTTGATTAAAAACCAAGAGATTATTCCTAAAATAACCCTAATCTAACTTGATCAAGATTACAAATTATTCATATAGTTTAATCAGTCATCCCTTATGATGATAATTATTTGAAATATTAAATATGAAATAATTATTTATACAACATAATTATTAAATGCTGGTGTATTTAAAAAAATCATTTAATGATTTAATATAAATAAAGGTATTTAAAACTTAAAAATCCGTTCCATAGTAAATGTTTGTGTTGTTACATTGCAATCAAATTTTATTTTTAAACATAAAACACTATAAATCTGTGTATAATTCTACTTTTTCTGTATGTTTTTTGTATTTGTAATAAATACTAATTATTAAGAATTAACAGAAATAAAATGAAAGAAACAAATTTACTCTGCTTGGAAATGCTAGAGAATAATTTATTTGATGTTATATATAAATTCTGGTTCTTATAATTCCTTTTTGAGTTTTATCAAATTAAAAAAAATATTGTAATTTCTAATTAGTTGGAAACAAATTATAGCTGTTTTCAGAGCTAGGAGCCTGATCAGATATTTCGTTTTGAGTGGTAGCACACACAAAATTAATTTTCCTTAAACTTAAGAAACATAAACTATAGAAATGAAAAATGCTATATTTTGTGATAGATAGCAATTTATGTCTTTGTGTCTTTCTGGTCTCTTTAGAGGGGAGTGAGGGGATTTTACAATTTTTGCAAATTAGCAGATTTATTTATTAGTTAACCCCTATAATTTAGTTTTAGAAAAAGTTCCAAGAATTCCTGGTTTATACTCAGAAATATCTGGTAATTACTTGATAGGAAGAAGAAAGTTAAATTTTCTTTCTAATTTGTGAATGGTCTGATCTTATTTATTTATGTTTTGTATATTCTAATTTTGTCAGCTGATTAATTATATATATATTTTTCCTTTTGTATATCCAGACTGCATTTTTGCCAAAAGAATATAAAACTGAAGATGATGATCCGACTGACGATAATAAAATGATTCTTGCATCTGCTACTGATGAATTTGTTTTATGCCAGGTACTATGCAAAAAATTTCAGCTAGGTCTATGTATAGTTAAACTTTGATCTGTTTGCTATTTATTAAATAATATTTCATAGTAAATTCTTATTAAAAAAAGATAATTTTGGAGCTTGATTCTTGGAGTAATTTTTGTAATTTATTAAAATGATTTAGTTAAAGCTTTTATTCTCTCTTTCTGAAAATTCTTAATAATGGATTAAAATATCTTGGTTTTTTCCCCCCCTTTTAACTCTTTTAAAAGCAAAATTATTTCTTGATAGGTGTAAGCATCAATGTAAGCAATGAATTCTTTATAAACTTCATTAAATAAAGATGAATTAATTAAAAAAATTAAACTAGTATGCAATTATCATGAGTTGAGATTTTGTTTTCAATGCATTGTTACTTTTTTAAATATATTTTCTGTTAAATATATTTAACCATGACAGGAAAATAAAAATATAGAATTCAAATTATATCTCTATTTTTATATGTAATGAGATCAAATCAAAGTCTTTATATTATTATTATGATATATCAGTTGCCACAGATGCCATAATACATTTTTAGAGGAGATCACAGTTGTGTTTTATCAAACTGCTTAATTTTTCTATAAAATGTTTCCTTTCTTGCATCTGTATTTTTTTATAGGATTTGTGTGTGATGTGTGGAAGTTTTGGAAAAGGTGAAGAAGGCAGGTTGATTGCTTGCGCTCAATGTGGCCAGTGTTATCACTCATACTGTGCTAGTATAAAGGTAAAATACTGATTTTATTTTTTTCCATTTATTCAAACAAGATATGTATGGTGAACTAATTTGGCATATAAGTGCAGTAGCAGTAATATTGGAGCTGTATGAAAGAAACATTGAAATAGTTCATTTGAAAAGTGGAATAATTAGCTCCCATATAGAATTGCCATTTTCTACCAGAATCTGACTTCAGACTGTGTCTGCAAGAAATTAATGAATCAATTTATATACTTATTTAAATGATCAATTCTACCTGTTCTGTAAGGTAGTATTAGACATTGATTCAGTTGGAAAGACAATGTGCTTGAATATATTAATACAATATTTTTCAAATCTTTCCAAGTTTTCTTGTAATGTAATTTTGTACCAAAGTTAGTGATTGAGATTGCAGCTTAACATATTTAGCATGTATTTTAACTATTGAGCTAGTTGAAAAGTACCAATAAGTTCTTTTATCATTTGTGTATTCTTACTGCATTATATGAGGCGTTTTTGTTTTCCTTTCTGAAAATTTCTACTGTTATTGCGCATTTTTTAAAAATTGCCTTTTTTTTTACATTAAAGAAAATTAGGGCTCTATTAATATTTTTATATATTAATTAAAGAAAAGTTTTGGATAAATATTATTTCATGTAGGTTTCCCAACAATGTTTGACAGTGTTTTTTTCCCAAATTTTGTTTTATGATTTCCTACTTATAGCTTTTTTATCTTAATAATTTCAGTTTTTTTAAATATATATTTTAATTTTATGCAGTTTAAAAAGATTTATACTGAAGAAAATGTGTCCTTTTTTCAAAATAGCATTTTGTATTAGACATAGCTTTTTGTAAATATTTGTATTTGTATAGGTTATTTTAATAAACTCATAAATTAAACATGAAATCACATTTTTGAACAAAATTAACTTGAATAAACTCACTTTTATTAAGAAATATTCAAATTTTATTGTAAGTATAAACCATTTTGTAAAGACTTAATTGGAAGATTTCATTTGAATAGCTGACAAATTTTATTATCTTTAATTAAAAACTATAGAACTTTATAATATGTAGATTGAAATAAATTTAAACTAAACCAATAAACCTTTGCAGGTTACAACTGTTGTATTAAAGAAAGGTTGGCGATGCTTAGACTGTACTGTATGTGAAGGTTGTGGGCAACCTCATGATGAGAGTCGGTTGTTACTATGTGATGAATGTGATATTAGTTTTCACACTTACTGCTTAAATCCTCCTCTACCAGATGTTCCTCCAGGCAATTGGAAATGCAAGTGGTATGTAAACAAAAGAGAAAGGAATTTTCATATATTTTTTTCTGTTATTTCTATTATATTCCTTTACTTAAGATTTTTATGTGTTTATAGTGTTGATGTATATGTGAAAAAAATATTGAAGTATTTTAAATAATCATATTTCATTTTAAATTAGCTGTTCTGTTGTAGATTAAATTTATCTTAATAATTTTTTTAACCACTTGAAAGCATTATTTATTTACACAAATATGTGTGAAATTCTGAATGTTTTATACTTAAAGTTTATGTTTTTTGGAAAACTTGATATTTTTTACTAGCATACAATGAGAGTGAAAATTATGAGCCCATATTTGTATTGAAAATTGAAGAAAGCTGTCTTGCAAGCAATGTAATTTAGCAGTTTATCTGAAATTTGTATTCAGTATATTAATATTCTGAATGACAATTGTTAAGAGTACAGTGAAATATCTATTTTCAGTTTTCTCATCAAATTGCTCCATATTCTGTCAGATTATTGATTTTGTTCTTAAAATTAAGAATTTTTTTATGATTTTTGAAAGAAAAAGGAAGACTGCAAAATATTAACAAGATATTAAATTGTTCTTCATGCATTGCTATTTCTCAACAATAGCTTTTTTCAGAATATATGTATTTCACTTGTCTCGTGCTTATAAAAAATAAAATTGTAATTGATTTTCCACTCATTTTTTTATCTTTTAGAGTTTTAAAATTTTGTGCTCTTGATGAAAATGTACTATTTTAATATTTTCAAAACACAGTTATACTGTTATCGTTAATTTAATAGAGTTTGTTTTCATGCAAGCAGTGCAATCTAGTGATATATTTGATTTAAAAAAACAACAACTAAGATCTCATAACATGTATAATAATAAATTAAATTAAGAACCATACAGCAGAAAGTAAGTAAAATTAAAAAAATATACTTTTTAGTGCTTTTTAAAAGCTGTCTCCATGAAATTTTTTAATTCTAGGTGTGTGATGTGTACAAAATGTGGTTCCAAGTCACCTGGATTAAACTGCGAATGGCAAGTAAACTATACACTCTGTGGTCCATGTGCCAGCTTCACTGTGTGTTGCTTATGCCTCCAGCTTTATATTGAAAATGATTTGATTATTAATTGCAACCGATGTGAAAGGTAAGCAATGTTTTTTTCAAAATAAGAAAAGCTTTTTTAGTTGATTTCTCTGAGCCTTATTTTTGTTTCATATTATTTTTCCAATCAAAAATCTTATGTAGCAACTTGTAATTTTGTTTTATTAGATGGCTGCATGGGATGTGTGATCAAATTGA
This sequence comes from Argiope bruennichi, assembly GCF_947563725.1. Lineage (NCBI taxonomy): Eukaryota > Metazoa > Arthropoda > Arachnida > Araneae > Araneidae > Argiope > Argiope bruennichi. The sequence goes on from NC_079160.1 coordinate 9,901,725, forward strand.
AAATGAAGAACAAGCTGAAAAATGTGCTGAATATGGGTATACTTGCCCCCTTTGCAGACCTCCAGATGAGTTACCTCCACATCTTTTGCGTAAGTTCATTTATTCATTAATGTTATGCAGTGTTGGTTAAAACAATATATTTTTATTTGGAATGATTTAAATTATTAAAATTTAATTATTTTGTGAGATTTTTTTTTGTATTGTATTTTAAGCTCATTGTACTTATTGATTTTACTTATCTAATATGTTCAATACCAATATATGTCATCTACATTGAGAAAGCACACACACATAAGAATTTTTTTCAAATTGTAGTAAATGGAATTTTGTTTTTGCAGCACCTCCCAGTCCACCTACACCAGAAGAAATTCCTGAGAAACATGCATCTCCAATCGCTAAAGTTAAGGAACCTGGTATGTTGATGAGTTTTGTCTTTGAACACATTAACATAAGTATTTGAAATGTAAGATCCCATGATGCTAAAATTTATATTCTGAAAGTACTTTTATTTGATTTTAGTTGGATATTTTGATTAATGGTAGCATTCTTTTTCTGTTTCTTTCTTTATTCTTATTCTGTATTGTTTATGCTAAAATATTCTTCTTATGTTTATATTTATGCTTAATGTATTTGTTTTTTTTTTTATTCGAAAAATTGCGATAACTCTCTTTTAAGTTGGAAATGAGTAAAAAGGACCATTATTGCATTTGAACAATTGAAGGAAACAAAATTAGACTACCTAATTTTCGAACTGCACATTTATGTAATCTTTTTTACTGAGAAACCAAAGAGATATTTAAAAGAAATTAAATAAATTTTAACATTAAATTAATGTTTAATCACAATAAAATGATACCCATTTCATTATAGTGTATGTATTTCAATGGACAAACCTTCTGGATTACAAGATTTTTTGACTTGATTTTAGCTGTGATATTTGAGTTAATATATCAATTGATCAATTAATATCCATTTATCAGTTTATGCTTTAAATGTAAAGTAGAAAATATGAATTCATTTAAGAGAAGTTGTAATTTTTTAAAATAAGAATAAGTAAATTTTTTCATATGAAACCTTCTTTAAAATGAAATTTTTCTTTTAAAAGCATTATATGCTTAATGTGACCAATTCAGGACTGAGAACTAAAAATAACCAAAATAAATTAATTTTTTGTCCCATCAAGGCAAAAAGAAAAAAAAAAAAAAAATGTGTGAAATAAGAAAAAAATCCTTAATTGTTATTTATTGACAATTATTCTTTAACATTTTATTATTATATTATTATTTTTTAAAATTTGAATTATGTTGCACACTAGGTTTCAAATTAACAAATGCTTGACTCATTTTGATGTTTTTGGTTACTTCTACTATGCATTCACCCCCATTAGAATCATCAACATTTTTTGCTTGATCTTGCTTAAAATACTAGTAGTTTTTCAAAATTTTACAAAGAAGTCACTGTGAAATTTTCAACTACACTACATCATTATGTGCACTAATTTTAGATAAACTCTCATACTTTAACATTTAAATTAGTTCTTTTTTTTTTATTTGCTTTGTTTTCATAATTCAGTCCTAGGCTATAGAGGATTATGGCTGGCTAAAAATTTCCTAGCCAGTCACAACTGTCCCTTTAAACCAATCATGATGGTCTTTTCCAGACAAAATGTGAACTTCTTTCCATGAAAAAGTAACTCTACTTCATATTAACATTTGTTAAAATGAAGGGTCAACCAATTTTCTACTTCATACTTGATAGTATTAAATAATGTTGTGTTCACATTAAGTAGTTTTTTTTTTTTTTTTTTTTTTTTTTTTTACTTTTGAATATATTAGGAAAAGAACCAAAAGTTTTTGATAAATGGAATCATAAAAGTCTGATCACTTTAAGCAATGTCCACTGTAATATAAATGAACAGTCTACAAGAAAATTTAATTTAATATCTTCATTTTTGTACATTTATAGAGCCACCAGTTGTGAAAGCCAAACCACCAGTTCAATATCATTGTGATGGTGTTTACTTATCGGAAAGTGGAATGAAATACATGAAAACTTTGTTACCTGAACAACCAAAGAAAATACCTCGGCCAAGAAAATTGAAGCAAGGCTTACTTGGATTGTTAGGTTCTCAGGAACCTGGAAAATCGTTATCGTTGTTACAGTTGGATAAAGGTGAAGATTCAGCATCTGCTGCAGGTAAGTATTATGCACTATTTAATTTATTTATAATGTTTGCTCTACTAATAAGGGTAGGGGAAGTGTATATATGTTGGCACTCTACAGACTAGGCTGTTTGGCCTAGAGTTCCAAATTTTGAAGGATATGCTTTGAAGTACATAAATACTTTGAAGGATTTGATTGTGTATTTCTGAGCTATTTTTATTAAATTTTAATATTTTTCTTTGATAATTTCTGAAAATATTATATTACAAAACGATTTTTATATCAGTTTAAAATTTAAAAAATTATATTTTCTATGATACCAATTTGTTTACTATATAATTTGTTTTCCTTCTTTCAATAATTTTTTTAAATAATTTTTTTTATTTTTTTATTTTAAATGTATCTTTCAGTAAGATAATGCATTGTTGGAAGTGAGACTCAAATTATTTTCATTTTTGAAACTAATGCTTCATCTTGACTATTTACTTTTATTTTTCTTAATGATGAAAGTATGAAGTTATGGCTTATTTTTCTCATATTGAATAGATTTTTATTTAAAACATGCTTTTAATATTTCTTTTGAGATTTGGCATATTTCATTTAAGGGCTAATTTTATCAGTACGTAATAATGAAATTTTTATGAAGTGCCTCTATTTTTTAATGTAATATAATTGGATATATAAATATATTTTATTCTTATAATTTGAACCTTGAATATTGTTTTGTTATTTTAATGCACTTAAATTTTTATTGATTCAGAGAAATTTTTATTGAATAATCCATTACATTATTATACAAACATGAAAAATGTTCTTCATGTACATTCAGTACATGTAAAACTACAGTCCTGAAACTTTGAATCTTTTTTGCTGATCTTTCACTTAGGTAAAAATGCTTAATTTCATCTAGGAAGTTTCTGTGTTAGTTGAAGTTTGAACTTCTCCATTTTTCAAATTTAAAGTTCACATTTTAGGTGAGATGACAGAAAATTAGAACAATGTATTGCATTATGAGCAGAATGGTATAAAGATTTTAAAATAGTAAGAAAGATATTATGTCCCAATTATACAAAATATTGTATTGATAATTTCTAGCAACCATTCAGTGAACCAACTAGTCACCAAAAGTGACTAGTTAAGACAAGCTGTTTATAAGTCTGAACATAAAAATGATCAGTGAAGTAAATTAGAATGTTGCTTATAAAATTTGTATTAATGAAATTAAACAAATCTCTTGCAAATATATGTAAAAATGGGATTTGCATATATTTATAAAATATTGCTTTTGAAAAAATGAAAGTTAAAATTTTAAATTTGATGAATCCGGATGATAAGAAAAATTAGCATTTTAAGAGTTTCATCCTCATCAAGAATGAAGATTAATTATTAAATAGATTCATTAGATGTTTTTTAGTTACAAATGTTTATTTTGTGATTAATATTTAAAATTATTTGAAATTTTGTTAATTTTTACACTCTTTTTATATTATTTTGCATTCCTATTTTACAAATTTAAGGTATTGAAGAGCCCAGTACAGAATCTACAAATCCTGGAGAATTAGGATTAAAAGCCTATGATTTTGAAGATGGTAAGATGGTGATGGATGGTACAAAGGATCTCATCACCGATTCATCTGGTGAAAAAAAGAAAAGACCTCGGAAGCTCCAGAAATTAGGTATGTTTCTCCTTTTAAAATTTTGCATTTTAAAAAGAAATTGGAAAATGTTTATATTATATATATTGATAGCAATATAGATATTTCCTAAAATTTTAAGTTGCTATGTTGTTGAGCATAAATATTGCTTCACTTAAAGACAAAATCTTAAAAAGTCTGTTGGTGTAGTGAAGATTTGAAGATTGAGTTTTTGGCTGCTTGAATATGAGGCACTTCATTAGCCCTGAGTTAAAAATTACAAGACCTATCTCAAAAGGTCTTAAATGTGGCTTCTAAACAATATAGTAAATAAAATCAATTGAAGCTAGTTTTAGACACAGATATACTTGAAAACTAAAACATTTAGTATTGTGCTCATATATTTTCTGTTTAAACTACAAAAAGCAGAAGTTGTTTTATATTTTGTAGTGTGCATGTGAGGTAGAAAAATAGTGATTTACTTAAACTCATTGTAAAGCCTTATAATAATTGGATAAAAAGCATAAATAATTTTGAAAATCTTTCTTGGTCATTAAAGAAATTTTTTTTTATACAAAGCTGAGTGTCAATAATTATAAATTATTGTTAATGAATTTAAATATTTATTTTCATCTATGTTATTATATATGAGTTTGGACCTGCATATAAATATAAAATTTTTGATTTTAGGAATTGGAGGATTCAGTGTAAAACCACGAGGACGATGTTCAATCTCATCAAAAGAAGTGGGCGAACCAGGTAATAATTTTTTCCCCCATAATGCATGCCAATCTATGAAAATAAATGAAACACATTTATGCCCTTGAAATCCAAAATACTCCATTGATTTTCTTCAAATTTTGCTCACAAATACTCTTAATCTTAAAAAAAAAAAAAAAAAAAAAGTGTAAATGTGTTATAATAATTAATTAACTGTTTTATAATATTAAATGTAATAAAATGGTTATTAATGTTTTACAATAGTTTTTTTATTCATCACAAACTGTGTTTTCTTGTATAGGAAAGATTATTTTTTTTCTTTAGTTTTGTTATTTTTATTGAATGAAAATATTATGGACAATTTAAATTATTTTATTTATATGCCTCTAAATTTTTGCAATATTTAGTTAAATTTTTTTCTGTTCTTATAATTAATAGAGGAAATTAGATTTGATAATTTTTAAAATATTGTTTGGGGCAGTAGTTACTTTCATCTTAATTCAAAATAAAGTTGCAGATGAAAAAACAATTTTGTAATATATTTTATTTGAAGGAATGTTGCATATTATAATATTTTACATTAAAAATATTTCATGCATTTAAAGAAATTTATTTACTTTATATAGGCATTCCATCAGAATGTAGTATTAAATATATTTTATTTTCTTTCATATGATGTTTATAATGTAGCTAATGATAATTATGATAACTATAATGTGTTATGTCATATGTATTTCATATTTTTCTTACAACTGCTAAAATTCAGGAAGGTTTTAGCTCTTGCTAGTGTAATTATTATTTTAGTCATGCAATTTTTATATATAAAAGATGGCATTCCCAACCAAGTATATCAATTTATAAGTTTGAAAAAATATTTAAATCGAATATTTTGCATTTTTTTTTCTTTTTTTCCTTCCACAGCTTTTTTAATTTGGAAACTTATCTGCCTATATTTATATTTTTATTAACTTTTTTTATATTTTGTAAAACATTTTTGCGATATCTCTTATTTTATTTTTAGTTGAAGCTCCTATACCACAACCTACAGATTCTGCATTCCCATTAACCAGTGATACACCCATTTTAGCAACAGATGATTGTAGCAGCGTTGACAAGTTGAAGAAAAAACCCAAGAGAAAACCCAAGAAGAAAACTTTTTTAGATGAAAGTTTTCCAAGTTATTTACGTGTAAGAAAATAATTTTCCAAGTAATTTGTGCATCTGATTGTAGAAAGTAATTGTACATCTAATTACAAATGGGAATAAGCTTCACAGTGGATATTTTGGATAAATAACTAGTTAACTATTTTTGATTAATTGTTAGATTAATTATTATTAAAAAACATCAAAAATATTCTGATACTGCACTTTCACAAAATTATAAATACATTATAAGTTATCTATTGTGTATTTTTATGAAGTTTGAGTCAGCTTTTCTCAAGTTGTAAATGCTGAGATATTGGCTGTTTTATGATAATTTAATTAGACTTAGTTCTCAGTTCCATAACTTTATCAAATGTTTAATATTTAAGTTTTAAATATGTTTAGTATTTTTGTTTCAGTTTGTATCATTTTTTAATTTTTCACTAGATTATCATGTAGATAATCTATTTGAAATTACTGTAAACTTAAAAGAACTGTTTAGGAAAAAATATTTTTTGTTCTTTATTAAAGTGAGATTCATGAAATAATATATAGTTTTCTATTTCTAAATGAACGAATGTGAAATTCTTGAAGATTAAAAGCTTTTATATTAAATGCAAAGCTGTTGCTTATATATATAATATATATATATAAGCAGCAGCTTCAAGGGCAATTTATTATATTCAAGGGCATGCAAAAATTTTTTTAAATGTTCTTTCTTTATTTTTTTAAATATAAGAATCTTTTATGTTGTTATCTCAAATCTTACTCTTAGATTGATTTTAAGTGTTGTGATTAATAGAATTTTATAATATGCTATTTTTATAGGATGCTTTTTTTGGGAAAGAGTTGTTATTGTCTTGCAAAAAATTGGGAAAGACAACAGAAATGCGTGAATCTCAGGATTCTATTCTTGAGAATAGTTCTGGGCAGGGTAAATCTTCAGAAGAACAGTTAAAAAATAATCAAACATCAATGCAGACTATTGGAACTTCTGCTGATTCTAAGTCTTTGGTAAGTATTAATCAGTTGATTTAAATATTATTTTACTGCTCTGAAATGTAAATCAAACTTAATATTCCACTAGAGAACAAAATTATGCATTTTTTTCCCCTGGGTACTCTGCATAAAAAGTAGGGCACTAGATTTTTTAAAGAAAAATTAGGAATCTTTTATTTTTACTGAAATTAATTTTATGAGATCAGATTATGAGATTTTATTATTATTATTTTATGAGATCAGATTTTATGAGATTTTACAGATCATTTAGCAAGAAAATATCAATGACATTACCATGATATTCAAAAATGAAAGTAGTGACCGTAGAAAGAGTTTATATCATTTGAAGCTGTAAAAAAAAGAATTGCTATAATGCTGTAAATCAAATACAAACAGTACTAGTAAGGATTACTCTTCCTAATAACATTTACAACTTTGAATATTCTGTTTTGCAGTGAAAGATGAGTCCAAGATTAGAAAAAGATTTAAGATCCAAAGATTAAATTTTCCATTGTTTCTCAAAGTTTATTGGTGGATTCAAATTGCTTTCCACCAGTATATTCTTGACAAACAAACTTTGCCTAAGTGTTTCTTACTATGTTAAGATTAAGGTTTTTCACTGACTTCGGTAACACCTTTATTTTATTTGCAACTAGCCGCCTTTTGCGACTAGCCGGTTCACCAATCTTAATGTCCGTTAAAATTTTAATAATTAAATACTTTATGCAATTCCTACTTTAATAGCTTCTACATCAAAATATTTTAAACCTTCAAATTTTGATAGTCATATAATTCACTCATAATATTATAAAGGCCTTCCGTCATAACGTAATATGTATCTCTCTAATTTTCTGTTATCTCCCGTAGAATTTATAATTTAAATTAAAGTGGAAAATATTAATCTGCAATTAATATAATAATATTTTTTACTGAAACAAAGTATTTCTTTGTAATATGATTACTGTAAATAGTCACTGAGCGTTTAAACTTTATGGGCACTAAAGAATATCTTTCTTAATTTATGTAATATTTCAAGAAATTATCGTCAACAAAATTTTCTCAGAATCATCATGAGCAGATCGATTCATTAACAATTAATTTTAAATGCATCAAACACTAAGAAAATAAAACGAATCGTTTAAAATAATCGGTTGAAAACAGGTTAAAAAAAACACTTAAAAAATGTACTGAAAACTATAAGCATATATAAAAAATATATGACTAACATAAATACAATTTAATTACAAAAGCATGCAACTAACTTAAAAATAATTTAAATCAAGAATCATCCGTTGATAATAGTTGTCAAGAATCAAAACACAATGCGCATGCGTGAATTTTCAACGCCATTTACGGTAACGCAAATGCGTTAATTTTTCTACGCCAGTTGGGGTAACGCTATGCAGATTAGAAATTTTTAATTTCCTTCCTTCTGTTTTATTTTAATTCAAAAGTACTTCCGAATGAATCTGAAAGATCGATTCATTAACAATATTTAATTTTAAATGCATCAAACATTAAGAAGATAAATAGAATCGCTTGTAATAATAGGCCGGAAAATGTTAAGCCTGGCCTCATTAGCGTGGGGAAAATTGAAGCCTTACTCATTTGGCGGTGGGGAAATTGAAGATTTTTTTGGCGGGAAAGTTAGTTTTTAATTAATAATTAAAATTCTATTAAAAATTCAAAAAAGGGACCCCAGGTGCACATTCCCGATCTCCAAGGTATACATGGACCAAATTAGGTAGCTGTAGGTGAAACGATCTGGGCTGTAGAGTGCCAACAACACACACACACACACACACACACACACACACACACACACACACACTGAGCTTTATATAAGTACTAGCCGCCTTTGGCGACCAGCCGGTTCGCCAATCTTAATGTTCGTTAAAATTTTAATAATTAAATATTTTATGCAATTTCTACTTTAATAGCTTCTTCATCAAAATATTTTAAAACTTCAAATTTTGATTATCATATAATTCATTCATAATATTATAAAGGCCTTCAGTCATAACATAATATGTATCTCTCTCATTTTCTGTTAGCACCCGTAGAATTTATGCTTTAAATTAAAGTGGAAAGAATTTATCTTCAATTAATATAATAATATTTTTTACTGAAACAAAGCATTTTTTTATAATCTGATTACTGAAAATAGAGTCACTCAGCGTTTAAACTTTATGGGCACTAAAGAATATCTTTTTTAATTTATGTAATATCTCAAGAGTTGGTCAACAAAATTTTCTTAGATTCATTATGAGCAGATCGATTAATTAACAATGTTTAAATTTAAATGCATCAAACACTAAGAAAATAAAACGAATCGTTTAAAATAAACGGTTGAAAACAGGTTTTAAAAAAACTACTTAAAAAACGATGTACTTAAAACTATAAGCATATACAAAAAATATATAACTAACATAAATACAATTTACTTACAAAAGCATGCAACTAACCCAAAAATAATTTAAATCATCCATTGATAACGTTGTCATGGCAACAATCAGAACAGAATGCGCATGCGTGAATTTTCTTCGCCGGTTACGTAACGCAAATACGTGATTTTTTCTACGCCAGTTGGGGTAACGCTATGCGGATTAGAAATTTTTAATTTCCTTTATTCTGTTTTATTTTAATTCAAAAGTACTTCAGAATGAATCTGAAAGATTGATTCATTAACAATGTTTAATTTTAAATGCATCAAACATTAAGAAAATAAACAGAACCGATTGAAATAATCCGCCGAAAATTTTTAACCCTAGCCTCATTACTGTTGAGAGAAAAAAAAACTGAAGCCTTTCTTGTTGGGGATAATGGAAGATTTTCTTGGCGGAAAAGTTGGCGGTGGGGAAAATGGAAGATTTTTTTGGCGGGAAAGTTAGTTTTTAATTAATAATTAAAATTCTAATTAAAAATTCGAAAAAAGAAACCCCAGGTGCACATTCCCAACCTCCAAGGTATACATGTACCAAATTTGGTAGCTGTATGTCAAACGGTCTGGCCTGTAGAGCGCCAACACACACACACACACACATTGAGCTTTATTATAAGTATAGATGAACCAGTTTTTTTAATTCCATTGATAGTGTCAAGGGAGGCTTTGTCTTGTTGAAACAGTCACTGTTCTTCTCTAAATTTGAAGCCATAAGGAAGGAGCTCAGAATTTAGCACTAGAATGTATTCTGTATGCTACTGTCGACCATTGAGACTTTTTTCCCTCCATACTCAATTGCTAAACTTCCTCTTGCATTATTAAATAAAATCCTTCAGACAATGCCGATAGTATTGATAAACGTCCAAACTATATGTTAAATTTCTCTTCATTTCAAAATAGAATAAAAGTCTATTTTGTCATACATGACATGTGCACATTATCCTGAGATAAATCGTTATCAATACATTATCCTGAGATAAATCGTTATCAATATGTGTTTGATTCAATTTTGGATCAAGCTTCCGCTTGTAGAAAATGAATTTTTTAAAATCTTTTTATGTAGTTATAAACTATTTGTCTTGACACATAAGTAAGTCCTGCTTAATTTCAAATCCTGGCAACACTTCTACTTCTCTTTTTAAGCTGGTGAACTAGTTTTCTATCATTGCAAAGCATTAACTTTTTAGGCCTGCAAATCTTCTCTCTATTTAGCTTTGGCAATCTATATATATATATATATATATATATATATATATATATGCAAACATTTTTTCTAACACCTTTGCTATCACTTTATGGAAAAATTTGTCTCTTTTGAAAATCACTTAAAGGTAATGTACTAAGCATTGTGGGAGAGAGGTGGGGGGAAGCACAATTTGTAGCAAAATAAGCCTTTTTTGGCAAAATAATTTTAATGAAAAATCTAGCTATTCGTTTACTTCTGCACAATCAACCAAATCAAAAATTTTAGATGCCCCTTTTTTAACATATTGGAAATCATATATATATAAACTAATTTTTTAAAAATAGTATTAGTTATAGACATTTTATTTCTTTGTGATATTAAAAAAAAAAACATTCGTAAACAAAGTCAGCCTAAGAATCTGAAAGGATAAAATTATAAAACATAATTTAGGAAAACAACTCTTCTTTTTTTTTTTTTTTTTTCTATGCAGATATACAGCCAGAATTTCTAGTATCTTAATTTTTCTATATGAAATACTGTCTCATGCTTATCGCATTTTTAAAAAAAATCTTCTGTTAAATTTGTATTTTATGTCAATTTTTAGATTTTTTTTTTAAATAATCACAGTTATACTTGTTAAATTTTTGAATGACTTAAGAAAATTTAAAAAATTGAAATAATTAGTTTTTTTACTAAACCATTTTTTATGCAAATTGACGTGCTTTCTTTCTTTTTTTTTTTCACTTTATTTCTTTTCAGGAGGCTAAAGATTTATTACAAACTACAGGAGCAAGCACTAAAACTTTGAGTGATCCAAATGCAGCATGTATGTGCTTACTTTATCTTAATTTTTTAATTGAATTTTTTGGTATAACAATTAAAATGTGTGTTTTTTTTTTGCATAATTTGTAAAATTTAATTTTAGTCAAAATGAGTAAAACAAGTTATTTTTCTAATGTTTCATAGAGTATATTTGTTTTATTTAAATAATAAGATGATTGAAATTAATATCAAAATAATAAATAGTTTTTGATATTAATTTTCAAGAAACTTTGGAAGCAAATTATTTAAATGTATAATATTTAAAACATTTTATTATTAACATTTTAGAAAATGTTCACTATTTGATGAAAATTCAGATTCATTGCTCTGCAGAAAGTTAGTTTAACTAAAAGTACAAGTTTCATAAAAAATGCTGTTTTAAACAGATGCTTAAAATATTGCATCAGTTGGAAAAGCTTGCATTTTCAATTTCATTATGAGCTCTTTTGAGTTATTACAATGGCTGGTAGAATATTTCTTTCCCGATAATATTTCATTTTTACTTTTTATATAGCAGACTGTGTATTTTGATTGATATATCATTCAGTTTCCTTTCATTATAGATAAAAGAATTATTAAATCTGAAATTGAAAGTATTAAGGAGGAGCATTTATCTTCAGCATCTGCTTTAAATGATCTCTCTGGTAAGGAAAAAACTTGTCTTCTCTATCTTTTATTTTCCTTCGTTTTTCTATGTTAGATTGGGTTTAAGCTATTTTTGTTTCTTTTGTTTTAGTATAAAAATATTGTTGTGGAATATTCTTGCTAAACTTGGGTTAAATGCAAAATTATTAAAATCTTTTTCTATTATTATTTTTATTTTCATGCATTTTAAAAACTTGTATTAAATTTCATATATTTATTTAATAAAATTCTGATAAATTTTTTTACTAAAGACATAATTTGCACCTGAATTATGGTAGAATTTTTTTCTGTTTATTTAATTTCTTTTTAAAAATTATTAGTCATTGATCAGAGTTTGTTGCTTCAAGTGTTTTTCTGTGCATAAACATCTTTAATATAGCTCTTTTCTGTTCTCATTTCCATTGAGTTGACTTCCACACCTTTCCATTGAGTTGAAGCTTCACTAAATATCTAAATTAAAATAATTCTTTTTAACTATAAAACAACTGGCTGAATCCTTTATTTTACATTTATATTTAGAATTAATTATTTGCTTCTGTCGTTAAAATATTTGAATAGTTTTGGTAAAATAATTGGCAGTTCTATATTGCATGTAAAATATTTTCTGGCATTCTGCAATAGGTCTTCCCCAGATTGATAGCAAAGAAGTGGAAGATGTATTTCAAGGTGTTTTACGAGATCAGAGATTGGCTAATCCTGTTCAGTTTCGTAAGTAAACTGAAATTGCTTTGAATTTGCAAAATTGCAGCACACTAACAACATTTCATGCTGTTTTTTCATGGTTGTTTATTAGTGTGAAGCATTTCACTCCTTCAAATTCTATTTAATGGTTTTCTTGCTCTTGGAATCTAAATTTATATTTTGATTTACTTTTTTCTAGTAAGTTTATTTAAGTAATGCAATTTTCATTCTTCACTAATTAAATTATTGAGTGAAAATTGTTTATTCTTTATAACTTTAGGGTTACATTTGTATTATTTATTTTTTTATAATGCCAGTTATATTTTACTGATAATATTTTTATGCTTTGTACTTTTGCTTAGACTTTGTACTTTTGCTTCCAATTGAAATATTTTGGTATTTTAGGTGGTGCCTCTGGACCTGGAATGCTAAAAACAACAGCTTATGTTTTGCAACAAGGTGCATCATCAGGATTAAACCCATCTTCAATTCATCCAAATTTGCTGTAAGAATTTCATTTAATTTTTTGTTGACAATAATGATTTTACTATGTAATAAATTTGCTATGTAGTTATTTGTATAACTGAAGGATTTTAATTTCATTTATGATTTTTAAAACTCTTAACATGTTGGTAATTTCAATACATTTTTATTTGCTTATGGGGTTATTAAGTGTTCTATAGATGTTTTAGGATAAAGAAGTATATCAGGTTGGTGACACAACTGGGAAATTAGGGATATCAGAGAAAAGTCAAGAAATTTATTGATATAGAAAAATTGGGAAATTCATAAAAAATATTTAAAAATCAGGGGAAATTGTCAGGAGCATTTTGCACCATCATATCTGTGCACACAAAGCCTAATGCTGCCAAAACAATCATAAAAACAGCAACCCAGCAATGCTTTCTTTCTAAGGTATGGTGACTTTTTGGAATTTCATTACAATAAGGGGAACAATAAGCTGATGAATGTGGCTAACAAAAACTGTAATGAAACTTTCGGAAACGTTGATTTTTATTTTTGAAAGAATTGAGGTGGCTATAATACTGGTTCTCTTGTGACTTTGTATTAATGCTATGTCATTGTTAAAAATGATTATAATTTCCCAAGGTAACAGTAATGTAGAGAGAGAATTTTTGATCAATAAAAATTTGTTGTGGTAGTATATGAAAGAACAAACACTCATTGTAAGGAGATTGATTTATGACTGCATTCAAGCAAATAATGGTATAAATAATTTTGAAGTTTCAAAAAATTGATTTTAATTCAAAGAATTTGCAAGCTAAATATGAATATAAAGAGAAGAAACTAAAAGAAGGAAAGTAATTTAGCGAAAATTTGAAAAGAAAGAGGAACTCAGAGTATCAGTTTAAAGAATTAAAAACAAAAAGTTAAAAATATTCTTGAGGCATCTCAAATAGAGAATTTAAGAGTTGGGGAGAAAAAATTGCTCCCCAAGTTTTGTAAAAGAAACTTTTAAAACTTTCTAATTCACTTAAAAGCAGTTTTACTTTAAAAAGCAATGATTTGATTTATTAAAAAAAAAGTGAAATAATATTTTGAGTTTCTTTTATTTAAATCATTGCTAAAACATGTATTATTATTAGGTGCATATAATTATATTATTTTTATATATATGCCACATGTTCTAGCATTTAACAAAAAGCTCTAATTAAGTATTGAATTGTTTTAAAAATTTGAGTGAAAATCGTAATTGCCTTTTCTGTTATCATTATATAACTTACATTGCAATGATTAGTTTTAGTATTTTTATGCAGTTTTAAAAACAAAGCAGTTTGTTTAAATTTCCTGTATTTTTTTTACATATAAGAAATGTAATATATTGTTTTAATAATTTTTCAGCATACACATTCCATTAAAAAAGTAAATTTCTGTAAAATATATTGTTTTTTCACATGAAATAATTCATAAAAAGGTTTTTAATAGTATACATTATGCAAATGCAATGCTTCTAAATAGTTAGAAAACTAGGACACTAATATAATTAGTAATCATAAGCCAGGGAAATGTTGCATGTTTAGTGAGAGAAGTGTTGCGCATTTAGTCAAGATAATTTTGTTCACAGTTTTTGTAGCCCCTCTGTATATACATTTTTTTGCACAATTTTAATCGAAATATTTTTTTATAAACTTGATCATTAAGGTTTTATAAACTTGATCACGTTTGACTTAACACATGCTTTATAAACTTAATCATTAAACTTGATCATCACCACTTCAAATAGATAGTCTGTTCATAATGTTCATTGATAGACAAATGGAAATTTAAGAATTGCTTTTAAAATTTGTATTTTGTAAATGAAAATTCTACTGTTGATATTTTGTTGTACATTGTGTAAATGGAAAATTCGCCACTGGTTGCATATGAAATGCCATTTTGCAAATTCCATTATGGATTCTTAGAGCTTGATGTTGTACTTAGTGTTTTAAATAATAGAAAAATTTCCTAGGTTTTTTTTTTCTTTTTGTATGAAATTATAGGGAATTTTATTATATTATCCATTTGATTGATGGATTGAAATTTCTTTTGATTTATTACAGTCAAAATCTTCAGCATGCTGATTCAAACAGTTCCTGGCCTGATTCAGACTGTGACCCACCTCAACTACAGAAAAATATCATGAAGTGGGAATCTGATGAACGCCTTGGCTTGCTTTCCACAATTTCACCTGTTTTATATGCAAATATTAATCTGCCACATTTGAAAATTGAGTTTCCAGGTATGCCATTTTTTTATTATTTTAACTATAATTAGTTGATAAAGGATTAGCATTTCTTTGAAAGAAACGATTATTACATATAATATCTTTAGAGTAAAAATGGCTCTTACTTAAAAAAAATATTACAATGCTCAAAATTCTGTTACTTTGGGATGATTTCAGTTATATTTTTTGTTATCCTTTCTATGAATTTCAGAATTATTTGGGTATATTTGTCTCTAACTTGTGGGGGTTAAAGAATATCTCTAGATAAAGAGAGGTCTGGTTATTCTCTGCACCCACATAATTTTTGAAAATTAGGATGCTAAAAATTGTATTTTACTCACTTTTATGAGGCATTTGCCAGTTTCAGATGATAAAGGATTTCACGATGAATGAATCATTGAGTGAATACATAGATTTGCTATTGCAATATATATATTTAGCTGCCACATATTTTTAAGCATGCCCTGAAAAATATTAAAGCTTTGTTTCATTTCTTGTTATTTATTTTGCAATATAATATTTGTGTTTTTTTGTGCATTTTGTTCAGTTGCTAATTCCATATTTAAACTT
The DNA here is from genome assembly GCF_947563725.1 of Argiope bruennichi. Taxonomy (NCBI): domain Eukaryota; kingdom Metazoa; phylum Arthropoda; class Arachnida; order Araneae; family Araneidae; genus Argiope; species Argiope bruennichi. Next base: position 9,917,456 of record NC_079160.1, read on the forward strand.
TAGTGAAGTTGTTATTTTAATGATTCATAAAATATGAATTATGATTGTGAAACTAGGACAGAAGTAATTTATTGCAGAATTAACCAACTGTTTTCAAAAAATTAAACTTTAAGACTTTGAACTGAAATAATTGTAGTAGGATGTTAATGAAATTTCTTTAAAATTAAAGAAATTGTAATTTTTTTTAAATAACTCTTAAGCAGAGTTCATTTTCTTACAAAAGAAAAATGATGAAAAAGTCAATTTTTGTGCATCTGAGTAATTTTATAAAAATAAAATGATCTTTGTAAATATATATGTCCAATTACTCACAGAAACAACTGTCTTTTATATATATATATATATATATAATATTCAGGATTTCAATTTGATAGTTTAATTTTTTTTCTTGTATTATTTGCATGTATGTAATTCAATTTTGAATTTTTCTTTGTAGCCTGGACGGATCGAGTAAAACAGATAGCAAAGATTTGGCGTGGTTTGCCAACTGAGAAAAGGCAACCATATTTGGTAAGAAATGCACATGTTGTATCTTTTCTTGCTTACACAATTTGCTATTATTGTGTTATATATGGTTGATTTTAAACATTAAATTTAATATTTAGAGTTGTAAATTTTAAAAGAATTATCTATTTGAATATTTACTGGATTTTGCAAGTAGTATTTAAAAGAGTAATTGCTATTTTTAATTGGAATTTTTTTTTTTCACCCTCAAGTTTATTTTAAGAGAAATTTTAAACTGCAAATTGCTGCTTTACATGCCATTATTTCACAAAAGATTTAAAAACATAATCAAATAATATATTTGCTTGATACTTTTCCTTTCTGTAGCAAAGAGCACGGGAAAATAGAGCAGCTTCTAGATCTCAAAGATCCAGTAGCACTGTAAGTAAAGCTTTATCTTCTGTTTCATATTTGTATCTTTTTGCTATGAATTTTATTCTGTTGTTCATGTTCTCCACATTTATTTACATGTGTTATATATATTTCTGAAAGTACTGTAAGCTTTTATTTGTAGATCAATTGAAATTATTTATTACACTCTTAGAACATTTTTAATGGACCAATAAGTGAACTATATAAAATTATCAATAATTTTCTGATCTAGTATATTATTACTTTTTCCCCTATGCTACCTAAAAGGAAAACTCAGTAAGTGTTTCCTTTCACTGAGCATCATCTGATGAATTTTTTTTTCAGTCTTTTTAATTGAACTGAGTGGTTTCTTTGCAATAAATTTATATACATTTATTGATTATTACACCAGTTTTATTAATTTTTTAAAATAATGTTTTCTTTAAATTAATGAACGCATTTGTATTATAACTATTGTTTGTAAGTGTATTCGTATTATAACTATTGTTTGTAAGTGTATTCGTATTATAACTATAGTCTGTAAAAGTGTTAAAAAATAAATGCATTGAAAAATTGTTTTCCTTTCTTCAGTACATGTGACCTCTTCCCCAAATTAATCTGCCTTTTCTGTTTTTCTCTTTTATGTTACTATTTTGTATATTGTATAGTAAACAAAAGAAATATCATAATTATTTTATTGTAGTTTGGAAACTCTTTTAAAATACTATTATTTGAATATTCCATCTGAATTATTATCCAACTAGTCAAAATGAATTGCAATAATAAAAATAAGATCTAAAAAAAAGTAAGAAACAGGAAATTTCTAAATCTAATATTACACTAATAAATGAAATTAAAATACTTGTAACTTAATTCTTGAATATGACTTTAGTTATATCCAATTGAACAAAAAGTCTACAATTATATTAAATCGTTGTTTTGTTGTAAATTTGTTTGGTAAAATACAATTAAACTGAAACAAGTGTCATTTTATCACATTTGAAATTTTAGCCTGAATTTTAAGAAAATTTTTATTTAAAATTTGATATTTTATGTCAAGGTGACATTTGTATCTTATATTTTTTTATAGTATCTAATCTTTTTTATCCTTCAGGATTCAGAAAGAAGTGTGAAAGAAACATCTAAAACTCAAGAAGTAGATCAAGAAAAGCAATGGAAACAATACCATGCTATAAGAATGCAACATCAAGCTGCTCAGCAGCGTTTAATACACGAACAGCGCGTTCGAGGTAATTTGTTTCATTATTATTTAGTGGTAGATTGCTTTTTTTTTTCTTCCTATTCTGAAAATGTTATTAATGTCATTAACATATGTTATTAAATGTCATTAATGTCATTTTTTTAAATAACCTATTAATAGTATTGCTTTGTTGAGGAGTTTTTGGTTCTGCAATGTTTAATTTGGATTTTAAAATTTGTTTGGATATTTCTTCTTGTTATATATTTAAAATGACTGGTGTAAGAAGAATAAGTGAAATGTATAAACTATAGTATTTTTTTGGATTATTATTTTATTATTTAATTGTAAAATAATCAGTTATGATGTTTCCCCCCCCCCCTACTTACAAAGAAGATTGTATAATTGAAATGACTATGTGTATTAGAAGGAAGTTTCACATCTTAAATATGAAGAATTTGTTTGCAATATTTATATTTAACACATTTTTTAGAATTTCTTTTAAATGCTTATAATTGTGTATGTTCTTTGAATAAACTCTGTCATTTCTGGTTTTACATCAAGATAATTTGTGATTTGAAATCTGTCAGAATTTTTAAAAGGAAATCTTGTATCTCCAAGTTAAACAGTTCTTGAATGATATATTTAGTATAATGCTTATGCGTTTAGAGGAGTTCCTTTATTTTTCAATATATATATATAATATAAACTTTTATCAGAAGAGTAGAAAAAGACTATTTTTCTCTATAATGTAATAAGAATTTATCATTCAGAGTGGATGATGCATCCTATTAAGAAATATTTTGTTTAATTATAATTTAAAAAAAAAAATTATTTCTATTTGTATAATGTAATAAGAATTTATCATTCAAAGTAGATGATGCATCCTATTAAAAAAAATATTTTGTTTAATTATAATGTTTTTTAAATTTATTTCTATTTGTAGCTGCTTTGAAAGCTCAGACTGAGAAAACTGAAAACAGTCCTGCTGTTTCTGGAGAAAATATTAAGCTGTTTCATTCTAAATCTTTATCTGACATTCCTCAATTTCCAAGTACACTAGTATCTGAAGAGAGTATGCAGAATTCAGGCAAAGCAAAAGTATTCGAAAAAAGGTGGTCTTCTTCAGCTATAGATTTGAATGCAACTGAAACTTTGTTGCAGGTAAATGCTAAACTTCATTGATACGCTATATCATATTCTGTTTTGTTTGTGTGTTTTGTATCACCATAGTCTAAAAGGCTCATTGAAATTTATTCTAAAACATTTCAATTAATGTAATTACTAGAAATTAAATAGTTATATAATTGCAATAAAAAAGTTTTATTGCAAAATTTTTATCTTAAAATTAAAAAAAAAATTAAACATATAAAATAAATACCTTTAAATTAAATTGTGGATCTTGCATTCACATGTAATGTAATTTTTTTTTTTTTTTTTTTGCTTCAAGTATTGGAATTGAATCAGGCAATATGCATGGAAACTTACTTTGCAATGACCATTCAATACTCTTCTATTGATATTTTAGCACTCACGTTTTATTTAAGTATTTTATAAATGTTTAAAAAGATATAATGTAGGAGCTTTTTTTTTTTTTTGTTATTCAAGGACTTATAAGTTAAAGATCTATCTATCTGTATAAATGATTCTAATATTACAGATGATGTTAAGGTAAGGTAAGATAAGTTTAACAGAAAGATGCTGAAATATGTTAAACTATCCATGATAAAACTTAAGGAAGATAGTTATTTAACTATGTAACCACACCCAAAACTTTTGTCTCTTGACAAAAACATGAATTACTTGCAACAAGAAGCAGCACTGAATCTCGAGGCCCTAATTTTTATTTTCTTCTGTAACAAAGCACATGAACATATGTAGTCAACAAGTTTGTCATAAAGTATGATATATACTGCCCTCTATGTGTAGGAAAAAACTCATTTGCAGATGAATTATTTTAAGCATATCAAGCATTATCGGCTGATTGTCTTCATATAATGTTCAGACAACACTGACTTTTAGCTCATCCTATTTTGTATCGTATATTACAGCCATTTTTATTTATTCATCTAAATTTTTTCGCCGATGAATTTAACATTGTAATTTTTGATATAGTGATTTTTGTTTCAAAAATAAACAATGGTTTAAAACATTTTTGGCATGATTATATCTTGCATTCATTTATAATAAAATCTGTAATAGTCATTTTAATTTTACATGCTAGTTTTGATCACTTTATTTATTATTGTTCTGAGTTGAACAGAAAAGTAATAAACAAAATAACAAAGTAATAAGTAATAACAAAATAAATTATATCAGAAGTAACTAATAAATTACAATGATTCTGAATTTTTTCTTTTTATTGAAAATTGTATTTATACATTTTTTGGACATCATTAAATAATAGTTTAAAAAATTAAATTATTTCCATGACAAATAAAAAAAATATTCTGTGATAGTTTTTTTTTATTGTATGTAAAAATCTATTTTTTTTTTTTGCTTAATGTGTGCAACATGTAAATTTTTTAGGGTAATAAACTAATTCCTGAAAATCAAGCAGTTCTACAAAAGTCTCTAATGCAAGAAAGAATTGCAAGTTCTCTTTTGCATGTATCAAAAGTTCAAAGCCCCATCAATTCACCTATATCAGCAGTCTCTGATGCTGCTGTATCTCCTTCTGCTGTTCTAAAAACACCAGAATCTTTCCAGCCAGCACAATCTCCTGTACATACAACCGGGCTTGTTGTTTCACAGAAGCAAGCATTTTCATCTCAAGTGAATCCTAGAACTGCAGTGCTAATGAACAGACCTGAAGCAACAAGAGTAACCACCCCTACTGTTCAAAAAGAAGCTGTGAACACACCACCATCGACTCCTAGACCACATAGTTCAGAATCTTTTTTCCAAATGTCAGCTTCACCGCAATCTCAGCTAATAGCTTCTCTTGACACACATTCTCAACCTACACCAGCTCGCAGCAAACTAGTTGGTCCTGGCAATTTATTTGAAGGGACACCTGCTGGTAGTTCATCTCCTGTGATAGAAGTCCAAAACCCAGCTATGCTGGTACAGTCAAATAAAGCTGCTGCATCTGTTAGTCTTGGTATGACTCTGCAAACTACGACATCTAAACCACAAATACAGCAACCGGTAATGATGCCAGTGGAACAATTTGTTCTTCAACAGGCTTCTAATTTTCCTGCTTCAAATATTGTTAAACAGCTTTCTCAGTATAAAGAAACTTTTTCACCAATGACAAATACTCCAGAAATGGGACCCATGCTGCCCCCAGAAAAGTCTCTGGAACATCAAAATTTAGAACAATTATTACAGACCAGCCAGATTACCTTACCATTTCAGAATAAAGTAACTTCACACCAACATTTAAGAGATCTTTTACAAAACAAGAAAGCTGGTGAATCTGAACTGCCCTCTACACAAGAAGGTAGGTACCTGTTAAATTCTCTAAAAAAAGGAAATCTTTCAAAAATTTTTCATTGCATAATCAATTAATTCTGATCATGCATTTAAAAAATGCAATTATTCTATAATTAAAAAACTGGCTATGTTTTAAGTAGTTTTTTGTTGATGAAAGAAACTTATTGTTTAATTGTATAAAGATTTTATCAATGTTTAACATTGTTTCTTGAATAAATTGCAGATTTTTTTATGTGCCACTGGACATTAAACCAATTCCAATTCTGTTTATTTGGAATACTCAAATAATTTGTTTGGATGTTTTTCTAATTGATTGAAAATATTATGTTCATTTATGAGTAAGAAACTTAGCTTTTAGATTTTCATAGAAGAAATAGAATGCATAATAAAATTTAAAATATTTCTTAAAAGTCTTTTGAGCCATCTGAGAAAATGCATTCAATAGTCCAGAAACAATTTGTTAGTAAAAAGCTGGAATTTGAATTATTTAAAAAATATTTTTTTTTTCTTTAATAGGTAAATTGATAAGCAATGAGCAATCAACTCAAGATCATCTAACTTCTCCTGGACAGTTGAAATTGAGCGATGTTTTGCAAGATCCTCCTATAGAAACTATTTGTTCACCTGGAAAATTAAAACTCAGTGATGTTTTACGTGATCCTCCTGTAGAAACTACTAGCCCGCCTAGAAAATTAAAGTTGAGTGATGTTTTACGTGATCCTCCCATTGAGACCACCAGCTCATCCGGAAAGTTGAAATTAAGTGATGTTTTGCGCAATCCACCAATAGAAACAACCAGTTCACCAGGAAAGTTGAAATTGAGCGATGTTCTGAGAGATCCACCAATAGAAACTCCTAGCTCATCTGGAAAATTGAAGCTCAGTGATGTTTTGAGAGATCCACCAATTGCAGCAGAAAGCACTGACCAGACATTTTCACCTCAGCAGTCTTCTGAAAAATTGGATATTCTTTCATCTTCTGATCCTCAAACTAGCGCATTAGCAGAGTCCCAATTTGGCATAGAAGATAATTGTATTTCTAGTCAAGCAGATGCCGAAAGTGGCTCTGGTAAGAAGAAAACTACAGCAGCAGATCTTGTGAAAGATTTGGAAACTCAACAGCATGATGATGCAGTTGTTGCAGGCTGTAATCTCGATATTTTACCCGGTGATGTTGGAGACTTGGAGCTTGATGATGATGAGTTATTGGGTAAAATATTTTGATTTGTAAACTTAATTTAGGAAAAATCCTTTTAGGATTGAATTTTTAAAAGTATTTATTTGGAAATGATTGAAAAAAAACCTCGCTTTTGACTAAATTGATTTAAACCATATACAATGGAACTTTGCTAATATTTTAAACTCAAAATTGTTGATAATTTTAAGTTGGCTCTTTTTTTAAAATTCCTATTAATATAATATTAAAAGGTCAGGATTAGGAATTGTCAAAAATTATTTTTATTACTGGATTGCTTTCATAATTGAATAAGTTTTCATGCATACATTTTATTCTATTATTTTTTCTTTGCAAGTTTTATGTTCCTTTAACTTATTAAATGAATTTATTAAAATTTTTATTTTTAATATTACTATTTTTTCAAATTAATGATTGCTTTATTATTTGTTAGATTATTATATATGAATTAACAAATTTTTTATATATTAAAATTAAATCTTTACTGCCATTTTTAGATTGAAATTGTCATTTTCTCCAGCTATTCTCATTTGTAAACCCATTTTTTTCCTTTATTCAAATATTTATAATAGCCCCTTCAATCTAGAATTAGCTTCCATTATATATATTGGATTACCAAAACGTAAAAACAAAATCATCTGAACATTAACATTATATAGGCAAATCTACTTTCTATATAAAATTGTATTTTGTTTTTGAAAACCTCATTCCTTTTGATCTGTTATCTTTGGAGCAAGATAAAATGTACCTGTTAACTTAACAAATAATATATTATTTTGTAATCTTAAAAAAGTTATTATTTTTAGATGGAATATTGAAATAAGGATATGATGCTATTTTTTAATCATGAATTATTAGTCTAAATTAAAAAAAAAAAATACTTAATGCATATATTAAATTTCTTGAATTTGCATAAATAAGAACTTGTATATAAGGTACCAATCTTTGATCAAAAGAATATATATATAATATTGACAGGCCAGTATTTTTAAAACTCTTCTCATTTCTCTTTAATAAATAATGCAAAACTGATTTTTGTTTTTTGTTTTTTAGGTCTTGGTAATGATTTTAATATTTTGGAGTATGCTGATCCAGAACTTGATAAAAGCCTTGTTGGAGAAGGAGAAAAGAGTAACATATTGGATGAACATTTGGATTTGGATGATAAAGATGAAGAATTAGAAGATGATGTTATTAAAGATGATGGAACTCAAGATAAGGATCTAATTGTACAAGAAATAGCTGATGAGAAGAAAACTATGGATATTGAAAAACAAGATGATGATATTAATCAATCCAAAACTTCTGATTTACCTGAAAGTTTCCTTAATTTCGATAAAAAGGATTTGGACACTTTAGATGTTGATAACTCTTTCAAACCAAAAGATATTGCCAATCCTTCAATGACCCCTATGGCAAATATCATTAAAGAAGAACCAAAACAGGCATTTTCTAGCTGCAGTCTCTCATCCCAGTCTTTTTCCCCAACCATTGATATAAAATTGGAGAAGGGCATTGCTGACAACTGTAGCATTCAGAAACCACCCAATATCACTTTCAACCCTGAGACTCAGACTTTAACTTCACAAAGACCTGGAATTCAGGTCCCTGAGCAACTAATACCTCCTCCTTCATACCGAATGGTGACAGCTTTAAAGCAAACTTTGGGTGGACATGTTCCTCAAAATGCATTGCCCCCTCAAAATAAAGGTGTCTTTCCTCTTCATCTTAATATGAATTTAAGACAAGATTTGCCTCTGAATCAGCCAAATGTTCTCTCTTCACCTGTGCCAAACACCAAACCTCTTTTACTGCAAGAACAGCCACTTCTTCTTGAAGATTTAGTTGAGCAAGAAAAAAGAGAACAGAGAAGGCAAAATCAGGAAAGCTTGATATCCCCTCATGCTGCTGATGCTCTTCTAAGTGACATTGACTTTGAGAGACTGAAAGATGATGTATTCTCTGGGCCACCGGATGACAGTTTGGGAGGTCCTGGCTCATTGCTTGGTGGCCATGACCCAACCCTCCAAGCTGTATCATCAGTAGGTGTACCATCTTCATCTAATTCACATCAGTTTGGCCCACCACCATATTCTCTTTTATGGCAAAATCAGGAATCTGTTCAGTTGAGTTCTCGACCTCTGACCATCATACAGAACTTGAAGGCTAAAGCTCCTGTGTCTGCAGTTATAGGTTCTGTGGGCAGTATCCCTGGTGCTGGAGTTCCAGCCAAAGCTCCAAGTTTACAGGGTAAACTAGAAATTTACTAATTCTTAATTGATCAAATTCTTGATTTTTCAGTTTTCAACAATAATTTTTAAATATATTTTTATCATGCTTAAAAAAATTACATTTGTCAATTTATGTGCTGATACTACCTTCAATATTTCTGCATTTTGGTATCTGCATGTTTTTTTTTAAAATAAAAGAATAAAGTTTGATACTCTTCCTCTTATCTAATTGGAAACATTTGTTTTGGTTAATTATTAATTTAATATCAGTTTCTACTCTTAATGAAATCTGTAACATCTTATGCTAGAAAAAAACAAGAAAAACCTTTTCATTTGTCAGTGTTTTCTAATGAAAGTTTCTTTTAACCCTTATCGTGGCAAGATTGCTTTTTTGAAGAAAAGCAAAAAAAAAAAAAAAAAAAAATGCATATAGGTAGCTATACATTTTGTATAGTATACCTCTTTTTGTATAGCATCTCATTTTGTATAGTATACCATACATCCAACTTTATAAAAATTATTTTATAGTGGTAGTATATTTTTATAAAGTTGTATGTATTTTATACTATACAAAATGAACATAAGCATTAAGATGCTCTTAATAATAGCATGATACACACGTTTTATAATTTGTAGTTCACAATTTAAGTTAAAAATACGCAATGAAATATTAATTTGTATTATTCTGATTTACATTAAAAATGCTTTATCACATGCATGCTTTTAAAAAAGAGTAATATTTTACCAATTTTATATTATGTATAATATTAGTTAATTGTTTAACTACTTTTGAATTATATTAGTTGGGCAATTTTATATGAGCACTTCAAATTTTGATTTTTATGAAATTTTTTATTTAGTGTTGAATGCATTCTGTGAGTTAAATAGAAGACATTTTACTCTGTAGAAGCTGTTCAGTCTGTTCATCAATGCTTTTATATTTCAGGAAGTCTAGCAGCAACTCGGCCTTTCAACCCAAACTTTGTTCCTGGACCTGAAAATTTGCCAGTTGATACACTTGTTGACCCAGAAAAACTAAAATTAATTAATTATGAAAAATATTTAATGCAACAACATGCTCTTTTGGGTTCACGACAAAAATATTTTGAAACTGAAGTGATGAAGCTGAGGAAAGCTAAGAAAGCTTTAAATGCGAAACAACGGCAACTTCGCAAAAATGGATCCGAATTAGCTGAGAATGATGCACTTGAATTAGCTAGAGTTTCTCAAGAGCAAGCTGGATTACAGAAACAATTAGAACAAGTACGTCTTTTCAAATTGTTTTAAATTTATGTAATGAATGCAGGTTTCACTTCAATCTGAATTTAAAAAAATTATATTTAAAATATAAAACTTATATGCTACATTCTTATTAATTTAATCGCAATTTTGAATACTGCAGGGGTGTTTGTGCTCCGGGGATTTTGAACTTCGATACCCGGAAATTCTGGGGATCGTCGTTCAAAAGGAAGTAGGAATAATAATGAATTATTTATTTTGATCTGGGTAATTTTGTTTGCTTTGAAAGCAGAAAACGCAAGGTCAATGTGTGTGTTGAAAACTTTTCCTTTCTTTCTCCAAAGGCAGTGATAATGCGTGAAAAGGGGGAAAAAACTTCTTTTTTGTTCTTTCCTTATTGCGAGTTATGACTCATTCCCCCGGTTCTCGGACATTCTCTTCTGGATTCTTTTCGGCAAGTATGCGCGGCAGAAAAAAAAGGGAGAGACTTCGTTCGACCAGATGTGCGATCACATGACCTGGGTTCAAAGGTCTTAATTTTGCAAAATTAATATTTATTAATTTTGCAAAAAAAGTAATTCATTGAACTTTTATAATTAGGTCATTCAATACTTCATAATTGTAATTTTTCACCCCCCCCCTTCTCGAAACTCCAAAATGTCGGTAGTAAGTCCGTAAAAGTTTCAGGGGATTTTTTGGGGTCCCACAAACACCCCTGATACTGCTTAATATTTTCAAAGCAAACTTAAAACTTTTCATTAAGTTTATGCATTACATGGTTGTGCATTATAAAATTACTAAACTTAAAAAAAAAAAAAGTTATTTGTTGCAAGCGAGAGAACACATGAAAAATGCATTATAACTTGGTTAGACTTAAATACTGGTCATCAAAGTTGAATTATTTTGCAGGCGATTTCTTGCCAAATGTTATCCTGCTTATTCTTTATAGTAACCACAAAAGCTTTTTCTGCCATTTCTAATAGCCATTAAAAGGTGATGGTTTTTTGATGATTGGCCCAATTTTAATGTGACTAGACACTGCTGCTCTTAAGTCTTACTTTTAAGTTTTTATATTGCTTCATTCATTCTATATTATTTTTAAATAATATTATGTCTCTTCTTAATTTGGTGCCAATGTGAAACATTAAATATTATGTTGATCCAAAGCAACTGAAGTTCATAATAATTAAGTTCAGGTTTCTGTAAATCACCACAGCTGAATATCTTTGCTTATTAATTAGAATTATATTACTTAGCAATGATTATTATTTTGTGGTGTAATAATATTTTGTATTGAATTCATAACTCAACTTTAAGAGCTAATTATTTTTAATAAATCTGTACTTTTTTTTGTAATTAAAGGCACGTAAACAATTCCGTCAAAATACTGTTGCTGTTCAAGATTATCGTTTAAAGCAACAAAAACGACAACAACAGCAACTACCTCAACAACAACAGCAGCAGCAGCAACAACAACAAGCTGTGCAAACTGTTCCACGGAGTCCATTACATACCAGTGTCAGTTCCTTGCAATCTTCGCCACAGAATTCTCAATCACCACTTCAGTTTGTAAGTTTTTTTTCCTTAACGAAATGAATATTTTAATATTGAAAATATTTTTTTAATATTTTAATATTTTTTTTAATAGTTTAATACTTTTATGCTTTTAAATATTTTAATATTGAATTGATTAGTTAAAATATAAGGAAGTATATGTTTCAAATCTTTGGATTATTTTCAAATTTCAGTCCCATAAATTTTATGTATATTTCTTAATTATAAATTTATTATTTTTTATACTTTTATTTATTGCTGTATAAATTTGTTATGCAACATTTAATACTTCTGGAAATCCACATTGTTTAATTAAGAATTATAAAGGAGTGAAATCATTACATAAATAAAAGAAAAAGAAAGAAAGAAAATTATTAAACAAAAGAAAAAAATCATCATGTTTCACTCTGAAAGTTTTTTTCATTTAATATTTTTGAGTAAACTTTTTTATATTATTTTTCTGCAGATTCCAACAGTAATCTGTTCGTTATAGAAATATTCATCTGCTTTAGTATTGGTTACCTATTATCTTTACATCCTGATGAAACTGTTTACTATGCTTTCCAGAATTTTCATGATAATGATCTATACGACTCTAAGAATAACGAATCTTAATGCTCATATTGCAGTCAAAGCGAATAAATACTTTTAACTGAAATAACATAATTTTCAGAGTTGTAATTACCCAGAAAACTCTTTGCAGCAAGGATATGCAATACTTGCACTTTTCTTTCTTTTTATTCCCTGAATCATTGAAAGCAGAATCATTTGTCATCTATCTGATTTGGTGACCTTAAAAAAATCTCAATTTTAAATTTTTACTGTCCTTGTTCGTGACATTTTTTTATGCCTTTTGTATACAAGGGAAAAGTTAATCTGCTAAGAAATTGTTTCATTAACTATAGCTCTATATACAGTTGATGTAAGATGATTTAAATTGTCTGGTTAAGGATTCATTCATCTCATGTCTTTCTCAGAAACCATTTTCTGTCTGATATCTTGCCCTGTGGTCCAGTATCTTTGATATCCCAAAGATATAAATGCAAAGACTTTTTAAATTGTCTATTTACTAATCAAATTCTTAACTCAAAACTCTTAAATATTTTATAATTTTGTTGTGTTTATTTAAAAAAGTAGGGCTGTAAAATAATTTTTTTTTATATTTAAAATCAGCTCAGCAAATGTAGTCAAAATCAATTAAAACACTTCCATGCATCAAGGGGGGAAAAATTGTCATTTGTCTGTGTAATTGTTATTTCAAGAGTTTGTTACAATGTTTTATGCTATTCTAGACTCAAACTGCACCCCAGTCTCCCATGATGCCAGCTTCACCTGTTGGTCCTCCAAATTCTGTCAGAATTCAGCACTCACCTTCTCCTCTCATGCAGTCTCCAGTTTCTGTAACGTCAGCAGTTGCTCAGCAGACTAATGTGCATTCGCCACTGCTTTCTCAACAACTTCCTTTGCAATTTCAAACAGCCAAATCAGAGGGTAAAACATGGCCTCCCAATGTAAAAATTCAGCAGGTATATACATAAAATTTAATTTTTCAAATCTTTATTAATTTTTACAATTATTTTATCTTATAACCTTTTATTATCTTTTAAAGATTTTATATATTTGAAGATCAAACAAGTTGTCATGATTGCTTATAGATATAAACTATATATCTGAAGAAGTTTGAAATTTTAATGATCCTGCAAAAACAAGGGATGTATGGTGTTGTAACTATACAATATTTATTTCAAGCAGGTTTCATTTTTGTTCGTAACAATTCTATTCTTCCATTTGTGTAATTAAAATGGGGATACATAACTTTGAGAAATTGGGTAGTATTGAAAGGTGGATGGTACATATGAAATAAGAGATTACACGCTTGATAACTTAGAACATTTTTGAGTAGTTGAAATTATTATGTCATTTCATGATCTGTTCTTGCATATGTGTGCTGTTTTCTTTGTAAATGATACATATTGCCCTTTTATTTTATATTAGTCCTACATTGCTAGTAAATTTTTATCTTTAGTGGCTTTTTTAAAATTGTGCATATTTTATTACTACATTCTCTGTAAGTCAACAAAGAAATCGTACATTTAAAGATGCAGCTCAATACTGAAATTAACCATCTTTCAAAATCTATAATTAAAATTACTGTTAATTGTTAGATTCTTTTTGATAAGCAATTATATTCGATTCACAGAGGGTGTATTTTAATCTTGATGGTGTAATAGGAAGTAAATTTTGTGAATCTTATTTGGAAAGGTTGGAACTTGCATGGTCTTGTTGTGACATGATGAATATCAGTGAAATCAAAAACCACAGTGACATAAAATAAAGCTATTAAAATAAATACAAAACATAATATTGAATTTAAGCTTTATTTTGCTTTGTTTGTGCCTGGCGAGCTACAGATAATAAAGATTAAATCAAATAACTGAAAATTAGGATAATGCTGAAAGAAGCACAGTAGAATTAGGACTCTGCAAACAATGCAGGAATTGTTGCTTTTAGAATTTTAATTAGATAAAAATAATTTTCATTCTTCTTTTGGATTATGACTTCTTGCTAAATTGATGAAGAAATTTACGCCGACAGAAGAAATTTACGATATATGCATTCATCCGAGTCACTTTAAAAAGTCTTTAGACTCATCAGGGAAACAATTAATTAAATATCAATGAATTAGAATATTTCAGAAGTAAAATATTTCCACATTTTTAGAATCGAATTTTTTCATTTTTGATATTGATTAATGTTTTTTTATGTATTAATTTTACAATATTTTTAATGAATATTTATGCACTTTTTGTGTAAATCTATTCATTTTATTGTTCAGTTAATTTTACTATTCTTCTCAGTGTTTATTTTTGGCAGAATTCATTATTTTATAAAGTTCAGCAGTTTCTGTGTATTTTGATCAGTCTTATTTTGAATTAGTGATAAATTTTGGAATAATTATCTTAATTATCAGTTTTTGAAAAAGATAAAATTCCAATTTAAGAAGCAGAAATTTTGGTTATAATTGTTAAAAATTTTCAGAAAAAGTGACTAATTTTTAAAATTTTTTCAAAACTCAATAAATTATATTAGAAATTTCAAACAAATTTCTTTAGAATAATGATTGCTTGCCATACATCCAAAGTGCATAGATTTTATTTTTTACTACAATTATTATAAATGATACTATGGCTAAATATTTGCATAAAACCATCCAAGAGAACCGAATATGTTTAATAAGTTTCTTCATGAAATTTTAAAATATGTTTTGAGGGGCATTGAATCATCTTTATGACTATCAGTATGCCAAATTTCATAGCTGTGGGTGGAATAGATTTCCCTGAACAATAAAAACATATACACTCAAATACCAGCTTTAATAAGTATAGATTTAAAAAAGACCACTTTTTTACAATAAAAATGCTTCAAACATATTACGAGACAATTGCCATACATTTGGTTGCCAAACAGAAGTTAATGAAGATGAAAATGTATTTTGACATCTGATTTGTTGAACATATCTTAGATATATTTTAGTTTTTTTTTCTTTAGATGGTTTACCTCAAATCATCCCTGATTTCATACTGACATTAGATCTGAGAAAAAGAAAAGAAAATATTTTGTCAATTATCATTATGAATGAAACATAAAAATTTCCTTGTTGTGAAAGTTTTTTTTTTTTTTTTTTTTTTTTTTAAATGCACTTTCAGAAAGATTGAAAATACAATTCATTAAGAAATAGATTTCTTAGATATTTGAAACGAATACTTTGAAAAAGCAAATATTAAAGATTTTTCAAATTTCTCCTATTGGAGTTAATGATGATTGAAATCTATATAGTTTAAGTTAGATATGATTTAGTTTGAAAAACGGGAGATAAGGGCATCAAATTTGATTTAGAGGGAAGTAATTAACATTAGTGTTTGATATTGTTTAAGTGTAAAAATTTGGAGAAGTATTTTGAAATTTCTCTCTCATTTCTAGCTCTTCTCATTTAATGATTTAACATTAGGAATGAAACTTTGTATTCTGTTTATTCCCCCCCCCCATTACATGCAAGGTGCTTATAGAAATAATTTTTTTAGTCCTATAAAGGTTATTGAAAGTGTTACGTATTTAAAACTATAAATCAATCATCGTTATTTGTGATTAATTTTTTTGGCTAAATTTATTTATGCAATTGTGGTTTTTTTAGGGTGACAATATTCCCACTAATGAACGGTTTTCCAAGAGAGAATCATTTGAAGCTAATCTGACTTCTCAAACATATCAAGTTTCAAGTGCTGCAAATTCACCTCTTGCTGATATTAATTTGAAAGGTAATTCATGTTTATTGATGATGTTAAAATGAGTTAATCGCATTTGCAATTAATCTATCTTTTCATATACAAATATTAATTGATTTTGCATTCTTTGAAAATGGCTTTCTTTTGAAAAGTAACCTTGCAAATGCTTCTGCAGTAATTTGACCAGACTATTTATGTAGTTTGCATTTCATATTCGTGATATAAAATCTTCATTATAGTAAATGTATTATACTTCAGTTATGATAAAAAATTAACTTTGGTAATAATTTGCTTGATAATAATATGCATAAAGGGGTATTCTGTCTAGCTTGAGCATACTGCATTTTTTTTTTTCATTATAACTAACAAATATTAAATGCTTCTAGCTTTTTTTCATTTCCATTAAGAATTTTTTTAAAAGTATTATTTAAATGAACAAATGGTAAATAAATTAACATTCTGTGGAATGAAATGTACAGTACCTTTTTGGCAATATTGCTTACTGAAAAATGAAACTTTATGTAAAGTTATGCAAAAACAATGTGGTAATAAGATAGTGCTTTTTTAAAAGAATATTGCTAATTCATTTTTGCGAGTAATGGGCAGAATTTAAAAAAAATTGTAAATAAATATGAATAATTTTTAACTGTAGTTTCCATTATTACTTAACTCAATGAAGTATTTAAAGTTTATTTTGTTTTTATGTAGGACTTGTGGAAATGAAGAAGTCTCAGTCAGACGATTCACTTGTGAAAAAGATTGATTCACCATCACTTTCAATGAATCTTTCAGATGATTCTTTTGTTGGAAAACCAGGTGATTTAGATATAGGTTTGTGCAGTGTTATATTTTCTGTGCTAGTTCAAGTGGATTCATAAGTTTCTACGTGATTTTAAAAAGCAACAACTTTTCTTATAATTATTTAGTGTATATTTTAAGGAATAGAATTCAAAATCTTTTATAATTAATTCAAGAGTAGAATCAAACTGGTGGATTTTTATTTTTATAATGAATATTTATGTATTTTGATGCTATTTAATTGCATGTGTGATCGGTGTTCTGACATTATTTTCCATGCTTGCCTACAGTTGTGGTTTTTTCTCCCCCTGTAGGGAAGGAATGCAGAAAAAATATTTCATGCTTCTGTGGTTCAAGTCAAAGCTAACCATGGAAGCATGTTCATAAAAGTGAGCACTTACCTTGCATGTAGTTATTTCTTTTGATGCATGTCTTACCGTACTAAAGAAAAAATTATTTGCTCTTTGGGCATAAATTATACAGCATTCCCTGCTGTATAATTGATCATCAATTTTCAAATTAAAATTTTACAAGATGAAATTTTTGGTCATATTGAATTGCTTAATTTTTGGCATCTAGATAAAAAAAAAAAAAAAAAGAAGGTCAACAACCTACAATAGATATTATTGAGATTAAAAATGATAATAATTTGGGGGCCATTTATGAAAACTTATGAGTAGTCTATAAATTAGAATACTTTTTTTAATGAGTGAATTTGGAGAATGATTAACCTTGTCATGACGTATTCTATATCCTCTTGGGTAGAACTGCAATACCTTTTTGTTATCATAACACATGAATTTTGTTCAGTTTTTGTTTGATGGGGTAAAAAAAGGTGAAAAAAGCTTCTTTCTTCACAGGGTTTATATATTGCAAGATGTTTATATATATATATATATATATATATATATATATATATATATATTGGGTACTATACAGAATTTAGGATAATTTTATGATTTATAAGTAAAATTTCATTCCTTAATTAATTTTTTTTAAAATTTAATAGGGCAGACACAAACTCTTCTGCATAAAGATCAGAAATTGGATGTTGAATCAGCTGCAGATTCTGCTGTAAGTGATATTTTTTCCTTTCCAATTTGTTGCATTGCTTTCTTCCTTTCTCAGCTGTATTAATTGCTTCTTAATAAACTCATGAGTTCCATAAATCTTTGAAATTAGTTTTAATTGCATGTTCCAGAATTTTGGTAAATAAAATCCATCAATAAAAATACTTCAAATGTTAAATATATAATTTTTATTATTTTGATGACTGAAAAATTGGCAAAACATTATTACAAAAAGAATGGAAATTTTTTTAAAGACAATTATGTCTATACTTATATAATATTAACATAAAGAAGAAAATGGACAATTTTGCAGTTTTGATAAATGCTTCTTTTTACTTAACAAATGTATAACTTAATTTCCTTGCTTTTTTTATTTTTAACTTTTAAGGTACCCCAGTCTATATTATCTCAAAGTTTGCCTAGTTCAGTGTCCAATACTTTAAAATTTACTTTGCGGCAGACTGGTATGCCAACAGGTTGCTTACCTGCTACTGATGGTGCTTCTGATAACCCATCTGAGGTAAATAATAACACTGGCTTTAATATTACTTTTTGACTGCATTGACTGACTAATAATTAACATGTTGCTTCATAAATGTTTTAAATTGTTTACTTCCAATTCCCATTCCCTCTCACATAGTCTCATTTTGCCATTTTAAAACATATGAAAATGTTTTTTAATTGAAAATAAAATTTTTGTATCATGTAATTGTACTAAAGTATTGTTCTGGAATATTTGAAAACTTGCTAAAAGCTATTAAATTAATTTTTTTTTCATTTGTTAAATTGCTTTAAAAATTAAATTTTTTGTGTGTTCTGCTTGGTGCTCTTTCTCTGGGAGATCTTTTTACTTTTCTGTTTTTGTTTGTGTATCATTGAAAAAGGGATACATTTTTAGGTGGGCAGTAAGGCTTGTTGTTGTTGTTTTGTTTTGTTATATCAACTTTCTGACAGGGTTGCCACTGTACCAGTAGAACCAAAGAAATCGACAAAATACAAGGAATTTAGAGATTATCTATAAAACAGGGAAAACACAGAGAAATTTAAAATTTTCTTTAAAGTCTGGGAAAGTGCTGAAAATTTTAATTTTCATAGTTTTTTTTTTAAATCTAAAAAATACTAATCTCTTTAAACAGGGCAAGAATGAAAAATTGTCTCCAAAAACAAAATAGCATTATTCGCGAATGTTAAATCACAGAAGCTTATCCCTTATCTACTCACTCCCCTTTTCTTTTACATTAATCAGTCCGATAGACTGAGAAAAAATACCAATTTTGGAATATCAGTGGAATTACTAAAATTGGAAAAAAAAAAAAATATCTTTTTCAGATTGTTTTATATTTAACTGAAGAATACTACCAAAATAAAGAAAAAGGAAATATGTTCACAAATTTTGCTGTTTTAAAAATTGTATCTAGCTTAAATCCATGTTTTTTGAAAAGCAATGCAATGCTATGTTAAAAGTGAATGGTTGATTTGCTTGAATTTCTGTAATCTAAAGCACTTTCTGAATTTACTGTCTGAATTTCTCCTGCACGTTCAGAAAGCGCAAAGATCCCATATGAGATTTTCTTTTAAAAAAAAGAAAAAAGAAAAAAAGAAGAAGAAGAAATGAATGTAAAAAACAACTATTGATTCATTTTATGCAGAAGTTCATTTATATAATTTATAATATAATGTTTTGAAGTCAGAAAAATTTTCTGAATTTTGGAACTTCATAAAAATAATTTTTAAATTTTCATATGGCAATATAGCTGTGAAAAATTGATTTAGCATTGACAAGATTTTACCTTTTGAAATTCTGAAAGAAGATTCTTTAATGTGTCCAAGAACTGTGTATAATGACACATTTTTATGAATTTGTCTTGAATGTTCAGATCTCAAAAGATTTGCTTCACTGTGAAAAATTTGTATGTGTCAGGTGTTATCTGCAAAAGTTGCAGAAATTGAAACTCAAACATTTAAATTTGCAGAAAAAATATTCTTTCCTTTGTAATGTTTTCTTGTTAAGTAATTATTAAATGATTTGTATCATTTAATAATTAGTTATAAATAGGTGTCATGATTCTACTATATAATCAGCACGTGAGTGTTGTTCGTGCATACTGCTTATACATATAGGAAAAATGGATGTTTTTTTTTCAAATTCGAAGGGCAACTCTATCTGAATACAGCTACAGGAAAAAATATCTTTTTAAAATGTGTTAAATAAATTAAGATATTGCTTTTTTGGGGGGGGGGGAGGAAATATTATAGAAATGTATAAATACTGAAAGAGTATTGTAAGTAATGCTGTGAGAAATTCTACCGCTGTTTAGAAATGAATAAATTTTGTTACATCTTGGAATTAAACTGTAACATTATGGAATATTATGAAAAATATTTCCTTTTGATAAAGTTGCATGCAGAGTTATGTATTTTTGAAGATGTTTATATTACTGTATTGTTTTACAGTTTTAAATTTTCTGTGACATTTCATTGAAACTTTAAATTAATAGTAGATGTTTCTTCTTAGTTGGCATTCAGCTCACCAACCCCTGAAATTCAGTCTAAAATCAGTGAACCTAAGCCAATGTTAATATCAGCAGAAAAGAAGCTAGAGAATAAAGACAGCCAAAATATTGAAGCTACAACTAAAGCTTCAGTTAATGAATCAAGTTTAAAAATTGTAAAGTCAGGGCTGACAAGTACTGCTAATGAAAGTCTGCTTGATAACCAGGCTAAGTCGAGTACTGCTACTGTTGGGTCTGAATCAAATTTGACTTCGGAGAGAACACAGGTACTATTTTTTCTAAAGTAAATGTGTTCTTCTGAGATTAAATTGTTTGGTTAACATGTTAAGCATGGAGCTTATTTTGCTATGTTAATGTTACTACAGAGTATTAGGTTATAGAATTTAGCCAGAAAGTAATTCACTTTTACTTGTTAATGATCTACATTTATGAACTTTTAGGGTATGGGAATATTACATTTAATAAAAAAAAATGCAAATGTAAAATCAAATGAATGTATTAGAGACTGAGCTCCAGAAATTTATAGAAAGAACTTTATTAATATGAAGGAAATTTAATCGATTATGGAGAAATCTTAATACAGAAAATATCAATAAAAAGATTGATATTGGTGCTAATAGTTATTACTGCCATATTAAAATGATCATTATTAAGTAAACATATTTGATATTGCTTGAAAAAAATAAGTTGTCAAATAAAATATAACGGAATTTGTTTTGTATTCAAAAATATTGATTAAACTATTTCACTGAATTAAACTGTTTTATTTGACTGAAATGAAAGCAGTCAAATAATCACTTAATGATTAATTAAAATAGGTCATCATTTTTTAAAGTCTGTTGCTTAACGTGTTAAATATTGGTACAAAGTCGCTTTTAATGAAGCTTATAAGCTGGGATGATCTTTAGTGAAATCTAAGGATTGTACTAATTAAAGATAACATTTTTTTGTGCTCTTTTTGTACATTGATGATGTTATTTCTTAGGAAAATGGCAATAAGACTGATCAAGGTGCAGCTGAAAAGAATTTGCAGCAGAGTTTGTTAAGAGCTGATGTTTTAGCAAACATAAAGCAGGAGATTATTGAAGATGTCCCTGTATCCACCAGCCAAGTTGAAAGCGCTGATATTAAAATTGAACCTGGGACCACTGCTAATCAGACTGATGGATCAGTGAATCAGGCAAAATCTCAAGATGCTAATGAAGGTATGACTAAGAAATATGTCCTATTTTATATGGCAGTATTTTTATTACTTTTACGAAAATTCCTAAAGATTTGTGATATTATTTGAACTTTATATTTAAAAATTAAAATAAAGTAAGTTTTTATTAACCTTCTAATATGAACTGAATTTTGAGTCATTATAGATAGAACTCAATTTACTTTTTTTTAATTATTTTTTTTTATTGAAGAGAATATGGAAAAGGAATTTGTTGAATTAATTGGTTGGAATTTGTTGGTTAATTTTTTTTTAAAAAAAGTTTAAAAGGTAATACAAGAGCATAATTTCTTAGAGAAAACAGTATCTGACAGATTTTTTTTTTTTTTAACTACATGAGATTAAATTAGTTATTTATTTTTGAGGTTTAAAGAGGTCCTTTGCCTTCTTACATGAAAAAAAATCTTTCATATGACTTCAAGGATAGAAATTAGATTAATTAGTATCTAATGAATAATGATAGCCAATGCTAAATGCTAGGATAGCGATTTAAATGTCAGCGAATAATTTATAAATTCAGTATTTATAACTTGGGTTATTTTTGTTTTCTCATACATGAACTCCACAAAGAGACAGTTGTAGTTAAATATCAACTCAATATAATATAACAAATATAAATTCAATAACTAAATATAAACTCAAGATTTTGATGAATTTCTATATTTTTCAGATCTTTTTGACTGCAAAAATCATATTTTTCTAATTGTCTGTCAATGAACATAACTAAAATAATAATAATAATAATTGAATTAGATGAATTAAATTTGGAATATGATCTTTGCATCAAATTTGTAGATTTAAATCAAATTTCGATTGAATTTCATTGAGAGAGAGTCTGTCCAAGTACAGACTAACTCTTATTATAAAACATAAAAAATGCTGGATAAATAAAATGTAGCATCTAAAGTGAAGATCTGTTCAAGTCTGAAACCAAATATGTGAATGGATTACCAACTGTTGGTTTGCACATTTGCATGTATGTAAAGGTGATAGCACATTCAATAGTTTAAATAAATTAAATTTGGTATGTAACATTGCAGCTGCAATTATAATTGTGTGTCAAGTTTTAGTTCCAATTGGAAAGAAAAAAAACCCTTTTCAATTTTTTGATACTTGTGTATTAATCATATTCCTATGATTAATTGCTAAAGATTTCTTGGTAATGAGTTGGTTAGTAAATGTTGTGTGTTAGTGGCATGCCATTAAAGCACCTGACTTCTTCGTTATGCTATGAAGCATAGAATTCCTACTGGCCAAAGTTCACAGTTTTATCTTGGAATGATAGAAACATATGCACACAAATTCCGGGGAGAGCACTCCAGAAGGTTGAATATTGAAAATCATAGCCATTGAAAAAGTGCTGCATTTTTGGTACTTAATTAGTACCACTACTTCATTACAATAGTAATGATAAAAATAAATTATAAGCTTCAGTTGAATATAATAGTTTGGACAACATTTGGAGTAGTTTAATTATTTTCTTTTATGTGTCCTTTCATTTCATGCACTTGCAGCAGCATTGAGTAATGAATCTCTGAGCAGGTATTTTAGTACCAGATTCCATTTTAATTAAAATTTCACCTTTTAATTTACTGCAAAATGTTTTATCTTATAAAGAATGCATATTTATTAATTTGATTTTCAGGCTCATCTGATGAGGAATTAGAGAACATTACAAAATCTTCTGCTGAAAAGGAGCGAGAACAAGCTGAACAAAATGTACTCTTGAAGCAGTTGTTACAAAATTGCCCCTCTGCTGATACCCCTCGTAAAAGCGACTCCTCTTTAATAGTATGTTGTATGATTTCTTTGAAAATAAACTACTTGAGGAATATCAGACTGCAATGAAAATATATGTATTAATTTTAGTCAGTGGTGGTTTTCTGACTAGGCAGTTGCCCTACTTGTTTGAAGTAGGTCCATATATATTATAGGAAATGCGGCAAAATAATTAAACCAAGCCTTTGCTTAAATAATATTATGCACAAATGTGGATGATTTGTTGATATGACTTATAATAAATAGTTAAAAATAACATATATATTCACATGGTTATTAAAAATCAATCTAAAATAAATCATTAATATGTTGATTAAATAAAAAAAAAAAATGTATTGAAATCTGAATTCCATTAATTTATTAGAAGGGGTGGGGCTTGTACTGTGAAAATCTAGGATTGTAAACTATCTAAATCCACCACTGGTTTTAGTTAATTTTTAGTTTAGATTTGATTTAGTTATATTTAACATAAAATTAATTTTAAAATATTTAATTTTTTTTATTTATAAAACAATTTTTTTAGAAATTCTTTTGAGCAGGTTTGAAAGAATTACTGCTATATCAACTGTGTTACATAAATACATAATAAACTACAAATGTGTGAAGTATTTAATATTTTCATTGAATATTCAGAGATGGATCAAATCATTTTGCTTCAACAGAATTGTTTGAGTAATAAATGAAAAATTCAGTATTTTCTTCTAAAGTAAGTTCTTGAAATAAATATGTTCTTTATAATTTTTTGTTTGTTTGTTTAATATGAATCAGTGAAATTTTTTTCTTCAGCTTGTTTACATCTGGCAGATGTGCTTAAATAAATTAGGCATGTTTAGTCAGTACTTTGAGTTAATATAATTGATCCTGTAAAGGACTTGGCTCCGAGTTTCAGATCATAAATTATTATCATAAATTGTATGAATTATATTGTTTATTTTCTTATAAATCTCTCTTTTTTTTTTAAAAAAAAATATTTTATTTTTATAATTTGCATTTTTAATTTATTATGATGTTTCAAATTTTTAAAAAATTCTCTTTTTTATTTTCTGAAAATTAATACATTCAATTCCTTTACAGGACTTGCCAAAAGGAGATGATGAGTTAAGTAGATTAGAGGTAAATTTTGATATCAATAATCTGCAAGATAAGAATTTGCTTGGAGATGCAAAATCTAAAAAACCATCATACTTAGGTAAACATTTATAAATGCATTTTAATATTGAAATTTCTAATTAAAGTTTTAGAAATTTTAAATTACTTTTGCTTACAATTATCTTTTTAGTTGGCTGAAACTAATAAATATGAAACAAGAAATAGTTTACGATTCAATAATTATTTCTTTCCAATAGATATTCGTAGAGCTCAATTAGATAAAGATCCCACACCTCCTCCTGGTGAGAAGGAAAAACCCTTGAAACGGAAAAGACCCAAAAAGAAGAAACTTGAACCACAAGGGAAGCCAGATGGAGTGGTTGTTAAGAAAAAATGTCGGCGAAGTTCTTCAAAACTTGAAGATAATTTTGATCCTTATGTTGAGACTTTAAATTATAAAATTACCAACCTACCACAACTGAGAATAATAGAGCCTAACATTCAGCCTAATTATACTGCAATCCCTGTAAGTGGTGCAGGAGATATGAATGTTAAAGGTAAATACTTTATTTTTCAATAAACCCTTAAAACTTCCCTCAAACCCTTAAAATTTGAAAAATAAGTAATATTTTTTTTAAAAAATTTGCTTTGTGATTTCAGATGGCATTATAATTGTCAGCTTATAGAAAAAAATAGGCAAAAATATAATTTGAAATTAACTTTTTATCTCAATCATTAAGCTTGAACACATTTTCTGATGATCATTGTGCTCATGAACATTACTAGTTAATGTTTTTCAGAAACCAGTCACCTCAAGGTAAGAGTTTTTCTTTTTTTGAAATTTATTTTTGTAGCTCTTTTCTAATAATTATAATGCCATATGAAATCATAAAACAACAATTTTTTTAGTCAATTCCCCCCCCCCCATTAACAAATTTAGGAAGGGGGGAGGAAAAAAAAGCACTTTTAGTTATTTTTTGAAAAATAATGCAGATATCAATCTGAAATTTTTAATAAGCATTTACTTCTGTTTCACAACTATTTCAATAGAATTATAAATATTCTCTTTAATAAAGCTTTTTAAAAAGTTATTCTTGATGTAATTAAGCTATCTTAATTTTCTGTAGCTCATTGTATGAGCCTTTTTAATATCTAGTATTTTCAATTAAAATTTTTCCTTCCAGCTTAATAGTTTTTTTATTTAAAGCTGAAAAAAGCGATATTTTGATTTTTCTCAGCCTGTTCCCATCACTCTGAATTCAGTAAGTTACTTGGATGCAAACTTAGAAATTTTGAAGGGCCAACTCAACAACTTAAATCATTAAAATACCTCTTATGGATTTTTTCCTTATTTTGATGCTTTTCATAATATTTGGACTGGATTATTTCTTTACCTTTACAATTTTGCCTACAGAAAGGGGGTGTTGATATAGGAGAGTGGTCATTCTCCAATTTATTATTTCCGTGTAGTTTGAAAGAAAGGGAAAATGGTGTGAAGCAATAAGATTACCACACAATGAAGGAATTTTCAACAGGCTGAGCTGTTAGAGAATATTATTATGCTTTAAATGCAGAATTGAAATGGTCTTTGAAGTGTGGAGACAGTTATTATTCATGTAGTTTTTGTAAGGATGCATTTATATTTTGCATTATTTCATACTTTCAGGGTGTTCTATTTAAGAATCTGGCTGATCTTGTATTTATAGTCTAATGTTTGACGAACATTCAACCAAGTGCTGAAACAAGACAAATGAATTTACATTTATGGTTTTGTAATGGGGGGGGAAGCAAGTTGAAACTAGATGCTTGAATTCAATTTTAATTGGCCACTCCACTACCAAGTATATTTTATGAAACTTTTGTGTTTTACTGAAAAATTTGATTTGAGAAAGATTTTATCTATCTTGAGATATAGTCCATCAGTAAATTGGAAATTTATTGAATGCTGCAATGGAAAAAGAATTTTCAACTTTATTAATAAGTAGATAATTGTAGCTTGTGGGGAATTCTGAACCTATTTTTATCTAATGTGTATTTTTCAAATAAAGATTTATTCAAAAGTTTGTCAGTAAAAAGATTATGCTCCAAATTTTTAGAGAATGGCTAATTTCCTTACATTTTTGGAGAACCAGATGTCTAGAAGATGCAGCTACTGTTCAGCAAGCAATCGAAATGAGGAACAATTTGGTATATGTCAAAAGAGGAAATTTATAGCTCCAATTCTAAATGTAACAAAAACCCGTTATGCCAGATTGAAGTTGTCATTGACCAAGATTTTAAACCATTTTCTAATAGGTGTTCCTACTCCATTTTTAGCATAGGACATGAAAAAAAATGGCCATTTACATCTAAATGTTTAAAAATTGCAAATAGCATATCTTTGATTTTTTTCAAATAAAGATTTGTGTGCTGGTATCAGATGAATTAATACTCAATTCTTTAGGGAGAAAATTCTAAAGTCTTATTAATCAGAAAAGCATCATACAAATTTGAAGCATGATCGACAGGATGGTAAAGTATTTTCAAAACACAAAAATACTTTTATGTGCAGAAAAATATTGGAAAAAAAAATAGACAAACAAAGAAAAGATTAGGAATGGGAACACCTTTCTGGCAAACTAAACCATTTAAACTCAAAAAGGATGAAAATTAAAGATATTATTTTTAAATTGTAGAAATAATCTGCCTACAAGCTAGTTTAAAAGACAGAAGATAGTAGATATTTTCAGTACATAACAAAATCAAATAGTTTTAGGAATTGATGCTTTAATAGTGTAATTTTTAATTGTATATTTTAAATATTTAAATTTGTTTCAGTTCATTTGTTTAAATGTAAATAAAGATTTCTTAATGCGTTTTTTCCTATTTCTTCCGTTTTCCCATTCATTCTGCCACTACCAATCAAATGATCGACAGTTTCTTATAGTACTAATTTATTATTCATACATTTTGTTTCATCCAAATTGTGAATGTATTTGTGTAGCCAGCACACTTTACTAATTTTTACAAAACTAGCATGTAGTAATTGCTATGTGTTAGTTAATGGTACAGACATTAATATTGTGATTGCAAAATTCAGTTGGAGTTGCAAATTTTAACTTATTAATTGAAGATCAGCATAGCAAATCTCTTTAGCGCTCTCCTCTTATGTATTTAGAAGTAATAAGCACGAAAGTAATCACTTATTTGAAAATTGTGATAATATTTTATTTAATTGGAAAAAAAAAATCCTTGAAAAGTCCTTGACTTTTTTTTCAGTAAGAGTGAGAAACCTATTTTTTTAGTTTATTTACACTAAATTTATTTTTTAATTATTTGTATATTTTTGCAAATACTTCGAAATTCTTGTAGCAAATTGTTTAAAATTGGTTCCAAATTGTAACAAACATCATTTTTATTGATTTATATGCATTTCAAACATGAATACTGGATTGGTTTATATTTTGGATAACATTGCCATTATTAACTTATTGCAGGTAAGTGATTGGTTTATAATAATTAATTATATTACATTTTTTAGACCATCAACTCAAAGGAAGGTATGGAAGAGCTACTATTCCAGGTCAGAGTGATATTTATAGCTGTTCTCCATACACAAAAGAAACACCAGCTTCCACAGCCATTTTGCCACCTTCTTCACCACCATACCGAGGTTTTTACAATCAAGAATTTCCTGGGATGAATAAAGGTATTTTTACCTTAATATTTTTGAGTGACCTTGTATGTTACAGCTTATTTCATTCATTTATTATTTGTAGTTTTTATTTTATAAAACAGATTATTATGGTAAAGAAAATGTAAATAAGCTATATTTTTCAAAAATATGAAATTAATTAAAATTTTTAAAAATATAATATGAAATTGTATTACTGTTTGTTGTTAAATTATAATTACTGTTTGTTATTAAATTATAAGTTTTAAAAAGTATTTATTTTCAATATTTTTTTGTGTGTTTTCTAATGCAAGAAATGATGAAAATAATTTATTCAATTTTTTTGTAATTTGTTAGTTATATTTTAAGCTGCTCAGAATATTTAATTTAATTTTTCCTTTTTATACTCCTTGTAGCAATAGAAAATAATGAGTTGTCTCTTATCATGAAGTCAAATATTGAAAAAGAATCTTGTAATGTATTCAGGTAAGCTTCCTGATTTTTCTTTCGTTATATGCAAGTTTTGTAGATCTAACAAATCCCTATATGTACTGTGGAATTAATAATTTCTTAGAAATGACGAATGCTTCCTTCCTTTTGTAATGTTCAGTTTTATATGTGTTTAAATGTATTGTAATAAAAATGTTATTTCAGGGACCCTGGTAGTCCGGATACTGTCATTTCATCATCATCTCCAGAATCATGTCTGTTAGAACCAAAAAGCAAGTTCCCTATGCTGGTATTTATTGATCATTTGTTACCTGAGAAAAAGCGAAACACTTCACCTGTTATTCCTTTAATGTACCCAATACCCATTAGATGTAAGTATTATAACAACTTTGAATTAATAGTTAACACAATATAAAGTTTTTTAATAATAATAAAAATATTTGGATGGAAATATTGAAGTACGAATTTACTAAACAGAATCATCTACCAGAAATTAGAGATTTTGAATTATGCACTATTTAGTTGTTATTAGAATATTTTGGATTTTTTTTTTTTTAGATGTAGTTGTAATAATTTGCCTACCCCTAAAGTTTTTTTTAAAAAAATATGGCTCATAGTAACATAAGAATTTAATTCATTTGGAATAATTTTCTTTTTTTTCTCTTGTAATTTTTTTTAGCATATAAAAGTAACCTGTTGCATTATATTATTTTGATATAACACATAAAATATAAAGTTTTTCTCAAAACTCAATTTTTGTGATAAATGTTTTTTTTTCAGTGAGTAAGAATGAAGATACTGTATAAATAGTTGAATGAAAGTAAAAATTAATTATACACACATATACACACAAAAGTGTAATTTATTGGAGATAAATTATATGTTTGTGTAATATTTAAATACATTTGCTTGGTATATGATTTGAATTGAAGTATTTTTACAGCTTCAATTCAAATCATATACCAAGCGAAAGTGTTTAAAGAAAACAAAAGTGTGCAAGATGGCATTAGAGTTTAAATAAAATCAAAATAATTCCTAAAATAAATTAAAATGAATAATAAATCCTGAAATGAATAGTTTAAATAATTCCTATAATTTACTAACATAACCTATTCAAATTTCATTTGTGATCATTTTAATATAGATTAGAGTAATAGTTTAACAAATGATAGAGACCTGTCCTTATTTTAGATATTTGAATTTTGAATAAGTTATATAACAATCCAGTTCGCTATATTTTTTAATTTCAAATTTCAATCTTTTCTTTAGGAGGGATTGTTTGATTTTATCTTGAGTAGCTCAATGCTCCAATCAGATGAAAAGCATTTCTTTTCGTTTTTTACCTTAACTATAAAAATTATGAAAGTTTGATTTTTAGTTAATAAAGCAACTCTTTATAAAATAATTTATTACTTTTGATTTTATTTATTATCTTAAACATCTTAACATTTTGAAGCAATGAATTCTTTTTATACACCGGAGCTTAATGAACGCCTCTGTTACAGAAACAAATTGAAATTGCTGTATATGCTATAAAGTGTTTTCTGTGAAATGATATAAAAATGTACAGATATCTTATGCATAGGATAAATATACTATAGAAACTTATTGATAATTTTCATGTAATCTCATGTAGTTCTAATACATCTATGAATGTTTTTTAATCATTCTAGTACAACCAAAATCTTGGAATGATTCAATAATGGAAATTGACGAAGAAAAGGTATTGTGGAATGTTCTTTTGCTAATATTTTCTTTCACATATTTATTTTATATATCTTTAGTACTTTTGTTTAAGGATTAAAAAAAAAAAAAAAATACTACTTTTAAATTTTTATATGAACATTAGTATCAAATTTTCCATTTAAGAAAAAATTTATGAATTTATTTTATTGCAAACTTTTGATGTTTGAGGTTATTTTTATACAGCATAATAATGCATAATTTACATACAGCATAATTTAATTAATATATTGAGTATATTTTGTATAATTAATTAATTTAATTATTAATGAATAGCTTTGTAGTTACAGTAATTACTATTAAATATTTTTAGAATCAGCTTAGTCCAGTATAGTTAGAAAAATATAGAAATGAAATGTTATTAATTCAGAGTGGAATTTATTGATTTAATAACTTATTTAGAGTTTAAGAATCAGTGATTTAATTTTAATAGTAATGCCTTGAAATTTCATTTTTTTTTATAGGACAAAGAAAATATACCTGATGATAAGCCTGAGATTGGTTTATTGAAAACCAAAATGTCTGGCATTGGAGGTTATTCAGCTCCTCTGAAAGATTCAGGAAATGTTGCTGTCACGTTGACTTTGTCATCAGCTGCTGCAGAAGATATTTGTGGTGTTTTGTCTGCCCTTGCTGACCTTTTAAAGATACCGATTCCAGCATCATATGAAATTGTGGAAAGAACAGCTACTCCTCCTAGCCAAAAATTAGGTTTATATAGAAGATGTAAGAAATCTATATTATTATTATTTTTAAAATAGCGAATAAAGTTTTATAATTAAAACATTGAATGGTGGTATTCAGTTTTTCCCTTTTCTTAAATAGTAATTTTATTTATAATTAATTTTTACTATGCTTAATTCATTTAAGCACTACAAATTAGTACAAATGATTGGAGTTGAAAGTGCTTTAATGTTTCTGTCTTCTAGATCATATGTTAAATGTTATGTGTAAAAGAATTTCAACAAAAGGGAATGATACATGATACAATTGAATGATACAATTAATGATTGAATGATACATGAATGATACAATTAGCATGATACAAAATAGAAGAGGGGGGGGGGGGAGCATTCTAAATAGATAAATATCTGCATTAATATAATTTTTAACTATTTACATTAAAAATTATTATAAAAGTATTGAAATGAAGTCACATTTTTTTCAATATATTTTTATTAATTTAAAATGTAATAATGTCAGCTTACTTTCAAGATTAATTAATACTAGTTGCTAAAATAATTTCTTATTATAATTACTATTTATAATGTTAACAATTTTAATTTATATAACATTACATTTATGGAATAACTGAATATTGCTCATATAGTTACTGAAATAAAGTTTTTGTGATATTATGATATTTCTTTATAAATTATTGATTTTCCTTTTTCAAAATTAACATTAAAAATGAGTAGTATTATCTCTTTCATTACAGAAGTATTAATAAAAAGATAATGAGGATACTTAATGATGTAATTAACCTTAAAAGTTAATTGGGCTAAATTATAACCTTTCTGTTGTTAATATTTAATAAATAATGTGTTTATTTAATTAATCTTGTGTTTTGCAGTTTATTTTCCTTATAAATGCATATGTGCATTTAATCAGTAGGAATGCAAGATTCAAGATTTTGCATGCAAAGTCGTATCTTGAGTGATTCCTATAATGAGCAAAACAAAATGTAAAGAAAAAATTGCTCTCTTAATGCACAGTGTTTTACAGAATGAGTGACTAGGAGATGTCATGTGTAAGACTAGACTGTATCTTGAATATCAGTTAATATTGAGTGCTTCTTTATAATCATTATTTCTGAATGAAAGAAGCTTTTGCTTGGATAGTATTATTGAATGGGACTTTGAGGGGTTTGAGTAAGCCCTGTGAAGTCTTATTGATGGAATTGTGTCACTGGCTAAGATTAAGGTGCTAGAAGTGAATAACAGAAGCTACATTTTGTACCACATAAAAAGGCTGCAAAGGAGATTCAATCAGGAGAGGAAAAGATAATAACCTCAGTAGAGTAGTAACCTTGAAATAAAGGATATGCTGAAATCATGCAAAATTATTGTATCATATGTTGAGAAGCATTCCCCTAATAAGACAGTAGCTATGCATTCTATAAATTAGTTTTAATGATGATGTTATATTCCATTTTGCCAAATTTTGAAGTGTATCCAAAGATTTTAAACAACTTTCTTGCTAAAAATTGTGCACTAGGAATGAAAATTTACATTATGATAAATTTGTTTGAGTATTTTTTCAGAATGGAATGCATTGTCTCATTTTACATAGATTTCCATGGAAAAATTGTTTAGCATTATAAATAAAAATCAAAAACAAATTGTGAGATTCTGCTGTATTTAATTTTGATTCAACAATTTGGTTGTCTGTTTCTGAAAGAATATTTTATTCTATCAGTTTTCATTAAAAAAAAAAAAAAAGAAAGAAAGAAAGAAGGAATGTTTTTAAGAGATTTTCCATATTTTATTGAAAATGAAATCGTATTACAATAGGGAATTTGTTACCAATATTGCCTTGCTTTGAATATAACAACCGTTTTCTTTTCCAGCTAAGAATTCTGATGTCAGTATTCATTCCCTTCTTAATGGAAAGCCTCGCTTCTGCAGACATTGTGATATAGTTGTTTTAAGTGCTGGTATTCGTAAGAAAATTGCTGATTTACCTTACATGTCCAAAGAGGAACAAGTAAGTCTTGTTTAAAAAATTATTCTTAAATTTCAAACCTTTTATTTCTGTATGAATGAAAAAAATATTAAAGTTTTTGACAATTTGTGTAATATTATGGTTAAATACAAAAATTATTTGCTTTAATCAGTGACTTAAATAAAAGGAATGTTTGATAAAAATACAATAGGAAAACTTCAACATTTGTTGATAATATATATATATATATTTTAAATTTTAGGATGAAGATGAGGTTATATTTTGCAGTACAAATTGTTATATGCAATTTGCTTTGACTCACAGATCAACTGCTGTTATGGAAGAAAAAGTAAATATATTGACTTTCTGCTTTGTAATAATTTATTTCATGTTTCTTTTTTCTTTCTTTCTGATGTGGCAGGGAAAAGTAAAAAATATGTAATCCAGTTCAAAATGGTGCTTGTATACTTTCAAAATGATTGCTAATCTATTCCTAAATTTCTAAGCTTGCTTTGAGACTTCCATTGATTCTTGATTTTCTTTTCTTTCTTTTATTTTTTAACATGTTTTTCAGTATACAGCAACAAGTTATAGAAATTTGTCTGTTGCCCATACACTAATTTAAATTTATAGTTACCCTTTTTCAAATTTTGCAGAAACTTACTTTAAAAAAACCTGTTGGATAATAAACTTAACGTCTAGTGTCCAATAATAGTAAATGACACATTTCCTTAAAAAAAATTTGAGAACTTCAAATGTTTTAAATAAAAAAATTATTGGTTATAAAATTTATTGCCAGTTATTTTAAAACTATACTGGTTTAAAATTGATTCCGCCTGGCAAAAATGGTTGATATAAGACAAGGAAAGTATGTATTATATATTGTAGAATTTACTGATCATAATTTTTGTTAATATTTTGTATCTGGGGGCACGGCAGTGCCCCCCCGCCAAGTCGAGCAAATACAAGCGGCACGGCCGTACTATCCTTTTCTCGAAGCAGTTCAGGCCATTTTCGACCCCTTATAACTTCGTTGTGGATAAAACTAGAAGCCTGAATTTTCAGTAACCAAGCAGGCATTATATAAACACAGTATATTTCAAATTTCATTAAATTTGAACCAGTAGTTTAAGAATTATAACTAGTTAAAATTTGTGAATTTTGTCACTGACTGACTTTGATGACTGACCGATCATCAAAACTCTAAGGCACTTCTAGCAGACATAGAAGCTTCAAAGTTAGAATACAATTAGAGTTTAGTGTATAAATCAAGGGAAAACTAAAATATTCGTGTAATAATGGACAGATCAATAAATTTCTCGAAGTTTCGAGCATTATCCATTTTGTCGGCAAATTCGTCGCCAAGTTTGTCACCAAACTCTGGTATCACTGGCTCGGCATCCGGTAGCATCCAATACAGATTACTATAAAATGGTCTTTCGTATGATGACATTATTCTCGCTGGGAAAAATTAATTAAATCACAAAATTACAGGTTTGTAACAATATCTAATTTGAAATATGTCAATTTGAAGCTGTGGAAGCTGCAAACGCAATGGGTGAATTTCAGAGAATCAATCTGGTAGAAGAAGAGAAAACTGATCTTCAAAGTATGATCGCAAGACTTAATTTCGATCAAAAAAGAGTCTTCGATAAAAAAAGAGTCTTCGATATGATCACAAATAAAATGGACACAACTGATAATAACGCTGACATTTTACGCTGTTTTGTGAGTGGAACTGGTGGTAATAGAATGAGCTTTTTAATAAAAACTCTGAAAATTTGGGTTAAGATGTATTTAAACAAAAAAAGTGGCAGTTTAGTGCTCCAACAGGAATAGCTGACTATACATAGAATAGATTGACTATACATGGACTATTGAAGCTGCCTGTAGAACACAAGCAACACCGAAGTACAAAGCACTTTCTGATGAAGTGCTCCAAGTTCTGAGATCAGATTTGAAAGAAGTAGTGTTGTTTATCATAGACGAAGTGTTGATGATATCCAATGTTACTTTAACATATATCATATATTCATTTACGCTTATCTGAAATATTCGACACGAGATGATCAGAATGGGTAGTTTGGAAAAAAACATCTTGTAGTTTTCGGAGATCTCTTACAGCGTCCGCCGGTAAGAGAAAAGTCACCTTTTGAAAAACTATCAACTGCTGAAACTAACAAGTTGTTAGGTTCCCTCAGTGTACCGAATCTGTGGACTGAACTGTTCATATATGATGAACTTACAATTAACATGCGACAGTTCAATGATTTTGACTCTGTTGAAATGCTAAATAGAATAAGATTAGGTGTGACTACACAAAAAGACTGCGATTTACTCTCGACTAGATTAATAACTCTCAAATCCAATTCAAATGAAAACAGATTAATTGGAATAATTGAACACCTTTCGAAACTTCCTGATGATACCGTTTGCTTATTATCTACAAAAAGCATGTGTCAACAATTAAATACTGCAATGCTTAAATCTCTTCCACATCCCAAAATAAAACTTACAGCTGTAGATAGCATAAATTTCCCCAGTTACCTAACAAAAAGAGCTCATGAATGCATATAAAATATGAAGGCGATGCTTCTATGACTGCAGGCCTAGAAGAGAATATAATTATAAAAATAGGAGAAAAAGTCATGTTAAGGCAAAATATTGACGTGAGTCTTGGTTTAGTTAATGTTTCTATCGGTATAGTGCAAAGAGTAAAGGTATATCCGGAAAATACAAAAAATTATTAAGAAAATATACATTACATTTAATAAAGAACATGTTTACGAGCTTAGTCCGGTCAAAACTAAATTTGAAATTATTAATAGAGCTTATGTTCATCGCGAACCGTTCCCCATATGTATAGCCTATGCTATAACTATACACAAAAGTGAGGGTCTAAGTCTAAATAATGCACTGATGGATATCGGTTCTGCAGTGTTCACATTCGGGCAAGCTTATGTGGCACTTCCGAGAGTTACTAATAATAATAATCTAATAAATGTCGACTTTGGAAGTATTAAAGTGCAGGAATCCTCAATTTGTGAATACGACAGATTAAGAAGCATTTATCGTCCAGACTTGTCAAAAATTATAACATCAAAGCTTACTAGAAAAACCCATAGATACAGAGACTGGGCTTTGAAAAAAACTGTAGCTGAATCTCAAGAAGTAGTACCGGAAAAGAAAAAGGGGAAGACTACATACAAAAATAAGAACAGGACTATCTACAAGAAGAAATGAGATGCCATCAAAAACATAACGTCAAAAAAAACCAAGTCTCGCAACTCAGTTCTTCTATCGCAAAAAGTTGTGAGATCCATGTAATACCAAGTCGGTCCATTTATTCAGTCCCTACTTAAGGGTCTTTCTGTCTTAAGTTATTACGTAATTAGCTAACCTAACAACATCTTATAGTGACCATATCAATATTAAAAATGTTTTATGGTTTAAATAAATAGATTGACTTGGCAATCGCACTAAACAATCTAATTTAATATAATATGTTAATGTAATCTAATTTAATGTAAAGATACATTGTGTTTTCATGCGATGGCCAAGTCAATCTATTTATTTAAACCATAAAAGATTTTTAATATTGATATGGTCACTATAAGATGTTGTTAGGTTAGCTAATTACGTAATAACTTAAGACAGAAGGACCCTTAAGTAGGGACTGAATAAATGGACCGACTTGGTATTACATGGATCTCACAACTTTTTACGATAGAAGAACTGAGTTGCGAGACTTGGGTTTTTTTTACAAGTTATGTTTTTGATGGCATCTTACTTTTAACAGTTTTTTTTTTTTTTTTTTTTTTTTTAGATTTTTATGCTTATAATGCTATTTCAAATGTTTGAGATTTTTTGCTTGCTTTTTAGGGTGCTGCAGCTGTTGTTGATCACATTGGAGATGCACTGTATGATAAAACTATTATGAATACTGATGACTCTTTGGGTGGTTTTATGGCAGATGATAAAGACTTGTTAAAGGGTATAGCTGAAGATATTAAACCTGAGACTCTTGATCTGTTAAAACTTGAATCTATGGACATTGATGAAAATGAGAGCAATGATTTAAGAATAGATTTAGATGCCAAGAATAACAACAATAATTCTTCCATGAATCCAGAATTTAGCATGGATCTCACAGAAAAAATGGAAGTCTGTGAAGAAATGGTAATAATTTAAAACTACTGTTTTGAAATAAAGTTTGAATCTATATTCTGTTTGTTCTTCAACAGTTTTATCCCAAATCATTTTCAAAATTCTGTTGGAGTATTATTTTTATTTCTTACTTATCCTATGACATTTTCTTTAATATTTTATTTCTTACTTAACCTGCATACTGTAATTAATTTTTTTTTCTGTTATGTTTCCTAGTAAGAAATACTCAGATATTTGAAATAATTTAGTGAAGTAATAACAAATCAGCTAAAAAAGATGTTTGATTTTTATTATAATTATAATATTAATTTTTTAATATATATATATATATATATATATATATATATATATATATATATATATATATATATAAATTTATTTGTAGATGATAGAATAAAGGTAAATTGTACAAATAAGCAATAATTAAATTGCTTTTTAATGTTTCTTATGTCTGAAATAAATATTATTTACAAATTTAATTCACTTGAACATTTTTTGTAAAGTTTTTATTTTATATGTATTTTTTAATTATTATATACATACTGTAAATTATTAATAAAAACAAAAATGAACTCCAGAACTTATCATTAGTTTATTCATTTGATTCTTTTCAAATTTGAAGTAAAATTATGTAAATTTTTGAGTAATTTAATCTTTTGTGTTGAAAAGACATGGGAAATTAAAGCATTTTGTAGCTGATGAAATTTAATAAGAAACAAAACCTTTCACTGCTAAAAAGCATTTTGATTACAGCAAGAAACAGCTTTCAAAAAATGGAGAAGCATCAAATATAAATATTGGTATCCTGGTGCTGAAAATAATATTAGATCTAAACGGAAAGATGAATCATCAGAGAAGGTAAGATTTCTTTCTTAGTTTCATTTTAAATTATTTTCTGATTTTCCATTCTATGATTCTTTAGATTTTATTGTTTTTTTTAAAAAGAATTTTAAAGATTTAATCAAAATAGTCTTAAATTAATAATTATAATACAACGAAGAAATAGAAATTCAAAACAAGTGTTGAGTAGTAAATAATTTCATAAAATTAAATATGTATGTATGTAAATGTTTAAGATTTGAAAAAAAAATATATATATGCTTTTCAAACAGAAATAAAGTAGCAAAAGCTCTTTTATACCTATTTATGACTATCTTAGTCTTTTTTTTTTTTTTTAAAGAACTCACTTTTATGTTTCTTGAAAAGTTAATTAAGCAACTATACAATTTTTATTCATTTCGAAGCTCTGAATGTTATTTTTTGGTTTTATTAAAATTTGAGTAATTATTTTTTAAAAGTTAAGAATTAATGCTATTGTAATAATAAAATTAAAAGACTAAATTAGGGCTATTGTAAGTTACAACTCATTTAACAGTGCATGAAATTTAGTTAAACTGCTTATTAATGCAATACATTTTTTGTGTATTATATGGTTATCGAAAGAATTCATGGAAATAAGGATCTTGCATTTTCAATGCAATGTTTTATTACACTAATTAATTACTGTTAAAGATATAAATTAAATTATATTTGAAATAAAAATCTGCTAATTTTAAAAATACTCAAATGATATTGAGAGCATTTAATTGGTTGTAATGGTTTGTTCATCTTTTAGATTTCTTCTGCATTGTTAACTTAAATTGTCTTAGTGTTAAATGTTTGTGTTCAAATTAGAGATTTTTTAATGAAATGTTGCTGTATACAATACTTTATAATAATTTTATCACACAGAAAATATATAATTTTTTTTCACTATTTGATATTTGAATAATTAATATGTTTATAGCCTGCTCGACCTTTCTACCATACTATTAAGCCTTCTCAGATGCCAAAGGATGAAAGAAAGTGTATCTTGTGTCATGGGGTTGGTGATGGAGAAACAAATGGGGCAGCAAGGTAGGCAGAAATATCCAATTGAAATACAGCTATAAAGAACCATTCATGATTATAATGTTCTTTTTTTTTCTTATTATTTTTGATTCATTGAGAATTATTTGTTTTTAATCAATTATTAATTTTGTTCAGAATCATTATTAATTTTTTTTATTGTACTTCTCATACTGTTGTAAATTTGTTAAAATTGTAAGATGAAAATAAATAAATAAAAATTAAAAAATGACATTTTCACAATTTTTTTTACCTTTTATTTACTAACACTAAAAAAAGTATATATATATTTCTATTTTGTGAAATGATTCACAACAAAAAGTTATAAAAAGAACTGTTTCAGACTAATTTTTAAAAGAAACTGAAATGATTTTATGATTGTGGTTAAATAGTGATTTCGTTCTCTTGGGATTTGGCAAATGTTTTTTGCTGTTTTTATTTGTGTGGCTAATATTTTGTACTCGTTAATTTAAAAAATAATTATTTGGTTATCATTTTCTATGGTGAGGCATGGATAAATAAAGATTTTAAGCCGGGTTAATTGAACAGATTGCAGTATTTGAAACAGTATTATTGTTTGGGAGAAAGTGCCTTTTCAAAAACTTTCATTGTTAAAAAAAAAAAAAAAAAAAAAAAGTTCTGATTTTATTGAAAAGAAATAAAAGAATAAAATTTACGAAATGTCGTATCTCTTTTTCTTTCACATGTAATAGTCTTAATTTTGATGTAAGCAAATCCCTATTATGTGATTTTATGAACATAAAATTATTATTATGAAAATCCCTATTCAGTGATTTTATGAACATAATAATTTTACAATAAACAATTAAACATAAACATGACTCACTTTTATAACTTAAATTCTGATACATATGGATTTCTTTTCAATGTGTGTGTTAAATTCATTTTCATTCTTATATTTGATTGATTAAAGATTTTTTTTAATTAACTAGTATTTGCAGGTTATATTATAATTTTTTTCCTATTATAATTACTGTTATTTTCTATTCCCTCCCCTTCAGAGTTGCTGTATTAGAATTAATCAATTAATTTTTAAAAAGAAAATGCATTGAATTATTTGAAAATTGTAAATTTATTTAATGAAACATTTTCCACAATTCATTTTTTTTTAAAAAAAATCCTTTGACTAGAAACACTGATTAAAACTTTATTTTTATTTGAAAAAAAAAAAAAGCACTAAATATTGCGTTGCTTATAAATAAGGTTTTATTTTCATTATTCATATTTCACTCTCATGTTGACATTTTTAGATTGCTGAATGTTGATGTCAACAAATGGGTTCATCTGAATTGTGCATTATGGTCAGCAGAAGTCTATGAAACTGTGAATGGAGCTTTGATGAATGTTGAAACAGCCATTAAGAGGTCAAAGCACTTAAATTGTTGTTTATGTCACAAGCAGGGGGCTTCAGTTCGATGCTTCAAAACAAGATGTCCCAGTGTCTATCATTTCCCTTGTGCCAGAAAAGAGCAGTGCTCATTTTTCAAAGATAAGGTTGGTGTATATTTTTTTTTTATTTGACTGCTCTTTTATTTATCATAACCTCTTTCCAGCATCACACATACACACAAGTTACACATTTCTCTATACTATGAAATTATATTTGTTTAATAGGCACTTATTATTATTATTATTATTATTTTTTTGACATTCAGATGATTTGGAATGCCTGACTTTCTTTACCTAAACTTTTGATATGATTATCTCTTCACTTAAAGGTTTATGATGTTTTAAATATTATAGATGCTACTATTTTTTTTATTAGGAATAAAATAAAATAAAATTTTAAAAAATTCTATCTATCATTATTGAAATTTTAAATTGCCAAATATGTTGCTTATTGTAGAACATATAGTTTATTTTGCAGTCATGTTGGTTATGTCATGTGAATGCATTTCAAATAGTGTTGCAGAGATACAAGTAATCATGGAGCACAATTTAATAATAAGTTAGATTTATTAGATTCAAATAACTATAACATGAATCTTATCTGAAACTTTTAGGATTCAGAATTTAAAGAGCTCATTTATAAAATGAAGGAGTTTTTTTAATAAATATGTAGAATTTTAAAGTTGAAGAATTTTTTGTTATATGAATATCTAATTGTTTAGATGAAAGATTAGTCTACTAAAGCTGAAATTGAACCTCAGATTTTTACCAACTGAGTAATGGAGACCATTGGTGATATATTTCTTCATGTGACAGTGTTATAAACTTCTTTTTTGAAAAGCAGAAGACACTAATTTCAATTAATTTTTTTTCTCCCAACTATTTTTAGACTGTTCTGTGTCCTCAACATGCTCATCGTGGTAATAGCGAAAACAAACTAGATTCAGTTGCTGTCCTCAGACGAGTTTATATTAATAGAGAAGAACATAAACAAGTTGCAAGGTATGTGTTAATTGACTGAAAAAAGACAATCCAAAAGTAGATTAATGGTGAATAAAGCATTTTAAAAGCAGTATGTTTGTTACAAATAGTAAAATTTGTTAACTTGCCATCGACGATGCTCATCTTGTTCATTAGGAAAACTGATTGTATTTAATTTCAGTTGGATTTCTTATGCATAACTTCAAAGTCCATAATTTTGTCAGCAAACTATTTTTAAACATCAAATTTTCATGTTCTGTGTTCATTATGTACATGAACTTTTCTAATGGAAACCAGTCCCATAATATCTAGTGTTATTAATAATATAATTGACTGGTTCACCTATCTTCTAGTTTTTGTATATTGTCACTTTCCTTTTTTTTAAAATTTAAATTATACAAATATTAAACAGTATCCTTATTCAGCTTTTAACAATGGAAGAAAATCATACAATTATTTGATGAAAGAAGGAAAACACTTTGAATTTTAAGGTAATAGAGTAAACAATCTATTGTTGAAAAATTGCTAAAATTAAATAAGTAGTAGCAAGAATATTTAATTGCTATGATAAAAAAAAATTTAATGTGATATGAAATTATTTTTGTGCTATCATTTTTTTGGAATTTATAGTGGGAAAACTTCAAAATTTCAGTTTATTCTTACTTAATTAAA
Source organism: Argiope bruennichi (assembly GCF_947563725.1). Taxonomy (NCBI): domain Eukaryota; kingdom Metazoa; phylum Arthropoda; class Arachnida; order Araneae; family Araneidae; genus Argiope; species Argiope bruennichi. Next base: position 9,959,542 of record NC_079160.1, read on the forward strand.
ATTCTGGTTAAAATTTCAAAAGAATTATTTCAAGATATATATTCCATCCTTCAAAGTATATATGTGCCAAGATTAATATCTGGCATATAGAATGCCAACACACATGTGCTGTCACACACGTTCATCTTTATTATTAACTTGTTGCCTTTGGCGACCAGCCAGTTCGCCAATCTTAATGTTCGTTAAAATTTTAATAATTAAATATTTTAAAACTTCAAATTTTGATAGTCATATAATTTATTCACTCATAATATTATAAAGGCCTTCTGTCATAACGTAATATGTATCTTTCTAATTTTCTGTTAGCTCACATAGAATTTATACTTTAAATTAAAGTGAAAAGGTTTAATCTGCAATAATAAGGATATTTTTTATTACTGAAACAAAGTTTTTTTTTTTTTTTTTTTTTTTTTTTTTTGTAATATGATTACTGAAAACAGAGTCACTGATCGTTTAAACTTTATGGGCACTAAAGAATATCTTTCTTAATTTATGTAATATTTCAAGAATTTGTCAACAAAATTTTCTCAGATTCATCATGACCAGAGCGATTAATTAACAATGTTTAATTTTAAATGCATCAAACACTAAGAAAATAAATCGAATCGTTTAAAATAATCGGTTGAAAACAGGTTTAAAAAAAAACTACTTAAAAAACGATGTACTTAAAACTATAAACATATACAAAAAAATATATAACTAACGTAAACTAACATAAAAGCAATTTAATTACAAAAGCATGCAACTAATCAAAAAATAATTTAAATCCAGTCTGCATCTTTGTTAATAATTGTCAACAATCAGAACACAATGCGCATCCGTGAATTTTCAACGCCAGTTACGGTAACGAAAATGCATTAATTTTTCTATGCCAGTTGGGGTAACGCTATGCAGATTAGTAATTTTTAATTTCTTTTATTCTGTTTTATTTTAATTCAAAAGTACTTCAGAATGAATCTGAAAGATCGATTATTTCACAATGTTTAATTTTAAATACATCAAACACTAAGAAAATAAACAGAATCCTTTGAAATAATCGGCCAAAAAATCTTAAGCCTCATTAGAGTGGGGGGGGGGGGAAAACCCTGAAGCCTTACTCATTTGGTGGCAGGGAAAATTAAAGGATTTTTTTGGCGGGAAAGTTAGTTTTTAATTAATAATTAAAATTCTAATTAAAAATTCAAAAAAAGGGACCCCAGGTGCACATTCCTGACCTCCAAGGTATACATGTACCAAATTTGGTAGCTGTATGTTAAACGGTCTGGCCTGTAGAGCGCCAACACACACACACACATTGAGCTTTTTATAAGTATAGATTGAGATTTAATTCCAACTCTGGATTTTTACATATTTTATTAATGTTATGCAAGATTATAAACCTTGTTCTAAATGTTTTCATTTTATAAAATAGAAGAGGCAATTCAGTATTGACATTGTGTCAATTATTTCTAAGTTATTGATGCTCATGTATTTAATTTTTATGGAATTTATCTCATTATATTAAAAAAATGCTTTCTTGAAAAAACTTTTCACATAGTTTGTATAGCAAAACTTTTTAATCTTTTCCTTAAAATATTTTTTTTTTAAATTTTATTATGCATAGATGAGTTTAATGAGTAAAATTTGATTTGTGATTTTGCTATAAAATTTCAGACCATTTTGAAGCAATGGATTTTCCATAAATAATCAAATGCCATGTATAATTTTGTCAATTATTTCTCAACAAATGGCTTATTACATGAATGTCATAGGTTACAATCTTATTTTAATTTTTTAAAATTTTAAAACTAGTTTTGAGATTTTATTTAATTTTGTTTTTAACTTTTATGTTAACATATACCATCAAGAAAATCAATTTTTAATCCATTTTTTATATGCAATATTTGTGAATTAAATTCATATGCTTTTGTGTAAGATGAATTGCTATCAGTGTGCATCATTATAATTGTATATTATTTATTTAAATCACTTTGTAAATATACAGCTTTGGAAGTTGTATGGAACATGTTTAGAAATGATGTAATCTCCATTTAAAACATATATACTTGTTTTGATTTTATGTGTTGAACATTTTTAAATTTTGCATCTTTTGAAATTATTTTTTTAATTTGCAATATTATAAAAAAATATTATGCTTTTTAAAAAAAAATATGAATTGCTAAAAAATATATATTTTTATTTTTTTAAATAGCATGATTCAAGATGAGAAATATGTATTACGTATTGGAAGTCTTATTTTTCTTAATATTGGACAGTTATTACCCTCACAAATGCCAGCATTTCACAATGCAAATTGTATTTATCCTGTAAGTGATTATTTAAATATTTTGTTTCATTTTTTTAAAGTATGTAATTACAAATTGAATGCGTGTATTATTTTTTTTATATAAATATATGGATCATGATAAATGATTTGACATCCATGCTATTCCTGTTTCTCATATTTCAACTGCATTTTGTTTTTCTTGCTGAAATCATTAACTTCCCTTTTTAAATCATTTTTTTTTCTTTGAATTAAAAGTAGTTAAACTTTTTAGCTATTTTTACGATTATCTTTGTAAGGAGTCTTTATTGTATTCTTTAATTTTTCTACAAATTGATAATACTTTAAAGTTCTTACTGAGAATTTTATTATGTAAATTCAGGAATTCCAGAGACTTCAGAAGTTACATTTTACCAACACACCCAATGTATGAGCTGAATCATACTGTGTTTAGTTGCACTGATTTTGTATGAATGCATAAATTGTTAATATGACTGCCTTTCCTCCACCATATCTTGGTGCACTTTTTTAAACATAGCTCTTTCCCTACTAAGCATATTCTTTTTTGTAAACTTTCTCTAAATTAATAATGTGTAAGTAGAAACCGTATTATAAACATTTAATAATTTTATTGCATTCTAGAATTATTCATTTATTACTATCTGTAGTGAATTGAATGAATTTCATCAGTTTTATAATACTTATTTAATCAAATATAATTGTAATTATTAAAACTAAATTTTAAGAGCATTAGTATTAATTGAATTATTCAAAATATTACCAGTTTTTTTTTTGTTTCTTCTGCTGTAATGATTTTATTTAATTAATTAATTCTTAAATTTTGTAAAGATATGCAAATGTATCATTGATAGTATTTGAATGAAATATTTTTATGTTAAATTTGAAATGAATCCTTTAAAAATCATACTTAAATTATTCCCCCTTCGTCAGGTTGGTTATAAAGTTATTCGAATGTATTGGAGCATGAGGAAACTTGGTAGGAGGAGTCAGTATACATGCACAATAAATGAAGTGAGTGGCAAGCCAGAATTTTGTATTCATGTGAAAGAAGTTGATCAGAAGGAACTTGAATTGAAAGACAAAAGTGCCAAAGGTATGTCTGTCTGACTTTAAATAAATTTTTTATGTATAAAGATTTGATAATTATCAATAGTGGAAAAAAAATACAAAGATACTATATTATAGTATTAAGAAAGCTATAAAGCTTAGAAATAAGTCATATTTAACGATTTTTTGAAACATTTTTTGATAGATAAAGAAAACAAGATGAACAGATTATAAGAAGTGAAATATATTATAATTAAAGTTTCAATTATATTTAGCTGTGAATATTAACTTTAAGAATATTTCCATTTCTGTTTAGAATTATCTCATTGTTCACTAATTCATTGTTGTCTTTTAAATCATAAATATTTAGCTTTTAATATTAGACCACTCAATTTATAGAAGTGTGTAATGCATATTCCTTTATGTTATTATTCATGTTAAATCAATGTTATTTCTAATTTTAAAAATTCAATTCTGAATGTATAAATATTGCAAAAATTACTTAGTTCACCTAGATGAATATCTGTACCAGAGACATACATATTGCATTACCGGGAATATTTTTATATTGAGGCAGGAGGCAGATTAGCTAAAAAGTGAAATACCTATTTCAACTTAACATTGTGTAGTGTCTCATTGCACAGCATAATAGAATACTCAACCACTATATAGAGTTATAAATTTTTTCTGATGACAGCATTGTAGATGGGCGAAAATACTGAAATTAAAATTATAACAGTGCAAAAGTGATAACATAAAATGAGAGATGAATATGAAAACATGAGTTCTGATCTGCTTTTCAATAACTGAAATAACATTTTAATTACTTTTAGCTAATCTATTATTCAATTTTACCCATTTGCATGAAACAAATGGAAAATATGAAATTTAGTGTATATTTTGTATTTAGCCTAAGTATTATATGAAATTATTTGTTATATAATATTAATTATAAATACAAATTTTAATATATATATTTGAAACTTCATTTGAATTAGCAAGTCCATTCATCAAACAGTTAATAAAGTTATATTATTTCATCAGATGATGATTCATGAATATTGTGAAATGTTATTTTTTTTATTGCAATAAATTTAAATATATATATTATTCAGGTGCAAGATGCTTTAAATTCAACCTGGTTATGGTTTTTTTTTTGATAAAATTTAGTAGATATTGTATCACTTTTTAACAAACAACAATATTTATTTTGTTTTTCTAAATTTTATGAGAAAATTTGCATGTTTTCAATATTTCTCCCCTTTTTCTTTGGTATGCACATGCAGTCAGTTTCTCATACCAAATGTGACTTGGGAAAAAAAATCAAAAATATTCATTGCTAGTTATAAAAAAATTCTCTTCCCCCCCTCTTGTAATATTAATTGTAATTAAGCGGTGTTGCTTGTTAAGCTACAATTTTTAAAATTAATTTTTGCTTCTTTTTTCAGCTGTTTGGCAAAAAGTAATTTATCCAATTGAAAAGATGCGAAGGCAGGCAAAAACCATAAAGATATTTCCTGATTTCATTTCTGGAGATGATTTATTTGGCTTGACTGAACCTGCCATACTTCGTATTATAGAATCAGTAAGCTATTTTTATACTCTTTTGTTAAACCTCACTTATTTGATGTTTATAAATCAATTTTCACTTTCTTTTTGTCTGGTAGAATATTACAGTCTATATAAGAATTCTCAATGATATTTTTGTATTTTCTGAAATTATTTAAAGTAATTGAAAGTTTAATGCTGAATTAAAAAACAATTCTGACCTTTTCCCCCCTTTTAATCAATTTATTCTGTTTCTTTCATTAAAAAATTTTATATTTATAAAAGATGTAACAAATGGAATATATCCATAATGTAAACAAAAAAATCAAAATAATGTTTTTTTAAAATATATATTTAAAAAAATAGCTATGTATTCTCATAATATAAATTCTTTTCTAGTTACCAGGTGTTGATACTTTGAATGATTATAATTTTCGATATGGACGATCTCCCTTTTTGGAGCTACCATTGGCTATCAATCCAACTGGTTGTGCTCGTTCAGAGCCAAAGCTACGCACACACTTTAAGAGGTAAATTATTCTTATTAATTTGAAATAAAGCGACTCCATTTTATTTAGAACATTTTCGAAGAATATTTAAAAAGATATTTTACTACAATTTAAATATTTAATTGTTGTTATTTTAGACCTCATACCCTTCATACTTGCAACACCTCACGGCCAATTTCATATCATTCTCCATTTGCTGGTATGGAGGTGTCATCACCATACATTAAGCAGTTTGTTCATTCCAAATCATCTCAGTATCGTAAAATGAAAACTGAATGGAGAAATAATGTGTATCTGGCTAGAAGTAGAATTCAGGTATGTATTTTGATTGTGTAAGTTGCAGGCAGTTATATATAATGTTTTGCTTAAATCTTATGAATTACAAAAGAGTTTTAACATGCAGAATTATAAATATTTCCTCTTTCCCCCAATTAAAGCCTTGAGGAATCACTTATATTGCTTTGGATCATTCTATTGTTGTTTATTTCAAGTTGTTCTGCTTTATAATCTACGCTTTTAATAGATTTATGAGACAAAATACTTAATACATAAATGATGTATTTGACTTCTATGTTCTAACTGTTTTTTTTTTTTTTTTTTTTTTTTGAAATCAGTATGTATTCTTAAATAATGTTTAAGTGGATATATCTCAATTTAGGAAGATTTTGAATTTTTTTAAAAAATTTTCCTCTTTGCTTTATTTTTAAGGTGATGCAAGGAATTTGAAAGTAGTCTGTCTGTTGTATAAATGGTTTTCAATAAAATATTATGTTAAAAAATCAATAGAAATCATTTTTAAGTTTTTATAAAAAAAATTTCTTTAGACATTTATTTATCAGTTTTTTTTTTTTAATATTCAAAACATTAAGATCAAATAATCTTTAAATTAACTGAGCCATTAATGGGTTAATGCTATTCTTTCATTAAAAGTTTATTGTACATATATGTCAAAATATTTATGAATATGGTTCAGAGTTTTAAAATGTTGATAATTTTGTGGCAGTAGCTCCTTAATTAAAATATAACATTGATATATGTTACATTTTAATCAAGGAGCTATTCTATTGTTAATATATGTATAGCATAAATTATATACTATTGATTGAGATATTGTGTTTTGTCTGTTATGGAAATAGGCATTAGGAAAACTTCACCTTATTATTTTTTTTTTTTCGACTTGGTAACTTTTAGCAATACAGCAGTTACAATTAACTTATCCAAAAGAGTGAACTATAAATTTATTTTTCTCTCATACTTATAGTGGGTGTTCTTTCATGAGACCAGTTTAGTAGGCACAGCAAACTTTCACAAAAGCATGTGTATAGAATCTTTCATATATTTCAAAGTAAAGAAGAATAAACTAAATTTTTGAATTGAGGCTTTTGTTATTTGGGTAACCATGAGTTCAATAACCACTTATCAGTTTCACTAAGTGCATTTGGAGAAAATCATGTGCTACTAGTGATGTTTGTTGTTGAATCAAATTTTAAGTAGATTTCTAGCATTGTTTTCAAAAACTGAATAGATTATTTTTAAAAACAAAATTGAATTCCTTACAGGGTCTTGGATTATATGCAGCAAGAGACTTAGAAAAACATACAATGGTTATAGAATACATTGGACAACTTATCAGGAATGAGATTTCAGAAAGGAATGAAGCTGTATATGATGCTCAGGTAAAATACTTTGATACTGATTTAATTTTCACTTTAAATATGTAATAATAATCATAATTTGACATCTGTATATAATTTCAATATTAATTCTTGAACATAACTCTGTTCCACTTTCCAATGAAAAAACTCAAAAAATATTAAGTCATAAATTGAATCAATCATGTTAAAATGAAATGTATAGAATTAGTAATTGTCTTGGATCTGTAGAACTTCTACATTTCTAGATAAATACTTGTTAGATAATCTAGTAATACTATACTAATATTACTTGTTTAGTAATACTTGATAAATGCTGGGTGATCACTAGTATCATTTGACACAGTAATACAACTATTAATTATCCTTGTTATAAACTGTGGTTGATTGCTGTTATTTTATAGTGTTTCACTAAATCCTCTATATTGAAATTGTAATTGAGAAGCTTGGAAAAATTTGATATAAATGAAAATCAAATAATTAGGAAGCTAAATCTAATCCATGTTAATGTAGTACTGTTTATAAAAAAATGTTGCCTTCTCATTTTTCATATTCATTATTTATTTTAATTTCTTCATTAGAATCGAGGAGTATATATGTTTCGTCTTGATGAGAATCATGTCATTGATGCTACCCTTTGTGGTGGTCTTGCACGGTATATAAATCATTCATGCAATCCCAACTGTGTGGCTGAAGTAGTACAGATCGACAGAGTCAATAAAATACTCATTATCACAAACAGACGAATTTCGAGAGGTGAAGAGGTGAGTTATTATTTAAATTTAAAAGTTGGTCTGACTATGCATTAAATCTTGCAAAACATTTTCAAGTTTAAGAAAGTCTAAATTTTCTGATTTTGAGTATTCCACTGGGTTTGACTTTATTGTCAATTCAGCATTTTTACTGAGTCTTGCAAATTATATTTGGGGAGAGATGGTGCATTTAGACTGTCTCTTAGATATGATTGTTGTAATGTACAATAAATACTTGAACTAAATGCGTTTTATGAAACTATTATTTTACCAAAGCGACCATGGAGTTTTAGTAAAAGAACAAATATTTTTATTTGGGTATCATTAATGAAATATTTTAAGAAAAGGCTTATGATCCTTGTGTAATTTCAAAACATATTAATTCTTTAGAGAAATTTTTGAAGCACCTAAACTAGATCCCAACCTTAAACTGCCATGCAATACTAATGAGAGGTAATTTGGCCCAATGGACTTGATTACTTACAGTTATTTTCAGGTGAAATTGAGTTTTGAACCTGAAACTCTCATTATCAGGCCATTACAAGTTTTTTTTAAGATAAATTTTTGTGAAAATTAAAACAATGAAAAAAAATAAATAAAATAAAGGAAAGGCAGAGTATTAATTGATGAATGCTTACCAGATAATTTTGATATAGTTGTTCTTGCTGATGATTGAGAAGAGAAAAGTATGTGTGGTTGTGGTTTAACAATTTTCTGTGCATCTTACTTTGTTTTTGGTACTAATAAGTCTTGATGAAATAAATTTAAATTCTGTTAAATATGGATCTAAACATTGAGGCAAAATATGCACTTTATCAAAATTCCTTTATTGACACCAGGCATATTCTAAATTTGAATGAATATAGAACAATAATACTTTTTCCAAATAGAAAAATTTTGTGTTAATTCTGTTTTTTTACTCGCCGAATTATTAACTCAAATAACTTATTTTAATTGCAATTTTATATTGATGTGAAGCATGCTTTTTAAAATTCCATATTTGAAAATAAAAAGAAAGGGCCATTTAAAATATTGTTACCATAATTATCGTAAATTGCAATATAAATTTGTATTTCATTGATTTTTTGTTTGTTTGTATTAACTTAATTTTTCTACATTTATTAAGAATGAAAGTTTTTAATATAAAATATATTTTGAATGTATTTAATTTTAATATTAACATGTCATGGTTGAGGTAATTGTTGTAGAATTGAATTGTATTAGTATAGTATTTGAGAAAAACATGCTTTCTCTTTTATAGCTCTCATATGACTACAAATTTGAAGTTGAAGATGACCAGCATAAAATTCCTTGCCTCTGTGGAGCTCCTAATTGTAGAAAATGGATGAATTAAGTTTTATTTATTATAGAAATTGCATTATTTATATCTTTGAAAATACAAATTTGTTTGTATTCCTAATGTTTGAATGTACAAATTTGTTATCATAAATGAACATTGTGTCTGTATGATATTTGAAAATCGAAGTAATTTATTATAAAATCACTGAAGAAATTTTTAGCATTTTGTTCACATTTAAAGAAATTTTGACTTGTGTCTTTGTTAACTTAAACTATTTTTTCCAGCACAAGAAAATTTTATAGCATTTTTGTCATTGGTGGGAGGAAGTAGTCTTACCGTGTTTGTCATAGGAATGCATAAAATTGTTAAAATTTTATATCTGTAGAACTGTTACAGGGCTTGTACATCTGTGGTCTACTCATATGAGAAATAGATCTTTGTAAATTATTGTTTTATAAGCATTAGTCTCTTGTAAATAAGATTCTTTTTTAAAAATCAGATTTATATCTTTTTCACAATTTCAATTTTTTTCAGTTATTACTTTTAGAACTACTCCCATGTGGAGAAAGTGTAACTATGCAATTTCTTATTTAAATTTTCATTGAAAATAGTTTAGAAATACCTCAGTATTTGTAAAAAGTGTTAAGGGTAAATCACATTGTCAATTACTCTGTTGTTTTTTATGTATTTCTGTTAAATTTAAATCGTAGCATTAATAATAATTGTATTTTTATATGTCTTTTAGGGCAATGTGAGTGTCTAATAACTCATTATTTTAATTTTTAATTGAGAGTGTTTCAGTATTTTTTCAGGTCAATAGGTAACTTAGATTTGCATCACAGATTTCGATGTGTTTTTTTTTTTCTTTCTCCCCTATTTGTATGTGCTGCTGTGTTGTTTTCTATGCTTACAATTTATAAACTTGGTACTTAAATGTGTCAGAAGCCTTTTAATGTTTAACAGGTTAAATGTATGATTTAGAGAACTTATGTCAAATCAATCATTTTGATGTATGTAATGTAACAAGTCTTAAAATTCTAGTTTCTGTCTCAATATATAATTAGTTTTTCCCTAGAACATCAGAATTAGAAATTTATTATTTTAATTGTGTTTATTTAGCTGTTGTAAGTGTAGATCACTGTTTATGGTTATTTTTTCTTTTAAAGTTTTATGGTGTACATTTTTGTTGATAATTTATGTGGATTATAGTTTAAAATTAAATCATTAATCAACATTAAAGTAAATGAATGAGATGTCATGATTTTTAAATGAAGGAGTGATAGGTGAAAGCTCTTGAGGAGAAGATAAAAAAATATATATATTAATTTATTACTTACTTCACTGCTAAAAGTACAAAAATGAATTTCATCATAAATTGGTTAGTCATTGTTAAAATTTTGTACAATTAAAGTATTTACATCCATAAAATAATTATGGACCAGAAAAAATTTATTTCAAACAATCAGCTAATGACTAAGTATTTTTTTTTCTTCTTTTATGCATATTATGCATTCTTTTATGAATTAATGAAATATTCAGGAAATAATAAAAGAAAATTGATTAAATGCAAAGTTTTTAAGCCAAAACATCATATCCCTAGTAGCATAAAGATAGTGTATAATTTATGTAGGGTTTTTTTTTGATATTGTTTTTCAAGGAGTTTAAACATAACTGTTTTATTTTCCCTTTCTATCACTCCTAAGAATTGAAATTTCAATCTATTTTTCTAGATGGTATGGGTTGAATCCAATTCATTGAAATCATCAACTGGTTTTTGTTACATAACGAAACTATGCAATTTTATAGTGTGATATATTCGAAGTGACTAATAAATCATTATAAAAATGTTTCTCCATTTGCTTTATCAGTGTACTATTAATCATTATTGTACAGAGTTGAAATTTTGGTTTGCAATGCTGTTAATAATTAGCACTGCATCATTCATTGTAAAATAACAATCACAGAATAAATATATAATTTTAAGCTAAGAAAGCTGTCTGCTTTATGTTTCATTTATTTCACCCCCAGAATAATTTTTTTATGAAATATTTTTCCTTCTAAGAAAAACTTTACTCAGATGGTTGGCTAGTAGCAGTCGGCAGATGTCTAGGCTAAGATTAATAAGTTGCTTCCAAGTATGTTGCAAAAGCAAATAAATATTACAGAATTTTGATCGAATTAATTTTTTGAGACAACATGAGAGGTACTGTAAGAACAAAGAAATGCTGGACTTTATAAATTTTTTTTTATTTAAAATCTTTTGAAAGTACATTTACCATGATATACACTCTCCCCATTATGACATCTTGAAATAGCTCTTGCTTAACCCTAGTTCCCTGGCCAACTAACGTTCTTCTATTGACCGAAATTATTGTTTACAACAAAAGGCTTCTCTGTTGTCATTAGGTATGTGACTATGGTAGGATACGAATAATTGCATAAAAAACATCTATGAAATCAAAATGTAGTAGTTAAATAAATGGAAAACGTTTTTAAAATATTGATAAATGGGGATTTTTGTTTTCCTTGCTACAAAGCAAAAATGTTTTAATTTAGATTTTTATCAATTGATTTACTTAAAATTTTGCAAGTAGTTTAAGAAATGTATTATCTAGTTCCTAAACTAGAAAATAAGCTCTTTAATATTCGGGTTCAACTGACAAATAACAAGAAATTTTAGATTTTTTTTCCCATTGTGAATAAAGCATTAAAAAAAACTATAATTTCTAAATGAATATATTACTTATTCTTTAGTTCAAGAACTGCAGAACATGTCGAAAAATTGTTATATCAAATTTGAATAAAAAATATGCAAAACATTTATGTATGGGGTTTACCATAAGAAAATTCTAACGAGATTAGAAAGTGAGAAAATAGCTCTTCAGGATGTAAAATAGCATTATATAATTACAAATAGAAAAACCAGTGAAACTACCTAAAAATGGATTTAGAAAAAAAATTCAAGTAGTTTTTTTTTTTTTTTTAGAAAAAATGTTCAAGCATTAAGAATTTTATATATATATTCACAAAAAAGAAAAAGGAAGTAATTGCTTACTTTTGTATTAACAGTTGCAACTACATTGTTAGGGCAAAGGCAACCTACTGTTGTCCTAATTGCCTATCGACCTAACTTTAACTACCATTATAGTTGTGATCTTTGTGAGGTAGGGAAGGACTTCTATTGTGGAAAATGAGTGATTTTATGTATATGGTCTTGTCAGAAAATGCTGATTCCGATGTGAGTGCTTCAAATGCATCTGAGAATGACATTCTAGAGTAGGAAAAATTAGGGAGAACTATCCTCGGTTTTTAAAAAATATTATTTATTTAATATTTTGATTATTATCATGATAAAAGACTTAGTTCTGAAAAGTCAGGTATGCAAGATATCAGTTTAACATAAAAACATGAGAATAAAATATATAGAGTAGAGAATGCTAGTGCCCAATTACTTCATAACAATGGATTGTCGAAACAAGCCATTCCCAGGACAATTTCTAGATGAAATATGTTATAATTAATTTTAAAAGTTAAAAATATCTTATTTAAATAACATTAATGAATCCAAATCTTAGTGTGTTTTTTTATCACTTCTTTCTAAAATATTAAATTCGTACATCAATATTTAATGTTTAATCATCTTAAAAGGCAAACAATTATCTTTCCCAAATCAGCTTAATTGCAGTTGAAAGTTTCAATGAATTTTCAAATTTTTTTAAATAATCCTAATTAGGTTATCTAAGGTTAACGACTCCTATCCGAATCAAATCAGACTTCGGATGGAAAAAAAAGTAGCATTATGAAATGACTTTTCTCTCAAGTACAAAAAACAATGGGATACCTAGAAAAAAGAAACTATTTCGGTTTCAGCATGATATTAAAGAAATTTTGTTGCAGCAATTATGAGGGGAAAATCAGCGGCAATGGTTCCTCCAAAACTTTCTCGCATACTTTCCATACTTCTCTTTATTCTGTCTCTCATATTCCAGAGAATGCCTTACACTAGTGTATAATGGTTAAGAAATATCAATCTTTGGCTTGAATTTAGCATTTTTACTGAATGTAACATGTGATCCTTGGCGAGTTTTTTTGGCGGTTAATCCCTGACATGCTATTAATAGCGTCCAAAAATCAAGTTTGCGTTTTAGTTACGCTTCTCCCAAATAATTGAACAAAACTGATCCAGAACTGCATTTGTAGCCACAAAAACGCATATCAAATTAGATGTATTTAAATCATCGTGTTTAAATGTTTTTGAACATACAGACTGACTGATGGTCAATCTATTGTTGGATCTGACTCAAAATTTAATAAGTGGGTGATAATTAATAAGCAGTAAACTAATAAATTAAAATTAATTTCGATTTAATAATTAAATATAAATGTACACTGATTTTTATCCATCTAGCCTTCTTCATTTTGCAGTTATCGTGTTGACTTATGTTCGAGCAGCCGGACAGAAAAATTTCTTACGTGCTGATAAATTTCACCCACTTAACTCAAACAGTTTCTGAGTTATCTTTATTATCACAGGCAAACAAAGTGTTTTTCGAATTCAGGGAGATTTAAAACGTGAATATTTGTCTTTTTTGACGATTACAATACCTTTTTCTTTACTCCATATACGAAAAGTAAAAAATTACTTTTTATCGTGCATCGAGACTTTAATCCTCCAGCTGCGAAATTCTTTAAAACCACTATTTAGATGCGATGTTTGCAAATAAGTTCAAATATTTTTCGAAGAAAGTGAACTAATACTATATATGACACGATAATAATACAATAAAAGTCTGTAATCGTAAAAATAAGCACTCTAAACTGCGAAAAACGCGGGATGCAACAGAAAATGGATAGATTGTGGAATCGCGGGATACGCAGCTGGAGGGTTAAAACACTTAAATGACATTCGAATTTTGGCAAGAAAAGATGCCTCATCTTTTCTTAAGAATGGCGTTTAAGATTATTTAATTGACGTCGGTGGAAGTCTTGCTGTTGATAACAAAATTAACTATAATTCCAATGTTTCGGTTTTATATCTAACGAAATTCAACTTTTTATGTGACATGATCATAATATTAAAATACCGCAGAAGAAAGGCATAAGATAACATCAAATCTTTTATAAACTTATTACATTATCTTCCATTATATTAATTGAAGAATCTTAAATGACTGATCAAAAAATTCAGTGATTCTATAAATAATATATATTTCGCAGAATAATTAGATCTATTGATTGAATTCAAAACAAAATCTAATACAAGAAAGTGTAAAAGTAAATATTTTAGCAATGAAAAAGAAAAGACGAAAAAAAAAAAATTATTTGAAGATACATTTTGTTTTGTAATATTAGATATAATTTTAAACTCCGAAAGAAATTTGAAGTAAATTAAATCCCTTAATGGTAACATCAGTTATTTAATTTAAATAATATTAATGTAGATATGTATTCAAAACAATAATTAAAACCCCAATGAATCAATCGCTCGGTACCACACACTGAACCGATTTTGCCAATTTTTATATTATGAAAAAATACATGTCCTCTAGATATATCATCAAGGAACCCTTGCTCTCCAAATTCCCCTTCAATTTTCGAGAGAAATCTATAAAAAGATGCCTCCTTGTACATTCTCTAAAGGAAAATCTTGCGATAGAGCTCTACGGCTAAAACGAACTGGATATGTTAACCTCCTGAATATATCATCAAGGATCGCCTGTATCTAGGATTCGAAACCTAATTTCCGAAACTCACTTTCGAAAAGTTTATTTTTCATATGAATGATCATGGCCCCTTGACATGTCATGATTTGCCGTATATCCTCTTCCTCTATAGTTGCAAATTAAAACTTTGCAACAGTTACAAACAGCAAACTAAAACTTTGACAAAGCCCTCAGCCTCAACAACTGGTAAGATTTCGCTAATTTTCATCAGCAACTTGACAATTTCTCCAATTTGAAGTACAGCTTGCCAATCAGTATACTCTATCATTATTCTGCAGTTTTCATGTATATTACTGTAACAATAATTTTATTACATTTTTTTTGTGATAAGAAATTGTTCAACAAGATTAACTAATAGGGCCAAAATGGATCTCTTCAGGAACCATATTAATGACATTAATATAGTATTATTAATATATTTTATTGAAAGAAATACATCTCATCAATACAAAAGAAAGCAAAATGCATTATAATGTTAGTTTAGTTCTGTCTAGTTTAGCTATATTAATGCCCCGTTCCGAAGCAATCAGAGTGTTCAAAAAATTACAGAATTTAATTTCATTCAGAAGAAGGAAAATCAATAGGAATATTTTATTTAATGCGTCTTTCGATGTAACTATCTTGTGCAAATGTGTGTTTTTGCAATTACTTACTGTGAACTGTTGCCATCTAAGCAAAGTCTTCATCCAAGAAAAAAAGTAGCATGGGGTTAAAATTAGGGAAATAAGCCGATTGTGGAAGGGCTGGAATGTTATGTTTCGACAGGTGATTTGACAGTTGCAAGCTGGAACATTAGCATGGTGGAGCATCCACAACTTAAGTGTTTCAGAAAACTTGTCATTTGCGAAACATTCATGCATTCAAGAGCTTTATTGATTGTTCGAACATGTTGAAGGTACTCCTTGGGTTTAATTCCTTTAAACCGAAAAAACACTGAAAATCTTTCCACGAAATAGGAAGTTTTTAATGTCTGGAATTTCGAGTTATATTTGAAAGGGATGAAACAAGTTCTGACAAGTTGGTGTCACGATGCTCTTGGTTTGCTCAGGGAGAAATGAAAAACTTTATTTATATTTAGAAAGAAAAAAAAGTTCCAGAACTTTTACTAAGATGCATTTCCGTGGTTTGTATCTAACTGTAGAATAAGTAAGTTATAAGATATCAGAACTCCAGCAGATGTAAAGAGAAAGTTTTTGGTGAATCTGAAGATTCCCCAGGCTGTAAGGACCAGTTCCCGTTTTGACTGAATAAATCTCAGCTGCAAATCGCTGCATTTTTTATGATCCTTATTTAGACCGAGTTGGAAACTGATATTTTTCACAATTTCTCTCAACTTCTCGTCTTCGGAATTGACTTTAGAAGCGAAATATATGACAAGAAAGAACGAAATGCTTTGAAGTGAAGTTAACAAATAATTCTCTGTGTTGTAAACGACGGAATCGTGAACGTAAAACCCAAGAATTTTCGAGATGGTTGAAAACGTCACACTAAAATGAGATGACATGAGCCAAAATACTGGCAAAGACATCGCGGATTCGGTCAAGGCAGTGAGGCCATGAGAGAAGCTGTAATGGCGGATGAAATTCTGGATTTTAAAATGCTTACCTTCGCTATATTTCAATGTGTGCATCTGTTCTGTGATCTCTTTTATAATCTGTCTCAAAATCAGACAACATTGGACGTAGAACAACGTCAGCAACAGCGGTACCACGGACCGGAATATCCTTGTACAAGTGATGTACACGATAATTAATACTATCTTAATTGGAAAAGATGATGAAATATTTGAATTGAATGTCAAATTTGAAAACCAATATCGAGTTTCTACTTCTTTCGTCAATAGAACGAATACAATTACTCCAATTAGAGCTAAGCAGATAAAAAGGAACAAATTTAAAATGGTATTTATTATAAACTTGTAATTAGATATTTTGGTTCCATGCTGAATTTCCAAAGAGGCAAAAGCTTTTAGCAAGTTTTTCATGCGAGTTCTTCTGATGTACATGGAGTACCACGTTGCAAGATTTACTATATCCCAAATGGTTAAAGACAGAACATATTTTAAGCATATAAAAACTTTGCAATTTATGATATCAGAAGTATATAAAGCCAAACTGTAAATTGCAAATACGTGCATGATACTTATAGAAGACACGTGGAGTATTTTTAAAAGTTTTGTTTTCTTTTGTATTGCCATTCCTGGAACACCTAAAATATACAAAGTATTCAATAGCATGCTGGACCTCTCTATTTTTTTACGAGGTGATATTTTCATATTTTTTTAAACTTTGAAATAAACAAACTCGCTTAGATTTGCGCCGCTTCCTTTTTCAGACTACAGTTTTATTCTAAATCTATATCGCACAAATCAATATTTAATTTCCAATTTATTAAAGACATCTAAAAGCTCTAGAAATCTTTTAATATATCCCTCCCTTTTGGAGCGAGGATATACCTAATTAAAGGGAATATTGAACATTTCTTAGAATAGCAATTTATCTTTTAATAGAATCATCAATCAATATATCTCATTTATTGGCAGGTGGTTTTAAAATTCAGTCATAAAAAGAAAGATGAAGCAAAATAAATAAATTGAATAGACTTTCTTTTAGGCACTGGATATATAATGCTAAAATCCAATAATATTAATGGTGTAGATGTTTACCATTAAAAAATATAATTATTTAAATCCATCACCGCTTTTTTGCTAAAATGTCTGTGCGCTATTGATTAATGAATAAACTAGCTTTCAAATCAATTTGAACTTTTCTTTTATAATTTTTTATATTTTTCTATTTGTTATAAAAATAAAAAAAATATATGATTTTCATTAATCTGCATATTCTATTGTAGAAAATGGTATAGTATTGCAAGTATCGTATACATTTTCAAAACTTTTGACTGTTATTGCTGCTTAAATATAATAAAATAATCCGCATAGTTTGCATTAAAGAATATATTTTCAATATTATAGATTCCGATTCCACATCATTTTATAGTGTCATAAGATTGAATTTTCATTTATTTTAGTCATTTCTGTCATTTCCGTTTTAGAATTTTGAAATGAATGAAATTGAATGAATGAATATGAATGAATTGAATATGAAATTGAATGAATGAATATGAATGAATTGAATATGAAATTGAATGAATGAATATGAAATTTTGATATAGATTATTACTTTTATTGCTTGTAATTGATAAAGGGACTCAAAAAAGTAAAGAAGCATTGAGATTGCGATTCTGGGCAAATGCTTTGCATTTTTACTTTCGTTTGTGCAAAAAAAGAAAATTGTAGTTGTCAAAATATTTGAGCACGAAATTTTAACGAATTTTCACATTACAGATTTTTCTGAGTCCGAAACACACACTTTCGGAATCATATCTGCCCGTGAACACGATAACTCAATTTGATTTTGATGGCTGAAATTTGGATATGATCCCATCTGTATATCTCTATAAGATTTTGAAAACGAAATCCATACAGAGAGAGTCTGTCTGTCCGGCCGTTCGACACAACTTAACACAATAACTACAAAACGAGACGCACGGATAAAATCTGGTATAACGATTTAGCATTTTAAGTGTAAATATGTATCAAATTAATTTTGAACCAAATTCAATAATGAATTGACTATTTGTCGGACTCTAATTTCACACGCATATACACCAGAAAGCTCCACAAAACAATGGCGGATATAATTGAAATTTGATATAGAATTATAACATCTAAAGAGTCAAATGTTTTCAAATTTTATACTAAATTTGCCAAAGGAATAAACTTCTGTCCGTCTGTATATTTGCACAGAAATGCGATTTCAAAAACGCAACGGCTTAAACAAAATTTGATAGGCGAGTTTGTTACGACAATTTTAGTTTGTAAATGCGTCCAAAATACATATTTTATTTTCTGGTATTCGAAGTTTCATTTTCCAGTGACTCATTGCCAAAGATGGCACGCTAATAGCCACTTTTGTAATAATTGTTCACAAATGGCATTCGGTTAATAATTCACAAGTACCGGCCTTCTTTACTGCAGTGCGAAGAAGCAGTTTGAAAATAAAAATTTGAGCACTCGGAGTTTTCCCGAATTTACCTGAGGTTCACAATTTTATATGTGTGGAGAAGGGTGGTAACAATTTTACTTGAGAGTATGCGAAAAATTTCTGGGGGGACTCCACTCATGTTGGCTCGATTTTTATTATAGGTCATTTACAGGTCATACTGTGCATATGGTATGATTTTTAAGTTTACTTTTTCCAGACATCTTCTCTCTTTTCCGCTAATAGAAGAGAAGACGTATAAATGTTAACTCAAATTTTTCTGACAATTTCTGCAAAAATAGAATGCAATAAAAAATCACAACTTATGGACCTAATAGAACTCTCCGCAGTTAAGTGTTAGTCCCAAAATAAGTACCATTTAAATTTTGGGTAATGTATTATATAAATAGAGCATACTATATAAATAAAGCACCGGCAGAAGAGCAAAATATTTTCAAGAGCTCTGGTTTGATGCTCAAGCTTTTCTCTTACAATGGTACTGCATATCGTAAAAAAAAATTCAAAGCACCACATCTCTGTATGGATGGTTTCAAAAAAAGATCAGAACAGAAGAGAAAATTCGCAACAGTGTATAAAACGAATAAATAAATAAAGTGATTAAATTTGCATTTTCCCTATGTCCACGGTAAAACAATTGTACTAATTAGAAATTGACTATCACTTCCTTGTAAATTATGATAGAAAGAAAAAAAAATTATTGTAATATAGGAAGTTAAAAGTCTTGTTCGCGACCGTACAAAGTACCCATCTTTCAGCCACGCGGTCAACACCTGCACAGAAGTCCATTCCAGAACATACTATGCAAAGTGTATTAGTACCCAGCAATGAAAAACACACACGCTCTTCATTATGGTCTCTTAAATTTCTGAAATTAATTTTTACTTTCTCATATACCTAGTATAGAAAAAGTATTGCAATTATCAAAAAATTCTGACTCGAGATTTCCAGGAATCTCCTGGCTTTAGAACTCCCTGGTTTGAAAAACACATTTTTGGCGTTGTGTTTACTCTCTGAGACAAAGATAGCTAAAAAACGCTCCGATCTACACAGATGAAATTTGGTGTATGGTCTTCACACCAAATTTGTGGATTTCTGCCAAATTTTGAGCAAAGTCTTTTCAGAGGAAGACTATATAATAGGCTATAAGAATATAAGTACATAAGCATAATTCGAATAACACGATAACTACAAAGCGAAGAGATCTACGCAGATAAAATTAGATACACAGATTTAACATCTATTGTATACACACCTATCAAATTACTGACTATATTTTAGACCTATCAAATATCAAAAACCTAGACACTGTAGTGAAGCTTATAAACCAGCTAACAGCTACGGGACACGAGTAATTATTTTTTGTCTTGTGACAAAAGCGCAATGACTTAGATATATCAAATTCGATACATCATTTTGTGACAAATGGTGTGGTTCTGTGGCAAATGCTTGTTTCAATCGGTTGGGAAACACGTATCTAAAACATAAATTCGATTTTCGATACTATTAACCACATAGCAGTGATTAATCTCCAGAACTCTCGTTAAGGTCGGTGATAGGCCCAGTAAAAATGTGAATTCACGCAAAAGATTAATATTTCATAAGTATTGTACACCAATGTCATGCAAGGCGTTCTCTGGGATAACATCTTCATTCGAGAGTATGCGAGAAAGTTTTAGGGAGACTATTCCCTCTGGTTAAATCCCTATTTCACTAGGGTACATTGACAATTCAATACGTTGACTCCGTTTGCATAACGGCTCTTGTCAGAAGTAGGCCATTTGTTGAAATAAATTATTAATGTTACTTCTTAACATTTGATTTTTGTTTCGGCAGAGACACAACTTAAAAGATTGCAAGTATTATCTGGAAACCGGCCATAGAAATTATTATTAATATTATTATTTTAAAAATTCTATTCTTCTCATTTAGTGAATTCAAGGACTCTTTTAGAAGGATATGATTGCTTAAGTTTAGATTAATGATCACCAAATATAAGAATGATACATTTCTCAAACGGGCATTTTCTAAAAACGGGCATCTGACAAATGACTTCCACTGGATAAAGTTCTGTTTGCTATAAAGCCGGTGTTTTGAAATCCCTCTTCTTCCAGATTCATAACAGAAATTTTCTGAAGAAAAGGATTTTTAGGAGATGAAGTTTTTTTAAAGCCACTCACTCCATTTGTGACTTAAGAAAATCCCTTTTCACAGCTCTAGAACGCCATTTATCAGAAGAGCTGTAAATACAAAGCCCCCCCCCCCTCGTGGTGTTAGCGAATGGTGTGCGAGGAATGATTTTTATTTTTGTGCCTCTCTTATTTTAGATACTTCAGAGCATCAAAGATGCTTTCGGATTCTTTTAACATTAAAAGCTCTTCACTTGTGATATGAGAGTTATTGAATGAAAAGGCTTAGTCCAGCATTCTTTGTATTTTCATTTTCTATCGCCGGTAATAATAAATTCTGTTAAAGAAGTTTATAGAATAACCAACGGAACTGCTCACCCTGGATCTTCTCATATATTAATAAGAGTTTATTTTTATTTGTTTCATAGAAGATGATTTGGGAGCCAGTTGCTTTTAAAATATTACAGATTTCTCACTTATTCTATTTGATTTACAATAATATAACTATTTATTCATGATATGCAAAACAGAAACACTCGGCAATTTTAATGGTTTTAGCACAATGAATATTTTTTTCAAAATGAATCATCTGTTACATCTTGTCCAGCTCCTGGGGTGAGCTGTAACGATATTTAAAACTATTTTTTTTTTCGTTAGCTTTCTTTTATTAATTGAAACAAAAAAGATATTTGCTAATTATTATATATATTATAATAGTTAGCTAATTATTATTTTCTAATTACTATATAATTTGGTAAAGTGATAATGAATGATAACCAGTTGTATATAGCCCTGCGCTTCTGAGTTATCGTTTTCAAGTACTTGAAGTTATACAGGCTGACAAACAGTTAATTCTACAACCGATTGGGTACAAACTTTGATAGTCTACAATTCTATCTATAAATCTGTATGCTTTGTTTAATCTGTCAAGCTATTGGCTTTTTTTGAATTTTACTGTTCATATGGATTTGAGTGGATAGTTCTCATTTCTGGTTTCGTCGCCAAATAGAAACCTACAAATTTAGTGATACTGAAATTTCTTATGTCATTTGGCAGCCTTCGTTGGATTTTTTCAGATGAAAGTGACATCAATTAAGTAATCGATGGCTAGTTAAATTAAAAATTAAGATTTTAACATAACTGAGCAAGATTTAATAGTTTCGAAAAGAAAAGAAGAGTAAAATAAATGCAACTGAGAACAGCAGTTCACGGCATACGTATTACAAACACAGGAAAAAAAAAATAATTGACATTAATTATGATGTTATTAATGAAAATGTCGAACTTATAATTGACAAATTTGTACACTTAAATGTAAATAATGCTAAATTTGAAAAAAAAAAAAAAAAAGAAACACATTAAAAATGGGAAGGAGTTAATCGAGAATTCGAATGCGCGAAAATATTTAGATGAAGTTTTTCCATAAATTTAGAACATTGAATTTATGTATTAAGTTGTAAGTCTTCAAAAACTGAAGTACTAAAGAATGTATGCAAATCATAGCTACCCTAATTTTCTATTCAAACTTTTCTGGCTAAATGAATGAATGGTTGGATTTTTGGGACTCCTCAGTAATAGCCGTTTGCGAAAATGACCCTTGAGACGATATTGATAAGTTACTTAAAAACGTATTTGTCTTTTAAAATTTTAAATACCATAAAAATTGTTTGATTTGAATAATTTTTTAATCAATAAATCAAAAGTTGATTAAGGAAAATTATAAATTATTAGAAGATTGATTTGTTAATCATCATTCCCATGAATTATTTATTAAGGAATTATTCGCCTTTTAAATGCTCTAATGATTTAAAAGAATTCAGAAGATCATTTTCTCACGGTCAGATTCATACTCAGCATCATAACCAATGAGGTTCATATTAGATACAAACAAAATATTAGTTAATTTCTGAGACATAAGGGTTTTTTATCACGTGTGAACTCTGTCCATATCTCCCTTACATATCTGATTTTTATATTTTCTCGACAGAATCACATCTGGATAAGCCCTGTTTATACAGTTTACTTTTGTGTCCTTCTTAGACTGGTTGTAATAAAAAAAGAGCATATCTGTTTTAAAACGAATTCGTTTTCTTTTGTTAGAAATTATTCATAAAAGAAAAGAACATCCAGAACTTCCTCAAATATAACTCAGATGATCATAATTAAAATTATTTGTCTGCATAGAATGAGAGTTTGCTTTAAAAAAATTATATTCTTTTGTGAAAATAAGCTCTGCATCTCCACTCGACAATAAAAGTAGCTACTTGGACGAGCAGTATTCAACATTTTTCTTATTTTAGGAGTACTTTATCAAGGACAGAATGACATTTTGTCAAAGCAAACGTAATGATTCATCAATAAATGACTGCTATCTAAATAGACACATTTCGATGGCCTTAGAATGAATGAAACAAAATAAAAGAAGAAGAATGTATTACTGCAGTGTTGTTTTGTAGACCGAAGACTAAACATATACAACGAAATATGCTTCAAAGAAGAAAACCGATTTTATTCAAGAGCGGAATTTATTCCCTTCAAGTGCATCAGACCAAAACATTTAACTCATAGCTGTAGGGTAAAGTTTAAACTCTCTAAAGGCGGAAGTCCAGAATTCACCCAAGTGCTTCGCACTTGTTAGCTAAAAGAGAAGCGATAATTCAAATTGAAGAGCAAAGAAGAAATGTTCATTAGTTTACAATTAACCGAACTCGAATAACTATTTCAAACTTTATTCACAGCCTTAGGAGGGTAAAGCAAATGAGAAAATCGCCTGAGTTTTAGTTGATACAAGTTAGCAATAAAATTTTTCAAATCAGCGATTCCATGTTATGACGATGTTTTAATGACTTATGAGATAATCGGTGGAGAAAAACAAATCTGTTGTGGCGATTTACTTTCTCGTGTAAGAGATTAAAAAAAATATTGCCATCATCAAAACATTTGAACTCGAAATTTTGACTAATCACCAAGTTTTAACTTTTCCGAGTTTGAAAAACATGTTTTAGGCATGATATCTATATGTCTGTATTTCTGTATGTGATAAAAATAATTCAAAAAACGTTTTGAGCTAGACTGATGAAATGTGGTGCATGGTTTTTATACCAAATGTGTAGATTTCTATAAAAATTTGAGTAGAAACTATTCAGAGGTAATCTGTCTGTTCGGCTGTTCGAATACGAGTTAACACGATAACTACAAAACGAAGTGAGCTAGATTGGAATAAAATCAGTACACATATTTCACATCTAAAATGCAGACACCTATCAAATTTGGAACCCAATCCATTCAAGGGGCTAAACGTCTGTCTGTTTGTACTTTCAGAAGCGTGCAAGTCAACCATCTGATTCTCCGACCCGCCACGAAGGCACACGGATTTAAACCATAACACTGAATGACCGGACCGCCGCAACAACAACATTGGCGGGAACTGTGGGTGAGTCCTAAGGGCCATCACCGGCCACGGTACAACCCTCCCCGAAGGAAGTACGTCCCGTCATCTATGAGAGGAGTTAGATCCCCCACTTATTAGTGTACCCTCCAAGGTGGCGAGATCCAACCACCATGCCGGAGGCATCTCATCCTCATTTCGAGGTGCCCCCCCCGGGACTTTTTCAGAAGCATGCAAACGAGGTAACGCAGAAAGGCAATGACTTAAATATATCAAATTTCGTATGTGATATTTAGTATTGTGACTATAATGGTACCTGTGTCAAATTTTGGTGACAGTCGATGGGAAAAATGCATGTCTAAAACAAAAACTTGATTTTCGTATTCTATTAATAGCATATTAGGGCTTTATCGCATAAATAATTAACCAACAATCATACGAAAGATTCAGTAAAATATAGTCAATAATACATTAACATTATAACTCAATATATGCTTAAGATTTCAGCAAATAAATATTAAAAAAATCTGTTTTATTATAGAAAATAATATATGTTAAAAATTTTTTCTTTATAATTACATGATTTATGAAATATTTTCTTAATGCTGATAGAGAAACCAGCAGAATGATCTTCCTAAATCTTTCTATTAAAGTAATTTTCTTTTCTTTTTCAAATTCAATTTAATACTGATTATTAAATGAAATACTATAAATGAAAGCGGTTTTTCACTTTCCTAAAAGTATTCGTCCGGCAAGCATTCCCAGACACCATTTGCAATTTTTCATTCGCTATTTATGCATTTTTTTTAGCCGCCATTCACAGTAAGGCAAGCTTCAGGATGAAAAAAATATTTCTGTACATTGTATTAAACCAGTGTTTGAACCTTTATGCTACTTCTGCTCTTCAAAAATATGCAATAAAATTTTGTACTACGGAAAATTGACGTAAGGAAGAAGAATGGTAGAGAAGTCAAATGATAAAATTAGATTGACCTGTACCAGGGTAGGGAAATTCAGATGCTTTAATCCATCTTTGGAAAACTCATAAAAAAATCGAAAATATTCTTTAATGAAGACTCCAAAAAATTTTGCCGAAACCCTTCGTCTTAGATTGAAACAGAGTGTATCTTCAAAAAATGGCGCCCATGGCAAATACCAATATAACGTCCCATCCTAATCTTTGAACTACAATAATCCCTATATTAACCCCTTCCTCAAATATTATCCCGAGTGAATATAAAAGTTAATTTAAAGTAATCAGATATAAAACATTTTTGAGACAATATGGCTGAGGAGTTGGTCAATACATCTTAAATTTTCAAACATATTAATGAAGATATTAAAAATAACTATATAATAAGCAGTTATAATGGCATTTATTAACAAAAATATAATTAAATCTTGTTAATGCATTTCAAACTATATTTTAAAATGTAAAATGTCAAATCAAAACGTGCATTATATGTGATTATTTCAGAAGAACCTTCCCCCCCCCGAAAAAAAAAGAATTAGCGCCAGAGATCCACAGAAAGCTTATTACCAACCCTACCGACATCCAGCAAGTTTATTATCATTAAAATCAGCATACTGATTTAAAATTGTTTTAATACATACTATTTTTCATACAAACATCTGTAAAAAAAATTCTTATTTAAGTCTTTTTTTAGTGGTTTAAACTATTAATATATCAAATATTTCCTGAACAAGAAAAGGAAAAGCTTTATTAAAATCTTTCGAAATGATTTAAAATTTTTAAATATTTTTTACGATGATAAATATTTTTTTATGATGATATAACTTTTTTATGATGATAAATATTTTTAAAATATTTTTTTTTGTCAATCAATTTCCACATTACAGGCCGACATGTTAGAATTAATAATTACCAAGTTAATGATAAATATTCTTTGGAGGACGGGTATGTACACCTAAAGTAATTTTTCGACACGATTAATCAAAAATGACGCGAAATTTCGACGTTTTCTGAAATTGAAATTTCGATGGTTTCTGAAATTATTATTTCGTGCAAAGCTAGTCCCCATATATGTCAGCTTAAAATTCAAGATTTTTACTCCGTGTTAAAAATTCATTCATCTTTTCTCAATAACATATTTAACTATGCAATTCCCTCCTCCCCAATTTTAACAATTTTTTAAAAATAAATCTTCGAATGATTTCTAAAAGCCGTTTTATATGTTAAAAGTTAAGTTCAGACCTATTTCCTCTCTTCATCAAACCCTTAACGAGTATTTTTTTTTTCTTCTGTTGTAAAAGGGTATTGTATCTCGACTGATTTTTTTAAAAAAAAGAAATTTACTTTATTCTTAAGTAATGAGGAGATAAAAAGCAAGTCATTTAATATCTTATGAATAATGGATTCTCTCTCATCTTAAGCATAAGGTGACTTTTATTTCGGGATCAGATTCCTCATGTTATATGTATTAAGAGTACATAAATTAATTAGAAAATTTTTACAGTTTCTAAGGCTACAGACGTTTTTAACTATGCAAGTGTAGCATTTAATATCAAATGATTCATCAAACAACTCATTTGCAATTGCGTAATCTCATTTAATTGCAGAATATGCATGAGATTCGTAAAAATTCTAAATATTTTCATTTATTCAAAATTATTGCCGAATTTTTATTTTTTAAATGTGGTATTTTAATTCATTGCCATCATTTAATTTTAAAGTAATATCTCTGAATTAAAAAAAATATGTTTAGGTAATTTCTTACAAATGTAACAATTTTAATCAGCAATTTATATATATTTTTTTATATTTTCAATGATTGTGATGTTGAATTCTGAATTATTATCTTAAATCTAACTCGAAGAAAAAGACTTATCCGAATATTTTCTTTAAAAACAAATCATTTTAGTCTATTTTGAAAGATTCATTTTCAAAGGCTTAGCTAATATTAAGGGGAAAAAATGTTCAAGTTCATTTGTTGTTATGAAACGAATTATAAACGAAATAAATTCATTTACTACAAAGAAATGCCGATTTCATCGCAGAAGTTTCTTTCCTTATAATTTTTTATTCATGACACTTTTATTATTAATAATTTTTATAACTAGTTCTTCTCATTCAGTTAATTTAAAGCAATTCTAAACAGTCCATTAGACATCTCAAAACACTAACCAGTTTTTTTATTAGATAGATTGAAGAATAGAAACAATTTTCCGAAGTTATTTATGCTAAGTCAAGTTTCACGTTGAGTCAAATTTTTCAGATATTATATTATGGAGATGCTTTTGCTTTTATAAATAATAAAAAGTAAAAGTATTCATAAATACGTTTGTTTATGTGAGAAAATAGGATTGAGTACGAAACTTGATTCGTCGTTGCTTGAATCTAAAAATTAATCCAGGTAACTAAATAAATAGAAATGTTAAAATAAGTTCATTTTTATGAAAGCTTATTTTAGGAAAAGTGTTAAAAACATTTTTTTTATCAAATTTGAGTCATTTATTCCACCATTATGCGCTTCTTAGTAATGGCGCCCAGGGCACTTGCCCTGCATGCCTCACCCATAGATACGTCACTGAGTTTAAATCAAATCTCTGTCACATTTATTAAAAATACATCTCATTCAAAAAATTAAAGAAGATTTACTACAAAAAAGTTTTGAAATATAAGTCAGAAATTATTATTAGTTAAGTCGATTAATCCTTGCGAAATATATGTTAAAAAATTAATCTTAAAACAGTTCATTCAATGCTTTATTTAGAAAATTCATAGTACACTATATTTACATTATTCACAACATAGGGATGCTGATATCTTTATTTAAACCCATAGCATATTCAAAGCATTTTGATGCAGGGACTTTAAAACCTATTAATACAGAACATTGTTGCCGCCTCGTAAAACAATAGTATTTACCACATAAGAAGCTGAAAAATTTGAAAGAGCTTAATTTCAATTGAATTTTTTACGCATCACTTTGTGTACAACATTTCTTAAACAAATTATTTGATAAATATCAAAGCCATATTATTTTGATAACATTACATATGTTTTGTTTATCATATACATGAAACATTCCAATGGAGTAAAGTCTGATGACATCATATCCTCATTAGATTCCTCTCTTTGGCTAATCTATACGAACTGCACTGTCTTTCGCAATACTTTAATTTTGGTTTTCTATTTTTCATGCCATTGAGTAAGTAATAAATAGACTCTTTCGTCTTTAGCTTTCAACAATGGACAAAAATCACTCTGTTAAATATGTGATGAAACAAGATGCAAGTTTTGTGTCAGATTTTTTTTATCTCATATACATTATTAAGTACTTAAACCTCCTGTCTTAAAAAATATAAAAATTCAATTTATGTAAAAAAGTTTATATGAATTAAGTGGTTATCTTTATTTACAAATGAAAACATATAAAAAAATTTATCAATCAAGTTTCTGATTTGAGAGGAAATTGGTGCAATTTTGCATAACTTTAGAAGTCTAGATATTTTAAAAGGGTTATTGATTCAGTATAGAATAAATGCGAAAAAGGTTATACCTATACTTTTATAAGTGAAAATAAAAGAATTACGAGGAAATTCATCGTATGTAAATAGTATTGTACATATATCAAGTGATAAATAACTGAGAGAAACAATGTGGCCACATCCAGAAAGTATAATTTCTACAAACAAATACTTTCCATTCACACATGTTGCATCGATCAATGAAGTTTCCAGGCCGTTATCTGTCATATGTCACCGAAGACAAGCGTAAATACAAGTTTCGAATTTCAAACAGAAGATTTCACGGTTTGCCCAACAGCCAAGAGAACCTTGATAAATCGACCAGATGTTACACTTCCGACACGATGTCCAATATTTCGTTTCCTCATCTCTCGATACCCACTCGCTGTTCGCTGCTTTAGTTTGTCATAAGAAAATTGATTCTTTCCATTTCACAACTGTCTCATACAAGGCAAATACTGTTTGGCCTTAAAGTCACTATTCAGAAAATGGAAGGACTTCGGAAATGTACAGCAGAAGGAATTTTCACCGATATCTTATTTTGTTGGAAATAGGAAACACCGTCTACATGTTTTTATAATATTTTTCTCCAATAACACAGAATTCCTGTTTTCACACACATTGTACGACCGACACCAATATAAAATACATCGATTGAATACTTCCAACAAAGCATTTTATTCTGAACTTTTAGCGGAAATAGTCTGTCAATAACGGTATTGAAAAGTCTCACATCGCAGCAAACGCATGACATGCATAAAAGCATAAGCTTACAGCCAAAAAGTTGTTCATTGATTTCTGGAGTATCGTATTGTTTTGAAATTTCGCCCTCTTTATTAATGAGTGCGTATGTGCGTGCGTGCGTGTGTGCGTTCGCACTCTACAGGCCAGATAGTTTGATTTAGAGCTACCAAACTTGTTACTAACATATTTAGGAGGCCAGAAATCACGGAACAATTTTTAAAATTTTTAATTAGAATTTTAATTAAAAGTTAAACGAAATTTTGCGTTTTTCCATGATAACTTTCGAAAATATTATTACGATTATATTGTATAATTTATTTAATATATAAACACATTATTATATAAATTACGAAAATATTACATATTTGGAATAAAACTGACTTTACAACCTATAAATTAAGTTTCTATTTTTAATGAATTTTTTAAAAAAAATCCTATTTTCTCACAATTTATTTCGCACAAAATGAAACCTGCTAAAGCACGTTATGAATGAATGAGAAAAATTATCATTTATCTGGAACGTTGTCATCACGTTGACAAAAATAAAAGATTGAGTTAACTCTTACTGTAAACCAAACTTAGGAAAGTGTAATGTTCAGTACGAGTTTCAATGAAATAGGATAAAAATAAGAAATGAGATATTTTCTAAAAACAATAAAAGCGAGAAAAAGTTTTCTGCGACGTTTTAAAATAGCTGTGTATTATTGATTCAATAATTCAATTTTATTTAAGGCATACATAGTTTAATACATACAGCACATCCACTCATAATCAGGGCTCACAGCTAGCTTCTAAAACATCATTAATGGCGTACATATCTAATTAAGAATAGTCTGAATGAAATAAAAAATATATTTTATTTAGTTTGGATCAATAAAGGTTCTGACGAAATCCGAATTTTAAGTTTTTTTTTACAGATCCCCTGTTTTGTGAGTCATTTAATAAAATATTCTTGAAACATTAATATTTTAAATAAAATAAGTTCTACTCTTTTGCAATTAAAACTGTTTGAATTGTGAAAATTTGAATACCTCTATTTTATAAAAAAAACACGAATTTAGACCTCTCCATTGACCGTCTGGAGAAAAATACGCCAATCAGCGCTTTGACTTTCTCCCAGATTAATTATTTAAAATAATGTAATTATTGTTTTTCCTAAAATAGTGATATAAAAAGCTTTATAACTTGGTCAGGCTTGATCTCATAAGATTGAAACTTTAGACTGTCAAGATAATTTTACTGAATATGATTTATAGAATCGAAGGATTGCATAAAATTTGGACTTCCTAATTGTTTTCAGAAGTGCATTTATCGACTGAAATAAAAGATTATTTATCACATTTAAATCTTCTTACAGATAGAACTGAATTTTATTATGGACCGGAGAAATTTTTATTGAATAATTCTTTGAAATAATGCATAAATTATAAAAAAATATTCCATGGTACACATAAGATTACAATGCTGAAGGATTCTATTTTCAGTAATCATACTTTTAAAAATTACGATTGGTTTCAGCAAAAAAAGGTTTCCTATTTATTGAAGTTATATCTTTCCCGTTTTAAATTCAAATTTAAATCTTACATCAGCTGACAGTGAATTAGAGATAATTGTAGTTCAATGAGTAAAATATATTGTAAGGCTTTCATAATAATATGAGTTATGTGACTATCGAAATTTGAAACAAATATATTTTGCTGAAGAAGCTATTAAGAAACTAAGGTACATTAATATTTGATAGAAAATTTTATAGAGAATGACTCCTGCAAACCAACGGGTCGCCAAAGGTGGCTAGTAGGATAATAAAATCAATGTTACACATCGGCGCTTGAATAATTTCCAATACTTGAAGAAAATTTGTAAAAATATTTTCTAATTATAAACTGAATGATTTTGTTTACATAATTTTTTTCTGTATGTTTCGACATTACTTAAATTGAAAAGAACAATAATAAAAAAAAATGTCATAATAATCCAATTTGAATTTTACAACACAGTAAAAACAAAAAAATAATTCACAACAGATGAAGGCCAATTTTTCAAAATGAAAGATTAACTTATTTTTACGATTGGATAATAATAAAGTAATATGTAATAAGATCAAGTCCTTTAGAATTAAGTCAGTCTGTTGAAGAGAGGAGAGTTACAAATTTGCGGTCCTGTTCAACACACCACAAGAACACTTCAGACTCTTAATCAATTAAATTAGAAATTAACCCAATTAATTTACATTCCGTTTCAGCGTCGAGTTTTGCTATTATTTTCGAAAATAAAATTTCAATTGTCTTCAATAAACAAAGAGCAATTTTGCTGTCGAAAGTTTGCATTCCTTTTCTTTACTACTCAAACAAGTCTAAGGATTCTTCGAAATACACGATAGGTAATTTTATTTAAGAAAGTACCCAAAAGTGCCTCTCCAGGAACATGGTTGCTGTGAGAGAAGAACAAATAGGTTAAGTGCCATGCGCGGAATACAACTCGAAACGACATTGAGACAATTAAATATTAATTAGATTTCTTTAAGAGCCATTTCCATATCACTGAACAACCTGGATGTGTTTGTTTGGAAGAAGGAAACCCTTTGTTTTCCTATTAATCCAAACAATCAAATGGGATTCTGTAACGAGAAATTTTACTATGAAAAAATATTCGAAGATTGACTTTTAGGTTTAACTATATGCGTGGAGTTCACGAAAAATATTTTTCAACTCTTTAGTTAAATACTTCAACAGGATTGAAACAGCCCTTTGAAAATATTGTCTAAAGCAATGTTGAATTAGGAGAAAATGAAGCTTTAGAATTTTTCTCTGAATTGCTTTAACTGAAATATTTGAATTTCAAAATGTTGCCTTGAGGTTGATTCTTTATTTCACAGATGTTAAATTTAGATATTTATGTATTCTGCATAATTTTTGCGTCGAATGGTAAAAAATATGCTTGAATGAATTTTACTTATAAATTTAAAATACAATAATTCGATGCATAGTTAAGATACCAAAAACCAAATTATAGAAAAGCACAGGACCACAGGTAGAAATAAATATAAACTCTCTCCTCTCTAAATTTATTGAGGAAAAAATGACTAGGTTTGGTCATATAGTGCCAAAGCTCAACAAATCCACAGTGCAAATGCGGAGCACCAAATTTGCCAACGTTTAATATAATCTTAGACAAATTGAAGTGAAGTAGACGTTGATGAGACAGTCATTATCAGTAAATACTGATGTTTACTTTCTTCTACATTACGTGGTATTAAATTAAGTAGATATTGATGAGACAGTCATGCTCACTAAACACTCGTGTTAACTTTCTTCTACATTACATGGTATTAAATTAAGTAGATATTGATGAGACAGTTATGCTCACTAAACACTCGTGTTAACTTTCTTCTACATTACATGGTATTAAATTAAGTAGATACTGATGAGACAGTTATGCTCAATAAATATTCATGTTTACTTTCTTCTATATTAAATAGTATTAAGCAGACATCGGTGAGAGAGTCAAGCTCAATAATTTCTTAACTTTCTTTTATATTAGATGGTATTAAGTTAAGTAGAAATGGATGAGACAGTCATGTTCAATAAATACGCATATTAACTTATTTTCTACATTAGATGGTGTTAAGTGAAATTCTTTAGGAGTATGTTATCCATTACAATCGTTCTCATGACACGACTTTGTGAAAGTTTCTGCTGATTTTTCCCCCCGCTGAATGGCTCTAAAAATTAAAACCACCCTCATTTAAAAGTTTCTTTTGTTACTGGTAAAATAAAAACGAACAGTGTCGGTTATTATTCAAAACTGATTAAAAGGTTGAGTTGATATAAATACTAGCTATTTAAAATTCGTACCAACTATTATTGTGTTTTCTAAAAATAAAGGAGGATATGCCTAAGTGTGTCTGCGTGTTGGCGCTCCATG
Source organism: Argiope bruennichi (assembly GCF_947563725.1). NCBI lineage: Eukaryota > Metazoa > Arthropoda > Arachnida > Araneae > Araneidae > Argiope > Argiope bruennichi. The sequence goes on from NC_079160.1 coordinate 9,993,094, forward strand.
AATGATTCAGAACCACTAAATTTTGCACAAATATACTTTGAAGGAAAGGAATGTGCCCATGAGAATGATATTTTTCAAAAGCAACAATTAAGTTAGATTTTAACGGTTTTCTGCAATAACTTTTAAAACTGAAATTGCACATAAATAATTTTAACTATAACATAAACTATTTTAAAATACAATTTTTTTTTATAATACAATATATTTGCCGTACAGTTTCTTTTCTAAATTCTGACTATTTAAATATATATATATTTTTTTATATAATTTCAAACAGTACAGCTCATTGTTGTTATGAAATTCAATCCGCTTATATTCTATCATAAAATATTTAATCGTGCGATTTGTTATTTAATGAAATCTAAAGAATGTTTCTGTTTGTTATCTATAGTATATATGAGCTATAAGAAATGAAATCCCAACGAAGAAATAAGAAATCTTACAAATAATTAAATCTTAAATCTTAAGAATTCAAAAAATCAATTAATTTCATAAGTCTTCAGTAATCAGCAATCAGTTATTTGATTCAATAATTCCTGAATAAAATAATTTATTCAAATCTTAAGAATTTTTCAAATAAGAAATGAAATCCCAAGCGTGCAATTATTACCAACTATATTATTTTGACAGTTACATTATTAATAGCACTATTATTTTCATGGTCTTGATTTGGAAGATTCATTTCAGCATAAAACAAGACTTCAATGTCTATTATTTGATATTTCGAAACATTTTTTGTGGAAATTATAAACATCAAAGATATGCCCAAGAAATTAGATACAACCAATATTCACAAAGAGTCAGCTGGTCGCCAAAGGTATTTTGTTATCAATAATAACCCATCACTCGCATTCACTGCAGCAAATATATTTTGGCGATATCGGGGATTTTGGAAATAATTTCGATTGGATATCAAGAGATTTAAGGTAGGGAGAGTGAAAATCTTGGCTGATTTTGCAGATGGATCATCCACCTTACTGGGCTGAGAATAGGATGCGAGAGGATATGATTTTTATTTCCACTTAAGCTGGTTGACCACGTTGGAAAGTCGATTCTTTTTTGCGACAATAAAAGTTTTTCTTTTAAATATTTGTAATGTCTGAAAAACTTTTTATAAAATTGTTTGAATTTTGTCTCCGTTTTTTTGAGAAGAAACATTGATTTTTATATTTGCATTTATATACACTTTAGTATTATTTTACGTCTTTAAATGCTCTTTTCTTAAATTCTAATCTTTAATAGAATTTTCTTACAAAAAAACCTCTAGAAATTAAAATCTAATGCATACTTCTTTTGTTCAAATTGGGTATAATGATTTTTTTTATATAGTATGCAGTTCTTGAAAGGGATAATAAGTAATTTATTCATTTAAAAATATTCTACATTTGTTTTAATGTTTCACAACGCGAAAAAAATAGAAAATTTCCTGTTATTTATCAGTCGAATTTCAGTCTTTAAATAGTGCATAGAAATACAGTTTTAAGTTAACTAGATAAAATATTTTTAAACTGTATGCAAAATTTTAAATAAATCACTTAATAAACCTCCAAACTAAAATAATTTTGCTTTATATCTCTTTTTTTTAACCGTAAAAACAATTTGTTTTCAATTAAAAAATAAACTTATGTCATTTAACTTGGTATATTTTGGATTCATAAATATCTTTTCAATTTTTTTATGCCAAAATTAAAAAAAAAATATATATAAATATTTTAGAGCTTATATTAAAAATATTTATACATATATAAATATTATTAATTTTTTTTCAAAAAATTCATCCCGAATTTAGTCACATATCTTAAGTTCTTAACTATTAAAGATGGAAAAATAATTCAAGTTTAGAAAATCAGTTTTATAATAACAATTCTCAAACTGAAAGTTTTCCGATAGCTGCTGGTAGTAAGAAGTTCACTAACTCTTTCTCTCTACTTTTCGATTTTAATTCTCATGATTCCAACTTTAAGAAATTAGAGGAGGAAAGAGTGAAGGAAAGGAATTTTTCTCTCTTTCGCAACAGAACAAATGGAATCTGCCTTCGCCTTTCAGTTTGCTAGGAGGGATTGTTTCTTTTCTATGATCAAATGAATTATCAACAGAATCTGAAGCATATGCTATATTGACTAAAATCCTAACTTACGTTACAAAATTTTTACAATTTGATTTCTATGAATATCAATTCAAATGTATTAAGCTCAAATATATTTTTTTATTTACTTACCAGGGAAATAAAGATGTGTTCAGCAATTTTCTTACTTCAAAATTTTACGCCTCTAATAAGATCAAAGGAAATTTTGTCGGATCTGATCTGTAGAGGAAAAGAATGATATTGTTAGACACTATTCAATAAGAAGCATATTATTTATTATATAAAGGAGCCATTTTCTAATGGCATTGGCATGCACAAGTGACAATTAATTTAGCTGTTGTGAAGTATTTTCGTATCCTTTCTGTCTAGCCTGCGTTATTCGATTTCTTTAATATGCTGAAAACCAGAAATCTATGTAAACTTGCGATAAGACTGCATGCATTTAGATGCCTTATTTTGCGTTTACCAGATTAAAATTTATCACGATGATATTTTTTAAATGCATATCGTCAGTCAACAATGACTAACGCAGTTTGAACGAAAATTACATTGCTAATCGTCATTGACTGATGTGAATGATCAGTGACCATGTGAGTTATGACTGTGATTGCCATCGTGCTTAACGCGTTAAAAATGTGTTTAAACGCAACATTTATTTCTATTAATAACTAGTACGAATGTGTGTTGGCACTCTCTAGTGCAGATCTTTAACTTGAATAATATTACATTTTGCAGAGATATCCTATTGAAGAGTGATAATATATTCACCGGTGTTATCTTTTAATCAAAAATAAGAAAAAGTGACACCTTCCGTTGATAAATTCTGGGAATATCTCACAAATATGATTTTTTTACATTAAATCATCAAAGTGTAAAATATCTTTTTATCGATAGAAATTAAGTTGCGTTATCTTTTTTGATTTTGATAATTTTTCAAGGCTACTTATTTGCAATATTTTTAAAATTGTTTTTCATTGTTGCAGTGAAATTTAATCTGCTTTCCTTGTTTATACAATTATTTAGTTACATGTTTTTATTCTATAGTTGAAAGTTAAGGAATTTATATTATTGTTTTTAAGATTCCATGACAATATTATTATAAACTTTTACTTCATTATATCAGAGTTTATACTGAATTTATCAATATAGTCTTTTAAGATTTCAAATGATGTTTCTGATTCAGTAAAATATTATACTTGTTATTTTTTATAAACCTAAAAATATAAACCTAAAAATATATTGCAATACAAATAAAGTTTATGCATCAGTTTACTTAGAAATTTAATTTATTTTCTAATAGCAGTCCTTATTTCAGAAATTAGTTCATCTATCATTGCAAGGAAAATTAGCTATACAAAGATATAAAGAAATGGCAGCTACGGACTTCCACATAAAATAACTAGAATGTCTAGTACTGTATAACTTAATTTGATCAAAGACATTTGTATTTCAATTAATATAAACTCACTTACATGCAAGGCATAGTGACTTAGAATATGGCTGCCTCTGGTATACGTTTCAGTATATATTTCAACACCAGTCCACTAATTTAGAACAAAGTTTTGATGTCATCATCAAGTAACCACATTTTTGTTCAATCTACTTGTAACGGTTTAGCAGTCCATCACATACATACGCTTCTTCATAAATTTTTTATTGGATTTTCATATGGAAAATTACCAGACCAATTCAAAATTGTTATTTTCTTTTCTTGAAACTTTTTTTTTACCAGCTTCGAATTATGGCCTTGTACAAGATCGTGCTGAACCAAACCAACACCGCCTGCAAGAAGGAATTTTATCTTCTAGTATTGAAAAAATATTTTTTTTTGGAGTTCATTTCCTCAACTAATATCAAGCTTCCAGATCCTCCAGATACAAAATAACCCCAAAGCCTCTGCTTTCGGGAATTCCTGATTAAGGTGTTGTTTCCTAATGGGTTCTCCAGCGCTTCGCTTGACAAATCTTAATCGCAACCATTGCACAAGAAATGCGTTCTGCTACTACACAGCCTATGGGTTCTCCTATACAGTCTTATTTTGTTCTTGCACAATCCAGGTACACATTTCTGCGCTCATATTCCAGATTCTTCCACATTTCCTGGCGCACTACAAATGCTTTCTCTTCATGCATATGCTGGTTTTGCTCATTTCCCAGGCTTCAATAAGATTTCATCGCACTGTCGATGAATCAATTTTCACACCCATAATTAGTAATTATCTCTGAAGAACTCTATCTTGCGAGGAGGCATTTTACTATTTTATACAAGAATTTTGTCTGTCTGGAGTGTCTTAAACATTTGAGTCCATATTTACTCTTCCGCTTTAAGAAAACATCCAAAATTTATTTTGTTGATTAACACTTTGATGGCCACAGGCCTACGTTGTCAAACGTCGCCAGAAATCGGCAATATTTTTGCAGAATTAATTTATTCACATTTTGTTTAGTTAATCATCGCATATAGAGTATGGCACTGGCCAATAACATTCGACTGTAACATCACACTCGTGTTGTGCGAGCGGCTATTAAAGTGTTAATTCTGGAAATACTAAATTTTCCAACTCCAACTACTGCCGCAATATCTCTACTATCCTCAGTCCTAGGGGTTTGCCGATAATATTTGTCTAGTCCTATTATGCACCACAGAATGAGAAGATTCACACAATCGACCACTTTTAGCGGCATTCGCAGAGCAAATGACGAAAAAGTTAACATGTGATGATCATTTGGTTAAATTAATTTAGATTAATAAAGTGCGACCTCTCTTTGGTGAAAAAGGCAATAAGAAAGCGTTGTTTAGTCAGGACTTCCATATGAATGATCGAATTTATGATTTTTTTTAAATCCCAGTTTATCTTGTATTTACCAATGACCCAGTCAATGATTTGAGGATCACTAATATAAGGCGCAGTCCTTGATTGTAGGCAGTTAAACTTCCTAGTAGTGGGGCAGTTCTTATCGGAGGCATCTTTCTTACCGACGAACGTTTTTGTTCTGATACACAATGAGCTCGTTTCCAATACACATTTTTTTCGATTAAGAAAAAATTTAAGCCAGTTCTCATCAATGAAAGGTGATACTAAAACTACATTTCAATATAATAAGGTAAATTTGCATTAATACAAGATTAAAGCCAATTGCACTAAAGAAATAAGCGGGCCCGATACTAGTTTTAATTTATATAGTATTTCTCAAGTATTTTGATTATTAGAATTATAAAAGAGCTAGTTTTTTTTAAAAAACTAATACAAAAACTAAGATTATGCTAAATTGATCTTGCATATAAATGCTTTCCGAAATCTTTGTCTTTAAGGTTAAAGAGAATTCGATCCTTGGAGTTTATTTTAAATAGACTTTAAAATAATTTTGATCGGCTGCAAACATTTGAAGATACAGAAAATAAAAGATATAAACACTTGTAAGACTTTTAGTAGGTTCAAATATTCCCAAATTAATCCTAAATAAAGCAAAAATGAAACCTCTGAGAAAAAATTATATATATAGAATATTATAAATCATAGCAGGATGCAAACTGAACACTTAAAATATTTCTAATTCATAACGGTCAAATTCAAATCTACAATAGAACGAAATACTTAAAAACTTATTCTGGCACTCTCAAAACACATTCATACCATTCCAACAGCTTTCCAGATTGGATACCTTCCAACAAACCAGATGAGCAAAGGCCAAATAGGAATGGAAATAACGAGTTTTTCGCTATACCACATTCAAGACCAATCTAATACTAAGTCCCTCCCTACCCATATCCTTTAACAGGCATTTACGACACAAAAACCAAACTTGGTTATGCTGCACCTTATATAGGATACCATGCAGGAAAAGAGCTAAAGTGTTTTCCAAGGCAGTTTCCAAATCACCCCTATTTTTTTATTCTTTGAAAGACAAACCCCTGAAAGATGCAGTATTATTTTGCTCGAAATTTGAGAAATCTATGCGCGAATTTTACGTTGCAAAACCTCGTCTGATAAGAATTTTCGTTGTATTAATGAAAATTTCTGTTGAAGATAATTTATTAAATTCACAGTATCAAAATGGGAATTTCATTTCCGTTGGGCGTAGGATGATTTGTGTTAGTCTGTTGCTTATGCCTTGAGCCACGCGAGTAATACTTTTGTCTTTATTGGGGGATTTGTAAAAGAAATGAACTAGAAGTTCAGTTGGAAACCAAGCATGGTAACTACAAAAACAGTTTTATTAAAAATTGTCAAACTTTCACTCAATATTGAAAGAAAAATCTTAAACAGAATGACATAACAGTATATATAAGTACAAATTTCCTAAATTGGTAAAAGATAAACTTGCTAACAAAATCCTTTGCACAAAATCGTCAAATGAAAAAAAAATTTAAAACAGTGATATTCTGGAGAAACTTACTAAATATGAAACCTATGCAACGATGTTCTTTTCCAAAGGATTATTACATTTGCTGGCATTCAGGTTTGTACACAATCTTCGGTTTCCAGAATACTTTTAGGAAATAAATGCACTCCGTTTCACAATACGGGCAAAATTTGCTGTCTCTTGGTGAACGCCTCATTTGAGTCCTCACATCCAACAACGTGATTTTGGACCTGTCAGGCTGGAAGGGATTGTGGGAAATTTTAGTCGCTGCAAGTTCCGTATTGAGCGATTCCTTCATGTAACATCGCATTTCCTCAATAGTCGATTCGAACCATCTCTCCTCTTGCCTCAATTCGTCACACTGCAATAAGATCGCATCAAATTTGTCTTCTTCGTAGAATTTTGTCTGTATGTGCTCCTTCAGCAGATTACGCAGAATGTTGGGGAGATCGTCGAG